>NC_045631.1:48418836-49636901 GCF_009829155.1 Mustela erminea
TAGCAGTGTACACTGAAAACAGCAGAACAGTTACATCTAAATAATCACTTGAGGGCGCCCGGGTGGGTGGCCCAGTCATTTTAGAACATGGCTCTTGGTTTCTGCTCAGCTCCTCATCTCAGAGTCCAGCCTGGATCCAGCCCAGGGCTCTGCACTCACCGCAGGGTGTGCTTGTCCTTCTCCCCCTGCCCTCTGCGCCTTCCCGCTCATACACGCTCGTGCGCGCTCTCTCTCTCAAATAAATGAATAAAATCTTTTTAAAAAAATAATCACGGCAAATATGACATAATACTGACAGGCAATTTAAAAACTTAAACATAGGGGGCGCCTGAGTGGCTCAGTGGGTTAAAACCTCTGCCTTCAGCTCAGGTCATGATCCCAGGGTCCTGGGATCGAGCCCCGCATTGGGCTCTCTGCTTAGCAGGGAGCCTGCTTCCCTCTCTCTCTGCCTCCCTCTCCACCTGCTTGTGATCTCTGTCTGTCAAATAAATAAATAAAATCTTTTTTTAAATAAATAAATAAATAAAAACTGAAACATAATATACAATGCAAAAGAAACATTAATAGCATTCTGAGTTCCACGTATTATTATGGGTGGAGGCAGCCTGCAAGTTCATGAAACAGGACGAGGCAGAGAGATTAAAAAGTACTCCTCCAAGTACTGATTACCTTGACCTTGATAATCCCAAAAAGGGAAAGGTTGAGGAATGCTCTTGCAAAACCTAAAGGTAACAACCCGAATTAATAACAGGACGTGGATTTGCATATTGCTAGAGAAGATAAAGCCCATACAGAAGACAGCAGACATTAAAAAATATAAAAATAAAGATAAAATGAGATGAAATAAGATTGTACCATTAGTTGTCATAGTAAAAAGAAGTCACACTTCCCTATTAAAAGGAAATAACTTTCACATAGGCTTGGAAAATAAAACCCAGTGACTTTTTGCTTACAAGCAGCAGAACTAAAACAGAATGAGACAGAAGTCGTCACAATAAAAGGATGATCAAAGATTGAGAGGGCCACAAACGAAAAGAAGTGCCTTTAATTCATGATAATAGAAGCCGTAATTTCTTTTTATGGGTTCATGCAACACTTATAAAAATTAATCATGTCATAAACCAACATAAAAACCTAAATAAATTCCAAGAACAAACTACACAGGATTCACTGTCACACCCTTCTTCGCCTCCAAAATACTCCACCAAAAATATCAGAAGTCTAAATCAAACCCCAACACTTGGAAGTTTAAAAGAACTTTCCAATAAGCTTTTGGTCGTGGTGAAAATGGAAACTACAGTTAAACGAAATTAAAAATTAGGAAATAATGATGGGAGCACTGCATATTAAATCTTAGGTGACAAAGGCAAAGCTGTATTTAGAGATAAGATAAGCAGATGGGAACATGCCTATTATATAACTCGTAGGCTTAAAGCAAACTAAATCCAAATTCAGATGCCATTTAAATATTGTAAGTACATATAAACCTACACACACACACACACACACACACACACGACTCCAAAATATTAATAGTAATCTCTGGGTTACAGAATTTCTATTTTCTTCTGAATTTCCTAAATATCTCAATGAGCCTGTAGCACTTTTATAATTAGAACAAGATTAAACAAAAGCACAACAAAACATAATTTACAGTCATAAGGATAGGAACAAAACAAAACAAAACACCATCTTGCCAAGATGATGAAGGCAATTAAAATTCTCTCCTTTGCTTTGACTTTTAAGCTCTAGCCTGGCGATGGTTCTTATAAGCCTCTTTTTACCATGTTTCAGCACAGTTCTGTCCTCTGGTCTTCCGCCTGGAAGTCAGGGACCATGCACTGGCGGACAACTTTGAACCAATGTCGTCTCTTTCGGGGAAAAATCAAGTATCCAGACATGTGAGCAACCAAGGGTGGCGTGGTGATGGCTCTGTTTTTAAAGTGAACTCGGGGCACCTGGTGGCTCAGTGGGTTAAGCTTCTGCCTTCGGCTCAGGTCATGGTCTCAGGGTCCTGGGATCAAGCCCTCTAGCATAGGGCTCTCTGCTCAGCAGGGAGCCTGCTTCTCCCTCTCTCTCTCTGCCTGCTTGTGATCTCTCTCTCTCTCTCTCTTGTCAAATAAATAAAATAAAATCTTTAAAAAAAAATAAATAAAGTGAACAGCCTCACACAGCGGCATTCACATTCTAGAATCGGTGGGGCAAACACAGAAGGGCTGAGGTGAATTCCCTTTGTGGTTGTGGTTGTGTGTTGTTTTATTTTGTTTTGTGTTTTAAAAACGAATAGGTGGGAGAGAATATAAAAAAATATATATATTTTTTCTCCTTTTCTGTCTCAACTGATTTTTAGCATAGTGTAAGACAATATGTATATCACCGTATTATTGGCCCCATAACACTTAGAAATGTAACGTATTTGACAATAACATATTTGTCAAATGAAATATTTGACAATTTGCCCCCAAGGAGATCATTGTGAACAAAGCTGTATTAGGGTAAAGAAATGGTACCAGATGGTAACTCCTATCCACAGACACAAATGGAGAGAGCCAGAAACAGTAAATAAGGTTAATATAACCAACTCTGTAAATATGTATTCCCTTTTCTTCTCTCAGCTACTTCAAAAGGTTTCAAATTATGTAAAGTAACAATTACAACAATATATTATTTGGTGTGTAACAAACACAGATGTGATATGTTTAACAAAAGGCCCAAAAAGGGAAGGGGGGAAGAGACCTATATAGGACTCAAGTTTCTATATCTCACCAGAATTAAGTTACTATCAATCTGATATACATTCTGATAAGTTATAGTGTATATATTAAGACTAAGAACAACTTCTAAGAAAATAACTTTTAAAAAGTTCTAAAAAGTTCTAAAAATCTTTAAAATGATATAAATACTGCAATAGAAAATATTCCACATAATGCAAAAGAAGGCAGTATATGGAGATCAGAAGAACAAAGAAGACACGAGATACATTTAGAAAGCAAGAAGTAACACAGCAGATGTACATCCAACTATATCAATAATATTGCATGTGAGGGATGCCTGGGTGGCTCAGTTGGTTAAACAGCTGCCTTCGGCTCAGGTCATGATTCCAGGGTCCTGGGATCGAGTCCCACATTGGGCTTCTTGCTCAGCAGGGAGCCTGCTTCTCCCTCTGCCTCTGCCTGCCATTCTGTCTGCCTGTGCTTGCTCTCTCCCCCTCTCTCTCTCTGATAAATAAATAAAAATCTTTAAAAAAAATAATATTACATGTGAGTTGATAAAAACCCAATAAAAAAGCAGAAATGATCAAGTGTGATTGAAAAGGAAGATCCAACTATATGCGGCTTATAAAAGAGTTTGGATTCAAAGTTACAAACAGACTGAAAGTAACGCAAAAAAAAATATACAAATGATAACCATAAGAAAGCTGGAATAGTTGTACAGAAGATCAACATGAAAACAAAAGGCCTGAACAACACTATAAACCAACCAGACCTGACACACCCATAGAACACTCCATAAAACACAACAGAATATGGTCTATTCAGTGCACATGGGACAGTCTCCAGGATGGACCACATCCCAGACCATAAAACAAACTTCAATAAATTTAAAAGGACTGAATTCATACAAAGCACGTTCTCTGACAACACGGAATAAAGTTAAAAATTTGAGAAATTCACAAATATGTAGAAGTTAACTCACTCTTAAACAACTAATGGGTCAAAGAAGAAATCACAAGAGAAATTAGTAAATACTTTTCTTTCTTTCTTTCTTTTTTTTACTTCAAAGTAGGCACCAAAGTAGTGTAGAGGGGCTTGAACTCACAATCCTGAGATCAAGACCTGAGCTGAGATCAAGAGTCAGATGCTTAACCATTTAACCAACTGAGCCACCCAGATGCCCAGTGAGTACTTTTCGATGAACAAAAAGAACAAAAAGACACACCATACCGAAACTTAAGGGATGCAGCTAAAACATTTATAAAGAGAGATGAGTAGCTGTAAATGAATTCAGTGAAAAGGAAGGGAGTTCTCAAATCAAAATAGAGAATAGAAAAACAACAGAAACAACCAATGAAACCAAAAATTGGTGCTTTGGAAAGATCAATGAAATTGACAACCTCTAGTTACAATGACCAAGGACACAAAGAGAGATGATTCCAATTACAAGTATCACTGGCGGGACACCTGGGTGGCTCAGTGGGTTAAGCCTCTGCCTTCAGCTCAGGTCATGATCCCAGGGTCCTGGGATCGAGCCCCGCATCCGGCTCTCTGCTCGGCAGGGAGCCTGCTTCCCCTCCACCCACCACCTACCTTTCTGCCTACTTGTGATCTCTGTCTGTCAAATGAATAAATAAAATCTTTAAATAAAAAATAGCTTAAAAAAATATGTATCATTGGCATGCTTTGTTAAAATACATTTTTCGGGTCTTCTCTGTGCTCACAGGAAGAAATGGGTTCTAGAAAGGTCTTAGCCATCCCCCCATAGCTTTTCAGCAGAAGGTTAAAAAGTTGCTCTTCAACAGTTTTGCACATTTGGCAGCCTGTTCCTGGAATAGCAAGGCAATTACTGCTTCTGTGCCTTTTCAGCAGCTTCATAGGAGCCCTGTTTTGTGCCCACCTAAGAAAACAGGAAGATCCGAGTAGCGTTCTTGTGTTGTGTTTATATAGTGTGGTCGTGTTTTCATTTGCTTCAGACTTCAAAGCAGATACAAAAGAAAATGAAAACAATTTCTATTCAACAGAATGGTTAAGTGCTGTACTCCTTTAGAGAAGAATGCTCCTCAGACTTTAGGAAAGTTGCAGAAAATACCAACGCTGCAAACAAGTTACCCAGAATGTGACTGGGCAACGTGACCCCCTTTTCCCTTCAAGACAGAGCCAACCACCAAGATTCCACTGCCAGTTCTGTGAACCAGAGACCCTGACCTTTTGCTGGACATTAGACCCCTCATATGTAAGAGGAAGAGGTTCGGTAAGTGGTACTATTTCTCCCAATTCCTACCACCCGTCACCCAGGTCTCCCTGTGGGAAGTCCTGGAGCCGGCATTCTTGATACTTCCCTGTCACCTTCCCATGCCCCCGCCCTGGACCCCCACTCCAGCACATTCCGTGGACTGATTTCTCACTAACTATCACCTACACGGACTCTGCTTCATCCCACATTCCTCTGGACCCTGTAGGAGCTCCCAAATAAGTCTGTCTGAAGCGTTCTTGCCCCTTGGTTTCCTTCTTACTGAATCTGTTTTTGCCATGTCCCAAGATAATCCCTTCAACTGCTCTTGGAATAAAGCCCTCCTGTTGGAGGAATAAAGTCCTCCAACAGGACCCTCGATGGATACCCCGAATGGGCACCTCCCCCTCCAGCTCAAGCGAATCCCTCCTCTCCTTCCAAGTTTTGTACCTCAGATACACGGAACTCCCGTCCTCCAAGGAGACTTTGTGCCACGTGACAGATGCCACTACCCATGGCAGCCATCACTGACCCTCAACAATCTATTTTTTTTTAAGATTTTTAAAAATTTATTTGACAGAGATCACAAGTAGGCAGAGAGGCAGGCGGGGGGGTGGGGGTGGGGGTGGAAGCAGGCTCCCTGCAGAGCAGGAGAGCCCGATGTGGGGCTCGATCCCAGGACCCTGAGATCACGACCTGAGCTGAAGGCTGAGTCTTAACCCACTGAGCCACCCAGGTGCCCAACCCTCAACAGTCTAAATGCCACCTAGGAATCCTCTTCACCACAGCCTTCCACGCAGCCCCTATATATAGATCGACCTGACTGACGGTTTTAGGCTTTTCTGCTTCCGTACTTGAGCCAACCTATTCCTTAAATCTTTAATATCCTAAATTTTCCATGCTCCTTAAGTAGCTTGCATTGATACTCTCCAAAACTGCTTTCATACATCTAAACCAATTTTGCATTACAATTGAAATCCATTTCCTGGAAATGACTGTGCTTTACTAAAAACCCAGAGAGCTGCACACAGCCTAGTGAACTTAAAAAAAAAAAAAAAAAAAAAAAAAGTACAAGTAAATCCTAAAACACTGATTGCGACTTTATGAAAGGAGAGAAGAAAAACACTAAGAAATAATTCATAAGCCTATGGTGCCACTATGGAAATAGGATTGTTCCCTTCATCACATAAACTTCCACCTGACTGCTTTGCTGTTAGTCCACAATGTTTTCTCAAGAGTGCTGAATGCTCCCGTGCATCTAATGTGTTTCAATTACAACATTAATGGCTATTGTTTACTGAACAAATTTATTATGTACCAAAGACTGTCTAACAGCTTTTCACACATTAACACATTTAATCTTCACTAATAACTCTAAGAAGCGGGTGCGATTATGATCCCCGCCCCATCGTACAGACGAGGCAGCTGAGGCACAGGCACACAGCAGACAAAAATGGAGACATGTTCAGGCTCACGAAGTTTAGCTCTCCCATACTTTTTCTTATGCGTGAGTTCCAAGAAGGAGACCCATGGAAAAGGCTTCCAATGAAGGGAATAAAACCAAACAGAAAAATATAAGCTCATCAAGAACATGCTGAGCCACTTAAAGGGCAGGGTTGGTACGTGCTGGGGTAGGACAAGAGGACAGTAGCCCTGTGAAGTAAGGAACGTCATGGGACCAAGGGCACGGTAATTGCGCTAGATGATGAGAGATTTTTTGTTGTTGTTCCTATGAAAAGAGAAAGGTGGGGCATCTGGGTGGCTCAGTGGGTTAAGAGTCTGCCTTCGGCTCAGGTCATGATCCCAGGGTCCTGGGATCAAGTCCCGCAACAGACTCTCTGCTCAGTGAGTGGGGAGTCTGCTTCTCCCTTCGCCCACCCCCCTCATGCTCTCACGTGTGCGCGCACTCTCTGTATCTCTCCCAAAAACAAATAAATAAAATCTTTTAAAAAGGGAGAGAGAGAGAGAGATAAGTAGTAACTCCAGGAAAATAAAAACAGAAAAGATGTAATTGATAAGAAAACAGGGAAACACTGTTAAGAGGGTAAACTGATGCTAAGTGGTGTTTGTTTTGTTTTGTTTTGTTTTAACCACAGTTTAAAAACAAGGAGAGACGGAAGGATGTGCCAGACTGAAGGGGTCACGACTGTTAGTGCGGAAATAAGCCAGCACCAACAGGGGGGCAGACTGGGAATGAGAAGGCTCACCTTCTTTAAAGAGAGCCTGTGATCTGGTCAGAAAAAACCCCCCGGGTAGCAGTAAGGAAAACACAGCCCGTTTCCCAAATCTTTCTCCATCACTGGAAGCTAAGTTCCTTGAGGGGGATAGGCCTTGTCTCTGGTATTAGATAAGCCAGCGTTGTCAGAATCAATAAAAATATAGGACACCCAGTTAACTCTGAATTTCAGTTAAACAATGAATGATTTTTTTTTTTTAAGTATAAGTATGTCCCAAATAGTTCATGGGACATATTTATACTAAAAAAATTATTCCTGGGGCGCCTGGGTGGCTCAGTGGGTTAAAGCCTCTGCCTTCGGCTCAGGTCATGATCTCAGGGTCCTGGGATCGAGCCCCGCATCGGGCTCTCTGCTCGGCGGGGAGCCTGCTTCCCCCTCTCTCTGCCTGCCTCTCTGCCTACTTGTGATCTCGATCTCTCTCTCTGACAAATAAATAAATAAAATACTAAAAAAAAAAAATTATTCCTTGTTGCTCATCTGAAACTCAAACTTAACTGGGTATTCTGTATTTCATCTGACAACTCTACAGATACCCAATAAATATGGTGGAAGAGAAGGAAAGAGAAGTAACTGAGAAACAAACAAACAAACAATAGAGCATTCAAAAAATGGAGATAAACCCACCGGACATTCCTTATTGACCTCACAGAGTTATCGTTACTGAGCAACCTTGTCTCCTGCTGGAAGCATGTGCTGTTGAACAGAGTGAAGGGGAGCCGTGGACAGGTCCTGTCATCAGGCACGCAAAGCCAAGGTTCTGCTGCAGGGCGTTCCTCACTACCCACCATTACCACCATCCCCAATCCAACCATCTACCATTCGTCCCCAACCAAAGCCCAGAGAAGGGGAGGTGAGATTGTCACCATTCCATTTAAACAGCTGCATCGGCAAGACACCAGCAAAAAATGTATAGTCCTCACTTGTTTGCCAAATGAAGCTGGGCAAATAATCAAAAACTCAGACTTTTCTGGAAACGATCCCATTCACAGTATCAATCCAAACCATAAAATCCTTGGACTACATTGAACAACAACAACAAAACATCTCCAAGACCTATATGGAAAGAGAAATACAATTTTACTGAAAAACATTAAAAATAAAGAGCTGGAATAGGTGGAAAACCTTGGGAATTATATTCTTATATATGGTCAGATTCTAAATTTACTAACAAGAAAAGAGAGGAGAATATTTTTATAGTCTTAGGATATAGAAGGCACTTCAAAGCAAGACATGAAATCCAGGAGCCAAAAAGAGAAGAAGACTGATAGAATGACTATGAAACAATTTTAAAATTCCTCTCCAGTAAAAGACATATGGGGTGCCTGCATGGCTCAGTCAGTTAAGCGCCGGACTCTTGATTTCGGTTCAGGTCATGATTTTAGGGTTGAAAGGTCTAGCCCTGTGACAACAAGCTTCAAGCTGGATGTGGAACCTGCTTAAGATTCTCTCTCTCCGGGTGCCTGGGTGGCTCAGTTGGTTAGGTGACTGCCTTCAGCTCGGGTCATGATCCCAGCGTCCTGGGATCGAGTCCCACCACATCAGGCTCCCAGCTCCATGGGGACTCTGCTCCTGCCTCTGACCTCCCCTCTCATGCTCTCTCACTCTGTCTTTCTCTCTCTCTCAAATAAATTTTTAAAAATTAAAAAAAAAAATTCTCTCCCTCTCCCTCTGCTCCTCCCCACCTTTACCCCCCCATGATCATTTGTACTCTCTCTGTGTTTCTAAAAACATAAATAAATAAAAACACAAGACACAGTCACATAAGCAGTAACAATAGTCTGGGAGAAAATATTTATAACCGAATACTGAAGATTAACAGTCCTAATATGTAAAGAGTTCCTAAAATCAATCAAAAAGATACAACCTGATTAAAAAAACAGTGAGCAAAAGATATGAGAAGGCAAGTTACCGAAGAGGATATACACATGGATCATTAACATAAGATAAGAAGCTCAACCTCATTAGGCATCAGGGAAATGCAAATTAAATCATCCCTGACATTTTTAACCAACAGATTAGCAAAAATTAAAACGAAATACAAAATGGCAGCACTGGAGAAAATGTGGAGAATCAGGTCCCTGTTCAATGTTGGTAGGACCATGAAGTGGGATGGCTTTGAAAAGGCAAGATGGTCTATCAAAAAGGAAGATACGGGCATTCTGGACCAGCAATCCCACTTTAGGAATCCATCCTAGGAAAATACAGACTCATGCAAGACAACATAAACAAGCAACAAATGAGTTTCTGGAGACAGGTTTATCTTATTTGTAACAGCAAGAATGGAAACTTCCTAAATGTTTATCATTAAGGCAACAGTTACATTTTTGTTCATCTATTTAATGAGCTGATGTTCAAAAGAGTATGATAGATATAAGTGTTACCTGCACAGAGAGACTCCCATTATAAATTAAGTTTTAAAAAAGCAAGCTTATAATAATGTGTCTTGTGTGGGCATTTATGTTTAAAAAAAAAACAACACCCAAGTATGTTTTAATCTTCTATTTGCAAATGTACAGAATAAGATCTGAAACTGTAGTGAGCTCTGCGGAAAAAGGCAGGATAAGATTGTTGAAAATGATCGCCCTTCATCTTCTCTATTCGAAACAGGAATAATTCTCCTAACCTTCTATGGTAACATTAACTCTTTCAAAAACCATGAATAAGTCTGGGCTAAAACCATTCCAGAGGACTGCCAGCATTGAAACTATGCTTTCTAGAACAAATGGCATCTCATCCTCTCTGGAGGGCTCAACCAGAGGGAACAAACCTTAGTGCTTCCTGTGCAGAAGGTAATTCAAATTCAGACCCAATAACCTCACAGTGAATACAGGAGACTGGGACTCAATTCCCCGCTCAGACGGACTCAACCCAACTTGGTTGTTACAGAGAAAAGCAATAACCTTTACAGCAAAGGACTCGAAGAGAGCCTCGGATGCCTTTGGAGCAACTTAAAAAGCTGCACATTTGCTTACGTTGCTGGAAAACCGAAAATATTTTTCATATAATTTACATGGGGGAATTACTGCGTGCAAGTATCTGCAGTTAAGAGGAAGAAATGGAGAAGGAAAATAACAGGGAAGGGGACATGCCTCCCTTGCGGAAGTGTCTGTTAGAGGAGTGGGGGGTTATTTTGAAATTATGGTCCTCCCCCACCTTGCAATTCAAGTTCTGCTTTCTGGCATTTTGTCCTGTAAGGACACCTATTACGCTTGGCATTACTCCAAACGTGCTGGCTATCACTCCCGCAACATTTTCTTCTTGATAGTCAACTCCCGGCAACACCAAAAATTCATTTGCATTTCAGAATTTCCAAAATCCTAAGCATAAGGGATGGAAAGAAAAAAAAAATCAAATAAAAGATGGTCTACTATAAACTGTCCCACAGCCAAAGACATTTATTGCGACGGTACCTTGTAAACACTGTTCTATGTCTTTACTTTCAAACACAAACCTCTCTATTAATGCCACTGCGACAACACAAGAGTTAGCTCAAGTTCCCTCCCTGTGAGCTGCTGGGTATGTGATATCAGTAGCTATGTATGAGCTGGGACTAGCCAGGTATATTGAGGCAACAGCAGACCCCAAGATCCCCAAGGCTCCAAAATGTCAAAGTTTACTTCTTGCTCATTCACATCATCAGGGGTGCTCCAATCCTTCTAGACCTGGGCTGCCAGAGAAGTCGCCATCTAGGACTTTGTGGTCTCACCACACAAAAAGAGAAGAGGGAACTCTGGAGAGGCTCCAACCAGTGAGCGAATGCTGAGTGTGACATTCTGCTGTTCTCCATACAACAACTCAGGGGCCAGAACTTAGTCACACGCATGGCCTCAACCAGCCGCAAGGGACCAGGAGCACTGTTCCCTCCTGTGCCCAGTAAGGGAGGACCACAAATATCTGAAAATTGGCAACAGGCAGGAACAAAGAGCTTTCCAAAACCACTGGACAGGAGACTATAGAAGGGACTGGGACAGAATGGGAAGTTGTCTGAGAGGGAGAAAAACCATGAGAGATGCTTAAATCACAGGAAACAAACTGAGGGTTGCTGGAGGGGAGGGGAATGGGGGGATGGGGTAACTGGGTGATGGGCATTAAGGAAGGCACATGATGTGATGAACGCTGGGTGGTACGCGAAACTGGTAAGTCACTGGATGCTACATCTGAAACTAATGATGTCCTAGAAGTTGGCTAATTAAACTAAAATAGAAATAAATAAATGAAATGGACTGGGTTTTTAAAATGTGATTTTACTGTCAAAATGGATATACTATTCTGGAATTCCCTCTGGCTGGCAATACTCAGGTTAGCAGCCTCCAGGTTAAGAAACCCTTTAGGGGCACCTGGGTGGCTTTGCCTTCAGCTCAGATCATGATCTCAGGGTCTTGGGATTGAGCCCCGCATCGGGCTCTCTGCTCAGCGGGGAGTCTGCTTCCCCCCCTCGCTCTGCCTACTTGTGATCTCTCTCTGTCAAATAAATAAATAAAGTCTAAAAAAAAAAAAAAAAAAAAAAAAGAAAGAAAGAAAGAAAGAAAAAAGAAACCCTTTAACCCCCAGGATTGTCCTTACAAGTTGAAGACTACAGTCCCAATCCATAAACCATTCTACCTTCTGTGAGCATTTCCTGACGCTTAGGAAGGAAAAAATAAACTTTCGATATTTTAATTTTTCACAGACTAATATGACCATTTATGAGGGCCCAATGCATTAATGAATATCAACCTTCACATTTTTCTATGTTACCTCATTATTTTGGGAAAACGAGATGCCAAGCAAGAGAAATGTCTCAAGGGCGTGTATGTACAAGCTGGGGGAGGGAGTAGGAGAGGAGGGAATCTCGAGCAAAGTCCACACTGATCACAGACCAGATGTGGGGCTAGATCCCACGACCTCGAGATCATGAACCGAGCCAAAACCAAGAGTCAGAACCCAACCAACTGAGCCACCCCGGTGCCCCAGCATTCTGGTTTTCTTAAAGCAGAGTTTATGTTGTCTAATATAGAGTTACAAACTGCTAACTTGCATTAAAATTCTTGATTAAGCATGTGATGCACTATTGCCCAATTCACTGGTCAGGACAGCCCTCATTCTAGAGCTGAGTGGATTTTTTCCCCTCATGCTGCAAGAGTTCTGTAGATATAGGTCATCAGATTGTTTTCTCTTTTTTCATCTGTCCTGAGCAGCTCAGGGACAGGAGCAGGTATCTATTTGAGTAGATCACTGGGAGTGAAATGCAAGATCACAGATTTGATTCTGACATTGGCTTGTGCAGACTCTGAGAAAAGAACTCAAGCAATTTATTTGGGAGGTGACGGGAACGGGGAAGTACTATAGAGAAGGAGAAACAGGCAATAAATGGCATATTTCGTGCTGATTACCACTTTGGCCAACTGAACGTAATCTCACTGGCGAAACCTGCAAAATCCATGTAGACACACACCCTTCAGATTCACCCATCCTGGCAGCTGAGGGGGCTGGGGTTATACACCAGCTCTTGTCAGTCATTGGTTGGGGTGCTCCCAGGAAGCACCGGTTCATGGGCAGCAAGGTGAACTACAGGCCAGGAAAATCCTCAAGCGAGGAAAGGCCGGAGATGGAGGTCAGCAGTCAGGACAATGTGTGTCACGGCGGTGAGGACGGAGGAATATAGCCAGGGCTCCGACATTTGCTATCTTAACTCATCTGATAATGGCCACCAGCTCTGAGTCTGACTTCAGCCAGATGCCTTGTTATTGGAGACTAGAAGAATCAGCACTGTAGTAGTAAAACAGCAGAGAACCAAGATACGGTTATTTTTAATATACCTAGGACTAGTAAAACTAACAGCAAACCAAAGAGGAAAGAACAGAATTCACAAAATGACAGTTAGCCATCAAACGCAACATTTACCAGGGCATCTGGGGGGATCAACCACCTCTTGGTTTCAGCTTGGGTCATGATCTCAGGGGCAAAGGATGGGTCCCACCCTGGGCTCTGTGTTCAGTGTGGAGTCTGCTTGAGGTTCTCTCCCTTTGCCCCTACCCGTCCCCCAAAATAAATAAAACCTTACCAAAAAGAAAAAAACAACATTTCCCAAAGTGAAAAAGGGTTCCCAGGCCAAAAAAGCTTGGGAACAGTCCCACTCCACACAATCACATGACCCCACTTTACTGTCATCTCAACTTCAACTTTTATCACTACCGGAAACCACTTACTCTGTATTTCATTTATAGATGTACTTGTCTATCCGCCATTTCATATCATTTGGTGGCTTCCTGGGTTAGAACACACCGACTTGAAGGCTAGAAAGGGGAGTTAAAACTGGGGCTCTTGGGGCGCCTGGGTGGCTCAGTGGGTTAAGCCGCTGCCTTCGGCTCAGGTCATGATCTCAGGGTCCTGGGATCGAGTCCCGCATCAGGATCTCTGCTCAGCAGGGAGCCTGCTTCCTCTTCTCTCTCTGCCTGCCTCTCTGCCTACTTGTGATCTCTCTCTGTCAAATAAATAAATAAAATCTTAAAAAAAAAAAAAAAAAAAAAACTGGGGCTCTTCTAAGACGGCAAACTTATTTCTGAGATTCGAGATTAGAAGATGCAGCAGCTGTGCCGTTCTTCTTTCCAGTGATGGGTTAAGTATATTTAAAATTCATGGGTGGGGTGGGGGGGGGGTGTCTGGGTGGCCCAGTTGGTTAACCGTCTTCAGCTCAGGTCAAGGATCCCAGGGTTCTGGGATCAAGCCCCACATTGGGCTCCCTGCTCAGTGCAGAGCCTCCTTCTCCCTCTCCGGCCCACTCATGCACTCTCACTCTCTGTCTCTCTCTCAAATAAATAAAATCCAAAATAAAATCCAAAAATAAAATAAAATTTCACAGTCAGCAGCCTAGCCTCTCTGACTCCCAGAAAGTGGGGTGCTCGAACACTTGCCCAGTTTTCTACTGGGTTCTTGGGACACAGAGTACTCCTCATTGCGAATACACGGTTCCTTTCTAAAGAGGGGGGCCTTGCTCCTCTTTAAATTAAAGAAAACCCATGCCTAACACTTGGTTCTTATACAATATCCACATTAAAGAATGGTTATTAACTTCAGTATGGGAGTCTCCATTGAACGAAAGAATTCCAAATGTGATTGACTATTTTAAAAACGAATTCAGAAACTGCTTGGCAGTGTCTACCAAAGCCAAACACACAAATAGTCTATGACCCAACAATTCAACTCTTGAGAATACAACCAACAAAAATGTGCACATGTTCATCAAAAAACACGCGGAACAGGATCCCTAACAGCACTGTTTGGAATAGCGCCGAACAGGAAGCGAGTCAAATGGCCCCAAAAGGAGAAGAATAAATAAATTGTGGCATATTCATATCATGGAACACTGGACAGCAAAACAACAACAACAACAACAATACAGAAACAAATACAGTGCTGAACGGAAGAAGCCTGATACGGAAGGCTACATACTATTTGACTCTATTTAATTAAGTTCCAAGAACGTAAAAACTGTGATGTGAGAAGTTGGAGAGTGGTTATCCTGGGGGTGGCGTAAAGGCAGGGATAAGGCATGAGGTCAGTTTCTGGGTAACGTTCTCTTTCTTTTCTTTTTCTTTTTTTTCTTTTTTAAGATTTTATTTATTTATTTGACAGACAGAGATCACAAGTAGGCAGAGGGGCAGGCAGAGAGAGAGGAAGGGAAGCAGGATCCCTGCTGAGCAGAGAGCCAGATGCGGGGCTCGATCCCAGGATCCTGGGATCATGACCTGAGCCAAAGGCAAAGGCTTTAACCCACTGAGCCACCCAGGCGCCCCAACGTTCTGCTTCTTGATCTGGGTTTTTGGTTATTACTTTAGTTTCCATATCAAATGACTACAAACTTGATTGCTTCACACAACAGAAATGTATCCTCTCCCCATTCTGGAAGCCTGAAGTCAGAAATCAAGGTGTCAGCAGGGCCAGCTTCCCCCTGAAAGCTCTAGGGAACAATCTACTTCTTGCCTTTTCCAGCTACTGGGGGCTCCAGCTGTCCCTTGTGGCTGATGCTCCCCCTTCTCTGCCTCGGTCTGCATGTGGCCTTCTCCATGTCTGTGTCTTCTCTTCTGTCTCTTATAAGGAATCTAGCCATTTGATTGAGGGACCACCTGAATCCAGGATGATCTCAGCTTGAGGTCCCTAATGATATGTCCAAGACCTCCTTCCAAATAAGGTCATATTTATAGGTTTCCAGGGACAACGGTTTTGGGGGGGGCCACTATTCAACCCACTATATTACCCAGGTGTGAAACTATAGCCAGCGATGCCCACAGACACTGCCCTAGTTGTAGGTTTCTAACTATAGGGGATTTTTTTAAAGTCAGCTTATTACCCTTTTAGATATACATCTGTTGTTTACCATGAGCCATCTTGCACACATCTAACAAAAAAAAAAAAAAAAAAAAAAGATGCTTCCTGGCATTTATTTCACTGGTCACAACGCCTAAAGAGTTTGATGTTTTCACAATATCCCATCCCCCGCTTCTGATGTTAAAAAATGTACAGAAATCGGGGTGCCTAGGTGGCTCAGTGGGTTAAAGCCTCTGCCTTCGGCTCAGGTCATGATCTCAGGGTCCTGGGATCAAGCCCCGCATCGGACTCTCTGCTCAGCAGGGAGCCTGCTTCCCCCCCCCCCCACCTGCCTCTCTGCCTACTTGTGATCTCTGTCTGTCAAATAAATAAATAAAATCTTTAAAAAAAAAATGTACAGAAACCTCACGGCAACTCACATGCATGTCTTTATTAATTGAGGGTCCCCACCCTCTACTGCCCAAAGTGATGACATCCTTTAACAAATTACAAGGCAGGGACCATCCAAGAGTCTGGGCTCTGCCCCGTGTCAGCTCGGAGAACCAGGCTGTAATTTTAGACAGATGTTAGCAAACTTGGGGATTCCTGGTGTGTGGACTTGTGCCTCCAACCCCAGATGGCAGGGAAAGGAGCCAGTGCTCCTCACCCAGATGACCCAGAAAATGTTTCTTAATGAATTGTCCAGCGTGACTCACGCTGGCTCCCACATCTGGTAGATCTGGGTTACATCACTCACGGTCCTCAGTGTCCTGCGGGTTCCTGGGAACATACTGCCCAGAGTCAAGTACACCAGCTGGAGCCACCGGCTGCATTCACACGCCTCCCTGCGTCATCCTGATGGCCATAGGGGGCAGTTCCAGAGACGGAGCCAGCCCCCCCCCCCCCCCCCCCCCCCGCCGCAAGAAGCCTTCTGCTCCTACTTTCCCGTGGGCCTAAGAAGTCACCGTGAAGGTAAAATCCCATGCCCAGAGGTGTCCAGGGGAGAACTGTATTCTCTGTTTTTTTATCCTAATAGTTCCTGACACCGTAACTCGACCGCATTAAGCCGTGTTCATCCGGAGAGGAGAGGAAAACACATGCAAAATCCTGAGCCCTTCATATCCCCCGAACGGGCTCAGAGCGGGGGCGAGAAACAGATTTGACTTTCTCGAGTATAAACTTCGAAAGAATTCCCACGAAGAAACCGGATTTCAAAAGCTCGTGGCCAACAGGAGGATGGGGGCAAGGAGGTGACCATGTTCGTGGAGACGGGGGTCTCCGGCACTCTCTTCCATGGGGCCAGCATCCCACATTCCTGTTTTCTTCTTAGCTGTATATCCTGCAAGATCTTTATTCTGTGTCCTTTTATCTATGGATCAGAACTGCCCCGAAGGCTGCTTCTAGGGCACCATGCTCCTCCTCATTATTACTGGAACAAGACACAGTCCTCATTCATGGAACCACCAACATCAGCCCCACCTGCTCATGCAGAGTATGTTAGAGTTGGAGGGGACTTTTTTCTTTTAAATCATTGATTTCATCCTTTAACAGGTTTGCTGATCCATACTCTAATTTTTGAAGGCAGGATTAGAACACACACACACACACACACACACACACGCTGTGATCCGGACAAAGTGAAATCATACACACACACACACACACACACACACACACACACACACACACACGCTGTGATCCGGACACACACACACACACACACACACAGAACACGAACACACACACACACACACACACACACACACACACGCTGTGATCCGGACACACACACACACACACACACACACGCTGTGATCCGGACACACACACACACACACACACACACACACACACGCTGTGATCCGGACACACACACACACACACACACACAGAACACGAACACACACACACACACACACACACACACGCTGTGATCCGGACACACACACACACGCACGCACGCACGCACACACACACACACACACACACACGCTGGGATCCGGACAAAGTGAAATCATTCATCATCCCTGGTCAGATAATGACATACACAAGAGCAGGATCCAGGTCTCCTCATTCTTGGTTTTATTTATTTATTTTTTTTTTTTTTAAAGATTTTATTTATTAATTTGACAGAGAGAAATCACAAGTAGACGGAGAGGCAGCCAGAGAGAGAGAGAGAAGCAGGCTCTCTGCGGAGCAGAGAGCCCGACGCGGGACTCGATCCCAAGACTCTGAGATCATGACCTGAGCCGAAGGCAGCGGCTCAACCCACTGAGCCACCCAGGCGCCCTCATTCTTGGTTTTAAAATGACATCAGGCAGCCTCATTAATTTAAAAAAAGCAAAAATAGTCCATTACATGTCTTTAAAGTTTGGGCCAAGATTTACAAATCTGAGTATGTCCTAAAGAAATAACCAAAAAAGAAGATATCAGGGTGCCTGGGTGGCTCAGTGGGTTAGGCCGCTGCCTTCGGCTCGGGTCATGATCTCGGGGTCCTGGGATCGAGTCCCACATCGGGCTCTCTGCTCAGCAGGGAGCCTGCTTCCTCCTCTCTCTCTCTCTGCCTGCCTCTCTGCCTACTTGTGATCTCTCTCTGTCAAATAAATAAATAAAATCTTTGAAAAAAAAAAAAAAAGAATGTATCAAGGGGTGGGGGGTGGGGGGAGCACATTCATTTCTGTTCAATCATTTCCCTGAGTGCACAGGAGCCTTGCCTGCAGGTTTTCCAAAATCCCCATGGCCAGGCCAGGCCTCAAACCAATGGAATCAGAATCTCTGGAAGGGGGCGGCGGGGGTGTGTGTGGGGGGGTGTAGCTGTCAGTAACAGCTCGGGGACTCCAAAGGGCGGCAAACGTGCAACTCCACAGACTTACTGGCATTCAGGCCAAAACAGATGTGCAGACATCAAAACTATAGTTTTTGGAAGAACAGACAAATAAAAGGAGGCGGGAGGAATTATTTGCAATTCACATTGTCAATCATTTACTTGTTAATGTCACGGTGCTTTAGCGCGGTAATCAGATACTGGATCAAACCGAGAAGGTCGACACTGGCGATCTCAGCCTAGGACAAGGCCAGCTTTCCCAAACAAGCCTCTGACCACCTAGGCACGTGGGCTCCAGTTAAGGAAAGCAGGAAACAGAGCAAGCGGTCAAGTCCTGTCCTCTTCGGGTAGTTACACAGCGTCACTATCTTTCCTTCCTCCCTTCCTCCTTTTTTTCTTTCTTTCTCTCTCTCTCTCTCTCTCTCTCTTTCTTTCTTTCTTTCAAGGAGTCCATTATATACGATTCAGCAATTTCACTTCTGGGTGCATATCCAAGTGTGGAAAGCAGGGACTCAGATATCTGTACCAGCCCATGTTTACAGCAACATTATTCACAATAATCAAAAGGTGGAAGCAATCCATCCACTCATCAACTGGCGAATGGATCAACAAAATACTGTTTATCCATATAATGGAATATTATTTGGCCTGGAAAAGGAAAGGTGTCACAGGCTGCAGCATGGATAAATCTTGAAGACATGATGCTAAATGCAATACGCCAGTCACAAAGGACCATTACTGTAGGATCCCGCTTATGTAAGATAGTTAGAATGTCAAATGCTTGGAGACAGAAAGTAGCGTGGTGGTTGCTGGAGTCTGGGAAGAGGGAGAGTGAGAAGTTAATGTTTAATGGGTACAGAATTCTAGTTTGGAAGGGCGCCTGGGTGGCTCAGTCAGTTAAGTTCCTGACTCTTAATTTCAGCTCAGGTCATGATCTCAGGGTTGTGAGACTGAGCCCCACATTGGGCTCCATGCTGGGCATGGAGCCTGCTTAAGATTCTCTCTCTCCCCTCCTACACTGTTGGTGGGAATGCAAGCTGGTGCAGCCACTCCGGAAAAGAGCATGGAGGGTCCTCATAGAGTTGAAAATAAAGCTTCCCTACAACCCAGCAATTGCACTACTGGGTATTTACCCCAAAGATACAAATGTAGTGATATGAAGGGGCACGCGCACCCCAATGTTTATAGAAGCAATGTCCACAACAGCCAAACTATGGAAAGAGCCCAGATCTATCAGCAGATGAATGGATAAAGATGTCACTCACACTCACACACACACACACACACACACACACACACACACACACACACACCATGGAATATTATGCAGCCATCAAAAATGAAATCTTGCCATATGCAATGACGTGGATAGAATGAGAGGGTATTATGCTGGATGAAATGAGACAATCTGAGAAAGACAATTATCATATGAGCTCACTGAAACGTGGAATTTGAGAAAAAAAGGCAGAGGATCATAGAGGAAGAGAGGGAAAAAAATGAAACAAGAAACTTGAAAGGGAGACAAACCATAAGAGCCTCTTAATCTCCGGAAACAAACCAAGCGTTACCGGAGAAGAGGGAGGAGGGAGGGACGGGGTGGCGGGGTCATGGACACTGGGGAGGGTATGTGGGAGGGACGGGGTGGCGGGGTGATGGACACTGGGGAGGGTATGTGCTATGGTGAGGGCTGTGAACTGTGTAAGATGATGATTCACAGACCTGTACCCCTGAAGCAAATAATGTACTATATGCTAATAATCTAAAAAATCTTGGATTAGATAAATATTAATAATATCTGAATTTTGGGTGCCTGGGTGGCTCAGTGGGTTAAGCCTCTGCCTTCGGCTCAGGTCATGATCCCAGGATCCCGGGATCGAGCCCCGCATCGGGCTCTCAGCTCAGCGGGGAGCCTGCTTCCTCCTCTCTCTCTGCCTGCCTCTCTGCCTACTTGTGATCTCTGTCTGTCAAATAAATAAATAAAATAAAATCTTTAAAATCTTTAAAAAATAATAATAATAGTAATAATATATGAATTTTATTGCTCAAAAAAAAAAAATTCACTCTCCCTCTCCTTCTGCCCCTTCCTTTCTCCCCGATCTCTTAAAAGAAAAAGGGGGGGGGGAGATTTATAGTTTGGCAATATGAAGAGATTCCTGAGGATGGAGGGTAGCAACAGGAGCACAATAATATGAATGTACTTAATACCCCTGAACTGTACATTTAAAGATAATCAAGGTAACATACTGTGTTATGTATATTTTAACACAATTTCAAAAATTTAAAAAAAAAAATGAGTCCAATGCGTGTCCCTCACGTACTTCTCTCTGATGTTCATGGCAATTACTGAGGACAAAATCCCAAAGGCCGACGTGTCATCTGTTAAAACCATGAAGCCAGTGGTCTGTGCCCAACAAACCCCAGGCCCTGGAGTCTATCTGGAAGGCCTGGCTGACTCAAGTAAGAGTTACAGAGCCTCACAACTCCCCTGGAGCACCGGAGGCCCGCCTGGCAGGCCCTGCATTTCATGTTATGTAACAAGCAGGCTGCTAGCTTCCAAACAACGGGAGGTGAATTCCGATGGGCTCCACGTCTGGGCTGAGCCAACCAGTGATTAATTCCCAAATAACTTCATACAGAGTCTTTTCTTAATTCCCAAGTGCACTAATGTCACTTACGTATGAGCTGAGAAATCTCAAGTTTTCTCTTTGATGGGCTGACTCAAACCTATTTTGAAAGAGGGGCTTATCTTCCATCTTTTCCTTCCTTTCTGCTCAGGATTCTAGGGGAAAAGAAAACTCCAGCAAGGAGAAAATTCCTCCAGTAACTGCTCAGACCTGGTCAATAACCCAAAGCTTTCAAGCAAGTGAGGGGTTTCCTTTACGAGAGCCCTGCAACAGACCCAGAAGGAAAAATAGGGCAGGTCCTCTCTGCCAGTGGTCCTAAATCACTCTTTCCATCAGCAGTCTGCAATGATCCTACACAAGGGATGACACGTGAAGATGTTTTCTAGGGGAAATCATGGGAGCCCTAGAGGCCGGTCACCAAGCACATGTGACTGAGCTCTGGCCAGGCATCGAAATAAACCAGTGGCCCCAGAGCAGCTCTCACACTTGGCCGAGAAAGTCTGTCCTGATGATTCACCATTAAGCCCAAAGTTTGGCAGCTGGAAAAATGTCAACTTTCCCCTTTCTTAAGAGTTTGCAAATTAACAGTTCTGCCAGAAGCCAATCATTCAATAGGAGTTGGATTAAGTCCTTGGACACCCTTCTACTGAGCTCAGATAGACTTAGGAAAAACACTCATTTGTTTCTTTGGCATAACGTTTTGCACAATAAAATAAATTTCTCTAATTTTGAGCCATCACAGAAGAGGGGAGAGGTTCCTGTTCATGGAGGCGAAAGGAAATCTACCTTAAATGGTATGACTCATGTGTGCTACGTTCGAACTGACGCACATGTATTTTTTTTTTCCCCAAATAGGTATTTAGGAAAACACGCCACAATACTCTTTAATATAGAATTCACCACTTTGGGGAACTCTAGAAGACATCCTGAAGAGTGAGGGGTTTCTAGCTCCTTACTACCACCCGTTGCTCCAAAAGCATAGAAATCATTCAGTCAACTATGGTCCTCATAATGTTACACATGCCCCCCCCGCCCATAGGCACCATGCACGCCTCCCTACGTTGCGTTCACCCAATCTGATTGTCCTTGGATGGAAAGGAGAAGAACTCTTCGCTCACAACTGCCATTCAAGCTTCATAGTTTCCAACCACAAGGTTCTGTGGAGTCCATGGAACTCTAGAACCATGAACCGGTCCACCAAGTTCGTGGACAGCAGTATCTCAGGGGCACACTGATACCATCTCACATCAAAGTCATTTTCTCATTAGGTCTTCGGACACAGACATAAGGTTAGCAAAACAATATACTGCCACAGGAGGAGGGAGGAAAGGGGTGTCTTCCACCGTTATTTCCTTAAAGGTATGCCAAGCACCATATATAAGTTAACAGCCTATTCCTTTCTTTGCCCATAAGAGAAAATTCAGCCCATGAAACCCCAACATCAATACACAGTGAGTGTTCATGATACACAGCCCAACACTAAGATAATATACTCTATTCCAAAACACTGCCAAGACCCCGAGAACATTTCCTGGCATGCTGAAACAGAAGAGTGACCATAAATTATGTAAAGGGAGAAATTCCTTAGTACATTTCAGAAGAAAATAGAGTAACCTCTAGCAACAGAATTCTGTGCGTTACAGCTTTCGCATGTCAAAGTTTCAGCTTCATCAATTGCAACTTCTGATATTTTATTTAATACATTAGGAAGCATCACCAAAAGAATAATTTTAATATTTCTTCTAAATTCAATTAGGAGGGTTACATTTTTATGACAGTGGAACATTTGCAGGGCCGTTCTTTAATACACAAGTTATTAAATCCCACAGTCCCTTAATCCACACGGCAGACTAATCTAATGCATTTAAGCCGCCCTTGAGAAGCCATCCCTCAGCTCGTGGCTCGCACAGCATGATAGCTTTCGCTTTTCTGACCTAAGAAGTCATTTTTTTCCCTCTTGACATCTTAAGAGTCATCTTTAATAATGTTTTTTTTTTTTTTCGTCGTTCCAATGTCTTTCAACTCCTGATGTTCCAGACGGACTTGGCACATCCGTTCTTCTCCTAGAGAAATGCCCCTCAGCTGGGGTATTGCAGATACCCGAGCACACAATCGAGCAGATACCCTATTACAAAATCCACAAATCCAGGTGAAAATCCAGACACTTTCCAGTGGGCACCACACCTTTCCTGCTGTGCCCACAACAAATGCTCCCGGTAGCATGACCCACCAGGAAACTCACACACACACACACACACAGACACACAGACACACACACATACAGTCTAACCAAGGGCTTGGGGAGTAAGAATCCTGTGAGGACACTACCAACCTTAGGTAAGTCACTGGGTTTCTCTGAGTCTCTACTTCCCTATTTGTAAGACGGGATGACTAGTTTTAATCACCTTCACTGACACAATGACCAACAGTCAAAAGAAATCCCAATACTTAGGATGAAATCTAAAGTTTTTAATAAAATCTTTAGCCTCATTTCTTACAGAATTGTTCCAATATGTTTATGGGTCTGGGGGCGCCTGGCCAGCTCAGTCGGTTGAGTGTATGACTCTTGATCTCGGGGTTGTGAGTTCAAGCCGCACGCTAAGGGTCAATAGAGATTATTTACATAAATAACATCTTTTTTTAAAAAAGGGTCCAGACTAACTGACAAAGCAAGAAACAGCAAGTCCTAAATTAGGGTTCTGCTGCCTTAAATACTTTTTTCCAGAACCAGGTCAGATGTAAATTACTAATGACAGCAGCCCCTGGAGAATTACACCAGTTTATGTGGTAACTGAACTAATGATGAATTCTTTGGTATAAAGTCAGGATGGCCCCAATTTAGAATAACAAAACATTTCAACAGAGGCTTCTGTTTTTAATCTGGGATAAGTTGGCTATAAATTACCTCAGGACTAAGAGAAATCTAATTAGGCTAAGGGAGAGAGTAGGAACTAGCATAAGTATCCATCACGTAGGCACTCTGACAACAACTTTCCGAAGTCGGCATCATGCCCACAGCAGGCAAGGGAACGGGATAAAGAAACAGGTTAATAGAGATGAAGACAGAATGGCTATTCCATGACAACCAACAGCATCAGCTACATTATAAAACTTCCTCTTCTTCGGGTATAAACAAAGCTGTGTTTTGGAAATTAAGATCAATGTGCTTTTCAAGTAGAAAAAGCACAATGTGGGGCGCCTGGGTGGCTCATTGGGTTAAAGTCTCTGCCTTTGGCTCAGGTCATAATCCCAGGGTCCTGGGATTGAGCCCCATATCGGGCTCTCTGCTCAGCGGGGAGCCTGCTTTCCTCTCTCTCTCTCTCTGCCTGCCTCTCTGCCTACTTGTGACCTCTGTCTGTCAAATAAAAAAATATATATATTTTTTTTTAAAAAAAAAATAAATAAATAAAAAAGAAAAAGCACAATGTAAGTACAAAGTCCCGTCAGGCTACCTACCAATCCAAGCTGTTGGTACTTCTCTGAATGAAAACTTCTCATTCTCCCATTCCGCTCTCGGATGGGTGGGTGGGTGGTGGATGGTGGATAGATGGACAGATGGATTCATCGTCTTTGAAATCAATAAAACTCGAGGTCATAAAACATCCTCCCAAACATTTCTTATGATTAAACCGAAATCATGTCCCCAGAGAGACAATTCGTCTTAATGTTGATCAAAAAAGGCTAAGAGAATTCTTTTAAAAGATGGTATTTTCAGTTCGTTGACCACTCTGAAATCAGAAGGAAATATTTTATTTTTCTTGTCACTATGAGATTTCCAACTCATAGTGCTTTTCAAGTAGGGTGTAAAAAGGAGAAAGCCTGAAATACTTTAGAGATGGTTTGGCTGTAGAAGACTTCCTTACACTATGGCCACAAGTCCCATGTCTGCCCCAAATGGGCTTATAATTAATATGAATCAAAAAGTTTATCTCTAGGGGCATCTCGTGAGCTTAGTCGGTAGATCATGCAACTCTTGGGGTTGTGAGTTCAAGCCCCATGTTGGGTGTAGAGTTTACGTAAAAACAACAACAATAACAAAATGGAGTGGGTAGATGGTGGGCTAGCAAGGCAGCCAAGAAGGGGTAGGAGAAGCTGGGATCAAAGATGGCGCCCTAGGGCGCCTGAGTGGCTCAGTCGGTTAAGTGTCTACCTTTGGCTCAGGTCATGATCTCAGGGTCCTGGGATCAAGCCCTGTGTCCCATTCCCTGCTCAGCAGGGAATCTGCTTCTCCCTCTCTCTCTGTCCCTAACCCCTGCTCATGGTCTCACTAACTCTCTCTCAAATAAATAAATAAAATTTTAAAAGAAAAAAAAATAAAGATGGCACCCTCAACTCCTACTTCATCTCATTCCCAACCAAAGCACTAAATGGTTCTTACTATCTTCCTTCAACTACTTTCTTGTATCTCAGAGACTGTCAGAGAAATACCAAATCACAGGGATTTGGATTTCAGTGGGGTTTAGGGACCATATTTGGGGTGGGTTAAAGAATGGACCCCAACCTACCATTTGACTTTCAGAGGTTTTACATATAAAACCAGATCGTCTTTCGGGTTTATTCGCTGAAACTCTACAGACTTGAAAAATCTGATGTGAGCCAAAGATAGCAAAATTTGATCCTACTGTGAAGAAGGTAAGGCTATCCTAAAATTCACAAAACACAAATATTTTTACTTCTTCCAAAGATACAAGTAATCCCGGTAACCCAGTGAAGTAGAACCAGCCAGCTTTTCAATTCCCCTAAGCTCTGTTCCATGATCCTAGCCAATTTATTCCTCTGTGTTGATCTGGCCACTCTTTTGGCCCTTTGTATATATGACCTTGAATTGATATTGGTCCAGTTCCTCTATCAGTCTGTAAATCCCTTAAAGGCAGTACCCAAATTGTATACCTCCTCTGTATGGTTAATTCCTAAAGGAAGTGCCCCTCCAAAGATAACTCATGAAAATTCTACTCCCTTTAAAATTTCTTATTTTTTATTTTTCACAGGTAATATACATAGCAGAGATGGAAAGCTATCCAGCAAAATTCATTTTCTCCCTTCCCCATCGTATAGTGTTGTAGCTGGTCACATTTGGTTCCCTGCCATCCCTGCATTCCCACAGCAGGTGCCGGCTGGGGTTAGCCATGTGACTATGTCCCTGCTAAGGGGCTGAGCTGAAAGGATCTGGCTACTCTCCCTGCCCCCTCTTCCTCTTTGTGATAGTACCTAGCCTTGACCAGGTAGAAGATATGGAAAGGCCCTGAGGCACACAAGAGAAGCAGGATGAAAGGAACCTGGGTCTACCAATATCTAAATGGAACAGAGCCACCAGGAACATATATCTACCCTGGTGCTGTTAAATGAGAGAGAAATTCATTTCCCTAAATCTCAATATTGGGGATCTCTTAGCAGCTTGGCTTTTCACTGTAACTAATATATGCAAATTATACTGGAAAGAATGAAAAAAGATGAGAATCAGAAAAAAAGTCACCCTGGATCCTACCACACCTAAATAACTACTAACAATTAGGGTTCCTTCCAGACTTTGCTTTATTTAACAAAAAAAAAAAAAAAAAAAAAAAAAAAAAAAAAGAAAACCAAAAAACCCAGATACACGTTTTCTTACAAAAATGAAACCATATACGTTTATAGCCTCTCTCACTGAATATCATCTTCTACTTAATATACTGATATTTTTCTAGGGGTGCCTGGGTGGCTCAGTCGGTTAAGTGCCCAACTTTTGGTTTTGGCTCAGGAAGGTGAGATCAAGCCCCACATCAGGCTCCCTGCTCAGTAGGTTCCCTGCTCAGCATGGAATCTGCTTAAGAGATTCTCTCTCCCTCTGCCTCTCTCAGCTGCTCTCTCTTTCTCTCTCTCAAATGAAGAAATAGAATCTGTAAGGGCACCTGCGTGGTTCAGTCAGGCGCCTGGGATCAAGCTCCAAGTCAGGCTCCCTGCTCAGCGGGGAGTCTCCTTCTCCCTCTCCCTGCCATCTTGCTTGTGCGCTCTCTCTCTCTCTCTCAAATGAACAAATAAAATCTTTTTTAAAAATCTTCTAAAAATGTGTCTATTGGTATTTTTCTAAATTTAAAAATGCCTAATATTTTAATGACTATGTAATATTCTATTCGTTGGATTTGAACTAGGGTTATTTAATTTTTTAAAATATTTTATTTTTAAACAATTCTCACACCCAACATGGGGCTCAAACTCACAACTGTAAGATCAAGAGTTATATGCTTCACCGAGCATGCCTCGCCAGCCAGGCGCCCCCTAACAAATTTTTCATTGCTAGACATTTGGGGTTTTTTTTTTTTCTTCCTCTTAAAAATTCTGGTATAGGGGGGCACCTGGGTAGCTCAATGGGTTAAGCCTCTGCCTTCAGCTCAGGTCATGATCTCAGGGTCCTGGGTTGAGTCCACATCGGGCTCTCTGCTCAGCGGGAAGCCTGCCTCCCCCTCTCTCTGCCTGCCTACTTGTGATCTCTCTGTGCCAAATAAATAAATAAAATCTTAAAAAAAAAATTTCTGGTATAGGGGGGCCTGGGTGGCTCAGTCAGTTAAGTGTCTGCCTTCAGCTCTGGTCATGATCCCAGGGTCCTAGGGTGAGTCCCACATCGGGCTCCTGGCTCAGTGGGGAGCCTGCTTCTCCCTCTGCCTCCGCTCCCCCTGCTTGTGCTCTCTCTGATAGATAAATAAATAAAAATCTTTAATTAATTAATTAATTGAAAATTCTGGTATAAACAACATTGCAGAGAACATTATTATACATAAACTTTAACCTATCTGTCAGGTTCTCCCCACCCCCACCCCCACCCCAGGTCTCTATTCTTAACACATCTTTGTAAACAAAGCTGTTTCCTCTTTCTGGGTACCTATATTAAGTTATGTCTGAGAGGTATTTGCAAGGCTATATTCATTAATTATAATTTTGGATGAATGTTTTGGATGAATTCCCATTCATGTTTTGTCATCCACAGACAACTGGGAAACCAAACACGGTTCCAGCTCCCCAGTTGGCACCCAGGACGAATCCATGACCCCTACACAGTGATATCAGCCAAACTCCCCTAACTCGAGGTGGTCCTGGTTAGTAACAAGCACAAAAGGGAAAGCAGTAGCCGACCCGGGTTCCCGCTGACAAACCTTGATCTACATCTGTGTTGCCAATTACTTGTTCAACAAACCTGTTACTTTTTTAGAAATAATAAATAATTCAGGGAAAGTCATTTTTGAAGCGTCTGACATCTGTTGCTTGTATGACTCTGAATTATTCATCAGCGAGCATAAACAGTATTAATTAAAGAAAAGTACTGGAGCAAACCACTGAAATAGAAATGAACACTGCAGAAGAAAATGCCTTTACTCAAAGCATACTCACTTGTCATTGACAAATATCTCAGAGAACCTACCGGTCCTTGGGATTTAAAGGAACCGGCACCCTGAGGAATCAGAAGGCCAGACCTAAATGGTGAGCACTATTTCTGTTTCCAAATTTATACTTTCCCCCCTCTCCTTCAGAAAAATCACCGTCTTGGGTCTGGTCTCTCTGCATTCTACCTGCTCGGTTTGGGGGAGTCTGACGGTATTCAGAATGGAAGAAAGTTGACTCATCGGAGGTTCAAAAGAATCACAAGAGTAAGTAAGTATCAACTATCAAGTCCTCCTGTGCTATTTTGTAAACTGGGATTTAAATATATTAATGGGAGAGCTCCCCACCGCCTTCCAGCTCAGGATGGCTCGATGAAACTGGCTGCCACGGCCTGATCACTTATTTCCATGACGACTCTGGCACTTCCTTTTGACAACGCGCTTTCTTGTGGTAAAGAGCAAAAGAGAAAAAAGCTCACAGCCCCACCGCCACATGGGTGGCTCTTGGCTAATCCTCCCCCCCCCCCCCCCCCCCCCCCGTCTGTCTGTCGCCTCAATCAGAGCGACCTGAGACTCAGTACTGTCTCTGCCGCAGAAGACACTAGGGAACGTGTGTGGGGGGAGGAAGCATGTGAACACAAAGCAAATGTGTTAAAAGAGTTTTACGAAGCACTGTTGGTAAACAGATGTCTGGCTGGGGGGTGGTGGTGGGGGGGAGGCAGAGGGGCTCTGTCACTGGCTTCTCAGGTACCAGAAGAAAAAGGCCCCTCAGGGGAGGTGAGGTGGGGGGAGCTGCTGGCAGGGGGCGGGGCGGAGCGGGGTGGGGGGGGGCTCGAACCAGGAGATTTTCACAGAAACCTATTCCTTTGTGTGGCTCCAGTGAATTGCTCAGCAACCACGGCTTGCCTCCGAGGTAACCGGGCCTGCTCCCTCCACTCCAGTACCAACTGCTGGGGTTGCTGTGGGCAACAGAAGAGAAACACTAGGGAGGGGAGAGGGCCAGGAGGGGAGGAGGAAGACGGAAGAAAAGCCCCAAGCCCAGTGTGGGGTCCTTTCAAAGGTTCTGAATTCAGAGGGATGGCAAGCAACTGGCAAGGTCTTCTGGCGAGTGGCGAGCAATGAATGGCTTCTGTGCATAAATTAGCACTTCAGTCTCTCCAGATCGGTCCATGGGGACCCCACCAAAGCTTCCAGAAAAAGAGGGCCACAGACACCCTCCGCAGGTCTCTGGACCCTCATTCAGGGACACCCTTTCAAGGGACTTCACAGACAAGGACAAGCCTCCCTTGTTTCTCCAAGTTTGGTCTGTCATGGTGGTTTTGTTCCTCTGGCGAAGAAGGTTGGAGGAGGTACAGGAGCTGGGGGGAAGCTGGGAGGAGAGAAACAGCCCTGTCCGTATGGCCCTTCATCAAAGACGGCTTGTTGTTAAAGAAGACAGAGGAGGGGAGGAAAGAAACCAAGGCTCTCAGTTTCCCGAAAAAGGCTGAACAGGGACTCCAGTGTCTCTTTCAGGCACTCCCCAAAATGAAACTACAGATTTAGAAAAAGATCTCTCCTATAGCATTGGAGTTTAAGAAAAGAACCTAAAAAAGATCTCTTTTAGAAAGACAACAGATGGGGGTGCCTGGGTGGCTCAGGGGGTTAAAGCCTCTGCCTTCAGCTCAGGTCATGATCCCAGGGTCCTGGGATCAAGCCCCAATAGGACTCTCTGCTCAGCGGGGAGCCTGCTCCCCCCCCCCCCCCCCCCCCGCTCTCTCTGCCTGCCTCTCTGCCTGCTTGTGATCTCTGTCTGTCAAATAAATAAATAAAATCTAAAAAAGAAAAGATGGATTTGCTGACTCAGAGGGCTGCCTGGTCCAGAGGCCCCTCACCCAAAACCCGAGTCGGGCCGGGATGAAGCCTGTCCACCATGTCAGGTGCTCCCAGATGCCCCCCTCCCGCCCCACCCCCCAGTCTTCAGTGCTTTCACGTATTCAAACACAAACATTTACATGCAGAAAAACAGCAAAGTAAAAAGAGGCACTGCCTCCCTCCTTTCCCCCGCAAAAGCAGCTTCCAAGCTAGAGGGAGAGCCCAGGAGCGGCACAGGGTGAACTTAGCATGGGTTCACCAGGCAGACAGGACACCATTGTCCAAGGAGGAGCTGGAGGCAACCCACCCTGGGACACTTGGTGACAGCACCATGACGCACCCAGCCATTGGCTGCTATGAAAACTCGTGTTGAGCAAGACTTTGGGGAGGAATAGCAGGAGAGCCCCCGGGTTTTCTTGTGGCTGCGGTCTGGGAGGTGCGTGGAACCCGCAGAGCAGGCAGAAGTGGGGGCCCTCAATGGAGGCCAACCAAACCTTGAATGCTTTCTGGATGGGAAATATGAAATAAAAACAGGTGTCCTCGGGGGAGACACCCACGGGAGGCTCAGTCAATCCCCTCTCGGAGGCAACACTTAGCGTTGCCAACCTCCACTGTGCCCAGGGATCACCTGGGAATCTTGTTCTGGTGCAGATTTGACTCCGAAGGTCCTGGGTGGGGCTTGAGAGTCCGCATTTCTCACACGCTTCCAAATGCTGGCCACGCGCTGGGGAGCAGCCGTTCAGTGAAGGCACGAAGATCCCCCCGGAGTTCCCAAAAGGAAAACCCATCACCCAGACCTTCTCCAGGGAAATGAAATCAGTGTCCACGAGAGCAGGGCCAACCTCAGGGATTTTTTTTAAGTTTCCCAGGTGATTCTTCTGTCTGGTCAGCGCTGGGAACCCACTGGCTGGACTCCTTCTGCTCTCATTATAAATTAGAGATGTGGCCCCAGGAAACTTAGTGTCTGAGAATCTCAGTTTTATATCAGAAAAGGGGTTGCTGCCCAAATGGACTGATACAGAAACAAATACACAGAAAGCACACTGCAGAAAGATAGAAAAGGATAGTATTTTACATGATCATGTGTTAGCTTCTTCTCTCATTAAAGTGAGGAGTCATTAGGGTCCCTGACTAATCCAATTCCACAACGATCGGCTGCCCGCTAACTCTCTAGAAGAAACAGTCAGTTAGGGACCTCCCTGCTGTTCTATTAACCAACCCCCCCAAGCCCAATGCCTTGGGGTTCTAACTTTCTTAAATGACAAATGACTCCTAAGTGGATTTTAGGTCCCAACAGGATCCCAGCTAGTACCTCTCAAGTCCTTCTAAAGGGGCACCTGGGAGGCTCAGCCAGTAAATTGTCGGATTCTTGGTTTCAGTTCAGGTCATGATCTTATGGGTCATGGGATCAAGCCCCATGTCCGGCTCTGCACTCAGTGGGGAATCTGCTTGAGATTCTTTCCCCTTCTCTCTGCCCCTCCCCTCTGCTCATGCTCTTGCGAGCTCTCTCTCTAAAAGAAGTAAGTACATAAATGAATAAATAAATAAAATGCTTTTTTTAAAAAAGTCCTTCTAAAACTCTTTCAAATATGGGCACCTGGGTGGCTCAGTTAGTTCATCGTCTGCCTTCAGCTCAGGTCTTGATCCCAGAGTCCTGGGATGGAGCCCCGCATGGGCTCCTTGCTCAGTGGGGAGCCTGCTTCTCCCTCTCCCTCTGCTGCTCCTCCTGCTTGTGCTCTCTCCCTTTCTCTCTCTCTCTGTCAAATAAATAAATAAAATCTTTCCTAAAAAAATCTTTCAAATATGGACTCCTGGCACCAATGAATGACCGATGCAGGACCTACAAAGCAAACCCATGTTCCCTTCCGTTCCGCTCCGGTTCTATCCCTCTAATCCAGAGCTCCAGGGTGCACGGAAAGTGCTCGGCAGCCAACTTTCCACTTTCTGTGCAATAAACAAAACTCCAAAGGGCATCAGTTCTGCCAGCCGCCAACAGATGGCATCAGCGGTCGCACAAGGTCGTTGGAGCCCCAGCCTTGGCTTTGTTCCTTCATCTCTGTCATGTTTGCTGTTGGAAATGCAGTGTCTTGCTAAAAACTTACTGAAGGTGAAAAAAATTAGGTCAAAATGCAAGCATCTTTGGATAACGAAAAATTCCATAAAGGAGTAAGAAGCCCTGACCTCCCCAGCTCCCTTAGGAAACAACTTTACCAGCAACCAACACACACCCAGCTAGGTAAGTGTCAGGTTGGTGTTAGAACAAATGGGCTTTCAGAAACTCACCTGTGAAACCACTTCTGCGTCCCCAAGTGACATAACAACAAAGTTGCTCCTCCCGGCCCACAGAGAAACCACAGAGAAAGCAAACAAGCTTCCACCATCAAGCAAAGCCGTAACCACAGCAACTCTTTTCAGAACCAAAGACCCTCTGAGAAGCAGAACTCCACTTCCCCGTGTGATATACTGGGCTCCTGGGCTCAGCACATCAGCTCTTCCCCAGAAAACAGGGTCCTCCTTTATCAGCTGCAACAAGGCCGGTGTTCAAACTGAGCCGGCTTAGTTCTTTCTGCTGGAGTTTAGGTGAATGCTTTGTCTTAGCCTTTCAAAGGTACTGCTCAGGAATCCTGTGGATTGCCAGAATTACACAGAAATTCTTTTACATCTGTGGTTCTCAGCCTGGGGCAACTGTGCTATCCAGGGGACATTTGGTGGCACTGAAGACATTGTGATGGTCACACTGGGGGAAGAAGGAAGGATGTTGCTGGCACCTGGCAGGGAGAGGACAGAGAGGTTGCTGAGCACGCTACAGTGCTACAGTGCACAGCACAGCCCCCCAAACCGTCCAACTGTCAGCAGTGGTGCAGGGGAGAAACCCTGCTCGGGAGCCAAGAATGGGGGCCAAGAAAATTTGCATTCCTAAAGTCAATTTCCCACTTGACTGAGAAGACAAAAGCTAATTAATGGGAACTCCCTCCTGACGTCAAAATTGGCCGTCCCCGTCTTTCCTGGCCCCTGTTTTTGAGAACAGAGTGTCCCCTCATTGTCATCAAGGCCTCCCCTCTGAACCTCATGGTGGCTGACCTTCTCGGGAACATCGCCCCTATCCAGACTTCCTCAGCGTCCACGCTCTCGCCGCCTCCCGCCACCTGATTCAGAGAGACTGTTTTCCTATGTCAAAAACATCTTTCTGGGCGCGTGACTGACTCAAGTTGGTAGAGCATGGGACTTATCTCAGGGCCATGAGTTCGAGCCCCACGATGGATGCCGAGATTGCTTAAAAATAAAATCTTTTTTTAAAAAGAAAGAATCTCTCACTCTAAGAATGCGATCGATATCCTTGAGTCCTTACTGATATAAACAAATGACTGGATGGGTAAGTAAATAAATAAATGGAAGAGAAGGGACAAACCTTCCTTACAGAAGAATTCCAAGTAACAAACACGGAAGGAAGGAGAGAGAGAGAGAAAAAAATCACTAGTACCATGTTACGGTAATTGTAGCTGTAGGAAAGAGCCCCTGATGGAGACACAGGATACTTGCAGTGCGTCAAAGCATCTCTCAGAAAGTATTTATTTAAAACTGTGGTGGTTTCAGTGCACCCGGACAACCTTTCTTTGATCCCCCTCCCTAGGGGAGGTAGAGCTTAAAGGGGATTGTGGGCTGCTTCCAATGGCTTCTAATAGCTAGAGTTCGTCCCAAGGACAGCTTTCTAGAATGTCAGGCTGACATCTTCAGGGGGTTATATTCGAAGGTTATGGAGATATTTGGACACAAGACCCAAAAGCAACATGCACCCAGGTGTAGCTGGTAGATGGCTTTGCTTTTTTTTTTTTTTTAAGATTTTGAGGTTTCTCTCTCTCTTTTTTTTTAAAGATTTTATTTATGTATTTGACAGAGATCACAAGTAGGCAGAGAGGCAGGCGGGGGGCGGGGGGAGGCAGGCCCCACTGAGCAGAGAGCCCGATGCAGGGCTCAATCCCAGGGCCCTGGGATTATGACCAGAGCAGAAGGCAGAGGCTTAACCCACTGAGCCACCCAAGCATCGCGGATTTTGAGGTTTCCATCAAGATGCAGAGCTTGGTGTTTATCCATCGTGACAATAACTCGTCGAGCAAATCTGTTTTGGGTGCAGGCAAAGCAAACTTATTAGACCCCTAAAGGGACTTGCGGGTATGACAAGAGAAAAATATCGGCTTCCAAAATTCAGAATTTTGAAACGGCCGTTCAGTCACAGAGCACCTCAAGGGCCTCAATGACATCATCCATTAAGTTCCCACCCCACTCACTCTGTGTCGGAGTGAAGACGAAAAATGTACCACTGAAACCTCTCTCTCCATTCCTCACCTTCCTCTTCCAGTCTCCAATCAGGAAAAGAAACTGGAGTTGGGGGACGGGGCGGGGCGGGGGGGGGGGTTCTCCTGGATGCCTCCGAGCCCTTTTCAGCTAGAGTGGGAACAACAGCTTCCTGATTCCTTCAGGAAGGACTCAAATGGTCCTGGGGACAAGAATGCCAGGGTATTCTCTTGCAAAACGTAGGGTCAAAACCCTGTTCCTAGGAGGAAAATACTTATTTTTTAATAAAAGTAGATTAGTTGCTGGGTTGTTTGGGGCAGAAAATGAATACACCCTTCTGATGCCTGTTCAGTTGACTCCGGAAGAGAGAGGTAGAAAGACCGATCATGAGTAAAGCATCCATCTTCTCCTACCCACAGCCAAGGCCCACCACTCCTCCTCAAGCCAGCGAACCCCCAGTGGGACCCAGCTCAAGCTGCAGGTGCAGAAGACATAGGCAACTGATTTTTCTTTCCACTGGGTCCACAAGTACAGTTTTTCAAGAGAGGGGGCCAAGGACACTCAATTTGGAGGGCAAGGGAGCACTTTGAAGAGGGACCATCAGGGGACAGGTAAACTATGTTAAAGAGGATGAGAAAGAAAAAGGTTAAAGCCTGGCCCTGGTCTCCTGGCTGGGTGAGGCTGGAGGGTCCCTGCCTGGACCCGTTTACCGAGGAAGGTTGCTGTGAGTGCTGGCTGCTGAGGGGGCCCTATTTGCAACCTGGTCCCTTTTGCCTATAGAAGCCACTCCTGCTGGGAGGTTACACCTGCCCTGAAGGGGGCCCTCAACTGATCAATGGCTGACCCCTGGGTGGGGAGAGACTAGCTTTGGAGGGCAAGTCATGCTCCTGAGCATCCCAAGAGCCCGGCTGAACCTCAGCTCTCCCACATCTGTTCCACCACCCTCCCTACCTCACCCCCATGTCATACATCCGCTCCACGGAATAGCAGGACTTCTAAGAACCTGACCCAAGTAAGATTCTAGGATTTAAGCTTCTATGAAGTCTTGGGAGTATAGGGTAGATCCTAGAGGAGAAAGTCCAGTCCAACGACTCCAGCACTCCCTTGAGAACCAGATAGAAAGGACTTAGACCTTAGCCCAGGTGATGCCCCAAACACCAGAACTTCCAGGTTCTTTCTTATTTGGATTGGAGAAAGAACATCAGGAGAAAGGGCTCTGCCATCCCTGGGATGACCTATCTCCTAAACAGATTCTGTAATGAAAGGCTGATTTTGCTAGTTCTTGGCCACCTGGTATCCAAGCTGGGAAAAACTCAACATGGGCGAGTCCAATCTCACCGATCACATAGAAGGCAAAATGGGTTATGCCAGCCATCGAGTCTTCTTCGACAAGGTTCTTAACAGGATTTCACAATGGCGCTAGGCCTCTTTACTTAGTGCCTTTGAAGACTGTTTCCTATATACTGGATCAGTCAGAAATCTCATCCTTTACACACACTCTGTGACCTTCCCTTGCTCTTTCTCACCTCTCCTGGGGCACCTCAGGATGACTTCCCCAAGTCTTCATCTTAAGTTGGCCTCTGGAGACCACTCTAAGGCAGATGTACATTCAATAACATAAAACCTTAAATTCCTAGCCCCAGAGGGCGCACTCACAGTGTCTAGCCCAAGAATGCAAAGCATGCCTCTGTGACCTAACTGACAGTAACCTTCGTTAGAGTACTTGATTCTTGGGCCAAGAAGCTTAAAACCCCGATAATTGTAAAAAAGTGGTCTAAGACAGCCTAACAACGTCATACACCTCCTAAGACGGTGCTTCTTTGGTACAATTTTAAATTAACTTTTTAAATTAGCTTTCATAAATCTTTGCCTAGTCCGTTATATTTCAGATGGTGAATTTAGAACAGCGTTCAAAGATTTTTATGGAGCAAGTTCCACAGTTCCAATTCCAATTTACCATTCTCCCTTTACTGACTTCCTTTTGGAGTCACCAGTATATGAGTCCTTGAGGACTAAAAACCCAATGAATTAATCAAAGGAAAAATGTTCTGTATCCCCCATTTAGAAATTCGTTGAAATATAAATGAAATCCATCCTGAACAGCAGGACGTTCTGAGAAAGCCATCAGCCTAAATGCCTTTATGAATAACTATTATGTTAGAAGCTCAAAAGATTTTACATCTTGGCCACATGAATAATCAGACCACTAAGAACATGGGGGAGTGGGGGGTGGAGGAGAAAACGCACCTAAGACAGGTCTACACAAGTTTTTTTCTCTGCTTATATGAACACATAAGTTATCTCTTCATTTTCGCCACCATATACGTATCCAGGTAGCTTCTCCTAATATCTGTGAGGCTTCTTGACCCTAAGTTAGGGACTTCTGGAAACTGATTTTGCTTCCTCAGACCTCCAGTGAACTATGTGAGGTAAAAAGTAATCACAGCACGAACACAACATTCTGCTTAATCTTTAAGAACTGATCGTTTGGGCTCCGGAAAAACTGAATCAATGTTGAAACAAATGCATATTATGGAAATAGATGTCACAAATTTAGTTACTGCAATACTGATTAGCAGTATTGCAAATACATATTGAGAAAAGAAAACTTGGGGCGCCTGGCTGGCTCAGTCAGCAGAGCACACAACTCTTGATCTCAGGGTTGTAGGTTTGAGCCCCACACCAGGTGTACAGATGACTTAAAAATAAAATCTTAGGGGCACCTGGGTGGCTCAGTGGGTTAAAGCCTCTGCCTTTGGCTCAGATCATGATCCCAGGGCCCTGGGATAGAGCCCCGCATCAGGCTCTCTGCTCAGCGGGGAGCCTGCTTCCTCCTCTCTCTCTCTCTCTGACTGCCTCTCTGCCTACTTGTGATCTGTCAAATAAATAAATAAAATCTTTTTAAAAAATCAAATCAAATCAAATCAAATCTTAGGGCACCAGGATGGTTCAATCCATTAAGTGTCTGCCTTTGGCTCAGGCCATGATCCAGGGTTCTGGGATCCAACCCTGCTTAGGGCTCTCTGCTCAGCAGGGAGCTTGCTTCTCCCTCTCCCTTTTCTTGCTGCTCTACCTACTTGTGATCCCCCTCTCTCTCTCTGTCAAATAAATAAATAAAATCCTTTAAAAAGTAAAATTTTATTTAAAAATCTTAACAAAAGAAAAAGAAAAAAGAAAACTAACACAAATCACACTTTCAACTCCCCCTGCCTGTCATGCAGAGGTACAAAGAGAAAACTACTGCCCACCAGTATTACCTCCCTCCTGCTATTCTAAACTGTTACTAGCTTTGCAACAGTATTTATAAGTCTGAATTATTATAGGATGCTTATCATTCTTAAAATTACAAATGCTAAATATCATTAGTATATTACTATATATACCTGTGTGTAATTATAAACACAATCTATGTATTTGTCTATAAAACTGAGCCTCGAAAAACAGATATTTGAACTGTGCAACTGCACTCACATGCACATTAGTATTTTCCTTACGACTTTAATAGTATTTTCTTTCCTCTCGCTTACTCTACTGTAAGAATACAGTATGTAATGCATATAACATACAAAAGATGTGTTAATCGATCGTATTTTACAGTAAGGCTTCCTGTCAACAATGGGCTATTAGAAGTTAAGTTTGGGGGGAGTCAGAAGTTATATGTAGATTTTCAATTGCACAGGATGGGGGGTGGTCCATCTGTGTCCCTAACTCCTGCAATTCTCAGAGGGTCAAATGGAATTATTCAGTGACTGAACTAGGATTTTTCCTTCCCGGAAATCTGCCAATTAAGAAATGTCATTACAGGGCACCTGGGTGGCTCAGGGGTTTAAAGCCTCTGCCTTCGGCTCAGGTCATGATCTCAGGGTCCTGGGATTGAGGCCCGCATCGGGCTTTCTGCTCAGTAGGGAGCCTGCTTCCCCCTCTCTCTCTCTGCCTCTCTGCCTACTTGTGATTTCTGTCTGTCAAATAAATAAATAAAATCTTTAAAAAAGAAAAAAGAATGTCATTACATGATACAAATTATTTCCCTTGTTCCACCCCATTTGTATAAAAGCAGTCTTTTTTCCAGCAAAGTATGTTTTTCAAAAGTGTCTATTATGTGGCAGTAGGTCACTACAGCTTAACCTACAGATTGCTATGTATCAGGAACATGACAGAAGAAAGAAAAGAACCCCCCTGCTAAACCCCCTCCTCCTAACCCCAAAAAATCCAGAACTCTCCTCCTGATGAAAGCAAATGAACTTCAGAGATGAGAGCTACAACATCACAGTTTTTACACTCAAGAAGGGTGTTGTGAAAGCGAACGGAACTTGACCCAGGAAAGAAGTGGGAGCGCAGCCCTCCCAGGAAGGGTGCTGGCAGAAATCCCAGGGACGGGTAGTTATCCTGGTGGTGTAACTAACTAGTTCAGGGACAATGGACAAGCTACTGAATACTTTCAGGTTTCTGATTCCTTGTTTATAAAGTTAGAACGGTAAACTGAAAGATCGAAGATCCATGCCAGTTCAAAATTCTATGATTTTAAGGACAACCACTTCAATATCTAGCCATTGCTGAGAATCGGTGACACTGAACCCGACTCCTGAAGCTGAACAGTGGTTGCTGGAAAGATTTTGCTTCGTCACTCTCCAACACAATAGGATGGGTTTGGAGAAAAACAGGAAAGCACGTCCTGTGTGATATGCATGTGGTTCCCTTAAATGAAAGGATACTCCCTATTTCGTGAGTTCCCACAAAAAGTTCAATGTCATCTACTAACACAAACCAGCCCTACTTGCGAACTGCTCCTACAACTGTACGTTTATCCTGTGCTGTTCCACTGAACCTGTTATTTATTTGACTCAAGTAGGAACATTCTAGAAGCCTTTCCAAAATAGGAGTATAGATTATGTTTTACTTCTAATTTGTATAATCCCTGACACCACTGGAATTTACTCTTTTCATACACGCGGCTTAAGGCAGGAGAAGGCAAAAGCTCTGAGCCCCAGAATACAGATATAGGCTAACCCCTGCAGCCAAGTGCCCAGACTGAGAGCAAACCCTGCCATCGTAAACTGTTTGTTCACCTCTAATGAACAATGGCAAGCCGGAGGCTGACAGCGAAAGTATGGAAAATCAATGCGTACTAACTCTGACAGACAATTCCGGGTGCAGAATACCTGCCACAGGTAATAAATCACTTCATTTAAGTTTATCTTTTTAGCAGTGCACAGTGGATTATACCCATACATCACTTCCACCTCTCTCTTCTGTCCTATTGACAAAGGACAAATTGAGAAGGATGGTAGCAAAGCTGGGAGAGAGAAGGGAGGAAAACAGAGAGCTCCATTACTGGGCCAGCGCAGTAAGAGAAGTAATAACAATAATAAAACAACGTCATTCTTTTCTAATGGTGTCAGTTCCATCTATAAAATCTTAAGGCGTTTGATGGATTTACTGATGAGGTTACCACGGAGTGGAAGACAAAGGCAGTTTTCTTTCTTTCCCAACCCCTCTGGATGTACGATATATCTACAGACTCGACAGGATTAAACACTTGGGCTTTCTGATCGTGGGTGAGTTTATGGGTTTCACGAATGACACTGCTTAGAAACCAGTGCCTGGAGAAGGCGTGAAGCACAGAAATGAATGTGGCAAAGAGAACTTCTGGTTCGACAATATGGTGACAGGCTAAGGCACGGCGGGGGCGGGGACACACACACACACACACACACACACATCTCCCACTATAAACACATAGGAATGCAGGTAAATCTGACCTGAAAAGGAAAGGGAAAAACTAAATAAAAGCATGTGAGCTGATCCTAAGGCTGCTTTGGTAGCTTATAGACTTGGATTCTAAAACCCAAGTGGACAAAGGAGGTAAAAACCTTGAGTGGCCATTAGGCAGAGTGGGAGCTGAGCTAATATCCTCGAGGGAGGATCCTCAAAGGGTTGCTTCCTTAGGGAAGATTAAGGAGAAAAACTTCCCCTAGGAAAGGGGTCCAAGAAGACAGTTTCATACATCCCTGGACTCTAAATGGGAAAAAGACCAAAAAAAAAAAAAAAAAAAAAAAAAAAACCAAAAAAACAAAACTCTCCCCTGAAAAATGGATATCCCGTATCTGAGCCTCGAGCTTAGTGATCCAAAAAATTCCAAAGTAAGAAATTAGCGGAAATGTTGATCCTAAGCCGGGGATACTCCCGGGATCTCTAGAATAATACATATTGTTCTGCAAGAGCCCCACGATCAGGCCACATGAGATCCTCACAGGAAAAAATAGTCCCTACTAAAGATCTTCTTATAAGAAAATTTAAAATGACAATATACCATGAACAGAAAACAGCAAACACAACAAATAAATCCAGGAACTAGGGATGATAAAATTACCATTTGAAACAGAATACAAAATAAGTATGTTTAAAATACTAAAAAGGGTTTTTAATACTACTAAAAACATAAAGGAGGAAATAAACCCCTGAGGAAAAAAAAATATGAAAGAGGCAACAGTCAGATTTTAAAGTAAGCCAAATAGAACTACAAATGAATATTATAATTGCTGGTATTAAAAAGTCAGCAGAAAAGTTAAATAGCAGATTAGACACAACTGAAGAGAGAATTAAGTAAAAGAGAAGACCGGTGTGAGGAAATTACCAACAGGCATCAGAGACATGAAAGGGACATGAAAGAATAGGTACAATGGTAACATAAACAATGAGAAGGTCCCTATGTCAAAGACAGAGACACAGAAACAGAGAGTCCATATGCACTGAATGCTAGATCCAGGTGACAAAAATAGAGATTGTATTCATTTGGGTCCTCCAAAAAGCAGATGCCAAGGAAGGATGTTAGAGACAACAGGAGTAGGTGAGGAGGACATTCAGACCATGATGCAGGCCTAACTTCTAAAGGAGAGAAAGGAAGAAGGTGTGCTGGAGAAGATGAGATTCAGAATGAAGCATAGCTTTAAGAAAGTTTTGGCCTCACTGCTGAGGAATCCTTGATCCAAAGACTATAAAATACCAAAAAGAGGGAGAAACTGTATACCAAATAAAAAGAAAAGAAACCAGGCAGAGGCATTATTGGAACTGATTTCAGGCTGTGAGTTCACACTAAACATTTAAGGACAACAAAACTAATAGAGAAAGAAAAGAGAGGAATTGATAAAATTCAATTCAGTTAGAGATAGGAAAGGAGAATAAAAAGGAAAGGAAAAGTGTTAGAAAAGCAAAAGCATGGAAAAGAGAAATAACCTAAAATATAGCAATAATTACTATAAATGTAAACAAACAAAATTCGATGGTTAAAAAACACAACACTAGATTTCTTTTTTTTTTTTTTTTTTAAAGACCTTACCTATCTACTTGACCGGTAGAGATCACAAGTAGACAGAGAGAGAGGAGGAAGCAGGCTCCCTGCTAAGCAGAGAGCCCGATGCGGGGCTCAATCCCAGGACCTTGGGATCATGACCTGAGCCAAAGACAGAGGCTTTAATCCACTGAGCCACCCAGGTACCCCAAGACTGGATTGTTTCTTTAAAATGTAGTTAGATGGTGTTTATAAGAAGTACATCTAAAATATAACAACAAAGGAATATGAAAAGTAATGGTATTAGAAAACATATGCCAAATGGTAGCCATAAAGTCAGGGAAAGGCTGAAATAACTATATGAATATCATCAAAACAGGCTAAAGCAAAATGGTCAATAGGACTGCACACTTAGGGACGCCTGGGTGGCTCAGCTGGTTAAGCATCTGCCTTGGTTTCAGGTCATGATCCCAGAGTCCTGGAGCCCCACATCAGGCTCCCTGCTCCTGCTTCTCCCTCTGCATGTCCCCCAACCCCTGCTTGTGCTCTCTCTCATTCTCCATCTCTGACAAATAAAATATTAAAAATTTTTTAAAACTGGGGGAAGAAAGAAAGGATTGCTCACTTATTGGTTCTTACCAGTTAGACAATTACTTAACCTTTTGGAAATTGACTGATATCCATGAGATGAGATCCCATCTGCTTCTGTAGAATGGGATGACAAAATAGACTATTTTTAAGTCTGTAACATGTTTTTCCTAATGTGATCAGATACAGCAAAATATTAATGTCTATTTAATCTTTCTGGTGGTTGCACAGGTAGGAGTTTCACTATTTTCTGCTCATTTTTATCTATTTGAATCATTTTAAAAATAAAAATGTTTTAAGTCCAGAAACCCAATATAAGTAAAAATATAAGACCACAGTAAATGACAATGTTCCCACATACCACTTGGCAGAATGGAAACTATACAGCTTTCTTAGAAGACAACTTTGCAAGACACACCAAAGCTTTAAAAATGTGGACATCAGGGCACCTGGGTGGCTCACTGGAGTAAGCCTCTGCCTTCGGCTTGGGTCATGATCCCAGAAGTCCTGGGATCGAGCCCACGTCGGGCTCTCTGCTCAGCAGGGAGCTCGCTTCCCCCACCTGCCTCTCTGCCTACTTGTGATCTCTGTCTGTCAAATAAACAAACAAAATCTTAAAAAAAAAAAAAAAAAAGACCTTTAAAAATAAATAAATAAAAATTTTAAAAGTGTGGATATCCTGGGGCACCTGAGTGGCTCAGCTGGTTAAGCATCTGCCTTCAACTTGGGATCAAGCCCTGCATTGGGTTCCCTGCTAGGTGGAGAGTCTGCTTCTCCCTCTCCCTCCCCCCACTTATGCTCTCTCTCTTCTTACAAAATAAAAAAGTAGATATCCCTTAATCCAGTGATTAAAACCTTGTTATTTATCTCAAGGAATTAATCAGAGATGTGTACAAAAATATACTAGTTTATAGCTGTCATGTCTAACTGAAAAATTCAGAACAGCTTCAATGTAGTTAGGAAGTACTTTAGTAAATTTTGGTGCATCTGTATAACAGAACAGTATGTAGTCATTAAGATTCAGGTTACAGAAGAATATTAATGGCAAGTATTATATACTAATAAGTGAAAAAGAGATATACAAAGCATTAAACATGGTATGAGCTTATTTTTATTTAAAAAAAAAAAAAAACATGTGTACAGGAGTGCCTGGGTGGCTCATTCGGTCAAGTGTGTGACTCTTGATTCTGGCTCAGGTCATGATCACATGTCTGTCTCCACGCTCGGTGTGGAGCCTGCTTAAGATGCTGTCTCCCTCTCCCTCTGCCCCTCCCCACCTCTTAAAAAAAAAGCTGTGAGTGTGTGTGTGCACACATACGTACACTATGGACTAGAAGGATATACAATGACATGCTACCAATATAACATCTTTGGATGACTTTTGTTTTATTGTGCTTTTCCATTTTTTTCCAAGTTTTCTGCAGTGAGCATATGGTGCTTTGCAATTAGAAAAAAGTAATCATTATTTCTAAAATGAGTGGCAATAATTCCAGTTTACACGTTACTGCAGGGGTCCATAAACTGTCCTGCAGGTCAAATCCAGCCTGCCAACATTTTTTGTCCTGCCTGTGAGTTAATAATGGTTTTACATTTTTCAATGGCTGAAAATCAAAAGAGGAATAATATATACAATATATCTTTCTAAATCTCTGTATTTAATCTTTACAACATCCCTGCGAAGGAGGTACGATTGAGACTCATTTTATAGATGAGGGAACAGAAGCTTCTAGATCGGTATGTAAATAGTCAAAGATCTGATAGTTATTAAGTCTTCGTCCTGCCACTCAAACCCAAGAAGACTTACCTCAGAGCCTATGCTCTTCATCTGCTTCCCCTGTGAAAAGTTTTCCGACCTATCAGAGCTAACACAGCCAGCACATGAGTTCTCAGACTGGAAGACCATGGTGTTTTCAGGGAAGCTTTGTTGGATAATGAGGCCCCGTTTCTACCATGATGATAGGAAACTCTAACTTTGAATCCAATGAAGCAAAATGTTATTCTCCCCTGCCAAAATTCTATTCTTCTCATTAGTAAATCTGCATTACAAATAACTGTACCCAATTATTATGTTTTTAATTTCATCAATTAAAAATTCACATAAATTTGTTTTGTCTCTCATTATATGAGCACCTATGCAATATCCTTGATACTGTTTCTTGGCCCACAAAGCCTGAAATATTTAGTATCTGACCCTTTACAGAAAATGTCAGCAGACCTCCACTCAAATTGAGAGAAAAGTGGAGAATTGGCAGGCAGCCCCAGCACTGAGGGAAATCCTCCCCTCCTGGAACTCGGAGTAACCAATGACCCAAATGGTTCTCTTTCCCAAGCTCTTCCACAAAGTCTTAGTCATTTAGAGATTGACTTTCTTTCCTCCTTCTCTTGCTAGGTCTGTATGTTTTAATTCCCACCAAGGGATGAAAAAATAAAAAGAAGAGAAGAGAGAAAAGAAGAGAAGGGAAGAGAAGGGAAAAAGGAAAAGGGAGGCAAAAGAGAAAAGAAAAGGAAAAAAAGAAAAACTGAGTTCACTCCAGGTGTTGCTTCTTGGAAACTGGCAAAAAATTGGTTCAGCGGAAGAGACTTGACTTTTGTATCATCTCAGGAGTTAACAGTGTTTTCTGTTACCTAAAATAACAAAGAATTGGCCACCCACACTAGGTACGAGTTTGTTCACTCACCTCTTCAACAAACTGTTAAGTATTTACCAGGTACCTGCCCAATGGCCCTGGGCTAGGTGGATGGATCAGCTCACAGATTAGGAAATAAACGTCAATACAACACGATACATTCTACAGTAGAAAGCAGTTTTAAAAGCCCACAGGAAATGCAAATCAAAACTATGGTGAGATACGGCCACACAGCCATTACAACAGCTATAAGCAAAAGGACAGATAATATCAAGTATTGGCAAAGAGTTGGAGAAACCTAAACGTTCTACAATGCTGGTCACCCTATAAAACCCAACAGCGATTCTGGAAGACAGTCTGGCAGCTTCTTCAAAAGTTAAACATATACTTAATAGCTGACCCAGAATTCTACTGTGTATCTGCACAGAGGAATGGAAACATGTATCCACACCGAGACTTGTATACTCATGATGGTAGCAGTATTTTCTTAATAGCTCCTTCTTGAAACTACCCACACACCCATCAGCTGGTAGCTGGGTAAACAAAATGTGGTGTAGCCATACAACAGAACTCAACTCAGCGATCAGAAAGGAACCAACTGTTGATCCACTCAACAATATGGACGACCTCAAAAAACAGGAAGCTGAATGAAAGGAGCCACTCTCAAAAGACCATACATTGTATGATTTTTTTTTTTAAGATTTTACTTATTTATTTATTTGACAGATCAGAAGAAGGCAGAGAGGCAGGCAGAGAGAGAGAGTGGGGGAAGCAGGCTCCCTGCTGAGCAGAGAGACTGATGCAGGGCTTGATCCCAGGACCCTGAGCCACCCAGGCGCCCCCATTGTAAGATTTTTATGTGAAATTTCTAGAAAAGACAAAACTAGAGAGTCAGAAAGCTCATTGGTGGTTGCCTGGGATTGGGGTGAGTACAAGGACTGACCACGAACAAGCACAAGGGAAATTTGGGGGGTGACGGAAAGTAATAGAACTGGATTGCAGTGATGGTTGCACAAATGTATATACTTACTAGAACTCTTTGGGACACTGACTCTGGGTGCATAGTTAACGGGATACAGATTATACCACAAGAAAGCTATTTTATTTTTTTTTTTAAAGAATTTATTTATTTGGTGGGGGAGGGCACCTGGGTGGCTCCGTTGGTTAAGCGTCTGCCTTTGGCTCAGGTCATGATCCCAAGGTCCTGGGATGGCGCCCAGCATCAGGCTCCCTGCTCAGTGTGGTGTCTGACTCTCCCTCTCCCTCTGCCCTACGCAACTCTGGAGAGCATAACAGGCAGAACATAACAGAGGTACAGATCCGGTATCTAAAAGGCCAGGTGCTGGGGTGCCTGGGTGGCTCAGTCACGAAGGTGTCTGTCTTCAACTCAGGTCATGATCTGGGGTGGAATCAAGGGGGACCATGGGATCATGGGGGACTGAGCCCCACCCCGGGCTCCCTGTTTACGGGGAACCTGCTCCTCTCCCTCCCCCTGCCCTTCCTTCCCACTCATGCTTGCTCTCGTTCTCTCTCAAATAAACTCTTTAAAAAAATATATTGTGTGTAGAACGCGAGGTGCATGCTTTAGTGGACTTTGAAACTCTCATATTGCTAATGTGGGCATTAGTCTGCTCTTTCAGGATCAGAACTACACGAGTGAGATTCCACACGATGCCCTCAGCTCACCCACAACCACCCAAATGCACAACAGTTCTACGATGCTTTCAGCAATATCCTATGCAGATCAGTACCCTGGAGACTTACCTTCCTGAACCTTCCCAATGCCCAACAATAGCGGACACAGAGCGGCCAAAACATTTCAAACATACAGGATATTAAGAATCGTAGACAAAAAAAAACCAAAACAGTGGACTCAATGCCAGGAGATCCAAATTCAACACTCTCTTCTATCACAGACAAGTTAATTATATTCTTTGCAGGTACAAATGAGAATATAATGCACAGAACAGATTTTGACATTTTAAGTGTTGTACGACGTATGATAATATTGCTTAAAAGTTGGTCATATCATACCCACAACCTCCTGCCTATTGAAGGGCCCCCTGAGTTCAAGTTGTGCTCTCCTGTTTTAAGACAGAGGCGTTTTTGATGGTAAAACCTCTCTCACCTCCCCTCTGCCTGCTGCTTGGGTGTTCACCTGTCTGTGCAGCTTGGCAGACAAAAAGTTCTCTGAACGCAAGCTACAGGCTGTTCACCACCGTGTTCTCAACACCAGCATTGTGCAGGGGCTCAAGAAATGACCCCCAAAGAGAAATGGAATTAAAAGGAAGAAAGACTTCCAAGTGGGACACATGAAAAATAAAATGTTTACATTATTTTTTAAATTTTCTTTAAAGATTTTATTTAGTTGAGAGAGAGAGAAAAAGAGAGAGCCGGGGGAGGGAGAGGGAGAGAACCTCCAGCAGACTCCACACTGAGTGCAGTGCCCGATGGGGGTGGGGGGTTGCTAATTCCACGACCCTGAGATCACAACCCAAGCCAAAATCAAGAATCAGACACTTAACAGACTAAGCCACTCAGCCACCCCAATTTTACTTTTTTTTTTTTTTTTTAAATCACATATGAGATGCGTGGGTGGCTCAGTCGGTTAAACATGTGCCTTTGGCTCAGTTCATGATCTCGGGGTCCTGGGCTGGAGCCCCGCATCGGGCTCGCTGCTCAGCGGGAGTCTGCTTCTCTGTCTCCCTCTCCCTCTGCCATTCCTGCTGCTCGGGCTCTCTCTCACTCACCCTCTCTCTCTTTCTCTGACAAATAAATAAAATTGAAAAACAAAGAAAATAAAGAAAAACTGCATATACGAAAGGTGTACAATATGAGGACGTGTTATATATACTGAAATGATCACTACAGTAAAGCTGATTAACATATCACCTCACACAGTTACCTTCTGCATCTGTGTGTGTACATCAGATGAGCAAAACTCGTGGCTTTTTTAAGCAGACCCCCCGCTGAGCAGGGAGCCCCATGTGGGGCTCAAACCCAGGACCTGGGGATCATGACCTGAGCTGAAGGAAGCTGCTTAACCAACTGAGCCACGCGGTCACCCCGCAAAACTCTGTGTTTTAAAAAGCCTCTTGTCAGGGCACCTGGCTGGCTCGGTAGGCAGAGCACACAACTCTCGATCTTGGGGTGGTAAGTTTGAGCCCTATATTGGGTGTAGAGATTGCTCAAATAAATAAATAAACCTTTTTTAAAAATTAAATAAGTAAGTAAATAAACAAAGGTCTCTTGTTCATTCATCAACTGATGAATGGATGCACAGAATAAGGTACATACATACAACAGAGTTATTCCTCAGCCTTAAAAAGGAAGGAAATGCTGACACACACTGTAACATGGAACCTAGGAAGCATGACGCTCAGCGCGATAATCCAGACACAAAAGGAAAACACTGTATGATTCCACCCATATGCGGTACCTAAAATAAAACTGTCAAATTCACAGAGACAGAAAGCAGAAGGGTGACTGACAGGGGGTGCGGGGAGGGCGAATGGGGGTGTTAGTGTTTAACGGGGACAGGGTTTTTGTTGGGACAATGAAAAAGTTCTCGAAATGCATTGTGGCAAGTGGTTACACAACATTTTGAATGTATTTAATACCACCGAACTGTACACTTTAAAAAAAGTTACAGTGGTAAATTTTATCTTTCTTTTGAGAGTGTGTGTGTGCGCGCACACGCGTGTGTATGTGTGTATGCTTGTGCCTGCTTGTGCCCTCTCACTCTCTCTGTCAAAGAAATTTTTTAAAAAAGATCTTTAAAAAAGAAAGGAAAATATTTATTTATTTGAGAGGGAGAGAGAGCACAAGCAGGGGGAGCAGCAGGCAGAGGGAGAAGCAGACTCCCCGCAGAGCAGGGAGCCCGATGCGGGGCTCAATTCCAGGACTCAAGAATCACGACCTGCGCTGAAGGCAGACGCTTAACCGACTGAGCCACCCAGGTGCCCCTGACCACAAATTTTTTAAAAGTCCCCTGTGCAGTATTCCATCTGAGGAGTCGGGATACGAGACTGCGGCCTTTGACCCTCTTTTAGGTAGCTATTTCTTTATTAGTTAAGTTCTTAAGTATCTAATTAATAACAAGAGTAAAAACACATTCATTCAGCATTCATACAGCTCAGTGTCCAAATGTCTCAGTCCTTAATTTGGAAAATACCAGAACAATCATGAAACTGATTCTAAATTTACTTCTGCATCATGAAAGCAAAAATGAAGTGTGATTTCAGTTGGGTGTTAAGTGTTGTTGTAGATGTCATGTTATTTTAATTGTTGGTAATCACTGGCTAATGTGTTACCCTTTCCGCCAGAAAGATAAACAGTTAAATACTTAAAATATTCAAAACCTAACCTAGCAAAAAGTTTTTGTTTCTAGCCCTTTCCTCTTAGCATCAATTGTGATTCATACATCAAAGGATTAACCTTAGAAAATGAGATGAATTAGCTTTCATATTTGCCTATTTTGGCAACTAGCTGTGTATAACTTATTCATTGTCCCTTTCCCCACCCCCAAACAGAGAAAGTTGCTCAGTTTCAGTTTTCCAAGATTTCCAGATTATAATGCAGACATCTCATGCAACCAAAACCCAACATTAGATGTCTCGTCAATGCAAAGACAGAAAGACTTTTTTCTTTGATATGTCAAGAAAATACAGAAGTATGCTGGGGCTCCTGAGTGGCTCAGTGGGTTAAGCCTCTCCCTTCGGCTCAGGTCATGATTCCAGGGTCCTGGGATCAAGCCCCGCGTTGGGCTCTCTGCTCAGCAAGGAACGTGCTTCTCCCTCTCTCTCTGCTGCCTCTCTGCCTACTTATGATCTCTCTCTCTCTCTGAATAAATAAAATCTTTTAAAAAAAAAGAAAATATAGAAGTATGCTTATTACATTTTTTTTTAAAGATTTTATTTATTTATTTGACAGAGATCACAAGTAGGCAGAGAAGCAGGCAGAGGGAGAGGAGGAAGCAGGCTCCCTGCTGAGCAGAGAGCCCGATGCGGGCTCGATCCCAGGACCCTGGGATCATGACCTGAGCCGAAGGCAGAGGCTTTAACCCATTGAGCCACCCAGGCGCCCCTGCTTATTACTTTTTTATAAAAGTCCTTCTCCCTTTAACGAACAGTGTCACGCTTATTCCAAGGGCGGTTTAACAAATAGTCTTGGGTCCTCAGCAAGGTTTCCAATGGGTAAGTAGAATGCATAAGCTGTTAGGCTCCAAATTAAATGAACAGTACCCACGGTCAGGCTTCAAAAAGAGTGTGTATCCACACCATCCACAGCAAACTCTCGGGGTCACTTTGAACTTCTTCCAAACACCAAGCCTTTCCAAACTCAAACACGGAAGAGGAGAAAAGGCAAGGGAAGGGACATCCCTCGGCAGGTCAGCGCCAATTAAATTAGTACAACCAAGTGCTTTTAATTGCCTGGATCTCAATGCAGAGGGGACAAGGAGAAGAGCAAAGAGATACAAATGTGAGCACTTGAAGGAGCAGAGAATAAGGAGTCCCAGGGATGAACTTGCCCCGGCGGTTCAGTCAAAGTGGCCTCACGGTGATTTTGACCACGGATGATGAGAAAGACCTTTGAGAAGGACTAGAATCACAGGGCCAGGAAAGAGAGAGGAGAATGGCTTGGTGGTGGTTCTCGACAGTGAAGGGAGAAAGAGAGGTAAGATGATGAAAGCAGAAACCCAAATAAAATACCCGGGAAGCAGCTACGAAGGGCAGCTTTCTGGGACCTGAAGAAGCCTTGTGCCCTGTCCTCTATGTCAGGGAGAACTAACGCGGTTCTGAGTATACCTGGTCCCAGATGAGAAAATCACTTTTACTCTAGGTAGAAGACGCACAGGCAAGCCGTACAGAGAGACACAAGCCAACTGCGGGGACCAAAGGCAGGGGGACACCCATATTAAGACCACAGATCATTTTCTTTTTTTTTTTTTTTAAAGATTTTATTTATTTATTTGACAGACAGAGATCATAAGCAGACAGAGAAGTGGGGGGGGGGGGGTACGTGGAAGCAGGCTCCCTACTAAGCAGAGAGCCCGATGCAGGGCTGGATCCCAGGACCCTGAGACCATGACCTGAGCCGAAGACAGAGGCCCAACCCACTGAGCCACCCAGGCGCCCCCACGGATCATTTTCAATAAGCCTTTCAAGGGTACCTGGGTGGCTCAGTGGGTTGGGTGACTGCCTTCGGCTCCAGTCATGATCCTGGAGTCCTGGGATCGAGTCCCGATTCGGGCTCCCAGCCTCGCGGGGACTCTGCTTCTCCCTCTGAACTTCTCCCCTCTAACACTTGTTCTCACTCTCTCTCACTCTCAAATAAATAAATAAAATCTTTAAAATAATAATAATAATAAGCCTTTCAAGCAATGCAATGTAATAAGTTTAAGTCCTAGGGATGTAGGGTACACGGTGACCCCAGTTAACAATACTGAGTATTTGAAAGTCGCTAAGAGAGTAGATCTTAAACATTCTCAGTAGAGGGAAAAAAAAAAATAAGAAGAAACAACCACCACCACCACCACAACAAAACGGTGATGTGTTAGCTAAGTAAGATTCCAGGTAAAAATTTCAGAAGATCAACACCTTCAAAGAAAGGGGCTTCTCTCTGTGGTTTCAAAGACAAAGTCAGCTTCAGACAGCAGTTCCCAGGACCCAGAAAGGCACAGTGTGCTGGGGAGTTGGGGTGTGCAAGCTTTGAGCCTTGTATAAACAATCAGCCCTTCCTTTAGAGAGTCTTACATGTCTTGTCCTAAGAGATGCCAGGGAGCAATAAATTAACAAGCTTACTCCGCACTGTCCTTTGGTTTCTCCTTAGGTTTTCAAAAGATCTTAAGCAGGAATAAAATTATTTCTTTATCATAATCCTCTTTGCCATATTCCTAAATTCTGTGTGATATCCTGACTCAGCTTGCACCTACTTTTACTTTCCATTATTATTTTTCCCCCACTCGGACCCAGAGGAGTTTCTTCCCTCTCTTGGTAGAAAAGGCTCTGGGAAAAGGGTTGGCTGTGCCCTAGTTTTAGAAAGTGCTGAAGAGGCAGGTCCTAAAGCAATATGGAGACATCTATTACTTTGGAGGGGTGGGGTGTGGAGAGGGACCAAACAAAGATACGGAGTGGAACTTCCAGAGCCATTTAAGCCTTACAGTTCCAAACACCTAAACAATGGCCTCTATTTATGCACAGTTCAAAAGACCTCAAGGCATCAGAAGGCACCTTCGGAATAAGACTGCAGCTAATTCTCTCCCCAGCAGAAATCCACCCCATGAATAACAAAGCTTTGCTCTGTTATTCATAGTAAGGATTAAACCCAGTGGGATAAAATCCGCAGCTGCCAGGTCACCTTAGTGTAGGGCCCTCATTTCCCCCCCACGAAAGCCGGATGGGTTGGTACCGGCAGCAGCTCCTGCCAGCGCCTCTCCGTAATCCCTTTCGCTGTTAGAGGAGAAATGAGTTAACAAGGAAAATGCTTCCAGAGACAGAGCTGAAGGGGGCTACGTAAATACTACCTCGGTCTTCAGCACCCTGTCACAACAGGGGGGGCAGCCCTTCAAAACATAAACCGAAGTAACATAAACCGGAAACAGGGCCACCTGGCTGGCTCAGCCGGTAGAACGCGGGGCTCTTGATCTTGGGGTCCTGGGTTAAGGCCCCAAGTTGGGCCTAGAACTTATTTAAAAAAAAAAAAAAAGAAAAAGAAAAAGAATGAGGGGCACCTGGGTGGCTCAGTGGGTTAAACCCTCTGCCTTAGGCTCAGGTCACAATCCCAGGGTCCTGGGATCAAGTCCCGCATCGGGCTCTCTGCTCAGCGGGGAGCCTGCTTCCCCCTCTCTCTCTGCCTGCCTCTCTGCCTACTTGTGATCTCTGTTTGTCAAATAAATAAAATCTTGAGAAAAAAAAAAATGAATGAATGAACAAACAAATAAATAAATATAAAATTTTTTTAAAAAGAACCACCCACGCGAAGTTTCCCAGCATATCCCTACCCCTCCAAAAGGCTGCCTCTAGAGAATGGGGGGTGGGGGCGCCCTGGCAGCCCCTCTGCTCCACAGCTGGGTTTCCTTCCCACTCACCACTCCCCACCCTGCCCCACGTAGGCTAATCCAGTCTTCGGACCACGTGGGGCGCACATGACTTCACAGCTTCCCGCTTACCAGCCTCCTTTGCCAAAACCCATATCCATCCTTCAGGACTTGCTTCCTGAAGCCTCCCGGGTGATTCCAACCCATCGGGAGCTCTTCTTTGCACATGGTTCATATCGAGTTTTTGCAATCAATTAAAAGCTTCGTGTCCTTACTGAAACGATTATATGCGGAAAAATAGGTTGTCTGGGATCAGCTTCAAGGCCATCCAGGGCTGGTGGTACAAGAAACTGGACTGGCCGTCAGAGGACTGTTGGGAGTTGGGGGTGGGGACGTGTGACTTCATCACAAGGTTCCCTACTTTTTGCTTCTGTTTGCAAGTTTCCGCCGTAAAACTCAGAAAATATCCAGCATTACAAAGCCCACCAGCGACAGAGCCAAGATTCGACTCCGTATTTGAAGACAGGTGCCCTCCCTGCCTGCTCTTGTTTTTAATGGATTATTTCATAGTTGTTGTTCCTGCTTTTTTCACTGTATCCAAAATTGTATTCATTATTCATTTGACATGAAAGCACGGCTGCTCTCCTCACGGAGCAGGCAGTGTAACTGGGGACACAGGTAAACAGATAAATCACGGTGGAAAAGTGAGTGCAACTGACGAGATAGGAATCCGAGTGGAAGCAGTTTTCTGTAGGGGAAACAGCAATGAAGCGGGTGTGAGGAGCCTCCAAAATGCAGTCCAGCCAGGAGATGGTACGAGGGGTGGTGTGCTAAAGAGCCAGGTAGGGATATTTTAGGTCAAGGCCTTTGGGAGCAGAGTCCCCACTCAGGCAGGGGCAAAGGGGCAGTCTTGCAGAGGCTAGGTGAGGAAGGAACCCGGCCAGGTGGGGCAGATGCCCTGGGGAGGCGAGTGGGGGCCAGTTGTTGACAGGGCTTGAAGCCAAGCCAAGGGGGTTGGATTTCACCTCTTAGGCCATCAGGAGCCTACATGCAAGTGGCATAATCACCATGGGTCTATTAGGAAGGGAGCGGGTAGCTGTGTACATGCCAGCTGGGAGTGGGCTCTCGCAGCAGACCAGAGCCAGGATTAGGATGAATGAGGGAGGTACAAAGTCGAGGGGGTGCCAGAAAGCTCAGCAATCCAGATAAATATTACTTTAACGCAATATTTTCTTAATATTGAAATTAATGCAAGAAAAACCCACAATTACAAAAAAAAAAAAAAAAAAATCCAGGGTTGCCCGGGTGGCTCCGTCGGTTAAGCATCTGCCTTGCCTTCAGCTCGGGTCATGCTCAGGTCCTGATCCCAGAGTCCAGGGATCAAGCCCCTCACCGGGCTCCCTGCTCAGAGGGTCTCTGCTCCTCCCTCCCCCTGTTCCTGGGCTCTTGCTCAGTGCTCTCTCTCTCTCTCCCTAATAAAAAAATAAAATCTTTAAAAAAAAAAATCTAAATTGTAAATAAAGACAGGCTGTTGCTGTTTGTTTTACAACCCTGGCTTATTATGCAACTGGCCGTGAAAACCTCCCCCCCCCACCTCCCCATCCGCCACCCCCACTCCACTGGGTGAGCCTAAGAGGGCTGACCATGACAGGGGAGCAGACTGAACAACATGCCACTTTATATATATTGGGTGGCTTTTTTTTTTAATATTGTAGAGCTTTTATTAACTTTTCCCACTCGCTTCACAATATGGGAGGATATTTTGATAAGTGCACAGAGGGACACGCGGCTTTCTTGCCCCCCGCCCCCCGCCCCGCTGGGATGTGACTCAGCAGGGGCTCTCTACAGAGCGGGCAGTAAATGCAGAGGGGCTGCCCTAACAAGCAAGAGCAAATGCCCAGAGGGTGAAAAGAGGAAAGGCCAGACTCGAGCAACATTTCCAGGGCAGAGAGGAGAGAAGTGGAATCACAGGAAGGACTGTGAGCCCAGGGCTCTCGGCTCGAGCAGAATTTATTCTACCCAACTACAGCCTAAATGCTTCAGGGGCAAAAATCCCATTCACCTCGCCTTGGATCATTCTGCATCCAACTCAGTAGAATTCCTCATTCAGTGGACAAGAGGAGCTTAAATCCAACCGCACACATGACTGAAACCAGAAATGTGTGGTTCCTCCTTCACACTGCCTCCCTCAGCGAGGCACAGGGCACACTCACGAACACTAAACACACACGCAAACCGCGAGTGATGACTAAGACCCCCGAAGTCTAGTAAGGTATGGGAGCGACGCTCCCCTGCCATCCTCCTGTTGAATCCTTGGGACCAAGGAGGAGAGTAATTAAAGTAAGGGCTCGGCTTCTAGTCCCCGCAGCTCCAAATCAGATTAGAAGAAAGGCTGACAAAATTTTGTCTGCAGCTCCCCCGTACAACTGGGAGAGATAAGTGAGCTGCCTGACAGCTCTCCGTATCAAATATTAACCGCGTTCCCACGGCGCCTCCTTCCCTGATTTCCACTCTGCTCCCCTTAGCTTCAAGCCTTATGCGATAAGAACATTTGCTCCATCTCCGTGGAGCGAATCGAAGGCCAGCTCAGGACTGTGGACAGTTCAAGGGACAATGGGGTGGGGGGAGGCGTCGTCACCCAGATGAATCACCAGGTGTAGAAATTGGCTCAGGAGAGACAGATGATGACCAGGGAGACCTTCATAAACAAAAGCTGTTACGAAACCCAACTTCTAGATGGCTTCAGAAGGCTCAGTGGCTCTGAAAGGGAGGTACACAGATGACAACTTGGGGCCCGTGGTGAGGCCCAGGCAAGAAGCTATGACTAAACAGGAAATGGGTTACTTAGCAGTCCAACGGATGTATGAGTGTTCAAAGCACAAGCACGGGGCTCTCCTCTGATACGAGCTAGAAAACAAAGCTGCGTTAACCCTGACAGCTATGTAAAAGGATTGTGTGCTTAGATGGTACCTGCTTGGGTCTCCTGGAGAGCTTAATTCTCTGAGAATAATAATGAGTGTGGCTTAAAGGCGCCGTTTCTTGAGAGTCTACTCTGCACCCAGAGCTGCACCAGCAGAATTCTTATATCACCCAAAAGCCCTGTGAATGGAAAGTGTGTTCTCTTCATTTTACAAGAAAATGCTCAGAGAGGTTAAGTCTTTTGCCTGAGGTCACAGAGCTGGTCTGGCCCGAGCTAGAGTTCAAACCCGGAGCAAAGCCAGGCTTAGAGGAATGAGAAACTTCCTTTCAAGCTCTTGATGACCTCACTTTTGCTTACAGAGAGGTGCATGAGGTCGAGTTTGCCAGCGCAGAGGGAAATCCTGCCTTGGACATTTTAAACATTTTGCTCATCGTGAAGTATTTGTGCTAATTATGAATTTTTAAAAGCATCTTACATTAATAAATACACTTTATGAGTTTTTGGTGCCCAAGAGGCATGTCCCAGTGGCCTCTCCCTGGGTTTGGCTCTGCTCCTGGCGGCGAGTGACCTGTGATCACCTGAAAGAAGCTTCTGCTCTCCTTCCTGTTTGACTTTTCAGTTTCCTCCTAGTCTGTCCTGCCTCCTGGGGAAGAGGTGTTTGTTTTCAGTTTTTAATTTGCTCCTTTGCTTCCTTTGTTTGTTGTTGTCATTGTTGTTGCATTTTGTCTTTTCCTTTACCCTCCTTTTTTATTCATCCCTGGCTGGGACACGTCCGAGCAAGCAAGGTGCTAAAAGGTGATAAATGGGAAAATGGCTGCAAAAACTTTTTGGCAGCCCATGAATATCTCCAAGCGCCCAAGAGGAATGTCGTGCCCCCTGCCCAAGGCTGGAGAATACATTTACTTTTTATAAGAAATGAGCTCCCGTCATGATCAGATCTTCACACATCTGTTTCACAAAATTATCTTCTAGTCCCATTACCAGACACAAAATTAAATAAATGCTCTGAGCTGACGCTGTGGGTTGTCACTGGTAACTTCAGGGAGAAAAGTCATCCTTTTCATTTCTAAACTTTTGTTTCTACAAACGTGGTACTGTTACATGACAGACTCCAGGATGAGGAGGGGAATGGCCACGCCAACAGCAAACACAGCTGTTTCGATTTGTATTCTGTGGGTTCTTGGGGTTTTTTTTTAATTCACTAAATACAGTGTTTCACTTTTTTTTTTTTTTTAAATCAACATTAGGACACTCATCAATGAGACACAGGAAAGAAACTGACACAGAAACGGATTCTATCCAGGTACATGTCCCCAACCAGGTTTGCCATTTCAGCCCTGATTTCAATAAAAGAAGCATTCATTCAGCACCCACTGTGTGTCCAGACAGAGCCAGGAATTCGAATCGCCAAGACTAAGGGCCAGGTTTCCAGGGCATCACCGTTTGGAACTGTGTTTCACATAAGAATGCAATCCATTAGTTTAATTAAAAAAAAAAAAAAATGGGTTTGATCTTAGCCCATATACATTTTCTGTAAGACAGGCCAAGAGAATGTATAGGAGCAGAGGGGCTGGACCTTGGGCAGGATGACAATAAAATGACATTTTTGTGGCCTGGAGCTTCCTGCCCCTTTTCAGCACTTTCAGCGTAACCCAAAAAAGAACAGGAGCAACACGCCCCTGCCTGACGGCTCTTGGCTGCTGGGGCAGAGGAGGGCGCTTCCGGATTGCTCCTCCAGGTTCCCCTAAGCTGACCTAGCTAATGAACATTTAAAAGGGAGGAAGGAGAAATTACCACCGGGCTCAGAAAATCGATGTTAAAAGTCCAGATTCTAAAACCCACAGGAACCATGCATTAGAAAGTCACTTAGGCCGTCGCTCTGTCCTCTGCACCCGAATTCTCTCACAAAGACCTTCATCCGGCTTCTCAACCTACAGGAGTTTAGAGGACACACAGCAGAAGGGGTGGTGCCTGCGCTGAATTGCAGAGCACACACCCTGTGGATGGCCACTTACGATATCACATCTAACGGCCCAGTCTCAGTCTCGGGCCTACTCACCCATTCATTCATTCATTCATTCAATCAGTCATTCTACCATATTCACCAGAAGCCTCCTCGGGCTCCCAGGGCTCCTTAAAGTTCCTAGTAATGTCACCCTCCCTGACTTTAAGGGAGGTCTGCCCGCGCTCCTGATAAGACCATACCCCCCATCCCCACCCCAGCACAGATCTCCTGAGACCAAAGACTGGGTCTTCCCATGTAGCATCTTCTGTGCCTCTCTGTGTCCTCTCCTCTGAGAGGGACACCAGTCATTGGATTTCAACCCAGGATGATTTCATCAAGGTCCTTAACTAATTATATCTACACAGACCCTATTTCCAAATAAGGTCTCAGTCTCCAGTTCCAGGTGGAGGTGAAGTTTGAAGGGACACTATTCAACCCACTACGGATTGCCCATCTTCCCAGAAAAAGCCGTCAGGAAAATCCCCTTCACCTCAGCATCCATGAAAGTCCAAGAATCCCCAGCGCCCCTGACTTTTACCCCTGCTCCCACTCTTAGCTCAACTTTCCACCCAGAAAACAGAATATATATATAATTATACATAGCTAAATATATACATTATATATTGAATACAAACAAATTGTATCACTCCCCTGCTTACAAATCTCAGTGGCTCCCACTCCAAGAGGACATTTCCCAAACTCCTGGGCACCCTTCAAAGCCCTACACTGTCTGCCCTAAGTGCACCTCCCAACGTTCCTTCATCCCAGCCCCCCACCACCACGATACCACTTTCTGGTCTCCTCCTCGTGCCCCCAGCTTTCCCTTTATTCGCTTCCTTGCCGAAACACACCAAGGTCATTCCCATACTCGCTGATCCCTCCGTCTGGACAGCTGTCCTCCCGACTGTCCCACAGATCAGACTGTTGTCCAAATGTCAAATCCTCAGAAAAGCCTTCTCCACTCACCCTGTTTAAAATAACACATGTGGGGCCCCCGGGTGGCTCAGTTGGTTAAGTGTCCGCCTTCAGTCCAGTCCAGGTCACAATCTCAGGGGTCCTGGGATCAGCCCCCCTCCCCAACTGGGCTCCCTGCTCAGCTGGGAGCCTGCTGCTTCTTCTCCCTCTGCCTGCCTCTCCCCCTCCTTGTGCTCTTTCTCTTTCTGTCAAATAAATACATAAAATCTTTGTTTTTAATTAAAAATAAATAAAAATAAAAATACAACGAAATAACACATGTTCCCCATCCCCACCCCCAAATATGCACACGCCTTAGGTCACTCTTGACTGTGTTACCCTAATTTAATTTTTCTTTACAGCATGCAATACCATTTAAAAACATCTTATTGATTTCCACGTTTGCTAATTTACAGTCCATGTCCTGCGACAGAGTATCAGCCCCCTGAGGGTGTCACAGTTTAGGGAGCGGACACAGAAACATAAAAAGTACTAACACTTCTGAGGCCAGAACTGTTCCGTGGATTTTATCTTTCAACAATCCTATCAGGTAGGTACTGTTATTATTCCTGTTTTACAGATGAAGTTACTGAGATGGGGAGGAAACTTGCCCAAGGGAAGGCTGGATTCACACCAGGAGATCTGACTCTTGACCCTGTGCTATTGGCCTCTGCGCCTCGGCCTGCGTCCCTAACAAAGATTACAGCACTTTGCCAAGGGGCATCTACCCATGATATAATAGGCCTGCAGGGGCCCGATAAGGACACTCCTCCTGAGTGAAGGTGGGACTTCCTTCTGCTGCTGAGCTCTACGGCAGAGGAGGCAATCAACGGGGTGCAAATGGTCAGAGAGTATGAGTGTGGCAGAAAGCAGACTGCATCCAATGGAGATGGAGAGGAGTTTCTGCTCATCCTCTGTAAACATGGGGAGGGGACGCTAGACTCTGACTCCAAGTCTGTAGTATCAGCATGAAGTCCCACAGCTGCAAAACTCATTTCCAACCTGTAGCCTCATCCTGAGCACCGAGCTCCCGCCTGGTCCTAAGCCCTGAGCTCTTGCCTGCTTAAAAACTGTAATGAAGGGGTGCCAGGGTGGCTCAGTGAGCTAAGCCTCTGCTTTTGGCTCAGGTCATGATCTCAGGGTCCTGGGATCGAGCCCCGCACAGGGTGGGGGTGATGGGGGGGGGTCTCTGCTCAGCAGGGAGCCTGTTTCCTCCCCTCTCTCTGCCCGCCTCTCTGCTGACTTGTGATCTCTGTCAAATAAATAAATAAATTCTTTAAAACAAAAAAAAACTGTCATCAAGGATCTTAAACCAGACAGAACTTCTGCTTCTGGGCCCCTGCCTTGCTCAGCTCCATCTCCCAGAGCGCTGGGTTCTGTTCTAAGCAATGCCACTTGCCAGCTGATGCCTTGTAGCTCTCTCTCCTTTCTAGAGCTGGCTTCCCTCAGTCTGGCTCCACTAAGCCCACATCTGACCGTAATGCCAAGGAGAAGACAAGAAAAGGATCAAAAGCAGAAGGAGGGAAGGCCTGAGTGCCTCAGCTGGTCGAGCCTCTTGTCTTCTTCAGCTCAGGTCATAATCCCAGGGCCCTGGAACGGAGCCCGGAGCCTCCAGCTCCCTGCTCAGCAGGGAGTCTGGTTCTCCCTCTCCCTCTGTTCCTCCCTCTGCTCCTGCTCTCTCTCTATCAAATAAATAAATAAAATGTTTTTTTTTTAAAAAAGCAGAAGAAGGAGAACTATTTAGCATAGGAGCAAATGGCCCTTTTGCCAAGCATCTGCAAGTCCTATTCCGTGATTCCCTGGGGTCTCTCTTCAAATGTCATCTCATCGGGCGTCTGGATGGCTCAGTTGGTTAAGTGACTGCCTTCCGTTCAGGTCATGATCCGGGGGTCCTGGGATCCAGTCCTGCATCAGGCTCCGTGCTCAGCGGGGAGCCTGCTTCTCCCTCTCCCTCTGCCCTCCCCACGCTTATGCTCTCTCTCTCTCTCTGTCAAATAAATAAATAAAATCTTAAAAAGAAAAAGTCACCTCATCAAAGACCTTCTCCCATCTCCCCTCGGCCCATGCCTACTCTCTGTCCCTTTACTCTGCTTTTTTTTTTTTTAATCCCTCCCGGACATTGTATTTGTATGTTTTGTACGTTTATATGTTATTGCCTGATCTCTCTCCCCCTCCCCCCACTGGAGGACAGGGAGTTTGTTTTAGTCATTGCTTCACATCCTTAGTGCTGAGAGTAGTGCCTGGCAAGTAATAATCATTTAATAAACAGCGGTAAGCTGCGAGAGAACAACAGTCCCCACGCACCTGATACTGGTAGGCAGAACCACTATGACAGCTGACATTTACACAGATCTCTCAAGAAGTCAAAGCAGGGGGACGCCTGGGTGGCTCAGTGGGTTAAAGCCTCTGCCTTTGGCTCAAGTCATGATCCCAGGGTCCTAGGATTGAGTACCGCATGGGGCTCTCTGCTCAGCAGGGAGCCTGCTTCCTCCTCTCTCTCTTCTGCCTGCCTCTCTACCTACTTGTGATCTCGGTCTGTCAAATAAATAAATAAAATCTTTAAAAAAAAAAAAAAAGTCAAAGCAGGGAAGTTATTTATTTTTTTCTTAGGATTAAACAGGATAATGTTCCTAAATGCGGTAACAGAGTTTCTGGAATACAGCAAGCCCAAAGAAACAATAGCTCTGACTTCAGGAAACATTCTAGAAACATTTACACGGTCTGGGTAAACCTTCCTTACCAGGAACACCCAGCTCATTTCCTGAGAGTTTCAGATGGTTGGAGCTTTCCTGCAGAGCGTATCCACTGGGGAAAGAAAGAGGAGGCAGTGTGGGTGTGGTCGGTTTCTGGACAAAACTGAAAATACCTGATAAAGCTATCTGCCAGAGAGGAGACTCTCTTTATTTATTATTTTTAGAAAGCGAGGGTGAGAGGGAGAGAGAGAATCCCAAGCAGACTCCCCACTGAGCACAGATCACAAGGTGGGATTCGTTCCCACCGCCCTGAGATCATGACCAAGCCAAACCCAAGAGTCAGTCATCTAACTTACTAAGCCACTCAGGCACCAAGGGAGACTTTAAATAAAGGTGTTGGGGTACCTGAGAGGCTCAGCAAGTTAAGCCTCTGCCTTTGGCTCAGGTCATGATCTCAGAGTCCTGGGAGTCCCACATCGGGCTCTATGCTTGGCAGGGAACCTGCTCCCCCCCCCAACCCTGCCTGCTGCTCTGCCTACTTGTGATTTCTCTCTCTCAGTCAAATGAATAAATAAAAAATCTTAAAAAAAAATAAAAAATAAAGGTGTTGCTGCTAAAATAAACAGTCAAGAAAGGCATGACTTTAGAATAAACGATCAGCATTGAGACCTTGCACACAAAGTGTGGAGATGTGTGAACTCTGTGTGCTCCTGCTCTGAAGGAGTTGTGGGGGGGGACAGACCTCTATCAGCCGTCAAGGCCACAGAACCCAGTCTGTTTGACAAGTTACCATGTAATTAAACAGGGGGCACATGACATCTATTTTAAGCACATCCTTTCTCTAGTCTTAGTTTTCCGCTCAACTTCTAAGTCCTCACCAGCCAAAACCGCAGCTGAAAAACTGGAGTTTAAAAACTGCAACCTGGAAAAAAACAAAAACAAAAACCAAAAAAAAACCCTGCAACCTGGGTGCCTGGGTGGCTCAGTCATTAAGCATCTGCATCTGCCTCTGCCTCTGCCTCGTGATCCCAGGGTCCTAAGATCGAGCCCTGCATGAGGCTCTCCCTCTCCCACTCCCCCTGCTTGTGTTCCCTCTATCACTGTCTCTCAGTCAAATAAATAAATAATATCTAAAAAAATAAAATAAATAATGAAAATAAATTTTAAAAAATAAAAATAAAAACTGCAACCTCACTGTACTGTCAAGGAATTTTTCTAATCGTTCCCTAACACCAAAGTGTCGTCAGTGAGCTGTGATGCTGTCACAAATGCTGCTGTAGAAAGAGGCTGACAGGAGGTGAAAGCTGGTGGGGGAAACTTGAGGGTAAGACAGGACAGGAAACAGACACACAAATGTTTTTCACGTTAAGGATCCTTAATGGGATAGAACATCAGCACACAGAAGAAACACGTTAACCGACTTCTTTCAGCGTTCCAAGTTTTCATATCACAAAAGCAGCAGAGGGAGGGAATGATCCTGAGAGGCTAACGTTCATAAACTCTTCTGTATCCAAAACTGTCTTAAACTCTTTATAAATCTTCTCTCTATACCAAAGAAAGGAGTCCCCTTTGCAGATGGGCAGAATGAGACTCAGAAAAGTTGAGGGATGTGCCCCAAGTCGCTGGGACTCAGAACCGGTTCCTGAAATTGCACTGTTCCAAAGCAATGCTCTTTTGGCAACACTGATGACTCCTTGATGATTCCTAAATGCTATTGTATCGCCAAGTTTGTACAGGTTCATTGCCAGAGGGGGAGAAAAAAAACACAAAGCGAGGGCAGTCTATTGTCACAAAGCTGAACTTATTCACTACTGAAATCCCTAAACTGAACCCTTTTCCACGTTTCATGTTGAAATGTTCTTTCATAAAAGAAAGGACATTTTGACATCAGAATTTCCCCCAACCCATGAAAAGGAACATGAAAAATTAATGGAAGAATCATGATATAAGTCTTAGAATATCCTTTTTCTGCAACATCGTAAGTGAATGATCTTACATCAATCACCGAAATTTCTTCTGAAATTTTACTGACCCATGAAATAAAAGACTGGCACCACTGCACCATAATCAGTATTTTTCAATTTACCCATCAGTTGCTCAATGAAATCATCTTAGTTGGTCGATACCCACACCCTCTCCTTTCTTTCTCTGCCTTCGATAGAAGAGAATAGACAAGGAGGAAAAAACCATCAGAGGTAAGGACAGGTAGCAAAAAGGTTAACTAATATTTTATGAAACTCTTGTTTTAATTTTATAAATACATACATGCAGGTTTGTCCTGGATCAGGCTGTAAAATGTGCTTCTTCCTGTGGGTCATGGTCAAACAAATTTCGAAAGCCTCAGCACGGTTTTTCTTGAGTGATATATATTCATTATTGAACATTTGTAAAGCACAGGAAAATAACAGAAGTTATCTATAATCCCATTACTCACAAATGACTATCATTAATATATGAATCTCCCAGGCACAGTCTGGTTCTCTGTCGTAGCAGGAATAAGCTGGACAGGCAAACGCTAAATATCCCTCAATCTATAGTGTAGCAATAGGATTTAAATAGAAGAATGTTCTTGGGCACCTGGGTGGCTCAGTGGGTTAAGCCTCTGCCTTCGGCTCAAGTCACGATCTCAGGGTCCTGGGATCGAGCCCCGCATTGGGCTCTCTGCTCAGCAGGGAGCCTGCTTCCTCCTCTCTCTCTCTCTCTCTCTCTGCCTGCCTCTCTGCCTACTTGTGATCTCTGTTTCTCTCTCTGTCAAATAAATAAATAAAATCTCTTTTAAATAAATAAATAAAAGACTGTCCCTCCATGGCATGGCAGGGGAGTGCGGAGATGCCCTCAAACAAACTAATGTCATTTCAGATGCTGAGGCATCCATCAATCTCTGATTACATCAACAGATAGGTGGAACCGATTTCTATCCACCCACTCGCAGAAAAAATGCAACCTTCTATCTCAGAGGTAAGCATCTGATTCTCCCATTAACATTTTCAACGAAGATTCAATCAAATCCGATTATATATTCGCCTGGAATTTTGTTTCCAAGTGTTAAATATGGTTTATTTTTAGCCTTGGGAGTGATGGAACTTGTGTTAACAGGTCCTGGTGAGAATAATCAGTTCACAGCCAAGCTCGGGGTGCAGCCAATGTTCATGTGCAATGAAGGATGACTTTGAAAATATGGCAAATCCAGCCTGCGCTCTTCTTGTGAGAGCGGTGGGGTCAGCGGAGGTTTCAGTATTGAGAAAGCATAAATTGTGGGAGAGAGTTGCCAGGGTCTCACAACCTCACGAAGCCCTCCATACTTGTGTGGTCTTGTCCCAGACAACCTGGAGAACTTCTCCCACGGGAATCATGGGAGACTCAACCAGGATTAGGAGTCCCCTGGGATGGCGTAAGGAGTCTGGGAGATCTCACGCTTGCGTCTGCTATAGAGGAGAAATGCATGAAATACGCTACTGAGAACCTTGCTGGCGTATGAAAATTAACGTCAAAGTGAGTAAGAAGAATTCAGCCATCAATTAATTTGTTTCTTATCAAACAAGGACACACTTACCAAGCTTTCATGAAGGATCCAGTTTCTGGGGAATAAATGCGGACCACTTATATAAAAATTAAATTACTTCTTGGATGGGGCACTTGGGTGGCTCAGTGGGTTAAAGCCTCTCCCTTCGGCTCAGGTCATGATCTCAGGGTCCTGGGATGGAGCCCCACATCGGGCTCTCTACTCAGCAGGGAGCCTGCTTCCTCCCCTCTCTCTCTCTGCCTGCCTCTCTGCCTGCTTGTGATCTCTGTCTGTCAAATAAATAAATAAATCATTAAAAAAAATTTACTTGTTGGAAAACACTCACTCTGATGGGGGGTCCTGAGTGGCTCAGTCAGTTAACCAGCAGACTCGGCATTTCGGCTCAGGTCATGATCTCAGGGTTATGGGATAGAGCCCCAGGTCGGGCTCTACACTCAATGGTCTACTTGTCCCGCTGCTTGCTCTCCCTCTCTCTTTCTCTCTCTCTCTCAAGTAAACAAATAAATAAATAAAATCTTTAAATTAAAAAAAAGAAAACATTGGGACACATAAATATGGAAACTCTCTTTCTCAATTATATTCAAAGGAGCTTCTTACTCCCAGGTTACGTTTTTCATTCTCACAGGGGTCCAGGAAGTTTATGATAATCCACACAGGTGTCAGCACACCAGGGATTACAGGCTTAGCGGCATATCTGGTTAAATAAAGTTTTATTGAAACACAGTCATTCATTCCACTAAACCACTGCCTATGGCTGTTTCTGAGGTACAACAGCAGACATGAACGACTATGACCAGACACGTTATGGCCTACGGAGCCAAAAATAGTTACTCGCTGACCCTTTAAGAGAAAGTCCGCCTATAGCAAAGATTTCTGCAGATGCAACGTGCCTCCGTAACGGGTGGCATCTCTTGGATAAACTCTGGCTATTTCTGAGGGCTTCCTCCTTCTATATGACGAACAGGTGATTCTTCTTCCTCTACAGAGGTCATTTATTAAGGGACACATGTGAATAGCTGTAAAATGTAACAGGAACACCAGTGGAGTTTGGATTGGTGTTAAACCAATTTCAGAGAAGTGTGAGTTTCAGGGTTGCAAGCAATCTACTCAAAACCCCTCCTGTAACACACCAATCTGGATGTTTCAGTATGGAATCTAAGCAAAGATAAAGACACCCAAAAAGCAACACCGCAGGGGCGCCTGGTTGGCTTAGTTGGTTGGGCGTCTGCCTTCGGCTCGGGTCATGATCCTGGAGTTCCTGGATGGAGCCCTGCATCAGGCTCACTGGGGAGTCTTCTTCTCCCTCGGCCTCTGCCCATCACCCTGTTCATGTTCTCTCTTGCTTGAGTGCTCTCTCAAATAAATAAATAAAATCTTTCAGAAAAGGAAAAAAAAAAAGTATTGCAACTCTCTGCAGGTAGAACTGGGCTGCATATTCCTTCCAGGCTGGATACAAATCCAGAGTTTGCTTTGTGGCTGCATATTCCTTCCAGGCTGGATACAAATCCAGAGTTTGCTTTGTGTGTGTGTGTGTGTGTGTGTGTGTGTGTTAAGATTTTATTTACTGATTTATTTGACAGACAGAGAGAGAGAGAGAGAGAGAGAGACCCCAAGTAGGCAGAGAGGCAGGTGGGGGAGGGGGAGGGAGAAGCAGGCTCTCCACTGAGCCGGGAGCCTGATGAGGGGCTCGATCCTAGGACCCTGAGATCATGACCTAAACCGAAGGCAGAGGCTTAACCCACTCAGCCACCCAGGTGCCTCCAGAGTCCGCTTTTGAAGCTCTCCACTTTCTTCCAACTTTCTTCTATTTGTCCTTTGCCTTTGGAGGGAAACCCACAGACACACCCTGGGCGCACACCCATCCTCAAACACAGGCAGACAACACACCCTTGTAGGCTGAAAATCCTAGCCACCAGATTACAGCTACTCTCTAATCCAAGCGCCTGTCCTCACCCTTAGAGAGAAAGCCACACCTGCCGAACAGGGACACAAGGATGCTGCAGGTGACTATCACGCCCCATGCAAGGACTCTGGAGACAACAGAATTTTCAATATATCATGTGTCTCATGTCTGTCAGGGGAAAAGACCTTTAATTGACTTGTAACACATGATTTGAAAGCCAAACCCACATCTCAGTGCCATCTTGACAATATTTCTATTAAATAAAATCCTCTGTTTTGTTGGGGGCTTTTTAAATCAATCTGCCACAAAAAGCTTCTGGACAAGTTAATAATGCAGATGCCTGACTCACACTCTCTAGCAAGCACTCCTCCATGAAGAATCAATGGACTTTGTTCAACCTATCAAAACAGTGGGCAACTGAACAGTAATACGATTAAAATGCAGCTCTTCCTTATAGTTTTTTCCATAATAATTTTTGAAAAGGCAAGTATGATGAAGTCTTGGGAGTCACAGCACCAAGACATAGCTGGGGTCAAATCTGAGCTCCAACCCCGATGGCAGAGCTAACACCTACTAAATGTGTATTACATTTAGGTACATACACACAACTGCCACTTTTCACCCCACTTTTAAGAAGGAGCAAATTAAAGCTTAGGGAGTTAAAGTGACTTATTTATTCAAGGTCAAACACTTTTTTTTTTTTGGTAAAGATTTTATTTATTTATGTGACAGACAGAGATCACAAGTAGGCAGAGAGAGAGGAAGCAGGCTCCCTGCAGAGCAGAGAGCCCAACATGGGGCTCCATCCCAGGACCCTGGGATCATGACCTGAGCCGAAGGCAGAGGCTTTAGCTCACTGAGCCACCCAGGCACCTCTCAAGGTCAAACACTTAATAAGAATTGGCAGAATTGGGATTCAGACTTAGTCTGGCTCCAAAGCCCTGTTTTGTACCTACCTCCCACCACCCTCCCCAACCCCCCCTACCGGCTCTACACAACAGTAGTTAGACAATGTCAAAGGTCTCTGACCCCCTCTCTTCCTGGGAGAGGCCTGAGAACACGCTGTTTTGTTCTTCTCTGTCTCTCCCTTTATTCTTTCGAAGCATATGCTAGCATGTCGTTTCTTCAGATGACTTGGCTTAAGCCTTCTTCATTACAGTCACAATTGAGTCATACTTCCTGCAAATTCTACCGGCTCACTTGCTGGGTTCTCAGGGTTCACAGAGTCTTGGCTCAGCTCTCATACTGTGAATCTTAGCTTCAATCTGAGGTCATTTCCTGTTACCCTCATGTATCACCTACATGTGGAATTTGCCTCTCAATACTATTTCTGGAAGGTCTCTATAATTGCCTTGACCCTACGAGACAGTGAGCCCCGTCAAGGAAGGATTTGCTGGCTCATTCACCACTGTATTCCCAGAACTCGATATTTACTAGATGGTAGTAATCACCTAGTCACTACACTGTATCTTTGCCACATTTTAAGATGAAAGCAACTTCGCCCCTCTTAACTCTGTCAGTGGGAATGCAAACTGGTGCAGCCACTCTGGAAAACTGCATGGAGGATCCTCGAAAAGTTAAAAGTAGAGCTACCCTACGACACAGCAATCACACTACTAGGTATTTATAAGGACACAAAAAACACAGATTCGTATTGGCACAAGCACCCGGATGTGTTATCGACGAGAGCCAAACTATGGAAGAAGCCCAAATGTCCACTGACTGATGCACAGATAAGGAGGATGTGGCATATATCTACAATGGAATATTACGCAGCCATCAAAAAGGATGAACTCTTGCCATTTGCAACCCCGTGGATGGAACTAGAGTGTATTATGCTAAGGGAAATATGTCAATCAGAGAAAGACAAATACCATATGATTTCACTCACGTTTGGAATTTAAGAAACAAAGCAAGTGAACGTATGGGAAGGGAAGGAAAAAAAGAGAGACAGGGAAGCAGACCATAAGAGACACTTAATAACAGAGAACAAATGGAGGGCTAAAGAAGGGAGGTAGGTGGGGGATGGGCTGTTACAGGTTTAGGGGAAGGCACTTGTGATGGGCACTGGGTGTTGTATGTGAGTGATGAATCACTGAATTCTACTCCTGAAACCAATATTATACTGTATGTTAACTACTTAGAATTTAGGGGCACCTGGGTGGCTCAGTTGGTTACACCGCTGTCTTTGGCCCAGGTCATGATCTTAAGGTCCAGGGATAGAGCCCCAGACTGGGCTCCCTGCTCAGCAGGAGCCTACTTCTCCCTCTCCGTCTGCCTCCCTCTCTCCCTCTCTCCCGGCTTGTTCTCTCTCTCTCTGCATCAACTAAATAAATAAAATCTTAAAAACAACAACAACAACAACAAATGAAACTACCTAGAATTTAAATACAAAAGAAAAAAATAAGCAAAGGAACTTCACTCAAAGACGAGGCCCGAGGCACAGTGATTTAAGGACAGTCAGACGGGTGAGGGCTATGTGGCAGAGCAACCTGCTTCTCTCTCAACACCACACTATGCACAAGGGTTTTGAAACAACATAAACGGGTTCCAGAAGTTACCATCCTCTGTTTCAAGTCCTTGGCACCCAGATAAAAGACATACATTCTAGATATGGGCTGTTTGTGTGGATGAGTCCAACGCAGGGTAGGAAACTAACAATTCTCGTCCCACCTGCCACAATGAAGCAAGCCTTCTCCCAGCCCATGTGGGAGGAAGTCAGAGGGGGACGGGCAGAAGTCTCCCGAATGAAGTACCAACCTCCTCTCTGCCCCCACAAGGACCCCACAGAGCCCACCAAAGAGACTGGAGCCGAGTATGTCCTAGGTGACATTGTGGATCATATATTTCTCATGGCTGATGAGACTCTAACTAGCTTCATTACGAATTAGGACCCCCATGAGGCATTCCTGATTTTCTTTCCATTATATACAGACACAAGTAAACGACGAATGGTCTGATCTAAAGAAATACTGGAAAATAAGCCTCAGTACTGAGACACTTAAGTGCTTCTAGGATGAGAAAATATACGAAATGTCAGGAAATGCCACATAAATAAAAACACAAGTAGGAAACGGAACTGCTTCATCTCTGTACTTCCCCCAGGGATTTAGAAACTTGGCTGCACGCAGAGATTTTTGCTCCAAGGTGTCTGTGTTCAGGGGCATGCCGACAGGCCCTGACTTAGTAATTCCCAAGAACCTTCCTCTAAAGGTTTTCAAATCATATTTAATACCAAGCATGTCATAAAAAGACTCACTAATCATTGATCAATAAAATATACTCCCTTCTACAGAGTGCCTTTTTTTAGCTCCAATCTGAAAAGCATTGTTTTCCTGCCACCTCCTCAAGGATCAAAGACAGACTGATGTCAGGCCCATGAGTACAAAGCAAAACGAAAGTGTGACTTGTCTCTCATAACTCTGTGCCTTAAGTGCAGTCACACGTGGATCATTCTGGAACAAAACGGGGTTTTTTTGTTCCTGTTGTTTCATGAGTCAACTGACTGTGTAAGTCAGGGAAAAGAGGGTCTTCCTTTCCTCAGAATTTTCCTGGTCTCATATTTAAGATCAAAACTAGAAAGTGTCCCAGCAGGTAGGAAAAGTCTGGCCAGCTCTTAAGATCTGAAGCGAGGGACGCCTGGGTGGCTCAGTTGGTTAAGCAGCTGCCTTCGGCTCAGGTCATGATCCCGGCGTCCTGGGATCGAGTCCCACATCGGGCTCCTTGCTTGGCGGGGAGCCTGCTTCTCCCTCTGCCTGCCACTCTGTCTGCCTGTGCTTGCTCTCGCTTCTCTCTCTACGACAAATGAATAAATAAAATCTTTAAAAAAAAAAAAAAAAAAAAAAAAAAGATCTGAAGCGAGTACGGAACCCACAAACTTGAAGCAAGGACACAGAAAAGGATCCATGGGTCTGGCACGGCAATCTGAGGTGCTGCATGCTGGATAGGAATCCGCCTTCCTAGGAAATGCACCGTATCTATGCTGGGCCCCGGGAAATAGGAAACTTCTACAATCGGTGCCAATGAGATGCAACTGAGGCTTCCATTTCTCCACCATATGTACCTATTCTCCCCCCACGGCTGCTACACCTGCCTGTTTGTTCCGACCTCACATGGCCATCTCTCTTTCTGCTTTCACAATTGTTCTCTCCCTAAACAAGCTCTTCTGCGGTTGCGAGCCACAGTCCCTGCTTAATTTCACCAAATCGCAATCCAGTGTTGAATCTGGGCCAGAAGATGCTCTGCCCCTTACCAGCTCAGCAGGCATAGAAAGAACTAGTTACTTTGTAACTCCGATCTAATCCTCAACAACAACCCAAGCAATCACCTGAGTCCAAGCCCTGTGGTCAAGGACATTTGTTTTCATCATGATGACGCTAATAATAAGCAGGATTCCTAAAATGACCCTATACTTGGTTGCTAATTTCTTGTATCCTCCCCCTCCAGCAAAAGTGTTTCATGCACCACGTAGAGAAATCTGTCTACCTAGCCAAAGAATGAAAAATGGGATTCTCTTGTGATAGGATTTCTTGCATGAAACACTGAAATTCTATGTCCATGCTCTATAATTTTTAGGTCACTACTTACTAAGCAAAGTTAGAATATCCCATTTAAATGTAAAATTGTCTTCTCCCAGGACCAGCAGAGCAGCACTGCCATAAACAAACCAAGTAGGCAAGTTAGAAATTTAGTCTCTAATAAAAACAGGTATTCTGGGGCGCCTGTGTGGCTCAGTGGGTTAAGCCTCTGCCTTCGGCTCAGGTAATGGCCTCAGGGTCCTGGGATGGAGCCCCACATTGGGCTCTCTGCTCAGCGGAGGGCCTGCTTCCCCCTCTCTCTGCCTGCCTCTCTGCCTACTCGTGATCTCTCACTCCCTCTTTGTCAAATAAATAAATCTTTAAAAAAAAAAAAAGGTATTCTGGAGGCTTTGTATAGTCTGCGAGGCAATAAACAGACCTTCCCCTACTGCCTAATCGTCTCCTGATGATGAAGTCATGTGCCCAGAAGACTGAAGACCCAAATCATCTGTGGGTGAGAAGATTTATGACATACACTTCCCAAGGAAAGGATACTCCAATGTGTCGCCTCCCTTCAGCGACTAAGCAGTGAAAACTCCACGTCTGCGGGATATCAGGGAGATATTCACAATGGTAATGACCCCAAAGGTGGGCTGTCAGCAGGACAGCTGATGATCAGTTATTTTAAAAGTATGCAAGTATATATATGACCCACAGCAAAGGACATCCAGAATTTTATAGAAAAAAAAAGGAAGATATTTGGGGCTTTAAAAGCTCTAGGTTTGTGGAACAGTGGGCCTCAGGAGACCTGGAAAGGCTGGCAACCAAGAGATGAGATGTCAAGTTAACTGTGCCTCTGCCTTCGTTGCTGATACCACACTGGGCTCCAGAACCAGGAGGGTCCTGGTTGGGACAACATCCTTGTTAAGGGCAGCTTAGATCACTGATAGACATTTTCCCTGAACGGCGATGGAGATGCCACATTAAGTGAGAAAGGAATGTGATGCAGGAACATCGAATTTCTCAAATATGACAAGGACCCCAAGATACCTCAGCATCCCTGCACCTAGGAACCCTGACGGGGGGGTGGGGTGTGTGTGCGCGAAGGGGGCAAGGCATCCAGGCAGAAATGTACCCCCTCTGCCACAGCTCCCCAGGACCACCTTGTTTCCCTAGGTTTAGACATCTGTATATTTTTATACAATGTAAGCTAATCTTACAGTGGGTGAAATTATGCAAAACTCCAGTGTAAATCAAACAGCATCACATATGAACGACAGAAAGGGGGTACAGGGGCGCCCGGCTGGCTCCCGTCAGGACAGCATGAGACTCCCTGAGAGGTTGTGAGTTCACGGCCACACGGAGTGTAGAGATGACTTAAAAATAAAGTCTTTTAAAAAAAGAAGAAGAAAAGGAGGCGTACATTTATGTACAAAAAAGGACATAGCCTTATTTGGAAAGTTAGGTGAATTTTCAGAGTTGGTACATGTGTTCCTAAGACTCCAGTCAGAGCCAGGACTGTGAGGGGAAAAAAAAATGCTTTTTTTCTATATTATTCCATACATAACACTGATACACTGATATTGCTGTGCCTTCCCACAAGCAAATGAAAACAAACAAACAAAAAAGGACAGTACCTTTTTACACATGTAATAAATATAGAAAGTATTCAGGTGTGTTTTTCAGGCAAGCGTGATTTTTAAAGTCAACGTTTTCATTCTGAAAGATGGGACTACAGCCAAGTGACCACATCTCAGGCAGGACTTGACCGCTTTCGACCAAAGCCCCTTGCAAATCATCCAGAAGAAAGAGGAATGTAACGTGAACTTCAGGAAATGTTATAAGATTTCAGACAGAATAAAGCTTGAACCCAGGGTGAACTTCTGGGTTCAAAAGGATGTACCATTTTAGATTTCATTTATTAAGGACATTATATAACTGTGTCCTTGTAACTGTAACAGCCAACATTTTATTAGCCCAGGATGCAAGGGAGGGGCAGAGGCTAAGGTCAGGAGAAGTCTGCCCAAAAGGACTTTAAATGGACATAGACTCATATTAAAAGAGGCTGCGCTGACCCACGGGATTAGAAGAATGGGACTTGGGTCTTGTGATTAGGAATCTTACCATCTAATGGAACCCAGGGGGTTTCGTGAGCTAAAGAAAGCTAAAGAGAGGGACACCCGGCGTAAAGCATGTGAATCTTGATCTTGGGGTCATGAGTTTGAGCCCCTTATTGGGGGCAGAGTTTACTTCCAAAAAAAAAAGGCAGGAGAGAAGTGAATTACTACTGGAGAGATGGCAGAACCTTCCCTGAGCATGTAGCATTTAAGTGGGAGCTAAGGAGTAGGTAGAATTTGACAGTAATGCAAGGCAGCAAAAGAGCCTAACAGATGGAGACAGCGTGCAAAGACAGGGAAGCAGAAAACCATAGAATATACTTGGGAAATGGAATTCAATTCAACTGCAGATTATGACACATAGGAAGCACCCTACAGAAAGAGGGTCCCTTTGCCCCTGTTATTCTCTACTGCCATAGTGCTAATCATGATTTTTTTTTCTTAAGATTCATTTGTTTATTTTACAGAGAAAGAGAGTACGGGGAGGAGGGACAAAGGAAGATGTTTGAGGGTTGTTGTTGTTGTTTTTTAAGATTTTATTTATTTATTTGACGGGGAAAGAGCACAAGCAGAGGGACTGGTCAGCAGAGGGAGAGGGAGAAGCAGGCTCCCCATCAAGCAGGGAGCCCCAGGTGGGGCTCGATTCCAGGGTCCCAGGATCATGACCTGAGCCTAAGGCAGAAGGTCAAACGACTGACCCACCTAGGCACCCTGAGAGTCTTAAATTGACTCCACGCTCAGCAGGGAGCCCATCGCAGGGCTCAATCTCACGACCCTGAGATCATGACCTGAGCTGAAACCAAGAGTTGGCTGCTTAACCAGCTGTACCACCCAGGTGCCCCAGCACTAATCAGGATTTGTCATAATCCCTATTTGTACTTATTTCCTTTTTTTCTTTTAAGATTTATTTTATTTTTTTTTTAATTTGAGAGAGAGAGACATAGTGAGAAAGGGAACAAAAGCCGTGGGAGTGGGAGAGAAGCAGGTTTCCCGCCAAGCAGAGAGCCCAATGCGGGGCTCGATCCCAGGACCCTGGGATCACGACCTGAGCCAAAGGCAGATGCTTAACGACTGAATAAGGTGTCCCTTATACCCTATTAGTTATTGTCTATGTCTTCGTCTAAACCAGGGGATGGCAAATTTTAAATATATACTCCTCTTTGTCTGACTTTTTCCTGCAGCATCATTATTTTGCAATTCTCCCATGCTGTATGTATAGTTTGGTCTTTTTATTGCTGAGTGGTATTCTACTGAATGGACATACCACGATTTGTTCATACATTTGCCTGTGGATGGATGTCTGGTTGTTTCCAGTTTTAAGTGCTATAGGTAAAGCAGACACAGTTGATTTTAATTCTTGCCTTTACTATCTAGGAACTTTTCTGTTCTCTTTCAAAAATACTGCCATACCTGACCACGGACTGACAACTAGGGAGGCTGAGTCAGGGTGCATGGGGATCCTCACACAATTCTTTCATGATTTCTACAAGAATAAAAAAATTTTAAGGGCACCTGGTTGGCTCAGTTGGTAGAGTATGCAACTCCTGATCTCAGGGTTGTGAGTTCAAGCCCCATATTGGGGGTAGAGATTGCTTAAATAACTTAAAAAAAAAAGTTAAGTACTATAAAGTGTGTGTGTGTGAACACTAAAAATATTCAGTAATTCTTTAGCTGGGGGCTACCTGGGGTCTTTATATAAAGATGGTTTACGTTTGATTTCCATATTTGGTTATTATAGTCATGGCAAGTGTTTGCTAAAAATCTGAATTCTTTATTCTCACCTCAGGAGTACTAAATCAGGTCATACTACCAAGTCAGTCTCACAAGCAGTTTGGAAAACACTGAATGCTCTCATTCGGAATGATCTAACCTCCGGTTTTGATTTCATACTGGGAAAGAGGAACAGTACATTTAATTCTGCACTATCATCTCTTCTGTCTCTATGCTTTCCACTTCTCTTCCGTCATTCTCATATTCTCAAATACACTGAAATTATATCCAGTAACCAACTAATTACAGAGAAATACCGTAATGGAGAAACCATAGGGCAGAACTAAAAAGAAATCTGCAAATGAGAAACAATATAAGAAAAAGGAAGGGAAGGGTGCCTGGGTGGCTCAGTGGGTTAAAGCCTCTGCCTGGGCCCAGGTCATGATCTCAGGGTCCCAGGATCGAGTCCTGCATCCGGCTCTCTGCTTAACGGGGAGCCTGCTTCCCTTCCTCTCTTCCTACCTCTCTGCCTACTTGTGATCTCTGTCTGTCAGATAAATAATAAAATCTTAAAAAAAAAAAAAAGAAAGAAAGAAAAGAAAAGGGAAGGCATGCCGGCTGGCTCCGTCGGTGGAGCATGCAACTCCTGATCTCAGGGCCATGAATTCAAGCCCCACACTGGGTGTGGAGACTACTTTAAAAAAAAAAAAAAAAAAGTGGGGGGGTGGTAATAAATTCATTTCTCACAGTTCTGGAGGCTAAAAAGTCCAAGAACAAGGCACCAGCAGATGCAGCATCTGGTGAGGGTCTGCTTCCTGGTTCATACACGGCTATGTTCTATGTCCTCACATGGAGGAAGGGTCGTGCGGGCCCTCTGGGGTCTGCTTTATAAAAACACTAATCCCATTCATGAGGGATCTCAAAGGCCCTACCTCCAAAAAGGCACCACCACATTGGGAACTGGGTTTCAACATATGAATGGGGCGGGGCGGGGGGGGGGGGGGGCATAAAGGTTCAGTCTATAGCACTGGGCATAACATCAACTAATTCCTGAAGCCAAGTTGCCTCCTTAGGGACAATTCTAGTTCCAGTTTCTTTAATACAGGGCTGATGACCTACTCAAGAGCCCCGAGGGCTGGGAAGCATTGTGCCAACCACCCTTGCCCCCACCCTCGCTCCTGCTTCGTAACTGGCATCCTGTCACTGTGCCCCACCCTGAGCTGGAGCCCCGGCCCACATGCTCCTCCGATGATGCCATGCAGGAGGTCCGCGTGCTCTGTCCACCTGCCTTCCAGAGGCTTCTGGTCACCTCCTGACGGCCATCCCTCCTGACACCCACCTGCCTGGGCCACACTGGTGGTCTGGCACAAGCATGCTGCACTTCCCAGGGGCGACTCCCACGCATGTGTCCCACCCAAGGAGGCATTTCCTTCTCCTTCAAGGTTCCAAGCACCATGGGTTCAACTTTGTCAACAGTCAACTCTTTCACATGATACTACAGGGTAAGAGAAGGCATGTCTCTCATCACCGTGGATGCAATTTTGTCTTGGCCTAACCGCTGTGTATGAATACGTGGATACAAGAAAGGGAAGCATCCTCCTACCCCTCCGTACCCTGATTCTGCCAGCTGTTCTATCAAACTTGCTCCAGATTCTGTGCCGGGGAGCAACAGGAGGCCGTCCGTGACGTGGCACAGGTGCTCGTTTGCTATTAGCAAAAACTTTCACCGCCTCAGATACCCCAAGATCTGTTTAAGCCTCACACTAATTTATTTTTTTAAGATTTTATCTATCCATTTGACAGACAGAGACCACAAGTAGGCAGAGAGGCAGGCAGAGAGAGAGGAAGGGAAGCAGGCTCCCTGCTGAGCAGAGAGCCCGATGCGGGGTTCTGCGGGGTTCGATCCCAGCACCCCGGGATCATGACCTGAGCCAAAGGCAGAGGCTTAACCCACTGAGCCACCCAGGCGCCCCCTCACACTAATATTTACAAATTAAAGAGATACTAATCACAGACTGGGTTCTCTGGTTTTTGACCTTTCACTGATTTCAAATAATTCTTACTAATCAAATATCAGAAGTGTAAAAGGCAGATTTCACCGGCAAATACTACAACGTTCCTTCCGGTAATGATTTGTTTTCAAAGAGACACTAAACAAACAGAATGTTTAAAAAAGGGAGTTTTCCCAAATGTAACTCTTACCCATATGCTGATAGGAGCTTAAATTAGTACCATCACCTTGGAAAACATATCCATAACTCTATACTCCTAGGCACATTCCCTAGACACTCTCTCACATGGGTAGCTAAGAAAGAATTCTTAGTATGTTCTCAGCACCAGTGTTCATAAAAGCAAAATTCTAGGAACAACCCAGTGTGCACAGATCAAAGAAAAGATAACTACATTTTGGCAGATTCATATAAAAGTTACTATACAGCCCATAATGGGTACCTGGCCGGCTAAGGGTCTTGATCTTCGGGTCATGAGTTTGAGCCCTCCACTGGGTGTAGAGATTGCTTAAATACATAAATTTAAAAAAGGATACTATAGGGGTGCCTGGGTGTGTCAGATGGTTGAGTGTCTGCCTTTGGCCCAGGTCATGATCTCGGGGTCCTGGAATGGAGCCCTGCATCAGGCTCCCCGCTCTCCCTGCCTGCCTCTGCCTGCTTATGATCTCTCTCTCTCTGTCAAATAAATTTTTAAAACCTTAAAAAAAAATAAAAAAGGATACTATACACCCATACAAATGATTGAATTATGGTTATATGCATCAATTTCAGGGTCAAATGTTGAAAGAGAAAAGATCAGCTCGGCAATACTATAGGAAAAAACAATCTTTCAACAAATCGTGCTGGGACAAATGGAAAGCCACAGGCAACCAAATGGATTTCGATCACTACCTTATGCCATAGACAAAATCAACTCAAAATGGACCAAAGACCTAAATGTAAGAACTTCAACTATAAAACTCTTAGAAGAAAACTTAAGTGTAAATCTCCGTGACCTTGGATTAAGGAATGATTTCTTAGACATGACACCAAAAAAAAAAAAAAAAAAAGCACAGGCAATCAAAGCAAAAATAGATATACTGGTCTTCATCAAAATTTAAAATGTCTGTGCTTCAAAGGACATCAAGAAAGTGAAAAGACAACCCGCAGAATGGGAGGAGAGATTTGCAAATCATGTAACTGATAAGGGTCTAAAACACGCAGAATATGGGGCTCCTGGGTGGCTGCTGCCTTCAGCTCAGGTCATGGCCTCAGGGTCCTGGAACCCAGCCCCGCATCGGGCTCTCTGCTCAGCGGGGAACCTGCTTCCCCCTCTCTCTGCCTGACTCTCTGCCTGACTCTCTGCCTACTTGTGATCTCTCTCTGTCAAATAAATAAATAAAATCTTAAAAAAAAAAAAAGAACTCTTCCACCCAAAGATAGAAAGACACGTAACTTGAATAGAAATTTCTCCCCAAGATTTGCAAATAACCAGCAAGTATGTGAAAAAGATGTGCAGAGCCTTAGTCATTAAGGAAATACAAATCGAAACCACAATGAGATACTACTTCACACCCTCTAGGATGGCTAGAATTAAAAAGACAGAAAATAAAAAGTGTTAGTGAGGAGGTGGAGAAACGGGAGTCCTCATACAACTGCTCGTGAAAACGTAAAAAGTGCATCAACTGTGGGAAACAGTTTGGCGGCTCCTTGATAAGTTAAACAGAATTTCCATATGACCAACAATTCCAACTCGAGGTATGTATCAGCAAGATCTGAAAATCGGTTTTCAAACAAAAGCCTGTGCATGAATGTTTATAGCAGCATTATTCACAACACTATCAACTGATGACTAGATAAACAACATGTGAACATGTGGTATATCCATACAAGGAAATATTATTGAGCCATAAAAAGGAATGAAGTACTGATTCATGCTATAACATGGATAAACCTGGAGAACATTATGCTAAGGGAAAGATGCCAGGCACAGAAGGCTGCACATTATATGATGCCATTTATATGAAATACCCAGGAAATACACATTCATAAAGATAGAAAGTAGATGTTGGGGTGCCTGGGTGGCTCAGTAGGTTGAGCCAATCTGATTCTTGGTTTTGGCTCAGGTCATGATCTCAGGGTCACGAGATCAAGCCCTGCATTGGGCTCCACACACAACCCATCCTTCTCACTCTGCCCCTCCCCCCATTTTGATGGCTCTCTCCATCTCAAATAAGTAAATACATAAAATCTTTAAAAAGAAAAAAGAAAAGAAAAGAAAAAGAAAAAGAAAGTAGGGGCGCCTGGGTGGATCAATCAGTTAAGTGTCTGCCTTTGCCTCAGGTCATGATCCCAGGGTCCTGGGATCGAGCCCCACATAGGGCTCTCTGCTCAGCAGGGAGCCTGCTTCCCCCTCTCTCTCTGCCTGCCTCTCTGCCTACTTGTGATCTCTGTCAAATAAATAAATAAAATCTTTTTTTTTTTAAAGTGAATTTGGGGGCTCTTGGGTGGCTCAGTCATTTAAGAATCCGACTCTTGGCTCTGGCTTGGGTATGATCTCAGGGTTGTGGGACTAAGTCCCGTGATGGGCTCCATGCTCAGCTTGGAGTCTGCTTGAGATTCTCTCCCTCTCCCTCCCCCTTCCTCCCTTCCTTTAACTTATGCACACTCTCTCTCGCTCTAAAACGGATAAATAAACTCTTTTTAAAAAAGTGAATTTTGAGGGGTGCCTAGATGGCTCAGTGTTAATAAGCCTCTGCCTTCAGCTCAGGTCATGATCTCAGCGTCCTGGGATCGAGGATCGAGCCTCGCATCAGGATGTCTGCTCAGCAGGGAGCCTGCTTCCCCCACCTCTCTGCCTGTCTGTGCCTATTTTTGATCTCTCTCTGTGTCAAATAAATAAAATCTTTAATTTAAAAAAAAAGTCTGGGACGCCTGGGTGGCTCAGTTGGTTAAGCAGCTGCCTTCGGCTCAGGTCATGATCCCAGCGTCCTGGGATCGAGTCCCACATCGGGCTCCTTGCTCGGCAGGGAGCCTGCTTCTCCCTCTGCCTCTGCCTGCCATTCTGTCTGCCTGTGCTCGCTCTCTCTCCCTCTCTTTCTCTGACAAATAAATAAAATAAAATAAAATAAAAATAAAAATTAAAAATAATTTTAAAAAAGTGATTTTTGGAGTACCTGGTGGCTTAGTTGAGCATCTGACTCAGGTCATGATCTCAGGGTTTTGAGGTCAAACCTGACATCAGGCTCCACACTTGGCATGGAGTCTCCTTGGGATTCTCTCTCCTTCTCCCTCTGCCCCTCTGGCTCGTGCTCTCTAGCAAATACATTAATAAATATATATTAAAAATTAAATTTTATGATATAAGAATTAAAGCTCAAAATAAAGAATTAATTAATAGAAAATAATGGCAAGCCGTTGAAAATTACTTCCTCCGTGATACCATGTGCAGAGAGAGCATGGGATCAAGGAGGAACAGGTAGGTTGTCCAAACGCACTTGCATCATTGTACTTAGTAAGCTGGGCAATGGGTTCATGTCTGTGTTGCTTCATACCTATTCAATATTCAATATATAATGAAAACTTTAAAAGAGAAATTTATTTTTTCCTGTTTTCCAAATCACAACACAAAAAATTGGATCTGAATTTAAATGACCATAAGCTGGTACCTAACCTCCACTAAGCAAGCATGGTGTGTCAAGCACCATAAATGACGGGCAGGTGGGCACCTGGGTGGTGCAGTCAGTTAAGCATCTGACTCTTGGTTTTGGCTCAGGTTATAATCTCAAGGTCATGAGATCAAACCCTGCATCGGGCTCCCCGCCCAGTGTGGAGTCTGCATGGATTTCTCCCTCCCTCTCCCGCTGCCCCGCCCCACTATGCTTGCTCACACACTCTCTTTCAAACAATAAGTAAATATTTTTAAAAAGAAAAGAAAGAAAAGTGACCAGCAGGGAGTTAAAAAAGGATAATCCTGACCCGCGGAGGAGCTCATAATCTAAGCATGAGTGGCCACCAGCTTCCGAAAGCCACAGCCTCATTTCTCCATCATAGAAAAATCTCAGCCAAGGTTTTGTCACTCCCAGCACTGGCTATGATGAAGGAATCCATTTCACACAATTAAAATACTTAGGTACATCTTACTTCCTGGGCTTCAGAGTTTTTTTCTGAAAATTTGTTTCATCTCCCTTTTATAAATCTGCTTTTGAAGACTCCGGAGATAAGTGGAATTAGAATGCGTAGTGAATTATAATAAACTTGTTTACAAGACTTCCTTTTTCACTTGAAGTAATGTATTTTTAAAGCCCTGTTTTAAACGGTATCTTTAGATTATCAGGCATTCTCATCTAGGCTCTATTAGTTTTTGAATATTCATGTAATGACATCTTAAAGTGCCTTGTTGCTAGATACAGTCTAGATAAATATAGAAGCTTTCTAAAAACAATCAAGATTTCCCTTAAGATTTATAATAGCTTTAAGATAATCTAAAATTGTATCTATGTTTCCAGTTTTACCAAAGAATGGCAAAAGCCAATAGATTTTAACTTGATCTTTAACTCTCTTCCCAAGAAAGAGGTCAATATTCTCATGCTGTATCACAGTTTCTGGGATATACACTGCAAAATGTATCATTCCAGGAAATAATTCAGAAATATGTTTCCATTTTAGGATTAATGGTCTATATACTGATAAAACTAACTTGCTAATGAGCAAATGTCAGCTTCTCCAGCTATAGAAAGCAATGGTGCTATTGGAGAAAACAGATAGAATTTGTGGTAAAGAGTCCTGAGTTTGAATCCAGCTCTGCCACTGACTCTCTAGGTGACTTCACAAATCCTGTGAGCCTCAATTTCCGTATCTATAAAATGAAGATAATAGGATCCACCTTAGATGATGATTGTGATGATGAAATGAGATAATTAACATAATGGCTCTGGCACACTAGAATGTTCCACAAACGTTGGCCCACTGTGTTTTCCCTTCCCCTGTGAAAGCAAAGCCTTGCTAAGTAGATGCCCACATAAACAAATATATAATTTTAATTAAATGTTTATACACTAAAAAAAGAAAAAAATTGGCTTCCCCATTTACTAAATTTTCTCCTCTGCATCTAAATTATGATCTCAGTTAAACGGTTTCACAAAACATCTAATGAGAACCCGTTTTTAAAAATGAAAACTAATGAGGAAGTAGAGAATGATCCATTCTTAAGCTTAGGAAAATAGAATTGGGGGCTTCATGTCTATGCCCAAATGCCTCGTGGTTTCTGCCACCGGACTAAGGGGTTATGACCTCTATTTTGTGATTCGGATGTCACCAAAAAGTTGGGGGATAAAGACGGAAAGCCATGCTTATTACATCTGTCACCAAGCTAAGAGAATTCACGAACACGGTAAATAACAGAAGCAAGAATCAGAAACATTTTGTCCAACTTAAAATCAGCAGATGTCATTCATCACATTTACATTTCAAAGTCCTGTGGTAATCACTGTTGTTGCTATAAGGCTGCTTGTTTTTATAGATCTCACACACACACCCGGTACAGAAACCGAGATTGCGGGAGACTGAAGGGAACTGATCACCTTGTCAGAAGCAGCCGGCAGCTTGATGCAGCTTCTGAAAATGGCTCATGGGCTCGTGCTAGAGGATCAGCACAGCCTCAGGTGCTGCCTGTCCTCCAACATCTTGGGCCAAACCCGGCCCAGGCCTGTTACTGTATGTTCTTCGAGCTACAGATGGGTTTTGCATGTTTCAGCGCTTGAAATAAATCAAAATTAGAATAATGTCATGTCACGTGTGAAAATTGTATGAAATTCACATGTCAGTACCCATAAATAAAACGTTATCAGAAGAGAGCGATGCCTATTTATTCACAGAACTGTCTTTGCCTGCCTTTTGTCTTATAGGCTAGAGGTGAGTGGTTGGGATAGGGACAGGATGGCCTGCAAGACGGACCCTTTATTGAAAGTTAGACCATGAGGTTCAGTATTTTTTAAATGGCAGTAACCAAGGAGAACCATGGGAATGATAAGGAATCCAGAAACCATTTCCTAAGGTGAGTCACTGAAAGAATTATGGATGTTAGGCCAGTAGAAGAGAAAACCAAAGGACAACATTACAGGTTTCTTTAAATATTTAGAGAGCCAGCATGTGGAAGTGGCTGGTATTTGTGTCACTGTAGAGGGGGGAAATGGGTAACAGCCGTGAAAAGTTCAGGGAGGCAGACAGCAACGAAACACAAGACAGGACCTTCTAAAACATGGAGGTGGACAATCACAGGTCACCCCCCCAAAAGATGGAGGATCCTGCCATGCTGGTATTTAAGCTAAAAGGCAAGATGATCACCATGTAAGATTATTCTAGGAAAGATTCTTACAGGGGACAGGAAGCTGAAATGTTTTAATGGTAGGGTTCTTTTTACAATTTTATCTCAAAAGAAAGAAAATGATCATTTAATAGCAGGTGAAAACTTAAGGACAGGTCAATAGAAACAATTTCCAAATTCACTATGGATTATACCCTACAAGGAAACAGATCTATAATTGGTTTGCATGGATATAATACATAATACATACATGTGTGTATGTAAATGGCACATTCAAGAGAGGTCTCCCATTTAAATAAAGAGTACACCAGCTATAAAAAGAATCACATTAAGAAAAGAAGGGTTATTTTTAGGAGGAGGGCTCCAATTACACAAATAAGGAAAGGACATCCACCACTAAATAAAATAAGCTGAAATTTTTCCTTGTGTTACTATAGGAAATTGGTATAGCACTGCTCGAAAGAAGGAAAATCTATATATAAAACAGAAAGAGGAGCAATATGTTAAAAAAAATAGCATGGCTAAGATATAAAATATAGTAAAGGACACAGTTGTATGATTTACTTGCACTGGACCTCTTTGCAAAATAGCTTTACAAACAACATCACAAAGCACAGCCACCTGTTAAGCTGTTATTTTGGCCTGTCTATTTTCAACGGCAATCTTGACACCCAAGCAAGAGACATACCACCATAGCAACATAAACACCATGGTGTTGGAGAATAAAATTTTAAGAAGCAATTTATAGCCCCATGCAGACTTGGAAATAAATCCCACAGCATCTATAACTATGACATAACATTTCCACTGGCCAAACTCAGATCCAGTGGATACCTCAGGATTCCGTTCCCACGGGCCATTTGGAAAGGAGACTTCAAAATGTCTGTTGTACAAGCTGGTCCTCCTAATATAAAGGTATTTAAAATGTAAGACAGGGGGCGCCTGGGTGGCTCAGGGGGTTAAAGCCTCTGTTTTCAGCTCGGGTCATGGTCCCCAGGTCCTGGGATAGAGACCCGCATCAGGCTCTCTGCTCAGCAGGGAGCCTGCTTCCCTCCCCTCTCTGATACTTGTGATCTCTGCCTGTGAAATAAATAAATCATTTTTAAAAAAATAAAATAAAATAAAATAAAATGTAAGACAGTATCATTTTCTGCATAGCTCAGAGAATGTACAATCACCAAGAGTCCACGCAGCACCGATGGGTGGACAATTATCACCCCTCACATTTGCCAAGTGAGCTCCCCATCACCTGTGATCAGCCCCTAACGGAAGCGTTTAAAGAGAGTCACCGAACAGTTGGGGAAGCTGAGGCACCGGAAAATGAGTCTTCCTCCATCAGTTCATAGCTATCACACAGCAAAGACTCAGCTCCTTCTTCTAAGGTCACGTTCATACTCCTCCCCACACGGCACTACCCTATACCAGAAACCCCAACATAGGGCAACCTAGGCATTTTGGTTCAAGGAGATAAAATGCCAAGGTGTCTCAATAAATGAAAGGGTAGAGAAAAATGAAAGGAAAGTCACGTTTGAAAGTAATTACGCCTTTTTCCGGGACGGTATCCCTATGGGAGGGGGAGCAATTATCAGGACTTAAAACGTGAACAGTGTGAGGCGTGACTGATTTGCAATTCAAAAAGCTCCAACAAAGGCAGAAAGAAAGCTGATCATCCAGCTTAAAGAGGAGACACACCCAAAAGGTGTGCCACAGGGAGGATCGGGGTGGATAGTCTGGCATCAACTAGTGCACTTTCTGGCCTGGGGTGGATCCTGAGCGCCCGGGTCTACAACAGAGGCCTGGACTCCAGCGCTGAACCACAGTCCATTATCCCTGGCCACCAGCTCCCCCAGCCTCTTTTTACTTTGTTCTTAGCTCTCCTCCAAAACAGAGGCCAGGAGGGCCCTCAGGCAGATCCTTCTGCAGATCCACAGAAGAGCCAGTCTGAAGGCCAGAACAACCTGGAGAGCAGCTGTGAGGGCAAATGAAATATACATGAATCTACAATGAGGCTTCTGGGACACCAGGGACTTGGCTGCTTTTGATCTGAGAACAAGTACTGAGCCCCTTAAAAAAAATAAATAAATAAGATGATTTCTGACACACATAACCAACATCTTTTTAAAAAAAGAACCAACACCTTTGGAAGCCCAGGTTAAAGGCAGTGCACCCATGTAAATAATGGCTAATCTCAAATACACCTGACCCTTTTGGAAATGTTTTTCTTGAAAAGGCTTAAGGGGATTATTCCATTTGGACAACTAATAGCCTAATTACTATTTTTCTTTTTTTTTTTAAACCACCACCAAGCTCCTTTTCAGCCAGATCTTGGCAAGGAATCTCGAAGTGCACCCCCATCTGCGGCACCGTAAGTCACGCCGCTGAAAAACATAATTACACTCAGCTGTGTCCAAGTTTCCATCAACCACAATCCAAAAGAGGTAAGCTATTAAATCTTGACTCTAAAGGTTTATTTTTTTTTTCCCCCACTTCGGACACGATGCCTCTTTATGAGCCACAAAAACATCATACCAAAAAACAAAACAAAACAAAACAAAAAACCCCAGCATTCATCATGGCCTTCCCCAGAACAGGTTTTGGGTCTCCAGCAGGCACTATACAATCTGTACCCCAATGATTAAATGCAATTCTAGTTCTCGAACTCTTTGCACTTTGAGGAGGGAGGATTAAATAACTCCATTTCATATCTTTAAGCCTGTGTCTCATTGAGCAAAAGAAGAGTCTACTTTCATAGCACTTTCTAAGTATGAAGAAAACCACTTCCACCCACCGCATTGCTTTTATGGAGGCTTGAACTACTCCACAATGATGACCCCTATGCCGGGATATCAAGGGTCATATTCGTTTTTGGGTTTTTGGACTTTTTTTTTTTTTTCATCAGCATCAGCATTGTTGTTATTTTAGATCAGGACAAACTTGCAGAATGTTCTGGATGGAGGACCATGTTTTAATTGCCAATTACTGATTTAACGAGTGCTGTCTTCTGAGACTTCATAGTTCAGGTGCATTAGAGGCTAAATATGCCTGTAAGGTGTTGGGGCACATGCTTCTCAGACCCGATAGAAATTGAGGACCAACATTTTATTAGATCCCACTGCTTTCCTGGAGAGCATAGAACTGACTCCTCCTTGACAGTGACAAAACCATCGTCCTATAAAATCTAATGAAATCCAAGTTGTTGGCTGGTCCGTTGAAAACTATCTGAAGACATCACTAGGAGAATTGACAAGAATGAAAATGTTACAAAGTTTATTCATCAATAAGCCATCATACTGACAAATTATTTTTTCTCCTGCATCAAACATGATCAAACATTTTATAAAAATTTTTAAAAAGCCAACATTATAACTCCACTTCTTCAGAGAAAGGATCCAATTAATGTCTATTTCTACCTAGTATAGGAATAAAGCACTCTCATTAATCAAATATTTTATCTTTTGCTTTCACAGAAGAACATTTGTCCATGCCAATCCCATTTGTTTGAAATGCTTCCAAAATGCACTGGTCCTTTTTTCCTGCCTTAGGGAGGACTCTGAACAAAATGCACTTTTTCAGGATCCTGGGTGGCTCAGTGGGTTAAGCCTCTGCCTTCGGCTCAGGTCATGATCTCAGGGTCCTGGGATGGAGAATCACAGCATCGGGCTCCCTGCTCAGCAGGGAGCCTGTTTCTCCCTCACTCTCTGCCTGCTTGTGATCTCTCCCCGTCAAAAAATAAATAAATAAAATCTTTATTTTTTAAATGCACTTTTTCTGTCAAATGACGACAGAAGTACTCCTGAGTTTAAGTTGCCAAGTACTTCATCTGTTGCTACAAAGGCATACGTTACTGAGTCATTAGTGTCCCCCCAAGCACAGATATGAGCCCATTTTGTCATTTTCCTTTCTTGAAAGAAGGCAAAATTCAGGAAAAAATTCTATTTCATTAGATCCCATGAATGTAAGTTGTATTAGGTTTGTTTTGGGAAATGGTGTAGGAGTTTAATGAGAAAGTAATGAAAGCAACACTTTAAAAACAAAACACAACTGACCAGAAACCTGGAGTAGTAAACGCAAAGGGACAGAAAGTGGACCAGTGGTTGCCAAGGGATGTGGGCAGGTGGAGTGGGGATTTTTCTTCTTTAATGGGTATAGAGTTTCAGTTTTGCAAGACAAAGAGAGTTCTGTGGTTTCATGGCGTTGATGGTTGCTCAACGTGAATGTACTCAATGCCACTGAACAGACACTTAAAAATGGTTAAGATGGGGGTGCCTGGGTGGCTCAGTCAGTAAATGGCTGTCTTTGGCCGAGGTCCTGATCCTAGGGTCCAGGGATCGAGCCCCACATTGAGGGGAAAGCAGGATCCTGTTTCTCCCTCTGCCTCTGCCTGCTCCTCCCCCTGTTGTGCTCTCTCTCTGTCAAATAAATAAATAAAATCTTTTTTAAATTTTTTTTAAATGGCTAAGGGGCGCCTGGGTGGCTCAGTGGGTTAAGCCTCTGCCTTCGGCTCAGGTCATGATCTCGGGGTCCTGGAATCGAGCCCCGCATGGGGCTCTCTGCTCAGCGGGGAGCCTGCTTCCTCCTCTCTCTCTCTGCCTGCCTCTCTGCCTACTTGTGATCTCTCTCTTTGTCAAATAAATAAATAAAATATTTTTAAATAAATAAATAAATAGGGCGCCTGGGTGGCTCAGTGGGTTAAGCCGCTGCCTTCGGCTCAGGTCATGATCTCAAGGTCCTGGGATCGAGTCCCGCATCAGGCTCTGTGCTCAGCAGGGAGCCTGCTTCCTCCTCTCTCTCTCTGCCTGCCTCTCTGCCTACTTGTGATCTCTCTCTCTGTCGAATAAATAAATAAATAAAATCTATAAAAAAAAAAAATAAAAATAAAAATAAATAAATAAATAAATAAATAATAAAAATGGCTGAGGTGGCAAATGTTGTGTTACATGCATGTTATATGTGTATGTATGTTACATGTATGTGTGTTACATGTGTGTTACCAGTTTTTAAAAAATTATTCTTTAAAAACCTGACCAGAACCTACACATCCAGCCGTGTGTGGTCTCCTTCAAACAGGACATTTTTTTTTCCCCCAAACAGTTCATTTTAGGAAGATTTAGGAGAGTATGTACCTGGGTAGCAGAATAGAGCTGACACAGCAGAACATCTCTGACTCTCCACCATGAAACTTAGGAGGGCAGGTGTGGTGGGTTTCTTCATTATCTTTACCATTTTTGATCATGGCAAATGTGTCTTGAGGATCATTTTTAATTTAGGGAAAAAATAATACCTGATGACTCCATTTCTCCATTTTTAAAGTAATTATCAAGTTTAAAATATTTAGGGGACACCTGGGTGGCTCAGTGGGTTAAAGCCTCTGCCTTCAGCTCAGGTCATGATCTCAGGGTCCTGGGATCGAGTCCCGCATCAGGATCTCTGCTCAGCAGGGAGCCTGCTTCTCCCTCTCTCTCTCTCTGCCTCTCTGCCTACTGTGATCTCTGTTTGTCAAATACATAAATAAAATCTTTAAAAAAATAAAATAAAATAAAAAATAAAAAAAAATAAAATGTTTATTTAGTCCGTGTGAGGTGTGACTCTAAAAGAACAATATTTGTGATTGTGCGATAGTGAGTGTGGGCTGTAAATTGTAAGAGTGTGGGTGGTAAGCTGCTTTGGAGGCAATGCTAGTCCAGGGGAGCCAGAAGTTTCCAAGGAGCAGCTAACTCAGCAGGAAGGGTAAACATACAACTTTGAATAGTACATTTTGATGATTTTCATATGCTCCAATTTGCTTACGTGCATGTGAAGAGTCTTTTAAGTTTTCAACTAAATGTGCCAAAAACATGGCGTCACTTGTCTGTTCCCATTGTTATTCCTGATACTAATTTTGAGAAAGTCACCAGGTGTTCATCAGCGAACACCTCTGCTGCTGATGTGTATGAAAGCCAAAGGTTCTTACTGCCATTAAAAGGAATAATTTCCAAACGTGTAGGGGTGGTTCTCTTTTTAGAGCATGAACTGCAGAAGTTATTTTCAAAGGAACATGATTCACTTATCAAAGTTAAACAGAGGAATGTCACTTGGTTGAATACTTGGGTGAAATGGATGGTTCAATGGAAGATAAAACTCATGGTCCGCTCTCTTAGCTTAACTGGAACGGAGGAACTACTTTCCCCCAATTATTTGCTTTGATAACCCTGAACAAGTTCTCTGATCTTGGAGATTTTTATTTATCTGTGTGGCCACGTGATAGATCTGGATCACCTTCCGTCATTCCTTCCAGCTTTCAGATTCAACAGAAGGCAGAGCAGGGCAGAGCAAAAAGCGTGGTCTCTGCAGTCTGACCAGCCTAGGTATGGACAGAGGTATGGATGGAGGTGTGGCTGGAGGTATGGATGGAGGTCTACCATTGACCAGCCATGCAAGCACCGATGATCCACACAGAGAAAGTGGGATAATATCCAACTCATAGGACTGTTCTGAGGACTGAACCAAAAGGCACTCCACAGATGTAATTTCTCTCTCTCCTTTGCATGTGAAATTTACCTGCTACCAGTCCAAGCTATAAAAACAGAAATCAGGGGTGCCTGGGTGTCTCAGTCTGTTGAGCATCTGACTCCTAATTTCAGCTCAGGTCATTATCTCAGGGTGGAGAGATCAAGCCCCATAATGGACTCTGCACTCAGCATAAGTCTGCTTGAAAATTCTCTCTCTCACTCTGTCCCTCCACCGGCCATATACGCGTGCACTCTCTTGCAAATTAACATGTAAATAAAATCTTTTAAAGAATTTTTAAAACCAAACCAGAAACCACATTTTAAAACACTTACTTTCCAAACAGCAGGTTTCATAGGATGGCCTGCTAAGGCAGACAGTGTTGGCTCTTGTATTATGTAGGTAAAAACAAGGCTATTGCAAGGCTGCAGTCAGCCAAGACCTTGTGACACTGGGTAACTGCCTAGCTCTGGGATGCTATGATCAGGAGAGGCAGGGCAAGGAAATGCCACAATTTATGTAAAACACAAAGATGGAGATGGCTCAGATAAGCAGATAGCACGGTCTCTATAAACTGTCCATACAAGGTGGAAACATTTTGGCAGACATAGTGATAAGTGAACTTTGCCATTTAACAATAAATAAATCCCCTGCCAAAAAAAACCACAAACAAAAATATAGGGGGACATGGGTGGCTCAGTCCCTTAAGCATCTGCCTTCGGCTCAGGTCATGATCTCAGGGTCCAGGGATCGAGCCCCACATCAGGCTCACTGCTCAGTGGGAAGTTGGCTTCTCCCTCTCCCCCTACTCCTCCCCCTAGTTGTGTACTCTCTCCCTCTCTCAAATAAATAAATACAATCTTTAAAAAAGAGAATAAATAAATCCCACTACAATCGCTACAAGTACAAAATAGGGGAGAGTAGGGCAGAATACAAACAATCCAGCAAATAAGAGCCAAGGCATTTGAGGTTTTCAACAACTTAATTATATCCAAGTGGTGACTTCTTACTCCCTCACTCGGTAAATTTTCTTTTTATTTTTTATCTTTAGGTGATCTCTGTACCCAACATGGAGCTCAAACTCACAGCCCCAAGATCAAGACGTGCACGGTCCACTGACTAAGCCAGCCAGGCACCCCAAAGTTTTCTTCTAATATACAGATTATTTGGGGGTGCAAAAATACACAAATTAGTGCTCAGAAACACCTGGATCTGACCTTAATGCAACAAATATAATGACTTCAATGATGCACATGTGCGTGTGTGCCCGTGTAGACGAGGGGCGGGGACCAGTCTTTGGAGATTAGCTTCTTAGATTAGGTAGTTAAACAACATTATTATAGGCTGTCATCAAATTACATTTGTTGGGCCAATCCTACTTCTTTAGGTGATTCATTCTGGGAAAGAAACAACACCCTAAAGATTGTCAGATATCATCCAAAGGATTTAAGGGTGACTTTTTTTTCTTTGCTCAGGAACAAGAGGAATCTAGAAGGTCATGCTTTACTCAAATTTAAAAGGAGGGAAAAAAAAAAAAAAAAGAGGAGAGAGACATAAAAAAAAAGTGAAGAGTCGTTAGATAAACTTGATCAAGAATCTACGTTAGCTACTTGTTTAGATTATGAGTCGACTTCCACTGAAGTCCAAAAAGGAATTTCAAGAGCAGGCCCCTTTTGTCTGAGGGCAGGGAAATGAAAGAATGAGTCACTGTAATACTTGATATCAAAATCTTGGTGAGGGCCAGCTTTCGTGTTTCTAAATTAACAAACAGCAGTGGGTAACGCTGTTCAGGCAGTCTGCCAGAAAGCGGTGGGGGGACCCTAGTCTCCTTCCTGTGACATGGGTAAAACCGGTGGCCAAGACAGTGTGTCCTATGCAGTGAGGCTCCCTTCTCTGGGTCTGTCATCCAGGGAGATCTGCCCAGCCTAGTGTAGTACAATCTTGCCATCCTACACAGAGACTGCTGGGATAGAGTTTAAATAGCCCATCAGTCTCCTTTGCAATAAAGCCAATGATGGCACATCTTCAGGACATCTGTCTGAGATGAATCAGGCAGAAGGTTCAACTCCCATGCAGAACTATCTCCTCCAGAATGTGTTTTCTAGGACTCATCTGGCTAACACAATTTCTCATTCAATGCACACAGAAAGCAGAGACATGTACTTGAAGCCACAGCCAGGAAGGTCGCCAGGTACTGTTCCTTCCACTCACAGTGGCCACCGGCCTCTGTCCCCTTGGGGTGGGAAGGAGGGGTGATGGCCTCCCAGTACCCTGAAACCCTACAGTGGGCCTCAGGGCAGCTGTTCAAGCTGTGATTGCTTCCTTCCCCTAAGTATCAAGCTCTGACCTAAATTGTGGCCATTCTGATCCAAATCTGGCAGATTTTTCTTCCCACACTGCTGCAGAAGAGAACCACCTCCTTCGGAAAGCTGTCTAAAAATCAGGACAACTAGAGCCGTCTCCTTGAGGACGGGGATCACAACTTTGCAGTGGACTCATAATTCAAATTCAGCACTTTCTGTCAATGGCTCTGTCTCTAAACATAGATGTCCATGTTTATCCACAGCCACCTCTATATTTTAAACAGTTTTACTGAGATGTATTTTACGTACCAACTCAAATTTTTAAAAGATTTATTTGAGAGAGAGGGAGCAAGTGTGTACATGGGACAGGGGTGGGGGACAGAGAGAGAAACCCAAAAGCAGACTCCGTGCTGAGTGTGGAGCCCGAGGCAGGGCTCAATATAATGACCATGAGGTCACAACCTGAGCCAAAATCATGAATTAGATGCTTAACCAAATGAGCCACCCAGGTACCCCTGTCATCTATTTTTAAATGGCAGTGAGGGGCACCTGGGTGGCTCAGTCAGCTAAGCATCTGCCTTCAGCTCAGGTCATGATCTCAGGGTCCTGGGATCAAGTCTGCATTGGGCTCCCTGCTCAGTAGGGGGTGTGCTTCTCCCTCTGCCTCTGCCCCTTCCCCTGGCTCATGCTCTCTTGCTCTCAAAGGAATAAATAAAATCTTTAGAAAATGAAATAAAATTTAAAAATTAAAAAACAAAATGGCAGTGAAACTTCTCTAGTGGCCTCTGGACTATAAGCGCTAGGAGAGCAGGAATTATGCCTGTCTTATTTGCCGCTCCATCCCTAGTGCTTGGCCTAACATCTAGCACACAGTTGGGAGTCCAACAAACATTTGTGATCTGAAAACATCCGTGCTCCCCTGAATGCCAACCTCGATACAAGAAATAATTACTTCAAGATAAACTGTCAAGGCAAAAAGGCTCCCAAGATTCCAGCTCCCTGGCAGGCACACTGTGTTTATCTGTAATTCTTTCCCCTTGAATGTGGGTGGGCCTGACCTAATCAGGCCAATCTTTTCAAAAAAAGAGTCTGAAGGTCAAAGATAACACGTCAGAGAGTTCAAAGTGGCAGGTGCTGTTTTTCTACTGGACCTGTAGGGGCAAACTGCCCTGTCGTGGGCAGGGTCACATTGCAGGAAACGGCAGGTAGCCTGTAGGAGCTGGCCCCTAGCTGATGGCTGGCAAGAAAGGGGGTACAAACTGAAGTCAAGAGCCACACAAGCTTTGAAGAGACTCCAAGCTCCAGAAGTTAGTGCAGACCAGCTAACACCTTGATTTCAACTTTGAGAGGCCCTGAACAGCCACACCATCCAGCCAAGCCATCCCAAGACTTCTGGCCTACAGAGACTGTGAAATAATAAAGGGGTATTGTTTTAAGCCACTAAGTTTGTGATAGTTTGTTACAGAGTAATAGAAACCAAATACATTCCTACAGAAGTTAGGATGAAAGCAGAATTACATTAACTCCCACAAAAGACTGGCCTCGAGCTTCTCAGGGGGTATGGCTGAGCAACTTTAAAATGAAGATGTTTGGGGGCGACTGAGTGGCTCAGCGGGTTAAAGCCTCTGCCTTCCGCTCAGGTCATGATCTCAGGGTTCTGGAATCGAGCCCCGCATAGGGCTCTCTGCTCAGCGGGGAGCCTGTTTCTTCCCCTCTGTTTCTGCCTGCCTCTCTGCCTACTTGTGATCTCTGTCAAATAAATAAATAAAATCTTTTTTGTTAAAAAATGAAGATGTTTGTAATATAAAAGAATCTCTAGCTTGCAAAAGATCAGGTAAAACCTAAGTGGAAAAAAAAAAGTGTAAAACCTAAGTGAAAAAAACAAACAGTATGAAGGGAGAAACTGGGCTCAGCTTTCCAGAAATGCTCCTGTTTTTACCAGCTTCTGCCCAACCATTCATTAAGCATCTACTATGTGCCAGACCAGGTTAAAGCCTCTGAGTTGCCCCGTCCAGTATGGCAGCCACCAGCCACCCGTGGCCCTTGAGCACTGCAAAGTTTCTAGTGGGCACTGAAATGTGCTACAACTGGAAAATAACACAATGGATCTCAAAGACTTAGTATGAAAGAAAAATAAGTTAAACTATGTGGTATTTTCCTACGTGGGTTACAGGTTGAAAAGATAATGACCGGAATGAATGACATACAAGCAAGCAAACAAGTAAGTACAGATTATGAGAAATGCTCCGACGGAAATAAGTTAAGTGCAGAGATAAAGAATAGAAGAAAACTACTTTAGATGGAGTGGTCAGGAATGACGTCACAAGAGGTGCCATTTCCACTTATAAACCCACAAGTTTGCTATAAACATTCAAGTTTTAACACATGACAGCAGCAGCGGCTGGAAGCTTCAGAGGGCTAACCCAGACCCTTGGCCAGCTGCAGGACCCTCTCACATTGTACTACTCCCACTTAGGTTCCAGGTAAACAGTGCCCACTAGAGGTGTGCAGCCCTGAGACCCTGTCTATAAGGATGAATTGTTTTTAAGTTGGAGGTGTATACAGTATGAAAAGTCAAGCATCCAAGATAATGTCTTTTTCAAAGGACTTGACATTTTCCAGATACAATTTGTTCTCCAGTTTTAATATCGGTAACATAGTTGCACTTCATCTCCCATGGCGCCTACCCAGGAGGAAAAAAAAAAAGTCTCCACTTGGGAATACCATAAAATTCCCAATTGCCAGCAAGAGACAGGGAGGGGGGGCAGTTGGCAATCTATAATCTGAAATTCTCCTTTTGCTCCTACAGCAGGCTGAATTTACAAAAGATATGTAAAAACTTCCTGATGGGACGCCTGGGTGGCTCAGTATTAAGATTAAGCCTGTCTTCGGCTCAGGTCCTAGTCTCAGGGTCCTGGGATAGAGCCCCACATGTGGCTCTCTGCTCAGTGGGGAGCCTGCTTCCCCCTCTTTCTCTGCCTGCCTCCCTGCCTACTTGTGACCTCTCTCTGTCAAATAAATAAATAAAATCTTTTTTTTTTTTTTTTTTTTTTTTTTTAAAGATTTTATTTATTTATTTGAGAGAGAGACAGTGAGAGAGAGCATGAGCGAGGAGAAGGTCAGAGAGCGAAGCAGACTCCCCATGGAGCTGGGAGCCCGATGCGGGACTCGATCCCGGGACTCCGGGATCATGACCTGAGCCGAAGGCAGTCGTCCAACCAACTGAGCCACCCAGGCGTCCCTAAATAAATAAAATCTTAAAAAAAAAAAAAAAAAAACAACCACCTTCCTGACTTCTTGGTACAAATCAGCTGATGTCTATACCTGTCTTTTTTTCCAAACAGGGGCAGAAGTGTTAGCTAGTTTCCAAAAAAGTTTCCCCAAGTTATTTGACCATATAAACCTCCAGGCAACAGAAAGCAGGCCAAAGCCCACACGGGCCAACCAGTGGCACCTGTGCCCTCACTCAGGCGGCTAAACCAATGAACCTCGACGTACTTTTCCAGTAATCACTGCCCCTGAAAAACACGTTTACTGCCTGTCACTGTGCACACTTCTATAGTTAAAAAAAAAAAAAGAAGAAGAACTTTGTGAACCCTTCCCCCTATACACACACTTTCCTAACTGACACTCTGGGGCAAGGGGTGGGGGTACGGCAGATTGTAAAGGGACTGATGAAACACTATTAATTTTTTAAAACCTGCTTACAAAAAAACAGTATTCTCTGTTCACCTGAAATGAGAGCTTTTCTGAAAAGAAGAAGTATTACTCACTTAACCAGACACAAGGTTTTTAAGTTGGTTTTTAAGTGCCTCAGGGACTCAGTCTCTAAAGAAGCAAAAGTTAATTACCACCCACTTTTAACTAAGATTTCATTAACAATAACGTCCATTTTTTTCAAGGCCCAGAATCTGTTTCCCCTCGCCTGCCCGCAGACATTCTCACCCAAATCATGGGATTAGGGTTTGGGGGGAGGGGGAGGTAGGCAGTGTCCTTCACATACAAAGTCAATTTCACTGACTGGCTTGCCAGCGCAGCATCTGCTCCTTGTTGTCCGTTCCATTAAGGGGAGAAAGCTTTGCACTTACCCATTAACCCGCCCACGTGGCCCTCCTGACCAGCAAGGGAACTGTGCAAGGTAACTGGGCTTGAGGAACGTGGTTCTGACTGTCGGACAGGCAAAGGAAGCTGCCAGGATCATCCAAGAAATCAAACTCATGACCTTGGCCTCGGTCCCTCCCAGCTAGGCTAGGAGTCAGGGGGGAAAAAAAAAGTCACAAGAGTACTTGTTCTTTTCTTTTTTTTTTTTTTTTTAAAAAAAAGAGTTTATTTATTTATTTGACAGACAGAGATCACAAGTAGGCAGAGAGGCAGGCAGAGAGGGAGGAAGGGAAGCAGGCTCCCCGCTGAGCAGAGAGCCCAATGCAGGACTCGATCCCAGCACTCTGGGATCATGACCTGAGGTGAAGGCAGAGGCCTTAACCTACTGAGCCACCCAGACACCCCAAGAGTACTTGTTCTTAAAAAACATTTTCAAAATTATGTTCCTGAGGAACCCTGGGGGACGTATGTGAGATTAACCCAGGGAGCCTTTATTCTTTATATCTGAGAGTATCACTTTGTACAAAAATCAGTGGCAATGCCAATATCAAACTTAAACTCTCTTACCCGAAAGAATTTCTGCCCCAATATTTGCAGACGCATTTCATGAAAATTGTTTGAAACAGGGAATAAGCAGCATTATTGGGCATTCTGGAATCTCCATTTAGGTCATTCCAGAGTTGGCACCATCCCAATCCCAAATCTGTTCTCAGAAATGTGCGCAAGAAAATTCTCCCGGGACCCAGGGGAGCCAGGATAAAGTGTACTGGCTCCCGGCCAGGGCAAAGAACAAAATAATATTCTGTATTAAAAAGTTGTTTTTCTTTCCTTTCCTTTCTTTCTGTCTCTTCTTTTCTTGGAGGGGAGGGAATTGTTTCTATTTTTCATTGTGCCACGAATCCCTGAGGACCGCAAATAAATCCCTAAAAGTATGCCCATTAACGTTAATGCAGTCAGAACAGGAACTGTTAAGACACCAAAGCAAGTAATGAAAACAAAAGGATTTCTGCCTAAATATTAGGATGTGCTTAGCTCTTGAAACTGCTGATCTTACTGATAAGGACTGGATGGGGTGGGGTCATCTTCAGACTGCTCCTCGGAGTCCTGAACGGAGTTCTGAACGTGGGTGAGGTCTGGGATGCTGGCAGCACCAAGAGGCAGCACCAAAGAGAGGTTTGGGTCAAATCGGCCTTGAACGTCACGGTAATCTTGGAGCCATGCATCCAAAAGAAGCCGCCCCAAATAAATACACAATCCAAGGAAAACCAGTAGACTTGTTATACAGATAGAGCCCCCAGCCTTCCCTCTGGTCAGCTGACCAGATGTCCCCTAAGTAGATGGAAGGTCAGAGTCCGTCCCCAAGCCACCTTCAGCTAGAGACTACTTGGGATGCTTAGTGTCCCGGCTTTGCATAGAGGGCTTAGGGATAAGTATTTCCTTCCAGCAAGGAAACTCCCCAGAGGAGGAAAAGTGGGAGAAAGCCTGGCCTACAATATAAAACAGCTCTGCACCAGAAATCAGAAGACCCAGGCTCTGGCCTAGACCTTGACCTTGGCTTTGAGATGGACAACGAACTGGATCTCCCATGACCACAGTCTCCTTCACAAAACGAAATGGCTCAACTACAGAAGACCTCCACTAGCTCTTCCAAGTCTAAAGTGAAAGAACCTACATGTCCAAATGTTCCAAATGCAGATGGCGACAACCATCTCTTTAGAGCCAACTATCAGCCCCCAGGAACCTTTACTGTTTAGAACTTCCCAATGAATGGGCCTATATTCAGTTCAGAGAGGACACTGAACATAAATGAAGAAACAGTTCCAATGAAGTTTTTTATTAAAATTAATCCGTGAGATGTTACCTCTTAAAATTCTTCATTCAGAAATTGTCTAAAAAAAAAAAAAAAAAAAAACAGAACAAAACAGAACACCAACACTCTGATCTAGACTGATCTAGACCGTGGTTGAGCTTTATTTTCTTTATGCCCCAACACTGCTCCTCTTTCCTGGAACTAGGGAACATTTTATGAGTTAAAATAAGGCCTAGAGAAATAGTAGAATCCAGTACCCTCTACAACAATTGAAAAGATCTTTGATTTTTCATTAAGTTGATAGTGTCAACTTTATTTTCAAGAACTGTTTTTTCCTTTTTCTGTATTAAATAATACCAGTGACAGGCAAGGACCAGTAGGAAGAAAACCAATGTGTTTTTACCATGGCTCTGGTTGTGGCTTGGCTACTAATTAGTTCTGTGACCTGGTGCACATGACTTAACCCTTCTGACTCAGTTTACACATCTGCAAAATGTGGATAACAGCGCATGAGTTCTCCTTACGCTCCCCCCCACCAGGAGGTAAACAAGATAAGGCCAGGGAAGAAGAATGGACACAGTGTTGGCTCTCTCACTAACCCTCTTCATTTTCAAAAATGTGGGCAATCCTGACTAACCATGGGGGTTTGACAGAAAAAAATTCCTGAAGTACTGTGTAGACAGAATCAGGGCCGAAGCAAATAATGCCTTGAAGCAAAAGCTAGGTTTCGAAGAAGAGTCTGCCTAAATTGATGGTAACCGTCTTCTTTGAAGACACTGTTAAGTTCCTTCCCAGTTTTTAATGTTAAGGATAGGGGCACCTGGGTGGCTCAGTTGGTTAAGTGTCTGTCTGCCTTTGGCTCAGGTCATGATCCCACAGTTCCTGGGATAAAGACCCACTTCAGGCTCCCTGCTCAGTAGGGAGCCTGCTTCTCCCTCTCGATCTGTGTGCGTGTGTACGCTTGCTCTATCACTGTCTCTCAAATAAATAAAATCTGTTTAAAAAAACAATGTTAAGGGCAGCAGGACACAGCTTAAGGGGGGGATGGTGGACACAGGGGATTTACTACCAGTCGGACTCCAGGAATCCAACCTCTAGTGCACGGGGTCAAGTTCCTCACCTATCACCTGGCTTGGAAAATCTGAAATCCTATCAGTTTGGAACCTCTATCAATCTAAACTGACCCCTGCTTCCCTAACCATGTGGAAAACTAACTTCAAAACATAACTTTTTAAGAAACTGAATCATGGGAGCACCTGGGTGGTTCAGTGCGTTAAGCCTCTGCCTTCGGCTGGGGTCATGATCTCAGGGTCCTGGGATCGAGCCCAGCATAGGCTCTCTACTCAGCGGGGAGCCTACCCCCCCCTTCCTCTCTGCTTACTTGTGATCTTTGTCTGTCAAATAAAACAAATAAAATCTTAAGAAAAAAAAAAGAAACTGAATCATGCTTTTAGTCCAAATGAATTACACATTAATTAAATCATAATTATACATTCTATTACATGCAGAGCCTGATTTCATTTGCCAATTAAGAAAGGGGGGGCGGGGGTCCTCCACCTGCACATTCGAAAGTGATTACTTCACCCTGAAGTGGTGGGTATTTTGGCAGCATAGATAAATAAATAAATACATTGCTTAAGACCTGTGCCTGAATGTTCAGGAAAGTCTATGAAGAAAACCAACTAGGAGAAAGAGAAGCAAAATATTTCGAACGTAGTAAGAAGATTCTAGAACTCGTTCTTTTCTTGACTCTCATCTCCGTTTGGGGGCGTTTCCTGCAATACCAACATTACTCCTGGATCCCAAACTCCTCTCAACAAATAAAGTCACTGGGGAGAGCCGAAGCGCACACACCTCCAGGCTGAACATCTAGGGCTCCGCTGCCCGGGGAGGGTCGGAAGAGCTCAACCTTTCCCGCAAGTACTCTGGTTAACCGGGGTCACTCATGTGCCTCCCCCACTGCCCTACACAGCTGCGTGCCCCTCCTCCACTTGATTCACATGGTCGGGGTGCACCCCCCAAACCTTAACGCCATCCACATGGAATCCATCCTTCAAGACTCTACTCCAGCGTCACCTCCTCAAACGCTGAACAAGCAGGAACCCTAAGATGACCATTCTGGAGGGGGTTGACCTTTCTCTTCCGTAGTCAGTGTTCCTGGGATGGATGTTTTGTCAACTCGGAACTACTCTGATCTTGCCTTGGATTGCCTTAACACCTGATCCAGGTAAGACAACCCACCCCCCGGGGGAGCACAGTCACTTTATCGGTTAAATACTCCGCCCCCCCCCAAAAGCACCTATCCCCTTCCATAAGGTAATGACTCAATACCATACCCGATAGATTAAATGCTCTGTATTTAAGCATAAACACTGTTTGGCTCGCCGGCTTCCTTGGCACACTAAACCACACTAGTAAGTTTCAAATTTCCCTGATTGGCTTCACGCTTCCTTGCTGTCCCTGGACAGGCGCTAAGCCATTGTGAAAGCACCAAAAAGGTAGGGAGGAGAGGGGTAAGAAGGGGAAGCCGGAGCCTGGATAGTCCTCACTGAGTCATCATTTCCTGAGTGATGGAGCTTGCTGCTTCGGGGGATCTGGAGAGGGGAACCGCAGCAGCGGGTGGAGGACGAGCCCCCGCCCCTCACCCCCCACCCCCCCGCGCCCGCCCTGCAGCGGGAGCACCCGGAGCCCGGGCCGGGCCCGCACCCACGTGCTGGAGCGCCCTCCTGTGGCCGCGCCGAAGTCCCCGCTGCTCCCGGCTCGCCCGCAGACCACGCTCCCCGCCGCTAAAGAAACAAGAGACGCAGAAAGTTTCCTAGCCAGGCGGTTTGCGAAAGGTCGAGGCCAGGTCTGGGAGCCTCTATGCGCGGGCGTGGCGGGAGCGGCGCCCAGGCTGGCGACGACCGCGAGAAGTCCGGGCCCAGGAGGACTCCCTTACGGCTCCGAGGTGCCCCCCAGCGGGGCTCGGGGCCTGGAGATCCTGAGGGCAAAGGCTTCTCCCGTACCCACACCTTACAGCAAAACGCGGGAGCGGAGCCAGGGCCCAAGCCAGGACGGGGTGCCTCTGTCCCCCACCCCCAAGCTACCAGTACACGCTTGGGGCGCCTGGGTTTGCCTTATTCATTTTATTAATTGGAGGGAGGGGCGCGCCAATTCCCTTTGGTGCATCCGGATCCCCAGGAATCAGGGCTCAGGGCGACCCCCAAGACTCCACCTAGAGTCTACCGCCCCACCCAACGCCGCCCTCCCCCGCTGGGGTGACAAGTGGAAACAGCAACTCCCCTCTTTCCTCCCCTCCAGCCTTCTGGCTTGGGAGGTAATGCTCCAGCAGGGTTTCCCTGCCGCCCGCAGAGGACCCGCCGACCTGGAGGCGGCAGCGGGGTACGCGGCGCCCTGAGGCTGGGGGCCGGGAGCGGGCGAGGCCGGGCCCGGCGCGGCGCTTACCTCGTCCACGGTGAGCGGCATGCAGATCCGGTATTCCTTCAGCAGCATGGTCCTGCCGGCCGCGCGCCCCCGGGGCGGGAAGCGGGGGGCGCCCCCCAAACCAACAAAGCTGCCGCCCAGGCGCAGGGCAGGGCGCCCGGAGCCCTGCGCTCGGAGCCGGCCGGCGAAGCAGCCCCGGCGGTGCGCTCAGCTCCTGTTTTCCTCCCCTCCGCCGGAGAGCATGTCAAGGTTCGGGTCCGGGTGTTCGGGGCTCCCCCGCCTTCTTCCTCGCGGAGCTCGGTCCTCCCGGAACGCGGTGTTGCAAAGTCAGGGAGGGACCAGGGAGGGAGGAGGGAGACCCGCTGGGAACCGCTCAGATCGGTAGCCCCGGGCGGTAGGAGCGGCCGCCGGATCAGGACATGCCCGCTGGCGGGCCGGGGAGATAAAAAGAGAGATTTCCGAAAATTAAAACGAATGCACAAAAGTCACCCGCTCGATCCGCCTCCGAAAGCAGACCTGAACCTGGCGACCCCCCCTTCTCCGGCGGGTCTGCCAATGCTAATGTCACCAGGAACACATTGCAGCCGGAGCTGGAGATGCTGACTTTCCAGACAAAGGCTCGATCGACTCCTCTCCCCGGGCGGTAAACAAGATTTCCTGCTCTTTTTAGGGCCGGTCCCCGAGGCGCTCCAGGGCTCGCAGCGGGAGAAAAAGGAAGCCGCCGCCGCTGCCGCCGCCCGGCTCAGTCGGGCTAGGGCCCGGGGTTCCTCCAACCTGGGCTCGCGGCGGCGAGGGGCGGGCGAGAGGAAGCTGGCGCCTTCCGCGCACGTCCCCTCCCCCGAGTCCCTCGGCTCCCCGCGCGCCGTGCGTGCCCGCGAGTTTGCAGCCACCGCGCCGGGGCCGGAGAGTCCGCGCGGAGCTGCAGTGTGCCTCGGGCCGGGGAGGTGGGTGCGGGAGGAGCGAGCGCCAGCGAGGCTGACATCAGCAGCGGCCGCGGTGGGGAGGGTAGCCCCATCCGGCCAATGGGGAAATGGCAAAGAATGTGGAGGATTTAAACAAAACAGCATGTCTCTCCCCGGCTCCTGCCAGACGGCAGGGCTGCCCCGGAGCCGAGCCCGGCCGGCCCTGGCGACGAGGATCGGGAAAGGGGGCTTCCCTGGCTCCTTTACCCTCGGAATCTGTTCTCTAGACGTTTCCTGGGTGCCAAGGGTGCTCTGCCCACCCCCCCCGCGTAGCTTCTGGTTTCCAGGTGCATCCTTGTTTCTTGACCTTTGGAGAAGGTCTTTACAGAGCGTTTTCACTTTGGTCCGGGGAGCACACCCAGTGCTGGAGAGGCGATGGGTTTTGGGTGCCTGAGACCCAACTCTTGCCTGGTTTCCTGACCGGTTTCGGAGAGCGAATCCTGGATAACTGGGAAGTGCCACAGCGTGGAAGAAAAGGAAGCCCCCCGACCAGAGGGAACGTGAGGCGGAGGTCGCCTTTCCAGCTCTCCTGGCCTGCTCTGCTGTCCGACCGCAGGCTTCTCGGGGCAGCAAAAGGACGTTTTCCTGTCAGCACTCCTAAGTTCAAAAAGTCACAGTGAAATGTCAATGAAAATGCCTGGAGTGTTGGTACTTCATCCATATTAAACAGATCCCTCATTTTAACCACAAGAGGCACATTCTTCAGTTACTCAGGAAGCTGCAAGTAACTGCTGAAGTCTGTTTTTCATTTGTCTGGTATTTTTAAGCTTGTTTTTCTGAAAAGTTGCTGGATGAAAAATGCCTCGTTTGCCTCTATGCAGAATAACCTGCAAACATCATCTTTTCTCAGAAAAATATGTGTGCGGTGCAGCCCTGCAGCTACTCATGGAGCTTGGATGGTGCTCCAGATGGTCTCGATATTATAGTATTTAAAATTATGATTAATAAAGAAATAACCAGTGGAACTCTGGTGGGCCGTGGCGAAAATCACGCAGATGGCTGGAGAGAATTTATAACTGTGTGAACATGATACAAAGCCTTACAGAAAAACAACTCCCTATATCCAGCTTATATTTTAGGGAAAACTATTCTCTAGATAAATGCTTCCCAGAGTTGGCTCAGAAATATTCACAGCAACTAATTAAAGCTAAACCGAATTCCTCGAGGTGGAAAAATCTAAATCTGACACTGTAGTGGTGAATAATAACACATTGAAAGCCTGTGATACGGAAAGAAGCTCAAGCTGTTTTTCCTTTTTTCCCTACTTCTTACTTGAAAACAAGTGTAGTGGTTTCGCTTTCTGGCGCCTGATCCTCCGCAAAGGCAGCTAGGCAATGCACTGGCTAAGCCACACATACACACGCACAGGACAGCAGAGCCCTGTGGATATATTCCTAGCTTCCTAGATGTTTCCCGACGTTGATTCTGTAACTGTGTTTACTGAAATTCTTATTGTGGTTGAGGAACTACCTCTCCTCATTTCCCAGATGGCAAATCAGGCTCTATGTGCTTCTCTCTTGACTCTGCTAGGCTGCCTAAACTTCCTTTTCATTGAGCCCATCCGCGTGCCTGGTCACATTAATCTTGTTCAAGCACAGCTCTAATCCTGCCACCTTTAAAACCTCACACTCATTCTCTGTGGCCTACTGAGCCAGTCAAAATTCCTTGGCAGGGAGATCAAGACTCTGAATGTACCTTTCCCCTGCTAGTATGTTACCTTTCCGCCCCCACCCTCACTGCAACCAGGTGAGACCAATCTGTTGGCGGGAGAAGGTTTCCACTTTACCCTTGACCCTTCTCCCGCCATTGCCTCCCCCGCTCCATTCCCCCAGGACACCATTTTTCAGCAATCTGTTTTTGGAAAAGTGATTTCTGATGGCAGTGTTGGAGGGGAGAGGACAGAAGGATACCAGAAGCAGGAGTATTAGAATACCATAGAAGACAAATGGGGAGGGTCTGCATTAAACTGCCCCGAAAGAAAAGACGATGAATTTTTTAAAGATTCGGTAAGGACTTGAGGACAGATTGGTTTTCACTACAACAACGCTTGGGGGAGGGGAGGGCAAAGGGAGAGCTTATTCATTCATAACTCATTCACACAAAGGGGAGAGAGCGCCATCTACTGGTCGAATGCGTGGCTTAAAGTGTTTGAAGTCCCCCCCCCCCCCCCCCCTTCAGCCAGAGTCTGGCAAGAATTGTTTCTTTTCAAGCAGTGGAATCTCCAATATCTACTTCCAAAGAGCTTTGAAGGTGCTGCTATTCATCATTAAGAAGAGTAGTAATGATCCATTAACAATGATATAATCCAGCTACTGATCATCACATATTTTAAAAATGGGCGTGGGGCGCAAAGGGCAAAAAGTTTGGGAAAAGTAGTTATCAGTGATGAATGATCCGAGCAGAAGGAAAAGAATATTAGCCTATACACGTCTGTGACAGCCGATACCGCCAGATAAGTGACGATCTGTGAAGGCAAGGATTCTCAGAAGGCGAGATGGGGGAGGTCCCCTTCAAAATCCATCATCTAAGGAGCTTTTTCTATCCATCGGTTTCACCTGGATTCTGATGATGCACCCATCCCCCCACACTGAAACCTCTTCTCCGTTTGTGTGAAAAAACTATGACCCACTCTGTGAGTAGCATCTGAAAGAAGCCTGTAACTGTGTTTACTGAAATTCTTATTGTGGTTGAGGAACTACCTCAATAGTCTTGGTGACTATTCAGATCCTGTTTCATTCCTAGAATATCCCTGGAATCTCTAAAATATTACAGTTCTTTCCATCTTCCTCTTTCCTGCTCACTGTGTATAAGGTCTGTGGGTTTGTCAAAGGCCACCGAAAGTCCCAACTCTTACACAGAGCTGTTCTAGACAACTCTTTACCTTTCTAGACAACCTGGAACACTTATCTGGACTACTCATTCTGGTTCCTGTTTGCATGCAAGTGTGACCTTTATTTAGAAAATGTGGTATATGGTGCTAAAATAGTCCCCCTGTTTTCTAATTGTAGACATGATTTTAAGCTTCCAGAGAAGACAGACCGTGTCCTCTCTGTATCATCGGGAAAATGTATCCTGGTATAGGGGTAGTGTAGGTACCCAATAAACATCTGTTAGGTGTATGTATATAATTAGTTTCAGGTTCTCAGTCTCAGAGCTACTAACACTTGGTGCCAGATAATTCACTTGTGGTCACTGTACTATGTTTAGCAGCATTCCTGATCTCTACCCACTAAATATCAGCACCCCCCCCAACACAGACACATACACTGCCAAATCCGGGGGTGCATAGGGAGGGATGAACTCCTACAGTGGAGAACCACTGTATTACTGTAACATTCATTACTTATCTAAATGTTTAGTTACTCCAAGAAGAAACTTTTGGAGACACTGACTTCCAACTCGTCAAAATTAGGTCTAAGGAGAGAAGGATAAAACTATTACATCACAGTGATATAAAGATGTGCCTTCTCATTCCCATGATCTGCCTTCCATGACCAAAGTAGCCCCTGTTGAAGGCTTGACTGTAACCTTGATCACTCGGTGAAGGTCATGTCTGCCAACTTTTTCACAAAGGAAGTTTTTTTACTTTTCTATTCTCTTTTCTTCGGAAGTGGGTCATTCTGTCCAGCCCACAATCCAGGGAAGGGAATTCAGCCTGCCTCCTGAGGAGAGAGTATCTACATATTCTCATACGTTATTCTGTGAGATTGTCCTCTTCTCCCTCATTTATTTATTCATTCAGTTATTTATTTATATCTGTTGGACTCATGCATATTTATTACACTTTGAATAACAAGTCAATACTCTGTTAGTTTTGTTGCTCAAATTGTTCCGGCTTTGGACACTGGAAGCTTTTGCAGGTTTCTTCTGGTGACCATGTCAATGCTCCCTTTTTAAGGGATATTTTTTGAAAACCAAATGTGATCCTTTGCAATTAACTTTTATTAAATATTATTTAATTCCAGCAAAGTCTGTGTGTGTGTGTGTGTGTGTGTGTGTGTGTGTGTTGTGTGTGTTTTAAACCCCTGGGTGTCTGACCTTGTTAGGTACTAAGCAAATGACATATTCATTCTTAATGCAACAACAAACAGAAAGTCCCAAGGCAATTCTTATGTGTAGACCCATTTATCAAGACTATTAAATACAAAGAATGCCTTTGATATATAATTGCTTGTAAGCTCATAAAATAAAAATTAATTGACAATGATGTGGTATAAATTGCTTCACACAGATAAAAAAACTTGGAAGTTCTGTGACCAAAGGTCTAGCTTTGTCCTTTTTTTTTTTAAACAAATAAGCTAGTAATAAATTTATCAAAGTTTTATTGTATTTTCTGTTTTTATAGAAATTGGCAAAACACTAGAATATTCTGAGATAAATTAGGAGACCATACGTAACCTATACTCACTGGAAACAAGTTTTAGTGATGAAAGAAGACACTGTCCTTGATCCTGAGTGTCCTTTAAAAGGAGGCACCTAAAAAAAAAGGGGGGGGACACCTGGGTGGCTCAGTTAATTAATCATATGCCTTCAGCCAGGGTCATGATCCCAGGGTCCTGGGATGGACCTATGCAGGGTTTTCTGCTCAGCAGGGATTCTGCTGCTCCTTCCGCCCAGCTGCTGCCTCTGTTTGTGCATGCTCTCTCTCTCTGACAAATAAATACATAAGTATTTACAAATAAATAAATAAAAGGAGGCACCTGTGCAATGATAACTGATTATAGCTACTTAATGCCAAAGCATATTTGACCTATTATCAACAAATGATAACACAGATCTGGAAATAGTGGGGGGTTTTTAAACATTTTATTTTTAAGTTATCTCTACCCCCAATGTGGGGCTCAAGGCAACAACCCCAAGATCAAGAGTCTCATACCCTCCTGACTGAGCCCACTGGGTTCCCCGGGAAATAGTATTTCTTAGCTATGCTGTACCGTAGAGATAGCATGATATTTGACTTTTTGTGGACTATTTTAAGTATTACCAGAGAGAAAAAAGGGAGTTATGTTTGCTAGTAAGCTTATGTAGTGGGGCACCTGGGTGGCTTCGTTGATTAAGCGGCTGCCTTCCCCTCAGGTTTTCATCTCTGGGTCTTGGGATTGACTCCCAGGTTGGGCTCCCTGCTCAGCAGGGAATCTGCTTCTCCCTCTTTCCCTCTCCTTCTGCTCCTCCCCACTGCTCTTTCTCGCTTTCTCGAATAAATAAATAAAATCTTTAAAAAAAAAAAAAAGTATGTACTAATAAGGGAAGAACTGATTTGTGTGTCTTTAATTTTCTATAAAATCATTAAGGTCCACACACACACACACACACACACACACAAAGAATATGTAGTCATTTATATCAAAAACCCTGTTTAACAATTGCTTAGGTGATTGTAATTGGGCTAACTAATGGCCCCCAGAGGTATCAGGTCCTAAACCCCAGAAACTGAAAATGTTATCTTATTAGAAAATGGATATTTGGGGGGGTTGCCTAACTGGCTCGGCCAGTAGGGCACGTGACTCTTGATCTTGTTTGGGTTGTGAGTTCGAGCCTCACATTGACTGTAGAGATTACTTAAGAATAAAAAGAAAGAAAAACAAACAAACAAACAAAGAGGGTGTTTGGAGATATGATGAAGTTAAAGACTTTGAGGGGCACCTGGGTGGCTCAGATGGTTAAGCGTTTGCCTTCAGCTTCGGTCATGGTCTCCAGGTCCTGGGATTGAGCCCCATGTCCGGCACCCAGCTCAGCGGGGAGTCTGCTCCTGCCTCTCCCTTGGCCTCTTCCCCTGCCTGTGCTCTCTCTGCCTCTCTCTCTCAAATGAATAAATAAAATCTTTTTTAAAAAATTAAAGACTTTGAGGGGTGCCTGGGTGGCTCAGTGAGCTAAAGCCTCTGCCTTCGGCTCAGGTCATGATCCCAGGGTCCTGGGATCGAGCCCCGCTTCGGGCTCTCTGCTCAGCAGGGAGCCTGCTTTCTCCTCTCTCTCTGCCTGCCTCTCTGCCTGCCTCTCTGCCTACTTGTGATCTCTGTCAAATAAATAAATAAAATCTTAAAAAAAAAATTGAAGACTTTGAAAAGAGAAAATTAATCTGGATTATCTGGATGGGCCCAAAATACAATCATTAGTGTACATAAGAGAAAGGCAAAGGAAGACTGATACACACAGAAGAGGAGAAAGCAATGTGACCGTGAGGGCAGAGATTGGCTTGATGAAGCTATGAGCCAAGGAACACTCACAAGCACTGGAAGCTGGAAGAGATAAGGAAGGGATTGTCCCCTAGAGACTCCCTGCCATACCTTGATTTCCGCCCAGTGATACCAACGTCAGACTTCTGGGCTCCAGATTGGGAGAGAATCAACCTCTGCAGTTTTGAGCCACTAAGTACATGATTATTTTTGACAGCAGCAAGAGAAGATGAACGCCATGATTCTTTTTATTCACTTGATATAATGGTACCTGATCTGAAATAATTCTAACACAAGTCCATGATCTACTCAAAAGATAAAATACATATAATTTTCTTTGTAAATGATTTACAACAGACTTGAAAATACCAAGTTCTCCCATTGCCTTTATTTTCTTTTTTTTCTTTCTTTCTTTTTTTTTTTTTTTTTAAAGATTTTACTTATTTATTTAACAGGAAGAGAGATCACAAGCAGGCAGAGAGGCAGGCCGAGAGAGAGAGGAGGAAGCAGGCTCCCTGCTGAGCAGAGAGCCCGATGCGGGGCTCGATTCCAGGACCCTGAGATCATGACCTGAGCCGAAGGCAGAGGCTTAACCTACTGAGCCACCCAGGCGCCCTGCATTTATTTTCTTTTTAAGTTTTTATTTATTTAAGTAATCTGCACGCTGACCGTGGGGCTCAAACTCATGACTCCAAGATCAAGAGTGGAATTCCCCTCCCACAGCCAGCCAGGGCCCCTCTCACGGCCTTTAAAAGAAGCCATTTATAAAAACAAGTGTTTCACACACATTTCAGGAACATTTCTGTAATGTAAGCCTCTTGGCTTTCGATGCAATCAATATGTTAAGGACTCCTAAATTCAAACCTCTAGCCCAAAGGACTCCTCTTAATTTGACGCCTGTATATGCATTTGCCTTTTCAGTATTGTCACTGGACACCCAGTAGGGCCCTCGAACTTAACATAGCCAAAACTGGGCTTCTGTCCTGTTCTGTCCGATTTGCTTATCCCTAAACTTCTCCTTCTTGGTCAATGGCAACCCCATCTTTCCAGACACTCGGCCAAAAATCTTGTGGACATATTTGACCTCTCTCTACCCCCACGGTCAATAGCAAATCTGATCTTGGCTCTATCTTCAGGTTATCTCCAGGATCTAGCCCTTTCTCGTACCTTCGTCCAAGCCCCCATCATTTTCCTCCTAAATTATTGCAATAACTTCCCAGCTTCTGTTCAACCTAGTCACCACACAGCAGCCAGAATGATCCACTGTGTAAGTCAGCTCATGCTGCTCCTTTGCCTAAAACCCCTGCTGGCTTCCTATTTTATTCAGATTAAAAACCAAGCCTTTATAACGGTCAAAACTTCATCTCCTGCAACTCTTGCCCTCACTCATTCTGGTCTTCAGACAAGCTGGGGTGATCTGATTGCTCTCACCTTAGGGTTCGTGCTCTCGCCTCCACCAGCAATCTTCTTCCCCTATCTGCAAGACTCAGTTCCTGGAGTCTTGCTCAGACTGTGAAGCATGTCATGCTTGGTCTCAGGGTTGGGAGTTCGAGCCCCAGGCTGGGGGTAGAGATTACATAGGGAAAAAAAAAAAATCCTCTTATTTACTGCAGGTCTTGGCTCACTAGTCGGCCTTCCCTGATCACATCCCACTCACCATCACCCCAGCTCCCTATTTACAAGTTTATTTTCTGCCGCTTCCCGAACCCCCATTCGAATGTTCACAAAGGTGGGAACTTTGGGTCCAATGTGTGCATGGTCAATAAGTTGAACGCCAAATATGAAAACAAACATAGTCGTTAATATAGAGACCCACGAGTTCAAATAATTAGCATCATGATATACATTACCATCTTTTTTTCAATCAGTATTTCTCTCTGTTGTGGAGAACAGACCTCTGTGCTCTGGAGCAGTAACTCGAAGACAGAGTTTGGGCTTACAGAAGGAAGAGAGTTTATTACTTTGCCTGGCAATGGAGGCTGCAGCCGACTAATGGCTCCAAAGACTGCAAGCCTGCCTGGGGTATAAAGGCTGAGGGGTTTTATAGGAAAATACAGGATCGGGGCGGTTTTGATAGGAATCTGGTCCATGCTGCCAGCTGGGTAGGTCACGTCTTCAAGGTGGTCTCATGACCAGCGCTGGCACTGGCCATGAGTCTGTTACTAAGTATACATTGAGGTCAGCAGGATGTCAATACTGGTAAGGAATTCCTGGAACAAAGGATTCTACAGAAAGACAAATGAAGGGGAAGGGGAGGAGGAGGCTTCAAGAATGAGGAAGAAAAAAATTCGTTCAGTTTAAAAAGCATGTCCATCTTTTCTTCTTTCATTTCATTGTTACTCATTTTTAAGTCATCTCTACTGTCCAAGTGAGGCTTGAACTCGTGACCCCAGTCTTTTTTATTTTTTATATCTCTCAGCCCAACATGGGGCTTGAACTCTGGACCTCGACTGAGGACTGCAGACTGGGGACTGAGCCAGCCAGATGCCCCAATCTATCTTTACATTTTTATAAAGGTTTCGTTTCTACCTTTCAGATTCCTTCTTCTTCTTCTTTTTTTTTTTTTTTTAAAGATTTTATTTATTTATTTGTCAGACAGAGATCACAAGTAGGCAGAGAGGCAGGCAGAGAGAGAGAGGAGGAAGCAGGCTCCCCAATGAGCAGAGAGCTTGATGCAGGGCTCGATTCCAGGACTCTGGGATCATGACCGGAGCTGAAGGCAGAGGCTTTAACCCACTGAGCCACCCAGGCGCCTGTCTAACTCCATTTCACATATGCTAAGCTCTTTTCTGATGTTTTAATATACACTAAATTTTTTTTTTAAGATTCATTTATCTGAGAGAGAAAGCACACGTGTGTGAGAGGCGGGTAGGAGGGGCAGAGGGAGAGAATCTCAAGAAGACTTCCCACTTAGTATGGAGCCCAACCTGGTGCTGGATCTCACGACCCCAAGATCATGACTGGAACATAAATCAAAAGTGGGACGCTCAGGGGCGCCTGGGTGGCTCAGTGGGTTAAAGCCTCTGCCTTTGGCTCAGGTCATGGTCCTAGGGTCCTGGGATCGAGCCCCACATCGGGCTCTCTGCTCGGCAGGGAGCCTACTTCCTCCTCTCTCTCTCTCTCTCTCTGCCTACCTGTGATCTCTATCTGTCAAACAAATAAATAAATAAAAAGTGGGACACTCAAACAACTGCACCCCCAAGGCACCCCAGCACCAAAAATTTCTAAGAATTCTCCTATGTGAGAAACAATGGAAGACTGTACTTTCATATAGACAGAACTTTACTAAGAAGTTGTACACCAGTTTGGAAAAATCATGCCACCCACAGTGAGCCCTTATGATGCATGGGGAACCAATGAAAACATACCTATTGCAGATTTTGCTTTGTTGTTATATACATGTATAAGCAAATGACTACTTTTTGTTATCTCCTACGGTAGACAAATTTAGCCTTTATATTTTGAAGTTTTATTTATTTATTTACTTAAGTAATCTCTACACTCAAGGTGGGACTGGAACTCACTACCCTGAGATCAAGAGTTGCATGCTCCTTGGACTGTGCCAGCCAGGCACTTCTTACCTTTGTATTTTCACATGCATATTCTTCTGCTGTTTTGCAGTGCTTCTCCTTCACATCACAACATCACAGCTAGGATGTTTTGTTCTTGTTTTTAATTATGTGTGCAGATGGGTTATAGCATCCATGACTTTGATTACAGGACAGTAAAAACAAACCACCACCACCACAAAACAAGGTCTATTCAGCATTTGGAAAGGGATGCTGGTGCTGATTAAATTCACTAACAGGTAGACCGTTCCAAGATTTCCCATTTGCATGGGAGGCTACTGCTGACAGTTTGACCTCACTTTCTTTTTTTTTTTTTTTTTAAGATTTTATTTATTTATCAGAGAGAGAGGGGGAGAGAGCGAGCACAGGCAGACAGAATGGCAGGCAGAGGCAGAGGGAGAAGCAGGCTCCCTGCTGAGCAAGGAGCCCGATGCGGGGCTCGATTCCAGGACGCTGGGATCATGACCCGAGCCGAAGGCAGCTGCTTAACCAACTGAGCCACCCAGGCGTCCCTTGACCTCACTTTCAAACATCCTCAACTTTTTTTTTTTTTAAGATTTTATTTATTTATTTATTTGACAGAGATCACAAGTAGGCAGAGAGGCAGGCAGAGAGAGAGAGAGAGGGGAAAGCAGGCTCCCTGCTGAGCAGAGAGCCCGATGTGGGGCTCGACCTGGGGACCCTCAGATCATGCCCTGAGCCAGAGGCAGAGGCTTTAACCCACTGTGCCACCGAGGTGCCCCTTCACCCTAAACTTTTTAATACGGACCCAGATGGTGCTAACGATAATGAAAACTTGTACGGTCCTTAAAAATTGAAATAACCTCGCATATACATGAACTCGCTTGATGCTCACCAGAGTCCTACAGAGAAAGCCAATAACATGTCTTTCTAAAGATTCTTCTTATTCACATAGCGGATTATGGTAAAAATGAAAACAAACAAACAAACAAAAAATACTTGTTTTATCACCGAACCGCTGTCATACCTTCTCTCTGAGGTCTGAGAGGTGCCACACATTAAACCACCAAGACTTTCAACCAGATGAAACTTTAGAACTTCTCTCTTTAGGGTTTATTTCAGCCTGCCCATGCAGAGATGAGAACAGTGAGATCCAACAAAAGTTAAGCAACTTGACTACAGTTCTGAGAAATAATATTTCAAAGCAGGAATGTAAGACTGTACGGGGCGATCTATTCTGTGACACTAGTTTTCCTCACCGCAAATCTGGGACAAAAACTCACCGAGACAAAACCGGACGTGAGCAGCAGCGGCGAGGGTGAGCCCCCGCCCCAACCCCGCCCCCTAACCCCGCCTCCCAGGGCTGCCCGCGGCAGTGCCCGACTGGCGGCCAGCGCAGGGGGCCTCGTGGGGTCCTTCGCGCGGGCTCCCGACGCGCTGCCTGAGCGGGTGCGCAGGCGGCTTCCGGTGTGGATGACGAGTGGTGGCCGAAGCAGGGGGACATCTAGGGACGTTCAGGCAGGGACCATGGCGGACGGCGGCTCGGAGCGGGCTGATGGGCGCATCGTCAAGATGGAGGTGGACTACAGCGCCACGGTGGATCAGCGACTGCCGGAGTGCGAGAAGCTGGCCAAGGTGAGGGGAGGCCGGCTGGCTGTTGGCGGGCGCCAAGGGCTGAGTCACGGCGCGGAGCTTGCTTAGGCCTCAGGGGGCCTGCTGGTTGGAGGGCGCATCCCCCACTGCCTGCCGAGCCCGAGTTGGGCCTGCTTGAGTAGCAGATCCCAGGTCCGCTCCGCAGCGGGAGTATGCTAGTGCATACAGCTTCCCAAACCCTCCCCAGGAGAGATGGCCACTTCCCGGAGGAGTTGGGGCCCCATAGTACTTTTTGCTTTTTCTTGGTACTGTGTAACGTTTATTTTAGTAGTTTCCCAGGCTTTCAGGCCGCTTTAGCGTTCAGGCTAGATGAGAGAGTTGAGTTCTAATGCTCTTGCTGAATCAAATTTGTGTTAAGTTCTTTATGGATCATGGGATGTTCCTGGCTTTTGGCCAGGAGAAGGGGTAGTAAAATGATAGGACGAGGGTGATTAGCTCAGGAGTCCTGCCATTAAGAAGTTCGTATACATCACGAATTAGACAAGTCAGGCAGGGTGATGAGTGTCACACAGGTATAAGCGTGCCATTAGAACACAGAGAAGGAAGCTGTTCTTTCTTACTGGTGGGATAAGGCAAGGTTTTACAGAGAAGTTGATGTTTTATTGGGCCTTAAAGAAGATTGGGATAGGGAGGAATCGTCCCAGGAACGGGAACTGCAGAAATAAAGACAGTCACAGAGGTGCAGAATAACCTCATTAGGGGAGGTCGTGAACCGTGGTTTAGCCCAACTGCTTATCTCCCCTGGAACAGAAATTTAACTTGATCCTAACATTTATTCCCCCCACCATGTGCCAGGGAACTTTATGTATCATTTTACATAGAGAGAAACCAAGGTGGGGAGTTTCTTGTGGAATGTTATGGTTAGTAATATCACAGGGGGTTCAAAACTAGGTTTGTCTGACTACGGTTTGGATGGTTATTAAATCCACTCCCATCATGGGCTGTTGCCAAGAATCCTTACGCTCAGACCTCATTAAATTTCTTGATCAATCCAGCCACAAATATTTACTGCTATTCACCTGGGATGCATGTACTAATAGAGTTGTTTTTGTCCCTTAAGATACTTACTGCATAAATGTACTTAAGTATACTAAATTCAGGGACAGGAGGAGCATCAAGTATTTCACAGTAATGTTTCCTAGAAACCTTTTCAGTACTTCCCTTTTTTCTGATAAAGGATTTTTTTTTAAAGATTTTTATTTATTTATATGACAGACAGAGATCACAAGTAGGCAGAGAGGCAGGCAGAGAGAGAGGAGGAAGCAGGCTCCCGCTGAGCAGAGAGCCTGATGCGGGGCTCCATCCCAGGACTCTGGTATCATGACCCGAGCCAAAGGCAGAGGCTTTAACCCACTGAGCCACCCAGGCGCCCCTCTGATAAAGGATTTAATAGAGCTTTACAAAAGACAGGGATAGGGAAAGATGATACATCTGAATTTCTTAACTTCAGTACACTTGTTGGAGGGGTGCCATAAATTCATCTCTGTACTTACTGGCAGCTAGTGTGAAGAAACATCATGTATATAAGGGTTGGGAAACACCTGTAGTGCCAGACAGATAACAATCGCTGGCATTTAGTGAGTTCTTTCTACAGTGCCACTCTTCTGAGTGCTTACATGCATTAGTTCGTTCTGTCCTCGCCTTAGCCCCACGTGATAGGTACTGTTCTTCTTATTTTACTGACGTGAAAACAGTTTAAGAGAAGTTGAGTCACGTGCTCCGAGGTCTTACAGCTAGTAAAGTGGTGGGGCCAGGATGCAAACCAAGCAGACTGATTTTGGAGCTTGAGCTCCCACCATGCTTTCCTGCCTAGTGAGCCAAGTGTACTGAAAACCTGAATTTCTGAGCACCTGTCTAGGGAAAGGGGGCATTAATCTTCACCTCCGTTAATCTTTGCCTATTGGGGATGAAGGCCAAGCCTGTCAACTCTTCTAATTTGAGGAAGAAATGAGGAATATGGAGTTTTTTATATGAATTGCCTCAATATTTAGAAACTGGACACAAATCTGTTTTTAAACACATTTGAGCCAATACCACATAGATTAAACAAAACATACATACAGGCCAAAGTCACCCCCTGAACCACCACTTTGGAAGTCATAGATTGCTAGTGTCCAAAGGAAGAAACCATTTGCTTTAAAGAAGGACAACTATTTCTAAAACAGACCTGGGAGAAAAAAATCTTGCCTTGACTGATTTCTTCTAATAGCCTACTGTCTGTAGTCAGTGCTAGATATGGTGGGTGGGGACTGTGAAGATTATCATTAGACAAAGCTCTTGCCCTCAGATAGCTTATAGGCCTGTAAGGAAAAAAAAATTCACTGTTACAGTTGTAGTAATTGTATGTATGGCATTTATGTAAGACATTGTGGTTAGTTCAGGATGATTGAAAAGACTTAGAAACTCAGATGACTTCTTAGGTGTAAGATTGGTAACAGAAACGTTTAGAACAGGGAGTGTTGGGGCCTCTTAAACTAGATAAGGGGCACCTCGGTGGTTCAGTGGGTTAAGCCTCTGCCTTCAGCTCAGGTCATGATCTCAGGGTCCTGGGATCAAGCCCTGCATCGGACTCTCTGCTCAGCGGGGAGCCTGCTTCTCCCTCTCTCTCTGCCTGCCTCTGTGCCTACTTGTGATCTCTGTCTGTCAAATAAATAAATAAAATCTTAAAAATAAAAAACCAAAACTAGGTAAAATTAAAGCCATTGGATTTTTTTAAAGCCATTTAAAGCCAAAACAAGGCACAGTTATGGATTATTTTTGTGAAGGAGGCAGGTGGAGGGCTTGGATGGCAGGGTATAAGTGTTTTTATTTTTTAATGCAAACTACAATTTTCAGGTTTTGGATTAGATGGTTATCTTACCATCTAGTTAATATATTTTTTTAAGATTTGTTTCTTTGTTTTGTCTTTTATTTTTTTAAGAGGTTTTATTTATTTATTTGACAAAGAGTGAGGGCGCGTTTGTGAGTGCAGGTGCACAAGCAGGGAGAGTGGCAGGCAGCGGCAGCGGGAGCGGGAGAAGCAGGCTCCCCCTGAGCAGAGAGCGCGAGGCGGGACTCAATCCCAGGACCCTGGGATCTTGACCTGAGCTGAAGGCAGATGCCTAACCAACTGAGCCACCCAGGGGCCCATGTAGAACACTTCAGCATATGTTCTTCAGTTTTGTACTTTGAGCCTATCAATAAAACTAAAGAAAATTTTACTGTTTTTACTTTACTTGTTTGAAAACTAAGGTTCTTGCAGCTTAAGTGGTTTATCCAAGGTCTGCAGCCAGGCCAGATCAGGCTCAGGTCTCTTGGCAGCAGGTAGTGTTTTTTATGCTACATCCTACAACCTCTTTACGAGACTTACCTTTGTACTTAATTTCCTTAAGACATTTTTTATTTTATTTATTTTTTTATTTTCTTTTTAACCCACTGAGCCACCCAGGCGCCCCAGTGTACATATATTTTTTAAAAATACTTGTTTATTTGGGAGAGAGAATGCACACAAGCAGGGCAAGGGGCAGAGGGAGAGAGGGAAGCAGACTCCCCACTGAGCAGCCACCTGGATGCAGGGCTCGATCTGAGGACCCTGGGATCATAACCTGAACTGAAGGCAGACGCTTGACTGAGTCACCCAGGCACCCCTGCCGTGTACTTTCTATGTAATGTTAGCTGTTGTGATGATGATAATATATTCCAGGCATATCTTCCTAGGTATTGCTTTAATCCTTACAGCAACTCTGTGGGGCAGGAATTATTATTACGCTCAATTCACTGAAAAGAAAATTAAGAGTCAGAAAGGGTAATTGTCTTGCCCAAGGTAACACAGTGGTAGATACAGCATTTAGACCCAAGCAGTCTGGCTACAGAGCCTGTGTTTTTAACCATTACATTCTGACGCCTCTGTGATTGGTATTTGAGTTTGGTAATATAATAAGAGTGATACTAGTTCATGGTAACTAGTTCGTGGTTCGTGCTTCATCCTGGTAACGGTTAGTGCTTCACCCTTGTATTAATTTAAAGAAGGCCTTTTCTGAACTGTAACTGTGTAGTACTTAGCAGTTCTTAATACACAGGAGGATCACGACCACCTTCTTGATTATGGTTTTTTGGTATGTGGATATTTGGGGATTATTTACATTCTTGAATTGAATATATCCTTTGGTTCTCCTTCTTCATGTCTTTCATTTGGTTAGCTACAGCCTCTTCTCAAGGTTAACGTAAAAAATAAAGAGGAGGTGAAGTGTAAAACAGTTAACAGCTTGGACAAAAAGATCCCTTTATGAAATAGGTCATTTGGGGCACCTGGGTGGCTCAGTGGGTTAGCCCTCTGCCTTCGGCTCAGGTCATGATCTCAGGGTCCTGGGTCAAGCTCTCTGCTTAGTGGGGAGCCTGAAAAAGAAAGAAAGAAAAAATAAATAAATAGGTCATGTGAAACCATTGGATTGGCATTAAATTTCAGGTCTTGGCCTTTTTCTTACTTATTTTTGTTGTTTAACAAAAGATTAAAAGATTGGATCATTAAATTCAATTGATTAAATCCATTGATTTTTTTTTAAAATCCATTGATTTAATGATCAAAAAAATTGGATCATTAAAAGATTGGATCCATTTAAGAGTTAAAGGACACAAACGTACAGGACTCACAGATACCCAACATGTATTGATGTTAAACAAACTCTTTAGTCATTTACCTCATTTACAAAGATGATTTTAATGGGGAAAATGAGGCACAATGAGACAAAATGAGACACCGCTCCAATGAGTTGTTTTTTGTTTTTTGTTTTTTTAAGATTTTATTTATTTGACAGAGATCACAAGTACACAGAGAGGCAGGCAGAGAGAGAGGGCGAAGCAGGCTCCCCTGCTAAGCAGAGAGCCGGATCCCAGGACCCTGGGATCACGACCCAAGCCAAAGGCAGAGGCTTTAACCCACTGAGCCACCCAGGCACCCCTAACGAGTTGGTTTTGATAGCTCTGACCATCTCACTCCTCTGAGTTGAAAAGCAAGATCAAGGAGGTGGAATTTAAAGAAGTATGAAAGATGGGGCGCCTGGGTGGCTCAGTGGTTTGGGCTGCTGCCTTCGGCTCGGGCATGATGTCAGGGTCCTGGGATCGAGCCCCGCATCGGGCTCCCTGCTCCGCAGGAAGCCTGCTTCCCTCTCTCTCTCTCTCTCTCTCTCTCTGCCTGCCTCTCTGCCTACTTGTGATCTCTGTCTGTCAAATAAAATAAATAAAATCTTTAAAAAAAAAAAAAAAATAAAGAAGTATGAAAGAAAGGAAGGTGGTTAGCCATAGCATTGAACATGGAAAAATGAGAGAAAAAAGTGGAATGATGAGAAAATAGGGAGTTGTATTTAATGAAGTTGATGGTAGTGTCCCTCAAATAGCACTGAGTTGCCAGCCATGTAACTTGTCACATCCTACTTAGTGTGACAGTAAAATCAGGAATTCTAAGCCATTAAGGTCATCTATAGTTCTGGTCATCTTCAGTGCATACTTTGTACAAGTTGGTGCATGGGAAATGATCAAATATGGTCCAGACCTGGAGGAAATTATAGGCCACTTAGGAGGCGCGACATGCGTATTAATAGCTGGTGCAAGGGATAAAGGGATGTCCCATAATGTCTCCAGAAGCAACATGATGTGCTTTGGCAGGGACGGAGCACTGAGCTGCAGTGGGAATAGTATAGTGTAGTCCCTGCGCTTAACAGAATTTACATCCTAATGAGATAAGGAAGACAGTGTTAAAATAGAGCAGAGTTTGGAGTCATTACAAAGCAGAAAGTCAGTGGACTTGTGAGTAAAAGAAGAAGTGCTAAATACTGACTATGGGGAGTTATTTAAGAATGCTTTCCCGAGAAGGTGATGGCTGATGTTTTGTTGGTACCTAATAGCCCAGGGATCTAGACTGGTATGTGATTCCTTCACAAGCAGAGGGCCCTTCTTTAAAACCCAAACTCTGGGTGTGCCTGAGTGGCTCAGTCAGTTAAGTGTTTGCCTTTGCCTCAGGTCATGATGCTGGGGTTCTGGGATTGAGCCTGCATTGGGCCCTCCACTCAGCAGTAAGTCTGTTTCTCTTTCTTTCTCGCACTCTAATCTCTCTCACTTTCTCTCTCAAATAAAATCTTCAGAAAAAATACTTCTGAATTAAAATACCATAAACTATACTTTGTCGATTATAGTCACATGACTAATAGTAATTGCAAAAGTGACAGGTAACCATTAACAGTATTTTGCATTTTAACTATTTTTGCACTCCATTTGTTGCCAGATAGTAACCATTTCCCGGAATAGAAATTACTTTGATGGAAGCAAAGGTGTGATTTAAACTAGTTACGGTTTGGAGTTGTGGAGGGAACACTGGACCAGGAGGCAAGATCCCTGGGTTTTGGTTCTGCTGATAAGTTTTGTGGCTGAGCTGTTTAGTCCTTAGTCTTTATACTCTAAAATGAGATGATCCGATTAAATAATCTGAAGCAGTCTTTGTAGTTCTAAGATTCTTTGATTTTTTTTTTTCTAAAGATTTATTTGTTTGACACAGACACAGCAAGAGAGGGAACACAAGCAAGGGGGGTGGGAGAGGGAGAAGCAGGCTTCCTGCTGAGCAGGGAGCCCAATGTGGGGCTCCATCCCAGGACCCTGGGATCATGACCCGAGCCAAAGGCAGATGCTTAATGACTCAGCCACCCAGACACCCCGATTCTTTGATCTTTTATGATTTATTAGTCTTTAACTTTGAAGAATTTGTGGATTTGTTCTTTGTTTTTTTCCTCTGATGGACATTTAGTCAGCATTTATCATACACATGAATCTAGAGAGTACGCAGAACTGATGTTCCCACTTTGCCTTGTTACAGTGCTTGTAATCATACATGTTTCAGATTTAATTACAGTAGTCATACAGATTTCAGAGTTAAAGTTCAAATAATGGCTGCACAGTACATACTCTGTGCTCCATAGACAATTCATGGAGTTTTGGAAATGGAAAATATGGAAAGAGTATTTTGAAAAGTCCAAACACTATTTGTGTCCTTAATTCAAAAACTATTTGTTTCTCTCATCAATAAAAGAGTAATACTCAGGGGCACCTGGGTGGCTCAGTGGGTTAAAGCCTCTGCCTTCAGCTCAGGTCATGATCCCAGGGTCATGAGCCCCACATCCGGCTCTCTGCTCAGCAGGGAGCCTGCTTCCTTCTCTCTCTCTGCCTCTCTGCCTACTTGTGATCTCTGTCTGTCAAATAAATAGATAAACAAAATCTTTTTTTTTTTTTTTTAAAGTAATACTCATGTACCATCTATACATGTCATTAAAATAAGTTTCAGAGCATGTGGCTGGCTCGGTGGTACATATGGCTCTTAATCATGGGGTTGTGAGTTTGATCCCCACATTGGATATAAAGATTACTTAATGAAATCTTTTAGGGGTGCCTGAGTGGCTCAGTTGGTTAAGCAACTGCCTTCGGCTCAGGTCATGATCCTGGAGTCCCGGGATCGAGTCCCACATTGGGCTTCCAGCTCCATGGTGAGTCTGCTTCTCTGTCTGACCTTTTCCCCTCTCATGCCCTCTCTCTCTCTCTCTCAAATAAATAAATAAAATCTTTTTTAAAAATATTAAAAAAAAAGATTTTATTTATTTATCTGACAGACAGAGGTCACAAGTAGGCAGAGAGGCAGGCAGAGAGAGAGAGAAGGGGGAAGCAGGCTCCCCGCTGAGCAGAGCGCAGGATGCGGGGCTTGATCCCAGGACCCTGAGATCATGACCTGAGCCAAAGGCAGAGACTTTAACCCACTGAGCCACCCAGGTGCACCTTGAAAAAAAAAATCATTTTAAAAAAGTAAATAAAAATATAATAAATTTCATTTATAGTTAGAAAACCAATTTCAAAATAAAACCCTCATCACTTCTAATTCATTCACTATTATTAACATTAGTAACTTAAGTACTTGCTGTTTTTTTTGTTGGGAGCTGGTTTTGTTTTTATCACAATGTGGTGTGTTTTAGGTTTTTTTTTTCCTTTCTTTCTTTCTCAGATTTTATTTGTTTGAGAGGACCAAGAGCAAGAGAACGATCCCAGAACCCTTAGACTGTGACCGGAGCCACAGGCAGACACTCAGCTGAGCCACTCAGAATATGTGGTTCTTAATAGGATAGCTTATTTTAGTCCTGATATATTATCATTTGGTTTATGTCATTTAAATTTTGTTTTTCCCGTTTCCTGACATGTGCCTCAGAAAAAAATACCTTTGCATGTGAGAGATAGAGGTTATTGTCAGTTGACGGAAAGGGGTATTCATGGTTAAAAGCATGACCTTTGGCCTACCCTATGTGGATAGTCTCAGGTGGACTTCGTTTCTCCTTTTTTTTTTTTTTTTTAAGATTTTATTTATCTATTTGACAGAATGAGAGATCACAGGTAGATAAAGAAGCAGGCAGAGGCAGAGGGGGAAGCAGGCTCCCTGCTAGCAGAGAGCCTGATGTGGGACTTGATACCAGGACCCTGAGACCGTGACTTAAGCCAAAGGCAGAGGCTTAACCCACAGAGTCACTCAGGTGCCCCGTCTTCATTTCTTTTAAGCACAATTATAACTCACTTTAAAGTCATTGAAGAATTAGGGGCTCCTGGCTGACTCAGTTGGCAGAACATGCAACTCTTGATCTCGGGGTCATGAGTTCAAGCCCCACTCTGGGCATAGAGCTTACTTAAAAAAAAAAAAAAAAAATCATTAAAAAATTAAGCCAGGGTTTCTTGTCTTTTCACCACTAGATATCCTTTCTGTTTTTCCTCAAAACTTCATGGTTTGTTTGGTTTTTTTAAGATTTTGTTTACTTATTTGACAGAAAGAGACAGCCAGAGCAGGAACACAAGCAGGGAGATTGGGAGAGGGAAAGCAGGCTTCCCGCTGAGCAGGAAGCCCAATGCAGGGCTCTATCCCAGGGCCCTGGAATCATGACCTGAGCTGAAGACAGTCACTTAATGACTGAGCCACCCAGATGCCCCAAGACTTCATGTTTTAAAGTATTTGTTATGGTGATTTCATAAATCATTCATTTTTTCCATTTTTATTCTTCGAAGGTATGTGTGAATGTCACTTAGATTCTCAGTTCAGAACCAGATAATCTGGTGATTAGAATCCAAAACAAAGACTTGACTTTTTTTCAGGTGTTAAATCATTGTTCTTTTATTCAGTTTCTCTTGGGCATTTTGAAATGCTAAAAACAGCTTATAGGTCCTACTTTGAGAACCACTGACTTAGGTAGGTAGTCCACAGGAAAAGCAAGCACTACCAAGAGGAGAAAAAACAACCAATAGTAGTAGTAGGGGTGGCCGTTTTCCTCTAAAATGAAACTTTTGGTGCTTGCTTTGGCAGCACATGTACTAAAATGGAATTTTTGTTTCTTTTCTGTGTCAGAAACATCTCATTTTAGACTGGTTTATTTGTTTTGGTGTTGGAGGTAGTGTTTTCATTGTTCATTTTTATTTTTTGTTTTAGGAAGGAAGACTTCAAGAAGTCATTGAAACGCTTCTCTCTTTGGAGAAACAGACCCGCACTGTGAGTAGATGAGAGTAAAAAACCTCAGTTATCATTAATTTCACTTAATAGTGCTCCATTAATTTCAATATATTTTCATTCTTACAGGCTTCTGATATGGTGTCTACATCCCGCATCTTAGTTGCAGTAGTGAAGATGTGCTATGAGGCTAAAGAATGGGATTTACTTAATGAAAATATTATGCTTTTGTCAAAAAGACGGAGTCAGTTAAAACAAGTGAGTTCATGACTACATTTGCATTTAAATAAGGACTTTAGAAAACTGTTCTATGAATCTGCTTTTAAATTTACTGTTAAGTCAGCATTACATTCTAGACAGTTTATAAAAATTCTGTCCATATTTTTATGTCAGCTGTTTTTATGTTTTTTCTTCTAGTTTTTATATATTTGCATATTTTTACAAATTGTGCAGAGTGTTGGTGCAGCTTTGTTCTATTTCCATGTGGCTCCTTGTCTTTGTGTTTATTATTTTATTTAATTTTTAAAAAGATTTATTTTTTTGAGAGAGATTGTCCACACATGCCCAAGCATGTGGTGTGGGGAGTGGGAGAGGAAAAGAAAGAATCTCAAGCAGACTTGCCACTGAGCAGAGCCTGGCAGGTCTCACAACCCTGAGCCAAAATCAGGAGCCGGAAACTCAACTGACTGAGCTACCCAAGGTGCCCCTGTTTTTTGCTTTCAAATAAAGATATTAACATTGTAGGGGCGCCTGGGTGGCTCAGTGGATTAAGCCGCTGCCTTCGGCTCAGGTCATGATCTCAGTGTCCTGGGATCGAGCCCCGCATTGGGCTCTTTGCTCAGCGGGAGCCTGCTTCTCTCTCTCTCTCTGCCTGACTCTCCGCCTACTTGTGATTTCTCTCTCTCTGTCAAATAAATAAATAAATAAATAAAATCTTTAAAAAAAAAAAAAAGATATTAACATTGTAAAACAGGGTAGTAGTGGAAGGAAAAACAGAAATACGGTATTCTTGTTGAAGTCTCTTGTTTTATTAATTAGTTTACTGCTAGAGTGAACTTAGTGTTAGAGTGGGATAAATTATTTTTTGCAAAAAATGAATTGTGTGTGTGTTTTTTAGGTAAGTTTGCATACATATAATTTGTTGTCAAGAATTAACATGCGGCAGGGGGCCGCCTGGGTCGCTCAGTGGGTTAATAAGCCTCTGCCTTCGGCTCAGATCATGATCTCAGGGTCCTGGGATCCAGCCCCACATCGGGCTCTCTGCTCGACAGGGAGCCTGCTTCCCCTTCTCTCTCTGCCTGCCTCTCTGCTTACTTGTGATCTCTCTCTCTGTCAAATAAATAAATAAAATCTTTAAAAAAAAAAAAAAAAGAAGAATTAACATGGAGGGGTGTCTGGCTGGCTCAGTTGGTAAAGTGCATGACTCTTAATCTCTGGGTTGTGAATTTGAGCCCCACGTTGGGTGTAGAGACTACTTAAAAATAAGATCTAAAATTAATACAAATTTGAGGCAGTCTAGTATATATGAATGAAATTCATTTAAATGTGTCTTTTACTGCTCAAGTCTGTGGTGTGAGAGACTATCATAGAGTCAGCTGAGAAACTGGCATAGATGAACCGTTGTCTTCCTCTGATTTTCTTTCTTTCTTTCTTTCTTTCTTTCTTTTTAAGATTTTATTTATTTACTTGAGAGAGAGCATGAGAGGGTAGAGGGTCAGAGGGAGAAGCAGACTCCCTGCAGAGCTGGGAGCCTGATGCTGGACTCAATCCCGGGACTCCAGGATCATGATCTGAGCTGAAGGCAGTCATTTAACCAACTGAGCCACCCAGGAACCACCCCTTCCTCCGATTTACTAAGATATTTGCTTTTTTTTTTTCTTCCTATTGCAGGAGATAAGTACTTTATTATATTTTTTATTAACATATAATGTATTGTTTGTTTCAGGCGTACAGTTCTGTGATTCATCAGTCATACACAATTCACAGCACTCACCATAACACATACCCTCCCCAGTGCTAACAGGTTTGCTTTCTATAGGACAGTTTGGAAAGGGCTGCTTATTGATTTGTCTGGAGGCACCCTGGGTTAAAGTAAACAAAAATATGTGTTTATTATAGTACTAGTGCCATTCAAAGCACATATCCAAAAACACAGATTATTAATAGAGCCATAACATTTCAGAGCTAGTAGAAAGGACTGTTAAACTCTGTTGCTTTTCTGATTGAGAAACTGACATTTTTATGTAAGACATTTATATGTAAGCCAGGTAACCTCTAGTTCAGTGCACAATGTAAATCACAAGTGACATTGGTATATCTTTAGCAGGATGATTTGTTTTGTAACAGTTAGACACATGGGGCACCTGGGTGGCACAGTGGGTTGAGCAGCTGACTCTAGATTTCAGCTCAGGTCATGATCTCAGAGTCGTGGGATGGAGCCCTGCATCAGGCTCTGCACTCAGCTCTGACTCTGCTTGTCCCTTTCCCTCTGCTCCTCCCCCAGCTTGCTCTCTTGCACACTCTCTCTCAAATAAATAAGTTTGCAAAAAAAATAAAAGTTACACACTCACACTGCAGTCTAGAATGAATGACATGGAACAGTGAGTGGCACTAGGAGACCTGAAAGGGGGAGAGGGTTTTGATGAGGTTGTCAGGGACGCTTCCTGGAGGAAAGAGAGTTTGAGCCAGTCTTGCAGCTGGCTGATGGAGTGACCGCAGCTGCAGTGGGGCTCTTCTTTTCGCTGTGACACGTGTCGTCTTAGCTCCGGAAAGTGCTTAAGGACTCAAAATGTGCCTCTCCTTTTCCCATAATTACTCTTTACCTAAAACTTTTCTTTTTGCTTGACCAGACTTAGAAAGTAATGATTTTCTTAAAATAACCATTTCTAGATTGCTTAAAATTAATGGTTTCTAATTCACTGTCTGTCACTTGAGCCCAGGGGGTAAGCCTCACTCCAACCATGACTTACCTAATGACTTGTATTTTTTTTCAAGGAACAGCAGGATGTTCACTTACCATTAGAATATTGATATAATTGTTTGTTTTGTTTTTCTTGTACCCCATCTGATTTCTGTTAATGTAGTTTTTGCACAGCTTTTAGAATTACTAAGTTGTATGCCCTTCTAGAAATCATGGTTATAATTAGTGTTACAGGGATCATTTTTTGAGATACAAGGTGTCCCAGAGCCTTGCACTTATTGAAAGAGTTCTATTTTATAATAAAACCTTCACTTTCTGGAACTCCTGTGTCTCTGAACAGCCAGTTTTTCAGATAATTAGAAGTTCAACCCGAGCTACATGAATATTGTTTTTCAAGGAAATCTTCACAGGATAGACCGTGGGATTTTTTTTAAATTTTTTTTAGCATGGTTGAGGTATAGTTGACAGAAGGTATTGTTTACTTTTCTGCTGTCTTAAACGAAATATGCATTTCCTTGATGACAGAGAGTCCTAGTTACTATTCTCAATTATTATGATAATTGATAATGCTGTTTAGAATCTGTATTAGAGGTTGCAAACTATAGGCCACGGACCAGATCACATCTGCTGGCTCTGTAATAAAGGGTTTTTTTTTTTTAAGATTTTATTTATTTCTTTATTTGACAGACACAGATCACAAGTAGGCAGAGAGGCAGAGGCAGGCGGAGAGAGAGTAGGAAGCAGGCCCTCTGCTGAGCAGAGAGCCCGATGTGGGGCTCAATCCCAGGACCCTGGGATCATGACCTGAGCCGAAGGCAGAGGCCTCAACCCACTGAGCCACCAGGCGCCCCCTGTAATAAAGGTTTTTTAAAGAGCCACCCATTTGTTACTCATGGGCAGCTTTGTAGTTACAAAGGCAGAGGTGAACATTTGCCACAGAGACCCTGTGGCCCACAGAGTTTAAAATATTTACTATGTAAATACTTAGTGAAATTTACCGAAATGTTTTGCTGACCTCTGACCTAGATGATAGAATGTTAGAGCTAGAGGTCATGTAGTCCAACCCATTTATATTATCTGTGAGGAACCTGAGGTGGAGGTATGTGACCGTCAATGTCATATTTTATTGAGGGGACTATGGGTGACCATGACTTCTTCTCCCTGCCCAGAGGTAGAACTATTTAACCTTCTGCTCTGCCCCTGATTCTTTCTTCAGTCACAGTATCTGTTGGCTGTGACTCCATTGTGTTCACAGCCACTGTTGAACTCTGCTTTTCTCTTCTCTTTCTCTCCCCTTTCATGTTTTACAGCTCCTTCTGTGCTTTTTTGCTAGGTCTCAAAAAAAAAAGCTATTTAGGTATTTAGCTATTTAGCTATTTAGATTTTACTTATTTATTTGAGAGAGACAGAGAACGTAAGCAGAGAGGTAAAGAAGGAGCCCAATGGAGGGCTTGATCTCAAGACCCTGAGATCATAATTGAGCTGAAGGCAGATGCCTAACCAGCGCCCAGGCACCCCATCTAGGAAGCCACCTTTTTTTTTTTTCTTTTAAGATTTTATTTATTTATTTGACAGAGATATCCCAAGTAGGCGGAGAGGCAGGTAGGCTCATGACCTGAGCTGAAGGCAGAGGCTTTAACCCACTGAGCCACACAGGCACCCCTAGGAAGCCTTCTAATAAACATCTTCAGATACCCCTTTGTGTCATCAGTTCACTGTTTGTAGTGGAGAGGGGTAAAGTCTTTCATCTGAGGTTTTCCTAACCTTTTTGAGTTTATTACTAGGTGTTCAGTACTTCTTAGCTATCAGAGACATTTTCTTCAAGATCTTATTTAAGAGAGAGAGAGTGCATGCACTAGCGCAGGGGAAGGACAAAAGCCGTCTCCCCAGTGAGCAGCAGGGGGCCCAATGCGGGGCTCTGTCCTTGGACCCTGGGAGTATGACCTGAGTTGAAGTCAACCAACTGGCTGAGCTACCCAGGTGCCTCCTATCGGAGGCATTTTAAATTTTTTTTAAAGATTTTATTTATTTGACAGCCCAAGCAGCGAGAGAGGGAGAGGCAAGACTTCCTGCAGCAGGGAGCCCAAGGCGGGGCTTGATCCCGGACCCTGGGATCACGACCTGAGCTGAACGTAGTCGCTTAACGAATTTAGCCACCCAGGTGCCCCATGAATTTTTTAAACACAAGCTCTACACCCAACATGGGGCTTGAACTTATAACTCTGAGATCAAGAGTTGCATGCTCTACAAACTAAGCCAGCCAGGCACTCCATATGTTCTTCTGATAGGCATTTCCATTTCTAGTATTGCTTGGGAAGACTAGATTTGAACATAGCTCTTCCATCAATGAAATACTTTCTTTTTAACTGTATAAGGAATGACTCTTACTTATGAATAGTTTTTATTATTTTAGGCTGTTGCAAAAATGGTTCAACAGTGTTGTACTTATGTTGAGGAAATCACAGACCTTCCAATCAAACTTCGATTAATTGATACTCTACGAATGGTTACAGAAGGAAAGGTAAGTTCTCCATTGGTTTAACTCACAGTGGAAAGTCCTGTCTTTTCTATTTTCAGAGATTGTTACATAGACATTATATCAATAGGTGTGTATTTTTTATTATTTTTATGAACATATAACATATTATTTGCCCCAGGGGTACAGATCTGTGAATCATCAGGCTTACGCATTTCGTAGCACTCACCATAGCACATACCCTCCTCGATTGTATATATTTTTTAAGATCACAAAATAGATCATCACCTTGATTGAACCATTATCTTTGTACATTTCCTTCTGGTATCTTCCCATATACAAATGAACGTATTTATTTATTTTTATATATATATTTCAAAGATTTTGTTTTTAAGTAATCTCTTCACCCATCATGGGGCTCGACAAATGACCTGGAGATCAAGAGTCGGATGTTCTTCCAAAGGAGCCATCCAGGCACCCCCAAATGAAAATATTTAAATAGTGGCAGTCTTGATATATCCAGGTTTTTCTAGGTATTAGTGATCTTACCCCAAGTTTACATGTGGTAATAATGAATTGAAGATAAAGCTAATTCTTCACTCCAGTCTGATCTTGAGATGGCTAAGGTTTCACTTTACTATTTAAAATAATACTATTTAAAATAATAAAGAGTACTGGGGAGCCTGGCTGGCTCAGTTCGGAGAGCAAGTTGACTCTTGATCTTGGAGTTTGAGTTCGAGCCCCATGTTGGGTGTAGAGCTTACTTTAAAAAAAAAAAGTAATAGCATATTCACAGTGTAAGTTTAATTTTCAAAATTTCACTGTCTTGCCAGAATCCATTTGTATTTTTTTGATCCCTTTTTAATAACATGATATTAACATAATAACAGCTGTATTTGTACATGGAGGATAAAGTGCACAGTAACTGCGGGTTAAATACTGTTGGTCTTAGTTTGAATAATTCTATCTTTAAAATGTTAATACATTTCCATGGCAATTTTGATAATATAGATTTCTCATATTTGTAGATTTATGTTGAGATTGAGCGTGCTCGGCTGACAAAAACATTAGCAACTATAAAAGAACAAAACGGTGATGTGAAGGAGGCAGCCTCCATTTTACAGGAGTTACAGGTAAGGAGCTATATTTAGAATGTGAAAATCTTTATATTTAGTCAGCAGTATTTCTTGTGGAAGTAGCTTATTTTGACACCTTATCACTTACTCAAAACTACCAAGACTAAGAGCAAGCTGTGGAGCATGAGGTTTATTCGGGTACCTGAAAATTATGTAATTAGGGTCCTGGTTAAATTTAACTGCTAAAAAAGTTTTGAAGAAAAGTTAGAATCAATGCATTAGTCTTGATTTTGTGCTATTTGAAAATTTTCATTCTCTTAGAACTTAAATAAAATTAGTAATTCATGTACTGTGTATGCCTTGGGGATTTGCTAATAATCATTAACTTTATTCTGAATGAATATTTGATGGATGGTCAATTTCTAGGCTAAATTATTTTAGCAAAGAAAAATTGCCTCATAATTTGCCATGTTTCAGGACAAATTTTTTTTTTTTTTTTTTTTTTAGGAAATTTTTTTTTTTTTTAAAGATTTTATTTATTTATTTGACAGAGAGAAATCACAAGTAGATGGAGAGGCAGGCAGAGAGAGAGAGAGGGAAGCAGGCTCCCTGCTGAGCAGAGAGCCCGACGCGGGCCTCGATCCCAGGACCCTGAGATCATGACCTGAGCCGAAGGCAGCGGCCCAACCCACTGAGCCACCCAGGCGCCCCAGGACAAATTTTTAAGAGATCTTTTTTTTTTTTAATAGTTTTCTGAAAAATTTTTTTTTTAAAGATTTTACTTATTTATTTGATAGACAGAGATCATAAGTAGGCAGAGAAGCAGGCAGAGGGAGGAGGAAGCAGGCTCCCCTCTGAGCAGAGAGCCCAATGTGGGGCTCGATCCCAGGACCCTGGGATCATGACCTGAGCTGAAGGCAGAGGCTTTAACCCACTGAGCCACCCAGGTGCCCCCACAATACTATTTTTATCCCCATTTTTCTGCCAAGGAAACTGAAACTGAAAGGGATTAAGTAATGTGTCTAAAGTCATTGCCAAGAAGTGGTAAAGTTCAGATTCATACTAGTTCTTTTTGGGTTCAGGGTTCTTTTCTTCTTCCGAATTAAAAGACTTTGTTTTTTAGAGCAATTTTAGGTTTATAACAAAGTCGAGTGGCAAGTACAGAAAGTTCCTATATGCTCCCCTATGCCACCCCCCCCCACAATACGCACACACATGCCCAACTTTCCCTTCTACCAACATCCCCGACCAGAGTGGAACATTAGTTATAGTTGATAAACCTACGTTGACACATGGTCACCCAAAGCCTATAGTTTGCATTAAGGGTCACTCTTGGTGTTGTATGTTCTGCAGATTTTTTTTTTTTTTTAAGTTTTACTATTTTTTTTTATTTGACAGAGATCACAAGTAGGCAGAGAGGCAGGCAGAGAGAGAGAGAGGGAAGCAGGCTCCCCGCTGAGCAGAGAGCCCAACGTGGGGCTCGATTCCAGGATCCTGAGATCATGACCCAAGCCGAAGGCAGCGGCTTAACCCACTGAGCCACCCAGGCGCCCTGTGTTCTGCAGATTTTGACAAACGTATAATAATCTGTGTTCATCAGTGTAGTATCATATAAAGTAATTTTTACTGCCCTAAAAATTCTTTGTGGTCTACCTATTCCTCCCTCCTCCCCATCCCAACCCTGGCAACCACTGATTTTTCTGCTGTCTGCATAGCTTTGCCTTCAGACTCTGTTTTGAACCAGGAGGACTGTGTGCCTCATGATTCAATATCCTCTGTGATATTCTTGCCCAAAAAAAGTCACGTCAATTACAAAAAGCTTCTAGGTTTAACTACCAGTTTACAGGATATACTAGGGGCAAAGGAGCCTCTTAAATGATACCACAGGGATACAATCAGCATAATTTAGACTCTCGGAAACTATAAGATGATTGGCTTGATTTTGTCAACAAATGTCAAGGAAAAAAGAGCCATAAGAAATGTATCTACCAACTGCAAAGTACGAGCCTTATTTGGATTCTGATTTAATTAAAATAAATGAGAGAGATAATTGGGGACTGATTAGATATTTGGTGATATAAGGAATTTTTAGATAACTTTTTTCAAAGTTTATCTTTTAGAGACACATACTGAAATCTATGATAGGTTGTCTGAAATTTGCTTCAAAGTAATTGACACATGGAGAGTGGGTGAAGACATATAAGTGAAACATTGATGGCTCATCGTATCAGTTTTTATTTTCCCTAACAAAAAATTACAAAGAAAACCATGAAATAAAAACCTTTCTCAGATCTAATAATAATAATAATGAAATAGCCTTACTTCAGTCCACTTTGCTGTTCTACATTTTATAAATTGACTTGCAATATGTTTATGCCAAATATTAAAAATGTTTTTCGTAGTATTCAACATATTTTATTTTCTATATTGTAATTGTATATTTACTGTAACTCTACCTTCTACATCCATTAGGAGTTATATCAACCTTGTTGTTATCTGAATTTTTAAAAGTCTAAGACCTCTTTTTTCTGTAATTTTTTTGTTGTTCATCAGCCTGGAAGTGGCATCTATTTTTGTGTTTAGAATCATCATTTCTTGGACTCCTGGGTGGCTCAGTGGGTTAAGCATCTGCCTTCAGCCCATATCATGGTCCCAGGGTCCTGGAGTCGCACCCCATGTCAGGCTCCTTGCTCAGTCAGGAGTCTGCTTCTCCTTCTCCCTCTGCCTGGCTTGTCCTCACTCTATTTCTCTCTCTCTCACATAAATAAATAAAATCTTTTTTAAAAATTAATGAACTATTGATGATACACAACAACTTATTAAATGAATCTTAGTATTCTAAGCATTGTGCTGAATGAACAAAAACATAGTCCTAAGAGGTTGCATTCTGTTTTTTATATTCTTTTTTTTTTTTTCCCCAAGATTTTATTTATTTATTTGACAGACAAAGATCACAGGTAGGCAGAGAGGCAGGCAGAGAGAGGGGGGGAAGCTGGCTCCCTGCTGAGCAGAGAGCCCAATGCGGGGCTTGATCCCAGGACCCTGGGATCATGACCTGAGCTGAAGGCAGAGGCTTTAACCTAACACTGAGCCACCCAGGCGCCCTTGAATATTCACCCAGGCGTTCTTGATATTCTTGAAAAGACATAGCTGTACTGATGGAGAACAGATCCTTCCGAGTGGGGGAAGTATGTGCCTGTAAGGGGCAGATGAGGGAGTTTTGGAACTATACAGAACTATTCTGTATCTTGATTGTGATTACACAAGTCTATACGTATGTTAAAACTCACAGAACTTTTTATACCAGAAGAAAAAAAAATACATTTTCCTATATAATTTTTTTAATTGTAAATTCTTGGAGGAAACTAGCTTTTTATATCATCAGCACTCTCTCAGTGTGTGAGAAGCTTCTTACTGTTTGACAGGTGTGAATATTTCCATACATTTAATTATATAATTTTTAGAAATTATCAAGTATAAACTTATTTGGGGTCTTACTTTGTTAGGTGGAAACCTACGGGTCAATGGAAAAGAAGGAGAGAGTGGAGTTTATTTTGGAGCAAATGAGGCTCTGCCTAGCTGTGAAGGATTACATTCGCACACAAATCATCAGCAAGAAAATTAACACCAAATTTTTCCAGGAAGAAAATACAGAGGTAAGCGTGTCTCTTACTGCAAGTTTACTTTAGAAGTGTTCGGGAAAAAAAACCTATACACCCCAATTTATTTTATCAACCTTTTTTTTTTCCCCAGAAATTAAAGTTGAAATATTATAATTTAATGATTCAGCTCGATCAGCATGAGGGGTCCTATTTGTCTATTTGTAAGCACTACAGAGCAATATATGATACTCCTTGTATACAGGCAGAAAGCGAAAAGTGGCAACAGGTGAGAACGTGTTCTTATACTTGGTTGATACTTACTAGGAGGAATTGCATTTTTTATTTTGAAATGGTTTTAACTTCAGTAATTTTATGCGGTCATGTGGTGCTACTTTCTGTTCTGTGTGTTGATAATTCAGTTTATCTTTACTGATCCAAACAAATTGTGGCAGTATTCTACATTACCGCTTTTTTTTTTTTTTTTAAAGATTTTATTTATTTATTTGACAGAGAGAGAGGCAGGCAGAGAGAGAGAGAGAGAGGGAAGCAGGCTCCCTGCTGAGCAGAGAGCCCGATGTGGGACTCGATCCCAGGACCCCGAGATCATGACCCGAGCCAAAGGCAGCGGCTTAACCCGCTGAGCCACCCAGGCGCCCCTACATTACCGCTTTTGAAGAATGTGGCCTTACTGTTTAAAAGGGGGGACACCTAGGTAGCTCAGTCGGGTAAGCATCCTGCTCTTGATTTTGGCTCAGGTCATGATTTCAGGGTTGTGAGATCAAGCCCCACATCAGATTCTTTCTTTCCCTCTTCCCCTCCCCACTCTCCTGCTCACCCATGCACAAGCATGTTTTGAATAAATAGATAAATAAAATCTTTTAAAACATAGGGATACCTGGGCGGCTCAGTCTGTTGAGTATCTGCCTTCAGCTCAAGCCATGATTTGGTGGTCCTGGGGTCGAGCCCTGCTTTGGTCTCCTTGCTTAGTGAGGAACCTGCTTCTCCCTCTCCTCCTGTTCCCCCTGCTCATTCTCTCTCTCTCTCTCTCTGTCAAATAAATTTAAAAAAAAAAAAATTTTTTTTTTATATATTTTTTAAGATTTTATTTGTTTATTTGAGAGAGAGAACATGAGCAGAGGGTGGGGGCAGAAGGAGAAGCAGACTCTCTGCTGAGTAGGGAGCCCGATGCAGGACTCAGTCCTGGGACCCTGGGACCGTGACCTGAGCTGAAGGCAGATGTTTAACTGAGCCACCCAGGCACCCCCCACAAAAAAATTTTTAAAAGAAAAAAAGGCAGGGTGCCTGGGTTGGCTCAGTTGGTTAAGCAACTGCCTTTGGCTCGGGTCATGATCCTGGGGTCTCGGGATCGAGTCCCAGATCGGACTCCTGCTCAGCAGGGAGCCTGCTTCTCCCTTTGATCCTCCCCCCTCTCATTCTCTCTCAAGTAAATAAATAAAATCTTTTTGATAAAATTTAGGGGTGCCTGGATGGCTTAGTCGTTAAGCGTCTGCCTTCAGCTCAGGTCATGATCCTGGGGTCCTGGGATCGAGCCCCGCATCGGGCTCCCTGCTCATTGGGAAGCCTTCTCCTCCCTCTCCCACACCCCCTGCTTGTGTTCCCTCCCTCGCTATGTCTCTCTGTCAAATAAATAAATAAAATCTTCTTAAAAAAAAAAAAAATTTATATCAGGCGCGCCTGGCTGGCTCATTCAGAGCACGTGACGCTTGATCCTTGGGCTCATGAGTTGGCTGGATGTAGAGATGACTTTTTAAAAACAAAAACAAAAACGAAATAAAATAACGTATGTATAGCAGGTCGCTTGCTAACAAAGGTTATAGGTAAAAGACCTAGCATTACTTTGGAAAATTATTTCACAAAACTGTTACAAATAGTTTAAATGTATATTCAATGTTTGTGCTGCTAATTTCTTACAATAATTTTTTCCATATACATCTGGCACCAAGTAGTAATTCAAGTTAGCATAGATTCACTGTAATTGTTTCAGAGAAACATATGACAAGAAGCCACAATAAAGGACAGCTTGGCAGGATGCTTATTCCCTAAGACTTTTGAGTAGAATACGAAACATGAATACATATATGACAATTCTCCCATGATTTTTTAGTTCCTGCCAGAGGTTTCACTTTGTTCCTAAGCTTATTTATAATCCATTGTGTTGTACAACATTTTTAGGCTCTGAAAAGTGTTGTCCTCTATGTGATCTTGGCTCCTTTTGACAACGAACAGTCAGATTTGGTTCACCGAATAAGTGGTGACAAGAAGTTAGAAGAAATCCCTAAATACAAGTAAGTACTTTTTTAGCTAGTGCAGTACCTCTCAGCAGGAACACTATTTTGAAAGAAAATAGGTTAACCTATGTGTACACCTGCTGAATTTGGTTGCAGATAGAGAGTGTATTGGTGAATAAAAATAGAGTTCATAAAGTAGTGAAGTGTTTCTTCCACGCTGCATTAGGAATTAATGAGCTAATAACATGCTTCATTCTAAATCAATTACCAAGGGCGCCTGGGAGGCTCAGTCAGTTAAGTGTCTGACTCTTGGTCTCAGCTCAGGTCTTCATCTTGGGGTTGTGAGTTCGGGCCTCACGCTGGTCTCCAGGCCGGGTGTGGAGCCTGCTTTAAAAATAAAGAAAGAGGGCGCCTGGGTCGCTCAGTGGGTTAAAGCCTCTGCCTTTGGCTCAGATCATGATTCCAGGGTCCTGGAATCGAGCTCTGCATCAGGCTCTCTGCTCAGCGGGGAGTCTGCTTCCTCCTCTCTCTCTGCCTGCGTGTGATCTCTGTCTGTCAAATTAAAAAAAAAAAAAAAAGTTTAAAAAAAAAAAAGAAAGAAAGAAGTAAGCCATTCATCAGATATCAAGCTCCCTTTAGCAGCTTTTGGTTAATTAACCATTTGATAGAATTCAGTCTTCCTAGTGTGGCGTTCTGTGACTTTCAGTAGTGTGTACCATATAGAGCAGACCTGCGCTTCCTGTGCACAGTGGGCTTTTATTTATTAAAAGCTGTCTTTCCTTTATCTGTCTCGTTGGTAAGTTTACCTTACTTATTCCAGAGACTGGCAAATATATTGCAGGAGGGAGCAGGATATTAAAAAGGGGAATGCTCCATTCAGAATTACTGCGGAAGAAATGGTAGGAAAGTAGGTAAAATAAATAATAATCAACTTAACGTTTTGTTCTACAAGTAAAAATTTGTATTTAAACATTTGCTGTTATAGTACATGAAATATCATTGTTACAGATTTGGAATATTAAGCTTTATACAATTTACAGGGATCTTTTAAAACTTTTTACCACAATGGAGCTGATGCGTTGGTCCACACTTGTTGAAGACTACGGAATGGAATTAAGAAAAGGATCTCTTGAGAGTCCGGCAACTGATGTATTTGGTTCTACAGAGGAAGGTGAAAGAAGGTGGAAAGACTTGAAGAACAGAGTTGTTGAACATGTAAGCACCTGGCACGGTAGAGATGCCATTCTGAAAGTAAACTTTGTCACATTTGAGCACAAACTTTTATTTTTCAAGTTTTTGATAGTCAGATGTGGCTTTTTGGAGGTTATGTCTTTAATTCTTTGCCCTAGGATTTTTGTTTTTTGGGTATTTTTGCTATGCCCAATGTGGTAGTGATGTAAATTTGTTGTTGGAATGTTTATTGTGTATTTCCAAAACCATATCCAAATTTATCTCCTCCCTCTTATTTCCCCCTGCCGTATTCCCCCATTTTTGGCTTTTCAGGAGAAAACAATAACAAAAAAACCACCTGTCTTTTAGCATGCTTATTTTGAAGGGACTGTCAAGTGTCCAAAATTTTAGGGACACCTAGCTTGCTCAGTCAGTAAAGCATGTGACTCTTGATCTTGGGGTTCTAAGGTTGAGCCTCACATTGGGTTATAGAGATTACTTATAAATAAAATCTTTAAAAAAAATCCAAATTTTTTATAGCCTATAAATGAGAAAGAATTTCTGAAGAATGCAGGGGATGCTTGTGAGTGAAAGTTCTTTTTTGATACTTGCTTGGTAGTTTTGGGAACAGGTAGCAAGTCTTAAACCTAATCTTTGATATTCTTGGTGTCACTGTAAATTGAATTATCTCAGTATTCATTCACATAACAAACATTATTGTGAGCCTTCTCTTTGCCAGACACTGTACAAAGTTGTTGGGACATGTGGGAAAGTAAGACATGGTCCCTTGTCTAGGGAAAAAAAATAAGTTATAGGAAAAGATGCATTTATAAATAAAAGTATTCTAGATATCAGGGCACAAATGGTTGTCATGTGGAGTGGAATGTAAGTGGAGAGTTGATTGATTCTACCTGAAAGGGGGCACCTGGCTGGCCCAGTTGGTAGAGCATGGGACTCTTGATCTCGGGGTTGTGAGTCTAAGCCCTGGGTTGGGTGTGGAGGTTACTTAAAATCTTTAAAAAGAAAAAAAAAGAAAAAGAAAAAGAAAGATCAGGCTAGATCTGCAGTAATTGACACAAGAGATAAGATTTGTAAGAAGAGTACCTGGTATGTAGGCAGACGCAATAGTCTGAGCAGGGGAAACAAATGCCTCGAGATGGGGCTCAGTGAGGAAGAAAGTCGGAGATACGGAAAGGGTCTGGAACTTACCAAAGTTTATACACCGCAGTAATGGAATCTTGGAGTTGAGGGGACAATGATCTTACACAGACCATTCTGGCAGTAAGTTGGAGAATAGATTTGGGGGAATCAGGAATCAGGGATAGGGCTGAGAAGGCTAAGTCAAGACCCCGTGTGGGCTTCATCAAGGTATAGTAGCTGAGGGATTGAAGAATGGATCGGATGGAACTATTTTAAGAAGGAAAATCAGTAGAATTTGGTCATCATTGATTACATTTTAGGGATGAAGGAAAGGGGGTCTAGAATGATTGTCCTTCCTAAGAATTTGGTGTTGCCATGGACCCTATTAGAGACAGGAGGAGGGACCATTTCTTCAAAGATCAGTTAGTTTTCTCTCCCCACTGTTCCCCATTTTTTCTGTGAATGCCATTGTTTTGTTAATAACATAGATAATAATAAAGGGAGGGAGCAGTGGCTCAGTTGGTCAAACATCCTACTCTTGATTTTGGCTCAGGTCATGATCACAGGGTCGTAGAATAGAGCTCCCTTTAGGCTCCAAGCTCAACAAGGAGTCTGGTTGAAATTCTCTCTCCCTTTCCCTTGACCCCTAGCCCCAGCACACTCTCTCTCTCTAAAATAAATTAATAAATCTTTTTTTTTTTTTTAAAGAATAGTAACAGGAACCATTTCCAGTGAAAATTAGGAAATTTAATTTCAGGTTACCTTTAGTTACAATGATGGTAATATGGTGTTTTAAGATGCTCTCAATCATTTTTGGAATCTGAACCTTTTAAATATTTGTGTCATAATAAAGTTTAACTTTAGATTCTTGCATTTAGTATTCTAGCATTTAGCCTTTTTGCATTTAGCAAAAACTTTTTAGTATGTTTTTGTGGGTTTTTTTAAGATTTTATTATTTGACAGAGAGGGAGACAAAGAGGGAGAAGCAGGCTCCTCGCTGAGCAGAGAGCCAGATGCGGGGCTGCATCCCAGGCCCCTGGCATCAGGACCTGAGCCCAAGGCAAATGCTAAACTGACTGGGCCACTCAGGCACTCCTGACTGTGGAGAGTATTCAGAATAACTTAAAAGTAACTGCAGAAGCCAAAATATCTAAATTTTGCTTTGTTACTGAAGTTTAGAACCGGCTTCTTTCCAGTGTGGGCTATAGAGAAAAGCTCTGAATTGGACATTTTAACTAAACCTATTTGGATATAAGAAAAATAAAATAGACCTATTTGAGTATGAAAACAAGTGGGTTTTTAGCTTTACTGATGACTGTTGGGTGTCCTTCTTGCCCTCTGTCCTCTCCCCAGAATATTAGAATAATGGCCAAGTATTACACAAGGATAACAATGAAGAGGATGGCTCAGCTTCTTGATCTGTCTGTTGATGTAAGTAGTTTGAGTTGTTCGTAGCCAGTCATTTTGAATACGTGTCAACGGACATGTAAAAATTGAATGAGAAAATCAGTTTTGTTTTATTATTTAATTTTAAGTTTAGGTGGCGCAGTTTCTCCAGGCTATCTTGAATACCAAAAAATAGCCTAAGTATCAAGTTTATAGTTACATTAATATTATGTGTCCCAGTTAAAATCTTCACTTAAGTATGGTAGTTTTACATCGATTCCTCTGCGGTCCAGGGTATACGTTTCTATAATGAATACATCTGGGTTTCCAGAAATGAACCACAGAAAATGTCAGGGAGACTTGACTTCACTTCCCTTGCAGAGAGAGGTCCCAGGTCACATTAGAGGAGCACTGGGTTCAGGTATGGGTTTCTGTTGGTGACATGTCCACCACCATGGAGGTGGGGGTCAAATGAGGTGATCCAGAAGCCACTTCTGTCACCAGAGTTTTTCAGTTTAGCTAAAAAAGAAGAATCACGGATGTTAGAGGCTGAGGTGTGATCCTCGGTTGCCTCATCACCTCCTCACATTTCCGGACAAGGGTCTGAGAGTCCTTAGAAGTGAAGTGTCTTGTCCTTGGCTACATAGTTGCCAGTGGCAGAGCATATGTTGTAACCCAGCATTTCTGGAAACAAGTTATCTTTATAATGGTTGGGGGAAACATGTAGACCAAGAGTGGACCAAGCTGCTGTCGGCAGCAGGCTGGCTGGTGCTACACCAGCAGTGTTGAGTTTGCAGGAAGGCGGGTTCAAATTCACCCTGATCCCCAGTAGACTCAGAGTCTTTTCGTTCCTTGGCTCACATAAAATAAGTGTATTATTACAGGAAGTCAGCAGTTGCTAGCAATGAAGAGTGAATTTTAGCTCTGCATATTCTTAGGTCAAGAGTTATATTTTCCTTGTATTTTATTTATTGTCTGTATTTACCCTGTCTTAATCCAAGTTGTCTCTCTCTCTTGCAGGAGTCAGAAGCTTTTCTTTCGAATCTAGTAGTTAACAAGACCATCTTTGCTAAAGTAGACAGGTTGGCAGGAATTATCAACTTCCAGAGACCCAAGGATCCAAATAATTTATTAAATGACTGGTCTCAGAAACTGAACTCACTGATGTCTCTAGTTAACAAAACTACACACCTCATAGCCAAAGAGGAGATGATACATAATCTACAATAAGGGTCTCAGCGCCCCTAGTGCTTTTAGAAAAGAGTTAAAAGTGGAAGTCAAAAAAAAGGACTGTTCTGGTGTATATGTTGGGGTTTTTGTTTTTTGTTTTGTTTTGTTTTTCTTTTCTCAGCTCCTTTGTCTAAAATGTACAAGATAGTGAATATGTTTAAGGCCCCTTTTGACCTCTCAGTTCCCTGATTTTATCATTAATTTTGCATTTGCAATTGGTGCAAAAAAAAAAAAAGACATTTCTATTGTCTATGTACTCAAAAAATTGTGTCATAACTTACCCAAGTGTGTTTTTCTGTCATTTGAAAACTTTTTAGCTATTATTTGTTCTCATTCAGCTAACAACCATAATTATAATAACAAAAGCAGTGTATGCACATTGACTTTCTATAGTTACCTGTGTTTCTGAACATTTTGTGGGATAGTGATTTAAGTATTTTTTAAATAAAAGAAATTCTGTTGTAAAGCTATCAATTATTTGGTAGAATTTTAAAAAACAACATAGGACATACAAGAACATTTGGGATAGAGTTGTGATTTGTAAGAATTTGTATTTTAGATTGTGGCTGAAAGCCTCTAGTCCGAGTGTATATAGCGTGATCTGGTAGGCTGAAGACAACATAGACATAACTTTTTTCCCCCTTGAGTCATACTGATTTCCATCAGAGTAGCTTGATTATTTTCATTCCCTTTCCCTGACTTGACCAGTTGCTGAACGAAATCAAGTGACATTGTGTTGACACAGTTTAATACACACAGTCATTTTTATAAGATTTCTTTGTGGCTTTCACTTAAGGGTCTAATTACATCATTAATGTTCCAAATTCATTATCTTCTTATAGGAGCTTTAGTTCCAGTATATGAACACTGGATTGTAACCTAAAATGTTTCAAAAAATGACAACAACAAAAAAGACTCAGCCACCCTCTTAGCAAATGGCATAGTATTGACTTTTTTTTTTTTTTTTTTTCTTTTTTTTTTTGCAGAGGTTAACAGAAGTAGTTTTACTGTCAAAAGAAACATCTGAAATCAATTAATAGCAAATTTTGGAAGTTTTTAAAATTTTGATTTATTTCAAGGAAAACTGAAGAATGAGACAATGAAACAATGTTAGAAGCTTATTTAAAATGGTGTTTAAACAAAGAAAGTATGAGGTCTACTTTTAAAAAATCCAAATGAAGGGAGTGGGAGAAAAAGACATTCTGGAAATAGCATTTTTCATAATTCATTTTCATTTAATGATCATTAAATTGTCCTACTCCGTGATCCCAGGGCTGGGGACAATTGTGGGATCTCTGCTATTTATGCTGAGTCATTGTGAGTAATAACCTAGTATTAAATCTAATTCTGTTCTTTGGAAATTTAATGTATCGGTCACATTAATAACATAAACATCTGCTACCACTTATCTTTAAAAATCTAACCAAAAATATGACAAGGAACATCAGAAGTTCACACTAGCAGTAGGAATATGGTTTAAATTTTCTTTTGAATGAAAAGGATAGAAAATAAAATCATTTTGTATTGTTAATTTGTAAATCAGGTTGGAGCTAATTTGAATCTAGCTTCTCATTAACTCCCTAACTCATAACCCTCGCACTTGCCAGACTGAGGCTATTTGGCCAAATACTTGGTTGCTGTAAAGATCTCAAATGGCCTTCTTTGGTCTTTATTTAACATGCTTGCCCTCAAACCAAGCTCTTTGTGTGTTCTGATTTGGTACCATTTGTAACTGTCCCAGTAACTGAATCCCATTTGGTTTAACTGCTCATCCAGCTCTGGTTTTTTTCGCCTCCAAGCAAACTTAAATTTCTTAGTGTTACAAAGAAGAATCCATTAACACAGGGCAGTAAAATATTTGAGATGTTCAGAACCCAAAATCCCAGCTTCCATTTCAGACCTAAAGCTAGCTGGTTATGAAAAGAATAGAACTACTTTGTTTTAAATAGGGAAAAGATAGTACTTGACTCGTTTTCGGTTTCATTAGGTTACTAACAGGTGACAAGCCACTGTTTTTTGTTTTCGTTTTTAAATGTTTTTTACCCTTTTATTTTTTATATAATTTATGTTTTTATTTTAGAGTTCAGTAGCTACTTCTTGTAATTACCTTCAATTTCCATATGCTCAGTAATCATTGGAAAACTAATCTTTAAAATCCATACTGTTTCCTTCTCTCTCTTCTACATGTTACATGTATGATATAAGTACATAATTCACATTGTTTTTGGTCCTGAATAGAGCTGCAATAAAAGCACTAATTTGTGGGTGTGTAAAAACCTGTAGAATAAACTCATACTTGTAAAGATCACTTCTTTTTTCAATTCTCTTGATGTTTAAAACAGAAAGCCATAGGTTTTTCATTCTTTCAAAGTCAGGTTCTCTCCATAAATCTTTTCTCAGCGGTGGGAAAACATTGTGCATGTTTGTTTCAAAAGCCAGCTGGTTGGTATTTTTCCCCCGGGTTCATTCTGATCTGAATTCAGTGACAGGCTATGCCTTCCTGGCTCGTGAGCTATGGTTCTCCAACGTAGCCCATGGCAGACTCACCAGCAGGGCACGCTCCAACAGATGCTTGGGTCCCACCCCCAGAGTTTCTGATCCAGGAGGTCTGGGGTAGGGCCCACGAATTTCCATTTCTAGCAAGTCCGCAGGGGTTGCAGATGTCGCTGAAAATACTGCATGGATGCGAACATCGGTACCGTGAGGAGTAAGCCAGATACTTACTCTGTGTGGTTTGTTTCCAGTCTCGTGATCCGAGGTCTGGTTTTATCTTGCTTGCTGACATGTAGAGAAGTGTTCTTGCTTTCTGAGTGGATGTAAAGCACTGTCTCTCAATTTTTACCATGTTGAAGGAATTGAAGATTGGGAAAAATCTCATCATCTTGCTGTCTGTTTCTTTATGAGATTGGAAACTATGTTTATCGTGGTATCCATCATTTCTGTTACATAGTAGAAATGTAAATGCTTATTGAGTTAAATTGTTTCTTAACCAATTTTTTTTAAATCCTTCCTATACCTTTCTGGGATTTTGTTTTCATCCTCAGGTCCAACTTTATATTACCTATAAGGGTAAAAGTCAGTGGCATTAATTATATTCACAATGTACAACCATTACTAATACTATTTCCAAAACTTTTTTTCAGTCATTAAAAAATATTTAGTGGGGCGCCTGGGTGGCTCAGTGGGTTAAAGCCTCTGCCTTCGGCTCAGGTCATGATCCCAGCGTCCTGGGATCGAGTCCCACATTGGGCTCTCTGCTCAGCAGGGAGCCTGCTTCCTCCTCTCTGCCTGCCTCTCTGCCTACTTGTAATCTCTGCCTGTCAAATAAATAAATAAATATATATATATATATATATATATATATATATATATATATATATATATTTAGTAAGTTCTGCACGCAATATGGGGCTCAAACTCACAACCCCAGGATCGAGTCACATGCTTGGGGTTCCTGAGTAGCTCAGTCGGTTAAGCTTCTGTCTTCAGCTCAGGTCATGATCCCAGGGTCCTGGGATGGAGCCCTGCATCCAGCTTCTGCTCAGTGGTGAACCTGCTTCTCCCTCTCTCACCCTTTCCCTGTTCATGTGTTCTCTCTCTCTCAAATAGTTTAAAAAAAAAAAATCCTTTACTGACTCTGCCAACCTGGCACCCCTATTTCCAAAATTTTATCCCAACCAGAAGCTCAGTTAACCATTAGGCAGTAATTGACCATCCCCCTACCTATCTCTTGGTAGCTCCTAGTCTACTTCGTGTTTCTATGAATTTGCCTGCATAAGATACTTCATAGAAGTGGAGTTATACAGTATTTTTGTCCTGTGTCTGGCTTATTTCATTTAGCGTGATGTTTCCAAGCTCCATCCGTGTAGCATATATCAGAACTTTGTTTCTTCTATGGCTGAATAGCATCCCGGTGTGCGGATATACCACATTCCGTTTGTTCATCTCTCAGTGGTCACTTGGGTATCCACCGTTTGCTTCTAGTGACTAGTGCTGCTATAAATATGGGTGCATGAGTGTCTGAAGTCCTGTTTCCGGTTGTTCCAGGAGTATCTGTATGTTGGCTTTTACAAAATAAAAAGATCTGGGGTGCCTGGGTGGCTCGGTTGAGCATCTGCCCTCAGCTTGGGTCATGGTCCCAGGGACCTAGGCTCGAGCCCTGCATTGGGCTCTCTGCTCATCAGGGAGCTTGCTTCTCCCTCTCCCTCTGCCTGCTGCTCCCTCTGCTTGTGCTCACTCTCTTTCTGTCAAATAAATAAAATAGTTTAAAAAAAATTTAGAGGAAACTAACAATTGTGCAGAGTACTTTTCACTCAGATTGCTCATGTTCTTTTATTTTTGAGAAGTTTTTATTTTAATAATTTCTGCACATAATGTGGGGCTCAAACTCACAAACCCTCATGAGGATCAAGAGTCGCATGCTCTTCTGACTGAGCCAGCTTGGCGCCCCAAAGATTTTCATTTTTAAAATTTTTATTAGATATACTTTTAAAATTATTTATTTTAGAGAGTGTGTGAGTGGGGGAAGAGAGAGAGGGAGAGAGAATCCTCAAGCAAATTCCCCACTTAGCACAGAACCCAACATGGGACTCGATCCCAGGACCCTGAGATCACGACCTGAAATGAAATTGAGTCACCGACAGAGCAACTCAGGTGCCCCCCACCCCAAAGATTTTTTTACTTCTAAGTACTCTCCACACCCAGTGTGGGGCTTGAACTCACAACCTTGAGATCAAGAGACGCATGCTCCACTGACCGAGCGAGCCAGGTGTCCCGCACATTAGCTTTTTTTTTTTTTTTTGGATTATTTATTTATTTATTTGACAGAGAGAGAGAGAGAGAGAGAGAGAGAGAGAGAGAGAGAGAGAGATATCACAAGTAGGCAGAGAGGCAGGCAGGGAGAGAGAGGGGGAAGCAGGTTCCCCGCTGAGCAGAGAGCCTGATGCGGGGCTCCATCCCAGGACCCTGAGATCATGACCTGAGCCGAAGGCAGAGGCTTAACCCACTGAACCACCCAGGAGCCCCTCCACATTAGCTTTTAAAACCAAAAATATATTCATGTACAAAGGAATGATGTGGAAGGCCAGAGAGGACCCAATTCCTGACAAAGCTATTACTATGTTAAATCTTACCCCACTCACCGGAAAGAAATTCTGCAAGGGTTCTTACTCTCTTGTACCACTGTCAAGAGAGACCTGAGTCGTGGAATAAGAACTTCTTGCGATCGAGTTGTCAGAGCAAGTTTCAGGCATTTGGAGCCTGTATCTCGTGCATATCTCAGGAGAGCAATTAGCATGAAATAAGGCGCTCTTGTCTCCATAGTAAGTACTCCTTTATCTGAAACCCTTAAGGACTTTTTAGGTTTCAGTACCAGGAAGTCTAAACATTTGGTATCACTGGGACAAAAAGAATTACTGGGCATGAATCAAAAGTAGCTCAACAGAGGCACCTGCCTAGGTCAGAGCATGTGACTCTTGATCTCAGTGTCTTGAGTTCAAGCCCCATGTTGGACAGGGTGCCTACCTTTTTAAAAAAATAGCCAAAAAAAAAAAAATTGCCAAATAAGGGGCCCCTGGGTGGCTCAGCGGGTTAAAGCCTCTGCCTTCTTCTCAGGTCACGATCCCAGAGTCCTTGGATCGAGCCCCGCATGGAGCCCCGCATCGGGCTTTCTGCTCAGCAGGGAGCCTGCTTCCTCCTCTCTCTCTCTGCCTGCCTCTCTGCCTACTTGTGATCTCTGTCAAATAAATAAATAAAATATTTTTTAAAAAAATAGCCAAATAAGTACTTATTTATAATACATCCACAAAAAATATTTGGGCCAGTTGTTCAGAAACGACTTTGGCTGTGGAAATCGTGTTCTCAACAGAAGTAGCTTTTTCTAAAGGAAGAAGGTAGGGATGACACATTGTTTTTTCTTATTTTTTCTGTATTGCCCTACACTCAGCCTTCTTATTTAATATGTAATGAGCATCAACTCTGCCCTAAAAATCATCTTCAAGAATTTAATATTTCTAAATTTAGTACCCCGTTCAATTTCATATCTTAATTTGGACTTTGGAAATTTTCCGTGAACTGCAAAAGAATACTTTCTGGTTTCGTAACACTTTTTTTTTTTCAATGCCTAAGTTTCTCTTGCAAGTGCAGAAAATAAAAAGGTTATGAAAGTAAAAAGTGATATGATGTAATCTAATTTGACTTCATCAAGATGTTAGCATTCTGTTCATTTAAAAGTTTTCAGGATTTGAAGAATTAGGTAACTTTGAAAAAGCTAACCTTTAAGAAAGAGCAAAGATAATGCTGGAAAGAAATAAGACGTTTCTTAAGATGCATATCATGTCTTCTGCTGCTGAACGCACAGCAAAATGCCTCACTGCAGAATACTAACCAGCTGGTTTCCTGATGCTTCCACACTGATTTCCATTGTGTCTGGAATGCAAGGCAGATATTTTATTCAAAATGTCCCCACTTAATGGAAACATTCTATGAAACCAGGTTTCCTTTACCTTTTAGAATGCAAATCTTGAAAGAGAAGGATTATGTGATTTTCTCCCTGCTGTCAGTACTTAGGGCTTACAGTAAGAGTTTGGAAATAAGTTCTTCCTTTAAGATTTAGATTATAATAGCACATTCTGGGCCAGAGCGGATAAGCAGACACTTAACGGCTCCCTGACTCGCCAGATCTGACTGCCAGAAGGTAGGTGTCTGGCGGGCAGTTTGTTAGCTGACAACTAAATTTCCCAACATCTGGAATTTGTGCCCTGCATATAGTTACAAAATGTATGGACTTTGAAAAATGACCAGATAGGGGCGCCTGGGTGGCTCAGTGGGTTAAGCCACTGCCTTCGGCTCAGGTCATGATCTCAGGGTCCTGGGATCGAACCCCACATCAGGCTTTCTGCTCAGCAGGGAGCCTGCTCCCTCCCCCCCCCACTTACTTGTGGTCTCTCTCTGTCAACTAAATAAAATCTTTTTAAGAAAAGAAAATAAATAAAATCTTTTTAAGAAAAGATTTTATTTATTTATTCGACATACAGAGACACAGCGGGAGAGGGAGCACAAGCAGGGAATGGGAGAGGGAGAAGGCTCCCTGTTGAGGGAGAGGGCTTCATTCCAGGACCTCGGGATTATGACCTGAGCCAAAGGCAGACACTGAGCCACCCAGGTGCCCCAATAAGCAAACTTCTTTTTTTTTTTTTTAAGATTTTATTTATTTGATAGAGAGAGATCACAAGTAGGCAGAGAGGCAGGCAGAGAGAGGGGGGAAGCAGGTTCCCTGCTGAGCAGAGAGCCCGATGTAAGGCTCGATCCCAGGATCCTGAGATCATGACCTGAGCTGAAGGCAGAGGCTTAAACCACTGAGCCACCCAGGCACCCGGAGCATCTGATTCTTGATTTTCATTCAGGTCATGTTCTCAGGGTTGTGAGATCCAGCCCTTCATCAAGCTCCAGAGAGAAGATTCTCTCTCTCCCTCTGCCCTTCCTCAACCCATGCCTGCTCTCTCCTTCTCAAAAAAAATAAAATAAAATTACGAATGATACAAAATTGGTTGACATCTGACAAGGTCACACACTGTAAAGTGTTGAGGCTATTTTTTGCCAGGTGGGTATTACTTGCATTTTTAGCAGACAAAAGTCTGTAAATTAATCTCTGCTTCTACAAAACTTTTAAATAGCCCCGACGATAAAAAGTCATGCTCAGCACTGCACTGAAAGAAAATCCAGTGATCTCAAATCTTTTACTCATTTCCAAGGGTTTTTTCACCCCATTTCCAAGTTTTAAATATGTTTTCTGACATCATATATGTCTGCAAACCAGGAGGGAGGGTTGATTGTGTATTTTCTTGGATGACTATTACATTTCTTCTCGGTAGGGAGTAAATGGTCATTCTGGTTTTATGCACCTGTAATACTATGGATGAATAATGTACCTCCATCTCTGAAAGATGATCTGCCCTTTGACCTGGAAACACTGAGCTTCCGTGCCTATAGGGCTGGAGGCTCGACCTGGCCTGTAGAAAACTCACCGAGATGACGGTGATCCAGTCAAGTCTTCCTGGAGAGACAGTTTTTTGTCCTCTCCCCAAAGAGAGAGAGAGTTCATTTCTTTCCTTTTTTTGTTGTTTTTTGTTTTGTTTTGTTTTTAAGATTATATTTATTTATTTGACAGACAGAGATCACAAGTAGGCAGAGAGGCAGGCAGAGAGAGAGAGGAGGAAGCAGGCTCCCCGCTGAGCAGAGAGCCCGATGCGGGACTCGATCCCAGGACCCTGAGATCATGACCTGAGCCGAAGGCAGAGGCTTAACCCACTGAGCCACCCAGGTGCCCCTTTTCTTTCCTTTTTAAAAAATTTTTATTTCTTTATTTGAGAGAGAGAGCACAAGTCCGGGAGAGAGACAGGGGGAGAGGGAGGAGCAGACGCCCTGCTGAGCAAGAGCCACACTTGGTGACACTATCCCAAGACTGATCCCGAGATCATGACCTGAGCTGAAGGCAGACGCTTAGCCCACCGGGCCACCCATGCGCCCCAAGAGCCCTTTTCTTATCTTGGTCAAATTTGCCTGGGCGGGCTCCGGATGTTTTCTTGCCCCAAAGGGATGGGAAACCCTGTAAGACGTAAATTCTGAAAGCGACTAGTGGCTCTGGGCTTCCCAGGTGGGCCAGGGGAAAGGAAAGGAAAGGAGCTCTTCATCGTTCTCCTGGTACAAGTTCACTTGGAGCCGCAGACCTGGACGATGGTGTTACAAACCCCAGGATTCCAGGGACGCTGTTCTGACAGTTCACGCCTTGCTGGAAAAGCCCGTCTCAGCCCACTGTCTCTGCAGATGGCGTAGTACAGCTTTGCCAAGTTGGAGTGTAACGACCACGACTAACAAGGGGTTTGAAAATGCTTTTCAGAGAAAGGGCACTTGAACGTAATACTGATCAATGTTTTCCTCAACAGAAAACCTTTCGCGAACACGCACCAACAGCATGGGACTTCACACAACCCAGAAAGGAAATGAGCGACAGTTATCTCGTGGGAAGGAAGAGAACTTCCTTGCAGAGACAGGAATGTACCTCATTCACTTGGGTCCCGTGCAAGTCCTCCCGGACAACGGAGTATAGTTAGAATGACTTCAAGTAGCAGATAGTTTGCTCAAATCTGTCAGCAGACATCCAATAGCTATTCGAATCTAGCAAACTTATTTTAACAATATGATATGGATCTCAAAAACCAGAGAAATGTGTCAATGGTTAAACATTAAATTTCAAGGCACAGAGAACTGGGTCCCCGGGACCCTCTCTCTCTCTCTCTCTCTTTTTTATTTAAGATTTTATTTATTTGACAGAGACAGTGAGGGAACACAAGCAGCGGGGAGTGGGAGAGGGAGAAGCAGGCTTCCCGTTGAGCAGGGAGCCCCATTCAGAGCTCGATCCCATGACCCTTGGATCATGACCTGAGTTGAAGGCAGAAGATTAACCATGGAGCCACCCAGGTGCCCCTGCCAGGACCCTCTCTGCCATTTACAAACATGGAGATCATGGGTGGAGTTCATCGTGGGGTGTTTCCACTGCTGCTGGAAGAAACTCAGAAACACACAAGAGGTACTTCTCCCTCTTTCCACCCAGAAAGCCTTTCTTTTCTAGGGCCCATCGCCCTCTCTTAAAGGGCTGTGTGGTGTGGACGGAGAAGACAAGTTAAGGGCATGCTCTCTCCTTTGTCCCTGGATTCATTGGAGGAATGAACACTTTGTTCGGGGAGGCCGATGTGCATGGACCGGTGCTGGCCGGGGAAGAGAGGAAGAGGGTTGATTACACCTTGCCTGAAACCTAAGCCACTTCTGGTGTAAGAGAAGAGAAAATGTTACCTGCCCTTGCTAATCTCTCCAAAAATGTACAGAAAGAAGCTATACTAGACACACTGCTCTGAACGTTGCTTTTTTTCATTTATATATTTTTCATATATCTTAGGGATGTTTCCAGACTTCCTGGTACAGGTCTACCTTCTTGTTTTCCAGTAGATGCATGGATTTTTAATGTATTAAAAACCATCACTTATTAACCAGTCCCCAATTGATTGAATGGTTGCTTTCAGGTTTTTAAATTTTAAGTTTTTGGTATTTTTTTCTTTTTCTCCTCCCTAACTTTACTGAGGACTGAGTGGCCAATAAACATTGTATTTTACTTAAAGTGTCCAACATGATGGAATGTTTGGCTGGCTCAGCCAGACCCTGATCGTGTGGTTGTGAGTTTGAGCCCCATGTTGCATGTAGAGATCACTTTTTTTTTTTAAGATTTTTTTTTTAAAAGATTTTATTTATTTATTTGACAGACAGAGGTCACAAGTAGGCAGAGAGGCAGGCAGAGAGAGAGAGGGAAGCAGGCTCCCCGCTGAGCAGAGAGCCCAATGCGGACTTGATCCCAGGACCCTGAGATCATGACCTGAGCCGAAGGCAGTGGCTTAACCCACTGAGCCACCCAGGCGCCCTAAATAAATACAATCTTAAAAACAATTTAAATTAAAAATCATAAATAAATAAATAAATAAAGATGCCTGGGTGGTTCAGTCGGTTAAGCCTCTGCCTTCAGCTCAGGTCATGATCCCAGGGTGCTGGGATCAAGCCCCTTGTTGGGCTCCCTGCTTCTCGGGGATCCTGCTTTTCCCTCTGCTTGTGCTCTCTCTGACAAATAAGTAAATAAAATCTTTAAAAAGTAAATAAAGAAATAAAATAAAATCTTTAAACCAAAAAATAAGGTGTACAACATGATGTTTCGATATATTATGAAATGCCAATTAACATACAGTCACCACCTTACGGTTACCTTTCTGATGTGCAGTGAAAACGTTTAGTAAGTACTCTTTCAAGAAATTTCAAGTTTATGATACATTATCATTAACTGTAGTCCCTTTGCTGTATATTAGGTCTCTAGAATTTATTTGTTTTTTTAAATTTTTTAATAAATGTATTTTTTTTTATGATTTTATTTATTTATTTATTTAACAGACAGAGATCACAAGTAGGCAGAGAGGCAGGCAGAGAGAGGAGGAAGCAGGCTCCCTGCTAAGCAGAGAGCCCGATGTGGGGCTCGATCCCAGGACCCTGAATCATGACATGAGCTGAAGGCAGAGGCTTTAACCCACTGAGCCACCCAGGCGCCCCTTTATTTTATTTTCTTAAAAGAGTTTATTTGTTTATTTAACAAAGAGAATGAGTACAAGCTGGTAGAGTGGCAGGGAGAGGGAGAGGCAGGCTCCCCTGAGCAGGGAGCCCGACGCGAGCCTCCATCTCAAGACCTAGGTTGGTGACTTGAGCCGAAGGCAGCCGCCCAACTGACTGAGCCACACAGATGCCTGTCATCTTCTTTTTTTAACTTTTTTTTTTTTTAACGTAATCTCTACACCCCTTGTGGGCCTTACACTCACAACCCCGAGATCAAGAGTTGCATACTTCACCAGCTAAGCCAGCCAGCACCCCCAGCACTTAATCATCTTACAACTGAAAGTTTGTACTCTTGGACCAACATCTCCCCATTTTCCCCACCCTCTGTTATTTTTAATAGTTGTATTGAGGTATAAGGGACATACAACAAACATCACATATTTAAAGGGCACACTACACTTCAATCAGTTTTTACATATGTGTATACCCATGAAACGCTCACCAATATGGAGATAGTGAACATCTTGTCCCTGTCTCCCCACAACTTTCCTGGTGGCTCTTCCTGGTCCTTCTTTCTTTCTTTTTTTTAAAGATTTTTTATTTATTCATTTGACACACAGAGAACACAAGTAGAGAGAGAGAAGGGGCAGGCTTCCCACTGAGCAGAGAGCCCCTGGGATCATGACCTGAGCAGGAGGCAGAAGCTTAACCCACTGAGCCACCCAGGCGCCCCTCCCCTCTGTTTTCGTTCGGGATTTTGAGTAACCACCTCCCCCCCAACCATCACAAACAGTGCTGCGGTAAACACCCTTGAAGACCCACCTTGGTTCAGTTCTCCTCAAGACATACAGTCTTACTGACATTTCTGATTATTATATTCTCTAAAGTGACCGTTCGTATCATTATTCAGGTGACATTTCAGACTTCTCTCACGCATCACTTCCGATCACGTTTCCAGCCACCACCGCAGCGATCGCTCCTTCGTGGACAAAAATGATTTCAAGCTGGTCCAGCCACACCATGTCTTGCCTTGGGTCTGCCCTACTCTCCTCTCCTTCTGCTCTAGGGCTTCCCTATTGACGGAACCCCAACTCTCACCACTGAAAAAAAGCAGGGGTTAACATCCCGTGGGGTAAATCTTTGATCAAGGGGAGAAGGGAGTTGGGGGGTTGCTTCTTTCCAGTTTCTGCCCACTGGACTATCCTAAGTGCAGGTTATATAACTTCTCAGAGGACAAGTCCCCCAGGAGGACGCACTCAGCCACATTCAGCAGGGGTCACTTTATTTTTTTTATTTTTATTTTTTTTAAAGATTTTATTTATTTATTTGACAGAGAGAGATCACAAGTAGGCAGAGAGGCAGGCAGAGAGAGAGAGAGAGAGGAGGAAGCAGGCTCCCTGCTGAGCAGAGAGCCCGATGCGGGTCTCGATCCCAGGACCCTGAGATCACGACCTGAGCCAAAGGCAGCGGCTTAACCCACTGAGCCACCCAGGCGCCCCCAGGGGTCACTTTAATAATGCATCTTCCTCGTGGTACTTCCTCCTCATCCCCCAGCCCCCCCCAACCCCCCCACCCCAACCCGCTCCTGCCCTCTGAAACTGCATTCCCTAGTAAATGAGTAGCACCGAAGCTTTCGTTTCAGGCTCTGCTTTCTGGGGAATCCAGGCTAAGACAGTTGGTATTTCCCACGTGATTATACTGGCTTTAAATGAAGCCATCTGTAAATCTTTCTAGTGATCAGCGTTGGAATAGGATCCCGAGCTCTTGGGATTGTGAGATACGATATATAACAAATGCAAAACTGCTCTTTACTCTTCTGCATATGAGAGCAGTAAGAGTATAGAGGAGACCAAGAAAAGGCAGAGACTCTGACAGAAACATTTGCCACCGCTTTACTCACAGGTCTGCATTCTCTCATCAGCGCACGGCAATGGGCTTTCAGCTCTGTCCTCTTCTGAAATGGCCCTTTCGAAGACACCAGTGCCCACCATCGTATCACACCGCCAAAGAGCCGATATTCTGTTCGCATCGTACATGATCTCTCAGCAGCATTTGGCTCAGTTAACCACAGCCTTATTGAAACATTTTCTTGCGGCGCCTCGGTGGCTCAGTCGTTAAGAGTCATGATCCCAGAGTCATGGGATCGAGCCCAGCACTGGGGCTCCCTGGCATTGGGCTCCCTGCTCAGCGGGAAGCCTGCTTTTCCCCTCCCGCTCCCCCTGCTTGTGTTCCCTCTCTTACTGTGTCTCTCTCTGTCAAATAAATAAATAAAATCTTTAAAAAAAAAAAAAGAAAGAAAGAAAGAAACATTTTCTTCTTTCAGCTGCCCTGATGAAGTTGCCACCGCACCCTACCTTAATGGCTGTTCCTCCTTCCGTGCCTCCAGACCCCTGGCCATCGAAGAGGGCCATGGGCTCTCCTCAGCCTTCTCTTTTCCAGCTGTGTTCTCTCCCCAGACAATCTCATCCAATCCCATGGCTTTCGATGTATCTCTAGGCTGATGACTTCCACCTTAGTATTTTCTGCCCTTGCTTTCCTCTCGGACCTCAGACTCCAACTATCCACTTGGATCTACTCGGATGTCTTTTTTTTTTTTTTTTAAGATTTTATTTATTTATTTGACAGACAGAGATGACAAGTAGGCAGAGAGGCAGGCAGAGAGGGGAGGAAGCAGGCTCCCTGCTGAGCGGAGAGCCCGATGTGGGGCTCGATCCCAGGACCCTGAGATCATGACCTGAGCCGAAGGCAGAGGCTTTAACCCACTGAGCCACCCAGGCGCCCCTCTACTCGGATGTCTTAAAGGCAACTGGAATGTAACAGAGTCACAGCAGAACTGACTTTGCCGTCGACCTGCTTCCCTCTGTTCTTCCACATTTCAGGAAACGGCACCATACAGTAGCTCAGGCCACGAAACTCAGATCACATCCTTTTGTTCTCGCCCCTCCTCTTACCCATTAACAAGTCCTGAGTCTTCCTAGTTCATCCCCAGTCCAGCCACTTGTCAGCACCTCCACGGCTACCACGTGACCCAAGCCGCTGTTGTATCAAGTCTGGACTACGGCCAAATGCTACCAGACTGGTTTTTTGTTTTTTGTTTTTTAATTTTTTAAAATTTATTTGACAAACAGAGATCACAAGTAGGCAAAGAGGCAGGCAGAGAGAGAGAGAGGAAAGCAGGCTCCCTGCTGAGCAGAGAGCCAGATGCGGGGCTTGATCCCATGACCTGAGCGGAAAGCAGAGGCTTTAACCCACTGAGCCACCCAGGCGCCCCCAGACTGGTTTTTGTAAAACTTAAATCTGATTGTATCTCATTCCTGCTAAAAAAAAAAAAATAAATAAATCTTCCACCAACATCCCTTGTGAGGATAAAGATCACCAGCCCCTACCTGATCTGTCCCTGGCTGACCTTTCTGATCACATATCTGGATTCTCTTTTCCCTCTTCTTTTCTTTCTTTTTTTCTTTCTTTCTTTTTTTAAAGATTGTATTTATTTATTTGACACAGAGAGAGAGATCTCAAGTAGGCAGAGAAGTAGGCAGGGTGGCGGTGGGGGAAGCAGGCTCCCCGCTGAGCAGAGAGCCCGATGCAGGGCTCGATCCCAGGACCCTGAGACCATGACCTGAGCCTAACGCAGAAGCTTAACCCACTGAGCCACCCAGGCTCCCCTTCCCTCTTCTTTTCTGACACACTAACATGTTGAGCTTTTTTTGGTTCCTCCTCTTTCCATGCTAATTTCCCAACACTCTTCTCTAGACCTTGATGACTGGCTCTTCTTGGGCTCTTTCTTATTACTTGGGTCTCAGCTCAAGTGTCATTTCTCCAAGAGGACTTTCCTGACATCTGGTTAAAGTCCAGTGGTTAAAGTGGGTCTGGTCCTCAGATCCTCCCTATTATCCAGGTTTATTTGACCAAGTTGCTTATCACTTCCTAAAATTACCTTGTCATTTACTGTCCTCCTTCCTTAACCCTTTGTGCAAGTACTGATGGTCTCTGTCTCCTAGACTCCTTGACCCAGGATGGTAGCTCTTGTCCGGTTCCCTGCTACATCCCGGGAATTTAAAATAGAACCTAGCCTAGAACCCAATAGGAACTCATACTTTTGGATATGAAATACGTATTTGTTGAATGAATGAATGATGTGTGGTAGCATTGTCATCCTTTCCCTTCAGCTGGTTGTTTAAAAGACTTTGGATAAAAAAGGTCAGAGGGTGATTTGCAATCTTTGGAACTAATTGGCGCCTTTTTTTAATTTTCCCCCATTAAAAGATATATTTCCCTGGCTTTTCTTTCATTACTTTTATATATATATATTTTATTCATTTAAGCAATATCTCCACCCAACCTTAGCTAAAACTCAAGAATCATGTGCTCTACCTACTGAGCCAGCCAGCACTCCTACAATTATTATTATTATTTTTTTGCTCAGAGGGTCAGGGTCACCGAAGAGCTTATAGAACTGTGAGAAGGAAGAAACATCCTGTGTCTCCCCTCCATATCTCAGGGGCTTGGAGTGTCAGAGCTTGGAGGAGGAACTTGAGACACAAAAGACCAAATGTTTGATGAGTTCAGCCTGCTGGAATTTTCCGAGAACCCTTGAGCTTGGTGCTGGTCTGGCTCAGCATAGGGGTTAATATTCGATCCTCTTGCTGGAGCCCAAACACCAACCCGGACTCCAGACTTCCTTATTCAATAACTCTGTAATCCCTGTGTACCCTCTGGGTACTTTAGTCGTCCTATTTGTGTGGGGATGATGATGATAATAGAGATTGAGATGATGGTGCTTCCGAGGGTTGTGTAAGGATTAAATAAATTTAACTCTCCCTGGGAAAGATTCGGCTCCATTACTAGGCTGGATTCTGAGCTAGTTTGCTAAAAGGAGCCAGGCTTGAGATGGCAAAGAGCAAATGGCCTCATGGTGCTTTTAGGGAAATATTCAACTTTGCCTCACATTTATTAAACAGGTAAAAAATTCCCTCAGTCCTTCCTGCACCCCTCCCACCTTGCTCCTTTCTCTCCTTTTCTGTCTCCTTCCTCCCTTTCTCAGAGATACAGGGGAAAAGAGGGAAATAAGTGCTCCTTCCAACATTTAATTTAATTTTTTTTTTTTTTTTTTTAAAGAACTCTTAATTCCAGTGCACTACTTCCTGGAAAAGCCTGCATGGCCCTTAGTGGCCACTAGAGGGCAGCTCTGTTCAGGGGTCCCGGCTGCTGCGTGGGAGCGGGGGCGGCAGGGGGGCTGTAAATGGTGCAAGGAAGATCTGAAACCCCTTCCACTCCCTTCCCACTCCTGTTCTCCGCCAAGGAAGGGCAGAGGATGTGCTGGGCACACTCTCGGGTCTCTCAAACGACAGCAGGAGACTGATGCTGTCTCCTTTTGGTGGCAGCCGGTGGCCCCGGTGATCAGGGTGTGGCGTTGCCCAGGGCCTTGGTGTCCATCCATTGCCCTCAGCCCCAAGAATGAGTGGGGGCTTCGGGAGGCACAGGGGCTGAGCCCTTGGGGATTTTCCTTGGTGACAAGGAGGGACAGGTGTCCTCTCCCTCTTTCCCATCACCCACAAGGGGGGGTTTGCCCACAGGGCGGGGTGGTTGTCCCGCTCTCTCCCTCTAAGGAGGGAAGCAGAGCGGACCCAACTCATGTGGTGAAGCTCCTCCATGGGTCTTTTCTGAGCCCCTCCACCTCCACCTCCAACCCCCTGCCTGGCCAGTCCAGGGGAGGAGAACACCACCACACCGTCTGTGTGTGAATGCGTGCGTGTCTCCCCCAGACGGAGTCCAGAGACCACAGGGTCTGCCAAGGACCATATTCCCTTGCTCAGACTTTGGTAACAAAATACCACGGACGGGGTGGGAGGCCAGAAATCCAAGATCCAGGTGTGGACAGGTTGGTTTCCTCTGAGGTCTCTGTCCTTGGCGTGTAGAGCGTGGCCCTCTCACTGCCTGTCCATACGGTCCTGATCTGGCACCAACCCTTAGAGACCCATCGTCTTCTTTCAAAAACACCAGGTGCATTGCACCAGCCCGCCCTGCCCCCCCAACAGCCCCATTTTAACCTCCTCACCTCTTTCAAGGCTCCTCTCCAAATCTGCTTCCTTACTGAGGGACTAGAGGTTAGGCCTTTGTTGTAGGGACACTGGGGACACAGCGTAGCTCACAGTACACTGTGGCTCACTGGGCTCAGTTCTCTTCAATGTCAAGGACAGCTAAAGAGACCACCCGAGATTGCATATTCTCCCCCGCTGGGATGACAGAGGTGAGGAGGGGAGAGGGAAGGTAGGGGACTCATTGAGGATCCGGGTGGGAAGGCCAGGGAGAACCTCAAAGGTACTAATGGTGTGAGTGGGGGGAAAGGGGGGCAGGGGGGCAGTCTGAGCTGTGCTGGGCTGCGGGCAGGTAGGGCTGGGGCTCTTACTCCATTCCATCCCCCTGCCCCTGCACTGCACGGGGGTGGTGGGGGACAAGGGACAGCCCTGCAGATACACACACACACTCTCCAGCTGCAGTGACTGTCTGATCCCCAGGGTGGCGAACAGGATACCTTTCGCAGCCTCACCCTCCTGAGGTGTAGGCCCTTCACGTAGTGGGGGGGTTCCCGAGAGTGGGAACCCTACTCAGAGTCCAGTTTGGTCCAAGGAAACTCACTGGGAAAGGGTCACTTGTACTGCCCAGGAAGCTGAGTAGAGGACCTTGACCTGAAAGGAGGGCAGAGGATCCAGGACCCACTTTAATACTGAAACCCGTCCCGCTCCTCCTGTGTTCCTTCATTGCTTCCCGGGAGGGCTACACTTTATGAGACCCTCGCAGGAGGGCAGTCCCCAGCACGGTGGTCTGCAGACGCCGTCTTCCCATCTGCTGTGGGGTGTGTGTGTGTGTGTGTGTGTGTGTGTGTGTGTGTGTTACACCTGGAGCTAGCGACAGCTGCAGGGCCGGAGGAACTTTCGAGAGCTCTCCTCACCTCCTCACCAAACACGTCTCTCAAGCTCGCCCAGCGCCAGACGTCCCCGTGTCTCCTCCTGGTATTTTTAACTATTAGACCATCTCCCAAAGCAACTGGAACATTCTCCAGGCTGTATTCTAAGGCTCCATCCAGCCCACCCGACCATACCGCGTGGCCTCTGAGAGAGCGACTTGCCTGATTGCGCTATGCTGGGGAGGTTGTGATCTAGCGTCACTGTGGTGTGGATGTGAAGAAAATCCATTCTTGGGGAAACTGCAAAAATCTGATGACAGTCAGAAGAAGAAGAAAAAAGGGGGCCAAGCACTAGATTTCTGCAGAATCCAGAGATTACTGTACCATCCCTGGCTCTCTCCTTTTCCTTGGGATGAGCTAAGTTTTTCCTTCCAAGGAACAAGCCAAGTGTTTCCAAAGGACAAACTGTCTATGTCATTTTCCACAGCTGCGGCTGGTGTTAGCAACGTGGTCCCAACATGGCTGAGGAGGCAGGAGAAATGGTTTAGATCGAAGCCCAAGGAGCATGGGGCTGGGGAAACAACCAGCCCCCGCCAGGCACTTAGGTCATATTCTCAGAAGTGTCAGAACGTGGATGTCTGAGGACCGTGCAAAGGAGAACCCTTTGCGGAAAGTGTTTCTGGAATGTCAGGTGAGGGGGGTGGGGGGAGGGGGGAGCAGAGGCCAGAAGCTGATTCTGCTCCGGGAGTTGGGTCTACCTTCCCCGGGGACGATCGCGTCTGCTATGGTGTGGCTTGGTCTGCAGGACTGGATTAACTCCGAGAAGTGCTATAAAGCAAAAAAGCCAGGGGTGTGCTCTACCTCTACCCTTCCAGACGTTTCCACCCTTCCCCCTGGGGAACAAGCTCGCTGCCACTGCCAGATCTTTCCAAGAGTGTTCCCCACCCAATTTTCCACAGCCCACACCGTCCCCCATGCCCAGGGGCTGTTGGGTTGGTAGAATTCAGAACGTGTTTATTGCCATTTAAATAACACACTCTAGTTGCAGAAAAATTTAAAACCACAGAAAAATGTAAATAAGAGATAAACAGGGCGCCTGGGCGGCTCAGTTGGTTAACGGTCTGCCTTCAGCTCAGTCCAGAGATCGAGTCCGCATGGGGCTCCTTGCTCAGGGGAATCTGCTTCTCCCTCTCCTGCTGCCCCTCCTCCGACTCATGCTCTTTTTCTCTCTCTCTCCCATTCTCAAATAAATAAATAAAATCTCAAAAAAGAGAGATAAACAATTACTTGTTATCTCCAACCACCCAGAGACCATCACTGATAGGGTTGTAATGTATTTCCTCCTGTTTGTTTCTCTCGCTTTCTTTTTTAATTAAAAAAAATATATATATATTCCCCCCCACGTGGGGCTTGAACTGATAACCCCAAGGTCAAGAGTTGTGTGCCCTTCCCACTGAGCCAGCCAGGCACCCCCCCAGTCTTGTTTTTCAATGACGCTTTAAACATTTCTTTAAACAAAGACGCAATGTCTACTTGGATTACGTTCACACATATGTTACATGTGCATCATCTCTTTTATCTTGATTTTTCCATTTAATGTTATATCTAAGCATTTTTCCATGGGTGGCGTCCTTTGGCGAGAATTCCGCAGACATCAGGGCAAGGGACCCGGGAGGAGCCTGCAGGGACGGGCTGCGTCCCTCTTTCGCTCCCTGAGAAAGCACAGGGTGTCGGCCGGTGGGGGCCAAGCAGGGGCCCTGGTTCTTCCCCCAGCCCGGTGCTCCCTTCCAGGGTCAGGCCGAGCTGCTGGCCTGATCATGCCAAGCTGCCTCCCACGGGGCCCTTCTGAAGCTTTCCACAGCCTCGGCATCAACGACACTTTTGTCTGCTCCACTTGGGGGAGAGGGCTGGATAGTCTGTTTTTTGTGTCCTTGATGGATTCAGCCCAAGTTTGATGGACCCGTGGACTTGCTCAGTTTCCCTGGATGGCCCGGCTCCAAGCACAGCTCTGAAGCCAAGGAAACCAAAATCCCTGCTTCCAAAGCCAAAACAGACAGGCGTTTCCTGATACTGCGTGTGTGTGTGTGTGTGTGTGTGTGTGTGTGTGTGAGAGAGAGAGAGAGAGAGAGAGAGAGAGAGAGAGAGTCCCGACCTGTGATTTTATTTCTGCGATACTAGGAAACAGCTTCTGTGCATAGCCCCGCGCTGTTTCTCGGCTGCTTTCGTGCAGGAACACGATCTAGCCCTCCCCAGCTGACTCAGTGGGAAGGAAAAGTAAGTGGCTTTGAATGAAAATTTTCTTACAAAGCAATTAAACCTACAGCTGGACCAGAGCTTTGTGGATGAAAATAATTAGTTTTTTTTTTTAAATTAATTAATTTATTTATTGGTTGGGGTGCAGAGAGAAAGAAGCAGGTCCGTCCTCCCCAAGGACGGACCCAGGACTCAATCCCACAATCCTGGCTGAGCTCACGACCTGAGCTCGAACCAGGACTAGAACTTTCAAAGGACTGAGCCACCCAGGGGCCCCGAAAATAATCAATGTTTTAGGAAAAACACTGCTTCCTCAGGTGTGAATGTGTTGTAGGTGACTTGTTCCACAGCATAGCTAAAGTACGAAGGTTTACAAATAACTGATTCTTGTATTATGATAAAATATACTTAACATAAAATTCATCATTTTTACCCTCTTTAAGTGTAGAGTTCTGTGGAACTAAGCACACATAACTTTTTTTTGTTTTTAATTTTATTATTTATTTGATGGACAGAGATCACAAGTAGGCAGAGAGGCAGGCAGAGAGAGAGAGACGGAGAAGCAGGCTCCCCGCTGAGCAGAGAGCCCGATGCAAGGCATCAGATCCCAGGACCCTGAGATCATGACCTGAGCCGAAGGCAGCTGCTTCACCAACTGAGCCACCAGGTGCCCCTATATAAATAAATCTTAAAAAAAAAAAAAAAAAAAGTTTAAGAATGGCTTAGAGCTTAGAGCACCCTTTCTCAAAGATCTGGAGAACCCCGGGAAATTTCTAAGACCCTTTCACGGTGTCCGTGGAATTAAAGAAGCATTTTCATGATAACACCGAGACCGCCCTCATCGTTTCATGAGTGCAAAGTGGGAGCGCGCCAGTGCTTATGTGGTCTGTGATATCACAACAGATCGGGTCCAGAAGCAGGTATCAGAATCCAGCTGTCTCTTGTTAATTCAGACATTAAAGAGGTTTGTGAAAGGGTGGAGCCACCGCTCTTTTTACTGATTTTTTCTTTGTGGAAAACATAATTTTAAAAATATATATATATTTTTTAAGATTTTATTTATTTATTTGACAGAGATCACAGTAGGCAGAGAGGCAGGCAGAGAGAGAGGGGGAAGCAGGCTCCCTGCTGAGCAGAGAGCCCGATGCGGGGCTCGATCCCAGGACGCTGGGATCATGACCTGAGCCGAAGGCAGAGGCTTAACCTACTGAGCCACCCAGGTGCCCCTAAATATATATTTTTTAAAGATTTATTTGTATTTTAGAGGGAAAGGGGGTGGTGCGCAGAGGGAATCCTAAGCAGACTCTGGCTGAGCACAGAGCCCTGTGGGGGTCTGAGTCCCACTGCCCTGAGTCCCTTCATGAGATCATGACCCAAGCCGAAACCAAGAGCAGGACGCCTAACTGACTGCACCACCCAGAAGCCCTGAAAATATAGTTTTCTCATGAAACCATGTTGTTTGTATTAACACGAAATGGGTTTATTATTGTTGTTTGACAATAAGCTAATACACAAATATTTAAACTTCTCTCTTTCGGTTTCCAAGGCAGGAAATCTTGAAGCATTGCACACATAAATGAAGCTCTCTGGGGTGGTCAATAGTTTTTAAGAGCTCGAAGGGGTCCTGATAGAAGTTTGAGAACCTCTAGCTTAGCCAATTAAGATATTGTTATCTCACATAACAGGAGGCTCGAAGGCAAACTGGTGGGATCTGGGCTAGAGACAGTATTTCAACCATGATGTTGAGGACCCAGGGAGCTTTCTAAATTTCCAACTTTCCATTTGGCCACGCTCAGCTTTTAGCAGCATCCCTTCCTCGTGGTTGAAAGACAGATGGTCAAGGAGTTCCAGGCATTGCAGACATGCAGACATCAAGCCAAGAAAGGCATTTCCTCCCATGAATCTCTGCAGTAGGGGAAACCTTGCCCAAAAGCTTTCTTACAGGTCCTGTTGGCCAGGATCAGGTCACATGCCCGTCGTCCAGCCCTAAGGAGGGTGAGAAGCAAGTCTTCGCATTTTTAGCTTCTATGGAAGAGGGAGTCCTGCGGCAGGGAAGGTTGTGAGGGGAGGTGCTTGGGCTGGAGCACTGGGGCAGTTGGGCCTGTTGGAGAAGCAGCAAGCAAGCCCGCATGGGAGCATGGGAATGCCATTGTCTCCTCGCATGCAGGAAAGCAGGGGAAAAGGCAGGGATCCACTGCGTTAGCCTGGAATCCTTGTTATATCAGGTTGACTGTAGAAAAAGTTCAGTGCATTGCAAGAATGAGGCCCAACTGTTTTGTTGGGGGAAAACATGATATGAATTTGGAATCCACTATGCAGGTTTCCTTAATACTTAAGGTATAAACTCAGCAAATTAAACAATTGACTTGTTAAAAAGGAAACGGCAGGTCCCAAAATGGATTCACCTGTGCTCAACCCCACATCAGCAAACCAAGACTTAATACCTAACCTAATTGCAGCTTCAGCCCCCAAGGAATGTCCCCTTCACAGTCAACACAAAGTACCTGGTCAGCAGCCGAGGGCTAATCCACCTGAGAACCCCTCCCATTCCCCCAGGAAAGCAAACTTGCCTGAAAAAATGCAGTCTTTGCATTTCCTTTTCTGACCTCTCTTCCACCTCTAAAAACCTTTCCTCTTCAAAAAAAAAAAAAAAAAGAGGAGTGTGGCACCCGGGTGACTCAGTCGGTTAAGGGTCCGACTCTTGATTTCAACTCAGGTAAGTGATGATTTCAGGGCTGTGGAATGGAGTCCAGTGTTGGGCTCCACGCTGGGTGTGGTGCCTAGTTAGGATTCTCTTTCTGCCTCTGCCCCTCCCCACCCACTCTCAAAAAAAAAAAAAAATAATAAAGCAAATAATCCTTTCCTTTTCTGCAACTCAGGGGAGCTCCCTTCCAGGGCTAGATGGGATACTCCTGGATTCAGCAATTGTTGCTGAATTGTTGCAGAATTGTTGCCTGTTTGATCTTCAAAGATTCTAAGCTGAATTTTTGTTATTTGACAGATTTAGTGTCATTGACTGGGAGCAAAGGAGACTTCCAAGGACTTGGGGAACAGTAGAAACACAGACGAGGTACCCTGCAGGCATTTCAGAGCTCACCGCCTTTCTCGTCCTTCCGAGGGCGGTGGGTGAACTCCCGTCGGTTCTGAATTCTGCTTTCTTTGCACTGAGCTCCTAGTCTAATTGGCTTTCCAGTCCCGGGGCTTAGCATGTTAGCTTGAGCTGGCCGATGGTTCCATTCAGAACTCTTGGTTCAGTGCAAAATTCCCCTGTGGTTTGCAGGATCTTTTCCGAATTCCAACCTCCAGTTCTCACTTACTGGGAGTTGGTGGTTTTGTCCTTTCCCCAGTTCCAGTCTGCGATCTCTATTTACCAGAGTCGACAGATATATTTTTTAAAGATTTTATTTATTTATTTGACAGACAGAGATCACAAGTAGGCAGAGTCAGGCAGAGAGAGAGGGGGAGGCAGGCTCCCTGGCAAGCAGAGAGCCCAACTTGGGACTCGATTCCAGGACCCTGAGATCATGACCTGAGCTGAAGACAGAGGCTTAACCCACTGAGTCATGCAGGCGCCCCCCACCCAGAGTTTTTTTTTTTTTTTTAAAGATATTATTTATTTATTTGAGAAAGAGAGAGCATGAGGCAGAGGGAGGAGGCCTACCCAGCAGGGAGGCCGGCATGGGGCTTGATTCCATGACCTGAGCCGAGGGCAGACGCTTAGCAGACTGAGCCGTCTGAGGGCCCCTGGAGTCTGCAGACCAAATCCAGACTAGGGGAGCTGCTGGTAGGGCCCACACCCTTCTCTTGGCCTGTCCACAGTAACGCCTTTTGGTTGCCGCTGGTATCCAAAGGTGCACATGTTTGTCTGTCTTGTTTTGTGTAGATAAACGCTGTTGCTAATGGAGATCTCAGAGGCCAAAAAGCTGCAAAAATTGGTGGTCATGGGTCAAGCACTTAAAATCTATTAGACTGTTTGCCCATCACTCAAAGACTCCCAGGCTAGAGGAAGCTGCTGACGGAGTGCGTTAGACTGACACTGGGTCAGCCGCCAACTTCAGGACCACTGTCATCCAATCCCCCAACCGGGAGCAGATCCCCCGTAGGTGTTATTCTGCCTCCAAGACACCCCAAGGCTTAGCTGAAAAAATATAGAAACAAGATTTTTCAAATCTATAGAGTCAAACACGCCACCTTCTGGCACACCTTCTTATTTTATGGCCAAGAACTTTGGCCCCGGAAGCTCTAAGTATGCACAAAGATAACAACATCTTACTACGCTTGTTTTGTGTCCTGAGAGTGTGGCTTGGTCACCTGTAGGTGGCCGTGACTAGATACAGCTGGACAGAAAATGTGAACTCAATTTCTTCTGCCGCTGGGGTCCTCCCAAACTGCGGCCGTCCTCAGGGGAATTACAACCTAGAATTACAGCCTCCAGAATGAGGAATGGTCCTACTGGGTAAGATTAGTGAAGAAGCGCATTTAAAAGCAAAGCCTAAGTAAGGTGCCTGGGTGGCTCAGTAGGTTCAGCCTCTGCTTTTGGCTCAGGTTATGATATCAGGGTCCTGGGATGTAGCCCCACTGTGGGGCTGCTTAGCGGGGGGCCTGGTTCCCCCTCTCTCTGTGCCTGCCTCTCTGCCTACTTGTGATTGCTGTCAAATAAATAAACTCTTTTTTTTTAAATTTTTTTAAAAGAGTTTATTTATTTATGTGACAGACAGCGATCACAAGTAGGCAGAGAGAGAGGGGGAAGCAGGCTCCCCGCTGAGCAGAGAGAGCCCGGTGCGGAACTCGATCCCAGGACCCTGAGATCATGACCCGAGCTGAAGGCAGAGGCTTAACCCACTGAGCCACCCAGGCGCCCCTAAATAAATAAACTCTTTAAAAAAAAGTATCTTCTGCTCCAGTGTCAAGCCCAGGGTCCTCAGATGGAGTCCCGCAACGGGCTCCTTGCACAATGGGAAGCCCGCCCCTCCCTCTGCCTGCCGCTCCCCTGCTTCTGCCCTCTCTCTCTCTGCTTGTTCTCTCAATAAAATCTTGAAAAAAATAATTAAAAAAATTAAAGGGGTGCCTGGGTGGCTCAGTGGGTTAAGCCTCTGCCTTCAGCTCAGGTCATGATCCCAGGGTCCTGGGATTGAGTCCCACATCGGGCTCTCTGCTCAGTGGAGAGCCTGCTTCCCCCTGCCTCTCTGTCTACTTGTGATCTCTCTCTGTATGTCAAATAAATAAATAAAATCTTAAAAATATATATAAAAATAAATTTAAAAAAATTAAAGTTTTTTGTTTTGTTTTGTTTTGTTTTTTAATTCATTTGAGAGAGATACAGAGACAGAGCACAAGCAGGGGGAGAGGCAGAGAGAGAGGGAGAAGCAGACGCCCCGCTGAGCTGGGAGCCGGACATGGGGCTCCATCCAATGACCTGGAGATCATGACCTGAGCCAAAGGCAGACGCTTAACCATCTGAGCCACCCAGACCAAAATAAAAAAAATAAGAGAGATTTGTTGCAAAAGACTAATGAGAAATTAAAGACAGAGTGGAACCTAAAAACCAAGAGGCAGTAAGTTTGAGGTAACTTTCCCTGCTCCCCCTTTATCTGACTACTCATTCCAGTAATCCTGTCTGAATTGCCCTTAGATGACTGTAAACAGAAGTCTGCCGCTAATGACCCTCCCTAGAAGAAGGCCCCCACTTACAGGACCCTCCCAAAGCTGCTGGGACTCTGAAGGATTTTCTGGTAAGCTTCTGTGTTACTCTCTTAAACAAGCAAGGGAAAACTAAAATTAAAAATAGTGAAAACACTTGCCAAACTCTGGTAAATACCAGAGCTACAGATGGGATCCTGGAAAGCTGGCAGAAGCTGGCTAAGGGTGAGAATTCTCGCCAGAGTCTCTCTTCCAGACCTTTGTGTGTAGCGGCTGGGAAGAAGGGCAAAATAAAATAGCTTCTGCACCTTCCTCGGGGACGCCTCTGGAGTCTGAGGGGGTATTTGATACCACCAGGAATATTTACTGTTTTCCCGACTGAAAAGTACAGTGGCGTCCTGTGGTCAGGGATTGGCCGAATTGCAGGAGCCTGACAAAATTCTTTTTAGGCACTCTTTTTTTTTTTTTTTTTTTTTAAAGATTTTATTTATTCATTTGACAGAGAGAGATCACAAGCAGGCAGAGAGGCAGGCAGAGAGAGAGAGGAAGAAGCAGGCTCCCCGCTGAGCAGAGAGCCCGATGCGGGACTCGATCCCAGGACCCTGAGATCATGACCTGAGCCGAAGGCAGCGGCTCAACCCACTGAGCCACCCAGGCGCCCCTTTTTAGGCACTCTTAAGTTAAAATAAAATTAGGAACCCAGAGAGAAAGAAAAGTCCTCTTCAGCCATTGTAAAAGGATTTATGGGTGAATCAACTTACCGTGTCATTTCAGTTGCAACCCTAGCCCTTAAAGGAATCGAGAACAACTATCCTAACTTACATTTCTTTGCAAAACTAAAAATGCAGATCTAGAGACAGGTCAAAGGTTACATATTCATTTTTCACCAATCCCCAAATTTCCCCTATTTATCTTACTACAAGTCTTTTTTTTTTTTTAAGATTTTATGTATTTATTGGAGAGAGAGAGAAAGCACATGCAGGGGGAGGGGCAAGGCGGTAAGGAGAAGCAGGTGCCTCACTGAACAAGAACCCTATGAGGGGTTTGAACCCAGGTCTCTGGGATTAGGACCTGAGCCCAAGGAAAAGGCTTAACTGACTGAGCCACCCAGATACCCCTATTTTACTACAAGTCTTATAACTTGCCTTCTTCCCTGTGCCTTTGAGATGTAAATATTAAAGTAAAAGCTTTAGGGAGGTCATTCTCAGCATAAAAAAAAAAAAAAAAAAAAGGCAGGGATTGCGGTAGGTCATTTAGAACTTGGCCTAATGGGAAAGCTTAAGTGTACTGAAGCTGTGAAATCTCTGTTTCTGACCGTCGGTATGATATATAAATATATATAGATTTATCTATATCTATATATGTATGCATGTATTTGCTCCCTCTGGATGGTATTACTAACATTAATTTGTAAAAGAGGTATATTTAATTGGCTTCAACAAATAAGCACATATAAATTGAGTAATCACAAAAATTCTCAAAAATGTAATAAAAACTGACCCAAATGCTTTTCAGATTCACATGATCTGGGACAATATCCATTATTAAATCTAATTTAATTTGGGAGGCTAATTAACTATAGGCATTTTTTTAGAGTTATCAACATTGAATATAATGCATATATATAATATAGAACATATATAATATTATTATATAACAATATATAATAATGTAATGCAACTTTTATCCTACATGGGTTTATTAATCAAATAAGTTCATGCTATCTCTGATACCAAATTTGGGAGTAAGAAAAATTAATTGTTTTGATAAAATTTTCAAAAAAGACATAAATATGGGTGCCTGGGTGGCTCAGTGGGTTAAGCCTCTGCTTTTGGCTCAGGTCATAGTCTCAGGGTCCTGGGATCGAGTCCCGCATCAGGCTCTCTGCTCAGCAGGGAGCTTACTTCCTCCTCTCTCTCTCTCTCCCTCTCTCTCTGCCTGCCTCTCTGCCTACTTGTGAACTCTCTCTGACAAATAAATAAATAAATAGATAAAAATTAAAAAAAAAGACATAAATATAATTGTTAAGAACAAGTAAATAAAATAGAAGTAAGATTAAAAGTGTATTTATTTATTTATTTATTTAGTAGAAAGAGAGAGAAAACATTTAAGTAGCGGGGAGGGACAGAGGAAGAGGAAGAAAGAGAAGCAGACTCAGACTCCCCACTGAGCCAGGTTTCCCATCCCAAGCACTGGGGGCTCAATTCCCAGGACTCTGAGATCATGACCTGAGCCGAAGGCCGATGCTTAACGGACTGACCCACCCAGGCGCCCCTTTTTTATTTTTTAATTTAATTTAATGTTTACATTTTATTTATTTATTTATTTTGGGATATAAAATTTTTAGGTGAACTTTTAAGATAGTTTCCCAAATCTTTTTGGTAACCTGAAACCTTAAAGTTTTGTCCGTTTAAATGAAATGATGAGTCAAGTTAAATTCATAAATATCCAGATCATGTCCAAAAAAGATAAAATACTGAACCATTAATTGCTAGGTTTATCTATGTTTCATTTCCTTCTACCGAGAAACTGAGGATATTTAGGTCTATTAGTAAACATGTTTTATGCACGCTAAGAAATTGTCAGTGGAAAATAATAAATTTCTAGAAATTATAAAAAATATTTTTATGGGTGCCAATCCATAGAATGCTAATGTAAAAGATAGTTCATAATTGTTTGCTTCTTAAATTTCACTAGAAACTAAAAGCTTCTCAGGGTTAAAAATTATAATGTTTTTAATTAAAAGTACTAAAATAGTAAAAGAAAGAATTTTATGTGTGGTTAAGATTGGAATGAATTTAATTAAGTAAATGAGTTGATTTTTTTTTTTAAAGATTTTATTTATTTATTCGACAGACAGAGATCACAAGTAGGCAGAGGCAGGCAGATAGAGAGAAAGGAAGAGAAGCAGGCCCCCTGCTGAGCAGAGAACCTGATGCGGGGCTCGATCCCAATCAGGACCTGAGCTGAAGGCTGAGGCTTTAACCCACTGAGCCACCCAGGCACCCAGAATTCATTTTTTTTTTTTTTAATTGAAGTGTATTTGACATAAAAGTAAATGAACTTTTGGGCTGCGGGGCTGGCTCAGTTGGTAGAGCATGTGACTTTTTATTTAAAAAATTTAATTTGGGGTGCCTGGGTGGCTCAGTTGGTTAAGCAACTGCCTTTGGCTCAGGTCACCGTCCCAGAGTCTTGGGATCGAGTCCCGCATCGGGCTCCCAGCTCCCTGGGGAGTCTGCTTCTCCCTCTGACCTTCTTGCCTCTCATGCTCTCTCTCACTGTCTCTTTCTCAAACAAACAAATAAATAAATAAATAAAATCTTAAAAAATTTTTTAAATTTATTTGTTTGATTGAGAGAGAGCACAAGCAAGAAGGGCAGAGGGAGAAGGAGACAGAATCTCAAGCAGATTCTCAGAGCCCCACTCGGGGCTTGATAACACAACTCCGAGATCACAACCGCAGACGAAATCAAGTGTTAGACAGCAGCGGACTGAGCCACCCGGGTGCTCCTGAAATTCAGAAACTCTTTTTTTTTTCCCTAAAGATTTTATTTATTTATTTGACAGAGAGACACAGCAAACAGGGAGAGAGGGAACACAAATAGGGGAAGTGGGAGAAGGAGAAGCAGGCTTGCTGCTGAGCAAGGAGCTCCATGCAGGGCTCGATACCAGGACACTGGGATCATGACCTGAGCCGAAGTCTGAGGTTTAAGCCATGCTTAATGGCTGAGATGCCCAGGCACCCCCCAAATTCAGAAACTCTTAAATACATATTTTTAAAAATATTTTTTGGGGCCTCCTGGATGGCTCAGTGGGTTAAGCCTCTGTTTAATGCAAACAAAGTGGTTTTACTGGGACTACCTTCGGTCTTTATTTATTTATTTGTTTATTTTAAGACTCATTTTTAAAACGATTTATTTATTTATTTATTTTAGAGAGAGTGTGCAAGGGTGCACTCAAGCAGAGGAGAGGGTCTGAGGGAAAGGGAGAGGGAAGCTTCAGGCAGACCCCCTGCTGAGCCGGTGGGCATGGGAGCGCGGTTTCAGGGACCAGTCCCAGGACCCTGAGGTTGTAATCTGAGCCGAAATCAAGAGTTGGATGCTGTGGCACCTGGGTGGCTCAGTCAGTTAAGCATCTGCCTTTGGTTTTGGTCATGATCCCAGAGTCCTGGGATTGAGTCCTGCCTTGGGCTCCTTGCTCAGCAGGGACCCCGCCTCCTCTTCTCCCTCTGCCTGCTGCTCCCCACCACTTGTGCAGGCTCCCGCTCTCTGACAAATAAATAAATAAAATCGTTAATTAAAAAAAATAAATAAGAGTTGGATGTACAACAGACGGAGCCCCCCAGACGCTCCTACTCTGACTGTCTTTAATAAAAAAAAAATGAGAGTAGTTGAGAAAGGAAACTGACGTTTGCGCTTTTGTAGATGTTAGATTCTAATCCTAATTGCCTTTGTGATGTTGTTACGTACCTGTAACTTGAATTCTTTCAGTTTCCTCAAATATCTGGTCGTGACTCATCAAACTAACATTTCCAATTTTCTCCCACCCTCTGGTCTGGAGTCACTTAGAACAAAGACTGCCTTTGAATCTCCTCGGAAAGGACTATGCCAGGTCCTCCCCACTACTCAGATGGCAGCCAAAGTTCAGAGAGTTGAAGCTTGAGTATCTTTCTCACAGCTGAAGAAGTCTCTGCCTGATATGTGGTCCTGGACAAACACTGGAGACCTAGAAATCCAAATCCAAATCCAAATCCAAATCCAATTGTCCTGGGAGAGAAGTGGCTAACACCGAGGTAGATGGCTTTTCCCCAAGACTTCATACGTAAACCACACATGAAACCCTTTCTTCTGCTGCTTTCCTTACCCTGGCACTGGCCTGGGAAGATAATACCATCATCTGGATCTCCCAGGCCCTGGCGAAGGCGGGGTAACCTCTGGAATTTAGAACAGGTGTTTTGTTTGTTTGTTTGTTTGTTTTTAAGAATAGCTTTTTATTTTTTAAAAGATTTTATTTATTTATTTGACACAGAGAGAGAGACAGTGAGAGAGGAAGCACAAGCAGGGGGAGTGGGAGAGGGAGAAGCGGGCTTCCCGCTGAGCAGGGAGTCGATCCCAGGACCCTGAGACTGTGACCTAAGCCGAAGGCAGACGCTTAATGACTGAGCCACTCAGGCGCCCCAAGAATAGCTTTTTATTTCAAACTGGGGGGAAACTGACCCCTGGCTTGAACAGGCAAATGCAGCAGTCTGTGCCCCTGGATCCATTAATGATGCCCTCTAAGTGAATGCGATTGGTATCCCACAGGGTTTATCTTGGTGGTGTTTGCCATTCTCCTTGTGCCTGTGAATGCCTCGGTAGCTGGGGCGCAGCTGCCCTCAACTTTCCACAAATAAACTAAAACATCTCCCTGCTCGATGCCCCTGAATTTACATTGTTGAGTCAGAGAGGAATTATACCAGCAGGCATTCGTGACTCAAAATTCCCTTCCTTTGGCAGGGCCACTTTCTCTGATTAGGAATCAATGAGAAGAGGATCAGAAACCTCCTTAACTCTTGGAGATGTTGCAGACTCTGTTGCTGAGATGATAGCAGCCCAGCCCAAACTCTTAGACGGAGTCCTTCTCCGTCGTAGGTTAGACCTTGAGCATCTTTGAGCTGTGCAAGGAGGTGTCTGTGCGCTGGCCAACATAGCCGGCTGGACCTGAATGAACACTGGGGGGGGAAATTAGAACTCAGTTACATAAGATCACGGGGCAAACCACTAGGCTTACAAGGGGACTTCTTGGGGGCCTGGCTGGCTTAGTCGGAAGGCATGTGACTCTTGATCTTGGGGTTATAAGTTTGAGCCCCATGTTGGGGGTAGAGAGTACTAAAAATAAAATCTTTTTTTTTTTTTTTAAGATGACTTCTTCAGCAGGGTCTTTCTTTGACTTGCTTAATTTTTTTTTTTTAAGATTTTATTTATTGGTCAGAGAGAGAAAGAGAGCACAAGCAAGGGAAGGAGCAGGCAGAGGGAGAAGCAGGCTCCTCACTGAGCAGGGAGCCTGACGCAGAGCTTGATCCCAGGATACTGGAATCATGACCTGAGCCGAAGGCTGACATTTACCTGACTTATTTAATTTTGGTTGGTTTGGATCTTGGAGACCATGGCTGCGAAGTATACTTCAAATGTTGGAAATTATCCTGCTTATAATAATCATAATAATCTCTTGGGTGTATTTTATTCTCTTGAAACTTAAAATGTGTGTTCACAGCTGCTAACCGCCAAATGATCTTTCCAAGACTGGAGCTTTAGAAAGGCAATGAAGAGAATGGCCAACTTAAAATTGTGAAGCTGGGGTGCCTGGGTGGCTCAGTGGGTTAAGTGCTTGCCTTTGGCTCAGGTCATGATTCCAAGGTCTTGGGATCGAGTCTAGCCTTGGACTCCCTGCTCAGCAGGGAGCCTGCTTCTCCCTCTGCCTGTGGCTTCCCTTTGTTTGTACTGTTTCTCTATTTCTGACAAATGAGTGAATCAATCTTTAAAAAAAAAATTTTTTTTTTTTTTTACTCAGTTGTAGTTTTGTTGAACAGACTTCTTGTGATGTAGTTTAATTTCTTTGCCAGCCTTTTAGTTAAAAGGTTCTGTGGTCGGTGGAGGGGAGCAATGAGGGTTGGTGGGAAGTGTGGATAAGGCATTTTATAATCAAGGCAGGTGTACCAAGCTTTTTTTCCTGGAGAATCTGGGTTTCCGGGCCATTTCTTGCATCTTGGACTTTGGTTGTAGTTTCTGTAGGAAAAAGCAAGAAGCAAGAGACTCCTTAAAGATAGTCTTTTTTTTTTTTTATTTTTAAAGATTTTATTTATTTATTTATTTGACAGACAGAGATCACAAGTAGGCAGAGAGGCAGGAAGAGAGAGAGGAGGAAGCAGGCTCCCCGCTGAGCAGACAGCCCAATGTGGGGCTTGAACCCAGGACTCTGGGATCATGACCTGAGCCAAAGGCAGAGGCTTTAACCCACTGAGCCACATTGGCGTCCCTAAAGACAGTCTTTTTATGTGTTGTTTGCACATTGGGTTTGGGATTGGATTCTGAAACAAAACAAAACAAAACAAAACAAAAACCCAAAGACCAAAAAACCCCCAAATAAATCCAGGCCACATGACTCACAATTCTGATTGCCCTATAGATTACCATTTCCCTCCAATGAATTTTTTTTTTTTAAATGATAAAGCCAATGTTTATTGGTGATTTTGTACATCCAGGGATAGGATTGGGCACCAGCTAACTGACACCTGACACAAAAATACAATTGATTGGGGTACCTGGCTGGCTCAGTCTGTAGAGTGGACGGCTCTTGATCATGGGGTCCTGAGTTTGAGCCCCATGTTGGGTGTAGAGATTACTGGCATGAATAAATAAATAAATAAACGTCAGTACAATTACTCAAATGTCATAAGCTGAAGAAATCGCCAAATGGAAAGATTTCGTGGCCTTGAAAATTTTGGGTTTGTAGATACAGTTTCATATGATTTCTCTATTTAAAAAATTTTTAAATGTAATCTCTACACCTAAGGTGGGGATTCACAACCCCAAAATAAAGAGTTGTATGCTCTCCTGACTGAGCCAGCCAGGCGCCGGGCGTGTGATTTCTTTTAGTTAAAATGGCCTAGCAGGCTGCATGATTAACTATCTCTGTTAGGATATACTTCGCTCAGTTTTACCAAAACTATCAAAAGGCCAGTCATGGGCTTTCATGATAGGGGTTCTGATTTTGGTTGAGGACCTGGGGGTGCCCGGGTGGCTCCGTCATTAAGCAACTGCCTTCAGTTCAGGTCAGGATCCCAGGGTTCTGGTATCGAGCCCCGCATCAGGTTCCCTGCTTGTCCGAGAGCCTGCATCTCCCTCTCCCAGCCCCCCAGCTTGTGCTACCTTTCTCACTCTCTCTGTCAAATAAATAAATAAAATCTTAAAAAAAAAAAGAATAAGAAGAAAGAAAGTGAGAACATGGGAGGGGCATCCGGAGTAGAGCGTGGACTCAAGGTTGTGAGTTCAAGTCCCACATTGGGTGGGGAGCTTACTTAAAATTTTTTTTAAAAAAGAAAGAGAACTGGAAAGGGGAAGGAGAGGGTGTTTACAGTGTGTCTGTGTCCCAAAGGCAACACAGGAACATTTGCGTAGTAAATTTGGTTATCTGGCTTAACCTAGGTAATCACATTATGTAGCCTGGAAATATAGATTCGTTGTTGTTTTATCAGTGTGGTTTTTGTCGTTGGAGTTCTATTTATTAGAGATTTACTATTTAGGTCAGACATTTGCTGACTCAGTTTTCAAAGAATTTGCAAACAGTGGTTTCGCGCGCGGGCTCTCCCAGCCGGGTGGCTGGGGGCGGGGGTGGGGCGCGGTGGGGGGAGGGGGTGAGCAGCCGCCTGGATTACAATTGTAATTGTAATGAGGCCAGGCAATCTGAACTTCTATCTTGCCCAACAGCCCCAAGGCGCCAGACCTGTGGCCAGGAGGGAGAAACTTCCTAGCAATTTGGGCCTGTCTGCAATCACCGTCCGCGGAGGTGGGATGCTTTGTCATGCAACTGTGGGCTAGCAGAATGTGCGTGCTCTCGAAGCTTGGGGCTTAACGGATTAGTTCACTGGAAACAGCCAAAGCTGTGTTAATAGAAGGAATACAAATTTCTTAGGTCGTCCAGACAGGAGAAGGTTTGGGGAGAAAATTAATCCTCATCAAGGCAAGAGGTGTTTGCTTTTGAATCCAGAAGGAGAAACGGGCTGCCGCTCCAAGAGAAATCTGCCCCCATCTTTGAAACCAGAGCCCGCTCTTCCCGTCTCCCTGGGAAAGCCAGCCAGGACCGAGTTCCTGGAGCCCTCCCGCAGCTCCGCACAAGCCGGAGGGACTGGGTCCAGGAGGAGAGGCCATCAGCATCTTTTGACACCGGAGGCTGGTGAAATTTGCAAGACACAGAGAGAGAGAAGGAGTCCAGGGAGGCTTGAGCATTTCTGGGAGGAAGGGTGATGGATGGGGGAAGAGGCGGGGGAGGGCTCGGAGACGGGAGGAGGTTTCAGGGCAAGGGCTGCCGGAAGAGAGAAAAGGGGAAGATTTGCAAGAAAAGAATTTTCTACTCCATCACAGAGTACTCCAGAGGCAATTTCTGAATTACCGAAAGAAAAAAAAAAAGAAAGAAACTGAATTATATTCAGGGTTCTAACTGACTTCGTGTACTTTACATGCAGCAAATGGCTAGGTGTTCATGATTAGGGGTTGGAGGTGTAAGGAAGGAGGGGTAATCTGCATGAATCCCGGGTATAATCTTACATTGTCTAGCAAGCCTCAGGAATTCTTGGTTCATCACAAACCCCAGACCTGCCCTAAGAGAAAGAGTGAGGAGAACTTGGCAGTATGAGTAGCTGATTTAGGCTTCTTCAATACGGACTGGGTATAGACAGGAGTTGTTCTTAATTTCCTTTGCAAAGGCGGAAAAACATGGTGGTGGTGGGAGAGCCCATCCTCACCTCCGAGAGAAGAGCACCTAGGGCACAGATGGTGGAGGTCAGTGGCTCAGATCTCGGCAAAGGCAAAGGTGAGGACACTGGCCACCTTTCTCTTCCTGACAAATTGAGCCCTGGATTATGGCCCAGGCCAGGAGCTTGGGAGGCAGGGCTGGGGTGGGGGAGGGCGTCTTCGGTCAGCAGTTAGAGGGCAAAGGAACAAGAGTGAAGCTGGGTCCTGGGCAGGGGCGGGTCAGGCCCATTCTCTGGCTCCTGGTGCAAAGGGGAACGGGTGTTGGGTCTTGAGAAAGAATGAAGTAGGAAGCGAGTTTGGACTTAAAACTTAAAATCACACCCTAAGCCAGGATTTGAAGGGGTGAGTTGGCCGTCCTGGTTGGCAAGAAGATGAGGCTGGGGAGAAAGAGATCGGGAAGATGTCAGAGAAAATCTACATAGGTGAGAAATTGGATGAAGAGGAATGGACAGAAGTGGTAAGAATCAGCATGAGGACTGTGGACACTAGGACTTGCGGTGGCTCTTGGAAAACCTGAATGGCAGCCCCAAAGAATGAAGGATTCTTCCCAGGGAGAAGGGGGAGGGGCAAAGTCTCTTTGCATTCATGGACCCCAGCCCCCTCCAGGCTGTGCTTTGGTCTCTAGTGGTGACTCTAGCACTCTAGCGGTTCTTTGTGGAGCTGGTGATTGGGCTCACCCTTGGGGGTGGGGGTGCTCTTTGCTGCTAATGATCCCTGAAGATGGGGTTGCTGATAACTGGAGGGGATCTCAGACAAAGGAGCTACACTTTGCCTGCTCTGGGTAACTTTGCTGGCCCTTCTGTAAACCAAATACATATTCAATGCTACTTAGTGTACGAGCACCATTTTGGGAAGGGTTTAGGAACACACCCAAAGTCCCCCTGAGTGGGAAAGGTGGGTAGTTGGGAACCATATCCTTCTCTGGCTTAGTCATCAACTGGATCAGACCCAGTGTCTTCCTTTTAACCAAATCTTTTGTAATGCCTTCTGTTCTCCTGAAATGAAATTCATACATAAAACAACGTACTTACATACAGAACTCCCAGAACAGAACCCCACAATATAAAGCCCTAATATAAAGGAGAATTAAATGAGAAGTCATTTACAATAAAATAATATCAGTGGCAGCTCTTGGCTGGCTCTGTCAGTAGAGCATGCAACTCTTGATCTTGGGGTTGTAAGTTGGAGTCTGTTGAAGACCAAATGCCCAAGGCGATGGTATTAGGAGAAGAAGAAGGAGAAGCTGACAGTCTGCAACCTGAGAGACAGCCTTCACCAGAACCCAACCACGCAGGTGTCTTGATCTTGGACTTCCAGACTTCAAAACTGTGAGAAAGAAATTTCTGTTGTTTATAAACCATTCAGTTTATGGTAATTTTTTATTTTATTATTTTATTTATTTTTAAAAGATTTTATTTATTTATTTGACAGACAGAGATCACAGGTAGGCAGAGAGAGAGGCAGGCAGTGAGAGGTGGGAAAGTAGGCTTCCTGCTGAGCAGAGAGCCCCATGTGGGGCTCCATCCCAGGACCCTGAGATCATGACCTGAGCCCAAGGCAGAGGCTCAACCCACTGAGCCACACAGGAGCCCTATGGTAATTTTTTTTTTTTTAATTAAAGACAGGTTACAAGTAGGCAGAGAGGCAGGCAGAGAGAGAGAGAGGAGGAAGCAGGCTCCCTGCTGAGCAGGGAGCCCGATGCGGGGCTCGATCCCAGGACCCTGGGACCCTTGGCCAGAGCCCAAGGTAGAGGCTTTAACCCACTGAGCCACCCAGGTGCCCCCCTATGGTAATTTTTAAAAGTAGACTCTGTGCTCAATGTGGGCCTTGAACTCACAACTCTGAGATCAAGAATCACATGCTCTGCTGACTGAGCCAGCCAGGCACCCCTACGGTATGGACTAACACACTTGTACAAGACGAAACACCGTTGTCCCTGAATTTATAAGACAGCTGGATTCCCCAAAACCTTTATGTTTAATGAAAATAAGATAAGATACCCTGAGATTATAATGTAAAGCAGTCAGGTTCTAGGCTGAGATAGAGAACTACATAACTAATACCTACATGATCATTTTTGCCTCTGTGAATATCCAGTGGGGTAATTGAAAATCCCATGTTACCATGCGTATTGCGGGATGTCTACCATCCCTGGTTTCCAATCATTAAGTGATTTTCCAACCATTCCCCACTGATAATGAAAATAAAAAATCTCCCTACAGATTTCAAAAGTCTCATGGGGAGCAGTACCATCCTCTTAGAGAATCTCTTTTCTACCTACAAAGGTCCTCAACGTGGAGTGTGGCCAGTTGCCTGGGTCTTTGCGACCCTCTGGAAAGTGATATATTGATATTTCCTTGTTCTTGGTAAGAGGGTTTTTTTTTTTTTTTTTTAAGATTTATTTATTTATTTGACAGACAGAGATCACAAGTAGGCAGAGGGAGAGGAGGGGAGAGAGGAAGGGAAGCAGGCTCCCTGCTGAGGAGAGAGCCTGATGCGGGGCTCATCCCAGGACCCTGGGATCCTGAGCCGAAGGCAGAGGCTTTAACCCACTGAGCCACCCAGGCGCCCCCAAGAGTTGGTTTTATGTGTCAGTTGGACAGGCCACAGGATACTTAGATGTGCGGTCAAACATTACTCTGGGCCTATCTGTGAGAATGTTTCTGGAGGAGGGTCACACTTTAACTAGTAGATTGAGTAAAGCAGATTGTCCTCCCTAAAGTGGGTGGGACTCATCCAATCTGTTGAGGATCTGAATAGAACAAAGAGGCTGAGTATGAAAGAGGATGGCCTGACTGCATGGGCAGGAAATGGGTCCCCTCCTGCGCTGGGACTGAAGCTTGCACCATCAGCCGTACATCAGCCGTCGGGTTGTCAGGACTTGCAGCTTGGACTGGTGCAGTAGTCTTGGATCTGTGGGATCTCCATCGTGCTGATTACAGATCTTGAGTTTTCTCAGCCTCTCAAGTTTTTTGAGTCAATTTCTTATAACAAGTCTCATTATAAATATGTATATGGGGTGTGTGTGTCTGTACTGTGTATGTTACATATTATAATATACACATGAACACACACCCCTCTGCGTATCATCCACTGATTTTGTCTCTCTGCAGATCCGTGACTAATACGCTCCCTAGTACCCCCATCTCTCTCATTGTTTCCATTCCTCTTGACCCTCTCCTCACACTAACTCTCCTCTTTTCACTTTCTTCTTCATCATCCTTCCATACAGAAATAATCAAGTTTCAGTCCTTCTCATTCTCTCTTCTACTGTCCCTCTGAGTCTTCCATGGTGTAGAAGGAAAGCCCCATATGTGGATAAAGAAACTTACATTTTATTTTATTATTTTTTAAAGATTTTATTTATTTATTGGACAGAGAGAGATCACAAGTAGGCAGAGAGGCAGGCAGAGAGAGGAAGGGAAGCAGGCTCCCTGCTGAGCAGAGAGCCGGATGTGGGACTCGATCCCAGGACCCTGAGATCATGACCTGAGCTGAAGGCAGCGGCTTAACCCACTGAGCCACCCAGGTGCCCCAAGAAACGTACATTTTAATCCTAGCTCTTTCTTTTATTAGCTGTGTTGACTTGGGCATGTCTGTGAATTTTTTTTTTTTTTTTGAAAGATTTTATTGGGGCACTTGGGTGGTCCAGTGGGTTAAAGCCTCTGACTTTGGCTTAGGTCGGGATCCCTGGGTCCTGGGATCGAGCCCCTCTTTGGGCTCTCTGCTTGGCAGGGAGCCTGCTTCTGTAACCCCTCTGCCTGCCTCTCTGCCCATTTGTGTTCTTTCTGTGTGTGTCAAATAAATAAATAAAATCTTTAAAAAAAAAAAAAAAGAAAGATTTTATTTATTTATTTGACACACACAGACAGATCACAAGTAGGCAGAGAGGCAGGCAGAGAGAGAGGGGGAAGCAGGCTCCCCACTGAGCAGAGAACCCAATGCAGGGCCTGATCCCAGGACCTTGAGGCCATAACCTGAGCCTAAGGCAGAAGCTTAACCCTCTGAGTCACCCAGGCACCCCATGTTTCTGTGAATTAAGGCTGGTCACATTGATTGCCATTGTGGTTAATCTGAATGGAGACTTCACACCCCCAGGACCTGTGTCCACCCTGGAAATATTCTTTATTTTATTATAGTTTTTTATTTCTATTATTTAATTTTAATTTTAATTTTAATTTTTTTAGAGATTTTATTTATTGATTGATAGACAAAGATCACAAGTAGGCAGTGGCAGGCAGAGAGAAAGAAGGGGAAGCAGGGTCTTCGCTCAGCAGAGAGCCTGATGTGGGGCTCGATCCCAGGACCCTGGGATCATGACCTGAGCCGAAGGTGGAGGCTTTAACCCACTGAGCCACCCAGGCACCCCCCTAAACTCTTTTTTTAAAGCGTTTATTTATTTATTTATTTGAGAGAGAGAGAAAGAGAGAGCACAAGACGGGGAGGTCAAAGGGAGAAACAGACTCCCTACTGAGCAGGGAGCCTGATGTGGGACTTGATCATGACCTGAGCCCAAGCCAGTTGCTTAACTAAACCACCCCAGGTGCCCTCAAATAAATAAAATCTTAAAAACAAACAAACAAACAAACAGATAAGTAAACTCTACACCCAACATGGGGCTTGAACTCATGATCAAGCGTCACATGCTCTGTTGAATGAGCCTGCCAGGTGCCCTCACCCCTGAAATAGCCTAAGCCAGTGGTCTTCTTAGCTTCCTAAGAGCAGAATCTGTCTTACCCCATGACAGTAGCTGCTCCCTCCAAGTTTCCGTTGTGCGGTGTGAGGTAATGGCACTTGCCACACATGTGCCTTGTGTTAGCAGCTGTCACCAGCACCAATTTTCAGCCCGGCTGTGCCAGGAGCCCACTTTTCTGGAATGCAGAACCGAGTATCTCTCTGCTGTTTTCTAAAAGGCTGGTCAGCGGGAAAATCACCCAGTTTTCCTCTATATCCTACTACAAGATCACCGAGACTCCCTGTCACAATGTTATCCTTGGTTTCTGTCTCAAGTGTCTCTTTCTTACTGTGCTGTTGTCTACACTCAATGTCCCTGTTGTGCCCTGCCTTCCTGGATCCCGACATTTCGCTCCTGATAGATACCTTTGTTTCACTCCTGGGTTTGGCTTTGGCCCATCTATGCTCTTTTGGCCTCAAGTTCCTGCTCAAATTCCTGACCCTGGTGTATCCAGCTGGTTTCCTCCCCTGTTTGTATCCTAGGTCGTGACAGGTTGCCTCACCAGGAAGAGTGTACGGGGCCCCCACTGCACACTGTACACATACTCAAAGTACGTAGGGAATCATTAAATAAGTGCCCCAATTTTAGCTGCTCTGAGCTCTCACTTTTTCAACCATGCTTTTTCAACCTGTTACAGTAGCCTCCCTGACTTTTGCAAAATCGCTTTAGGAAATGCTGGGGTGCTTAGACACATACACAAACCAGTGGTGGTTCCTGGTGGCCGTGGTGGCTCCCTGAGCTTGGCCTAATGGTTCCAGGTCCTGACGGTTATACACCACGCTGCTCTGTGGGTAATTCTTAGAGTCCATCACGATGATCACCGTTGAGGTGATGATGGAACTGGAAACCAACACGCACAATGCCAAGAAAAAATGGAATACCACTGGTGCTCGGAAAAAAACCCAGAAATCTTTGTGGCCGCCTTGGGAAGTGGAAAGCCTCTAGCCTTCCTGCAAGATGCAGGCTTACTGTCTGCGAGCTCTGCAGGACAGGTGTTCAAATGCATCAGCAGTGACATCATTCCTGGAAACAACCACTTTGTCCTAACGTTCAGATCCTGCCATTAGATTTGACTTTTACGACCCCTGTAAGATTCAGGTGCCTGAACAAGTCTTGGGGGAATGAATTGTCTTTTCAACAAATGTTGCCAGGACAACTGAATATCTACATGTACAAGAATTAAGTTGAACTCATATCTAGGACTCCACACAAAACAAACATTAACTCAAACTGGATTATAAGCCTAAATGTGAAAGGCAAAATGATAAAACTCTTAGAATAAAACATAGGAATAAATCTTCACCATCCTGCGGAGGCAGTGGCTTCTTAGCTATGACACCAAAAGTACAAACAATAAAAGGAAGAGTTCAGGGGGGCCTGGCTGGCTCAGTCAGTGGAGCAAGTGACTGGCGATCTTGAGGTTGTGAGTTTGAGCCGCACATTGGGTGTAGAGTGTACTCAAAAATAAAATATTTTAAAAAACTGAGCCTTGGTGGCTCAGTGGGCTAAGCCTCTGCCTTCGGCTCAGGTCATGATCTCAGGGTCCTGGTATTGAGCCCCACATCGGACTTTCTGCTTAGTGGGGAGCCTGCTTCCTCCTGTCTCTCTCCGCCTACCTCTCTTGTGATCTCTGTCTTATGATCTTGTCAAATAAATAAATAAAATCTTTTTAAAAAATGGGCAAAGGATTTGAATAAGTCTTTCTCAAACAAGATACACAAATGACCAAAAGCATATGAAAAGATGTTCAACATCATTAGTCATTAGGGAGATGCAGATTAAAACCACAATGAACTACCACTTTATACCCATGAGGACGGCTGGAATAAAATAGAGAATAAGTGTGGGTAAGGACGTAGAGAAAGTGGAACCCTCGTTCACTGCTGGCAGGAATGGCGCAATCACTGTGGAAAACAGTTTGGCAGTTTCTCTAAATGTTCGCACATGACCCAGCGATTCCATTCCTAGACAAATAAAAATATATATGTACACAGAGACTTGCACAAAATGTTCACGGCAGCGTCGCTCACAATAGGCAAAGAGTGGCAACGACCCAACGGCCCAGCAACTGGTGAATGGGCAAAGAAAATGTGTTCTATCCGTCCTCTGTAATACTAATCGGTAATAAAAATGAATGAAATGGGGCACCTGGGTGGCTCAGTCATTAAACGTCTGCCTTTGGTTCAGGTCATGATCCCAGGGTCCTGGGATCGAGCCCTGCATCGGGTTCCTGCTGAGTGGGAAGCCTGCTTCTCCCCCTCCCACTCCCCCTGCTTGTGTTCCCTTTCTCGCTGTCTCTCTCTGTCAAATAAACAAATAAAATCTTAAAAAAAAAAAAAAAAAAGAATGAAATGCTGTCACTTGCTACAATACGGATAAACCTCAAAAACATTAGGCTAAGTTGAAAGAAGCTAGTCACTAAGACCATGTATTATTATATGATTCCATTTATAGGAAATGTCCAGAAAAGGCAAATCTATAGAGACCGAAAATAGTTATGTGGTTGCCAGGGATTAGGGGAAGGATGGGGAGGGGCTTTCAGTGGGCACAAGGTTTCTTTCTGAAGTGATGAAATGTTCTAAAATTAGATAGTGCTGATGGTTGCACAACCCTGTACATGTCCATAAGATCATCGAATTGCACACTTTGAATGGGTAAATTTCATGGTATGTAAAGTAGATCTCAATAAGACTTTTTTTTTTTTTTTTGGAAGAAGTAAGTTTGATCTGTTCAAGGACATTTGTCTCTAAGATAAAGTAAATAAGACTTCTTGTAGGTTAAAAAATTCATTAGGGGGGTACCTGGGTGGCTCAGTGGGTTAAAGCCTCTGCCTTCAGCTCAGGTCATGATTTCAGGATCCTGGGATTGAGCCCCACATTGGGCTCTCTGCTCTGCGGGGACCCTGCTTCCTCCTCTCTTTCTGCCTGCCTGTCTGCCTACTTGTGATCTCTGTCTGTCAAATAAATAAATAAAATTAAAAAAAAAATTCATTAGGTAGTTCAGGGGCTGACCCTCACTCCTATGAGCTGTCTAAGAACCTACAAAAAGATTTGAGAGCTAAAACGAAAGGATTGGCTTTAAACTGTAAAAACTAACTGAAAATCTAATGCTGACAAAATATGCCAATGCCAACGAACCCATGAAAACCAACTCACGTAATGCTAATGTAAATATGTATCAATTGATGTAATTATGGGAAGTGGGTGTATTTCCCATTTGGCACAATGCCGAGGGAGACCTCCCCAGGTAGGTGCTGGGACCATGAAGGTCTTGGGATGGCGAGACTGACTACCAGCCAGTTCTTTCTTTCATTTTTATTTTTATTTTTATTTTTTTTTATTTTTTTATTTTTTTTTTTTAAAGATTTTATTTATTTATTTGACAGAGAGAAATCACAAGTAGATGGAGAGGCAGGCAGAGAGAGAGAGAGAGAGAGAGAGAGAGAGAGGGAAGCAGGCTCCCTGCTGAGCAGAGAGCCCGATGTGGGACTCGATCCCAGGACCCCGAGATCATGACCTGAGCCGAAGGCAGCGGCTTAACCCACTGAGCCACCCAGGCGCCCTCTTTCATTTTTATTTTTATATATTCATTTGTTTTCACTTCTTTCTTTCCTTAAAGTGAGATCTTAGCTAAGTCTTCTGTAGTTCTCTCCTGTAGTCTTGCCCCTGGGTAAGTTATTTTAATTTACAGTGTTCATGGAGACGGTCACTATTTGCCCGGATTTTTGCTTTCATGTTCTAAATTTCAATTCTTTCTTTTCTTTTTTTTTTTTTAAGATTTTATTTATTTAGGGGCGCCTGGGTGGCTCAGTGGGTTAAAGCTTCTGCCTTCGGCTCAGGTCACAATCCCAGGTTCCTGGGATCGAGCCCCACATCCCTCTCTCTCCTCAGCAGGGAGCCTGCTTCCCCCTCTCTCTCTGCCTGCCTCTCTGCCTACTTGTGATCTCTGTCTGTTCAATAAATAAATAAAATCTTTTAAAAAAAAGAAAGAAAGAAAGAAAGAAGAATGTGGATTGTAAAAATATTTAAAAAAAAAGTTTTTATTTGTTTATTGGACAGACAGAGATCACAAGTAGGCAGGGAGGCAGGTAGAGAGATAGGAGGAAGCCGGCTCCTCACTGAGCAGAGAGCAGGAGGAAGGGCTCTATCCTAGGACCCTGGGATCACAACCTGAGTGGAAGGCCCAGGCTTTAACGCACTGAGCCACCCAGGTGTCCCTAAATTTCAATTCTCTCTCTCTCTCTCTTTTTTTAATTTCAATTCTTGTACATAAATCAAGTGGGTTCGAAAGCAAATAAATAAAAATTAAAAAAAAATTTTTTTTGATTGTTCTTGGAAAAGAAAAATTTACGAAATTACTGTTGGGCAACCATCAGAGTAATAACTGATTCATATAAGAACCATCAGTGGTGTTAAAAAAAAAAAAAAAAAAAAAGAACCATCAGTGGATGCTAAACTTAGTGGGGAAAAGCTGGAGAATTAGGAGGATATTTAGTCTATTTAGTCCCAAAGTATCTTTCCATGAGATATTTATTAATTTTTCAAAGAGAAAATGATAACTTTGTGGTGGGGAAACCCGGTGGACACAAAACTAACCAGGGGTCCATGTTCATATTACGGGTGACAGGACAATTGCTACCATGTGACTCCTGATGTGATGTGCTGAGAATAATAGAACATTAGGTCTTTGAACCTAATCATAGAAAAGCATTGGATGTTCTCAACCGGAGGGACATGTCACAAAATAACCAACTCCGCAAAAATGTCAAGGCTATGGAAGACCAGGTAGCACAGATTTTTTTCCAGATTAAAGCGGAATAGAAAGACATGCAGCAGACAGCAACATGGGATTTGGGATTATCTTTTGTCATAAAAGACTTTACCTGGGCAACTGGTAAAAACTGAGAAAAGTCGATTGGTTACGTAATAGTGTTGCACAAGTGTTAATGTTTTGATTTTGATCATCTTACTGTGGTTATGTTGTCACATAAGCCCTATTTTTAGGAGATACAACTTAAAGTACTTACTGGTAAAGGGACAGCGTGTCTGTAACTTAGTCTCAGATATTTCAGGAAAAAAATTGACATCCAGAGAATGATAAAGTGAATGTAGTAAAAGGTTAGCTGCTTCTTCTTCTTTTTTTTTTTTTTAACGTTAACATTTGAGGCATGTGGGTGAAGGTTGTATGATAGTTCCTTGTACTTGTTTGTTTGTTTATTTATTTATAATGTGGGGCTTAAACTCATGACCCCAGGGGGTGCCTGGGTGGCTCAGTTGGTTAAGTGCCTTTGGCTCAGGTCATGATCCCGGTCAGGTCGGGCTCCCTGTTCCTTGGGGAGCCTGCTTTTCTCTCTCCCACTTCCCCTGCTTGTGCTCTCTCTCTCTGTCAAATAAATAAGTAAAATCTTAAAATAAATAAATAAACTCGTGACCTTGAACTCAAGAGTCGCTTGCTCCACTGACAGAGCCAGCCGGGGGCCCCTCCTGGTACTACTCTTGCAATTTGTTGCTATGCCTGCAATTATGCACCCCCAAACCCTGCCCCAAAAAGGTTACAGAACGTTAAAATATCTTCTGCTCTGAACATAAAGGCCATATTATTGCACTTCATTTGTGACACTGAGGGAATCTGATAAACCTATGAAAACTGGTGAAAAGAATTTTGAGTCATTAGAATTTCTTACCTTTATATTTGTTCTCCCCGCAAGGCCCATCCTTTTGCATGGGTCTACATAAATTTGATTTATATGCAACATGACTTTATAAATTCCATATGTTAGGGGCGCCTGGGTGGCCAGACATGAAGCGTCTGCCTTTGGCTCAGGTCATGATCCCAGGGTCCTGGAATGGAGCCCCACATCGGGCTCCCTGCTCGGCGGGAGGCCTGCTTCTCCTTCTCCCACTCCCCCCGCTTGTGTTCCTGCTCTCGCTCTCTCTCTCTCTTTCTCTGTCAAATGAAAGAATAAAATCTTTCTTTTTTTTTTAAGGTTTTATTTGACAAAGAGAGAGAGAGGGAGAGCACAAGTAGGCAGAGCGGCAGGCAGAGGGAGAGGTAGAAGCAGGCTCTCCCCCCAAGCAGGGAGCCAGATGTGGGGCTCGATCCCAGGACCCTGGGATCATGACCCGAGCCAAAGGCAGCCGCTTAACTGACTGAACCACCCAGGTGCCCCGAAAAATAAAATCTTAAAAAAAAATCCCATATGTTAGAATGTACATTTGGCTACACATATCTTTGAAAAATAATAGTGACTTAAATATGATAGAAGTTTAGCTCCTCCCTCGGCCATCAGTCCAGGGCTAGAATGGAGGCTCCCCCAATCAACAGAGACCAAAGACCCTCCCCCACCAAACCTCCAGTCTTACTGCTCTGATGCTTGCTGATCAGCTTCATGATCCAACCTATGGCTACTCAGGCTCCAGACAACACATCCATATTCTAGTCAGTAGGAACCAGGAAGGAGCAAAGAAGGGTGCCCCATGCCACCCTTTGAGGAATGTTTTCTAGACATTCCACACAGCCGTTCTGGTTCCACCTCTTTGTTCAGGGCAACTTCCAGCTGCAAGAGAGGCTGTGAATCGGCCTCTGAGCCCGCATGTTCCCTCCAAATTTCAGGAGGAGGAGAATGGATATTGGGGCGCGTGATAAGCCTGCATTCCAAAGCAAGGAGAAAGTAATCCGTAAGGAATATCCGACAACCCAGACTCAAGGGGTCGCCTAGGGACTGCCTGGTGGCATAAGGGACACTAGATTTGGGAGCGGGTGGACTCGGACATGTAAAGGGTGACAGGAGATGTTTGGAAACAGGAGAAGGAAATGGGAGCAATCCTTAGGATGTTCTGGAGAGTAGGACGGAGGACAGTTCAGACCTCTGGTTAGGAGCGGTGGTGTAAGTAAGACTCCAGCCGCACAGGAAGAAGGGGGAGAAGGAAAACAAGAAGAGGGGAGAGGCGGGCAAGAAGGGATGACAGCCGCCAAGCAAGGGAGAGACGTCAGGGGTGACAAGGGAGCAAGTTCAGCTGTTCTAGTTGGCCTGAGGCTGGCTCCTTGATCTCTGGGGCTGTGGCCTCTGACGTTCCAACAGCTTTATCTGGTGCTGTGAACCACCCTCAGGTGAGCAGACTTGACACAAGGATCAGAAAAAAAAACAAAAAACAAAAAAACAACAAACTAGACCACACCGAAAAGAAATCTAACTGTGTGCTAGTAGGAATTTTAATAACGACTGAGAAATCAACCTGTGGCCCGGCTGCTCAACCCCAGGGCTGTGTATTATGGTAGGTTCCATGGTTGTGGCTCCTTAGAGGTTGGCTGAGTACCGTGAAAGCTGGTTATAAGATTTTGGGTCCAGAAGTGTTTTTGGTTTTTTTTTTTTAAAGTTCCCTTAAAAACAAAAACAAAAACAAGAACGGCCTTACATCCAATATCGATGTAGCTCCTTTCTTGTGAGAAGAGTCACAAGGGATATGATACCCAACCTATGGAGCAAAAAGAGGCATTGAGGTAAAATTAGGTTCTTGAAGTTTCCGAGGGAATGGGCAAGTGTGTTCACAGAACACTTCATTTATAGTAAATGTTTACATTATAGCATCCTAAAGCTGAAAGGGACCCTTTTCTTTGGGTCTAAATATTTCTACAAAAGGCTGCAGGGGGAAACAAAAGAGAGGGGGGGCTGCAGAGATCAGAGTTTGCTTTGTTTATAGAAATTTACTCTACCCCTCTCATGAGAATTTCACGATTGCAGACACGTGCCTGTGCCAGTAATTTCAAAATCTAAAACTGGTGAATTCTTGCAAGTTTTGCAAAATATTTTGCAGGGCGGGATGCGAATTCCTTTGAAGAGTTTCGGTCATGGCCTCAGGAACTCGCTCTCCTGAGTCCCCCAGATGGTTCTTTAGAAAGGCAGAAGGAAAGCAAGATACTAACCAAAGCAATGACAACACAGTGGGAAAGTTCTGGTGTCTCTGAGTCCAGACCCAAGCATTGTCATCAAATAAACTGCTTGGCCTATTAAAAACACACTGAAGGCAACACATTTTTGTTTCGCAATATAGGAGAGGGCAGGTTGCCAAGTACTTGGTTATGAATGTGGAATCCATAAAAAAAAAAAAAAATCTCTGCACTTTGTCACTCTCCTCGTACTGGATTAACTCTATAGCATCAGCAATGGCAGAAGAAATTTACTCAAGATGTTTGAATGGGGAGCTTTCTTTCTTTGCAGTGGCTTTATGTGAAAATGGGAAATCAGCTCCCAGCAAGCCTTCTCTTGATAACTGGCCTTAGATAAAAAGTTTGAGGAACCTTGGACCTTTCTTCTGAAGAGTTACCTGCTGGAGAGAAAGATTACAATTAAGTAGAACAGAAAAAGCCTAAAGGTTGTTTTTTTCCCTTGAAGCGAAGTTTGACTTATAATTAAAACACACTGTGTTTTTTGTTTTGTTTTTTTAAAAGGACTTGAGGGGCTTTTTATTTATTTTTTTCCCCAGCTGGTTCTTAGACAAAACCCTCATGACTACCTTCCTTTTTTTTTTTTTTTTTTTTTTTTTGGTGGTGGAATTAGAGGAGTGGGATCCTTATTCTTTGACCTAAAGATCAATTAGTCCAACACCCTTAACATTTTTTTTTCCTTTTTTCCTTTTTTTAAGATTTTATTTATTTATTTGAGGGAGAGAGAAATCACAAGTAGGCAGAGAGGCAGGCAGAGAGAGGAGGAAGCAGGCTTCCTGCTGAGCAGAGAGCCCGATGCGGGACTCGATTCCAGGACCCTGGGATCATGACCTGAGCCGGAGGCAGAGGCTTAACCCACTAAGCCACCCAGGCGCCCCCTTATTAAAAAATTTTTTAAAAAAATTTTAAGTAAACTCGATACCACATGTGGGGCTTGAACTCACAACCCTGAGATCAAGTGTCACATGGTCCCCCGACCGAAGGAGGCAGGCCTCCCTCCAACACCTCAACTTGATAGTCAGGAAGGCCCAGGGAAACGAGTAATCAGTCCAAGGTCTCATGGCTTCCCCAGACCTAAGCCATCCATCTCTGAGTGGGCACTTTTCCCAGGACCTCCTTACACTTCTAAAGACCAGGCTTGCTCTATAAGGATTCATCCCTGAACTGTATATTCTTTCTTTATCTTTGTATTTTTAATTTTTTCTACATTTTTTATTTTTTATTAACATACAATGTATTATTAGCCCCAGGGGTATAGGTCTGTGAATCGCCAGGTTTGCACACTTCAAAGCACATATCTTCCCCAATGTCCATAACCCCACCACCTTCTCCCTACCCACCTCCCCCCCCCCCCGCCCGCGCCGCAACCCTCAGTTTCTTTTGTGAGATTAAGAGATTAAGAGTCTCTTATGGTTTGTCTCCCTCCCGACCCCATCTTGTTTCACTTATTCTTTTCCTATCCCCAAATCCCCCACAGTTATCTTTCTATTTTTAAATATTTTATTTATTTATTTGAGACAGAAAGTGTGTGAGCATGAGTAGGGGGCAGAGGGAGAGGGAGAAGCAGGCTCCCCACTGAGCAGAAAGCCTATGTGGGGCTCGATCCCAGGACCCTGAGATCATGACCTGAGCCGAAGGCAGTTGCTTAATCTACTGAGCGCCCCCCACCCCCAGGTGCCCCTGAACGGTACATTTCTTGCCATGTCAGCTGAAGGACAGACTCCACTCTGAACATCCAACTACTAGAATATGGGACTTGGGCTTGTGACCCTCAATTCCAGTTGCAACAGGCTCGGATGAAAATGTCCTCAGACCTCACCCTATCCGGGTGCCCTTTCCCTATGGAAGGAATCTTGGTTCCATCGCAAATGCCAAAAGTAGGCCAACAGGGTTTTTCTGGTTTGCTTCGTTTGTTTGCTCATTTGATATTAATTATTAACTGGAACAGGAGTGAGGAAAGGCAGGAAGAAAATAAATGGGTATTTTCGAATTCCCTACTTTCAAAATGAAACCTTTGAGGGGCGCCTGGCGGGGGCTCAGTCGGTTAAGCGTCTGCCTTCATCTCAGGCCATGATCCCAGCATCCTGGGATTGAGTCCCACATTGGGCTCCCTGCTCAGCGGGGAGCCTGCTTCTCCCTCTGCTCCTCCCCCTCATTGTGCTAACTCAGGCACAGACTCTCTCTCTCTCTCTCCCTCCCAAAAATAAATAAATAAACAAATCTTTAAAAAAAAAAAAAAAAAAGAAAAAGAAAGAAAGAAAACGAAACCTTTAAAAGTAATAAGAGGCTACCCTGTTACAGACTTACTCTAATCAGCCTTATAGATTGAGATGCCTATTATCCTCACGGCCATCAATGGGAAAGGCTACTTTATCATTCCCATTTTACAGATGGGGTAACTACAGCGGAGAGAGGCTAAGGGCTTGCCCAGGGTCATTTGATCATAGGAAATAGCACTGCTGGGGTCTTGCTCTGGAGTCTGTGCCTCTATCCACAGATGATGGGACCCAAGCATAGCAAAGTTCACTCTTTTCCGCCCTGTCCTGAGAGGTGTGGATTCTGCTTTCAAGTTGTCTTCTTAGTTTCTGACAGTTCTGTGGCCTTTATTTCCTTCCTGCTCTGCTGATTCAGGACCCCAGGAAGCCTCGCTTCCTGTCCTGATCAGTTTGAGGACTGCCTGCAGAAATGCAGACTCAGCAAAGCGGGGCTCACCGCAGGGAGAGCCTGCCAAAGGTCAGAGAACTCGTGGCAAAGGCGGCCCCACAGACGAGCCTGTGCGTAGCCATACACGAACCCATGGAACATACCTGACTGGCAGAGAGAAGGGAAGGTGCTGGAAGCAGGACTGAAAAGCAAAAGCAACATGGGAGAACCTGGAGGGCGTTACGGTAGGTGAAATAAGCCAGACACAGAAAGACAGATCCTGTGTGAGCTCGCTCATATGTGGAATTTAAAAAAACGTTAGACTCCTAGAACCAGAGTGGAATGGTGCTTGCCAGGGACTGTAGGCAGGGTGGGGAAAGTGGGGAGATATTTGTCAAAGGGCATAAACTTTTGTAAGTTTCTTAAGATGACTAAGCCCCCGGGATCTGATGGATGGCGTGGTGGCTATAGTAACTAAGACTACAAAGTGTTATTTGAAATTTGCGGGGCACCTGGGTGGCTCAGTGGGTTAAGCCTCTGCCTTCAGCTCAAGTCATGGTCTCAGGGTCCCGGGATCGAGCCCCACATCGGGCTCTCTGCTCAACAGGGAGCCTGCTTCCCACCTTCTCTATGCTTGCCTCTCTGCCTACTTGTGATCTCTCTCTCTGTCAAATAAATTTTAAAAATCTTAAAAAAAAAAAAAAGAGAGAAATTTGCTAACAGAGTGTATCTTAAGTGTTCTCACCACCATTGCCCTTCCAAAAAAAAAAATGGTAACTATGTAAGGTGGTGGAGTATGAGTTAACTTGATTATGATATTCATGTCACAATGTATACAGATATTAAATCAACACAGTGCACACTTAAAAAAAAATCACCTTATACAGCCTTAAAAAAAAAAAGCAAATTGGTAGGTTTAGGGATGCCAGAAACTTTAATTTTATTGATTGATTGATTATTTGTTTAAGATTTTATGTGTAAGTGATCCTTACCACCCAACGTGGGGCTCAAACTCATGACCCTGAGGTCAAGCATCGTGGCATGGTCTTCCGACTGAGCCAGCCAAGGGTTGCCAGAAACTTGAAAAGTCTATTTATTTCCTTTTAGAAAGTTCTGTCTTTATTCCAAAGTAAAAATACGATCTTTTGCTTGTTTGTTAAGTATGTCCACTGAGTTTTACATTTTTTATTTATTTAAAAATTAGGATACAATTGACATAAGATTAACCATTTTTAAATATTTGTTTCTTTATTTGTAAGATTATTTATTTTAGAGAGAGAGCGAGTGAGAACACAAGCAGGGGGACCGGCAGAGCGAGGGAGAGGATCTCAAGCACACTCCCAGCTGAGAGCGGATCCTGACATGGGGTTTAATCCATGACCCAGAGATCAGGACCCACGCCAAAACCAAGAGTAGGCCGTTTAACCCACTGAGCCTCCCAGGTGCCCCAAATATTTGGTTAAAAGATTTTATTTTTTCCTAAAAAAAAAACCCACCAGGCTTTATTTATTTTTAATTTTTCAAAGATTTATTGGGGCACCTGGGTGGCTCAGTGGTTTAAAGCCTCTGCCTTCTGCTCAGGTCATGATCCCGGAGTCTTGAGATGGAATCCCGCATCGGGCTCTCTGCTCAGCAGGAGGCTGCTTCCCCCTCTCTCTCTCTGCCTGCCTCTCTGCCTACTTGTGATCTCTGTCAAATAAAGAAATAAAATCCTTAAAAAAAGAAAAAAATTTTTTTCAAAGATTTATTTATTTGAGAGAGAGACAGAGATAGTGAAAGAGAGTGAGCAGAAGCAGGGGTAGGGGAAGAGGGAGAGGGAGAAACAGACTCCCCGTGGAGCAGGGAGCCCAATGTGATGCAGGGCTCTACCCCAGGACCCTGCTACATGACCTGAGCTGAAGGCAGACGCTTAGCCGACTGAGCCAGCAGGTACCCCAAGATTCTATTTATTCATTCGAGAGAGAGAGAGAGAGAGAGAGAGAGCACAAGCAGGGGGAGCAGCAGAAAGAGAGCTCTCTGCTGAGCAGGGAGCTTGACTTGGGGCTCAATCCCAAGACCCGGAGATCTCGACCTGAGCTGAAGGCAGACACATAAAGTACTGAGCCACGCAGTCGCCCCTAAAGATTTTATTTTATATTTTTCAATTTTATTTATTTATTTGACAGAGCGAGAGAGGGAACACAAGCAGGGAAGTGGGAGAGGGAGAAGCAGACTTCCCGCAGAGCAGGGAGCCGGATGTGAGGCTTGATCCCAGGATCTTGGCGGAAGGCAGACACTTAACGACTGAGCCTCCCAGATGCCCCAAGATTTTATTTTTAAATAATCTGTACACCCACTGTGGGGCTTTAATTTACAACCCCAAGATCAAGAGTTGCATCTTCTACTGACTGAGCCAGCTTACTGGTTTTGTCCAATTTTTGGCTATTACAAATAAGGCTGCTATGAACACTCTTGCATATGTCTTTTGATAAAGACATATGGTCTTTAATGATAAAGACACATTAGGTCACTTCTTTTTTTCTTTTCTTTTTCTTTTTTTTTTAAGATTTTATTTATTTATTTGAGAGAGAGAGACAGTGAGAGAGGGAACACAAGTGGGGGAAGTGGGAGAGGGAGAAGCAGGCTTCCCACGGAGCAGGGATCCTGATATGGGGAACAATCCCAGTGAGGACGCTGGGATTGTGACCTGACCCCAGGGCAGATGCTTAACGACTAAGCCACCCAGGCGCCCCCGTTCACTTCTCTCTGCAGGGGGGTACTCCTGAAGTGAGATTGCTGGGTTATTGAGTTAGGTTCAACTCTAGCAGATACTGTCAATTTTTCGACGTGGTCATGCCAATTAAACTCCCACCCAATTGTGTCTGAGAGCCTGTCCCCCATTCTCACTGCTGTGTGCACTAACGATTTTTTAGATTTTAGCCATACGTCTGGGTGTGTGATGATGTCTCATTACGATTTTCATTTGCATGTCCCTGACGAGAATGAGGTTAAACACTTTTTTTTTTTTAAAGATTTTATTTATTTGAGATCGAGAACAAGCAGGGTGAAGAGCAGAGGGAGAGGGGAAAGCAGACTCTGTGTGGAGTGTGGAGGTTCTCCGACAGTTTTTTTTTTAAGTTTATTTATTTATTTTTAGTCATTTCTACACCCATGGTGGGACTTGAACTCCCGACTTCAGTATCAAGAGTCTCATGCTCTTTCCACTGAGCCAGCCAGGAACCCAGTGGCCGAACACTTTTTTTTTTTAAAGATTGTATTTATTTATTTGACAGACAGAGGTCACAAGTAGGCAGAGAGGCAGACAGAGAGAGAGGGGGAAGCAGGCTCCCTGCTGAGCAGAGAGCCCAATATGGGGCTCAATCCCAGGATCCTGGGATCATGACCTGAGCCGAAGGCAGAGGCTTAACCCACTGAGCCTCCCAGGCGCCCCCCCAAACACTTTTAAACATGTTTATTGGTCACTTGAATATCCTTTTTGGTGAACTGCATGTTGAAGTCTTTTATTTACTTTTCTTTTGGGTTGTTTGTGTTTTTCTTATTGATCTATGGTTGTTTGTATATTTTGGAAATTAGCTCTTTCTTTTTTTTTTTTTTAAGATTTTATTCATTTATTTGACAGAGAGAGAGGCAGCAAGAGAGGGAACACAAAAGAGGGAACACAAGCAGTGGGAAGTGGGGGCAGGAGAAGCAGGCTTCCTGCTGAGTAGGGAGCTAGATGCAGGACTCGATCCCAGGACCCCAAGACCAAGACGATGACCTGACCTGAAGGCAGAGGCTTAACCCTTTGAGCCACCCAGACACCCTGCCTCTGTGCTTTTTTTTTTTTTAAAGATTTTATTTATTTGACAGATAGAGATCACAAGTAGGCAGAGAGGCAGGCAGAGAGAGAGAGAGGAGGAAGCAGGCTCCCTGCCGAGCAGAGAGCCCGATGCGGGACTCGATCCCAGGACCCTGAGATCATGACCTGAGCCGAAGGCAGCGGCTTAACCCACTGAGCCACCCAGGCGCCCCGCCTCTGTGCTTTTTTAATGACATCTTTAAGTGTACATAAATTCTAGGGATGCCTGTGTGGCTCAGTCAGTTAAGCCTCTGCCTTTGGCTCAGGTCATCCTGGGATGGAGCCCCGCATGGGGTTCCCTGCTCAGTGGGGAGCCTGCTTCTCCTTCTGCCTCCCCCCTCCCACCCCGCCACTACTCATGCTCTTTCTTTCAAATAAAATCTTTTTTTTTTTTTTTTTTAAATTTGACAGAGAGAGAGAGAGAGATCACAAGTAAGCAGAGAGGCAGGCAGAGAGAGAGGGGGAAGCAGGCTCCCTGCCGAGCAGAGAGCCCGATGCGGGGCTTGATCCCAGGACCCTGAGACCATTACCTGAGCCGAAGGCAGCAGCCCAACCCATTGAGCCACCCAGGCACCCCTCAAACAAATAAAAATCTTTAAAAAATATACATTTTAGGGGGCACCTGGGTGGCTCAGTGGGTTAAAGCCTCTGCCTTCAGCTCGGGTCATGATCCCAAGGCGCTGGGATCGAGCCCCACATCGGGCTCTCTGCTCAGCAAGGGGCCTGCACCCCCCCCCCGCCCCCCGCCTGACTCTCTGCCTACTTGTGATCTCTCTCTCTGTCAAATAAATAAATAAAATCTTTTAAAAAAAATTTAAAAAAATACACATCTTAGGGGTGCTGGGTGACTCAGTGGGTTAAAGCCTCTGCCTTCGGCTCAGGTCATGATCCCAGGGTCCTCTGATCAAGCCCCATATCAGGCTCTCTGCTCAGCAGGGAGCCTGCTTCCTTCTCTCTCTCTACCTGTCTCTCTGACTACTTGTGATCTCTGTCTGTCAAAAAAATAAATAAAATCTTTAAAAAAAATACACATTTAAAAAAGTGTACATAATTCTTAATTTTAATGTAGCTAAAGTCAGTGTTTTCCTTTTGGTTAGTGTTTTTTTGTGTTTGTGTCCTGTTAAAGAAGCTCTTCTTACCTTGGGTTGTAGAGAGAGTTTTGGGGGTTATCTTCTGGTTCTGAATTGTCTGATATGGTAGCCATTTGTGGCTATTGATATGAGACTTAATTAAAATTTTTAAAAAATGAAGAAAAAAAAATCTGTCTCTTCGTTCTCTACCAATCTGCCCCATTGAACTTCTTGGTGGAGCTGGTGTCCTTCTGACTTGCACATTCCTTAAGGCCTGGTAAACAGTGCGTCTTGTGAGCCTTTCTGGTGAGTGTAGCTCTTCAGTGTTCCTACTACCCTCAACCTTTCAATTCACTTCACCTTCTATCTTGGCAGTTCTGGATCCTTACCAGAACATTCCATCCTGTGTCTCAGCAGAGGCACTCTCAAGTCAATAGACTCCTCTTCACCCAATTTTGTATTTCTGGTCCCTTTGATCATGCACTCCTTGAATGGAGCTCCTGGCTGCTGCCAACGACTCCTGGTGAGGTCTTGCCACCCACTTGTGGGGTGCAGTCCCTTTGCGTGTCCCTGCCTGGCCTAGGCTGTGGTAAGCTAGTTACGCGCAACATGGCTGAGGAGGCGCGGTTTTCAGAGGGGCTTCTACTGTGGTGTTCCAGCAAGCAGGAGTGCTAGCTCTTCCAGGGGGGTTTGTTGGGCATGACTGGCCACTTTGGCAGGATCAGAAGGTTCACAGGATCAGAAGGTTCACTTTGGCAGGATCAGAAGGTTCACAGAAGGTTCATAGGTCGAAATCCTCAGAGCCATTGTCTGGATGTCTTCATCTCCACTAGTATCTTGACATAACAGACTTGGACTTTGTTGTGTGTTTAATGTCCTTGGCTTTCTCTGCCTTGATGCCTCAATGAGAGTTTCCTTGCATGCAACCCAGGGGGCTGGTTTCCACACCGGGCTTTCCATTGCCTCTTACCTTCTGCTGGTCGTCGTCTTCTTGTGGAACTTTCACAATGCTTGTGAGTCGGCATCCAGATCTGTTTTCTCTCTAGAAACCATCTCCTCTGGAAGTCTCAAGTGCCTGAGATACCTCCTGCTAGTGCTTTCACTTCGACCTGGACACACTTCTCCTCAGGTACCAATATGAAGGCAGTGAGCCACTGAACCAGCCGCTTGTGCCAAGGACAGTCTTGAGACCCACCAACTTCACACCCATGATGGGGACCTCCTTGCTGGCAGGTTCCCAATCCGTCTTGTCGCCTGCCCTCGAAAACCACGGGTGTCTGCTGTCATGGGTCAGATTCTTGGGAAGCAGAGGCAGGGTCAGAGTATAGGGTGCGAGATGTTTATAGGGATCGATACTTGTGGAAGGAAGGGGAGGCAACAAAAATCAGGCAGAGGAAGGGCTCTGACGAGCGATACCGACCCAACAAAGCTTCAGTCAGTAATGCGGCCGGGAGTTGCCTTCAGCCCCCAAGGACTTTGGAGTGTCCTGTGTGAGGTCTTAATGGCGCTTTTATGTTCCTGTCTCATTTAGTCACTGGATGTGTGCTGTTCTGGGACCCGTGTGTGCCCTGAGGCGAGGCAGCTGTGCCGCTGAGACAGATCCTGAAGGAGCTGGAAGCTGGAGGGTTTGTGTGGACCGCATCTGCATGGCTGAGCAGAAAGTTCCTTCCTGAGGGCGTCTGGGTGACTTTTCCATGTCCGCCACACATCGTGTACTCCAATTTATTTAGGCTTTCCTTTATTTCTTTCAATAATGGTTAGTTTTACATAGAGCTCTGGCATGTTTTTCATTAGATCTGTTCCTAGGTATTTGGTATAATATGACACAGTGGTATCTTTTAATCTTATTTTTAAAGATTTTATTTATGGGGCGCCTGGGTGGCTCAGTCGTTAAACGTCTGCCGTTGGCTCAGGTTATGATCCCAGGGTCCTGGGTTAGAGCCCAGCATCGGGCTGCCTGCTCAGCGGGAGCCTGCTTCTCCCTCTCCCACTCCCCCTGCTTGTGTTCCCTCTCTTGCTGTGTCTCTCTCTGCCAAATAAATAAAGTCTTTTTAAAAAGTTTATTAAGAATTTTTTTTATTTGTTAATATATTTGAGAGAGAGAGCATGTGTAAGAGGGAGCATGGGTTGGTAGGGGCAGAGGGAGAGGGAGAAGCAGGCTCCCCACTGAGCAGGGAGCCCGATGTGGGACTGGATACCAGGACCCTGGGATCAGGACCTGAGCCGAAGGCAGACCCTTAACTAACTGAGCCACCCAGGGGCCCACGTGATATCTTTTTAAGCTTTATATGCTTCCCCCGATTATTGCTTTAAATGATATATACTATTATGTAGAAATGCAATTAAACATTAATATAAGCCACCTTCCTAAACTCACTTATTAATTCTAATTATGTGTTTGCGAGTTTTTCTACATACATAATCAGGTTACCTGGTGAAAAAGGATAGTTCTTCCTTTTCAGACTTACAACTTTTACTTTTTTCTTTTACTACTCACTGCCCTGACTTTGTCTTTCATTATGATGCTGGACAGGAGTGGTCAAAGCAGAGACACCTGGCTGGCTCAGTTGATGGAGCACACACCCCGTGGTCTTGGGGTTTTGAGTTCAAGTTCCACGTCGGGTGTAGAGCTTACTTAAAAAAAAAAAATAGAAGTGGTCAAAGCAGTCATCCTTGTTCCCAATTCAAAGGGAACTCTTACAACATTTCACTACTTGGTATAATGTTTATAGGTTTTGTACACCTACACTTGGAAGTTTTGTATAAGCTTAGGTCAAGTTGAGAAAACTCTTTTCTATTCCTACTTTGCTAGTACATATATTTTTAAAAAGTCATAATTGGTGTTGAATGTATTCATTACATCTATTAAGGTGATCATAGGATTCTTCCCTTTTATTTTATTTATTTATTTTTAAAAAAGATTTTATTTATTTATTTGACAGACAGAGATCACAAGTATGCAGAGAGAGAGGAGGGAGCAGGCTCCACGCTGAGCAGAGAGCCCAATGCCAGGCTCCATCCCAGGACCCTGGGATCATGATCTGAGCCGAAGGCAGAGGCTTTAACCTACTAAGCCACCCAGGCGCCCCAGCTTTTATGAATTCTTATTGTGCCAGTTTGGTAAACTGTATCTTTAAGTAATTTGTCTATTTTAATCAAATTTTTAGATTTATTGGCATAAAGCCGCTTATGGTATTGTCTCATTATCTTTTAATGATTGAAAAATCTGTAGAAATGTTCCCTTTTACATTTCTTGACATTATTTGTGCTTTTTAAAATTAGTCTCACCAGGGGTTTATTAATTTTATTAGTCTTTCCAAAGAATTAACTTTTGACCATGTTTCCATTTATTTGCACTTTCATTGTGTTTAATTAGCTGTTCTTTTTCCAATTTCTCATGACGAATACTGCTTATTCTTGTCTTATTTTCCATTACATGCATTAAAAAAATATAACTTTCCACGTTAGCATGGCTTTCACTACGTCTTAATTTGAGGATGTAGTAGTTCAAAAACATTTCAGTTTAAGATATTTTCTAATTCCCATTGTGATTTTTTTAAAAAAAGATTTTATTTATTTATTTGACAGAGAGTGAAATCACAAGTAGGCAGAGAGACAGGCAGAGAGAGGGCGGGAAGCAGGCTCCCCACTGAGCAGCCCCTGACCCGAGCCAAAGACAGAGGCTTAACCCACTGAGCCACCCAGGCCCCCACCCCCATTATGATTAAAAAAAAAAAAAATCTACAAGTTATTTAGGAACATATAGTTTTCAACTCTGTACCTTTTTTTTTTTAACTTACCTTTTTTCTTCTCATTTTGTAGCTTAATTGCATCATTGTCTGAGAATGTACTTTGTATGATTTAGAGCATTTGAAATATGTTGAGACTTGCTGTATTGCCTGGCATTTTCATAAACATTCCATGTTCACTTAAAAAGAATTTGTGATCTGCAGTTGTGAGTGCAGTATCCTCTATGTATCTGTTAGGTGAAGTTTGCTTATCCAGTTGTCCAAATCTATGTCTTACTACTTTTCATCTGTATCTTCTAACAGTTGCTCATACACGTATCTTCTGCTAGAATTGTAGTATTTTCTCGCAATTCTGTCTATGCTTTTGCTTTATATATTTTGATGATACGTGTATTAGGCTCACAGAAATCTACAACTGTTATATCTCCTTGGTGAATTAAACATGTTATCATTATGAGTTGTTCCTCATGAAGATTTCTAGTAATGCTTTTTGCCATAAAGCCTGCTTTCTTTTGGCACGTTTTTGCATGGTTCGTCTTTTTAAATTTGTTATTTATTTATTTATTTATTTTAAAAGCTTTTATGTATTTATTTGAGAGAGAAAGAGAGAGAAAGGACAAGCTAGGGGGAGAGGCAGGGGGAGAGGGAGAAGAAGACTCCCTACTGAGCAGAGAGCCTGGTGCAGGACTCGATCCCACGACCCTGGGATCATGACCTGAGCCAAAGGCAGATGCTTAACCATCTGAGCATCAGTTGTTTAAATTTGTTTTTATTTAAAAAATTGTGGTAAAATATACCTAACATACAATTTCCTGTCTTAGGGCACCTGGGTGGCTCCGTCAGTTGGTAGAGAAAGTGACACTTAATCTCAGGGTTGTGAGTTTGAGCCCCACATTGGGTGTAGAGATGACTTTTTTTTTTTTTTTAAGATTTCATTTATTTATTTGACAGATAGAAAGAGATCACAAGTAGGCAGAGAGGCAGGCGGGGGCGGGGAGCAGTCTCTCCACTGATCAGAAAACCCAATATGGGGCTCGATCCCAGGACCCTGAGATCATGACCTGAGCCGAAGGCAGAGGCTTAACCCACTGAGCCCCTCAGGCACCCCTATCCATTCATATGTTGACAGACACTTGGAATGCTTCACTGTTTTGGCTCTTGAGAATAATTCTTGTGTGAACATGGGTGTAGAAATACCTGTTTGAGGGGCATTTGGGTGGTTCAGTCATTTAAGCATCTCAGTCTTGATCTCAGAGTTGTGAGTTCAAACCCAACACTGGGCTCCATGTTGGGTGTGGAGCCTACTTGCAGATGATAGTAAGAGCAAAAAAGCTGTTTTTGTTCTTGCTTTTTACTTTGGGTATATACCTGGTAGTGGGATTGCTGGGTCATATGATAATTGTTTAGTTTTTTGAGGAACTGCTATGGTGTTTTCCATAGAGGCGGCACCATTTTACATTCCCATTAGCAAAGCAAAGCACATGGTTCCTCATTTCTCTACATTTTCTTCTACACTTGTGATTTTTTTAAAAGTAATTTCTCTGCCCAATGTGGGGCTTGAACTCACAACCCAGAGATGAAGAGTCACATGCTCGGGGCACCTGGGTGGCTCATCAGTTGTGAGTCCATGTTTTGGTTTCAGCTCTGGTAGTGATCTTGGGGTTGTGAGATTGAGACCAAATGGGGTTCTATGCTCTGCCCCTCCCCTGCTCTCTAAATAAATGAAATCTTAAGAAAAAAGTCATATGCTTCACTGACTGAGGCAGTCATGCAACCCTTCTATACTTGAGATATATATATATATATATATATATACACACACACACACATATATATATACATATATGCATATATATATTTTAATATATATTTTTAGGATTTTCTTTATTTATTTGGCAGAGAGAGAGAGAGCACTAGCAAGGTGGGGGGCAGCAGGCAGAGAAGGAGAGGGAGAAGCATGCTCCCTGCCAAGCAAGGAGCCTGACTCAGGGCTCCATCCCAGGATCCTGAGATCATGACCTGACTGACGCAGACGCTTAACCAACTGGGCCACCCAGGGGCCCCTGTATGTGTATTTTTTGATAATAGCTATCCTGAGGGGTTTGAGGTGATACCCTTGACTCAAAGAGTTGCCAAAAGGAAAGGGCTGTAGCATACAACAACTCTAAATTTCAGAATTACTTCCTTTTTCTGTCTACCCTGGTGTTTTCCACTTTTGTCAACCTTCCAGATGTGTTCAAGCAGATGTTTTGAAGTATATATTGTCCATTTTGTTTGGGTTGTCCTCAATGGAGGGCAGAAGCAGATGGCAAGATTCCAAGAATTTACTTTTTTTTAAAGATGTATATATTTATTTTAGAGAGAGAGCATGAGTGGGGCTGGCAGGGAGGGGAGGGACAGAGAAGCCTTCTGCAGACTCTGCTGACTGTAGAGCCTGACACAGGGCTCAAACCCAGGACCCCGAGGTCATGACTTGAGCTGAAATCAAGTCAGTCGCTCAATCGAATGAGCCACCCAGGCGCCTGGATTTACTATTCATTTTTTTACTCCATGTTACCTCCCACTTCTCTCTCTCCATATTTATTTATAAAGATTCATTTTATTTGGGGGGGGAGGGGCAGAGGGAGAGGGAGCATCTTAAGCAGACTCTGCGGTGCCTGTGGAGCCCGACTTGGGGCTTGATCTCCCAACCCTGAGATCAGGACCAGATCGAGTTGGATGCTTAACAGACTGAGCCACGAAGGTGCCCCTCCCACATGTATATTTTGAGTGACAGACATCCTAAACTGAGTGCTCACTGGTCAAATCAAAAGGCAGTAAATTATTTTTTTTTTTGAATTAAGTTTTAAATTTTCACTTCAGTATAGTTAAACATACAATATTAAATAAGTTTCAGGTGTACAATATAGTGATTCGGCAATTCTATACATCACTCAGGGCTCAGAAGTGGACTCTTAATCCACATCACCTATTTCCCACATTCCCCACCCACTTCCCCTCTGGTAACCATCCGTGTGTTCTCTATAGTTGAGTCTGTTTCTTGGTTGGTCTATTTTTACTTTGTTTTGTTTCCTAAATTCCACAGATGACTGAATGCACAAGGTATTTGTCTTTGTCTGACTTACTTTGCTTAGCACTCTACTCTCTAACTCTACCCGTGTGGTTGCAAACGGCAAGACTTCATTTTTTTTAATGGCTAATAATATTCCACTGCATCTACATATCATCTCTTCTTTCTACATTTATCTATCGACAGATGCTTGGGCTGCTTCATAATTTGGCTATTGTAAATGATGCTGCAATAAACATATCCCTTTGAATCCGTTTTCATAATTTTCTTTAAAGCTTTTATTTATTTACTTGTCAGAGAGAGAGAGAGAGAGAACACAACCAGGGGGAGTGGCAGGCAGAGAGAGAAGCAGGCTCCCTGCTGAGCAGGGAGTCTGATGTGGGGCTCGATCCCAGGACCCCGGGATCATGACCTGAGCCAAAGGCAGACGTTTAACCAATTGAGCCACCCAGGTATCCCCGTTTTCATAATTTTGGGGTAAATACCCAGTAGGACTATTTTTGGGGGGAACCTCTATACTGTTCTCCAGAGTGGCTGTACCAGTTTGCATTCTCACCAACAGAACACAAGGGTTCCTTTTTTCCCACATCCTCCCCAACACTTGTTTCTTGGTTTTTTTGTTTTTTTTTTTAGTCATTCACAGGTGTGAAGTAATATCTTATTGTGGTTGCGATTTGCATTTTCCTGATGATGAATGAGGCTGACCATCTTTTCACATGTTTCTTGGCCACCTGTATGTCTTCTTTGGAGAAACTTCTGTTCCTATCTTCTGCCCATTTAAAAAAATTAATTAATTAATTAATTAGACAGAGAGAGGAGAGATCACAAATAGGCCGAGAGGCAGGCAGAGAGAGAGGGAAGCAGGCTCCCCTGCTGAGCAGAGAGCCTGATGCAGGACTCCATCCCAGGACCCTGAGATCATGACCTGAGCCAAAGGCAGAGGCTTTAACCCACTGAGCCACCCAGGCGCCCTGTCCATTTGTTTTTTAAGATTTATTTATTTGAGAGAGAGAGAGAGAGAGAGTGGGAGGAGGGGCAGAGGGAGGCAGAGAGAACCTCCAGCAAACTCCCTGCAAAGCTTGGAGCCCAAAGTGGGGCTTGATCCCACGATCCTGAGACCATGACCAAAATCAAGAGTCCGATGCTTAACCCACCAAGCCACTGAAGAACCCAACCCCACTTGTGCCATTTTAAAATTGGATTATTTTTGGTATTGAGTTTTATCAGTTCTTTTTAAGTTTTAGATGCTATCCCTTCATCTGCTATGTCATTTAAAGTATTATCTCCTGTTCAGTAAGTTGTCTTTTAGTTTTGTTGTTTCCATTACTGTGCAGAAGCTTTGTATTTTGATATAGTCCCGGTAGTTTATTTTTGCTTCTATTTCCCTTGCATCGGAATTCACATCTAGGGGCGCCTGGGTGGCTCAGTGGGTTAAAGCCTCTGCCTTCGGCTCAGGTCATGATCCCAGGGTCCTGGGATGGAGCCCCGCATTGGGCTCTCTGCTCTGCGGGGAGCCTGCTTCCTCCTCTCTCTGCCGGCCTCTCTGCCTACTTGTGATTTCTCTCTGTCAAATAAATAAATAAAATCTTAAAAAAAAAAAAGAATTCACATCTAGAAAAGTTTTGCTATGGCTGATGTCAAAGACATTACTGCCTATGCTCTCTTCTATGACTTTTAATGTTTCAGAATAGGCGGGAAATTCTTGCCAGATTCTGTGGGAAGAAATAGAAGACCATTCATGAAAGAGAAAGGGAGGGGGAGAATGAAGGAGGACTTGGGAAGAGTAGAGGAGAGAGTAGAGATGGATGAGGGTGGAAAAGTAGGAGGAAGAGGGCGCCTGGGTGGCTCAGTGGGTTAAGCTGCTGCCTTCGGCTCAGGTCATGATCTCAGGGTCCCAGGATCGAGTCCCGCATCGGGCTCTCTGCTCAGCAGGGAGCCTGCTTCCTCCTCTCTCTCTCTCTGCCTCTCTGCCTACTTGTGATCTCTGTCTGTCAAATAAATAAATAAAATCTTTAAAAAAAAAAAGAAAAGTAGGAGGAAGAAAAGAAGAAGAAAAAGGTGAAAACAGGGAACAAAATGAAAGGGAACTCCTCATGGGTTTTTTTTTTTTTTTTAAGATTTTATTTATTTATTTAAGAGAGAGACAGTGAGAGAGAGCCTGAGCGAGGAGAAGGTCAGAGAGCGAAGCAGACTCTCCATGGAGCTGGGAGCCTGATGTGGGACTCGATCCCGGAACTCCAGGATCATGACCTGAGCCGAAGGCAGTCGTCCAACCAACTAAGCCACCCAGGAGTCCCACTCCTCGTGGTTTTATCCACGCCTTGTAGCCAATGGTTCTCTCGCAACCCACAGTTTCTGCTTCTTTAGTCAAAACAAGCTAAAATGTCTTTCCTATTGTCCTTTCTTTGTCAATCATCTGCTAATTTTCATGATGGGTTGTGGAAAAAGGAATTCATTCACTCAACAAGTACTTATTAAGTACTTACTGTATGCTAATTCTTGTGGGCACGAGGAATAAACATACAAATGAACGAAACATATAAAAATGCTTTCCTTCATTGAACTTGCGTGCTAGTGGGCTAGAGTAACCACGGTGTAGTCATTAACATGCTAGATGGTATGGCTCAGCTATGGATGCTAGAGGATTAATGGAATAAAGGTCTAGTGTCTGTTCGGCTTAGTGTCAGATGCGTGTATTTATTGTTATTATTATTTTTAGAGAGAGAGTATGAGAGTGCGAGTGAGCAAGACATGGGTGGGGCAGAGGGAGAATCTTTTTATTTTCTTAATTTTTTACAAACATTGTATTTTTTTATTTGAGATAGATAGAGAGAGAGAGAGAGAGAGAAAGAGAACAAGCAGGGGAGGGGGAGAGGGAGAAGCAGACTCCCTGCTGAGCAGAAATTCCTGATGTGATGCGGGGCTCCATCCCAGAACCCTGGGATCACGACCTGAGCAGAAGGCAGATGATTAACGACTGAGCCACCCAGGTGCCCCTTTTTATTTTATTTTTAAAAAATAGTTTATGTATGTGTGTATGTATTTATTTATTTTAAAAGATTTTATTTATGACAGAGATAGTGAGAGAGGGAACACAAGCATGGGGGAGCTGGAGAGGGAGCAGGCTCCCAGAAGCCGGATATGGGGCTCTATCCCAAGACACTGGGATCATGACCTGAGCTGAAGGCGGATGCTGAATGACTGAGACACCCAGGTGCCCTTTAATATTTTATTTATTTATTTGATTGAGAGAGAAAGACAGCACACAGGCACAAGTAGGCAGAGTGGTAGGTAGAGAGAGAGAAGTAGGCTCCCTACTGAGCAGAGAGCCTGATGCGGGGCTTGATCCCAAGATCCTGAGATCATGACCGGAGCTGAAACCAAGTGTCAGATGCTTAACTGACTGAGCCACCCAGGTGCCCCATGATGCATGTATTTTTGATCCGGCCGGTTTCCACAGTCATCCTTTTGCTCGGAGTTCATCTGCAAGATGGAGTCACAAGGCCACAGTCAGCTTCGAGGGCATGGCTGGGAAATGTGGTTCTCAGCAGGAAACCTACGTCTTTAGTGATCAGCAAGCTGACTCCTCCCACAGAGAGAAACAGACAAGAAACTGAGTAACTAAGCAAATTACCTATGGTATTAGGTGGTGATGAATGCCATGGAAAAAAAGCAGGGAAAGAAATAGAGAGTGTGTGTTCAAGGAATATTGAGATTTGAAGTAGGACAGTGAGAAAAGGACTCACTGGGGTGAGCAAAACCTTGAAGGAGGTGCGGGAATCAGCCAGGTGGGTGTATCAGGGAAGGAGGGAACGCTCAAAAAGGAGGCCATCCAGGCAAAGGCAGAGCAAGGGTGAGAAAGGTGTGGGACTAGGTCAAAGAAAGGAGAGGAGGCCGATCGTGTGGGACTCTGGCTTTTCTTCTGAATGAGAGGCATGGAACTCAGAGGGTCATGCGCACAGGAGAGAAAAGGTTTGATTTGCATTTTATCCGGACCAGGTGTGGCAGCTTCCCTGAGAATGCACTGGAAGGTAGGAAAAGGAAGATGACTGTGGCGTGGACCAGAGTGGCAGCGAGGTGGTGATGATGAGACAAGGCAGGATTCAGTATACGTTTTGAAGGCAAAGCAGGATTTGCAGATGGATTGATGGCGGAGTCTGAAAGACGGGGGGCCTGCGGCCTGAGCAGTTTCTAGGATGGAGTTGCCAAGAATGGAGCTGGGGAAGACCGTGATGGAGCGTATTTGTCGGGTAAGATGTTTCTGAGAGATCCAAGTGGGGAGGCAGAGATCTGAAGTAGGTTTAAAGTCCTACTTCAGGGTAAAAATGGTATTTAAAGCCTTATGACCGAGAGATGGTGGGGGAGGGAGTGTAGCTGGAGAGAGTCTAAGGATCCTCTCAGGGTTGAAATGAAGGGTTGGCTAGTAAGAGGGATGCAGAGGAAGGGGTGGGGGAGTGGTTAGGGACTTAAGGTGGGGCAGTGTGTTTATCAGATCAGAATCACAATGGAGCGCCATTAATGTTGGCCAAAGAGCCTGTGTGCTCCTCATTCCATTCCTATTTGCCCATCTCTAGCTGTAGGAGGTCAGAATGGCCTCAAAAGATGGAAGGCAGGGCCCTCAGCCCTTCATTCCATGCTCCAGCACTTTCACCACCACTGCCCTGCTCTGATAAATGTCTGCTCATTCAGGGGTACCTGGCTGGCTCAGTTGGTAGAGTGTGACTCCGGATCTTGGGGTCATGGGTTTGAGCCCCATGATGGGGGCAGAGGTTACTTAAAGAAGAAAAAAAAATCTTTAAAAAATGTGTTGTCATTCATTCAACATCTTATATATGTGCCAGGCCCTTGTCTAGACATTGAGGGGACAAGCCAGATGAGGCCTGTGTCCTTGGGGAGCTTATACTCTAATGGGGTTGGAACCCACAGCAGACAGACATGATCATTTCTAATGAGGGTAAGAGAACAGTGAGTGACCTCTTTTGGTTAAGAGGATCAGGAAAGTCCTCTTGGAGGAGGTGACCTTGAGCTGGGAGCTGGAAAGATGATGCTTGTGAGATGCAGGGCGACCAGGTTCTCACTGGAAGGAAGTTTGGGGTGCTGCAGGGGAAGACAAGGCCAGCCTGCTAGATCATGGCGACGGAGGGAGGGGGGCCAGACCTCCCCCCCCGCCCTTACACAAGAGTGTGTAGGCCACAGTGAGGGATTTGGATCTTCTTCCAGTTGTGAATGGGCCACCTCTGATGGGGTTAAGCATTAACATTTCAGACACGCCAGGGGGTTGGTCAGAGGGAGAATGGATTGCAGGGGGCAGAGTGGAAGCAGGGAGAAGAGCGAGGAGGGCACCTAGTTCAGGCAACGGGTGGTGTCTTGGACAAGGATGGACCAGAAGGCACCCTGGAGGAGATGAATGGGCCGGCAGTTACACAGTGTGAACTTCTCTGGGTCAAGGCCTCTGTGAGGCAAGAAAACGTATGTACTAAAGAATCCTTGGGGAGGCCTAGTTCTTGGCCGCTTGAGCCTGCCCGCCATTCAGTGGGTAACTACAGACAACTGAGACCACACACCTAAAATGCCCTGTAAGGACAGAGCAACCATTACGTAAGTATATAAGGGTGTCGCCAGTGCACAAGGAGAACGGGGAAATGAACAACTGGGATGCCCTGGGAAAAGGACACTTTGGAACCTTCTTTAGATGGGAGGAGCAGCCCATGTTTCAGGGGGCAGCAGCAGAGGGTCCTCTGAGTCCTCTCCCTCTAGTGCACAGGTTCTGCGTGGCTGCATGTGCTGGAAGCTAAGAACCTGGCTCCAGGCTCCGGGTTTCCCAAGTGCAGAGAAGCGGGTGACTCAAGGGAGGTCCCTCCCCAGCACGCCTAGTTCGGTGCTGGCTAGGAGTGACTCATTACCTTGTTCCCTCCCTCAAAGCTAACCCCGGGCCAATCCTTTAATGAGTCTACACCTCACTTTACTCCTTCAGTCCGCAGGGACAATTGCCTGGTGGATTTTTTTTTTTTTTTTTTTTTGTGCTCCCCGGGGGCAGGGCTCTGGTCAGCAACCCCAGGTTCCTGGAAGGAAAGGCAGTGCAGAGGGACAAGTTGTCATAGGGTCTGGAGGGGAGCAGAACCTTAAGGATAGACCTAGGCCCCCCGAAGAGGGGTGCTTTAATGCCCATGCATTCTTGTAATTTCAGAACCCTTAAACAACATTTAGTAGTGAACAGAGTTTCGCAAGCATTGATGTCCTAGAGGATTTTCCCTTGGACACCTCCTTGTAAAAAGCTTGCTTGGGGGGGGCGCGGGAAGCAACCAGAGCAGACTCCCAGTCTGCAAAGCGGAGTACCAGAGTCCCTGGGAAGGGAGGGAGTTGGGGGACTGACCAAGGGGCTCTAGGGGTCATGGGACCACTGCTGAGGGTGCGGGCGAGTGCTGTGTTCGTCCGGTGCAACCGAAAAGCCCGCGGTGGGTATCCGGGAGAGCTCTGCGCTTTGCAAAGGGCCCGCGGGAGGGAGCAGAGCGCCGGGCGGCGTGCGTGGACTGCGGGCTTGCTAGCCCCGCGTCTCTGCGCCCCCTACTTACAGGGTACCCCGTGGCAGACAGGCGACTCCGGGCATCCCCCGACAACTCCCAGGCGGGAGTGGCGCGGATAATCCTCCCCTTGCCCAGCCCCTAAGGTTCGCCTCCCCGCCGGGATCCGGCAGGTGGACCCAGGTGGGCGCACCCTCCTCCCAGCCCCGCACCCTCTCCTCTCTCGGACTCTCCCAGGGCCCCGGCGCGCCTTACCCGTCCGGGTCGGATGCAGCAGCCTAAGCCCCTGAATTACCTGCCCCGGGAAGTTACAGTCCACATTCTGCCTGGAATGCGAACCGGTGGGCTCGGCAGTGCCCAAAGCCACATTCCTAGGGGAGGGGTCTCCACCTAGAGGGTCGGGGATCCCGTTACCGGCGGAGGGGAGGAGCCAGCAGGAGGGCGATCAAATGGGTAAAAGTTGCATTTAGCTTGTTACTTCTTTCCCCAACCCCCAAACGCGCGTTGACGCCGGTTGACTCGGGGACAGTGTCCGCCCAGGTCCTGGAGCCCGACGGCCCCGGAACGCTTTGCCAGGGTAGAGGCACTTCTCCGCCCGCGGATGCGGGAGTCCGAGCGCCGACGGGTCTGCGGTGCTGCCAGGCTCCCGGGCCCTGCAGGCGACCCCCGGCTGCCCCGGGGCAGGGAGCCGGCCGCAGAAGCCCGCCGCCGGGCACTGAGGATCTAGAGCAATAACAGACGCATAAATGCGCATAAATAAATCAATGAGCAGCTCTCTGCTGCCAGCAGCAGGGAAACCTCGGGCTGATTAAATGCAGACGTGGGGTGTCTGCCAGGGCAGGAGGGCGGCGGGGCAAAGGGAACAGGCGTGGAGGCGAGGGGTGGGGGGAAGGGAACCCAGGGGCAGGAGCCAAGAGGAAAACCCAAAGCCACATTTTAAAAAATGGGGATGAATTTTAAATGCAAACAGCGAGGAGGAGGGGAGGGGGCCGGGCTGCAGGCGCCCGGGCCGGCCAGCCAGCCGGGGCAACTTTCCGGGCGGGAGGTGCGGCCGGAGGGGCGGCGCCGGCGGCGGGAGGCGGGAGTCGGGGGCCGAGGGGGGGAGTCACTTTAAAGGCTCTTTCTTACCCATAATGCTTTGTGGGGACGTTGACAAGTGGATCCAAGATGGCGTAGAAAGTAATGACAGGTAAGTCCTGACTTCCCCCTTCTCCGCTGCTGGGACCGCTCCGCGAGCTGCCGGAGCCCTCCGGGGAGGAGACCTGACTCCACTCCGGTCCCCGGGGCCCCGGGAGGGGCGGCCCTCGGACGGGCTGGGGACCCAGGCGGCCCGCGGCGGGGCCTGGGAAGCGGGGCTCTTCGAGGCGAGGCCCGGACGCTGGGGCTGTTTACAGCTTCTTCCCCTCCTCGGTCCCCTTCCCCTCCGCTGGGGGCCGCGGCGCCCGGGGCCCAGGCGGTGGAGGGGGCTTTGCAGACCCCGGCCGCGGGCCTGCGGGAGGTTTCTCCAGCCGCGGGCACTCCGGAGCGGGGTTGGGGGGGGGGGTCGGGCCGCCCTGCACGCTCCCCTTCTGCGGGTCGCGGCTGGGGGTGGGGAGGGTGCGGGCCTCCCACGCCCCGCTTGATCGCCCCCTCAGGGCTCGGACTTGCTGCTGTGGGGCGGGGGCCGAGGGTGGGCGTCAGCAAAAGTGGGTCAGGGGTGCGCCCCCTCTCTCCCCCGCCGGGGGCTGTTGCCAGAGCTTCACTTTTTCCCCCCTTTTCTCCGCCCCCTCCTCGGAAATTCTCATTGGCCCACAAGCGCATCAACAAAAATAAAAACAGACTATCTTTTTCTGGGAGATCTTTTAAGACTCCCCTTTTCTAGGGCTAGGGGACTGCAGTTTTATTTAGGGAACTTTGGTTCTTCTACCCCCAGATTATTTGAGCTTTCTGCACCCTCTTCTTCTCTGAGGATCCTTCAGACAGGGCTGGAAGCCAGGGTCTTAAGGTTCTTCTTGGATTCAGATCCTCAGGTTTTGTTTGAAACTCAAAATTGTTATTGCTTCTCTCTCGCAGCTTAGACTTTTCAGGCAAATCGTTAATAAAATGTGTATAACTCTAGGGACAGTGGATGCCGGGTGTGGGTGGGGGTGTAGGGTTGAGGCGGGGAGGAGTTGTCCTGGCTAGTTTGTTCTTAATTTTGCCCTCTCTAAAACTTAAATTAATGAGGTTTCTTGTCCTTCATTTCTTTTTTTTTTTTTCTTTTCTTTCTTTCTTTTTTTTTTTTTTTTTTTTGGTCTTCTTTTTTGAAAGTAAGATCAGTCAGTGCTGAAAGAGAAAGCTTTTTTAATGTTTTGGATCTTAAGAGCATTTTATAGTCTGTTCTTCCATCACACAGAAAGGAAATGTTTTTATTCGAAAGCAGAACAGTTCATTTACAGAACTGCATACTGTACCATTTTGGTAACTTTTTCCATTTGAAATTTAGAAGCCCTCTCACTTGGGACTGATGTAGTATTTGCTACTGATTGTTATTGGTGTTGTACAGACACATTTTACTTTTCTGTTTGCCTCAGGAATTGGATGAAGTAATTGATCACTAAAGAACTACAGTGCTGGTGAGATGTGTAAGGTGAGACTGCAGTTAAGAATGATTTCCCTTTTTCCTTTATTTTAATCAATGCATAAGGGTGAGTCCGGGACTAAGTAATTTAATGGGACCCTCTTTATTTTCCAAGTATCTCAATCAGTCAAATGGGTCTGTAGGTAGGGCTAGCTTTAGAAAGGAAAAATGTGTCCAGCGTATAAAACTTTTAGGTTATTGCAGTGGTTCTCAACCATAGTGGAGCGCATCCAGAGCCAAATGTTATTTGCAGCTATCCCTGATCAGTATCTTCACCACCAGTAATTATATGTAAATTTCCTTGTGTAACTTTAATTGGATGTCTTAATTTCATGTGTATTGGTGTCTATCACATACTCAACATTGAGTGTTAGTGATTGTTTATGTGGGTTTTCTATGTCCGAGTTACTGGGACTCTTGTTAAGAACACCCGTTCCATTGGAAAGATTGATTATAGGCATCAGTCATTCCTTTTCTTTTCTGAAAAAGTGGAATAGTATTTGTCTTTCCCATAGTTATTTTGAAATAAGAATGATAGTGTTGAATTTTGTTTAATTTATTAGGGATAAGATGGGTTTGTCATTATTTTCTGTTCATGTGGTGTGGGAATTTAAAGTGCTGCTTTAATCTAACTTCTAATGCTTTGGATTTGAAGGACATTATTGATAAAGTGTTAGTGTACAGTTAGTATTCTATAACGGGGAGGAGGAGAGGTTTGTTAATTTTACATTTTTCACAAGCAGTTTTCTCAGCTTTAAAAATATTATGATTTATTGAGAAAATGTAAAGTTATTAGGCCTGCTGCAGGTGTGTGTGTGTGTGTGTGTGTGTGTGTTTTTCCAAACAGGTATGGGTAACCTTTGGATTTTGAAATCCTCTCACAAAATTTTCCTATCTATTGGAACATCTGATTAAGAAGAATAAGCTGTGCTTTATTTTTTTCCAGATTGAGGCATTCTATTGACATTTGCCTTCCCAAAAACAAAAAACAAAAAACAAAACTTGGGAGAGGAAGGTGGACGTAAATCAAGATCCTTTTGTAAGTGCATATGCCACATTTGCTTGTGTTTGAAACTCAGTGCTTGTGTGTATTATATATTTTTATTTTTATTATTCTTGGCGGAGCAGATGTGGATTTTAAAATTTATTTATTTCAGTGGCATATTCAATGCCTTAGACCTTCCAATCAGAACCTTTCCTTTTTATTTATGTATTTATTTGTTTAAATTTACAGATTACTTTGTGGAAAGGAACCAGTGATCTGCTTCTTAGCCTATGGAGATGTTTATTTGTAGTCCAAAAATGAAATACTTAGAGGCATCTGCCTGGCTCAGTTGGAAGAGCATGAGATTCTTGATCTCTGGGTTGTGAGTTTGAGTTCCATGTTGGGTGTAGAGAATACTAAAAAAAGATAAATAAAAACTTAAAAAAATTGAATATTTAGAAATTGGTAATCTCTTGTGACTAGTGTTAATTTGGGTTGAATTATGTCAAGATATTTTCCACAATTTTTATGCATGTAGACCATGTGAAGTATTAGTAGTCACTTGAAAATGAAGTTAGTGGTTGGTTATCAAACAAGTTTGTACAAAAGTATTCTAAAATAGGAAATACCATATTATTAAAGGTTAGGGCTAAGTTGAAGACAGTGTCTTGTAGCCGAATAAAGACACAGCTTTTTTAGTCTATCCTTTTGGCTGAGAAGCTAGGACACTATTTTTAGGTAAGGCTGTAGTTTTGGGGCATCATTAAGTACCTCTCTGTCCGGTGGCAAACTTTGACTTTTGCCACTGTCAGGAAGATTTTTCATTTTCTAACATCAAAGAGATATACTAAGTCCACATTGGAAAGTCAGTGTATATTTATGGACTGTCCAGTTTTTATTGAGGAGGGGAGTGATGCCGAAACAACAGGAGAGATCATTGCTACTTGCAGAGGGCCTTGTGTAGTTTAAAAATACATAGCATATTCATGAAAGGCTAAGAATATTGCAGAGGGATCTACACATAAGTAGACCAGATCTTTTTTTTTTTTTTTTTTAAAGATTTTATTTATTTATTTGATATAAAGAGCAAGAGAGCACAAACAGGGGGAGCAACAGAGGTAGAGGGAAAAGCACGCTCCCATTGAGCAGGGAGCCTAATGCGAGGCTCCATCCCAAGACCCTGGGATTATGACCTGAGCAGAAGGTACAGGCTTAACCAACTGAGCTACCCAGGTGCCCCAGTAGACCAGGTCTTATACATGCATTTTTATTCCCTGTTTATGAGGTAGTCTTGGTATTAATATTCAATAAAAGTTAGTTTATAATTGTCAGACTGCATTTAAGATTCAGATACTGGCTCAGCACAAGAAGTACGGTTCTTTGCCTGTTACTTCAGATGCATAGAGGATTTTGGGTCAAGTATATCAACTTGTTGATAAACAAGATAGGCTGAGGAACTACTTAAAAATTATAAGCAAATTGTTATGGTTATTTTCATAAACTTAGATAAGTGTACATTCAAATATAATTTGACTTCTAAGTAATAATTTGAAATGCTTTCTGGGAAAGAACTATGTTATGTGTGGAGAATGTGGCCACACCAGCTTACAGTTCATTTAAATTGATGGGTGTAGTCAGGATTTATGTAGCATTGGCTAGAAGCAACGTAAAATACAGTGAACCACTTCAGGAGTGGCTGAGATAATACTTTTGAGTAATCCTGAATTCAACAGAGTTAATATTCCTCTTTTAAAAATAATACTGTAGATGTAACATGAAGACTATTATATATATTAAATATATAAGTATGTATAATATAATTTTTAAAAGCTATCAATTGTCTAAAACAAATTGAAAGTTTTTCAACATACTGCCAGATAGTCATACCAACTTGTTTCCTTGTCTAAATTATGCTGGGTCATTTTCTCTAAGAGCAGGAAGTTGTCTGGTAAAACCAGAGTTTGTATATTCATCTTGCTTTTGAGCCAGAAACCCCCTGATTCATCATTAGATCTTCAGAGAATGCATGGCATATTTTTTGACTGAACCATTCTGAAGTGTGAATGTTTGTGATTTTTTGTTATTTCTGTGCCATATTTTAGGTGTTCTCAGCACATCTGAATTTGCCTTTTTCCTTTCTTCTGTGGAAATTCTCCTTGTGGTAAAAATATTCCTGTAAGGCGAGCTTCCTGTCACTAGGCAATATGTATAATTAATATAGTTTTCAACAATTTTTTTATTTTTAAAGATTTTAATTACTTATTTGAGAGAGAGTGAGAGAGATCACAGAGGGAGAGACAGAAGGGGAAGCCAACTCCCCGCTGAGCAGGGAGCCCAACGCAGGGCTTGATCTCAGGATTCCAAGATCCTGACCTGACCTGAGCTGAAGATAGACACTCAACCGACTGAGCCACCCAGGAGCCCCTTAAACAGTTTGTGTGTGTGTGTGTGTGTGTGTGTGTGTGTGTGTGTGTAAGATTTTATTTATTTGACAGAGAGAGATTGCAGGTAGGCAGAGGCAGGCAGAGAGAGAGGGAAAAGCAGGCTCCCTGCTGAGCAGAGAGCTCGATGTGGGACTCGATCCCAGAACCCTGAGATCATGACCTAAGCTGAAGGCAAGAGGCTTAACCCAGTGAGCCACCCAGGCACCTCTAAACAGTTGTTTTTAATACAAAAACTGATGTATGCTATGGTAAACAAAATTGAACAGTACTTAAGTACATAAAGTTAAAAAGATTTATTTATTATTTTTAAAGATTTTATTTATTTATTTGAGAGAGAGTGAGAGGGGGAGGAAAAAGAGAGCATAAGGAGGAGGAGCGGCAGGCAGAAGGAGAGAGAGAACGGACTCCCTGTTGAGCAGAGAACTCAGTGCGGGACTGGATCCTGGGATCCTGACCTGAGCTGAAGGCAGTGCTTAACCGACTGAGCCACCCAGGTGTCCAGTAAAAAAAGATTAAAAAAATAAGACTTTGTTCTTTTTTCCCCATCTTTAGTTGTGTTCCTCTGAGCTGACCATTAGAAAACAGTTGGTGTCATTTGGCTTCTGGAGGGTCTCTCTGTTGTGGTGTACACTAGTATTAGTGAAAGCAGAGGGAGAAGTCAGGGAAGGCCTGGGCAATGAACTAGTTCAAATGTTACGCAGGGTCCATTCTGCTCCTATTTCCTATGATGTTAAGTAATACTGATAATCTTTTTTTTTTTTTTTTTTTTTTTTTTTTTTAGTAATACTGATAATCTTAAACTACCATCAGTTTAAGATAACTGTAATTGAGGGGCGCCTGGGTGGCTCAGTGGTTAAAGCCTCTCCCTTCGGCTCAGGTCTTGGGATTGAGCCCCGCATCGGTCTCTCTGCTCAGCGGGGAACCTGCTTGCTCCTCTCTCTCTGCCTTCCTCTCTCCCTATTTGTGATCTCTGTCTGTCAAATAAATAAATAAAATCTTTAAAAAAAAAAGATAACTGTAATTGAATTGTTAGTGAAACAGTTAATTCCATTGTCAGATTGGTACAGGTTTGATTGTTGATATTTTAAGGAAATAAATATTTGAGAATTGAATTCGTATAATCTTAGGGCTGGGGTAACGGTGGTAATTACTGTCTGTAGAATTTTATGATAAACTGCACAGTATGTTTACTATAGGCTTTTTATAACTCATTATCTCTCCTTTAATTCTCATAACAACCCTAAGAGAGTTGTTATTTCCGTTTTGCAGAGGAGGAAATTTAGGCCAAATGTGAGCTAGCTAACAAATGTCATAAGACTGGTAAGTTGTGGTGCTAGTGTTCTGTCTTGGAGAGCCTGTGCTCTTTCCATTGTAATGTATTCTGCTACTTCTGTCTGGTCTGTTTTATTTTCCACATGAAGAAATTTAGGCCCGCAGAAGTCAAGTGACTTGCCCAAGGTCACACAGCTAAGTAATAGCAACAATAAACCAAACTTCTATCTCTGGTCTCTTTATCTCAGGACTTTTGGTCCGACTGGCTATGCTACATTTTACTGAAATACTATGGACCAAAAGACCATATGCCGTGAATACTGGATACAAGTGATTCAGAACTGATACATCGGCAAAGGTGTTTTCTACTATGTATTTAAAAGCTTCCTTTTCTCTCTTTCAGAAATTATAAAGAGCTCTGATGGGCTATTTGGGTGATCCCCAGTGCAGTGAACTGCAGGTGAGTAAGGTTTAGGAGAGCTTTATTTAGAAAACAAGACCTTGGTAATGCCTGAGAAGGCAACAAGAGAGGCTTAATCTAGAGGGTGATACCGTCCAGAAAGAATAAGGTGGGGGTGGGGGGTGCCGGTGATGCTGAGCAGTAGTGAGACGTAGGAAACCTGAGGATGCTGGTCCCGATGGATGGAATTGGCCACTCCTGAAACAGACGGGGTGACGCTGAACAGAAGAGACTGTTTGCCGCTTTGTGGGAGTTTGTTTGGAGAGAAGTGAGGGTGGGTTAATCTTCCACTCTTGTTCTGAATGAGTAACCACATAGGGGCTCATCCGATCTGCATATGATTGGATCTCGAGAGGCCCTTCAGTTTTTGTGTCAACATTCTGAGTCGTAATCACCCTGTGCTCTGATGAACTTGGTTAAGTATGAATAGTTTGTTTACCCTGGTATCTGCTGCGTGTGTATTGTCATGAATGATCGTATATATCTGCATTTTTGATACTGAGTCTAGATACTGAGAACACAGCAATAGAAACACAAGGTTAAACTTTTTTCCTAATGGTTATATTTATTAGTCCTTCAAATTATTTATCTTTTGCTGAAATGCCCTTCTAAGAAAAGCAATTTAGTCTCTATTATTTCTGATTCACAGTAACTAAGTTTTTTGGTCCATTATTGTATCTTGGTCTTTCATTATTAAACTTAGACAATGGTGATAATACAGAAAAAACAATGAGAAGACTGCTTTAATAGCATCCTTGTGGGACATCAGTGCTAAAAATTATGTTTTGATATGTTTTAATATTTAATAAAATGACTTGCTGTCCTGGCTTATGGACTCTGGCTGCATGAGACTCCTGAGACACGGCCAGCTGCTTTTTACCCAACTTCTTTGTAGTTAAAGTAACTTTTCTTTTTTCTTTTTAACTGTACCTTGGTCTCCTGGCCCTTAGTTCTTTGATTTGTCTGTGATTCCATACTGCTTTTTAATTCTGGTATAGTCCACTACTCAGCAAGTTGGCTTTGAGAATCCTGGAAACCTTAATGTGACAGTACTATATACTTTCAGGGTTTATAATTGAATTTGGGCTTGGCTATTTGCTGATTGCTAAAGTAACACACAGTTGTAGGCATTCTTTGTTTTAGAGTTTATGTTATTGTTTTGCATGATTTGGGAGTTCAAAACAGTTGAGGTGGTTTGTTGGCCTTGGAAAGTGGGGGTCTAAGGGTGTCATAAAGAGGTCATTGTGATAAGGAATGCATGAGAGTTCTCAGTTAAGGCCAAAATGAACTGTAAAAGGGAGGGGTGAACCTCTTCTTGAGGCTCTGCCAAGCTTGTATCATGGAACCCCTCTGTTTCCTCAATATGGCAGAACTTTCTTTTTCAAAAGTTGAGGAGAATAGGGCACCTGGGTGACTCAGTTGGTTGAGCGACTGCCTTCAGCTCAGGTCATGATCCTGGAGTCTGGGGATTGAGTCCTGCATCGGGACACCCCTGCTCAGCAAGGGGTCTGCTTCTCTCCCTCTGACCTTCCCCCCTCTCATGCTTACTCTCTCTCATTCTCTGTCAAATAAATAAATAAATAAATCTTTAAAAAAATTTCAGAAGAATGCCTATTAAATAAATTGTTAAGATATTTAGATTACCCTAAAATGGTTGATTTTTTGTTTTGTTTTCCATTAAAATACATAGTTTTATATGTAAGCATATATATATATATATGTATGTATATACACATATGTGTATTTTTTACTCATGTTAATTATGGTACATGTAATTTGAATTTTTTCTACTTACTAGATCATGAAACGTTTCCATGTTATAGGTGCCACAATTTTAATTTATATGCTTACTTTTTTTTTTTTTTAAGATTTTATTTATTTATTTGACAGAGATCACAAGTAGGCAGACAGGCAGGCAGAGAGAGAGGAGGAAGCAGGCTCCGTGCTGAGCAGAGAGCCCAATGCGGGGCTCGATCCCAGAACCTCAAGTTCATGACCTGAGCCGAAGGCAGAGGCTTAAACCACTGAGCCACCCAGGTGCCCCTATATGCTTACTTTTTAAAAAAAATGATTTATTTGTTTGAGAGACAGTGTGTGCACACATGTAGGCACGGGGAAGGGCAGAGGAGGAGGGAGAGGAGTAGACTCCCATTCATGTGAAGCCTGACCTGGGGCTCGATCTCACAGCCCGGAGTCACGAGCCAAAATCAAGAGTCAGATGCTTAATCGAATGAGCCACCCAGGTGCTCCTGTAGGAAAGGCTGCAAAATATTTCATGAAGTCATGCTCCCATAATTTACCTAATTCTTTCAGTGTTAGGTATTTATGTTGCTCCCTGGTTTTCACTTAATACTTTACATTATTGTACATACTACTGGTTTTATTTTTTTGACTAATTATATTTCTAGGGTACATTTCTGAGTGTATTGTGTTAAATGGGATGAATGTTTTTATGGCTTTTTGTATATGTTGCCATAGAGCTTTTCAAGAACGTTGTACCAGTTTTTACTTCTAACAGATAAATGGATATACCTGTTTTGCCAGAGCTGGACAGAGAAATACAGTTTTCATAAAAAGTTTTTGCTCATTTAGTAGTGTAAAGTGGTATTGCATTTCTTTGTTCTGTAATGTTGAATTTTACTTTGAGTCTCTTTGTGGTGCATTGTTTGTGCATATCCTCTGTTATTTTATGCACTATGGTGTTGATGTGAGCTTTGGATGGTAAGGCAAGTGTAGCCAGCTAATAAACCAGTGGTTATTAAAAAGATAACCAGAACACATTCAGTGGAAACGTTCAAAGAGGTCTAGATGGTAAGTGATCTTGGAGGTAGTGGTTGAAAGGGAACACATGGGTTATTCTCACTTCAGTTCAGCAACTGTTTATTGGGCATCCACTGTGTACAGCGTGCTGTGTTGCGTCCTCTGAGTGCGTCCAAGTTATCATTGCAGTGTGTGCCTGGTTGAAGGAGGAAGCTACTTGAGAATGCTTGAGGACTGGCCAAGATAGCTCAGTTGGGAGAGGGTTAGACTGGAGAATGCTTGCGACTTGACTGGTGGGGACTCTGCTCTGGCTGCTGAAGGCCCTTTGTGACTGCTTGGAGGGTTGATTACGGCCTGGAACATCTTTAACTCGCCACTGTGCCTTTGCACAGTCTTTGAGAAGCTCTGTTCTGAGGAATACAAAGATGAGTAAGACGTATTTCCTACTGACAAGGAACGAATTATCTAGTAGGGAGATTAAAGGCACCAGAAAATGAAAGGACTAATAGGTGCTATAAAAGAGGTTCAGCCCCAGTGCTTAGTGGTTAAGGAGAGGGTGTTATACTGCCCCCTTGGGGAAATCAAGAAGCACTTCAGCCGAAGAAGTGGTATTTAAATGGCATCACCATGAAGAAGAGAAGCAGAGGGAAGAAGAGGGCATTCTGGAGAGAAAGAGCTTGAGCAGAGGTGGGGGACTAGTGTTGGAAATGAGGTTGACCTCAGGAAACTGCATGTCCAAACCACTTGGACCCTGGGATGCATAAAGGAACATAGTGGATGTTGAGACTGCTAAGAGGTTGGGACTGAGTTTTGGAGGGTCTTAAGTGCCAGACTGAGGATGAGTAGGATGGATTGGCAGTGAGGAGAGATAGGGCTTTTTTTTTTTTTTTTTTTAAGATTTTACTTATTTGAGAGAGAGAGAGAGAGACAGACAGCGTGCGAGAGAGCATGAGAGAGGGGAGGGTCAGAGGGAGAAGCAGACTTAACACCTGAGTGGGGAGCCTGATATGGGGCCCAATCCTGGGACTCCTGGGACTCCGGGATCATGACCCAAGGCAAAGGCAGACTCTTAACTGACTGAGCCATCCATGTGCCCAAGAGAGGGACTTTAGTTGTATTCATGGTAGTAGTCCAAGTAAGGAGTGATGAGGGACTGAATTGAATCTGTGGCGTTGGGGATGAAGAGGAGTTAGTGCATTAAGGAGATATTTTGGAGGCTGAGCAGAGAGATGTGGTAACTGATTAGATAGGAGGGGAAGGGAACAGTCAGTTCCATGTCTCAAGTTAGAGATGATGTTGAGGTGTGCATGCTCAGGCGGCTGGCAGAATTAGGCATCAGGAATAGGGAAGTCAGGAGGAAGAACAGGTCTTCAGGGTTTGGAAGAGAGGAAAGATGAATTTGGTTTTGTTTGTTGAGTCCAGGGAGTAAGGAGAAAGCTGAGATCAGAATTTTAATCTTCGAAGGAACAGAGGAGGAAGTTTGGGGCCCAGAGGTACTAGAGGAACCAGTGAGGTCTCCTACTTAGTAAAGCCAAGCATGAAGGAAGCTTCCTGATTCCCAGTCCGGTGTTCTCGTCCCTGCCTCTCACTGCAAAGTGCTGAAGATTCTCATGGGGCCTGTTTTCCTCACACTGGGATGTGCTCAGTAGAAGCTGGAAGTGGCAGAGTTTATGTTGCAGAATGAGGACTTTATCTTTTGGAAAATTTCTTTTCGAAAAATTTTTTTAAAAAAGATTTTATGTGTCTGAGAGAGAGCACAAGGGAGGGGGAGGAGCAGAGGGAGTCGGGGAGGCGGACTCCTGGCCAAACGCAGAGCCCCACGTGGGGCTCAGGGATCATGACCTGAGCCAAAGACAGACGTTTAACTAACTGAGCCACCCAGGCGCCCCTTAGTTAAAATTTTTTATTATGGAACCTTTCAAAGGTTCCACACGAAGTGGAAAAAGAGTATAATCAGTCCCGTGGTACCCATTGCCCGACGCTGACAGTTGTTTGTGTTATGTCATCTGTTTCTTCCCTCCCCATCAGTTACTTTATTTTTTATTTTTTTAAAGAATTTTATTTATTTATTTGACGAGAAAGATCACAAGTAGGCAGAGGCAGGCAGAGAGAGAGGGGGAAGCAGGCTTCCTGCTGAGCAGAGAGCCAGATGCAGGGCTCCATCCCAAGATCCTGGGATCATGACCCGAGCTGAAGGCAGAGGCTCTAACCCACTGAGCCACCCAGGCGCCCCCCTATCAGTTACTTTAAAGTAAATGGGAAGATGAAGTGTGTTGGTAACCTTGAACTTGGTGCATTTGCAGGTAGGGAGAATTTGAACAGTTTCGTAGGGTATGTTTTGAGCTACGTGGGTATGGTCTAGAGGGAAAAGAAGTAGGATTAACTTCCAGAATTATGTTCTGCCTCAGATTTTGTGTTTTGGGCAAATCACTGAAGTCTTTTGACTCTTGGTTTGTCTGTGATATGGAGATAAATGATACCAGCTTTGCAGAATCACCTGAGATAAGATAGGTGTTAAAAAAACCCCAAATGCTCTCTGAACTCTAAACTTTGAAGCTAAACTGATGCAGGTTTTAGTTGTCAGTAATAACAAAAAGGTAGTGCTGTTTAACTTTGGGATTCTGTGTTGCTGGCATAAAATGTCTCATTCAACAAATTTTTATTTTTCAGCACATACTTATGTCAGGAACCTGGGGCTTCAGCAGTGAACAAAATAGACAAAATCCCAGCTCCCATGGAGCTCATATTCTAGATTTGTGAGCTAATGCTTCCCCCCCCCCCAAAGATTTTATTTATTTATTTGACAGAGAGAGACACAGTGAGAGAGGGAGCATAAGCAGGGAGTGGGAGAGGGAGAAGCAGGCTCCCCGCTGAGCAGGGAGCCCTATTCGGGGCTCGAACCCAGGAGTCTGGGATCATGACCTGAGTCATAGGCAGATGCTCAGCGTCTGAGCCATCCAGGCATCCTGTGAGCTAATGCTTTTATTATAGTGGGCCAGGCACTGTTCGGAGTACTTTTTTTTTTTTTTTAAAGATGTCAGTTTTTAAAAAAAAGATTTTATTTATTTATTTGACAGACAGAGATCACAAGTAGGCAGAGAGGCAGGCAGAGAGAGAGGAGGAAGCAGGCTCCCTGCCAAGCAGAGAGCCCAATGTGGGGCTTGATCCCAGGACTCTGGGATCATGACCTGAGCCAAAGGCGGAGGCTTTAGCCCACTGAGCCACCCAGGCGTCCCTGTTCTGAGTACTTTTATAATTCAATTTATTTTAATTCTTGCAAGAGTCCTGAGAGGTGGAGATTGTTATTATTCCTATTTTACAGATTTGGAGATCAAGGCAAATTTTTATGTAGATTGTCTCTGGTTGCAATGCCAGAATTGAAATTTAGGCAGATCTGTTTTTAAGCCTGTATACTCTTTTTTTTTTAAGATTTTACTTATTTATTAGACACACAGAGAGAGATCACAAGTAGGCAGAGTGGCAGGCAGAGAGAGAGAGAGAGGGGGAAGCAGACCCGATGTGGGGCTCTGTCCCAGGGCCCTGAGATCATGACCTGAGCCGAAGGCAGAGGCTTTAACCACTGAGCCACCCAGGCGCCCCAGTTGTAGTCTTTAATAGGAAAATATTTTTCCTCCTGACTTATCATAGGCTTGATATTATCACTTTTCTTGGTTTCTTTGGATACAAATGACTGCCTCAATGGAAAGAAGTTATTTTTCTGCTGACACTTGGGCAGAATCCCTTCTTCAATGAATCCCCTTCTTAGAATTCTCTTTTACCTTTTCCTCCACTTCCCTTCCCTTATCCCAGAAAATTCTCTTCTCTGATCTGTCCTCCATTATTCCCAGTTCTCACCAACTGTGCTGTCCTTACTAGTCTCATCAGCTCCTCTGTCCTGAGTCTCTGCTTTCTGCCTTTGCCTTCTCCTCCCTCGCCTGCCTCTAGCCAACTGCTCTAGACTTGCACCCATGTTTTGGCTTTTCTGAATTTATTTAGTGGGACTAATTTTCCACCTTTGGATCTGGCTCTGAGCTCTCAGTTCCTCAGTGGTGGGGCATACTGGGAAATGGGCAGTAAGGAGTCCTTAGGTTTGCATCTGGATTAGGATATGGGCCTCAGTGCTTATAAGGAGGGTATCAAGACTTGTGTGTGTGTTTTCTGTAGAAATTTTGGCTAAACGGGCGTAAAGTTACCATGTTAGCCATACAGGTCAGTGGCCGGAGGTACATTCACATTATTGTGGGACTGTCCCCACCATCCGTCTCCAAAACTCTTTCATTGCCCCAAACTGAAACTCTGTACCCATTAAACAGCACCTCTCCATTTCCCCCTCCCTCAAGCCCCTGGCAACCAGCATTCTACTTTATCTCGCAATGAATTTGGGTATTCTAGGTCCCTCATGTAAGTACAGTCAGACGTTGTCCTTTTGTGTCTGCCTCTTTTTCACTTAGCATAATGTCTTCAAGGTTCACCTATATTATAGCATATGTCAGCATTTCCTTGCTTTCTGAGGCTAAATAATAAGCCATTTTATGTAAACGGCACATTTTTAATCCATTCATCTTTTATTTTTATTTTTTTTAAAGATTTTATTTATTTATTTGAGAGAGAGGGCATGAGCAGGGGACAGGGAGAGCAGTCTCCCTGCTGAGCAGGGAGTCCCACCCTGGGCTCAATCCCAGGACCCTGGGATCATGACCGGAGCGGAAGGCAGAAGCCTAATGCACTGAGCCACCCAGGCGCCCCTCCATTCATCTGTTAATAGATACTTGGGTTGCTTCCACCTTTCCGCCAATGTGAATAATGCTGCTATGAACATGGATATACAAGTATTTGTTTGAGTCCCTGCTTTTAGTTCTTTTGGGAATTAACCCAGAAGTGGAATTGCTGGGTCCTGTGGTAATTCTGTTTTTAATTTGTTGAGGAATCACCATACTGATTCTATTTCCATAGTAGTAGCATCATTTTATGTGCCACTAGCAATGTGTTTCTCCACATCTTCACCAACACTTGTTATTTTCTGGATTTTTTTTTTTTTTTTTGAGAGAGAGAGTGCATGTGCGAGTAAGATGGTGGGCAGGGGTGGGGGAAGAGGGGTAGAGGGAGAGAGAATCTCAAGCAGGCTCCACACCCAGAGTCCACCTTGGAGTTGATCTCACACCCTGAGATCATTTCCTGAGCTGAAACCAAGAGTTGGATGCTTAACTGACCTAACCACCCAGGTGCCCCTGGATTAGTTTGGGTTTCAAATCACTTTTTTTAAGTTAAAGAAAACCATTAGTTTAATTTATTTCATAGAAATGTTTATGCGTATAGGAAAGTTGAAAGACTGGTATAGTCAACATTCAGTTGTTAGCATTTGTCCTAATTTACTTTCTCTCAATAGAAGTTGTTTGTTTTTTTTTCCCAGAGCCAGTTGAAAGTTAGTGGCAGACATGTTGGATGGTACTTCATTCATATGGGTTTGAATTATGCAGGTCCATTTATACATGGAGTGTTTACAGTAGAGTAAACGTATTCTCTGTCCCTTCTTCTTCCTTCTTTTTTTTTCTTTTTCTTCTTTCTTCTTCTTCTTCTTCTTCTTTTTTTTTTTTAATATTTTATTTATTTATTTGACAGACAGAGATCACAAGTAGGCAGAGAGAGAGGAAGGGAGAAACGGGGAAGCAGGCTCCCCGCTGAGCAGAGAGCTTGATGATGATGACCTGAGCCGAAGGCAGAGGCTTTAACCCACTGAGCCACCTAGGCGCCCCCTTCTTCTTTTTTTTTAAAGATTTATTTATTTAAGTAATCTCTACACTCAGCATAGAGCTTGTGATCAAGACTGGCATGCTCTACTTGACTGAGCCAGCCAGCTGTCCCTCTTGTGATTCTTTTTTTTTTTTTTTTTTTAAAGATTTTATTTATTTATTTGACAGAGAGAGACACATAGTAGGGGAGTGGGAGAGGGAGAAGCAGGCTTTCCCCCTGCGCGGGGAGCCTGATGCAGGGCTTCATCCCAGGACTGGGATCATGATCTGAGCCAAAGGCAGCTGCCTAATGGCTGAGCTGCCCAGGCGCCCCTCTTGTAATTCTTTTATTTATTTTTATTTTTAAAAAAGATTTTATTATTTATTTATTTGTCAGAGAGAGAGAGAGAGCGAGCACACAAGCAGGCAGAGTGGCAGGCAGAGTCAGAGAGAGAAGCAGGCTCCCTGCTGAGCAGTGAGCCCGATGTGGGGCTCGATCCCAGGACCCTGGGATCATGACCTGAGCCGAAGGCAGAAGCTTAACCGACTGAGCCACCCAGGCGCCCCACTTGTGATTTTTTTAATAATCTCTTTTCTCTAGTTAATTCTAAGAGTACATTGTATAACATACAAAGTATGCATTAACTGACTGTTAGCAGTAAGACTTCTGGTCAGCACTAGGTTATTAGTAGTAAGGTTTTTGGGGAGTCAGAGTTATACACAGATTTTTGACATCATGGGGGTCAGCAACCTGATGGTCAACTGTATCTCTAAAGTATGAGGACATTTTTCTTCATAAACATTATATCATTATCACACCTAAGAATTCAGTAATGCTAACGGTTACTATCAGATATCAAGTCTATGGATGTTTCCCCATTTGTCCCCAAAATGTATTTTATTTCTTTAGGTTACTGTGTCTCTTTAGTTTTTTTTTTTTAATTTTTATTTATTTATTTGAGAGAGCATGTGAGAGCTGGGGGAGGGGCAGAGAGAGAGAGAGAGAGGGAAACCCAAGCAGAGCTTGGAGCCTGTTGGAGGGGATGATCCCAGGACCCTGAGATCATGACCTGAGCTGAAACCAAGAGTTGAGACACTTAACTGACCATGCCACCCAGGCACTTGTTTAGTTTTTTTAAAATCTAGAATAGTTACCCCTCCCCTTTCTGTTTTTCACGACAGTGAAGCATGGTCCAGTGTTGGTGACATAGTGGTCAGCATAGCTGCCTTCCGTGACAGTGAAGCATGTTGCTTGTTGAAAAATGCTGCTGAATAGAAAAATCCATAATCCACCATAGATACCCACTTCATTAATTTTTTACTTTATTGTTATTATTTTAAGATTTTATTTATTGGGGCACCTGGGTGGCTCAGTGTGTTAAAGCCTCTGCCTTCTGCTCAGGTCATGATCTCAAGGTCCTGGGATCGATCCTGCATCAGGCTCTCTGCTCGGTGGGGAGCCTGCTTCCCTCCCTCTCTCTGCCTACTTGTGATTTCTCTCTGTCAAATAAAGTCTTTAAAAAAAATCAAGATTTTATTTATTAATTTGACAGAGAGAGACATAGTGAGAGAGGGAACACAAGCAAGGGGAGTAGGAGAGGGAGAAGCAGGCTTCCTGCCGAGCAGAGAGCCCGATGTGGGGCTTGATCCCAGGGTCATGAGACCATGACCCGAACTGAAGGCAGACGCTTAACGACCGAGACCCAGGAGCCCTCACTTAACTAATTTTTAAATAAACTTTAAATTTTGGAATAATTTTAGATTGACAGCAAAGTTGTAAATGTAGGCCAGAGTTCTCATGTACTCTATCCAGTTTTTCCCATTGTTTTTTTTTATTGTTTTTTTTTTTAGTTTATACTTGAGTGGAGATTGCTGCTTATCTAAAATCAGGGTAAATATTCTAATTCACAGTCACTGTTCCTGTTGTTTCTCTTTTGCAAGTCAAAATTTTCCTAAGAGGTAGTTCTCCCATTGTTAATGTCGTACATTTCTGTGGTACATTTGTCAAATCTAAGAAACCTTCATTGGAACATTAGTGTTAATTAATAACCAGATTTTTTTTGGATTTTCCTAGTTTTTCTGTTCAAAGATCTATCCAGGATCCATGTCGAACATGACCGTTATTCAGAGTTCATTGTTTTTTGTTTGTTTGTTTGTTTGTTTTTAAAGATTTTATTTATTTATTTGACAGACAGAGATCACAAGTAGGCAGAGAGGCAGGCAGAGAGAGAGGGAGGAAGCAGGCTCCCCGCCGAGCAGAGAGCCTGATGCGGGGCTCGATCCCAGGACCCCAGGATCATGACCTGAGCCGAAGGCAGAGGCTTAACCCACTGAGCCACCCAGGCGCCCCTCAGAGTTCATTGTTGAAGAGTCCTGGTCTTTCCTTCTTTCTCTCCTCCCTCCCTCCCTCCCCCTTCCCTCCCCCTTCCCTCCCTTCCTCCCTTCCTCCCTTCCTTCTTTTTCCTTCCTATTTTTTTTTTTTTTTTGAAGACTTATTTATTTGAGAGAGAGTGCACCAGGGGTGGGGGAGAGGGAGAGGGAGAAAAAGAATCCCCAGGCGGCTCCACGCTGGGCGCAGAGCCCTTCGAGGGGCTCCTTCTCACGACTCTGAGATCAGGACCTGAGCCAAAGCCAAGAGTCCAACACGTCACTGACTGAGCCACCCAGGCCTTGGTGGGGTATTTCATAGAGTGTTACAGAGTTTGGGTTTGTCTGATAGTTCCCCTCATGGTTAGATTGGAGTTAAGGGTTTTGGGAAAGAAGATAGTCACTTTTGATATTTTGTTTCATATCTTGGCCTTTTTTTTTTTAAAGATTTTATTTATTTGAGAGAGAGAGAGAATAAGAGCGAGCGAGCATGAGGGCGGGAGGTCAGAGGGAGAAGTGGCATCCTGCTTGGCTGGATACCGGGACTGGATACCGGGACTCCAGGATCATGACCTGAGTGGAAGGCAGTCGCTGAAGCAACTGAGCCAACCAGGCGCCCCTTATCTTGGCTTTTTATGTAACATATTCAATACATGTTTTATAAAATGGGATTATATACTGTATTATTTTATAATCTACTTTTTTTTTTTCTTACCAAGACTGTTTTTTTCTTACATATGGAAGTAGGAAACTCTGTACTGAGTTTCAATCACCGACTTGAAAATGCAGTTTTAGAACATAGACTGTTGGTGTAAATTAGAGACAGCTTTTAAGAAGGATGATGGTGGTGGTGGTGGTGGTACCATTTTGTTTTAATTACGCAGTTGGCTTTTTTAAAATTGATTTATGTTTTGTTTAAAAAGCTCAACTGTTTGGGATTATGATGTGTTTACAAGTCTCCACAGATAATCTAAAAGGGAAAATAAAGAAATACAAAGAAAGAAAATGTTTTTAGTAAAATGTTCTTGGTAAGCAGCGAACTTTTCTAGAAAGTCAGTCTTTTGATTTGATTGCTTCATAAATATGGGATTTAAAATATATGCATTTTTATTGATTAGTAAGCATGTTAGATGATTTGGGAGGAGGCTCAAACTTTTTAAGAAATAATTTGGAATTCTTGAAAGAAGTCTGCCTCCAGAATTGCTGATAGTTCTGAAATATGGGTCAGGGGTGCCCTGGGTGGCTCAGTTAGTTAAGCAACTGCCATTAGCTTAGGTCATGGTCCCGGCGTCCTGGGATGGAGCCCCGCATTGGGCTCTGTGCTCTGCAGGTAGCCTGCTTCTCCCTGCTCCTGTCCGCTCTTCCTCTCTCACTGTCTCTTTCTTGCTCTCGCCAATAAATAAATTAAATCTTTTTTTTTTTTAGATTTTATTTATTTATTTGACAGACAGAGATCACAAGTAGGCAGAGAGAGAGGAGGAAGCAGGCTCCCCACTGAGCAGAGAGCCCGAAGCGGGGCTTGATCGAAGGACCCTGGGATCATGACCCAAGCCAAAGACAGAGACTTTAACCCACTGAGCCACCCAGGTGCCCCAATAAATTAAATCTTAAAAAAAAAAAAGGGTCAGGAAAAGTCAAACTAATAGATGGGAAAAACCCCCTCAATTTTAGCTATTGATACAACTTTTAAAATTTAGTTTTTTGGAGGCGCCTGGGTGGCTCAGTGGGTTAAAGCCTCTGCCTTCGGCTCGGGTCATGGTCCCGGTGTCCTGGGATCGGGCCCTGCATTGGGCTCTCTGCTCAGCGGGGAGCCTGCTTCCTCCTCTCTCTCTGCCTGCTTCTCTGCCTACTTGTGATCTCTGTCAAATAAATAAAATCTTAAAAAAAAAATTTTAGTTTTTTTTGTTTTTATCATTTTAGTTACTAAGACAGATGGTAGAAGGTCCATTAGGATGTTTCTTTTACGTATTTAAAACATTTTGCTTTGCTAATATTGAATTCCATGCATTCTGGAATTTAGGAAAATTTACCTCTTCATCAAAGAGATTACTCAAAATGGAATACGATTGATGATCTTAGTTTCTAGTTTTCTTCTCAATAGGGTTAGTCTTTCTTCTAATGCTTCTTGCATGCTCAGAGATTTTATCAGAGTTTTAGAGAAAAATGCAAGTCTGGGTGAATATTAAATATAGTACAATGAATAAAACTTTCTTTACTTTGCAGAATATTTTGCTTATGTATCCCATAGAACCATGGCAGATTCTAGTTTTGGATAAAAACAGATAAATTTAAAGATAATACAGCATTCCTCTTTATGACTTGGAATTCTGATGAGTACTGAATTTGGTACAGGACAGCTCAGTTCTTGGAATGCTTGGCATTCAGGTTATTTTAGGCCATCTCTTTGGGAAATTCAATTAAAGCATTTATTGAATGGCGTTAGTGAATTGAATGGTTGTCTTGGGGATATCAATGATATAAAATATGACCCTATTTATAAGATGGTTGTGTGGGCAGCCAGAGCATCTTATATGTTTAATTCAAAATAATAGATGATTTAGAGGCCAAATCCTTCTGTAGGAAGTAGTGCTGGTTTAGGAGGGAGAACATTTTAGAGAAATTAAGCCTGGGATCATTCATTTAAAGCCGACTAGGAGTTAGGTTCAGAGAGAGGAGGGGAAGGACATTCAGGCGGTGGGAAGGGGCAGAGACTCAGAAGCTTGACTACCCTTCAGGCGTGGCGAGAAAATTAGGCTCTAGCCAGGCCGTGGGTGGCCTGGAGGTCTAGTAGTGAGCCTGGACACTAATTTATCGGCATTTCAGAACCACGGTGCCACCCCTGGAGTAATGGTTCCGAACTTTTTGTTCCCCGAGGAAGCATAACATACTTCTGCTGGCGTCACTGTCTCCCCACAGCTGGGCTGCTGGGTCTGGAGAAGGGGAGATGCTCTCATACACTTTCCTCCATCCAAGGGGCTAAGTCATATGGGTTATTTTAATAATGTATCAATCTGGCTTTTCTTCTCTTGTCACAAAACATGTACTTTCCAGTAGAGTCTTGTTTTCAGAATAATAGAGTTTCTCCTGGGAAAAGAACAATGCATGAGGCTGATTAAAGGCAAATAATTGACTTTGTAGAAAAAAAAGTGAATCTCTAATTTTTTCCTAGCAGTTCTTCCTTTGTTTAAATTTTTGTTTTGTAAAAAAAAAAAAAAAAAAATTTTTTTTGTTTTGTTAGTCATGTAAAGAAAAGTATTTTATTGTATGCATCTTTCAAGTTTTCCTATGGTTTTATTGCTTATATAGCTTAATAAATTAAGGCCAACTTGGAGTCTCATTGAGACCTGATTGTGTGGCTGTTTGTGATTTCTGTCAGAGTAAGTAGATAGTGTTATAGAGATAGAGTAGATGTTCAGCACAGCTCTTCAGTCTTCTCAGATCTCGACAAATGCAGTCCGATTCCTTCTACCCAAGTTACCTATGAGGAAGATATTTTTTTTTGTTTGTTTCTGATGGGAACAAATGTATAAGACAGAGATACAGAAATTCTCTTCAGTTTAGCTTGAAGAAATTTTTTTTTACTACTGTTGGCTCCTGCTGTTTGCTCACAGTTGATTTTTCTTCTTTGAAGTCTGTTTGTAATCAAATAAGCTTTAGCTCTTTTGAAGTAAAAGAGGAACATAACTACATTAACAAGAAAAGTTAATTTAAGGAAGATAACTGATTTTTTTTTTTTTCCAGTAAACCACATTTCATGACTTGATTTCATGGTGGTCGGATGGTTATTCTCATACAGTTACAGAACGAAGTCCACTGTGGGAAAAGAATGATTCTTTTAAAAATCACCTTCCTTTTTATCATCTGTTACTGAAAATGTCTTAGTCCAAGCCTGTCTCCCTAGCACCTTCGTGGCGCACTGTGGATTTCATTTTTCTCCATTATTTACTTTTGGTCCTGGACAAAGTACCTGGTGATAATGGAATTCTTCAGAAGTATCCTGTATTTGGTGCCAACTGAGCTCAATGAGTGCTCAGTTTAGAGACTTCCTTTCTAAGCCTCCGTTCTTGCCTCTGAAACATACGTGGATGGAAAGGGACATGTGCGTAGGTTTTCCATTGATTAACATACCCTTCCGTATCTATTTCTTTACAGTTTTTAAAAAACATGTTAATTGTGACATTGCGATTCATATTTTAAAAGTGATTTTAAAATTTTACTTTTAAATTATCATACTGTAAAAGTGGCTTTTTTTCTTTTGGTAAGAAAATTTTTTCAATTTAATACACGTCTAGTTTGTGCAGCTTTCCCCAGAGTCTGGATACACGCTATTATCATCCCAAAAAACTCCCTCATGCTCTCCTTGTGTAATTATCCATCCCCATCCCATAACCCCTGCAACCACTGACCTTTTTCCAGCCCTATAGTTTTGGCTTTTTGAAAATATAATACAAATGGAATCATACAGTATTAAACTTCTGAGACTGGGCTCTTTTACTCTGTCTTTCAGATTCTTCTAAGGTATTATATATATTACAAATTTATTCTTTTTTTTAATTGCTGAGTAGTTTTCTATCGTCACTCATTAAGGGACATTTGGATTGTTTCCAGTTTTTAGCAGTTATGAATGGAGCTACTGTAAACATCTGTGTACAGATTTTTGTGTGAACATAACGTTTTCATTTCTCCAGGGTCGCTGTCTGTGGGGAGAGGGATTGCTAGGTCATATAGTGAGTATATGTTTAACTTTTTAAGAAACTGCCAATCCTTTTTCTGGAGTGGCTGTACCATTTTATATTCCCACTAGCAGTGTATGAGAGTTCTGGTATTCCACATCACTGATAATATCAATATTTGCAATGTAGTCATTCTAATAGGTATCTAGTAGTAGTGCCTAATCATGGTTTTAATTTGCATTTCTCTGATGACTAAAGCCATTGAACATCTTTTCATGTGCTAATTTGCCATCATCATATTTTTGTGGAGTGCGTGTGGAAATTTTTTATCCAGCTTTTAATTTGGTTATTTTCCTATTACTGAGTTTTGAGAATTCTATGTCTGGATACAAATCCTTTTCCAGATATGTGATTTGCAAAAAATTTTCTCTTAGTCTTTATCTTTCTCTTCATTCCTTTAACGTGGGCTTTTAGAGGACAGAAATGTTTAATTTTGATTAGGTCTAATTTATCATTTTTTTCCTTTTTTTGGATTGTACTAAGATTGATAGATTTTAAAACAAGTTTCTTTCCTATAAACGTAGTGAAAACTAACTTAGTGTTAGGAATGGTCTCATAAAGTTGACTTTGTGGAAGGTGCAAATGTTATCATTTTACGGAAAGGTGGTGTTAATTAAAATACTCTGTAGTCTTAGGAACATCTCTGACTTTTGATTAACCGAAAGAGTTGATTGGCTTAGATTTGGGAAGATTTTCCTACTTTCTCTTCAATGGTAATTTCTAATATGGTTAACAAACAGATACTTTTATGATGCAGAACTATGTAGGAAATCAGTCATTAAGACTGTGAAGATATTTTACATTCACATTTAATATTTTTGGAAGTGCCTGGGTTTGAGTTTCCACTCTCGGAAAGCATGGGAACCTCCATTGTGGGTTCAGAGTCAGTGTCATGGCTAAAAGCATGAACCGGGTCATACTGTCTGAATTTGAATCCTGCCTCTGTTGTTTACTGTACAACTGTGGGTAAGTACCTTTTCTGTGCTTCAGTTTTCTTCTCTGTAAATGAGATTGGAAAAATAATATCCACCTTGTAAGGTCATTATGGGGATTAAATTGGATTATGTAGCTCATTTTCAACAACATCCATCACACAGTAAGCGTTCAGTAAATGGTTCTTATTATTGCCGAAGTAGCTTTATGGTGAAGTCATTTAAACACATGTTTTAGAATTACATTTTCAACAGGCAGAATAACCAAATATCACACTTTTTTTCCTCCTTACACTTACTGTTATTAGTAATCAATAACTGTGGCCAGTGCTATTAGCAATCATGTGCGTAGATACTGTTTTATGAGACAATTACCAGCTTCTTCTGTCTTTCACTTCCTGTAAAGTACTAATTAGATGTACATATACATCAGTTAGTTCCAGCTGCCTGAAGCATCAACCTGAACTGTCTTAAACTAGAAAGAAATTTCTTGGCTCACCTAACTGCAAAGTTCAGGCATAGCTAGATGGAGTCAGGCTCAAGTCGTGACATCAGGACCCAGTTTCTCCCCTGAATCAACTCTGCCTTTTTCTAAAGTATAAACTTCAGTTGTAGGCACTATATGGTAGAAAAATGGCTGCAGCATAGTCATCCCCTGGAGCCTCAGAGTTTAGGTTCACCAGGAAAGAACACCTATCTCTTTCCCAGAAGCCTCAGCAAAAGTCTCATGTCTCATTGGTTCTGATGGGGTCACATGTCTTACCCTGAGCCAATCTTGGTGTTTGGGGCTTTGAGGCTTGTTATTGGCCAGTCATGGTCACATGACAGCCTTAGCTTCCTTGGTGCAGTCAGCTCTTCAGGAACCACATGGATGGCAGTAGGGGAGAGGTGAATTGTCAGAGGGAGAGTACGGGCTCCTATTACCAGGAAGAGGAATGGGTGCTGGGTGGCCAAACAACTAATGATATTAGTCTCTTTTATAGGTCAGCAGCGGATTGCAGGAGTTCATGGATGTGGATTGGAACCTTGGTTTCTGATTCCCACTTTCTTGCGAAGTTACATACTTTCAAGCCCATGTTCCCCACACAGGTTGGAGTTTGTAGAAAATTAGTGTTTTATGTTCTTTTTTAATGTTCTTTTTTATGTTTTTATGTTCTTTTTTAAGATTTTATTTATTTATTTGACAGACAGAGATCACAAGTCGGCAGAGAGGGGAAGCAGGCTCCCTGCTGAGCAGAGAGAGCCTGATGTGGGGTCTGATCCCAGGACCCCGAGGTCACGACCAGGCAGAGGCTTAACCCACTGAGCTACCCAGGCACCCCACAACTTGAATGTTTTTAACAGGAAGAGAAGAATCAAGGCTGGTAGAGGGTAGCTCTCACGGTAGGCAGATGGGGTGCTTCTTCCTATATTGATGTGATTCATGTGACTCAGCTCCTTTCCCTGGACCTCCCTGTCCCCATGAGAGAGGCTCTCCTAGACCCAGCTTGGTCAGTGTCTGCCCTTGGATCAGGCCGTTCTGGCCAGGCAGTGGATCGTATGCTATTGATAAGGCTGTATCTGTATCCCAGACAAGAGGGTCTGTCACCCCCACAGTGAGGTGTAGCTGGGTGCTGGCCTCTTCTAGTAGGAGTAGTTCCAAATCTCTTCATACGTATTTTCTACAGTCCATTTTAGCATGGCCTGTGACATTATCTCACTTTGACTGGCAGTTTTTATTTTATGTTTGAGAAAGCACTTCATCTTTAGGAGCATGTGTAACAAGGTCATGCTTTTTTCTGAAAAACCAAAGTTGAATAAGACCTGCTTCGTCCTGATCTACTCTACAGCCAAGTACCCTAGGAGGTTCAGGTAGGACTTAGGTAGAAACTAATGATCAGGACCTGCTTAATGAAGGTATTTGTGATAGAAACTTTCACATCCTCTTCTGAGGTTGGCACTTGAACCTAGTGAATCAGATGTTAACTCCTTAAGTCATTGAGCCACAAAACTTCTGCCTCTAATCTCTACTTACATGTTAAATGTTACTGAGATTTCCCTGGCGAAAATGTTTGGTGGCTAATGTTGGTAGGAGTCTTTGTGATCTCCCTTTGTAGTCCCTTTTAGGGGTTATTTCATCTAAATCAGTGACATACAAACTTACTTACTTCTCCATAATCATCATCAGTTTATTGAGATGGATAAAAGGGATGAAAATAATACCTCTGTTAAATAAGTAAAGTAGTTAGGTAGAGTGCTGTTTTGTTTTCTATAAATACATTATTGTATGTTGAGATCAGTGCAGTGATTCTACTTTATTTAAATTGAAAACTTGGAATTTTATTTTATTAAAAAAAAAAAAGATTATTTATTTATTTATTTCACAGACAGAAATCACAAGTAGGCAGAGAGGCCGGCAGAGAGAGGGGAAGGGAAGCAGGCTCTCTGCTGAGCAGAGAGCCCGATGCAGGGCTCGATCCCAGGACCCTGGAATCATGACCTGAGCGAAGGCAGAGGCTTTAACCCACTGAGCCACCCAGGCCCCCCGAAAACTTGGAATTTTAGGGAAATAACAATAGCGGACACTTAACTGAGCACATACTGTGCCAGGCATTTTTACAAGTATTCTATACATATTAATTTATCTAATCCTGCATTAACCATTGGAGGTAGGCATTAGTTGTTTTGCCATTTTAGAGGTAAGTTGAGATACAGGAGGTTAAGTCACTTGCCCCAGGCCATGCAGCTGGTGAGTGTCTGAGTGACAGAGTGACAGGACTGATGGTGAGTGGGGAGGGGGGGGTTAGTTAGTGAGAGGGGCTGGTGAGTTAGTGAGCAAGTCCTCTGGCTCTAAACCTATGCTCTGAATCACTGTGCTGCATTCTTTTCCTAAGAAAGATTTTAGCTTGTGGATTCTTAGTTTTTCTTTTTTTTTTTTACTTATTTTTGTAGTATTTTCTAGATGTGTGCTGAGAGTTTTATAGGAAAGATTTGCTCATTCTGGGGCCTCTGCCTCAGAATGATAACCGTGGTTTATCTACTTATTGTTGCCGTTTTCTGGCAAGCAAACACTATATGCTTGTTTGTGTCGGTAGTTCTCAATCAGGAATGATTTTACTCCCAGGGGACATTTGCTCCTGTCTGGAGACCCTTTTAGTTGTCATAGGGTGGAAGATACTACTGGCATCTAGTGGGTAGAGGCCAGAGATGCCGTTACACATCTTAACAAAGTACAGGGCAGCCTCCAGAAACAAAGAACTATTCGGGCCATAGTGTCAGCAGCATTAACTGAGGTCTGTATAGTAAGTTAGTGGTTATCTTGTCATGCCATTCTTATGCTTAAGGGGCAAAAAATTACTGTAGTAATATAGAAATCATTATTTTTGATTTTTGTTTGGTAATTGGTTTTATCCAAATTAATGCATGTTTGTATAAGGGGCATGAATACCAACTAGATCCTACATGTTTCAGCTCCCCTAAGTCACCCTGGGTCTTGTAGTCCACTGAAGGAGGGCTGAGGTAGTTGAAAGGGAGGCAGTGTAGAGACTGAGGACACAGGACTCTAAATATCTATTGGATTATTTATTTATTTAAAGATTTAATTATTTCTTTTAGAGAGAGAGTAGGAGAGGGAGAGAGGGAATCCTCAAGCAGATTCCTGCTGAGTATAGAGCCGGACGTGGGGCTTGATTTCATGATGCTGAGATCATGACCTGAGCTGAAATCAAGAGTTGGACACTCAACCGACCAAGCCACCTGGGTGCCCTTATTTGTTGGATTATCTTGTGTAATTCACAACAAATACGGGTGTTTTTGTTTTTGTGGTTCTTGGTAGAAGTTAATTTTTGTGGTTCTTATTAAAAGTTAATTTGTTAAACGTCAACATTTAAAATATTCTGTAATTTTAAAACCATGCTTTGGCATTTTTTTACTTAAAATTTCAAACGGAGGAAAGTAGAGAATATTGTACCCCATGTGCGTACCAGCCATTTTAACAAATGTTAACAAAGGCTGAAGTCCTTTTTGACTCTTTCTTGGTCCATTCCTCGGAAATTTCTACATTTTTTGACATACAGGTATCTCGAAGTTGAAGGGGCCCAGACTTCTGTGATGTCTGTCCTCCTGCCTTACTCGCTGCACCACTGTGTTTTGGGGGCCCATCCGCAGGTGTCTCCCCTCGGCTTTTGCTGCAGCGCAGAGGCAGCATGGGGCTGAGGAACAGCTGGGAGAGCGCGGGGCCAGGTGGTCACCAGAGCTGGAGAGGCCAGGCAGGAGCGTACGTGTGGGCTGGAGAGAGACGAGAGGGACAGAGAAGTCCCTGGGGCCAGTTGGTAAGGTGAAGGTAGGGAGGAGCAGGAGAGCGAGTAGGGGGGAAGCGGGCAAGAACAGCAATCTGCATGCTGACGGAGCTGGTGGCTAGAGGTCAGCCAGACCGACCCTTGGAAGCAGTATCGTGATTGTCGGGTCACGGGATTTTAGGTCTTGTCTGCCTGGCTTTTGTGCTCTTGCTGTGTGAGTGGTCCAGCCAGGGAGAGGCTGCACTTGAACCCTCAGTCTGTCTTCCTTGGACTGCCTCCTAGTGATCCCTTATCAATGGCAGTGCCTGCCAGTTCTTCACACGACTTCTATATGAGAGTCCTTCCTTCCTTAATTATTTTTAAAGATTTATTTAGTTGAGGGGGTAGCCAGAGAGAGGGAGAGAGAGAGCCTTAAGCAGTGCAGAGCCTGACACGGGGCTTGATCTCACGACCCTGAAATTACAACCTGAGTCGAAACCAAGAGCTGGACGCTTAACTGTGCCACCCAGGCACCCCAGATTCTTTCCTTATTTAAAAATCTGTCATGCCCCATCACCTGTGGAATAAAGCTCTCACTTCTTGTGGCACGTGAGGTCATTCGTCTCTCCTCCTCCTCTTCCCCTGATGCAGCTGGAGTTTAAGTCACATAGTTTCTCCTCTAGTCATTTCACTCGAACTCTTTTCTCTCTGAAGAGCCCACATATACTTTTCCTATCATCTCTGTGTGGTGAACTTCTGTTCACCTTTTGAGGCCAGCTCATGCCTTTCAGCAGATGGAATAAGTCTTTCTTGTAATTGTTCATTTGTGCTTTGCTGCTCTTGCTAGAATCGCAGTTTCTTGAAAGCGGTGATGCCGGACTCCCACCCCTGACTTCAGTGCTCTGAGCACGGCGCTTGGCCTCAGGAAATCCTTGTTGAATTGAATTAATCAGCAGTTCAAACTTGGACTTTAGCCATTTTTTTCATGTTGGTGGAGAAAATCCTGCATGGTAGAGATTTCGATGCTCTGCAGTCACAGTCACAGAATTACAAGACTGAAATCGGGAGGTTTTGATTTGAAACATTTCTGTACCTTCTGGTTTAAAAAAAAAAAAAAAAAAAAAAGAAGCCTTCATGGTTTGTCGCACTCTGCAATATTCAGAGTCAATGTGTCATTTATATATTTGCCTCATGTATACGTTGATGCATTGTTTGTATGATACTGACTTATGGTTGACATTTTGCTTGGATCTTGGTAAAGACTTCGTAAAATAGAAAAGAGAAGTACAGATTGTGTGGCATCAGTCACCCTGCTCAGCTGCAGCTTGATCAGAAGGCGGTTTCAGAGTAACTACTTAGATAGATAATTAAACCAGCGGAGGTAGGAATGAGGTTACAATTTAGTAAGATTTTATTTTTTTTTAATTTTTATTTTTTTTAAATAAAAAACTTTTAAAAAAGATTTTTATTTAGTTGACAGAGAGGGAGAGCACACAAGCAGGGGGAGCTACAGGCAGAGGAAGAGGGAGAAGCAGGCTCTCCGCCGAGCTGGGAGCCCGACGTAGGGCTCGATCCCGGGACCACAACCCGAGCCAAAGGCAGACGGCCAACCGACTGAGCCACCCAGGCACCCCTTCTAGTAAGATTTTAAAACCTTCTCTGACTTGTTCTTTCTTCCTGTAGGATTTTTGTCCCTGAGTCATGGAAGACAGAAGAGCTGAGAAGTCATGTGAACAAGCGTGTGAATCACTTAAGAGGCAGGACTATGAAATGACCCTCAAGCACTGCACAGAGGCCCTCCTTTCTCTTGGCCAGTACTCCATGGCCGACTTCCCAGGGCCATGTCCACTGGAGATAGAAAGCATCAAAATTGAGAGTCTTCTTTATAGAATTGCCTCATTTTTGCAACTGGTGAGTAAACACTGTTGATAAGCCAGTTATGAACCATGTAAAAGGGACTTTTTCACAGAGTGGGGACTCGTTGGTCGTAATCACCTAATTCTGGGCTGAGGAGACGAGTGACCTGGCTAGTGATTGCTGAATATGTTTAATTGCAACAGCAGTTTTTAAGCCTTTAACATTGTACTATTGTGTAACATTTTGGATTATTCACTCATTCAGCAAATATTTATTAAGTGTATACTATGTGCTGGACACTGGTCTAGGTACTTAGTATACATTGATGAAAAAGAGAAAGATCTTCATGGTAATTTTTGTATTAGGGGACAGACAATAAACAACAGATATTATACGTAGGTAGACACTTTAGATTATTAGAAGGTAGCACTCTGCTTGAAAAAAAAAGATGGACAGGGCAAGGGTGATTGTGGATACTAGAGTTAGGGACGGGTTGCGGTGTTTTTTTTTTTTTGGGGGTTGCAGTTTTAAATTGAGTGGTCAAGGTTGGTTTCACTGATCAGGTGATGTGAAGGAGGTACGGGAGTGAGCCTTGTAAAAGGTAGGGGAGGTAGGGAAGTGAGCATTACAGGCAGAGGAAATAGTTCGTGCAAAGATCCTGAGGCAGAAGCCTGACTGGCATGTTTGAGAAATAGCTAGGAGGCCAGTGTGCTGGAGAAAAGTATGTAATGGGGAGAGGGTAACAGAGCTAGATCTTGTGGGGCCCTATAAGGACTTGTTTTTCTCCTACTTAAGACAGGGAGCTTTTGTGGTTTTTTAATTTTTTTTTTTTTTTTTTTAGATTTTATTTATTTGTCAGAGGGAGGAGTACTAGCATGGGGAGTGACAGCCTAAAGGAGAAGCAGGTCCCTCACTGAGCAAGGAGCCTGATGTGGAACTCTATTCCAGGGCGCTGGGATTGTGACCTGAGCCAAAAGCAGATGCTTAAGTGACTGAGCCACCCAGACATCTCTCTTGTGGTTTTGATTAGAGGTTTTGATTAGAGGATTTTGATTAGAGGAGTGGTATAATCTGATTTGGCAGGAATTCTTTGGCTTTTGTTTTGAGAATAGGCTATTGAGGGGTAAGTGTAAAAGGCAGGGGACTAGTTTAGAGGCTGTTGGAATAATCCAGGCCAGAGATGATAGTGACTCAGACAAAATGGTGGCAGTGGATTGAGAAGTGCTTTGGTTCTCTGGTTCTGAGATGAAGATAGAGCCAGTAAGATTTCTTAATACATGAATGGAGGGAGTGAGAGAAAGGGAGCAGACACAGTTTCCTTACCTCAGTGTTGTTTTGTGTGAGCAATTGGAAAGTGGGTTTTCTTCAATTGCGATGACAAGGCTGAAGATGGGGAGCACGTTTTGCTGGCGAAGATAGGAGCTCAGTTTTGGACCTACTGACTCGGAGATGTCATTTAGATATGTAGCTGGAGATGTTGAGTAAGCAGTCAAATATGCAGGTGTGGATTTTGGCAGAGAGGTCTGGGTCAAAGACACTGACTTCAGAGTTGGTGGCCAGTGGGTGATATGTATGTAAAGTCTTGAGCCTGGGTGAGATCACCAAGGGAACGCGTGTACACAGAGGAGAGGAGAGGACTGAGGACTTAGGTCTACCGTGTTAGGAGGCTGGGGAGAAGAGCAGGGACCAGCAGAGCAGCCTGAAGGGTGATGGAAGGGGAAGGAAGCTAAGGGAGGACGGTGTCCGGTAGCCATGTGAGGAAAGTGGATCCAAGTGAGGGAGTGTTGAGCAGTGTCGGTCGCTGTGGATCGAGTAGTGAGAGTTGAGAGTTGGCTGGGGTGTGACAGTGTATCTGAACGGGAACATGGAAATGTGTGTGTCTAACTGGATACGGTTCAGGTCACTGGAGACCTCCATGAGAGCAGCTTCCATGGAATGGTGGGTGAACATCTGACTAAAGAAAGTTTAAGACCGAGTCACGGGGAAGGACTTGGCAATACATGAGTAAGACAGTTCTTGAGTTTTGTCCCAAAGGGGCACAAAAAGTGGGAGTGGTAGCTGGTGGGAGAAGTGAAGTCAAGAGAAGGATTTTTTTTTTTAAAGGTGGGTTGAAATAGCACTGTGTTTGTTTCTAGGACTGACCCAATAGAAAGCAAAAAAGCCAGTGATGTAGGAGAAATAGAGACAGCTTGCCAGAGTGATGTTCCTTGAGTGGGCCATAGAGCAGGTATGCGCAAGTGGAATGACAGGTTCGAGAAAGGAGACCTGGATGGCTTGTCTGGTGACAGAGGGAAGCAGGGTGCTGGGAAGCAGGAAGACCTGGTGTGACAGTTCATGGAGGTTCTCGTCTCATGGCTTCGGTTTTCTCAGTGAAGACTTTAGCTGAGGGTGGTCCTGAAGGAGGAGGTTCTGGTGATGTGGAGCTAGAGAAAGTGAGAAGTCGGAGTGAGTAAATGGACGGGGAAGTGCAACGTTACAACGTTTATTTGTAAAGTGCTATGTAAACCTCAGAGAGCACGTGACTTGGTTTTGCTCTGTGAATGTTACATTTGAAACATTAATAATTAAACTTTGAAACAAAGTTGAGCTTTTTTTTTGGATAAAACCTGTGTTAAGCAGCCCTTGAACTACTTAATTTTATCTTGTATCTTTTATTTTGCAGAAAAACTATGGGCAAGCTGATGAAGATTGTAGGCATGGTATGTTTAAAAATGGGACTGTTTTCTACTTTGAGTATTTTGAGTTACTTAAATTGAGCATTGTTTGAGATTTGATTTTTTATATGCTAATTTCAAGAGAGATTGTAATATTTTAAACACTCCGCCTTCCTGTGGTGCCTACTAATTCTGGATGACAATTTCCTTGCCTTGATGGATATACACTCGAACATTGTTCCTAGTCATGAGTGGGAACATTGATAGTGTCCTTTTCAAGTTTGTGTATTTTCAGTCAATAAGAGCCAAATTTTAAAACTGTTAACATGCATCAATTAAAGGTTAAGCTTGGATAAGTTGAAATACTTGCCTGTCCCTCCTAAAATGTGTTTTTCCCTTCAGTAGAAAATTTCCCTTAGAGAGGAGAGACTAAGCAGGGTGCTCCTTGTGCTTTTTTCCTGTTTTCTTTGGGCAAGAAATTAATTAAAAAGATTTTTACTCTTTGGGTACTCATAGGATGGGAATCCTTTTCTTCATAATTGCTGCCAGTTCACTGGAGTGAATCACGAGGAGTGAGTGGGAGAAGGGGTTGAGCGTACATGCTCACACATCCTTGGTGGGATTTTTTGCACAGCTCAGTGATTTGAGTAGTGTAATGTTTCAGTTATCCAGAATTTGGGGGAGGGGTGCTGAGTTAAACGGAAGTTAAGCTTTTTATTATGCTTTTGTATCAGAACTTTTAAAAGTATTAACTGTTTTTGTTGTAAACTTTAAAGAACTATCTTACTCCTTTGGCATGTTGGATATAATTTAACCGTTCATTTAAGAATGTGAACCTCCTTTAATAAAGTCTTTACTACCTGTGGACATTTAAAGTTACCAACAAGCCAGATAATAAGAAGTCAAATGATAACAGAGGACTATGAAGAAGGGAACCCTCTCGCTCCCCTTTTTACCCCACCTGAAGAGGTCGTTGTTACTAGTTTGCTCTATCTTTAGTACTTTTCTCTATAGTGACAAACATAAATACTTAAATAATGTAGATACGGGTTTTCCTTTAAAAATTAAAAAAGATATATGTGATGAATACAAAGCATATTTCCTACATGTCTACAGATCATGGGTATCTTTCTAAGTTCCACTTGCCGCTTAATATTCCATATGATAAATGTTTCATATTTACTCAAAAATTCTCCCATTGGTGGGCATTCAGCTGGTTCTAGTTTTCTAGGTTGTTCATTATAATTCATCCTGTAATGAACATGTATTCTTTCTTACTGTTGTTTGTTTCTGTAGGACAGTCTTAAAAATTGAATGTCTGGGCGAGGAGGTTTTTTTTTTTTTTTTTTTTTAAAAGATGAATTTAGGAGTGCCTGGGTGGCTCAGTGGGTTAAGCATCTGCCTTCGGCTCAGGTCATGATCCCAGGGTCCTGGGATCGAGCCCCGCATTGGGTTCCCTGCTCAGTGGGGAGTCTGCTTCTCCCTCTCTGTCTGCCTGCTGCTCCCCCTGCTGTGCTCCTCTCTTAGACAAATAAAACAAACCTCAAAAAAAAAAAAAAAAAAGAGATACAGGGGTGGCTGGGTGGCTCAGTGGGTTAAAACCTCTGCTTTCGGCTCAAGTCATGATGTCAGGGTCCTGGGATCGAGCCCCGCATCGGGCTCTCTGCTCAGCTGGGAGGCTGCTTCCTCCTCTCTCTCTCCCTGCCTCTCTGCTTACTTGTGATCTCTGTCTGTCAAATAAATAAATAAATAAAATCTTAAAAAAAAAAAAAAGAGATACATTCATTTTTAGAGAGAGTGAGAGAGGGAGGGGGTTGGGGGGTGGATAGGGGCTGGGTTAGAGAGAGAGGGACAGAGAGTCTCAAGCAGAGTTTCTGTTGAGCGTGGAGCCTGCCCTGAGATTGTGACCTGAGCCAAAATCAAGGGTTGGGCACTTAACTGACTTCGCCACCCAGGCACCTCTGGGTGAAGGAGTATTAAAAGTTGGATATCTGGTTTAAAATTATATGCTTATAGTTTTTTTTAAAAATTTTTTAAAGATTTTATTTACTTAATTGACAGCGACAGAGAGAGAGTGAGAGAGAGAGAGAGAATGCACAGGCAGGGGAGCAGCAGAAGCAGGCTTCATGCTGAGCAGGGAGCCTGACACAGGGCTCGATCCCAGGACCCTGGGACCATGACCTGAGTGGAAGGCAGCCGCTTATCCCACTGAGCCACCCAGGTGTCCCAATATATGCTAAGAGTTTTAATAGACATTGTCAGATTTGTTTCTGATGCATACACGCTGCAGCAGTATCTGAGGATGCCTGCGTCCATGACCTCAGTAACACTGGAACCCGTCAGTCTTGACATTCTGCTAGTCTCATGTGTTAAAAACAGAGTCTCTTTTCTTTAATTTTCACTCCCTTGAGTAGTGAGGTTGGTACAGTCTTCTCATTTTGGAGGCATACAAAGTTCCAGAAGGTTAAATGACTTCTGAAAAATCACAGAAGAGTAATTGCTGTTAGTGAAGGAGCATATGGGAAATTTTTCTGTTGTTTTATTTAGCATTTTGAAGTTAGATACTATTTTACAACTACTGAATTCCTAAAATAAATGTTTAGCCAGGAAACATGGATATGTTTATTACCTATGTTGTGATGATAGTAACATGTGTAGACATGATGAATTTTTTTTTTCCTTTTCAACTTTTGGTAATCTTACTTAAGAGAAAATACCATGGTTAGGCAGTGAGTTAGTAATAAAAAGCAAGTCAGGAATCTCCGGCTGGGGCATCTGGGTGGCTCAGTTGGTTGAGCGGCTGCCTTTAGCTCAGGTCATGATCCTGGAGTCCCGGGACCAAGTTCTGCATCGGATTCCCTGCTTGGCAGGGGGTGTGCTTCTCCCTCTAACCTTACCCCTCTCATGCTCGCTCGCTCTCTCTCTCTCTCTCTCAAATAAGTAAATAAAATCTTAAAAAAAAGAAAAAGAATCTCAGTCTGTTAGGTATTACACGGCTTTGTAATGCTGGAGAGCTCTGGACTAGCTCCTGTCCTACTGGTCCAAACCCTATGCTTCCCTTTTCTATACCATATTGTGTTGATGTCTGTTCCCTTCCTGTCAGGCTGTCAGTTTGCATTCCTTGCAACTCTCAACATGCCTCATTGTAACTACCTTTTCCCTCATTTCTGTTTGCTGCTTTGACTTTCTGATTTCACTTTCTCAGGCAGGGTTAGGAAATCAGCCAGCCAGTATTTGTTACAGAATTTAAAAATATTAAAAGTTTTTTGTTATGAAGAAATTAAAATATTTTCCCATTCATATTCTCAAAACTTAAATTGTAAGATTTTACCATGTTAATTTTTTTCTGAGATATTTGAAAATAATGACAGACATCATATTTACCCCTAAATATGTTAGTATCATCTCCAAATGTAAGACCATAATTGTATAATCACAATTTTATTATTAACCAAATAAAATTGACAGTGATTCTCTAATATTACCTTAAGCCCAGTCTATAATCACATTTACTTGGGTTGTCCCTGAAATGTTTTTTTATGGCTGATTTTTTTCAAGCCAGAAATTAATTAGAATCATAAAACAATAAAGTTGGACTTTTACTTCAAAAAGAGTAAATACACTCTGAGTAAGGACATGAGGGTATCTTAAAAACTAACTACGTAGGCTTTGAATTCACGGACCTTAGTTCTGAGTTTGGTGTTGTGCTGTAGAGAGTGACAGTTGCCACCCTTGTGAGCACTGGATAAATGAGGTAGGCAAGTCTGTTTCCATTATCTGGACATAAGTTGTGTTTGGTGTAACAGGATGCCTGTGAAATATTGATTATATAGGAAACTTACAGTTTTTACATTAACAAAATAGAATGATACTGTATTTTAACTAACTGGAATTAAAATTAAGACTTAAAAAGAACCAAAATAGGGACGCCTGGGTGGCTCAGTTGGTTAAGCCACTGCTTTCGGCACAGGTCATGATCCCAGGGTCCTGGGATCGAGTCCCACATTGGGCTCCTTGTCCAGCAGGGAGCCTGCTTCTGTCTCTGCGTCTGCCTGCCACTCTGCCTGCTTGTGCTCTCTCTCTGACAAATAAATAAATAAATAAATAAAATCTTAAAAAAAAAATTAAAAAAAGAACCAAAATAGAATGAAATAAATGGCAAAAGTGAAATCAAAAGAAAATATTATCGACCAAAATTATGCTACAAATTCTGTCATCATAAACATCAATGAATGTTTTTCATAAGGCTGCCAGATTTTTAAACCCTAGCTGAGAATGTTATTACTGTTTTTTAAGTACTCACTATATCCAGTGTGGGGCTCAAACTGGCAACTGTAAAGTCAAGATTTGCCTGCTCTACTGACTGAGCCAGCCAGGTGCCTGGTTATTAACTTTTTTTTTTAAAGATTTTATTTATTTATTTGACAGAAATTACAAGTACACTGAGAGGCAGGCAGAGAGAGAGAGAGAAGGAAGCAGGCTCCCTGCTGAGCAGAGAGCCCGATGCGGGACTCGATCCCAGGACCCTGAGATCATGACCTGAGCCGAAGGCAGCGGCTTAACCCACTGAGCCACCCAGGTGCCCCTAACTTTTTTTTAATTGATGTGGAGTTGATGCACAGTATTATGTCATTTTCAAGTGTCTATAGCATAGCGATTCAACAGTTCTGTACTGTGCTGACCACAAGTGTAGCCCCCATCTGTCACCATACAACGCTATTAGAGTTCCATTGGCAGTATTCCCTGTGCTGTACCTTTATCCCCATGACTTACTCATTCCATAGCTGGAAACCTGTAGTGTTGCTCCCATACCCCTTCACCTGTTTTGCCCATCGCCTCTCACCCCCCAGCCCTCTGGCAACCATCAGTTTGTACTCTGTATTTATGGGTCTCTTTCTGCTTTTGTTTATTTGTTTTTATTTATTCATTTATTTATTTATTTTTAAAGATTTTATTTATTTATTTGACAGAAAGAGACACAGGGAGAGAGGGAACACAAGCAGGGGGAGTGGGAGAGGGAGAAACAGACTTCCCGCCGAGTGGAGAGCCCGATGGGGGGCTGGATCCCAGGACTCTGGGATCATGACCTGAACCAAAGGTAGCCGCTTAATGCGTGAGCCACGCAGGCGCCCCTTGTTTTGTTTTTTAGATTCCACATATAAGTGACATCATATGGTATTCGTCTTTCTGTGATTCATTTCACTTAGCATAATGCCATCTGGGTCCATCCATGTTGGCGCGAATGGCAAGCTCTCATTCTTTCTTATGGCCGAGTAATATTCCATTGTGTGTGTGTGTTTATGTGAGTTTGTATGCGTGCGCACATGGCATCTTTTTTTTTTTTAAACATTTTCTTTATTTTAGAAAGAGAGCATATGCGAATGAGAGAGGAGAGAGGGGCAGAAGGAGAGAAAGAGGGAAAGAATCTTGATGCGGGCCTCAATCTCATGACCCTGAAATCAAGAGGCAGACACTTAACTGACTGAGCTGCCTACGTGCCCTTGTACTACATCATCATCATCACCATTGTCATCATCATCATCTTTTTTTAAAAGATTTTATTTATTTGAGAGAGAGAGAGAACAAGTGGAGGGGAGAAAGGCAGAGACGGAGGGAGAGGGAGAAGCAGGCTCCCCACCGAGCACGGAGTCCAGCACGGGGCCCGACCCGAGGATCCTGAGATCATGACTTGAGCCAAAGCCAGATGCCCAACCAGCTGAGCCACCCAGGCATCCTGTACTGCATCATCTTAATCTTTTTTTTTTTTTTTTTAAAGATTTTATGTATTTGATAGAAAAAGCACAAGCAGGGGGAACGGCAGGCAGGGGAAGAGGGAGAAGCAGGCTCCCTGATGATCAGGGATCCCAGTGCGGGGCTCAATCTTACGACCCTGAGACCATCACCTGAGCTGAAGGCAGTTGCTTAACCCACCGAGCCACTCAGGGGCTCCTGCATTTACTTAATCTGTTGTTCCATCAGTGGACACTTCGGTTGCTTCCATATCTTGGCTATTGTAAAGAATGCTGCAATAAACATAGGAGTGCATATATTTTTTCAAATTAGTGTTTTTGTTTTCTTTGGGTAAATAGTCAGTAGTGGAATTACTGGATTGTTTGGTATTTCTTAATTTTTTAAAAAATGATCTTATTAATTTGTCAGAGTACGCGTGCATGCGTGCACAAGCAGAGGGAGCGGCACGTAGAAGGAGAAGCGGGCTTCGCACCAAGCAGGGAGCCCAGTGCAGGACTCGATCCCAGGACCCAGGATCATGACCTGAGCTGAAGGCAGTGGCTTAATCAACTGAGCCACCCTGGCGTCCCTATTTCTTAATTTTTTGAGAAACCTCCACACTGTTTTCCTACACTGATCTCCATTTCTACCAACAGTGCACAAGGTTTCCTTTTTCTCCACATCCTCATCAACATTTACTATTTTTTGTCTTTTTGATTGTAGCCATTCTCATAGGTATGAGGTGGTATTTCACTGCGGTTTTGATTTGCATTTCTGTGATGATTAGTGATATTGAACATCCTTTCATGTGTCTGTTGCCCATCTTTATGTCTTCTTTGGAAAAATGTCTATTCAGGTCCTCTGCCCATTTGTTATTTTATTTTTAAAGATTTTATTTATTTTTTTGTCAGAGAAAGAGAGACAGAGAGAGTGCACAAACAGAGGGAGAAGCAGGCTCCCCACTGAGCAAGGAGCCTGATGCAGGACTCGATCTCAGGACCCTTGGATCGTGACCTGAGCTAAAGGCGGATGCTTAACTGACTGAGCCACCCAGGCGTCCCCTCTGCCCATATTTTAATCAAATTATTTATTTTCTTGGTGTTGAGTTATATAAGTTCTTCTTATATTTTGGGTATCAACCCCTTTTTGGGCATATTATTTGCAAATATCTTCTCCCATTGTAGTTTGCCTTTTTGTTTTGTTGATGGTTTCCCTTGCTGCAAAAGCTTTTTATCTCGGTGTAGTCCCAGTAGTTTATTTTTACTTCTGTTTGCCTTTCTTGAGGAGGCATATCTGGAAAAATGTTGCGAAGGCCAGTGTCAAAGAGATTACTGCCTGTGTTTTCTTCCAAAAGTTTTGTGGTTTCAATTCTTGCATTTAGGTACTTAATCCATTTTTAGTTTATTTTTGTGTCTGGTGCAAGAAAGTGGTTCAGTTTCGTTCTTGTGCATGTATCTGTCCAGTTTTCCCAACACCATTTATTGAAGAGACCGTGTTTTCCCCATTGTATATTTCCTTTGTTGTAGATTGAAAGTTTTGGAAAAATACTTGATTAGGCTTAGCTTTTCTTTCTTTTTTTAAAGATTTATTTATTTATTATATATATAGAGAGAGAGAGCGCGGGGAAGTAGGGACAGAGGGAGAGAATCCTCGATTAAACTCCTCGCCGAGCACAGAGCCTGACTCAGGATTTCAGTCCCAGGACCCTGAGATCATGACCGGAGCTGAAACCTGGAGTTGTACACCCAACTGACTGAGCCATCAAGTCGCCCCAGCTTAGCTTTTCAATGAAAGATTTTAGAAATAACTAACGACTTATTGAAAAAAATAATCTACTCTAGTGATGTGACTGAAAAGATACAGTTAGACTCAACATTTATTGTATTTAAGCCTTATTTTAAATCACCTTTCTCATTGCATGTAATTCTTTACAAGTAAAAGGAATTACATTTTAATTTTTGATTGTCTCCTTTTGATAGCCAGAGGCTATCGGACCCTAAGAGAGGCTATTTTGTTGAAATAGTTGAATGAATATTCCTTGAACATTACACATTTCAAGTAAGACATACACAAAAACTGAAGAATGAGAAGGGATGGAGACCTGACTATAATAACAGAGGTGAGGTGTTCGGTCTCCTCCTTAGTAACTCCCAGCAGGCAGGAAGGAGCTGTTCAGTTTGGGAATACTTGTGTGCTCACAGTAAAATCTCACAGAGTTGGTGGGAAGAGAATTTTACAGTGCAAAGCATTGTAACATATTTACAGTGCTCATGATTAGATTATATTTTTAGTGTCCTCTCTTTCGGCAAGTTCATTATTTGAGCTAAGGCAAGTTTAATAATACACAAGGCTATACTTTATTTTCTTTCAAGTTTTTTCAAGATATTACAGATAATGACCGACTAGATTGGCAATATCACAGTTTAATTTTGTTACATGATGCAATAGCAGAAGAGCTTTTTATCTATAATTGTTGAATATTTTTTGGTGATAATTCTTCATGTGGGATCCTGTAAGACAAACGGAATTGCATTTTAGGGCAACAGTTGGCAAAAAGTAAGTCAGTACTGATTTTTGTCTAAAAAAGGGAAAGAGAGAAAAAGAAGAAACATAATTTTGACAAATATTGAGGCCTTCAGACATCAGTATAATGCAGGAACTTTTGCAGAATGAAATTTGGCAAATACCTTGTACAAAACCAAAGATCTGCGAAAGGTGTTTGTAACTATGGTGTGATTTAATACTCTTTAAACCTGACACAATTTCCTGATTTTGAAATATTCTTAGATTTTTTTTTTGTTTGTTTCTGTGAAACATTCTTTAATGCTTGACAACTCGTTTCTTAATAGTGCAATTACTGAAAAGGAATTAGAGTATTTCCTTAGCAGTTCTCAATACTGCTGTATGATTTTTAGAAGGGGAAGGTAAGCAGGGAACTTCTGTGACGAGACTGTGCTAGATACTTACATATGTAATTAACACAGTTAATCTTTACCACAACCTTCCTAGGTAGCTTCTGTCCCTTCCATTTTATAGGGGAGGAAGCAGTTTTAGCCGAAGTAAGTAGTCCAGCCCTTAGTAGGACTGTCGTTTCTTCTTCAAAGCATTTTATTATTCGATCCTTGCAACAGATTTATGTGTGTTTCTGTTTTATAGATGACCGCACTGAGGGCCAGAGAGATAAAGTAATTTGCCAAAGGTCATATTTGAATAGTTTTAGGAATAGTAAGAGCCGAGGGAGATGTGGGCCTACCAGGGAATTTTATAAGATGTTCAAGACATTCTTAATCATACTGTGCTGGAGTTCATCACTTACTGGAATTATCTGGGGACATTGAGTAGATCCATTATGTGGATGGAGTGAGACAGCAGGTTGGCCCAAACTAAAAGTAATTGAATAAAACTGTCTTAAATACAGAGAGACCGCAACTTTCAATTCAGTAATCTGCTTCAATGGGGATATATACATAAAGATGTTTATTGCATTGTTAGTTTCAATAGTTAAAAATTGGGATTCTTATGGAGCCAGGGAGTAGTTAAGTAAATTGATGTACATACTTGATGGAACACCATATGGGCAATAAGATGAGAAATGTAAACATTCTGAGAACCATGGAAGATACTGAATGTGCTGAGGGAAAATAAAGCAGAATACAAACTGTTACATTTATATCAGTTACAGTCATGTAAAAATTACACAAATATTGATGAAAATTGGAAGTGAAAATGAATAAGTGAAGACAGTCTGTTTAGTTGAGTGATGAACTTACAGGGAATTTTTAGGTAGAATTTTATTAGTGTTCTCGTAATGTTATTTGTGTAATGGAAAAATTGAACAACATAATGAAAGGATGTGTTCAGTACAACCAAAATAAATACATTATGAACTGACCCAGTGGACTTTAAATATGCAGTATATTATACTGATATTTAAACATTTCCTTGGAAATAATTAGAAAAAAATGGGGGGTGCCTGGGTGGCTCAGTGGGTTAAAGCCTCTGCCTTTGGCTCAGGTCATGATCTCAGCATCCTGGATCTCTGCTTGGTGTGGAGCCTGCTTCCTCCTCTCTCTCCCTGCCTGCCTCTCTGCCTCCTTGTGATCACTGTCTGTCAAATAAATAAATAAAATCTTAAAAAAAAAAAAGGAATTTCCAAAATATTTTCTTTTAGCAAGTTACTTTCTTGCAAAGGAAGCTAAAGTGTGTTCAAACTAAAAATAGAATCTTGGACTTAGCAGTGAAGAGGAAGATACAGATTGTTTTACTAGTTGAGCCATTAGAAGTTGCTGTGAGAAATCATCTCAAATAACATGGCATAAAAATGAGGATATTCTGTATTGTTAGAAATGTGTGCTCCTGTGATTGTATTAAATCTGCAAACACATGCAGACAATTAGGTCAGCATTTTCTGTGGCCATGTGACAATTAGGTTCTTAGTTAATCTTGCTGGTTTTGATAAAATCTAATTCTTAGCTGCTTAGGAATACCACATGTGGAGATTTGCAGTTTCTATTCTTACGCATTTTAATGGCACTGTATCTCTTGTGTCACTGTTAAAAATGTGGAAACTTTATTCAGAAAATATCAGCGTTTTCATAGCCCTCACTTACCCAGGAATTACAGGCTGAATGGTATTTTTCACTGGAGAGAGAGGTTTTTTTAAAAGATTTTATTTTGGGGGGTGCGGTGGGGAGTGATAAAAAAAAGAAGATTTTATTTATTTATTTGACATACAGAGATCACAAGTAGACAGAGAGGCAGGCAGAGATGGGGTGGGGGAAGCAGGGGCCCTGCTGAGCAGAGACCCTGATGCGGTCTCTGTCCCAGGACTCTGGGATTATGACCCAAGCCGAAGGCAGAGGCTTAGCCCACTGATCCACCCAGACGCCCCATAGAGAGAGAGGTTTAAGATGAACTCTTGTTCCTGTGACTTTGATGTGATCCTACCTGGCTATAGGCCATGGTGGGTTAGATATGTGGATTGACCCATGTTTCTTCTTGTCTTCGCGCATATTTTGGGACAGAACTGAACCGTCATAGCTTTCTACCAGTACTTGAAGTTCATTCTTTTAGCGCATAAGAATTCATCTTTGTGATAGTGTGCTAATGTTATAATCAAGACAAAAATGTGCATTGAACGTTACATGGTTGATACTGGCTATTCTTTCCTAACAGTGCTGGGAGAAGGCCTGGCCAAGGGAGATGGGGCCTTTCAGGCAGTGCTCTGCTGTATGCAGCTGAAAGGAAAGCTTCAACTGGTATCCAGCATTCTTGCCAAGTCACTGACAGGAGAGTCCCTGGTACGTTGACGAGCTCTAATTCTGAATGTGTGAAAATGGATTCATTCATGTGACTCCTTAAGCATATTGTGGGGGAGAAGTAATTAAGTTTGCATTTTTTCTCTTGCTTCCTCCTATTAGAAATCTTTGATACTCATTTCTCTTCAACAAACTGATGTTGAATCATTGGGTTCTTATGGTGTGTGATAATATATATATAAGAATAACACGTACTTTTTAAAGCTTTGAAAGTATAGGATAACTAAATGATTTTCTTTAAAGATGTCATTTTATTAGAAGCTCGGAATATTTTGGGGTTTTAATTAATTAATGATTTTTTTTGGTGAGTAAAGCAATAGAAGTTTATTAAGTGAAGATACAGAAAAAGCTCTCAAGAGTGAGAGGAGTCCTGGGATGGCCGCCCTATTTATTTATTTAAAAAAGATTTTATTTATTTATTTGACAGCGAGATAGGCAGAGAGGCAGGTAGCGGATGAGGGAGAGCAGGCTCTTCGATGAGTAGTGAGTCCAATGCAGGGCTTGATCCCAGGACCCTAGGGTAACGATCTGACCTGAAGGTAGCCGTTTAACAGACTGAGCCACCCAGGTGTCTCTGATTGCTCTGTTTAATTGATTTTATAAGCAAGCTCTAGACCCAGTGTGGCACGTGAACTCAACAATCCTGAGATCAAGAGTTGTGTGAGCCAGTCAGGTGCACTCCTTATTTTGGGCTTTATTTATTTATTTATTTATTATTATTTATTTGAGAAAGAGAGAGAGGGAGAGAATGGGAGAAAGCAGGGTGAGGGGAGTGGGGAGGAGCAGAAAGAGAAGCAGACTCCACGCTGAGCAGGGATCCTAACGTGGGGCTCGATCTCAGGACCCTGGGATCGTGACCTGAGCCGAAGGCAGACACTTATAGTTTTGGGTTTTATTTATTTAGTTAGGTTTTTTTTTTTTTAATTTTTAAAGATTTTAATTTTTTATTTGACAGAGAGCGACATCACAAGTAGACGGAGAGGCAGACAGAGAAAGAGAGGGGGAAGCGGGCTCCTTAGTGAGCAGAGAGCCCGATTCGGGGCTTGATCCCAGGACTCAGATCATGCATGACCTGAGCTGAAGGCAATGGCTTAACCTACTGAGCCACCCTGGTGCCCCCAGTTTTGGGTTTTAAAATGCTCCTGCGGAGTGAGCATTTTAATCATACAATATGATTGTATAGGGTTTTTATAATTGTAAGGGTTTCTTATAGTTGTTCTTACACTATACAATCAGCAGATTGTATAGTGTTCTTAAAATTTCTTAAAATTTATTTTTCGCTTTGCATATCCAGTCTTGCTCTTCAGTGACACCTTTTGTGAATATTTTATTGAACTGATTTTAAACTCTTATACAGGGTGAATAAAGTGTTTTAGGCCACACTGTATATTTTGTCCTGTTAGCTTTTTAAACTTTCCTTACAGATAGATTAGCTTTATTATCCCCATTAATGATAGTGGGATGGGAGATGAGGACAGCATTGTCTTTTTACAGATAAACCTTAGGAACAGTGGAGGAGTTGAGTGACGCCCCTTGGAACTAATACACTAACCGGGTTTTTCGTTTTTCATCTACCTTTTTCAGAATGGGATGGTCACAAAAGATTTGACAAGACTCAAAACACTTCTCACAGAAACAGAGGTAAGACTATTTCAGTGGATCTCTTTGGAAAGAGTTTAACTCAGTCTGGCTATAGTAAGTGTTCTGTATTAAAACTGGAAAGTCTTTCGGCATCAGCCAAGAAAGCAAGGGTGTTACGGTGGGGTAGTGGGATTTCCTGGCCGCCTTTTCCATCGCGGCCCCATCCCAGGAACTCTGCTTCTTCTCATGGATCCCCTGCACGCCAGGTCTTCTGCTCCTAATTCTTTTTGGTGGTCTTTGGCCAACAAGTGGAAAGATGATAGGGAAATTTTAGTGTTTACATCGGGCTGTTAGAAAATACTGTCATTAAAAATCAGATAACTCTCAAGCCTTCTTTTTAAAGCAACTGAAGAGGTCTGTGATCGAAGGACCATTTTTAGGGAATGGAGTTTAGGAGATGGAAATAATGTGTATCAGGGTAACTGGTGAACAGAAACATGCTCTGGTGAAGCACTTGAAGGGCACATAGAAGGCCAGGGGACAGCAGTGGCATGGAACAGGCCCAAAGCTTTGTCAGTTTCAAATTTCTATTCCTCATAGAGGCATTTAAAGTATTTTGATTTAGATACTGCTTTTTGTTTCATTTATTTATTTATTTATAAAAAGATTTTATTAATTTATTTGACACAGAGAGACATAGCAAGAGAGGGAACACAGGCAGGGTGAGTGAGAGAGGGAGAAGCAGGCTTCCTCCTGAGCAGGGAGCCCGACACAGGGCTTGATCCCAAGGACCCTGGGATCATGACCTGAGCCAAAGGCAGAAGCTTAATGACAGAGCCCCCAGGTGCCCCTAGATGTCACTTTTTAAAAACAGCCACTTTTGTCAGCTTTTATTATAAATGGAAGCCATGTAAAGTGATTGGTTTATTTATTTCTTTTTTTCTTTTTCTTTTTTTTTTTTGAGAGAGTGCAGGAGGCGGTGGGAGGAAGGACAGAGAAAGAGAGGGAGAGAGAATCTTTTTTTTTTTTTTTTAAAGATTTTGTTTATTTATAAGACAGAGATCACAAGTAGTTAGAGATGCGGGCGGGGGGCAGGGGAGGCAGGCTCCCTGCCGAGTAGAGAGCCCGATTCGGGGCTCAATCCCAGGACCCCAAGATCATGACCTGAGCCAAAGGCAGAGGCTTTAATCCATTGAGCCATCCAGGCGCCCCGAGAATCTTTTTCTTTTAAAGATTTATTTATTTATTTGAGGGAGTTGGTACATGCGTGAGTATGCGGGGAAGGGCAGAGGGAGAGAATCTTCAAGTAGCCTCCCTGCTGAGTGTAGAGCTGGACTCGGGGCTTGATCTTACAGCCCTGAGATCATGACCTATGCCAAAACCAAGAGCCAGATGCCAGGTGCCTCTGATTGGCTTTCTTATTAAGGAAACTGGCACCTACTATGTGTTAGGTCCTATGTGCGGTGCTGGGAATACAGCACTGACCAAGACACCCATAGTTTGGGAGGTCAAAGTCTTGGGGAAGAGAGAGATAACAAATAAATTGGACAGCTATAGGTATAATTCACATTGAGTAAAGTTCGTATGAGGGGACAGAAATCAGCTTTCTGTGATGGAAACTATAACTGGATTGGGTAGTCAGAGGCTGAGCTAGCTAAGCGAAGAACTGAGGGGTAAGAAGGTGCCATTCCCATAGTGAGTGAGGGGGAGGGCGCTGCACGTGGTGCAGAGAAAGAACAGAGGCCCAGGCGTAGACTGTGACCTCCTGTGGCTTGCTTTCCTGTTCTAACTCTGATAATATGTGTCACATACTGACAAACATTAAGCAAAGACAGTCATCATAAATTGCATGAGCTGGATGAAGATACTGTTTGTTTTGCTGCAATTATAGAGGCTTTAAACAAATGTTATTTTCTTTGTCTTACTATAAATTGAGTATCAGTAAGCTCTAATTAACTTCAGAGCCATTTCCTTTCTTGTATATATGCAGTCTTTTTAATTTCTAAGGCTTAGAGGAGGACTGATAAATTTAGATTTTCAACATGGAATGTAAAATAAGATGACTTTTCATTTTATTAAAAGTTTTGGCTGGCTTCTTTTTTATTGCCTTTATTGAATTACCAGCTTTACATCTGATAATCACACACAGAGATATATATTACGTATTTATATACAAATTTTAATTTTTAATATTTATAATGCTCTCACATGTAAGGCCTCAAGTATCACTTGACTCCTATTTTATAACTGTCCTTTTGGGGAGAAGTGACTTAACTTTTGTTTATAGTTAACTTATCTCTGTAACCAATGTAGTATTTTTTTGGCTAGTGAACTCATATTATTAAAAAAACTCCGTCTAGAAAAAGCTAACAAACAATGAAACCCTTATTATTGCACATGACGTATTAAAAAATTTAGAAACAATTTGTTTTAAAGATTGAACTGAGCTGGCATTTAAATGCTAGAGGATAAGGATAAAGACATGAACTCAAGGCTAACTAATGGAAACAAAACCTGAATATAAAGATTTAAAATATCAAATTAATAGATCTGATGGTAAATTTGTAGACATTCTAGCAATATGAAATTTGGCTGCTTTTCGTGAAGGTGTCAGTACAAACTAAAGATCGATCATAAACTAATTGATATTGCCTTTCTGTCCTGGGGTCTGAACATATAAAAAGGTGTTTAAAAAAGACCCCAAAACACAGTACTTTGGAACCTAAAAGCCATGGTGGCTAAATCCTAAGCCCGGGCTAAACTTCTCAGTCTTACGAGCCCTTGTGGGGCAGATGCGCTGTTCTCCAAACCCCACCAGCCGGTGAGCTGTGGTGTCAGCGCAGGCGCGCCTGCTCGCTTGTACATCATTGCAGATGCTGACCCGGGAAGCATGCCGTGGCGTCTTCCTTCTACCTGTTCTCAATGCTTTCAGCTTTGTCCTAGGACTGAAATATGTTATTTCTATTTTTTTCTTGCATATTGGGAAAATTTATTTTGATAAAATTTTAAGACTTTTTTTTTAAAGTTTATTTATTTATGTAATCTCTGCCCCTAACGTGGGGCTCAAACTCACAACCCCAAGATTGAGAGCTGCATACTCCCATCAACTGAGCCAGCCAGATGCCCCGATTTTGATAAATTTTTTAGAGGAGGTACTTTAAATTCACACATGAAGTGAGCTTTTAGCTTTTATATTTATAAATTTGATGAAGATGAAAAGTAATTTTTTAAAGATTTATTTATTAGAGAGAGCGAGGAGAGGGGTAGAGGGAGAGGGAGAGAAAAACTTGAGAAGGAGACTCCATGCTGAGCAGGGAGCCTGATGTGGAGCTCAGTCTCACAATCCTGAGATCATGACCTGAGCTGAGTGTAAGAGTTGAGCGCTTAACTGACTGCCACCCAGGCGCCCCTGAGATCATATTTTAAAAGCTGGTGTGGGACCTATGACACTTACACCTTGCTTGTAGAATTTAAAGAGAGTTTTTAATATGTACCTTTTTTGTGAGCATAGCACCCTGGTAATGTAAACAATTACTCTTGATTCAGCTTACGTATTTTTTTTTTTTTAAGATTTTTATTTATTTATTTGACAGACAGAGATCACAAGCAGGCAGAGAGGCAGGCAGAGAGAGAGAAAGGGAAGCAGGCTCCCCGCCAAGCAGAGAGCCCGATGCGGGGCTTGATTCCAGGACCCTGAGATCATGACCTGAGCCGAAGGCAGAGGCTTTAACCCACTGAGCCACCCAGGCGCCCCTAGCTTATGTATTCTTATAGTCAGTCCTCATTTTCCAGAAAGAATGGGTTGTCTTTAAACATTTTTAGTAAGTAGTTGGAGAATCAGGAGGCATCTTCCTATAGAAACAGTATTAATGGTGATTTAGTTCCAGCTCAACCTGAAAAGTCCAGTTTAATTAATGACATATGAATTATAATGATATTATTGTTTCAGTTATACCCAATTAGCATTTAGACATCATCTCTACAGTATAGACATTCCAAATTTCATGTTGGGATGCTGTATTCTCTGATTCAGTTCCACGTTTACTGAGCTCCTGTGCTGTTCAAGGATCTCTGGGTTTTGGGAAGCTGAGATAATCTGTGAAAAACAACCTGGTGGGCCAGTTGGAGATGCACATAGCTACTGTACCCATGGGGCAGGCTGCTTGTGGTTAGTAAGTGTGGCAATGGAAGTATAAGCAGGGAGAAGAGAGATTAATAGTCTGTGGGGAGACCAGGAAGGCAGAAGATTAAAGAATGGGGGTGCTAGGTAAAGACCTAGCGGTGACTTGGTACAGGTTAGCATGGTAGTCATTTGGTTCAGGGACAGATGAGAGCCATGGCCAGGATAGTGGCAGTGGGAGTAAAGAGTATGAGACAGATTATGAGGGACATTCTAGACCTCGTTGGGCAAGATTTAGAGAATACTCAGGAGTAGGACAGAAGAGGGAGAGTTCAAGATGGATTTCAGAATTTTAGTCTTGCTCTCCTTGGGAGTATTAACACGAGATAAGGAGCATGAGAAGGACGATGAGATTTGGGATAAAGATGATGAATTTAATTTTGGGCATACTTGTTTGAAGTGCATGGATGATCATCTGTCCAGCCACCATCCCATCCTGGATGCCTTTACTGGGCACCCATTATGTGCCTGGTCCTCTGTGAGCCGTGGGAATGTAGAAGGAGAGTCAGGCTGTTGGCAGTGGATCTGTGCATGGCTGACAGTGATCCGGCCTATAAAACGGTGTCGGTTGTTAAGAAAAGTAAGAAAAAGTGCTGTGGCTGGCACTCAGTTGAAATGGGAGGTGTAGAGTTTAGAGTAAAATTAGAACCAAAGGAGTCGATTGGGGATTTATGTGCACCAAGGGGACCTGAGTCAAGAAAACCAGGGAGAGTGAGTGGGTCCTCCGCTCCATCATGGGAGAGGGGCTTATCCCAGAGCGAGGGGGACCAGCAGGATGTGCTCCAGGCCCCACAGTGGTGGTGTTGCACTCAGTGCAGGAGAAAGGCACCTCTCTAGCTGGTCATTCTCTAGATGTTAGGAAGAGGAGAGTGAAATGAATAAATGAATGGAGGCACTACTCCGTGGACTTTATCGTTAACTACCAGGTAATTTTTATATAGGGAATCTCTATCCGTTTCCTTAACGAAGGCCACATAAGTACCTGTTTTCTGTATTTAAACATACTTTAACATAGAGCAGAGATGGATGCAAAAAATACTGTTTAAAATATTAATGTGTATTAAAATTTCTAAGTATTCAAGCTCAGCCTTAAAAAAAATGTTGAAAACATCCAAGTTTAATTCAACATCAACTGGTTATTTCTTATTATAAAAACATTTTCATTTGGAAAATTTCAGACAGCCACTAGTAACGTCCTGTCTGGATATCACGTGGAAGACTTGGAAGGGGGTAAGTACCACACTCTGTGTTCCTTCTAGCTGTAATTGCTGGCGTCGCTTTGTTATTGGTTATTGGGAGGACATTTACTGAGTTACAGTACATATAAGTGGAGGTTTGGAGAGAACATACAAATTTAATTTCAAGAAGTAGGTGTAGATGAAAGCATTTTTTCCACTGGCCCCTTCTCATAGCATAATGGAGTCAGGGAGGTAGGAAGTATCCTTTTCCTGCCTCCATGTAGCTCAGTGTAAGTAAACCTCATTGTTAGCAATGTCAAGTTGCTACATTCTCCATGTAGTGGGGAGTCTTTACCTTGTTCTGTCCCAGGCTAGTCTGATTACTACTTTTTGGAAGTCCTGATCTGGAAGCTAAGTTGTTCCTGCCACAGTTAAAATCCACGACCTCCTCTTCTCTTGCCAGAGGAAAGGAAAGAGGGACCAACGTTCATTGAGTGCTTGTTGGATACTGTGTACCGTGGTAGCAGCTTTCACAAAAACATGTGTTGGCTTCTCCATCTTTTTGATAAGTGATGAAACTGATGTTTATTAAGGTTCAGTAGTTTTTCCAGTTACACAGCTGGAAAGGGATGAGACATGGCTTTAAACTCATCCTGGCTGAATATCTTTTTTTGGGGTGGGGGTGGGGGTGGTAGCACATGATTTGTGAGGAAATAGAGAATGGCCATGAGGTCCTTGAAAACTTGGTGCTGCTCAGCCTTTGTTGCTCTAGCCTTTTCTTTCTTAAGCCTTATTTTTTTTTTGGTTTATTTGGAACTTTTACCTAAACGAATCAAAGCTCATTGTATTCAGAAGTAAACAAATGTTATTTTTTTTTTTAGCTCTTATGTCAGAATTCAATGTTTTGAACTTTATGTCAGTTGTAAAAAAGGCTTGATTACTTGATACAATGACATGTGCCAGACAAATCCTAAAGAACATGGGTAATAATGTGGAACTTTTCACTCAATATGCAGTATTGAATTTGTTCTACATAATTTCCTTCCAGGTTATGATAATTTCCTCATTCCTGAAATAATTCTGATAGAGACACATTTTATACTTAAGAAATGACAAGCATGCCAGCATTTCCCCCTTTAGTTGTTAGGGAAGAGACTGCATTGGAAATATATCCACCAGTGGCTAGGATAGAGTCAGGGTCATCGACCCGATTTAGTTGCTGGGTAACTACTTCAGTGATGTCTGAGTTTCCTGTGGTTAATTGAATTTAACTCATTTGATTGGTAGATTACTTTTTTGATAGAGGCAATTATGTCATGTCCTTTTTACATCATCTAGGATGATGTGTGTGGAGGGTTTATAGTATTTCTTACACATTAAAATATCAGAATTATTAGCAAGCCTCAAATGATAAGACTATATATCCTGATTACTCTCTAGGATCTTGTAATGGTTGGCATTTCCGCCCACCACCTAGGGGAATCACAAGCAGCGAGGAATATACTTTGTGTAAAAGGTAACGTGATTTTTTTTTTTAAACCAATGACATGTCTTTATTCAAAGGATAGATAATTTTCCTTCACTTTCTGAAGAGTAGTAATTCCAAGTTAAAGAAGATAATCTGTGAAGGAAGAAGTATAATGATTGAGTAAAATGGTTTACTTTCAATGTGAAACAGAAGCCATAATTAATGGTCATTATCATTAAATAAAAGTCAAGGCCATATCAGTGAGCCTTCTTTTAATTACAAACAACAGTGATCTAAATTGGGATTGTTAAGACTTTGTATAGAAGTCTTTTATAAAACCAGTTGAATTATTGTGACTGAATTTAGTTCTGGTCTCTTATTTGTGTGAAATGTACCTCTAACTTACAGTGATTGAATTGAAATTATATAACTTGAAGTAGAGCATAAACTAGATGAAGAAATGTTAAATTATTTTAATAACTTTTCTAAAAAAATCTATTATCTTCATGTTGTCCTTATATATAATTTATGAGTAATTTCTATTTGAAGGGCTAACCTTTCAAAAGTCAATCGTTGTTAAGCTGGAAAGAATTATTAAAGTCACATTCTGAAAGGTACACTCCAGTTCTTTCTGTAAGTAGTAGTAGGGATTTTAGATGTAAATTCTCATTACTATAGGTTGTTTTTGATAATGAAGGAAATTGCATATATAGTTCTGGTAATTGAGTAGTCAGGGTCAGATATGATTTTATAGTAGAAATAAAGAAACTGAGTAGTAAATTTCAAAAATCCTGGCGGCATCATGTTGTAGTACAGGTAGAACGGAGTCCTATGCAGAGGAAATGTGAGAACATTTATAGGCCAGTAAGAATATCAAACCTTTAGTATTTAAAGAAATAACTTAAAACAAAGCAGTAGAAAAACAAAGAAATATTTGGCTCATTAAGACGTACTTAAGAGAAACAAATATGTGATTTTTTGAATGTGTCTTAGAAAGCGTAAGAGAACTTAATAAGTAGTATAATTTAAGTTCCAGTACTTTGTATCATTAAGAAAAGCTTTAAGTACAGTCATCTTTTCAAATAGGACGAACCATTTGATAATTTACATTGTGCTGTGGTTCGTTTTATATTTCTTACTGTCCATATTTTTTCAGTTGAAAAAAATACATAAAATATTATACTTCTCATCTCTATTTTGCTACTTATAGTTTAATTTTCATTTTTTGTTCAGAAGATCTTTAATTTTTTGATGTTTCAGTTGTTTAAAAACTGGCTAAACCCATAATTTTGTAGGACATTTAAAACTTAAAAAAATGAACAAAGTTTTGCATTTTTATCTGTTTTGACCACTGAATTTTCAGTTGAATATTCTGAGTCATAAACACTGAGAAACCATTAACTCTGTCCTTTAATATGAACATTTAGGAATTTACCATTGAAGAATTTAATCTATTAAATTAATTGTGATTCTAATATAGAGCTTTTATTCTTAATTTATTTAAAACTCAAGCAAATGGATATAGTCCAGTATTTTCAATGAAATACAGGTGATAGTAATATAGAAAAGAGTAAAGGCTTTACATTTGAAGGTGAAAAGTAGAAGCCTTAAGATGATAATTTAATGCTATAGTAACATTTTTTTTTTTTTTCAGAATGAAATTCTAGTGTGTAGAGAATTGTCTTTAGGTGATACCATTTTGAGAAGTAGGGCACACCTGTGTTTGATGCATTGTTCCACTTGATGTCAGTGTTGCTTTAGGAAAATTCTGCTCTAAGAAGAATTGTCCAAATAGAGTTGTTACATCATGAAGGAGGAAGCTACCTTTTCGATGCCGGTTTTGTGGGCGAGGGGTGGTTATGATTGATTATGCTTTGCTTTAGCATCCTCGTATTCCAAAAAAAGAAGTCGCTGAGTATGGAAAGTTGCTGTAGTGATTAACTGTTATAAATGTTCTTGAAACCTCTTCTTCCTCCTCTGTGCAAGTCAGTGTGATAAATACGGCCTTTCAGGAGATGAAGTTTTGTTTTTGTTATTGAAGAATCGGAGGGCAAATGCTGGAAGTTTATCTTTTAAATGGTCCAACAAAGTATATGATAAAACAGTCTTTCCTATTCTACTTAGATTTTTAGAGCAAGGAATCTGTAGGTATGGTGCGCAGTGTACTTCAGCACATTCCCAGGAAGAACTAGCAGAATGGCAGAAAAGATATGCTTCACGCTTGATAAAATTGAAACAGCAAAATGAGAATAAACAGCTCTCAGGCAGTTACATGGAAACCTTGATAGAAAAGTGGATGAATTCATTATCTCCTGAGAAAGTGGTGAGGAAAATAAACTGCATTTTTTATTTATTTTGTTTGTTTGTTTTAAACGATGACCTTGTTTGAGTCTTGACTTTATTTTGTGCTATTTTGATTTATTTCCTTATCCTCTGTATGAAGAACTTGATTCTTGATAAAGTGTTTTTGTAGCAAAAGTAGACCCTTTTGCTAAAATAAAGAGCAGAACTAAGCTATTTGTGGAGATTTGCAGGTATTATGTTAATCTTCATTCAGGGAGTGTTTACTGCCATTTTGTTGTTATTAATTTTCTTATGTCTTGTCTAAGCTTTGTTGTATTTTGTTCTTATAAAATTAATGTATAAAAAGCATCTTACTTTGTAAACAGTTCCATCAACATCTTTACTGTTGATAGTTATTTACCATGCCACAAGTTTTTGTTTGTGCTTTGGGGACTAAAAATATAACATTAATTACTCTCTATTTTCAGCTTAGTGAATGTATAGAAGGAGTAAAAGTAGAGCATAATCCTGATCTGTCGGTCACTGTCAACACCAAAAAGTCTCACCAGACATGGACCTTTGCTCTTACTTGTAAGGTATGAATTTTGTGCTAATTAGAGAATGTAAATTTTTTTTTTATTTTCTTAAGGCTTTCTGTGACCTTTAAATCTCTGTGTTAGAGCACTGAAAATGTTTTAATCTAAGTACATCTTAAGTAGGTTCTGTATTGTGCTAAAGTGTATTTCTGTACTTTGTTCATTAAAGGTATAATATTTTTAGGTTTTGAGATAAAAATCTTTATAGATATTTAGATGTTTGCTAATTTACTAATTTGATAAAGTGGTCTTTGATATATTGTCTTCCAAAGTTGGAACATAGGATGGGGTTCATGGCTTATAATTGACTATTTACAAATTGAATTGTTTAATCTGGCAGTTCTAAGATATTTAAACAGTCACATCTTGTTTTTATATTTGATGAAGTCACAGATTCTGTAATAATGTGGTCTTAATATGAGACGTTTTCTGCAGTGCTTCCTGTCTTGAATATAATATTACAAATTTAAGAATGAAGCAGAGTCAAACTTTTCTGTGAATGTGTGCAGTGGAAAAGTTCTGCGTACCTTTTGGTGGCATTTCTTCCACTGTGGCTTCTACATCTTGGGATGAACAATCTGGGAACATTTAGCTTTGGCCTTGAACCCAATCCAGTGCCTTCAGAGGTAACTGCTCTCTTATGAAGACTTCCTACTTGAACCGAGATAAAACTTTTTTAGGCCAAAGGTATGGAAAGTTGGAGGTCAGTGATCTAACCGTGTGATAGAGCTTTTGCCACAAAGAAAGATGAGCATATCCTAGAAAGAGTAGGAAGGCTAGAGATATAGCATAAATATATAATTTTTTAAAATTTCAGCTTTACTGAGTTATAAATGACATCATAAATATATAATTTTAACAACTGATTTTTTTTTAACCATTCTCATTTTTTTTTCTTAAATGGCTTATAAACACAATTTGTACTTTTAACATAGTCTCTTAGAAGCATGGGAAAGTAAAAGTCCCTTATGGGAATATTTTCATTGAAGAGCCCAAATACAGCTGGATTTTTCACCCCCTTGTACTCAATGAATTATTTTAACTTCCTTGTAGCCTGCAAGAATGCTGTATCGTGTAGCATTGCTTTATGATGCTCATCGTCCTCATTTTAGTATCATTGCAATATCTGCCGGAGATAGTACTACCCAGGTATCACAAGAAGTCCCAGAAAACTGTCAAGAATGGATAGGAGGAAAGATGGCCCAAAATGGATTAGATCATTACGTGTATAAAGTCGGGATAGCATTTAACACAGAAATATTTGGAACTTTTCGCCAAACCATAGTTTTCGACTTTGGATTGGAACCAGTACTCATGCAAAGAGTAATGATTGATGCAGCTTCTACAGAAGGTAATATTTAGACTTTTTTCCCCTGATACGATGTATTAAAAGGCACTATAATGGCAGTATTAAAAGATATGTATTGGCCCCTAAATATTCCATGGATAGAGAGAGAATAATAAGGAAAAAAATCCCAGAGCAATCGACTCATTTACTGTGTAATGGGATTAGAATGGTTCACATTGTGCCCTGGTTTGCTCTGCAGTCATCAGGCAAACTTGCTTTGAGCTTCCTTCAATTTCTATGAGTAGATGATCAGGTCTGTTTTGGTCTGCTAGCTTTGTTTTTAAAGTAAGATGATTTTAGCACCATAAAACCTTTCAGTATTAATTTGGGTAGACCGTTATTTCAGTGGTAATCGTGAGTACACCTCCAATGTCTGTTTGCATGTCTGACTGAGTCTCCAGTTAACTTTGCTGACTTTAGTACGGTATCTTTGAATGAAAAGCCCTCAGTAGAAGATTTCATAGGTTAGTTTTATATATTCACTGGTAAAGGAGCTGTGGTGCCTTTAGTAGGATCTGCTCTGTGTTCCTGGGAAGAGGGCCCTGCTTTCAACATGTAAACACCTACAGAAGATGATAATTACTTTGTACGTAGTTACATTACTGCCTGTTGCTAAGTTTTATGCCAAGCTCCAACGTGACAAGGGAAAGGGCACATTTCCCTGCATTTCTTTGGCTTTTGGTTAGATTATAGGTGCTTTTTTATTTTTTAATGAATACTAAATATTTATTTAACAAACACTTTGTGTGATACTTCATATTACGTAGACCATAACCATATTGTGGAGAGTGTTTTTTGCTATGTACCACCATGTCCCATTTATGAGAACCTAGAAGTTTTGTTCATGAGCAAATGCTAGGATTTTATTTTTTGGACACAATGAGCAGGTGGAACTAGTTTTGTCTCCTTCTTTCCTTCAGCTGCTGGTAAGGTTAAAGCAACATTTGGGTCCAGATTGAACAATTAGGCATTACCTTCTAGTGTGTGTGCTAATATTACCCAGACTTATTTCAGCCTCACTTAAACCTTATTTCTTACTTATTTTGATCCCTTATACCTGTTTTTATTCTGTTGTACTGTATTTTTTCATCTTCTCAGTACCCTTTGGAATCAGAATATGTTAATTCCTGTAGCCAAACAGTTGACAAACTAAGAATATTTAATTATGTTTGTTAGTATAGGAGCTCTTTGGCAATTTTTTTCTGCAAAAAGTCAGATAGTCTTTTAGATGTCTCCAGGCAGATGGTGTTTGTTGCAACCACTCCGCTCTGCACCACTGTAGCTGATATGGAAGCAAATGGGCATGACTGTGCTCCAATAAAACTTTATTTTTAAAAGTGACAGCAGGCTGGAGTTACCTTGCGTGCTGTGGTTTGCCTACCCCATGCTAGGGCATTGCTTTTAGAGACTAGAACTTGAGAACTATTAGGAAGCACCCTTTTAAAATCATGAAGAGAGATTAACACTTATTTCCCGCTTTCCAGTGTAACTCTCAGGACGTTCTTGGCTTCCATGTGTGTTGTATTAGAAAAGTTTGCTTTTATTTTATTTTATTTTATTTTATTTTTTTAAAGATTTTATTATTTATTTGACAGAGAGAGATCACAAATAGGCAGAGAGGCAGGCAGAGAGAGAGAGAGAGAGGAGGAAGGCTCCCTGCTGAGCAGAGAGCCCGACGCGGGACTCGATCCCAGGACCCCGAGATCATGACCTGAGCCGAAGGCAGCGGCTTAACCCACTGAGCCACCCAGGCGCCCCGAAAAGTTTGCTTTTAGATTGGTGTTTTGTAACTCATGACTCATATTCCTATAGAAAGAAGTTTGTGTTGTCAAGAGCCTGTATCTTGTTGATGAAAGCCTATGTAGTAAATAATATGTTACATGATTGCATTAAAAAAGTAAGAGAAAATGACACTATTAAGGCAGATGAGGGAAGGGGGTGATGATGAGGATTTCAGGGCACCCTCATGGGTGCTCTGAGTACCTGTGCAGGGTACTTGACATTCCTGAGCTTCATGTGGAAACCTCTTTTAAGTGGGCCTAGAACATTCTATCTTAGAGGATCACCGTGAGATGGAAAATAAACCCTGTACAGTATCTGATACACAATAGGCATTCAGTAAATGGTAGCTGTTGATTTTATCATGAGCCATGATTAGGATAATTCCTGGCTTGTAAGTAGAATGAAGAAAGTAGGAAGAGAGGAGGAGAATTGTTTTAGCAAAGGGAGGCCTGGGGCTAGGGTGCATGCAGAGGAGGGACTGAGAAGACCTGAGCCCTTCAAACCATGGCACCTGTGGATCTTGGCAAGAGAATACAAGAGAAGTTTGTGGAAGAGAAGTTGTCCAAGATGACCCATGTTTTGAGTGTGGGAGTTCCATTTCTTTGGTTTCTAATGTATCAGTTTGAAAATTTGATGAATTTGAGGCACCTGGGTGGCTCAGTGGGTTAAGTTTCTGATTTCAGCTTGGGTCATGATCTCGGGGACCCGGGATGGAGTCCTGCATCAGGCTCCTTGCTCAGCAGGGAATTTATTCTGCCCCTCCCTCTGCCCCTCTTCCCACCTCTCTGCTTGTGCTCTCTGCTCTCTCTCTCTCAAATAAATAAGCAAAATATTTAAAAAAAGAAAACCAAATGATTTTATATTTTATACAGATATGGTAGAAGGAATTAATACAGTCAAGTCTATCCTCCCATTTGGAACTAATATGATGCCTTACCCCCTTTTTGTGATAGTTCTTTATATCCGTTTAGTGGCCACTTTGCAGTTTGTTATCTTTGCTTATTTCTTTAAACAAGGTTTTGCTTCTAAGTCGTTACATCATAGAAAATAATTGAAAAAAATTAAACATTTTCTTGAACTAATTCGGAAACAAAATAGTTTCACATAGTGAAATTTGTACTTCAAGGCCAGGAAAAACAATTATTACAAGAAGACAATTATATAGAATGTACAAAATGTATTTTCCGATGGGAGATTTTGATACTATTAAGGCAGATGAGGGAAGGGGGTGAACATTATAGACAGAAAACCTTAAATTTAGGTTTAGGCAAGCTAGGCGACGTTTGGGCTGATGTTTCTGGTCATTACTGACATTAGCTGACCTGTTGTGGTAATTTTTAGTTTTTTGGTGTTTTCCCTACTCTTTTCTTTTTTTAAAAATTATTTATATATTTTAGAGAGGGAGGGCGATCTAGAGCACAGGTGTAAGTGGGGGGGAGGGGCAGAGGGAAAGGGAGAGAGAATATCAAGCAGACTACCTGCTGAGTGTGGAGCTCAGTGGGGGCTCGATCTCACAACCTTGAGATCAGGACCTGAACCAAAACCCAACAGTTGGATGCTTAACCAACTGAGCCACCCAAGTGTCCCATTTTTTAAAGTATAATTTTCATGATACCTATTTCTTTACTTTTATTTTATTTTTTATTTTAGGTAGGTTCCACACCTACTGTGGGGCTTGAACTCACAGTCCTGAGATTAAGAGTCATAGGCTCTACTGACAGAGACAGCCAGGCACCCCTGTTTTTATAGTATCTAAAGCATGCAAACCTTTTCTGTTTGTAGGCCATGTTTTAGTTGTAAATGACAATTCTGCGAACTGTTCAGGTAATAGGTATGACTTTAACTTTGCTTTTTTCCAGTGCTTTTTCCTTGTTGGGGAAAGGTTCAGGTTAGGCTTATGTTCAGCAAGAGAAACTGTATGCACTAAAAAATTACTGTGAATTAAAGACACGCCTCTCAGAAATACGTGACGGGAGACCATTTACAAAAGAAGGAAGTTAGTGAGTTGTCCCTTTGCTTAGAAAACGAACTGCATTATGCACTTTATCCTATGACTTTGAGTAATGGAACGTTTTTGCTTGGCAAAATTGATTTGGAATTCTGCTTTGAATATCTGGAAATTACATGTTGAAAATTAATTCTTATGTTTAAAATTGAAAACTCGGTAGTACACATTTCTCTCCTTTGAGTCTAGCAGTGTATGTTAACATTTACATTAAAATTTAGTATGACTTAAAAATTTGTCTCCAAATGCCAAAGTTGGTGGTAAATTAAGGGCAGGTTATATATAGATGTATCTCTGTCAGGATCGATATAGATGCTGATAGTATGAAAAGTCATAGAAAAATAGATTAAAAAAAACACTGTACTTGTCAATAGAAGATAAATATTGAGTAGAAGCATGTAAAAAAGTAATGAGGTGGGCGCCTGGGTGGCTCAGTGGGTTAAGCTGCTGCCTTCGGTTCGGGTCATGATCTCGGGTCCTGGGATCGAGTCCCACGTCGGGCTCTCTGCTCAGCAGGGAGCCTGCTTCCTCCTCTCTCTCTGCCTGCCTCTCTGCCTACTTGTGATCTCTCTCTCTGTCAAATAGATAAATAAAATCTTTAAAAAAAAAAAAAAAAAGTAATGAGGTACTCCTATGCTGTTATTTTGCTGTTTTAAATTTTATTTGGTTTAAGAGATGGAAGATAGGGACAGACAATATAGGTAAGCTAAGAGATGCTAATCTTGTTTCTCTGTAGCAATTTTTGGGAAAGGAATGTTACTGAAGTGGATAGCTGAAAGGATGGTTTGGGATTACTTTCAGATTTGTAATTTTTTTGTTACTTTGGGCAGTTCAGACTTGTAAAGACATGACCAAAATGTTTCCTAAGGAAGAGTGTTTACTTCTGATTTCAGAGTTGAGAATCATTTCATCTCATTCTCTTTAATTCCTAATAAGTAGAGCTGTTCTGAATATATTCTGTATGCATTTATTTATCGCACGCTGCTTCTACATCCACCCTTGTGCTAGGCTAGGACACTGGATTTTTTTTTTTTTTTCTCCTTTTTCTTGTCTACTCTCCAGGTTCTGTTAAGGATAGTTTTCAAGTCTGCTATATTATATTCTTCAAGAGAAAACTAAACCAACCTTTTGGATGCTTTGTTAGAATAGTAACTATGTGGCTGAATGAGGAGGCATTGCTGTTCTCAGTCAGCAGGACCAGGGAAGTTGGGAAGCATGTCTTGTGTCCACATAGGCATTCCAAGCTTGAATTCTGTTTGTGGAAGTAGCAACTCTTCCCTTATGTTATCTTCAAAAAATTAGGTATATTCTAATTATCTTTAACTTTTTCTTCTGAATTTCTCTTAAAGTATGTTTATAGCTTCTGCCTACCACATCTCAGCGTAACAGGTCCTACAGGTTTATAATTCTGTCAGATTTGCTTTGGGATTTATTACTGGAGGAGTTGGTTAGTAAGTCAGTGTTAAGCTCTCCATACATGGTTTTCTGAGTATTGATCCTTAGCCTGTCCACTTGTCTTCTTGGCAGAGTGTTTTTCACGTTAGCCTCATCTAGGTTGAAGAAAAGTACTTTCTAGGGATGGACTGGCCCAGCTGCCCCCAGTAGCACACATGCGTGGTTCAGACGTTGGCAGTTGCTGCTGCGTGCTGGAGGTGTGGTTGCGGTGAGGCCCGGTTGTAATGTTACCCATGGGGAACCTCCTCTCCCTCCTCTAGTTGCAAAGGGGCTTTTAAGGGGTGCCTGGGTGGCTCAGTCAGTTAAGCATCCAACTTTTGATTTCGGCTCAGATCATGATCTCTCGGGGTGGTGGGATCGAGCCCTGCATCAAGCTCTGTGCCCAGCGGGGAGTCTGCTTGAGGTTCTCTCTCTCTCTCTCTCTCTCTCCCTCTCCCCCCCTTCCCCTGCTCTCTCTCTCTCCCTCTTCTCCCTTTCCCTTTCTTTTTTTAATATTTTATTTATTTGACAGGGAGAGATCACAAGCAGGCAGAGAGGCAGGCAGAGAGAGAGAGAGGAAAGCAGGCTCCCCGCTGAGCAGAGAGCCCCATATGGGACTCGATCCCAGGACCCTGAGATCATGACCTGAGCCGAAGGCAGAGGCTTAACCCACTGAGCCACCCAGGTGCCCCCCTTTCCCTTTCTTTCTGTCCCTTTTTCTCTCTCTAAAATAAATAAATCTTTAAGAAAAAAAGTCTTTGAACAGGGACTCTTAAGACCTAAACCTTTAAGGACTGGAAGTTAGGTGGGTGTTTGAAAAGGCCTAATAAACTGTTTCTTAAAAGTCAGAGGGTTGGAGGCAGAAAAGCTTGTCTCAGTTCAGATGAAGTAGGGAAAGAGCAGTAGCTTTGGCAAAATATGTCCTTAGTAGTTGCTGGCCACAGTTCATTTCTGATGTCTGAGTTAATGACGGAGATCAGTAATTTGTGGACTTTTTGATGTTGGCACACTTGGATGTTTTTCAGCGTTCTTCTTTCTGTTCCTTGAACCCTGCCCTCTCCTGTGGTATATTTACAGTCACTTAAAAATAAATTTAACATTGTTTGGGAATTGTTTTGAAATTGTGCTACCTGCTGGAGACACGAATTTTAATAATTTCATAAAAACAGGGTGGAAATCATGGCACTGTCTAGGTAAGATGAGAAAAACAAACACTGTTTCTTACGCCACTTTTCCCGGAAAGACTGAGTACTTGTAGTCCAGAGTAGAATGACTGTCTGTGTAATTTGCTTTGCATACTAAATAGGTGACACAAAAATGTTTTTAAAAGGAAAGCTCAATTATTTTCGGTTTCTTATTATCCCAGTTACTTAAAATTGAAAATCAGTTAGAAATAATTAGTGGCTTTTTAAAGAATATGAATGAACATAATGTTGTTCAAGGCATAGTCTGATTCAATTTCTTATTTAAAATAAAATTATGAAATACAATTGCCCTATCTCCAAATAGTGGACATCTTTTTATTATCTATTACAGTGATTCTTTGAGAGTATATGGAGTTTAGTTCTTATTTTTAAAGAGCTGGTTTTTTGGTTTGTCATACTGTACCATTGCTGTTTCTCTTGACTTTTGAATTAAGGAAAATAGATTTTTATGTACATCCTTGTTTTTTGACAATGATTATCATCTGATTTTTAGTGATAGTATGATCTCTTAGAAATGTTGGCATTTGTGTAGCTTAAGTATTTTTTGTACCTATGATTTAATGAACGAAAGGACAGGGTCCACATTTTGGATGATTTAGGAAGAAAATATGGTTAGTTTACTTTATGAAACTTCTACTTTTGAAGCTATTGCAAAAACACCATCCTCATCTCATCCAGTGTATTCTAAGAATGCAGGCCATCCTAAAACTTGATGATTATGGTTGTATTTATTTTATCCTTTGAGAAATAATTAAAAGTGGCATCTAGAAATACCTTTTCAAGGAGCAAAGGCAAGAAATTAGGTCCTTTGCATTTGAATCTTTACTAAGATATTAGGATAAACTGTTTTCTAGTATTGAGAAATGTCTTTTGGATGATTATGCTTAATATGTTTGTAGTTTATATATAACATTTTAATATAGGAAAATCTTTCACTAAGCCATACATGGCAGTTATGTATTGTTCTCTCATTGCAAAGATAGTACAGGGTAATTTATTTTTGTGTTTTGAAGACCAGCTGATGTCTCTTTAAATTTCTTATTATATCGTCCCAAATTTTAACCTCATTTGTGAAGCCATCTTTTCAATTATGTTACATTAAAACTGGATCTCAGCCTAATGAGTCAGTCAGGCAACTTCTTTTTCCCCTTTTAGTTACGTTTCATATTTACAGGGATATGTATGTTCCACCAAATAGAAATGTCACACGCACTGCAGTCAGAGCGCGTCTCCCCAGGGCTCAGAATCTATGTTACGATAAATTTCATCCTGTGCTGGTACTATGCTCCAGTTTTTTCCCAGAGATGTCAGAACTTGAACAGTCATTCATTTTGACATTGTGTCCTACTTAACGGTATAATGTAACTGAGGCTAAACTGAATTTTTCTGAAATGTCATTTGAATGCTACATCGTCTCATCTTTTAATGAGGAATTAGCAGTACTTTTTTACATGAATATTTCCTAAAAGGTATTTGTTTGTCGTAAGTTGACTTTCAGAGAGTTTCACTGCACTTTACTACGCAAGAAAAGACACAGTTTTCTGATCTCGTCTTGCTGTCATGGGCAGGTATTGGTTGTAGGAGGGGAAAAGTGATTGGTCACCTGATAGATTTTATCTCAGGAGGACTTTATCCTGCAGTTAAGATTTCTTTTGACTGTCAGTGAATTTCTAAATGTTAATCAGTATTTTCAATATGTTAATGACTATTTTTGTTACATTCTACCCTAATGTTAAAAGAAAAAGGTTTTTTTTTGTTTTTTTACATGGGTTCCTATTTATGTTATTTTGTTAAGCTAGACAAAAGATTTCTGATATGGGGAAGATTCTCTGTCAAATGGGTTTTTGTATTGTTCTGTTTTTAAGAATTATGAGCTCTAGCATATAAAATGCTCCTACCAAAACGTGTAATGTATTATTTGGGAATTTTAATGTTGTGTTCCTTTATAAATGTGTTTTTTTGTTTCCGTTTAGATCTTGAATACCTGATGCATGCAAAACAACAGCTAGTAACCACAGCTAAGCGTTGGGATTCTTCTTCTAAGACTATTATAGATTTCGAACCCAATGAAACTACTGATTTGGAGAAGAGCCTTCTTATCAGATACCAAATTCCTCTCTCTGCTGACCAGCTGTTCACCCAGTCCGTTTTAGACAAATCGTTGACCAAGACCAACTATCAGTCACGGCTGCATGACCTTCTTTATATTGAGGAGATAGCCCAGTATAAAGAAGTCAGCAAGTAAGTTACTTCAGAAGCACTTTGTTTCCAAAGAAACCCCTCCGCATTCGATGGTATTTTTTTATTTTTAAAATGGAGATGTGCCGGGCGCCTGGGTGGCTCAGTGGGTTAAGCCGCTGCCTTCGGCTCGGGTCATGATCTCAGGGTCCTGGGATCGAGTCCCACATTGGGCTCTCTGCTCAGCGGGGAGCCTGCTTCCCTTCCTCTCTCTCTGCCTGCCTCTCCGTCTACTTGTGATTTCTCTCTGTCAAATAAATAAATAAAAATCTAAAAAAAAAAAAAAAATGGAGATGTGCCTAAGTGAGGCAAGGTAGTAACGGTTGTTATTTGATAGCTGTTGTTTAGTGCTGTGTCCTGTTCGTCTCGGCCTCCCTAGTGCACAGTATATAGTTCATTTCCGCAAGACTGCCCCGTGCTGGGATGTAAACATACGGTCCCTGCTGCACAGGAGCTTTCTGTTAATGATAGAGTGCGGGCTCGGTGAATATTTGTTGAATAAATGTACAAAAACTGAAAGAGACTACATATTTTGGAATGTAATTTTATGAATGAAATGATTGGGGATGCCTGGTGGCTCAGTATGTTGGGCTTCTGCCTTGGGCTTGGGTAATAATCCTGAGGTCTTGGGATCGCATCAGGCTCCTTAGGAGCTCAGCGGGGAATCTGCTCCTCCCTCTCTCTCTGCCCCTCTCCCTGCTTGTGTGCTCACTCTTACTCCCTTTCTCTCCCTCTCAAGTAAATAAATAAAATATTTCAAAAAAAAGAAAAGAATGAAATGAATTAAATCTTCAGGAAAACTATTTGTTAATAGTAAAATACTTTTTGAGACACTTATAAATGCTTTAACATACTTTACATTTTATCCATATGCCACAGGTGAAGACCAAGGGTAAATCCAAGAGCTTATTTGAGGGACACCTGGGTGGCTCAGTCGATTAAGCGGCTGTCTTCGGCTTAGGTCATGATCCCGGAGTCTTGGGATTGAGCCCTGTGTCAGGCTCTCTGCTCAGTGGGGAGCCTGCTTCTCCCTCTCCCTCTGGCTTGTGCTCTCTTCCATGCTCACTTGCTCGTTCTCTCTCAAATGAATAAATAAAATCTTAGAACAACAAAAAAACCAAAAGCTTATTTGAGTCATTATAGGAAAAGTGATCTTAGCAATGAAATTTTGGGGCACCTGCGTGGCTCACTTGGTTAAGCATCTGACTCTTTTTTTTTTTTTTTTTTTTTAAAGATTTTATTTATTTATTTGTTAGAGAGAGAGAGAGAGGGAGAGAGAGAGTGTGAGCACAGGTAGACAGAGTGGTAGGCAGAGGCAGAGGGAGAAGCAGGCTCCCCACTGAGCGAGGAGCCCTAAGTGGGACCCGATCCCAGGCCGCCAGGATCATGACCTGAGCCGAAGGCAGCTGCTCAGCCAACTGAGCCACCCAGGCGTCCCTAAGCATCTGACTCTTGATTTTGGCTCTCAGCATGGTGTTGGAGCTGTGAGAGCAAGCCTTGCATTGAACTCTGCACTCAGTGTGGAGTTGGCTTGAGATGCTCTTCCTCTGCACTCCCCACCTCCTGCCCTTGGATGCACGCTCACTCGCTCATAAATAAATAAAATAAATTTTAAAAGATTAAAAAAATGGAAGTTTGAGTGAAGGAAGATAGTAATGAAGTCATTTGGTAGTAGCATTCCACTTTTCCAATAAAATGGAAATAAGCCTTAAATACTGAACCATAGTTATGAGAAAAATATATATATTTTTAAATTTATTTTTATTATTTGACAGAGATCACAAGTAGGCAGAGAGGCAGGCAGAGGGGGAGGAGGAAGCAGGCTCCCTGCTGAGCACAGAGCCCGATGCGGGGCTTCATCCCAGGACCCTGAGATCATGACCAGAGTCAAAGGCAGAGGCTTAATCCACGGAGCCACCCAGGCACCCCGAGACATAAATGTATTTTTTATAAGTAGTTTTCTCTTTAGGTATAGCCTAACCAACCTATTTTTTTACCAAGATGTCTTATTTTGGTACCTTATCATTAATATTATTAATAGATACAACACTCATTAAGGAATATATTCAGAGAAAGAAAAGTAAAAAAATACCCGTGTTACTCTATTTATAGATCTAGCTTTTGGAACATATCTAATTTGAAATTAAATACTTGTAAAATTTATAGTGTTATATAGAATATATTTTTCATTACTCTTAAGACTTCAAATTATGGCCACTGATGGTCTCTTACAGGACTTTTATTAACTGTGTCCATGTACAGTTCTAATGAAATAGTCATACTAAATAACGAGGACCAGGCAACCTTCTCGGGTCCCCTCCCTCCTCAGGAGCTTTGTACTGTCACTTTGCTATCGCTCAGTAAACCTTGAAAAAAAATAACAAGGACAGTGGCTTGTATCATGTATATTCACATTATTAATAGCATATATGTTATTTACATGGTCATAGGTTTCTTTTTCCTCAGTAAAGAAAACATTGATTAAAAAATTGTGAATATTGGGATGAAATGGAGTTTAAAAGCTTACCAGAGTCTTAAGAGACTATTCTGGAGTACTATATTAGAAATTCAGAAAACAGGGGTGCCTGGGTGGCTCAGTGGGTTAAAGCCTCTGCCTTCGGCTCAGGTCACGATCCCAGAGTCCTGGGATCGAGCCCTGCATCGGGCTCTCTGCTCAGCAGGGAGCCTGTTTCCTCCTCTCTCTCTCTCTCTGCCTGCCTCTCTGCCTACCTTTGATCTCTGTCTGTCAAATAAATAAATAAAATCTCTCTTTTTTTTTAAGATTGTATTTATTTGGCAGAGAGAGAGAGAGAGAGAGAGCAAGCACAGGCAGGCAGAGGTAGATGGAGAAGCAGGCTCCCCGCTGAGCAAGGAGCCCGATGTGGGACTCGATCCCAGGACGCTGGGATCACGACCTGAGCCGAAGGCAGCTGCTTAACCAACTGAGCCACCCAGGCATCCCTAAATAAATAAAATCTTAAAAAAAATAAAAAAAAAGAAATTCAGAAAACATTATGTGTTAACTTACACTTGTTTAAATGTAACAAATAAATATTGTTTGTTCAAGTTTAAAAATTATTCCATATATGTTTTCTCAGAACTTATAACTAAAGATCAATAAGCTTATGGATTATTACCTTAAAATAATTTTTTTTAAATGGAGATTTGGGATATCTGGGTGGCTTAGTGGCTTAAGCATAGGACTCTTGATTTCAGCTCAGGTCATGATCTCTGGTCATTAGTTAGAGCCCCCGTTGGGCTTTATGCTGGGCATGGTGTCTGCTGGAGATTCTTTCTCTCCCTCTGCACTGCACTGTCCCCCCCCAACCCCACTTGCTCTTGCGCTCTCTCCCTCTCTTTAAAAAAAAAAAAAAAAAAAAAAAAGGAAATTTGAAAAGATAAAAGAATGAACCCTACAAAATTGTGGAGATCAGATTCTGATTATGAAACTAAGTGGATGAAAGTTCACTCCAAGAGTGCCTTGTAAGGGCTTCTTAGAGCCCATACAAGGGACATCTAGGTGGCTCAGTCATTTGAGCGTTTACTCTTGGTTTGGGCAGGTTGTGGTCTCAGGGCTGTTGGGTCGAGTCCTGTGTCAGGCTCTGTGCTGAGTGTGGAGACAGCTTGCGTTCTCTCTCTCTCCCCCTCTTCCCCTCCCCCTGCTTGCTCGCTCTCTCAAATTAATAAGTAAAATCTTAAAAAAAAAAAAAAGCCCATATAAGAGGGGTTTGGAAATACCTGCATACATGCAATGTGAAACGAACACCCGTGACTGACTCAAGTTGGTATATTTCTGGAGGAGGTTTTTAAGGCAGTTTATATTAAAGGTCTTTAAAAGGTTTGAACCTTTTGGTGTAGTAATTCTACTTCAGAGGAATCATCCTGAAGGAAGAATCAGAGGTGAAGTTAAAGATGCCTGTGCGTAATTGTCTTTCAAAGAGTAGTGAAAATAAGTAAATTATGATATCGCCATATAATCCAGTGTTCTGTGGCTACAGTTGTTCCCCCTCATCCGTGATTTCCCTTTCCGTGGTTTCAATTGCCTGTGATCAACCGTGGCCCAGAAGCATATGCTGCTTCTTGAGATCTGTCATCAGAGGGTCAGTGACAGCTTAATGCTACGTCACTAGGTTTTGTCATTGACCTTACTTCATCTCATCACCCAGGCATGTCATCATCTCACATCACAGAAAGTGTGAGTACAGTACACTAAGATATTTTGAGAGAGAGAGAGACACCCCACATTCACATGGCTTTTTTTTTACAGTATATTGTTATACTTGTTTTATTATTATTGTTGTTAACCTCTTTTTGTACCAGTGTATAAAACTTTATCATAGGTATGTATGGTTAGGAAAAAACAAAGTATAAATAGGGTTTGGCACTATTCATGGCGGGTCTTGGATCATATCCCATGCAGATATGGGGGGACTACAGTATTGAAATTATGTTCTTGAAGAATTTTCAAAATGGTAAAGATGCTGATGATACGATATAAAGGGAAAATCTGCTAGTTATGAAAGCATCAACTGTAATTCTAATTTTGTATGAGTCTATATAATGCATATACATGAACATATTTGTATATAAAAATATTGGGAAGAGTTAAAGCATTATGTGTTCTGGTTGATGAAATTATGAGTAATTTCTATGTTCTTTTTTTTTTTTTTTTGGTCTGTTTTTTAAAGATTCTGTTTATTTGTCAGCACACATGCGTGTGAGACAAGCACGCGGGACGGGTAGAGAGAAAGGGAGAAGCAGGCTGAGCAGGGACCCCAATTTGGGATCTGATCGCAGGATCCTAGGATCAAGACCTGACCTGAAGGCAGATGCTTGCTTAACCACTGAGCCACCCAAGGGTCCCTTTTTTATATTCTTTTTATTTTTTTTGAAGATTTTATTTATTTATTTGATAGACAGAGATCACAAGTAGTCAGAGAGGAGGAAGCAGGCTTCCTACTGAGCAGAGAGCCTGATGCAGGGCCCCATCCCCAGACCCTGGGATCATGACCTGAGCCGAAAGCAGAGGCTTAACACACTGAGCCACACAGGTGCCCCCCTTTTTATGTTCTAATGTGGTTTTCTCTATTTTTGAAATGTTGTATAATGACCATATGTTACTATTATAATACAAAAAAGCAAACAAAGAAATAGAAAGACGGTTAGGATACTATCAGTTGCAGTACTTGGTGATTCAGGTGTGAAATTGCCGTTAGAGATGAAAGGAAGTAGTAAGGAACGTCTGAGCTTTCTCTCTCTCTTTTTCTTAATCTTTAAAATTAGGTCTTTAAAATAGTTACTGATTCAAATAGGGATGTTCACAAATTGAATATAAGTCTATAGGATCACTTTTTATATTTATGCTAACTACACAAGATTTAGAAGGATCTTAAAGATGGAAATGAGGGGACTCCTGGGTGGCTCAGTGGGTTAAGCCTCTGTCTTCGGCTCAGGTCATGGACTCAGGGTCCTGGGATTGAGCCCCACATCAGGGAGCCTGCTCCCCCCGCCCACCTTCTGTTCTGTCTACTTGTGATCTCTCTCTCTCTGTCAAATAAATAAATAAAGTCTTTATTAAAGATGGAAATGAGAATTTATTGCTGCATGTCTAATGTGACAAGTAGATAGTACTATGTTAGAGAATTTGAAAATTTCCAGTGGTTCTCTCACCCAGAGAGGAGACCCTCTGGATGTGAAGACTGGTAAATTACACTTCTGAATTTGACAGGCTTGCAAAATTTTGGGAAGTACAGCATAGAGTTTGTGTACATACGAAGAAGCAAACCATCTTAGTTATTAGATGGAGTTCACAGAGGGTGTCTGTAAGCAGATGGACGAGGGACAAATAACAGATATAAACTGAAGAATTTTGAAAAATTGTTGACGAAGTTTTATATTACTTAAAAAAATTGTATTTTCTGTTTTTTCCTTCTTTCCCCTTTGAACTTAATATATTAATTTTATTGTTGCCTTGAATTTAATTCACATTTGATTGTTAATTCTTTAAGCACAAATAACGTGAAAGATGTATTTAAAAAATGAATTTGAGGGGCTCTGTATGCAGCTACTAAACTAGTTCAGCAAACTTTTTCTGTAAAGGTCCAGCAAGTAAATATTAAAGGCTCTATGGACTTGGTATAGTCCTTCTTGCATAGCTTCTTTGTTTTGTCTTGTTTTATTTTTTGTTTTTGTAAAAACTGTTCTTAGTTAAGGGCTATACAGAACAGGCAGAAGGTTGGATTTGGTCCTTGGGCCGTTCTCTAGTGTGTCTGATTGGATCATTTTACTTGTCTGTTTTGTCAATACCAGTCATCAAAACAAACCCATGTCACCATTAGAATGGTGAAGAATGTTTTGCTGTGGATTGAGACTCAATTTAAAGCCAGAAGACAGTGGCTTGGGTAAACGGAGTCCTCCCTCTAAATGACTCGGATGTGTATTGACAGTAGTAATGTATTCTGTATGCAATGGTATGTGCCTCTTTGAGATGCAGTGAGACTTAGCCATGATTAGTAGGGTATTTCCTAAGATAAAGCGAATGTATTGGTCATTTGTGAACTTTGACAATTTAAAAAAAAAAAGATTTTATTTATTTATTTGACACACACAGAGAGCATGAGCTGGGGTGGGGGAAGAGGGACAAAGGGAGAGGGAGAAACAGGTTCCCCGCTGAGCAGAGAGCCCAGTGCAAGGCCTGATCCCAGGATGCTGGGATCGTGACCTGAGCCAAAGGCAGACACTTAAACTGACTGAGCCACCCAGGTGCCTCAGAACTTTGACAATTGAAATAGAATATTGCTCATCATGAAAGTAATGTCAAGGTTTTTACATCTTAATTGTAAAGTTTGGATTATATTTTTACATGGTTACCCTTATCATTCCTTCCTTGAAAATGGGATTGAATGAAGCCTCCCAAGATTAGACAGAATAGGGGCTCCTGGGTGGCTCAGTGGGTTAAAGCCTCTGCCTTCAGCTCAGGTCATATCCCAGGGTATTGGGATCGAGCCCTGCATTGGGCTCTTTGCTCCTTGGGGAGCCTGCTTTCTCCTCTCTGCCTGCCTCTCTGCCTACTTGTGATCTCTGTCTGTCAAATAAATAAATAAAATCTTTAAAAAAAAGACAATATATTTTGGCTTGAGTTTCGATGTAGTAATCAAGTTTATCTTCTTATTTTTTTTTACTTTAAAGAAAGGGATGATTTTTTAAAGCGGTCTGGAAATTAAGATTCCTTTTTATGTTAAGTTCTAGTGTGAGATGTGTGGGGGTGAGAAGGACAATACTGAATTTCATTTAAGTTTTGGAAAATGCCCTTCAGTTCTTTCAAGATTAAGAAAAAAAAAAGTATTTCTCTTGTCTTCAGCGACATGTTGATATGCCTTCAATTATGATTCTACCTTGAAGTGAAAGCTATCTGATTCTTAGACGCACATTTTCAAAAGAAATTGACTCTTGGCTGAAGCTGTTGTGTCCATTAAACTGTGTAGCGGTGTGCCTAATCAGGTAGCCGGGGCTTCTCGGCGCTGACAGGTGGCGTGACAGGCCTGGTGTTTGGATGTACATTTCGTCATTAAGATGGGTGAGGTGAGGCCTCTGTTGGGTCTGCCTGAGTTCTGTGGCTCTGCCTCAGTAAATCCAGGTATTGGCTTATTACCTTGGTTGATTTTTGTTACCATTCATTTAGTCAGAAATTGTGTGAAGTGAAATTCTGCATATAGCTTTGAAAGTCTTTTAAAGTTATACTCGAGAGATATAACTGTTGCTAAGATTGATAGAGCCATATTTCTTTTAGCTGATATTAAATTGGTCCAAATTTGCTTGGCTGCTATTCTGCTGTTTCCCAAAACGTTAGGAATTGTATAAGCTTTAAGGTTGATTTCAAAATGTGGCAAGCAGTAATAGAAAGATGGTTTTTCTTTTTATTAAGAAATATCTTTGTTAATTGTATAATATATTTTGTATTCTAGGTATTTCTGAGTTATTAAATCTTAAAAATATACATGCTATTTTAAATACTTAAGATATCTTACTAATATAATTTATTTTTAGGCTGTTAATCTTCTAGAAAATTAAATATTACTAGCTGTAACTTCTACCAGAAATTCTGTATGTCTGTATCTTGAACATATGATGTATCTTCTGGGGGAAAGCTGTATTTCTTAGTACTTTTATTTTCTAGTGCCTCTACCTTAGGAGTTGTGTTGTAAGGTACAACTAAATGTCATAAGAGGATTCTGTTACTGCTTTAAGACTGAGGTGAATTTTTCATGCTTGCTAAATTGTGATCAGGTGTTTTGGGAAGGCAGATTCTAAAACAGATGCAACAGAAAAATTTTAATATATTGCCTTAGTTGAGAAAATATTATACAATTTCTAGAATTTATTGGGGAATAGTATAAAGTAGTTGAAATAGAAATATGTTGCCTGGAAAAAATCAGGTTATTATGAAAATGTAAAAGTAACTCAATGAACAAATTTTTTTGAGTATTTAAAGTGTTAGGTTCTAGACTGGCCACTGCTGATTCTAAGGCAAACACACTATGTTTCTTCCTCAAAAGTTTGTAATCCATGAAATGAATATAACACTGTATGTTAACTAACTGGAATTAAAATAAACTTAGAATAAAGTTTGTTACCCAGTGAGGGAGACAGACCTATAATATAGGGTTGTAATCCAGTGTAATAAGCACTGTAATAGAGGAAAGCACGAGGGTCCCACAGGAGAGCATCTGCCCCACAGTAATGGGGAGAAGGAGGATAGTCAAGTCAAGGAGGGAATGAAGTCGGCTTTTGGGAACAAGATGGTGTTTAAGCTGAAATTTTTTTTTTTTTAAAGATTTTATTTACTTTAGAGAGGAAGTGTGAGAGAGTGCTCTCCTGTGCGCATGTTGGGGTATGGGTAGTGGGAGAGAATCTCAAGCAGCCTGCCTGCTGAGCAGGGAACCCGATGTGGGGCTCTATCTGATGACCCATGAGTTCATGGTTCATGAGTTCATGACCTTAGCCGAAACCAAGAGTCCGACCCTCAACCGACTGAGCCACCTGGGTGCCCCTTTAGGCTGAATTTAAGACAAAATAAACAAGAATAAAACAAAAAAACAGGTAAAATTGTCAGATGAAGAATACAAAGGTATGTTAAGGTTCTTACATCTTAATTGTTGGAAGGAACAAGATTTGAGAATAAGAGGATAGAATTTGGGGGGAAATTGCAAGTTGGTCATCATAGCTGTAATGGAGGGCTCATGCTGGGTTGGGTGGGGTGGTGAGAGAAAGCTGTTTAAGCCTTTTACTTAGAGCCAGAGGAAGCTGCTTATCTTCAGACTTACATTTTGCAAAGTGGTGGTGGTATGAAGTATAGATTTGAATCAGGAAGTCATGTTAGGAGTTTGTTACGTTTATCCATGTTCAGAATGTTAAGATGCAGAGGAATTAGGAGGAAGAGGACTCAGCAGGGCTTGGTGAATGTATGATAGAGGATTGAAGGATGGTGACAGACACAAGGTCAAGGATAACATGGTTTCTGTCTTGAACACCTAGGTTGATGAGAGTGCTGTTGCCTAAAATATATAATACATGGAAAGACTAGTTTGGGGTGACAGAAGGGGACGTCAGATCGTAACTGTGTTTTGCTTATACTGAGTTTGAAGAGCATATAAGTGAAGGTGTCTGTTTGATGGTTGGGTTTACAGCCCTGAGCTGAGAGATCTAGGAGAGGGTGACCTCACCTAATGAGAACCTACAGAGTGAGAAGAGGGTGGACTTTTAGCAGGTGGCCAGTGCTTGGGTGGAGGATGGAGGAACTGCTAGAAAGGTAAGAAAACTAGAGAGTATGACTTTCGGGAAGTCAATAGAAGAGGGAGTTTCAAGAAGTGGAAAGTGGTTGCAAAGTTAAAAAAAAATTAAAATTGTATATCAACTTTAGCAGCAAAGAGACTATTTCTTCTTTCCTTTTTTTTTTTTTTTAATTTGACAGAGATCACAAGTAGGCAGAGAGGCAGGCAGAGAGAGAGAGGGGGAAGCAGGCTCCCCGCTGAGCAGAGAGCCCGATGCGGGGCTCGATCCCAGGATCTGGGATCATGACCTGAGCTGAAGGCAGAAGCTTAACTCAGTGAGCCACCCAGGCTCCCCTCTTCTTTTCTTTTTAAAGATTGTGTTCACTTGAGAGAGAGAGCCAGCCTGCGCGCACTCACAGGGAGAGGGCCAGAGAGAGAGGGAGAAGCAGACACCCTGCTGAGCAGGGAGGTAGAAGCGGGCCTCGATCCCAAGACCCTGGGATCATGACCTGAGTTGAAGGCAGATGCTTAATCAACTGAGCCACCCAGGCGCTCCCAAAGAGACCATTTCTGAATGAAGAATGCACTATAAGAAATTTCTTTCCTCTCTGAAAACTTTTAATGACCGTAAATCTCATATATGTGGAGTAAAGGAAAGTAAAAATTTAACTGTATTTGAAAAAGCGTGATAAACCATGGGCTTCTGTTCTTTTTTAAAGCATATGTTGTATTACAAAAAAAAAAAAAAGCAGGTCAACATAGATTATATGTAAACTGGGGAGTCTAGTATACTTTTATTTTCTTTTTATGTGAATCTTAGTGCATGTTCCAGTCTTTAAAAAGAGTCAAATATAACTAGATAACATACAAACTGTATTTCTTTAAATTATCATCCTACTTTTCTGTTTTGGATCTAGCAAAATATGCACAGAGAATGAGAAAAATATAATGTGATTTTTTAATAATTCCACACAAATGGCAAATACTGCTAGAATTCGTTTAATCCTCATTAGATCATTAAATACTAACTTTAGTATATATTTATGCATGTTTTTGGAGTTTAAGTGTTCTGTTTTTAGGTTACTAATGGAACTTATAAGCTCTTATTATTTATTACATGCGTAAGTAGCTATTCAGATATATTACTTAAAGATTTCTGTAACAATATTTCTCTATCCTTATGCTTTTCTACTTTATTTTTTTACTTTTTACTTTTCTAACTTAAAGTATATAAATGGACATTCTACATTTTAATATGGTGTTTTTCTTTTCTTCTTTTTAAAGATTTTGTTTATTCATTTGAGAGAGAAAGAAAGAGAGAATGAGGGTGGGGAGAGAGGCACAGGGAGAGGGAGAAGCAGACTCCCTGATGAGCAGGGACCCCCCCCCACCCCATGCGGGATCTATCCCAGGACCCTGAGATTGTGGCCTGAACTGGAGGCAGACACTTAACTGAGCTACCCAGGTGCCCCTTAATATGGTGTTTTTTTTTTTTTTTTTTTTAAGATTTTATTTGTTTATTTATTTGACAGACAGAGATCACAAGTAGGCAGAGAGGCAGGCAGAGAGAGAGGGGGAAGCAGGCTCCCTGCTGAGCAGAGAGCCCGATGTGGGGCTCAATCTCAGGACTCTGGGATCATGACCTGAGCTGAAGGCAGAGGCTTAACCCACTGAGCCACCCAGGCGCCCCCAGATGTTTTCATTAAGAAAATTTACAGTGTTTTAAAAAATTTTTTTTTCTTAAGAATGTGTAAGATATTCTTAGCATCATGCATATAAAAGAAGATTTGAAAAGAAGACAGTTCAGTAGTACCATTAAAAAGTAGCCTTTTCCACAAATGGATATTTAGATTTTAAAAGAACTTAGTTTTTTTTTCATTCACATAATTTGAAATCTTCTGAAGAAAAAGTAGAAAATGTTACCTTTCCTCTTTTACTGCTTTGTCTTCTCTCTGCGGCACCGTTTCAGAATGGCAAAGGAGAGAGCTGTCCGTTAGCTTAAATCTTTCTTCCACCTCCTATTTCTTGACCAGGTAGCTCGATTCTCTGTACTTGTTTGTCACACACATTCTTTCTCACACTCATGGGTACACACGGGAGTGCAAGTGAGTGCACCGGCTGTTGCCTGACAGTCTAGCTTTTAACTTCATTTCATTCCGCATGGGATCTGTCTCAGTGTAGTCATGAACAAAAGTTTATTCTGGGTGTTACTCGTTAACAGCATTGAAAGAAAAATTTCACAGTTTGAATCTATTGTGTACTTGAAAAGCCTCAGTTTAATGAAGGTCTGTTTTAGTTTCAGTGCTGTGTTTCTGTCTGGCTTTAGGGGATTTTGAGGTTTTAATGGTTCTAGGAAGTGTTCAAGCAGACTTCTGTATTAATTAACATGTGATAACATTTCATTTTATTAAAATACCATACTTAGCTTTATTTTAAATGTTTAAGTTTTATTTTATTTTTTTTTAAGATTTTTATTAGAGAGAGAGTGAACGAGAGAGCACGACTGTGGGGCGAGGCAAAGGGAGAAGCAGCCTCCTCACTAAACAGGGAGCCCCATGCAGGGCTTGATCCCAGGACCCTGGGATCATGACCCAGGCCGAAGGCAGATGCTTTAACCGACTGAGCCCCCCAGGTGTCCCTTAAATGTTCAGGTTTTAAAAATGTTTGTTTTCTTTAGCTCAACTAAGTAAATGCCTTTATGTAACTTAGATGAAAGTTTATTGACTTAAAAAAAAGTTTTGTTGTTTCCAACTTAATGGCAGAAAGGTAATATATGGTTTGTAGCTCGATGGAATGGAATTGATGAAGTTTTAAGTTTTTGTATGTTTAAATTTGATTTATTTTGTTCTGCTCTTCTAGTTTTTTTGTTTTGATGTAAAGCATTCAGACTCATTTTCTACTTTTGATTTAGGTTCAACCTTAAAGTGCAGTTGCAGATTCTAGCAAGTTTCATGCTCACTGGAGTTTCTGGAGGTGCAAAGTATGCTCAGAATGGACAACTTTTTGGTCGCTTTAAGCTTACTGAAACACTTTCTGAAGATACTTTGGCTGGACGGCTGGTGATGACCAAAGTCAATGCTGTTTATTTATTACCAGTCCCTAAAGAGAAGTTAGTACAGACCCAGGGAACCAAAGAGAAGGTTTATGAAGCTACTATTGAAGAAAAAACAAAAGAATATATATTTTTAAGGATATCCAGGGAATGCTGTGAAGAACTTAATCTTCGGCCTGATTATGACACACAGGTGTGTTCTGAAGTGAGGTAACTTAATTATGGTTGTCTGTAATGTCTTTGTCAGCTGATACAATTCTGGTTTGATTTTCCACCTTTTGTTCTAACCAGAAATGCAGTTGATTTTGAAGTGTTATAGAGGTGGGTGGAGAATTAGACCTCTGGTAGCTCTCGGAGAAAACCAGTTTGGTGATTAAGTAACATCTACAATGTTTCAGTCTTACATGAGGCCAAACTTTCTGATTAGAATTTTAAATCAGCAATAGAAGAACAGATTAAAGGAAACTAAGCCACATTCAGGGACAGTTCTCATTGGAGGTTGTATCTGCTTATGTTCTCCTCTCTTTGTGTAGGTGAACTGTGTGTTCACTCTGCCATATTTAACTGGAGAGCCAATCTTCTTTAAAATTTTATTTATTTTTCTTTTTTCTTTTTAAACGTAAAATTTGGTGATTGTTATTTATTCATAGTAAATTGATACAGTGTCCTGGGCCTGATTTTTTTTAACCACTTAAGAGATAATATCTCACAGATGTTCTACAGATTTCATCAAATATAGTATTTATAGGAATATGGTGGAACAAGATAACCTTTATTTAGATATTAAGTGACTCATAAGTATTTCATTTTCTTTAGATGTTAAATAAGGTTAATAATGATACATACATCATTGGTACTAGTAAGTAGATAATTTATGTAAAGTGCACATTACAGTGCCTGACAGTAAGTAAACAAAGCAAATATTAGCCGTAATAATTCTTATTAAAATAACATTGCACTTAAGAGAATCTCTAAACTTGGCTTCCCTAAAAGGTTATCTCCACAAAAATTTTTAGCAAGCTGCAAGCATTGATGTTTGCATTCATGCATTTAAAAAATTTTTTTAATTTTGTGTTTCAGGTTGAACTTCAGTTTCAATTAAATCGATTACCCCTCTGTGAAATGCATTATGCGCTAGACAGGATCAAGGACAACGGGGTTTTGTTTCCAGACACCACTATGACTCCAACCATACCTTGGAGTCCTAACAGGTACAGAAAAGGAGATGTCTCACTAGAAGTGAAATTGAATTTCTGTATCAAATAATGCCAATATAGTTTTTAAAGCAAATTTGCCATACTCTCCAGGAGCCGTGTATTAGTAGAGAAAGGGGAGTGAAAAAGCCCTTGAAAGGAAACATTTGAGTTTCATCATGTACTTTCTTCATTTTTCCTCAGAGTCTAAATGAGTTCTGTTGCTTTTCTCAACAGCCTTAATTTGATAGAAAGCCAAGCGATTCAGGAATATTTCTGAGTATAAGTTGAATGGGAAAATTAGGATCTTTTTTAAAAGTGGTTCAAACAGTTCATTTAAAATGATTTTTATCATACATAATATTTCAGAAACTGCTCTCAGGTTAAGGGTTGTATAAATATTTTCCTGCTTCAATTCACTTTGGCACATCTTCGTAAGTGTCTTTATAAGGGTACTTCTGATTTGTTTCCAGACGAACCCCGATGGCTGTATGACTGCATCGTTCTTCTTGTGCTTTTCCCTGAGTTTTTATCTTCTCGGCCCCTGCTGCTGCCCTGCTCATTCCACCTTTTATTCCTTTCTTTTTTAATCTCAGTGCCTCTCCACAATAGAAGGTTATTTATTTATCGCTTGTGTCACTCCAGTCATGGTCGGGTGGCCCTGCTCCACCACTGATGGAGGCCCTGGTATCTTCAGTAAGTGGTTTCCATGGTTTCACCCCGTGTGTTGACATCCAGCTGGCAGGCAGGGGAAGAATGACCACAGGGGATCACCTAGGAAAGTTTTATGGGCCAGGCCTAGAAGTGGCCTATAGCTCTTCCCCTCACATTCTATTTCTTTCGGTTCTAAAAACAGAACAAAGCACAAGATGCCTTACAACAGAAAACCCAAATCATTTCTCCCTTGTTTCACTTCTTAACTATCTTTTTTGCATTCTTCATTTTATTGCCAGAATTCACGAGCAGGAGTAGTTTATGTATTTCCGCTGTTCTTTATACGCATCCTGTGATCTCCGTTTTCCACTTCCTCACTGTCCCGGAAGTAATCAGCGATCTATAGCTGTAAAACTCCAGTCTTCTCAGTTCCCATTTGGCTCGCTTTCTTTGAACTTTTTCCCTCCTTCCGTTCTTGCAGCCCGTGTATAATTTAGAGCTGGGATACATGAGGAACCTTATAGTCGGTCTCCTGTTCTGTAGTTTGTGTCTCCGTTCTCTGGTCCATCCCGCATATTTCTGCCACAGGTAGTTTACTGAAATAATCATTTCATTTCAGTGGTTACGTATCTATGAGGGTGTCTCCTTGATATGTGGAGAGTCCGAGCGGCCGAACGCCATCCTCTTGTTATGTGGCCCCATTGCCAGGGCTTTCCAGCCATAGCTTCAGATTTCTTCTACATTTTTCTACTTGACACCCCCCCTTCCCCCTCTAAATCCCCATGCTCTAGCCATATTGAGTTACCTTGAAGTTTCTTTAGTTGGCCCTACACTTAATTTCTTTTAAGATTTTATTTATTTGACAGAGAGAGACAGAGTGAGAGAGGGAACACAAGCAGGGGGAGTGGGAGAGGGAGAAGCAGGCTACCCGTAGAGCTGGGAGCCCAATGCGGGGGGACCCGATCCCAGGACCCAAAGGCAGATGCTTAATGACTGAGCCACCCAGGCACCCCAGTTTCTTATCAATTTTTTAAAAATTGTGGTAAAATTTACATAATGCAAAACTGACCCTCCAAACCCCTTTTAAGTATATAGTTGAGTCTTGTTAAGTATATTCACATTGTCATGCAGTCATTCTCCAGAACCTTCTCGTCTAGCAAAACTGACACTGTCCACCCATCAAGCTCAGAGTTTCCCCCTCCGCCATTTTTATCTGTAAGTGATTTTCTTTCCCTGAAATAATCTTTGCCCATTGTTATCTGTTGATCCACCTGTCCTTTAAGATTCAGTCCAGCTCAACTGTTCTCTCCTTCAAGGAGATGAGCCTGACCCTTCCATTTTCATTTTTCCAAGAAAAATACCTTGAGTACCTTCTGTGGGCTAGATTCAGTTAGTTTTGTGCTTTCAAACACAATTATACTCAAATTAATTTTTGTCACTTGCGTACATTTTCCCGGTTTTGGTACACTCTGAGGTCTTTGAAGGAAGAGACTGCATTGCACTTATCTGTCAGTCCTCAGCACGGCCTTACACATTATTAATGTATGACTTAGAGTTTCAAGTTTAAAGAAGGAAATTAAGGTTTCAAATGTGAGACATACCAGTAAACTTTTCGGCATATACTTGATATGTTTACTTCTGAAAATTATATTGTACATAACGGTATATTCAAGTACAACTGACTGCAAGGGTTAACTGCAGGAGTAACTAAGAAAATGTCAGGTATCAGAAAACGTCTGAGCAGGAAGAGATTCCATACCGCTGTAATTTAAATAGCAACTAAAGGTGTCTGAGTGGGGGAATATACTCAGAAACCATTAGCCGTATAAAGTCTTTTTGGGGATAAGGTGGAATACAGGTAGATAAATGAGCATGTGGTCTGTAAACTAATTATAAAAATGCATTAGACCAGTGGGAAAAAAGGACTCTGAATTAATGTGATTCAGGGTTTAAGTAATTTTTATTCAGAATGAGCTTGAAGAGACTATGTTATTTTATTTTAAAGATTTTTATTTATTTATTTGAGAGTGAGCAAGTGAGCACTAGTGGGGGTGGGCAGAGGGAGAAGCACACTCCCCGCTGGGCATCAAGCCTGATGTGGGGCTTGATCCCAGGACCCCGGAACCAAGACCTGAGCCGAAGACAGACGTTTCCCCGACTGAGCCACCCAGCCGCCCTGAGAGTGTTCTTTTAAACTGTGAAAATCGAGATGGGTCTTACTGGCACATGTATTCTAAGTCCTCTTCCCTCTGTTGAGCAGGTGGCACACTAAAGACAACTTGGGCTCATTGGCCTTCCTCATTCATGACCAGAAACTGTAGAGGTGACCAGCATTGATGGTTTCTGATCTGCTCTGAAGCATTTATTTATACTGAAGCAGTTGATAAGTAGAGTGGGCTGTATAAATAAAGAGATAATATATTTTAGAGCTATACCTATAAATTCGTCATGAATGTCTTAGATCGATACTTTTATATATAACTTACTATTTGTCTCATTTATAAGTTCATCGAAGTCACCACATTTGAAGAATTAGAGCATTTTTTTGAAAACTTTTGTTTTTGGAAGTGTGTATTGGTCAAGTAATATGTCATTTTTCTGAAGTCCTCAGTGAACGCGGTAATAGAAACTAACGTTAATTGAGCACTGACTGCTCAATTATTTTTCTAAACGGCTTTTCTAAACAGCACCTCATTTGATCCTAGAAAGACCATCTGATACACAAGTCATTATCCCCATGTATAGGTAAAGGAGCCACTGGGGTCAGGTATGGATGCAAGTAACAGTTTACTGAACTAACTATGGCTTAAACAAGTAGAGATGGACGCCCAGAGGTACGTAGGTGGTCCAGGACTTGCCGGGGCTCCGCAGTACCATCCAGGACTGAGGTCTCCCCTCCTCTCCACCTTAGAGCATACGAGTTTTCTTCATGCTGGTTTTCTTCCTGACGTCTGTTACCTCTTGATTATAAGAGGGCAGCTGCAGTTTTGTTTACAGGATCTCTTTCCAGCCAGGTGAAGGAGGAATGCAGAGGAGCAAGAGGGCTTCCTCCTAGTGAGGCTTTGTTTGTGTTTTATTGAGTCAGGGAAGAAGCCCTTCGGAGGGGCCTTTCCTTTAAGCTCATTGACCAGAGTTGGAGCTCCAGCAGAGGAGGGAGGGCAGTTGAGTGTTTTAGCTGTCTAGGCTCAGCAGCAGAAGAATCGTTCCACTGTGAGGAGTCGTTCCACTGTTTTCCACATATATTACATCTGGATTTAACAATTACCTAAAGTAATTTCCTCTTTTACAGAAAATGGAACATTGCTAGGTGCTGGCAGAATTATGAATAAATAAGCTGTCTAATGATGAGAGATTCTTTGAAGTCAAAAGCTTGACCTTTAGTCAGTGGTTTCCAGGAAATCTAGTGCCATTGGTCAGAGTTCTTTTGTTTTTTACTTAAAAATTTTAAGTTTTGAAAAAATAAGTAATGGCGTGTTTATATAGTCAAAAGTATATTTTTTAAAGTTTTACATTTCCTCAGAGACTTCTGTTTGTTTGAAATTATCTGTCCGAATATAGCATTAGTTACACTTTTTAAAAACTGAAAGTATTAAGATTTTCCAGGAATAACTGGTTTCTGATTACTGTAGAGTACAGCCTCAGAGAGAAGGAGTTTTCCCATCCAAACTGCGTCTTGCAGGAGTATTTTGTTGGCACTTGGAATGTAAATTTTCTAAGCATCTCTTTACATACCCTTCCTATTTTGGTTTACATCCTTATCATTTTTGCCATAGTTGTTGCAATATTTAGTATTTTAATTGTAGTTGTGAAAAAGAATGCTGTTGATTCTCCACTTGGTTTGATCCCTTGTAGCATCTGCTATCCATTTAAATCCTCGAAACTTAGCCAAGTCATAGAAGGGACACTCATAAGATCCCATTACAGCAACCATTTGTGCTACTGTGACAGGTGTTCTCTGCCCTGAAAAATAGGACATCAGTACATTATGGGTATGGGGGAAATAATAGAAAACATTCCTTATTGTTTGGCCTTTGATACCTTTTTTTTTAAAAAAAGATTTTATTTATTTATTTGAGAGGGAGAGAGAGAGAGAGAAACAGAGATAGTGAGAGAGCATGAGCATGGAGGAGAGGGAGAAATGGACTCCCTGCTGAGCAGGCACGCTGCCGTGGGGCTCGACCCCAGGACCCTGGGATCATGACCGGAACTGAAGGCAGATGCTTACCCAAATGAGCCACCCAGGCGTTCGTCCCTCTTTGATATCTTTTTTTTTTTTTTTTTAACTGCCGTTTTCTGAATTAAGAACTTTGTAAACATTTAATAATCTCTTAACCAGGGACATACAGGTTTTTTCTTTGCCTCTTGTTTTCACTTTCACTAGAGAGAGCTTTCAGTGGACTAGAATTTGAAATGTGGTTTGTCTCCCTTTTGCATTTTACTTGCTCTGCAAAGAAACTAATACTTCTTTATTACCAGAAAAAAAGTTTCCTGATCCTTTTATGTAACAGGGAAATTAAATTTTTGAGACATTGCCATTACTATTCATAGACTTGGTAGCAGCTAGACTAGAAGTGTGTGTGCCTTCTTTAGTTATCACAATCTTTTTGCACTTGGAATCGGACAAAATAATTAAAGTGAGTTTTGATCAACATAGTGAAGCACCCTGCACGGCTCTGTTGGGTATATTTCTGAAAGGAAGTTTTAGAATAAGTGTTTGTTTTTGTAGGTGCTTTGTTTCTTCAGTATTTTTAATGGTTCAGTAAAATTTAGGCTTGTGTTTTATTTGTAAGATGCATGTGTTTACAATAAATTTTTATTTTCTGTAGACAGTGGGATGAGCAGTTGGATCCTCGGCTAAATGCAAAACAGAAAGAGGCTGTCCTGGCCATTACAACTCCACTTTCAATACAGCTGCCTCCTGTTCTCATCATTGGACCCTATGGGACAGGCAAAACATTCACTCTAGCTCAGGCCGTCAAGCACATACTCCAGCAGCAGGAGACGAGGTGAGGTGGTGGTATGTGTGCTCCGATTTCATCATTAGGCCACAACCTCTGTCCTTGTTGTGAGTACAAAGCTAAGGCTAACGAGACCATATTAATTCAGCTTGGAAAAATTAAAACAACAACAACAAAACAAAACAAAACAAAAAACAACAAAGGAAAAGAAAAAGACCCACACCAAAACCCGAAAGGACTAAAATTTGAATTCTTTTAAAACATACTGTTTTTAAAAATTGGCAACATAGAAAATGATAGCTTTTAAATAGCCATCTGAATTCCCAAGTCTGCTAAGGAATTGTGATATACGTTAGAGCTGAAAGACTTGGGTGCATAAAGTTCTGTGTGTTAGATTTAAAAGTAATTTGGGGAAACTTGTTTCCTTTACAGCTTAGAGAGTTATAGTTTCCTGAAAACATCATTGAATAATATGTTGGAGATTGATGAGTAGGTTGAGGGAAATGTTTGATATTAAGATGGCCACTGCTTTTGTTTGGTATTATACTGCTTGAGTAGTTTTGTGTTTTATCATTCTTTTTATTTGCACCATTTATTTCAGCAGGATCCTCATTTGCACCCATTCTAATAGTGCTGCTGACCTCTACATAAAGGATTATTTACATCCATATGTAGAAGCAGGCAATCCCCAGGCAAGACCTCTCAGGTATTTTTTAAGGCTTATTATGTATCTGTGTCATACTTTATTATTCTTAAGAAAAGGTGTCTTTAAAGATTTTAGTAACTTGGAGAACACAAAATCTTTAACTGTATATTGGCATTTGGAGGTGATGCCTTTTGAAGCAGTCATTTAAAATTAAGGAAAAATTTAAAAAATCTTTGACCATTCATTTCTTTAACATTAAGTAAAGAGAAAGACATCCTTTTTTAAGTTTCGTATGTAAAAATGTTGTTACAATCTGAGCAAATTTTGATGTGTACCTCTAAGAGCTACTATGATGAAATAATATAAAAATGATTTGCTTAAATCAAATCTTATTGAAATTCCAGCATATTTTGCATGGCCAAATAGTCATGCAGTAGATATAAAATTTTGACTGTGATCATGCAGGTAATTTCATAGAAGTTACACTTTAGAGAAGCATGAAATATTGAAATGATTTCTGCAACAAAATGTAATTCACTGCTATTTACAACTTTTTACTATCATATAAGAGACAAAATGTCAAAGAAAAGTTTATGTTGATATAGAAAGGTCGTTTTAAGTGTATATGGATATGAAAGGTACCTAAATACGGATTGTGGGGGAATAAAATCCTTTTCTTCAGAAAACAATAAAGAATCATTAAATGGTTGTTTATACACCATTTGCTTTCATTGTTATATGAATTAATGTTTGGTTTTGCCATTTTACAAACTAATATGTCATGCCCTGTGTTGTTTGAATACAATTATTGCTTACAAATTAATTTCTAACCACACTTTTGAATCATAATCCACTAACTTTTTATTTCTAGTTGAGTCCAGGCATGGAAAAGTGAGATTATGCCATTTAATTCTTAATAACCACAACCAAAGCCATTTGAATGATTTTACAATTGCATTAAAAAGAACAATAAAGAAAAAGGTGGTGTGGTCTGCTAACACAGGTTTTTATGCCATACTTTGTTTCCACTCTGGAAGATAATTCAGAGCAGAAATAATTGTTTCAAGTAGAATCCAGTTGTATTTAGTAAGAAAATATCACATATATACAATCTCTGTAAATGAAAATGTGGTATTTATCACTGGATAAGTTCATCAGTGACTAGTGTGCTTCAGATTCTGATCTTTTTTAGTCATAAGTAAAAACTCAGCAGCTAGTAGCAGTTTTGCTATGAGTGTTCTTACTTTGGTGGAGGTGTTTCGTTTGCTTTTATTGTGTGTGTTTCTGTCTGTGTATGTGTCTGTTATGTAGGACACCTTCAGTTATCATGGTGTACGTGGGCTTGGAAGCAATGGAGTAGCCCCCTCACATCTTGATTGACCTAGGATATAGGTCATTTGATATTTGGGGCTAAAGAGCTCTTGTTGATTAACATCTGCCATGTGACTAGCATTATGTTTAACTTTTCCCATGTAAAATTATGTTTTGACGGTTATAATCTATCTAGATGTGTAGTATTAATAAGTTATGTCTCAATAGGGTGTATGTGTAGTTGTAGTGCCTCAGACACAGAAACTGGCTCTTTAGCAGAATATCTCACCTCTCTGTAAGTCTCAAGGGTGGTTCAGTCAAAAAGCTTGGAAAGTACTTAAATTTCTAGTTACTGCATTTAGTAAATGGTATAAAATAAGAGGTTTGACTTTTTCTAAATTTTTTCTTTTTGTGGTCCTATATTTTCACCATGGTTTTTCTCTTTGGGAATGGTGTTAACTTGTAAATGTATTTCCTAGGAGGATGGTGCATTGAATTATTAAAATTTATTAGTACCGTCTGTTATTACATTAATTCATATTAATTTGTAATTATCCTGATGGACAACAAACATGGAAGATATGAGAGATGGGATAGAGGAAATTAGCATGACTGAGCACTCTGGAGAGATTAGCTTTATCTGTCCCAGGATACAGGAGAAGGAACACAAGGGGGCACTAACTGTCTGCGTGTGACTTTGAAGATTTGCTGTGTCTGTGGTGTAAGGTGGTTGAAGTTTGCCTTCTGCATCGTGTAGTCTAGAATGGGCCATGGTAGATGCCATAACATGTGAAAATGGTCATAAGTATTAAATAGTTTAATACAGTACATATGACATATGTTTAAATATACACATTTACAATTGAAATGTATAAAATTATATTACTTGCTGGGAGTTGAGCTTAAAATATTTGGGGTTGGAGATTTTAGAAACCATTTCAGATTATATTTTATTTGGCTTTTACCTCTTATTTCATCAGAATTAGTAGACCTTAATTTGGACGAGAGAGGAAAACACAGTTTCTGTGTAGGGTTCTGAAGATCAGTATCTGGTTCTGACAGAATTATTACTTAGTAGATAGAGGTTATCCATGGAGAGAGTCTATAGTTATTGCTTTCTGGACATATAGAAGGTATTTGTTTTTTATACAGATCTTCAGAGTAATAGATTTTATTCTGGTATCAGGTATTTCTGATTCTGTAGTAGCTTGTGTAGTAACATTTTGGAAGGGTTGTTTATTGTTTATGAATTCAATACATGAATAAAATTTCAGTGAATTAAAATTATGTATTACCAGACAATCTCCTACTTTAACAGTCATAATTCATGTGGGATCTGTGGATAGTTTGTTCCTAGAAATATGTAAATTACTTAGTTGGTGTCACATTTAATACTATGAGCTTGAAGGTGTCACTTGTCACTGTTCTCCAGTATTGAAAAATGTTAGTTGTGTTTCAAACAATCTTATAGATAGTGTCTACCTTAAATGTTGCACAAAACGAAAGCACAAAGAAAGTATTTAAACTTTTTGAAGTCAGCACCAGAATATTTACTTTTAAGGAAATATATTCTTAACAGTCAAACTTTGTCTCCTTACTAGTTTCAGCTTGAGGTGGTTTTCCAAGGTAATTGTAAAAAACGTCAGTAGTGAGACTTAGAACTTCTATTTTTTATTTTTTCTTTGAGTAAAAAGTGGTGCTTGGCATTAGAATTGATGAGTAATTTGAAAAACCATTTTTCCAGTTTTATAATGTGAAATGTTCATTTAGGAAAGTATGGAAAATACAGAAAGGAACAAGGAAGAAAATAAAATTATCTGTAATCTCAGCACACAGAGATAAATACCACTAACATTTTAGAGTTTAGTTTCTAGTAATTCCTTGGTTTAAATGCATGTACTTTGGTTAATATTTATGGAATCATAATTTTATAAATGATTTTTTCAGATAATTTGTAAAATGAGATTTTTTTTTTACGATTTTTAAAAAAATTTCTTTATTTAACAGAGAGAGAGAGATCACAACTAGACAGAGAGGCAGGCAGAGAGAGAGGGGGAAGCAGTCTCCCTGCTGAGCATAGAGCCCGATACAGGGCTTAATCCCATGACCCTGAGATCATGACCTGAGCCAAAGGCAGAGGCTTAACCCACTGAGCCACCCAGGCGTCCCAAGATTTTTCATTTATTTTAAAGTAAATTCCACTTTGCTGATCTGATTAAACATTTTTTTATTAAAACCTAAAACTCTTCTATTATTTATGTTTTATTAAACTAATATTTTTTATTATTTATTTGTTTACTTAAAAGATTTTATTTATTTGAGAAAAAGAGAGTGAGTATAAGCAGAGGGAGAGGTTGGGGGAGAGGGAGAAGCAGGCTCTTTGCTGAGCAAGGAGCCTGATGTGGCTGCTGGGATCATGACCCAGGCCAAAGGCAGACGCTTAACTGACTGAGCCACCCAGGTGCCCCCATTTTTGCATCTTTTAGAAGTGATATTGGTTACTTCTATCAAGTTTACAGTCCTTTCTATCAGAGTAATGTTTTTAAAAGATATTTCTTGACTTTTCTTATTTATATTTAGTTATATTTATTAAATACCTTTTTTATTGCTTTGCAAAAAGTAATAGTCAGTTTTAAGTATTTCATGAGAGGTGAGAACACATTTTAGAAGATCACGAGATTTGGTTTTATGCACATTACATTTGAGCTGCCTTTGAAATATCCTGAAGGAGACATATGTTAAATAAAAAGTTGATATGCATTCTGGAGATGACAAGACAAGGTCTTGGCTGGAGAGAGAAAAGTGTGTTGAGTCAAGAGTATTGGTGGTGATTGAAGCCATGGGCCTGGCTGAGATGGGCCGGGAGAGAACAGAGCCCGAGCAAAGGAGTGTGCTGTGTCAGCCGCGGGAACCCTAACCTAGAGAGGAGGAACGAAGGCCAGGAGCGGCTGAGTCATGGGAGCCGAGGGCGGGGAGTGTGGCTCGCAGGGAACAACAGCAGAGCTGGGTGCTGCTAGTGGTCAAGCACCACGATGGGCCTGGAGAATAACCAAAAGATTTAGTAACACGGATGCTTGTATCCCTTGACTGGAGCCCATGCTCTCCTGAGTTCTTTTTTACTTTGACTGCTTCTTGCCAGTTTCCTTTACTGTTTGCCTCTTCTTTTCCCTGCGTCTAGACATTGGGGGTAACCGTCAGTCGTTCTCCCGACTAGTTTCTCTTCTATCTACACTTACTCTCCAGCTGATCTCGTCTAGTCCCTAGGCTTAAATATTATCCCAGCTGTATGTTTCTTGTCCCAGACATTCTCCTGAGCTTCAGACTTCTGTATCCTCCTGCTTATTGAATATCCCCACATGGACGTCTGCTACTGAATTTGTCCACAACTGAGTTCTGTTCTCACTTCAAATCTGTTCCTCACTTTCACCATCTTTGTAAACACTGTCATTCATCTAGTTTCAGAGGCACAGAATCATCCTTTCTCTTAAATTGCACATCTGGTTCACTAAATCCTGTCAGCATTACTCTCTAAATGTGTAGTGAATCCAACCATTTTCACATCTTTACTGTTACCACCCTGATCCAAACTGTCATTTTTTTCTTGTCCAGACCGTTGTAACAGCCTCTTAACCGTTCTCGCTGCTTCTCTCCCCTGCCCCTGTCCAAGTCAGTTGTGTGTTGCAGCCAACTTGTAGTGGCTTGTGAGACCCAGTCATGTACATGTCTTCCCAAGTTCATGTTCGGTGACATCATGTTGGTAGCTTGAAATTGGCCATGGTAGTGGATTTTATTCCACGGAACTCAGCAAACACTACAGATCAGCACCACCCCTCCCCTCCAAGCTGGTCATTCAACATTTACCAGCACACCACTGTCCAGCCCCCCCCAACAAACTATATATTCTGTTCAGAGAAACAGAGTGGTTCTTTATCAGCATAAGAGCATGTGACCGCCCTGTCAGAGCTCTCTGATGGCTTTCCATTAAAATCAGAGTAAATCAAAGCCTTTATGAAAGCTTGGAAACCATGTGATTTGTCTCTGTGCTGGAACATAGCAGACACCCAGTATATCTTTGTTGTACTGAGTGGGTGGATGGATGGATGCCTTGTTTCTGTACCATTTTAGTAGTCTGTCGCATGAGGCCTATTGGTATTTTTCTTTTGCAGTTAATGGAGAGATGCTCTTAAGATTTTTTGATTGTCCAAAATTTAAATTTATTTTTAAATCTCCCTTAGATAATATAGATAAACCTCCTTTAGATTTAAACATGGGTGTTCAGAATATATTCTGAAGTGAAATGCAGATAACTTTTAAGTTTCTGTTGTAGGTGTGCAATTCACTATTTTTTACTAGCATAGGTAATTACAATATTAATTAAGTGTATTTTTGTAAGAATATTCTGGAAAAAAAGTAATTCCTAAATGGGAATGTTTTGAACTTAAAAAACTATATAGTGTTTATGAAACTGTTGGTCATTCTGTTGTAAGATTGATCTGAACACTTAAAAATAATTAGGTATTTATTTTATGATAGTACATATGCTCTCTGTTTGAATCTGTTTTTGGTAGGGCATAGTCACGTACATTTATATGTAATATACAGTTGTATGTTAAATTCTAACTCAGTAGAGTGTTAATGGTTACCAGATTTATTTGTTAATGTCCAGATATGGTAGTCTTAACACAATAATGTTAATTTTTTGATTATGCTGGTAAGATGTTAATAAATATAAATAGGAAATATTATCTTCTTTTATAGGGTATATTTCAGAAACCGCTGGGTAAAGACTGTCCACCCAGTTGTGCATCAGTACTGTTTGATCTCAAGCGCACATTCCACCTTTCAGATGCCACAGAAAGAAGATATTCTTAAACACCGAGTGGTTGTTGTTACATTGAATACTTCCCAGTACCTCTGTCAGTTGGACCTTGAACCTGGTATGCTGACTCAAGACACAGATAGGGTGTCTCTGAATGCATAGGCCTCCTGCATTCAGTTTAGACCAGGGGTTGGCAAACTATATAGTCTGTGGGCCAAATCTGGCCTGTTGTCTGTTTTTATAAATAAAGTTTTATTGGACGGAACACAGCCATGCCCATTTATTTACCTATTTTTTATGTATGGGTGCCTTTGTGCCACAGTAGCTGAGTTGAGTAGATGCAGCAGAGATTATATGGCCAACAAAACCTAAAATATATACTGTTTGGCCTTTTACCAAAAAAAGAAAACAAAAACAAAAAACCAACAAAGTCAACCCCTAGTTTAGACATTTGAGTGACCACTATTCTGTTTGTTCTCTTATCAGATGGTATTTACTTATTATTGGCCATGTGAAAAATTCAAATTTGGATAGTATGTGTTTTTTTTTTAACAATTTTTTCAAGTTTTTATTTTAAAATGCTGTGTGTTATACATTGTAGAGATAGCAATCATGATAGGTTTTTCAGACATGCTATTAAGATTATTATATTGTTATATATTATTATATTTAAGTACAGTTTGATTTGTAAAATCAAACTAATATGAAGTACAGATATAAGATGACAAGTAATTCTGATAACTGTGGGAGAACTTAACCATCAAGAAGTGGTACCACTTTAAGGTATTTGCTTTGGAAGAATATTCATTTATTACTGCCATATTATAATGGTTGACATTGCTCAACACTTTTTTGCTCTCTCCTTTTGGAATTGCTTTCAGAGCCAGTGACAGATTCTTTTGAACTTTCCAGTCCCTGGAAGGTAGATACTGTTCTCTTCACCTTGAATTCCTGGCATCTGGCCCAGGGTATAGACACCTGGAGGCCCTTGATAAACCTCTCTTTATCTTAAATGAATGAATGGTGGCCAAACTTTCTTTTTTGAGGGTAGATTTAATTTTAGAAGAGCTTCAAAATCTTTCTGAGCCACGTCTGGTAAATAAGGTAGGTGATCAAACTGAGCAGTGCCATTAGGAGTAAAAAAAAAAAAAAAAGGGAGAGAGACGTGCCTCTCATGTAATGAGACTTATTTTCTTGTGCATACAGCTCATAGCTGGCTGGTGAGGGCAGTTACAAAAGCAGAGTTTCAAAAATGTTTTGAACAGTGACTGCATCATTGGAGTGAGTTCTATTTCCTCCCAACTGACTTCTTTGAATGGAACAGCACTTATTTGAAATGTAAATTTTGGTATGTTTATTTAACAATCAGTCTCATTACTTCATGGTTATACTCTGCCTTTTTGCCGCTTAGATGAAATTCCCAAACCTCCTAGACAGTATACTTTTGTGGGAAAGTGTAGAATGGCTTTGAAGAGCCAGAATATGGAAGAATACTTAGAAGTTGCCCATGTGCTCTGTTCTGGGCTTACTTATATTTGATTTCATTTAATTCTTATATCAGCCCTGTGGAGGGAGGGTTCTTTGGCAGAAGAGAAAACCAAGGCTCAGGCTAAATCAGTTTGATTAATTCAAGTTCCCTGTGCTAGCTTAAGTGATAGCTCTAACAGTTTCATGATATATCCAGGTTTCATGATTCAAGCCTAGCTCTATTTAATTAAAATGTCATCTAATGAAAACAGTGGTTTTCAAGTAATTAGTTTTGTAAAACAAAAAGCACAAAGTTCCCTTAACAGGGAGAAAAATGCACAAGGCTCTGTCATGTTTGGGCCACTGTCAGGAAATAAACAAGTTGTTGATACTTACACTATCAACCGTAACCATAACCTTTTGTCTGAATGATGGTGGTCATTACTGCTGGTCAGTAAGATTTAGAAGATTCCCAACCTAAAAACAAGTTGCATAAAAAATGGTTTGGGACTTGCTGATATTCGTAGACATAGGTATAGAAACGGAGGTTTGGTTCTTGAGCCCTCCTCCCAGGAGTCTCATCAATCCAGAGTTTTAGAACTGTCATTCTGTTGAGAAACTGCTTTGTTCTTTTGCTATGCTAGTAAAAAGAAGGCCCCTTTCTTCCTAACTCTGTGTATTGGCAGCAGGGGAGAACTTTTTCCTTCTCCGTATTGAGACCGTAGGATTTTTGCCTCTTTCCCCACTTAGGGCAAAAGGACTTCCTCCTCCCTCTGGACACAGAATCCTGTGCTCCAGTGCGAGTGGCCGTAGCACTAAGATGTGGGATGCCTCTTACTCTAGATGGTTGGCTTCTGTCTGTTCCTTTTTGCACGCTGGTGATTTTGTTTTTCAGCCAGGGTAGGCTCTTAGACAAGTAATTTTATAGATACACCAGACACACACAAAACCCCCTAATAATCAGATTAGTGAATCTGCTCATCGACATTCCCTTTGTTTTAGTCAAGGTTGGATTATAACTTTCTCCCTTATATTAGATTTCAGGTATGATTTTCATTAATATTTAATATGCACAATAAAGCTAAAGTTACTTATAAACTGCCATTGTTTTATTTTTGATATTTCATCACACAGATAATGAAAGGACTATCAGTGTTCAGTTGCTGGCCCTTCTTTTTGCTGCAAAGCTGCTATCTTGTACTTTAAACATCTTTTTTAAGTGTACTCAGTCAGCTGTTCGTCCGGGGGCCCTTAGCACCAGATGCCATTTCATATCTACTAGTGGGTAGAATAGTTATTTCTTTCCATCTCTGTTCTTTACATAATGATTTAAATTAATGATTTTCTAAATTGGGGATGGGCATTGAAAGTACTCCTAACTCTGAAATCAGCACACTGAACTCTTTCCTTAGCAGAAAAGGGAAGAAGTACTGCTGCCTTTATTGCCGCTGTGAGATGCTTTACTGTGTTTATACTGTACTTTGTAGGGTTTTTTACACACATTCTATTAGATGAAGCTGCCCAGGCCATGGAGTGTGAAACCATTATGCCTCTAGCATTAGCAACTAAAAACACTCGGATTGTCTTGGCTGGTGACCACATGCAGGTATGCGCCCTCTGAGTCATCGTATAGAAGGAGCTACTAACTATGTTTTAATGTTTAATACTCTGTTTTCTAAAGCGTCCTACGAAATTGTGCCATGTATTACAGTATAAGTACTTTAAATATTTCTGTGCTAATAATGAAAAATACTGCCTTTTCTGAAGGAAAATTACTATCCCACTGTTTTTTTCCTTCTTTGGATAGAGAGTGGAATGAGTGAGTCTGTCAGTGTTATATGTCATGCTTTTAATTTGAAGACCAGCTTTCTAAGTGTGAAATTTGATTTTTACTTTTCTTCAGAAAATAAATTTAAGTTGACCTCCCTACAGTTCCCCAGTTCTTGTCCCTAACATTTGTTTTCATGAAGGGTTGATTTTTTTTTTTTTTTTGCCATCATGGGAAACAGTGTACTTAATTCAGAATAATATCCCACATCTCAAAGAATGTGTCTGAGTTTATGGATTTCAATACCCACATAAGGAAAGAGAAATAGAATTTTTCTGTTAATCTTTATTTTACAGAGTTGTGGTTTGAAGTTCTTTCTTTTCTGCTCTGATCGAGGTTGAACCTATGTAGTATTGTAGCTCTGACGACATCATGAAAGAGTTGAATGTAGAGGAGGAAATTCTGTTTATGTTTCTTTGCCAAGAGCAGTTTATTTTTTTTATTTTATTTTTTTTATTTTTAAAGATTTTATTTATTTATTTGACAGAGAGAAATCACAAGTAGATGGAGAGGTAGGCAGAGAGAGAGAGAGGGAAGCAGGCTCTCCGCTGAGCAGAGAGCCCGATGCGGGACTCGATCCCAGGACTCTGAGATCATGACCTGAGCCGAAGGCAGCGGCTTAACCCACTGAGCCACCCAGGCGCCCCAGCCAAGAGCAGTTTAATTTTGTTCTCTAGTCATCAAAAGTATGATCAAGAATGGCTCCTTATACTTTATGAGATAAAAAGCATTATTTTACTGATTATTCCATTAAATTTTTGAACCATAGGCTGTCTATCCTTCCAGCTCACCCTTTTAAATAGTTGATCAGTTTTAGTGAGATAAGTGCCTCACTCCCTCAGTGGTGCAGTAGGGTTGCATCTCTGAAAGTCACTGAAGTAATAGCTATTTATTATGTTGGGGGAGCCCTTCATGAACCTATGTGTGGAAACCCTGTGCTGTGTCGATATACTGAAATGAAGAGTTAGAAATTTTAGGCCAGTTCTTTATGGTAGTAAAATTGTTCAGAGAAAGTATTTTCGATTCTGCTCATTCCAGCATTTAGCATGTTGAGATTTAGCACATCAGAGGTTTCAGCATAGTGGATTTTTTTTTTATAAGTAGGTTAAAAAAGTGCTACTTGCATATTTAGTTAAATTTTCTCTGTATGTTTGTCTGTTACAGCTCAGTCCTTTTGTTTACAGCGAGTTTGCCAGGGAGAGAAACCTTCATGTTTCATTACTTGATCGACTCTATGAGCATTACCCTGCTGAGTTTCCATGTAGGATCCTCCTCTGTGAGAACTACCGCTCCCATGAAGCTATCATCAAGTAGGTGTGCCCCTCGTGTATCACACTTCCTGCAGTCTCAGGGGAGGGAGCTCACTGTGGCTCTGGAAACGAGGGACAGGCTATTCCCAGCACAGTTACATGGTGTCCCTGACATTGCTAGTTCCATGAAATATTACTTCTGAAAAAGAGTGCCTCAGAGGTCAGCTGTCATGTTCCACAAAGTAGGGCAATCCTGGAAACGAAAATTTTAGGTTCTACCAGTCAGGATGTTTTTCTGTGACTAAATATGTAAGATGTATGTAAAACTATATGTCAAATATATTGACAGAACATGTAGTAGTTTCTTTTATGTCTGGCCGTGTTATTCAGAGCCTTTGTTTTAAAAGTAAGAAGGGAGGAAGCAAGCAAGGAAGGAAAACCTGTGAAACTTAGTCATGAAGTTTTTAAAGGTTTCTATTAAATACAGTATGCATCTATAAAAATAAAAATATCATAAGTGATAGTTCAGTGAGCAGTCACGAATTGAACATACCTTTGTAACCCGACCTCCAGATTAAGAAACAGAACATTAGCAGCACTCTGGAAAGCCCCTTTTGCTCCTTTCCGGTCACTGCCTCACCAAAAACTTAAGAGTGTTTTAAAGGTTTTTTTTTTTTTTTAAAGATTTTATTTATTTATTTGACAGAGAGAGATCACAAGTAGGCAGAGGGGCAGGCAGAGAGAGAGGAGGAAGCAGAGAGCCCGACGTGGGGCTCGATCCCAGGACCCTGGGATCATGACCTGAGCCGAAGGCAGAGGCTCTAACCCAACTGAGCCACCCAGGCACCCGAGTTTTTTAAAGTTTAATATAATTTAATAATATTGATGATGTTAGTGAAAATCGTTTTTGGGTTTCTCTGGAAACAATAGGGTAGGTATAAAAATAAATTTAGATTTAACTATGACCTTTATCAGTCTCTCAAAATGTGAGTCTGTTGTTGCCAGTCATTTGCTGTAGTCAGTAATGAATCAAGTACTTAGTATTTTCATCTGTAGAAAGTATTCTTTTTGCACCTGAAGACTTCAATTATCCTTTGGATGTGTGTGTTTCAGTGTCTATATATCTTTGTGTTTGCATGTATAAGTAAATGATCCATATAAATAAAAATGTGTGTTAACCAAGAAAATAGCTAGTAATTTCCACAGAGAGCAAGATCCCATCTCGTATTGAACTATTGTCATTTCTTCCTTTCCTTTCTATATTCTGGCTTCATACCTGACCAGATTCATTTAGCAATGGTATACCAGGAGCCTACCCTGTTGTTATTGCTGTGGTTAATTTTTGGGACAGTCTTGCCCTCAAAGGTGTTAGATGTTTGAATTAAAATCCATCAAGGACATACAGCAGCATTATTAGAGTTGACTGATAATTTTTTTTTCTTATGGGTGGAGTTAATTTTGATGATAAATCACTGTCTATTTACTTATTTATTTTGGTCTTTTTTGGCAGTTACACCTCTGAGCTCTTCTATGAGGGCAAATTGATGGCCAGTGGAAAGCAACCAGCACACAAGGATTTCTACCCACTAACTTTCTTTACAGCACGAGGGGAAGATGTACAAGAAAAAAATAGCACAGCTTTTTATAATAATGCAGAGGTACTTTAGTTTTTTGCAGATTGTTGACATTTTCACATTCACATGGTCTGTTCTTGAGTGTTTATAATTTTGGGTTGTCATCCTGTTGTATGTCATTTACATGAAAATAGTATGTAAAGTTTATTCTTTTTGTATTACATTTATTTGTTAAAATGAATCTCCTGTGGAAACAAAAACTGATTTACATTTTGATTACATTTGATTTACATCTTTTTTTAAAAGATTTTATTTATTTATTTTATTTATTTGACAGAAAGAGAAAGAGAGAGTGCGAGCGTGTGCACAAGTAGGCAGAGCATCAGGCAGAGGGAGAAGCAGGCTCCCCACCGAGCAGAGAGCTCGATGGGGGGCTCTATCCCAGGACCCTGGGATCATGGCCTTAGCTGAAGGCAGATGCTTAACTGACTGAGCCACCCAGGCACCCCTTGGTTTACATTTCTTTCTTCCTTTATTATTTTTTTTTTTTTTGGTTTACATTTCTTATGACAAAATACAAAATACATGACTTCGTTTAAAAGAAAAGCCAATATTATTTTCATAGATTATTATTGTTAGCTAACTAAAATAGACTATATTTCATAGTACATACTCAAATGAGTTACCATCTTAAATGAGACTTGAATTGCAGAATCCTGTGCTCCAGATAGATTATACAGGCCCGGTTGACAGTGTTCCTAAGCCATTATGTGCTGTAACTTGTATGTTTCTCTTACAGTTTCTGACTTTTTAAGTTTAGAGAGAATGTGGGTAATACGGTCAGATCAGGCAGCAGAAAAAAACCTGTGAAGTCTTTAAGGGTCAGCAGGCCAGAGTCTCTGGGGTTAGGTACTGGCTGTCACAGGGAGTGGAATTCTGGACTTCAGGAAACCCAGAGGAGGGGGTATGGTTGGTTGGTCATTAGAGGAAGGGGTCTTGATCTGGATCTCCATTTCCCTTTCTTCTCTTGAGTCCCATGCTTTGCTCATTTTATTTACAAAGAAATGCATCTTATTATGTAACCGTAATTCATCTTTCTTTTTAAAAAATTGATCAGAGGTCTCTAGTTAGAAGGCAGTACAAGAAAATCAACTGCTATTAACTGTTCAATATAGGTCTTCTGTGGCTTGGAGCTGTGGAAAATGGGATGTGATGCTCACCAGCTGCCAAAACCACCTGGAGTAACTCTTTCAGCCCAGGGAGGTAGGGGAGGTCAGAAGTGCCTCTGCGTGGGGATGGCTGCATCCAGAGTTTGAATGCCCTGGCCTCCCTCTTCTGACTGAGTTTCTGTACACTTTGTTGAATAAATGCTTCTCAATTTCTTGTAAAGTCTTTGATCAGTCTCCAGAGACTGATTGCTGATTTTGCCCAGCTTAATAGATGTCTGTCTGGGAGAGAAGTTTCCCCAAGCTCCTACGTCACCATTCCAACTCTGTGTATTTTGACTTCAGTTTTAGGCTTATCCCTTCACAGAGGGATGAGGTAGAGAAGTGATCCTATATTGCTTAGTGGTAGGAACTCTGTATGTGTGTTTGGGTGGGGTGAGCAGTAGAGGTGTCTCCCCAACTTTCATCCACCCCCATATTTAACCAAGTGGGTGAAAATAGTTTTTTCTTATTCTTTATTGCAGTAGACTCTGGCCCACCTTTCTTACTCTTTATCCTGACAGCGCCATGCCTTCAGTCTAGCTTACTCTTCAGAACCCTTGGACAGTCTGTATGTCTGAAGCACTTCATGTTAAATCATCATAACAGTGGGGAGACCCTAGTCTCTACCACTGTCATTCATTGAGTTTGTATCGGGCAGTGAGAACTGAATCCCAGCTAATAATCCTCAGGTTCTTAAAAGGAATAAAAATACTGTCAAATTTTTATTAAGTATATTTAACACTGTAAATATAAGTACGTATTTTTAACCAATATTAAATAATGTTATTTAAAACAAATTTAAGAGACTTTATTCTCAGGGCACCTCAGTGGCTTATTCGGTTGAGCGTCTGACTTTTGGTTTCGACTCACGGCTTGATCTCAGGGTTGTGAGATTGAACCCCACATTGGGCCCTAAGCATAGTCTACATGAAATTCTTTCCCCCTTCTCCCCTTCCCCTCTGCTTCTCCCTCTGCTTGCCTGTGCACACTCTCTCTCAAATAAATTAATAAAATCTTAAAAATGAAACAAAACAACTTTCTTCTCTATGCCCCTAGAGTCTTGCCTAACCCTCTATTGAGCTTGCTGTTTCCAAACACACACACACACACACACACACACACACACACACGGAATATATATAGAATCTGTTTTCTAAATATACAGCAATCACTCAGCAGGCAAAGAACATGTTTTATTAATCTTTGTGTCCCCCACTGTGCCAAGCATTGAAACTTTGATCAGTTCATTGTATTAAAATAGATCGAATAAATTCAGTTAGGTAAAATATGGTGTTACTTTATTGTAAGGTTAATGAAATGGCTTGAGCAAACTTGTACTACTAGAAGGCAGTGAACTGTGGAAGTATCTCTCCAGTCCAGATTTATCTCAGTCCTAGCTGTGGTTTGGTGTTAGCTCTTGGCTGCTTTGCTTAGTTGTATACAACAGGGGAGGGTGACAGTTCCAGATCTTGTACTGCTGAGACTTTATGGTGACACTGACTCTTGGAATCTTTCAGCTGGCTGTTCATTTCACTGGCCTGATACAGACTGAATGGACTGAGAAATCCTGGGAATGTGGGGAATGGCTTCCTGACTCCCTAGATGGGGTTGCCAGTTTCATGGCCCTTTCCCAGTCCTCCTCTCTACCTAGGAAATTGAAACTGGCCCCATTTAAGAATGGAGGCTGACTGAAGGGTGAGGGCCAATAGCCCATTACATTGTTTCTGACATTCATGTTTTCACTGGGTGCATTTTACTTGGCTAGAATTTTACTCTTTGAAATGAACATAAAATTTTTTTCCTTGTGTTCATTCCAGCAAAGCATTACTTCTATTTAGAGGACATTTTTGAATGACATTTGCTAAAATGGCATCCTTCCTACATCTGTTTCAGTTACCGTATCTTTAATATGCATATGTGTGTTTGTTTAAAGGTATTCGAAGTGGTGGAACGTGTGGAAGAGTTGAGAAGGAAGTGGCCAGTAGCGTGGGGGAAGTTGGATGACGGCAGTATTGGTGTGGTCACTCCGTATGCTGATCAAGTGTTCAGGATACGTGCTGAGCTTCGAAAAAAGAGATTATCCGATGTTAATGTAGAAAGGGTGCTAAATGTTCAAGGTATGTATTAATTGAAATGAATTAACATATTCAGATGCTTAAATCTTAAAGTGTGTACACGTTTGATTTTTAATTCTCCAGGTCTTTTTTTGGACAAGCGGTTGTATATTCATTTCATACCAAGTTCTTTAATGCCAAATTTGGCAATTAAAGGTCAAGCTCATTTACATGTTTATTAAGTTTTTGTATCCAGATGAAAGAAGTGGGAACAAATGGATTTTTTTTTAAAAGATTTTATTTATTTATTTGACAGACAGAGATCACAAGTAGGCAGAGAGGCAGGCAGAGAGAGAGGAAGGTAAGCAGGCTCCCCGCTGAGCAGAGAGCCCGATGCTGGACTCGATTCCAGGACCCTGAGATTATGATCTGAGCCAAAGGCAGAAGCTTAACCCATTGAGCCACCCAGCGCCCTGGAACAAATGGATTTTTTCAGTGATCGTAATGGTGTGAATGCTACACACTACATCTGTGTGCAGTAGTTGTAATCATAGTATTGTATAACACCTACGTCAGCATACTCTATCTGAAGAGTAATTTGTTCATAAAGGTTTTTAAAAACTTGTACCTATCAAGCATATTCTGTTTAAATGCATTTTTAAAGACACAGTTTGTTTTTTAACCTATAGACGTTCCTAAATGAATAGTTACCAGCAGCTCATTTAAATTGCCTTCATGTAATTAGTTGCTATAGAGTTCGTGCTTTTATTTTTTATAATTTTTTTAAAAAGACTTTATTTATTAACAGGGGCGGGCAGGGGTGGAGGGAGAGGGAGAGGGACAAGCAGACTCCCTAATGAATGTGGAGACCCACGTGGGTCTCAGTTCCAGGACCTGAGATCATGACCTGAGCTGAGGTCAGACGCTTAATTGACTGAGTCACGCAGGCATCCCGAGTTTGTGCTTTTAAATATATGAAGCAACATTATCACATGAGTGCTGGAAAAGTTCAGTACAATTACAGTTTTAGGTTTCTCGGGAATGTGCAATGGTAAGAGCAATGCAGTTTTAGATTATGGGGACAAAATAGTTCTACTATACCATGTGTTGTTCAGATCCCTCAGATTCTGGGCATTTGTTTCATTATTTATTTACATTTTAGTTAACATATAATGTAGTACTGGTTTCATGAGTCAAATTCAGTGATTCATCACTTACATGCAACGCCCACTGCCTTTGACAACAGGTAATACCTGTTAATACCCATCACCCGTCTAGCCCATCCCCCACACATCTCCCTCCATCAGCCCTCAGTTTGTTCTCTGTCATTAAGAGTCTCTTATGGTTTGTTTCCCCTTCCTCCACCTTCCCATATGTTTACCTGTTTTGTTTCTTAGATTCCACATGGCATTTGTCTTTCTGTGATAGACTTATTTCCCTTAGTGTGATACATTCTGGTTCCATCCCCGTCATTGCAAATTGCAAGATTTCATTCTTTTGGATGGCTGAGTAATGTTCTGGGGTGTGTGTGTGTGTGTGTGTGTGTGTACGCGTGCATGCGTGCGTGGACGTCCATTGTGTGCGTACACCACATCTTTATCCGTTCATCAGTTGATGGGCATTTGGGCTCTCTCTAGTTTGGCTGTTGTTGATAATGCTACAGTAAACACTGGGGTGCATATACCCCTTGGAATCTGTATTTTTATATCCTTTGGGTAAATACCTACTAGTGCAATTGCAGATTGTAAGTTAATTCAGTTTTATTTTTTTGAGGAACCGCTGACTGCTCTCCAGCATGGCTGCACCAGTTTGCATTCCCACCAGTGTTCAAGAGGGTTCCCCTTTCTCCACATTCTCACGAATACCTGTTGTTTCTTGTGTTGTTAATTTTAGTCATTCTGACAGGTGTGAGGTACATGGTTTTGATTTTTTTCTTTTTAAAGATTTTGTTTATCTATTTTAGAGAGAGCCCGTGCACACATGAGTGGGGAAGAGGGACGGAGCGGGAAGGAGAGGGAAAGGAAGAGAATCTCGAACAGCCTCTGTGCTGAGCGCGGGGCCCAGTGTGCGGCTCAGTTCCATGACCTGTGCTGAAACCAAGAGTTTGGTTTCTCACGACCGAGCCACCCTGGTTGCCCATCATTGCGGTTTTGATTTGTATTTCCCTGATGATGAGTGATATTGAGCATCTTTTCATGTGTCTGTTTGTTGAAGAAACTGTATTTTTTCCATTGGACATTCTGTCCTGCTTTGTCGAAGATTAGTGGACCATATAGTTTTGGGCTCATTTCTGGGTTTTCTGTTCTGTTCCATTGATCTGTGCGTCTGTTTTGTACCAGGACCATACTGTCTTAATGACTACAGCTTTGTGATATAGCTTGAAATCCAGAATAGTGATGCCTCCAGTTTTGTTTTTCTTTTTCAGAATTGCTTTGGCTATTTGGGGTCTTTCGTGGTTCCATACAAATTTTAGGATTATTTGTTCTAGGTCTGTGAAAAATGCTGGTAGCATTTTAGTAGGGAGAGTATTAAATATGTAGATTATTTTGGGGTAGTATAGACATTTTAACAATGTTTGTTCTTCCAGTCCATGAGCACGGAATGCTTTTCCATTTCTTTGTGGCTTCTTCAATTTCTTTCATAAGAATTCTGTAGTTTTTAGAGTACAGATCTTTTACCTCTTTAGTTAGGTTTATTCCCAGATATCTTAGTTTTTGCTGCAATTGCAAATGGGATCGATTTTTGATTTCTTTTTCTGCCGCTTCATTTTTGGTATATAGAAATGCAACAGATTTCTGCACTTTGATTTTATATCCTGAGAGTTTGCTGAATTCATTTATTAGTTCTCGCAATTTTTTGGTGATGTCTGACAGGTTTTCTGCATTGAGCATCATGTCTGCAAATAGTGAAAGTTTGACTTTGTCTCTCCAATTTGGATGCCTTCTTTTTTTCTTTTTTCTTTTTTTTTTTGGTCTGATTAAGGCCAAGACTTCCAATATTATGTTAAATAGTAATGGTAATAGTGGACATTTGGGCATTTGTTTATTTATTAAAAGATTTTATTTATTTATTTGACAGAGCACAAGTAGGCAGAGAGGCAGGCAGAGAGAGAGGAGGAAGCAGGTTCCCCGCTGAGCAGAGAGCCCGATGCGGGGCTCAATCCCAGGACCCCGAGATCATGACCTGAGCCGATGGCAGAGGCTTTAACCCACTGAGCCACCCAGGCGCCCCTGGGCATGCATTTAGAAGGAGTATTACCAGTAAGGTAGGAGGCACCCAGAGGAGACCTGGGATAGGTAATGCACGATCTAAAAACTGCCACATGGGACGAGTCAGAAATGATTGAAAGAACCTGGGTTGTTTGGCTAGAGAAGACTGAAGATTGATATTAAAACTGTATTCAGAAATTTATAGATTTGCCACAGAATGAGGGAATAGATTTGCTACTCTAAGAAAGACCATAAGAAAAAATGCTGTGCAAACTAGATTCTCAGTAAGCCTTCCTTACGGACTCCGCTGTGTTTGCCTTGGTTAGCAAGAAGGCTGGTCCAGGGAATGGGCCTTGCATGGAGTGGGACTGTAGATGAGATTAAGTCTGGTTCCAGAAATAATATTTTTAAAAGTTTAATAAGATTTATCATTCTAATCATTTTTATATGTTCATTCTGAAAGTAGCTCTCCAGTTCAGAAATACATAAAATACCGCTGTTCATTGGCATTAAGGATATTAACCTCCTTGTGCAGCCATCACCACCATCTGTCTCCAGAACTCCTTTCATTTTGTGAAACTGATACTCTGTACCCATTATATGAAAACTCCCTGTCCCACTTCCCTCCACCCCCTAGCCTCTTGGAACCACCATTCTGCTTTCTCTCTATGAATTTGACTACTCTAGGTACTTCATAGAAGTGTGGTCCTGTGGTATTTGTTCTTTTGTGACTGGCTTATTTTATTTAGTGTAATGTCTTCAGGGTTCATCCGTGCTGTAGCGTGTGTCAGAATCTCCTTCCTTTTTAAGGCTGAATGATATTTCTTGGTATGTATACACCGTGTTTTGTTTATCCACTTATCTGTCGATGGACACTTGGGTTGTTTCTGCCTTTTGCCCCCGTGACTAATGCTGTTATGAACATGGATATATAAATATTTTTGAGATCCTGCTTTCAGTTCTTTTGGGTAAATGCCCAGAAGTGGAATTGCTGGATCCTGTGTTAATTCTATGCTTCATTTTAATTCTGTGTTTTAGTTTTATGTTAATTGTTTTAGGAGCCGCCACACTACTTTCCAGAGTCTTTGGCATACCATTTGCCATTCCCACCTGCAGGACACAGGAGTCTCAGTTTCTCCACAACCTCACCGACACTTGTTACTTAGCAATAACATTTAAAAACTGAAATGCTTTTATTGTATCAGTGGTTCAAAGTAATCTTAAGTCTTTCATTCATTTATTTTTTTATAGGAAAACAGTTCAGAGTTTTGTTTCTTAGCACAGTGCGTACAAGGCATACTTGTAAACACAAACAGACACCGATTAAGAAGAAAGAGCAGCTGCTGGAAGATTCCACGGAGGATTTAGATTATGGTTTTCTCTCTAACTACAAACTTCTCAATACTGCCATCACAAGAGCACAGTCCCTGGTTGCTGTGGTGGGCGATCCCATTGCTCTGTGCTCTATTGGAAGATGCAGGTAATTCTGTGTTCCTAAAACACTAAAGGGGAAAATGTACAGTAATTCGCATCCCTATGTATATACTTATTTATATGACCTCTTGTCTAATTAAAATCAGGTTCAGTCACCTGATACCAGTGGGAACACAAAAATATATTGCTTTGGGTCTCTTCATTATGTTCGTAATTATGTATTCTTTCATTCAGTCATCACGCAGCAGGTATTTCCTGAGTGCATGCTATGTTCTAAGCGCCTTTCTAGCCACTAAGAATGTATCAGTGACAGAAATGAATAAAAATCTCTGCCTTTGTGGGCTTTATGTTTTATTGGGGAGGAGAGGAAGACTGAGATTAAACAGAATAAGAATACTGTATGTGGTAAGTTCAGTGAAAGAGAAATAGAACATAAAGGAGAATTAGGAGTGATGGGGGTGCAGCAAGCTGCTTTGTGATTTATGGAGTGTGGTCAGAGCTTCCCTCACTGAGAAGCTGACTTTGAAGTAAAGGAGTGAGCTATGCTGATATCTGGGTAAAAGTGTTCCAGGAAGAGGGAACAGCTTGTGCAAGGGTCCTGAGGTGGTTTTGTGTATATGTGTATCTTTGATGGAGATTGAATTTTTTATTGATATTATTTCATTTTTTCCCCCTTCATTATTGTGTGAGCTTGTTTTTGGTGAATTTCCTTCTCTACTTACTTTCTCTCAGGGCTTCTCAGTGTAAATGATTCATGGTGTTTGGTTAATCCAAGGGTCTTAAAATTAAGGAGGTTAGGAGTGGTTATTACTTGTGTTTGAATAGTGTTGCTAGTATTCCTATATTTTCTACTAAAATGTAGTTAAAATATCAAAATAAAAAATTACTCTTTATACACTTATTTATTTTATTTATGTACACCAGGTAATAGGAATTTTAACTGTTTGAGGCTAGTAATATGAGGCTTGGTCTTTATAGTGTTGAAACTTATGTTACGATTAACAAAAAACAGTTGAACAGAAATTTATAGCCTATATTATTTATGGAAAAGAAATACAGTAGGGATTACTTAAAGTTGTGGAAGTATTCTGGACCTGTTAAAGTGAATTCAGATAGTAGAAAGCGATGTAGACAGTTCTGAATATGCCTTGGGTAATTATTTCTTTTTGATAGTTAGAATTAAAGTAGACAGAGCTGTTAAGAAGTGGCCTAAACCACCTTTTCTATTGCAATATAGATATGGCAGCGTTTTATTGTCTGTTTTCCTGTTTCAGCAGGAAGAAAAATTCTATGGGGAAAGGAAACAACTGGGACTTTTAATAATAATCTGCATGTATTAGAGTTTAAGACTCCAGAAGAAGTTAATATACTTTATAGGGGAAAGCCATTAACAAAGGAATCAAGTAGTTTTAATTTATGATTAGGTTATAAAAAATAACCTTTATTTTAAAAAAATCCACGGGACTCCTGGGTGGCTCAGTTGGTTAAGTGACTGCCTTCATGGTCATGGTCCTAGGGTACTGGGATCAAGTCCCACATGGGGCTCCCTGCTCAGTGGGGAGCCTGCTTCTCCCTCTGTCTCTGCCCCTCCTTCCCACTCATGCTCTCTCTCTCTCTGACAAATAAATAAATAAAATCTTCAAAAAAATAATTAAAAATTTTAAAAAATCCACAAAACTTGAGTGGTCCATGGCTTATTTATGCATAGCTAAACAGTCCTGTTGTAAAATCTCTCTCTCTTTTTTTTTTTTTAAAGATTTTATCATTTATTTGAGAGCGAGAGAAAGAGAGGGAAGAGAGAAAGAGAGGGAAAAGCAGACTCCCCACTGAGCAGGGAGCCCGATGCAGGGTTCGATTTCAGGACACCAACATCGTGATCAGACGCTTAATCAACTGAGCCACCCAGGCACCCCCATAATATCTTTAATTTCATACTTAAAAGATGGATTTCTGTTCATTTTTAGCCACTAATGATGAAAAGTTGGGGAAGGGAATGTATTAATTCCAAGTTACAAATGAATAAAACTAGGTGTAATAATTTAGCTTTTCTCCTAAGAATTTTAGGAGTAACTTTAATTACTTTATAATACATTGAAAGCATATTTGGTTAGAATATTCCTGTGATATTTACCATTTTTTTTATATTTATCATTAGAAAAATGTGAGAATACATACACTTTGGTTAGAATTTAATAGATGAAAGCACATATAAAATAGGACAACTTATTAAAAAAAAAACTAGGGGAAAAAAAGCAAATTAGAAACTACTGGGGGAGTAAGTAGATATAACAATAGCCTTGAGCCAGATTTGTTTTAGACTCCCTTTATAAATAATGTCAAACATTTGTCGATATGAATATTATTTTTCAAAAATGATTATCCCCTTTGTAGAGTTGTATTATGCTCTGAATTCCATGAGATAAGCATTTTTCACCCCTTCTGTGACATAAATTGTTATTTTCTTAGAGCAGTTAGGTGAATAATTCTGAGGCCATGTTGTCAGGATTATCTAGGGCTAATTTTTAACTTGTAGCCAGGCCTATTGTTTGCTTATTTCTTACTATACAGCGGAGTGTAAGAGGTTAACTGTATTATGTAGGGAGAAGAAAATCACGTGATGTATAGCTAATTTAGAATGCTGGTTATCTGTGTTATTTGGACAGTTTAATCAGGGCTTTAATCCAAGAGCTGATAGTTGAAGTGTATGGGTATTTGTGCTTTAATCTTTTAAATTTCATTAGAAATTAATTTAACTCACAAGTAAACTTGGGGGACATACCTTTTTTTTTTTTTTTTTTTCCCCAAAGCTTTCAGCTTTTCACTAAGTATTTCAGCTTTTCATTAAGTATGATGTCAGCTGTGGACTTGTTGTATATGGCCTTTATCTATTTATTTTTTTAAGATTATATTTATTTGAGAGAAAGAGTGAAGGAGAGCACGAGAGTGGGGTGAGGGGCAGAGAGAGAAGCTGATCCCCCGCTGAGCAGGTTGCCCAATGCAGATTTGCAGGGCTTGATCCTTGGACTCTGGGGTTATGACTTGTGCCGAAGGCCCAAACTGACTGAGCCGCCCAGGTGTCCCTACATGTATGATTCTTAGGCACTATAGTAACAGAGGAATGAATTCTTTGTAGTTTGAGTTAATCAGCCACGCCCCCTGTGTCCCATTCAGTATTTGTGAAAAACTAATATATTTCCAAATATTGATTAAATTTTCAAGGAATAATTATGGTATATAGTATACCAGTGTAGATGGCAACTGTTAGGGGCACCTGGGTGGCTCAGTGGGTTAAGCCTCTGCCTTCGGCTCAGGTCATGATCCTAGGGTCCTGGGATCAAGCCCCTCGGGCTCTGCTCAGCGGGGAGCCTGCCCCCTGCCCCTGCCCCACCTTCTCTCTCTGCCTGCCTCTCTGCCTACTTGTGATTTCTGTCTGTCAAATAAATAAATAAATAATCTTTAGAAGGCAACCATTACATAATCTTTTTGTTGTATTTTCTTTTTTTTTTTTTTTTTTGGATTTTATTTATTTATTTGACAGAGAGATAGCACAAGCAAGCAGAGTGGCAGGCAGAGGGAGAGGGAGAAGCAGGCTCTCTGCTGAGCAGGGAGCTGGATGTGGGACTCGATCCCAGGACCCTGGGATCATGACCCGAGCTGAAGGCAGTTGCTTAACCGACTGAGCCACCCAGGCACCCCTTTTTGTTGTATTTTTAAATAGAATTTATCTGTTAACTTAAAGTGAATGTAGTGACCTTCCTCCTCGCCAGCTCGCCAAGTCAACGAATAGTAGCTGCTGTTTACTGACAGCTTTCTCTTGCCAGGTGCTTGGTTAAGTGCTCTGCACACTCAGCCTTATTCAGTCATCCCAACAACCCTGCAATGTGTGAATTTTATTTGCATTTTAAATGGGCTGCCTGATTCAAGAGTTTAAATTACTACCCAAGGTCATTTACCTATTAAGTGGTTCACTCAAACAGATGTCACACCGACTTCAAAACCCAAACTCTTCTCTCTGGCTTACCCTGCCTTTCCCAGGAACTGAAGAAAATGCTTGTATAAATCTACAGCGTATGGGGAGGGCCGGGAGGAGTCATACATTTCTCCAAATCGCTGTGTTGGGAAGAGGTTTTCCTGTGAACTGGATTTCTTCATTAGCAGATTCCATTTACTGAGTGAGATAAAATCGTATTTCAGATGTATGTATATGTGTATGTATACATATGCACTCTCTATAACTTAAGGATGCTCAGTGATTTTTCACTGTTTTGTCGGTGATCTTAGAAGCAAGGTTAGCATAAAAACAAAACCAAACTTTGTTCATGTGGTAACTAAAATTAAGGTTATCTTCTTTGAAATACTTGTAATTATATTACAATGTAAAAACATACTTGGGTTCTCTAGTTCAAATTGTTGTCATAATAATATGTGAAAATTTTAGGGATGGGCCTCAGAATTAGTGCACCCTATGAATAACCACAGTGGTGAAGTCTTCTCAATCTGAATATAGTTGAAGTTCTCAAGTGATCTGTGTGTTCAGAATTGCCTCATAATGCCATACATAGTATTTAATAAAGTATTGTGGAGTTCAAGGGCTGTGAGCCTACATGAAGAGAGAAAAGAAAAAAATTATTTTTTTAAAGATTTTTAAAATTTATCTGACAGAGAAAGAGAGGGAGAGAGAGAACACAAGCAAGGGGAGTGGGAGAGGGAGGAAGAGTCTTCCTGCTGGGCAAGCAGGGAGCCCGGTGTGGGGCTTGCTGGATCCCAGAACCCTGGGATCACCACCTGAGCCGAAGGCAGACACCCAATGACCCAGGAGCCCTAAGAAAAGGAAAATTTTCAACTTTAAGAATTTTTGAAGGAAGGGCACCTGAGTGGCTCAGTGGGTTAAAGCCTCTGCCTTTAGCTCAGGTCATGATCCCAGGGTCCTGGGATCGAGCCCCATATCGGGCTCTCTGCTCAGCGGTGGGGGGAGCCTGCTTTCCTCACTCTCTGTCTCTGCCTGCCTCTCTGCCTACTTGTGATCTCTGTCTGTCAAATAGATAAATAAAATCTTTAAAAAATATATTTTTTTGAAGGAAAAAATGCATTTCTCTGAAAATTTATAAGTGAGAAAGTATAATAATAATACTGTTGGTGTCTTATTTTACACATGTGGAAATTGAGCTACAGAGAGAGATTAAGTTATTGAATTGCCTGAAGTTACACAGCTGAATGACAGAGCCATGACCAAAACCCCAGAGCGGAGTTCTGGAATCCATGTTCTTGACCACTTCCCCATACCAGTGGGTCATTCAAAGGATAAGTGAGATTTAAAATAGAGATTTCAGGTTACTTTCGGAACTTGTTTAACTTGATTAACTTACTGTGTTTATTGTTCTGAAATGGTGTCCATTAGCTCTAAGCCTGTGTTTTCGAGATCCCTGACATCTTGTAGACAAAGACTGTCACTGAGCTACTAGCTTCTCTTGAACTGTGGGGTTGTTGGAAGGTTCTGCTTAATTAACTCTGTGTAACTTCAGCTCTTGTTCAAGAGCAGCTGAGGTCAGTGAGGCCGGTATAGGAGCAGGGTATGGGATTTTAAAAGGAGCTTAAACATAGAACAAGTTCTATGCTGGAAATGAAAATCCGTTATAAAAAATTGGTATTAAAAACTTAGAGTAAAAGTTGCTGTGTCTTAAATTTCAACCCAAATATGAAATGCCATTTTATGAAATTGATACTTTATCAATTAGACCAAAGAAACGTCTGAATGTAGCATGTAGAATCATGTTGATAAATGTTCCCACAGTTGAATACTGTGGCTTTATTTAAATCAAAAGGGCAGAAAAGTTTATGGATTTTAGCTTCTTAGTGCTATATTAAAGATAACCAGGGTACCTAGGTGGCTCAGTTGGTTAAGTGTCTGCCTTTGACTTAGGTCTTGATTTCAAGGTCCTGGAATTGAGCCCTGCTTCTCCCTCTCCTTCTGCAGCTCCCCCTGCTTGTGCGCTCTTTCACACACTCTATCTCTTTCAAATAAATAGATAAAAAATAGAAAGATAGTTCTTCCTTAGCTTATCAGACTGTGAGAAAAAAGCCTTGATTCCTTCAGAAGGGTTCTTTTTTCCCCCTAAGGTCACATACATTTATGTATGTATGTATGTATGTATGTATGTATGTATGTTTTGGGGAGGGAGAGAGAGAGCAGGGAGGAGCAGAGTGGGAGGGAGCGGGGCAAGCAGTCTCTGCAGTGAGCCTGGAGCTTGTCGTGGGGCTCCATCTCATGATCCCAAGATCATGACCCGGAGATCTTGACCTGAGCTGAAACCAAGACTCAGCCACCCTGGCACCCCCAGAAGGGTTCTTAATAAAAATAAAGGTTACTAGTGTGCATTTCTTAGCAACACATACTTCCTGTAGCTGAATGACTGTTTTGTTATCCTTTATATTTTATTGTCAGAAATGCCTATTTAACATTTTGTAGTACTTGTTGTTGACATATAGACCTGAAATTTCTTTTGGATCCATTTCTTAAACTCATCTTTAAAAAAACATAAAAGACATATGTAAGAGAAACATAGTTCAAAATTAAACCCTGCAAAGTTTTATGAATGTATGAATAACCCATTTCCCACTCATATACTAACTTTTATAATACAAACCTTTTCATTTATGCTTCTTGAAGCTCTCTTGATTACTTCTTGTCCACCTGGACACAAGGATACCAACTTGGGAAGAAACCATTTCATGTATCTTTTATAGTGTAATAAAACATTATTTGAACCTCATGTTAAAGATAGGTATGCATATTTATAATAGTCATTTAAAATTTTTAAAAATTTATGTTGTCTTTTGTAATATGTATTTATTTTTTTTGATATTTAAAGAACAGTTTCCAAACCTGTAGGAAAACAGCTATCCAACTGTAACAAGTTTTTGAATTTTTTTCCCTTTACTATTTATTAATCTGATTAGGAAATGAATAATCAACATTAAAATACACATCTAACTTCCTGCATTTTTCATAATCACTTTAACTCTCTTCGTCAATTAATGTTCTGTGTTCTGCTTGTGACAAGGCATCTGTTTAAGTAAGAGAAAATACAGGAATAGCTAGTTATTTCTTAAGTATCTTCCTTGAGGATTATCTACTTTGTGGTTCAGGTTTATGTCATGAGTTGGCTTTTCTTAGTCATCTAGCACCAGGTTCCTTTGGCCCCATAATTCAGATTAGTCTGATTTATATATGTGTCTATATTTGTGTGTGTCTATAACGTATATGTAAGTATGTATTAAGTACAAATCATGGGTAAAATGAGGTAGCATCAGTTTTGAAATCCTTACCTATGTAGATAACAAAACTGTCATTTTTAGATTAGTGTGGATAATTGAGCATTGACCACATTACTTGCATTGGTCAGGCAAAATTAATTGAGAGCATAATTTGTATTTTCCACAATATTTGACTTGACTGTAGTTTCAGAATCGAATTTCTGGAGTCTTGTAATCTGGTAGAAAGATTATACCTGAATCATCGTCAGGTGAATGTTGATCTGAGGATTTGGGGTGGGAAGAGGGAATTTGAAACTATCTTTAGTTGCTTATGTTCGTTTCTATGATTTTATCCACTGAAATTGTATACTGATCTTCTAATAAATCTTTTCTGTAGGAAATTTTGGGAACGGTTTATTGCCCTGTGTCATGAAAATAATAGCCTACACGGAATCACTTTTGAACAGATCAAAGCTCAGCTAGAGGCTTTAGAACTCAAGAAGACGTATGTGTTGAATCCACTGGCACCTGAATTTATCCCCCGGGCTCTACGACTGCAGCATTCAGGAAATACCAACAAACTGCAGCAGTCACCCCCCAAGGTAAAGCCTGCTCTCGGAGTCGAAGAGGGTAGAGGGAGAGAACAGCACAGAATGGCCCAAGGTTCACTGGGCTGCAAGTTTCTTCAAGTATTGGAAATGAAGGTTACATTGGGTGGCAAGCAGTCTCTTCAAGGAGCTTGTTTAGTTCGGATATGTACGTGACAATACAGTGTGGTGTGTAGCCATGCTCAAGGTCATAATCATCCTCAAAAAAGTTTCCAAGTACCTGATTGCTTTTGTGTCCTTTGTATGATACTTTCCTGTCCTCTCTGCTGATAGGCGTTTATTTAGCATGATGTGAATACAACAAAGCAGTTTAAAAGACTGTTAACACTCATTAAAAAGAGCCCTCAGAGCGTATTATTACAAGAAATAATATTATATAATAGTGTTTGTTGAAAACAGTTCTAACCTGTGTTGATCAATTCATTTCAAGTAATATTTGACCCAGTGAGAAAATTTGGTTGACTTCTTGAAGATTAATTGACTTGACCTATATTTGTTGTGTAGGAAGTAGTCCAGTCAGGAATGGAGGTGAGTCAGTCAGGGCCATGTCTGCTTTTGAATCAGTTATTTTGGGCAGGGACAGCTGCTGTGTTTGCTACAGTGCCTGAAAAAAATAGGCTTGCACCTACCATCTAGAAAAGAAAGTTAGGAGAATAGCATGTTTAGTATCTGCTCTGGTTTTTTTGGTGTGTTTATAGTCATCAGTATGGTATGAAATTTATTGACAGGAATGAAGTAAAAGAATATGTCAGTTTGGGGCTTCATTTTAAAAATGTAAAACCTGATATGTGAACAATAATTAATGGTTTAATATCTTGAAAATCTTTGAGCTGAATAGGTATTAAGCTGAGAAGAGAATTTCTGTGTTAATATACCATTGTATATTATTAAATAAAAATGGTCCGAATGTGCAGTCATGTTTTACTGATTTGGGATTTCTAGGGGATTAAACATCTTGCATAAACAAGTCTTCTAGATTTCTAAACCTTTAAAATATTAATTAATAATCAACTTATTTATCAGATAGTTAAGTTGCTTCTCTGTGCCAGCTGCTGGGGTAGTTGTTAGAGAAGCATAAGGGAGCACATGAGGCCCCCTGAGTCCTTTGCGGCAGCTGTTGGAGGATGATGGTCAGAGGAGGCAGGTGGATTCAAGGCAGTTTCCACCACAGAGTTCTTGTTTAGCAGTCCACTGAATAGAGGGGGATAGTGCTAGACTGAGCAGACATTTCAGAAACTAGGATATAAAAGCTCCGTCAGGGCAGAGATTTTTGCCTGTATTACTTACTGCACTGGCCTCTGTGCCTAGAACAACACTGGCTCATCACAGGTGCTTCAGGGAATTTTTTGAGATGAATGAATAAAGCTTAAGAAAGAGCTTATACAAAAGGTCAGAGGTATGAAAGAGCGGGCTCTGCAGGGACCAGCGAGGAATTTAGGGTGTATGGGGAGTGGGGAATCCAGGTCGAAATTTTTATATTTTACAGTTTTTTAAAAAATTAAAATATTGTAAAATCATTATATTCTTTGCACATCCTTAACTACAATAGAGTAAAATCTTCTTACGGACTTGGGAGTGGAAACATCAGTTTACGAACAATAGGTCAGCCAGATTCAAGCCAGAGTCCAAACGTGGACTGATCGCAAGCAAGATCCTGCAGTTTGCTCTGTATTTTCCTTGTAAAAGTGAAGTAAATAGAATATGTTCAATCCACTTGCTTTTCTAAAAACCATAAACTCCTTGAAGGCAGAAATCCAGTTCTGTATACTTTTTATGGCCCCTAATGCCTTGCCCCACACTTTGTATGTAGTGGCTGCTCAGTAAATATTTGATAAGTGAGTAAGGGTTACGGTGCATCCAGGAAAGTATAGTGTGGCCTTTCTCTCTTTCTCTTTCTTTGTGGCTTTTCTCTTTTAATAAGAGGATTGTGTAATTAAAGGCCAAAGCAGCCATTGCCCTTTTTTTTTTTTTTTTTTTTAACTTTTTAGAAAATACTCTTCACTGATGCCACAGATACCATCTGTTGTTTCTGTCACTAACACAGCGGTTCATCAAATTATTTATACACCTGGCTATTTAAAAATATTGATTATTTATAGCATGTCTGAGAATACTCAGTAATTTTAAATAACTGAGGTGTAGTAAGCAAGAGGTTGTTTTTGTCACTTTATCTCCTTCTCTCCCCAGGATTTTATTTTACTTCCATTAAATTGTTTTGAGGTTTGCATTTGTACTAGAGTCTTGTTTTATTTCACTTTCTGTTGTAGGAAGTTTCAAATAATCGTAAGTAGAATAGTATAATGAATTCCCTCTCCTTTTTAAAAATTTTATTTATTTGAGAGAGAGTGAGTGCACATGAGCATGACCATTAATGGGGGGAGGAGCAGAGGGACAAGCAGACTCCCCGCTAAGCACGGAGCCCAACTCGGGGCTCAGGCGCAGGACCCTGAGATTATGACCTGAGTCAAAGCCCAAGAGTCAGATGCTCAACGTACTGAGCCCCCCAAGTGGCCCTCTGTCATCTAGGTTTACTAATTACCAACTTAAACTTATCTCATCCCCCCACCAGATCTACACACTGGAAAATTTTGAAACAGATTCCAGATATTTTATTTTATGTGCTAGAGTCTTTTGGTGAATGGAGATACACTTCATTGTTAGAAAAGGATGCTATTTATGAAAACATACTAAACCATACAGTTTCCCCTTAAGTTTTCCTTAATGTATAGCTTTATATTAAAAATTAGTACTGTTGATGTTAGACTATGATTTAAGTCCCAGTCGGATTTCCTGGAGATGCAGTCGTCAGAAGCCTGGCCGATAGTTGAAAGTTCAGGACGTGCTTGCTCTGGGTTGTGTTTGGCGACGAAACATGGCCCGAGCTGTTTAGCAGTCACATAACTTTATGCTAAGAGGTCCGTTCTGTGATGGTGTTAGCAAAGGTCCAGAATGTTTGGGCTCCAGGAGCCACTTGTCCGAGCTGGCCCTTTCTTGCCTTCCTCTCTGCAGGCATCGTTTATTGCCAGGAGACTGCAGAATTAGCACAGAGAAAAGCAATTTGCCTGTTTTCATTCCACTTACTCTGAGGGCATTTGCTGGGAGCAGCGTTTGGAAGCTTTGCTAAAATGGAACAGATTCATTTGCACACACTCTGAAAACCAGTCGGAGCAGAGATAACACTCAGAAATGGATTCTCTGAAAAGACCATAGCATTATTTTATAGATTTTAGTTGGGAGTTGTTTTTATCATCCGTCCCTAGCTGCTCACTGTCCAGACATCAGAAAACATGTCAGTCTGTGTACGTCAGTAGCCTCAGTGCCCATCCAGGGGTAGACGTGTGTTGGGCCTCATTAACATTTGTTGAATGCGTAAATGGAAAACGATGTGTAAAAAAAGAAACATTTGACTTAACAATGATGGAGTAAAAAGTCCATATGAACTATGTTGACACGAGCTGTATTTGCTTGTAAAAATCCTGACATTCTACTAAAGGTACACAGACTTTATTATTGGAATTACCACTGTGGAATGACTTTCATACATAGTTCGTGCTAACCCTCCTACTACGTTATTATTTGTTTATAAGCTACCAAACACCATGTGATTTTTCTATGGACCAAGTATACTTACTGCCCTACAGCTGCATGCTGAGTCAAAGAGTCCGAGGAAAGTTTCTCCTGCACTGAACCGTACAGAGTACTGAATTATACTTGTAGAGGTGCATATCTTTTTACATGATAGGCCTCAGTTGCTTCTTAAGTTAGCTTATCCCCCAACCCTGAGTGCCGATGCATGTTGTCTGGCCTGCTTCCAGCTTCACAGTGTAGGATTAACCTAGACTGTGGTTATTCTTTGTGTTGGTTTCCTCTTGTGGCTGCAACAAATCAGCACAAACTTAGTGACTTAAAACAACACAAATGTATTATCTCACATTTCTTTGGGCCACATGTCCATGCTGCCTTGGTTGGTTTCTTGACGTTGGGTCTCGAAAGGCCAGGATCAAGCAAGGTGTGGGCTGACTGGCCCCTTATCTGGAGGCTCTGGGAAGATTCTGCTTCAGAGTTCATGAAGAATCCGGTTTCTTGTGGTTACAGGACCAACATCCTTATTTCCTTGCCTGCTGGAGCATTCTTAGCTTCTGGAGCCTTCTCTCCCATTCTTGGATTTGGCCCTTGTGTTGTCTCAGAGTCACCAATGATGTATTAAATCCTTCTCTCCCTTGGAATCTCTGACTTCCTCTTTTTGCCACATCTGTCTGATTCCAGCTGGGGAAACTTTTCTGCTTTTAAGGCTCATGTGATTAGAGTGGGTCCACCCAGGTAATCTAGGATAACCTCCTTATTTCAAATCCACCACTTACTTATATCTGCCGCATAACATGGCACAGTCATGGATTCCAGGGATCAGGGTGTGGATGTCTTGGGGTGCTGCTCGTACCACACTGACTGCATCACTGTTTTTTCTGCATGCTGCACAGTCACCCCTGCTTGATGGTTCATTAGAGGCTAAGAAATCTAAATGGTGTGCTACCCTTTTGGAACAGTCTTACCTCCTTTCTTCTGTCCCTGTATGTGCCCCAACTGCTCTTGATGTCACTTCTGATTGCTTCTGCTTCTGATCTTCCCACTTACCCCTGCCGTCTCTGCTGCCTGCCACGCTCACCTTTTCGTGGTTTCTTCTTTCTTCTGCCCTGCTTTTCTTACTGCTCCTTTATTCCTCAGAAGTTTGTTTTTTTCTAGCTAGTGCCGATCACTGGGAACATTCTCCGGATTAATGGACCGACTGTGATTCTTAATGGACTGGCTGTGATTCTTTTTTGAGTGTTTCTTTCTGACTCTCTAAGAGTTGGAGCTTCCTTGCCCTTGTCCCCTCATAACGAGCTTACCTGACCACATGCCTTTAATGTTTAGTGCTGACCTGAATAATTAACACTGCCGACAGATAGGGAGATAAATGAAGTGTCACTGTACTTTTGCTTTGGTCAGGAAGAAATTTCTTTTCCTGTTGTAGATGTTATCCACCCCCCAGATGTTAGGTACAGATAACAGATTTGTATCTGTCTAAGGGTAAGTTGTATAGCATGCTACTTCTGTTGTATCATGGCTTTGTGTGTTACATGGAGCCAATAGAACGACAAATTTTTTTAAATCCAGAAATTCAGAACCATTGTCTCTTCAAATACTGTTTCTGCCCTAAAGTCATCCCATTTAATGGTACATGAGTCTAGCATTGCTTATTTAATAAATCTTCGGATGATGGACATTTAGGTTGTTAACATTTAACACACATATAAACAATGCTGTGGTGAACATCTGTGCCCAAATCCAGTATTACTTCATTTGGATAAATTCCTGAAAGTGCAATTATTGGGTTAAAACATGTGTACATTTTTGATGCTTCTGGTAATGTTGGCAAATTGCTTTCTAGAACATTTGTACGCTCCCTTAAGCAAGTTGTACCAGTGTCTTTTCCTATTCCTTCAGTAGATTTTACACTTGAAGTTGCCATGAATCATGCTTGAAATATCTTTTTTTTTTTTCAAAGATTTTATTTATTTATTTGACAGAGAGAGATCACAAGTAGGCAGAGAGGCAGGCGGGGGGGGGGGGCGGCGGGATGCAGGCTCCCTGCTGAGCAGAGAGCCTGATGCGGGGCTCGATCCCAGGACCCTGGAATCATGACCCGAGCCAAAGGCAGAGGTTTTTACCCACTGAGCCACCCAGGCACCCCCATGCTCGAAATATCTTAAGTCCCAAACCCATGTTTATGTTCACATGGTTGTTTTAAAGGTTTTCATCCTCAGGAATTGAAGACTGATTTTTTTCCCTTAAAAAGCAACTTTTCTTTTTTTAAAGAGATTGTTTATTTATTTATTTGACCAAGAGAGACACAGCGGGAGAGGGAACACAGGCAGGGGGAGTGGGAGAGGGAGAAGCAGGCTTCCTGCCCAGCAGGGAGCCCAATGCAGGGCTTGATCCCAGGACACTGGAAATGTGACCTGAGCTAAAGGCAGACACCCAACTACGGAGCCACCTAGGTGCCACCTAGGCGCCGTGAATAGCAACTTTTCATTTCATCATTTAATTAATAGAAAATTTGTAGAGAAGCTGTAAAGGAGTAGAATTTAGTTTCAGTCACATTGATTGCTTATTTCTTTTTATTTAAAAAATAAACATTATTTATTTATTCATTATTATTCACTTAAGCAAAGAATTTTAGATACCCTTAATTTGAAAGCTGAGAAAATTAGAGGCCTAGCACCATGACTTAATATTTATTTATTCACTTTTAAAAATTTTATTTATTTGAGAGAGTATAAGTGGGAGGGGGGGCAGAGGGAGGCAGAGAAGCAGACTCCCCACTGAGTAGGAAGCCTTCATGGAGGTTGATCCCAGGATCCTGAGATCATGACCTGAGCCAAAGGCAGACACTTAACTGACTAAACCACGCCAGGCACCCCCGTGACTTAATAGTTAAAAAGAAAGTTGGCTCAAAGCAGTCTAGTGGTTAATTACAGACTCGCAATCTTTGAGTTTTAATTGTTGCTGTATATATTTAATTTGCATAGGATTAGGAAAGTGGTTACTGTTCTCTTAATATTAAATGTGTTTAAATTATTATAATTATTACAATTCTGTTTATTTTTCTGTAAAGGGGAAGAGCCTCCATCATACCCAGAATGATCATTTCCAGAACGATGGAATTGGTAAGTGGAAAATTAGCCCTGTGATAACTTGCTTTTATTGTATAAGAGATTTACCTCCAAACTTCCTCACTAGAAAGAATAGGATTTAGAGTGGGATGTATGCACGTGTATGTGCGTGCGTGCACACACAAACACACACACACACACTTTGGAACTCACTGAACTATTTTATTCAACACAATAAATTCAACACAATGTAAATTCTTTGTTATGCTGTTACTGAAAACATGTGATTTGTACCTAGAAGTTTGAGGAAAAACATTTAAGCCTATGCAACAAAAGTTTCTGGAACATATTTATATTCTCCAAATGTTGGGTCATTGAAATTTCAAGATGAAGTTTATTTAAACAATTTAAAATATTACGGAAGTATGCTTTTAAAATAATAATTGCTTAGCCTTCATTTTGTTTGTGGCTATATTATAGCTTTCCTAGTCTTAGAAGAATGTTTCCCTGAGCGTGTATGGTTTTCTCGAAAGATATACCTCTAGCTTCTTGGAAGACATTTACAATTACACTAGTTTACAAAAGGAATACTTTGTATATCTCAAGCTCATTTTAGGGAGCCTTATAAAATGGTAATTTTTTCAATATGCTTTATTCTTCCACATTGGTATATTTCCTCGATTATCAGATACCTTATGGCAAACCTGGGAAATGTATTTTGCTGTTGGTGATTTAAATTATTCTTGTCTAGAGAAACGTGAACAACTACTGAGTGCATTCTCTCTCTGTTTATATTTCAGTTCAACCCAATCCTTCTGTACTTATTGGCAATCCTATTAGAGCATATACTCCTCCACCCCCTCTTGGACCTCACCCAAATTTGGGGAAATCTCCAAGCCCTGTTCAAAGAATAGATCCTCACACTGGGACAAGTATTCTTTACGTACCTGCTGTCTATGGAGGGAATGTAGTTATGTCGGTGCCTTTACCTGTAAGTGGACATTTGAGATAATTTTTATTGAATAAAATAAAATAGGCTTCACTAAATTAGTGACTATCCCAGATCGTGTTCTACCTTTTTAAAAAAAATTTTTCAATACCTGTAGGCTTTTAAAGCAGCTCATTCTTTAACCATCGGAGTTTGAAATGACCAAAGAAATATGAATTGTTGCTTACAGTTGGTTACTTGCCAGTGGCTATGAAGAAATCTGTTAATTGACTGTTTTGATTGAAAAGCCTTTGTATTCTTTTAAAATATTTTTACTAGGAAAATTGAGCTGAAAGTTAACAGAGCTAGTAAATTGGTCTCTTGTTTTATAAAGTGATGCTTTATTTTATCTTTTACTTTTTTATTCTTACATAATTCACTAATCCTTCCTAAGAAATAATAGTTTTTCGGAGGAGGCAAAGAAGCTTGGGTTAGTCTAACTCTCTGGATCTGAATTTATCTGAGAAATTTCCCTTCTTATGAAATCTTACTGGTACTTAAAAACATTATTAAATCCTTTCTAAGAAAATAGGTATTTAGAGGGCTTGAATCTTATGAATGGATAATGGAAACCCATTTTTATTCCTTTAAGATTCTTTAATATTTTTGTAATTTTGCTAGTTTGCTAATATAATAACATTTCTAAATTCAGGAATTTTAGCCTAGAAAACGTATCTTTCATTTAAGGTAAGTGTTGTAATTTCAGGCAGAGGTGATTATTGCCAAAGATTTTTGGCACTCCCTCCCCACCAGAATGGAAAAATGCCATGATGTAAACCTTTCTCAGCCATATTGATCACAATAGTTTACAGTTATAGCAGCCAGTGAATTGTCAGTAAGTAATTCATGCCCACTCCGCATAGACCTTCAATTTTAGCTGACTTATTTCTTCCCAGACAGCCTGGCAACATTTTATCATTTGCTTTAAATAGTAAGTCCCTTAGGATTTATATTTCATTTTACTAGGTCAGGAGGCTTTTATTATAAAAGATTTTTTTAAGAGTCTGCATGTAACAGTTACATTACTGTAAGATGGGGCAGTAGCTTAGATGTCATTGTTTCTCCTTTTGCATTAGTGTGCAGAGATTATATGTTTAGATACACCTAAAGAAATGTTCTATTTCTGTGGTTTAAGGGAAGAGGAATTAATCAAAAGCATTAATTTAACTAACAGACTGTTGGAATTTTGCCTACAACAAATGAACATGAAATGATTGGGTTATTCCTGTAAAGTGGAATATGTATATTATGCATTATGTGTATTCTGTATTTTGTGTCAAGACACCTTAGACTAAATTCTAAATTCTTTCTGAAGTTTTCCCTTGTTCTTTCATTTAGTTTATTAAACTATGTAACTATGTGGTTATAAAAGGTGATTTTCTTGGTAATCTATGGCATGTATACATTCATATTGAGGAGAAATGATTCAGGATAATAAAATGATTTAATGTGTCAAAGAATAATTATCAATTTTAAGTCTTTAGTTTCTTCCAAACGCGAAAGATGATCCATTTTCCCTACACCCTAAAGAATCAGGGAGCCAATTTTTTTTTTTTTTTTTTTAAGAAGCCAGTTTTTGACCAGTTAAGATGTGGTAGTAATTCTGCCAATTGCTACAATTAGCATTGACTTTGTAGTTCTTCATTTTGATAAAATTGACATCTGTGTGTGTGTGTGTGTTTGCTTTTCCCTCATCAACAGCCCTGTGGCAGCTTGCCTTTCAGAATGTACTTAATGCAGTTATTTTATTTCTTGTAATAACCTAGGTACCATGGACAGGGTACCAGGGCAGATTTGCAGTCGATCCTCGGATCCTTACGCACCAGGCAGCGATGGCCTACAATATGAACCTCTTACAGACACACGGACGGGGGTCTCCCATACCGTATGGCCTTGGGCACCACCCACCTGTCAGCATAGGGCAGCCGCAAAACCAGCATCCAGAGAAGGAGCAACATGAGCCAAGTCGAAATGGTGAGCTGCTCGGCTGTTCTCAGGTTCCCAAATTGATCATATGCCTGCTTGTATCAATATACAAAGTTCTTTTAACAGTATAATTATTTTAAAAAAAAATTATTTATTTATTATTTATTTAGAGAAAGCATGGGGAGGGACAGAGAGAGGGGGAGAGAATCTCAAGCAGACTTCCTGCTGAGCATGGAGCCCAACACAGGGCTCGTTCTCACGACCCTGAGACGGTAACCTGGGCCGAAACCAAGAGTCAGTTGCTCAGCTGGACTGAGCCACCCAGGTGCCCAATATTTCGAGTGTTTTTAATGATAATTATTTACAATTGAGATGGAGACTCCTCTCCTGTTAAACATTTTTATTGACTCCTTTACTTTTGTGCTGTACTAGAAACGAATGCTACTCTTTTTTTTTTTTTTTAAAGATTTCATTTATTTATTTGACGGAGAGAGATCACAAGTAGGCAGAGAGGCAGGCGGAGAAAGAAAGCAGGAAGCAGGCTCTCCATGGAGCAGAGAGCCCAATGCGGGGCTCGATCCCAGGACCCCAGGATCATGACCTGAGCCAAAGGCAGAGGCTTAACCCACTGAGCCACCCAGGCGCCCCACGAATGCTATCTTGATTTAAAGTAGTCCTTATGTAAAGCGCAGTCCCATGTCTATTTGAATTATAAATAAGGGAAAATGACCCAGTCTGTTTTTTAAAGTCAAGTTTATTGAGGTATAATTTATATACAGTAAAATCCAGTTTTAAAATGTACAGTTGATGTGTTTTGACAAGTACAGAGAGTTGTTCACCACCACCAACATCAAGGTATAGGATATTTACATAACAGAATGTTCCCTCATATCCCTTTGTCGTCTGCCTCCTTCTCCAAGCCCCAGCCCTGGGCAGCCACTAATTGTAGTTTTGTCTTTAGTATGTCATGTAAATGGAATCACAGAGCATACAGTTTTGTGTGTCTAGCTTCATTCACTTAATGCTTTTGAGATTCATTCATGTTGACTGTGTCAGTAGTTTGTTCCTTTCACTGTTGGTTAGTATTCTGTTATATGATGCACCACAGTGCTTTTATCTACCCATCAGCTGATGGGCAATTAGTTATTTCTAATTTTTGGCTCTTATGGATAAAGCTGCTATGAACACATGTATGAACATATGGTTTTCATTTCTCTTGGGTGTATACCCAGGAATAAGATTGCTAAGCATATTATAAACACATAGGTGACTTTATAAGACACTGCCATGCTGTTTTCCAAGTGGCTAATCCATTTTTTTTTTTTTTTAAAGATTTTATTTATTTATTTGACAGAGAGAAATCACAAGTAGATGGAGAGGCAGGCAGAGAGAGAGAGAGGGAAGCAGGCTCTCCGCTGAGCAGAGAGCCCGATGCGGGACTCGATCCCAGGACTCTGAGATCATGACCTGAGCCGAAGGCAGCGGCTTAACCCACTGAGCCACCCAGGCGCCCCGGCTAATCCATTTTTTATCTCAGCTAGTAATGTATGAGATTTCCAGGTGTTCCACATTCTCATCAGCACTTGGTGGTGTCAGTCTTTTTAATTTTACCCTTGCTAGTCGGTATCTGATAGTATCTGATCATAGTATTAGTTTGCATGTTCCTAATGACGAATATTGTTGAATATCTTTTCATTGGACTTATTTGCCCTCTGTATATCTCTCATGAAGTGTCTCATGAAGTAGATCTCTCATTCGTATTTTTGCCCACCTTTTTTATTAGTTTGTTTTATGAAGTTGTAAGAGTTCTTTATACCTTCTGGACACAAATCTTTAATTAGGTACATGTTTTGAAAATACTTTATCCGAGGATATGGCTTGCCTTTTCATTAACAGTATCTTTCACAGATTATAAGGTTCTACTTTTGATAAAATTCAGTTGATCATTTTTTTTCTTCTTTGAGCCATGTTTTTGGTGTGGTGTCTAAATTTCTTTGATCTATGTTTTGTTTTATTTTGTTTTATTTTTTTTTTTTCCCTAAAAGCTTCATAGTTTTAGCTCTCACTTAGGTCCTTTTTTTTTTTAATATTTTATTTATTTATTTGGCAAACAGAGATCACAAGCAGGCAGAGAGGCAGGCAGAGAGAGAGGAAGGGAAGCAGGCTCCTTACAGAGCTGAGAGCCTGACGTGGGGCTCGATCCCAGGACCCTGGGGTCATGACCCAAGCTGAAGGCAGAGGCTTTAACCCACCGAGCCACCCAGGTGCCCCACGTAGGTCCGTTTTGAATTAAGTTTTATATGGTGTGAGGTAAGAATTGAGGCTTTTGTTTTTGTTTTTGTTTCTGTAAGTGTGTGTGTATATGTATATATAGCACCATTTGTTGAAAACACTGTCCTTCCTCCGCTAAACGCAGTGGCTTTGTTGAAAACCATTTGACCACATATATTAAGTCTCTGTTCTGTTCTGTTGCTGCACGCGTTTATGTGTATGCCAGATGTGCTGTCTTGATTCCTGTAGCTTTATGAAAGCCTTGACAGCAGGTACTATGAGTTTTCGAGCCCTGTCCCTTTCCAAAAAAAACTCTATTCCAGCTGCTTTGCATTTCCACATACATTTTAGAATCAGCTTCTCAGTTTCTACAAAAAAAACCCTCCTGGGATTTTGATTGGGACTGTGTTGATTTGTAGATCAGTTTAGGGAGGATTGATATCTTAACAGTATTGAGCCTTTTCTTTTTTTTTTTAAAGTTTTCGGTATAAGACTCTTGCACATACTTTGTTAGAGTGAAAGCTTAAATTAATATAGGTATTTAGTGTTACAATTTTCCTCCTTAGTAGTGTATCCCACACATTCTGATCTATTTTCATCAGTTGCATACACTTTCTAATTTCACTTGAAATTAGGTCGATGGAATATTTAGAAAGGGGAGTTTTAGTTTCCAATTACTAGGGATCGTCTAAGAATTTTTATGTTACTGATTTCTACATTAATTCCATTGTGATAAGAAAACATATTTTGTATGACTCAAACTCTTATTTAGTGACATTTGTTTTATGGCCCATGATTTGGTATATTTTTGCAAATATTCCATGTTTACTTGAGAAGAATGGAGTGCTCTGTAAATGTTACTTAGGTCAAGTTGATTGATAGAATTGTGTAGATCTACTATATTCTTGCTGATTTTCTGTCTGCTTTTAAAAAAATACATGTGAGAGGAGAATATTGAAATCTCCAAGGACAGTTGGCATTTGTCTCTTTTTTCTTTAAGTCTTGCTTGATTAATTTTGAAGTTCTCCTATTAGGAGCATCAACATTTAGGATTATATGCTCTTGATTAATTAACTCTTGTGATTTTGGAATGACTTCCTTTATCCCTGGTAATAGTCTTTGCTCTGTGATCTACTTTGCTTAATATCTAATGTAATCACTTTAGCTTTCTTTTGACTAGTGATGTCATGGTATATCTTTTTTGACCTTTTTCCTCTTTTCTTTCTTCTTTTTTTACCTATTACTTTTAATCTCTTTGTGTCTTTATATTTAAAGTGCATTTTGGGGGGCACCTGGGTGGCTTAGTTGATTAAACTTCTGACTCTTGCTTTTGGCTCAGGTCATGATCTCAGGGTCACGGGATTGAGCCCGGCTTCAGGCTCTACACTCAGTTCAGAGCCTGTTTGAGATTAGGATTTTTTCCCTCTCCTTGTCTTTCTCTCATGCATGCTCAGTCTCTCTCAAATACATAAAATCATTAAAGTGCATTTATTTTATTTATTTATTTTTTAAAGATTTACTTATTTGAGAGAGAGAGAGAGAGAGGTGGGGTGGGGCGAGGAGAGAGAGAGAGAGAGAATCCTAGGCAGACTCCCATCTGAGCGTGGAGCCCTATGTGGGGCTCGGTCCCACGATCCTGAGATGCTGAGATAATGACCTGAGCCAAAACCAGGAGTTGAGTGCTAAGCCCACAGAGCCGCCCAGGTGTCTCTACAGTGTGTTTATTTTAGAGGGCATATGGTTTGGCTGTTAGTCCAATGTAACGATCTCTGTTTTAATTGGGGTGTTTAGACCATTTGTACTGTATGTGATTACATAGTTAGCCTTAATTTCATCATCTTGCTATTTTTAATTTGCCTAATCTGTTTTTTATTTCTCCTTGACTTTTTTCCTGCCTTCTTTGGATTAGTTGAATATTCTTTTTTTATTCCACTTTATCTCCTTTTTTGGATTATTAGCTATAACCCTTTATTATTTTAGTATTTGCTTTAGAGTTCATAGTGTACATCTTTAACTTCTCACAGTGTAATTTATGTTCTTTCTGATGTATATTTTACCACTTCATGTACAGTAAAAGAATCCTATAATATTTTAGTTTTTCCTCTCCTGGCTTCTATGATATTATTGTCATGCATTTTACTTTTACATATGTTATAAGCCCAACATTGTTATTATTTTTATTTAAAGGGCCAAGTATCTTTTTAAAGAGTTTTAAAGAACAGTAATTTTTTTTATCTATCCATGTAGGTAGCATTTCTGGTAATCTATTTTTTTCTGTATATTCATGTTTTCATTTGATAGAATTTTCCTTATGCCTGAAGGGCTTTTCTTTTCTTTCTTTAAGATTTTATTTATTTATTTGACAGAGAAAGCTAGAGCACAAGCAGGCAGAGCAGCAGTGGGAGAGGGAGAAGGAGGCTCTCCACTGAGCAGGGAGCCTGATGCGGGGCTTGATCCCGGGACTCTGGGATCATGACCTGAGCTGAAGGCAGACACTTAACGACTGAGCCACCCAGGCTCCCCATGAAGGACTTTTCTTAACATTCCTTTTTCTTCATGCCTCTTGAGTTTGGGGTTTTGTAGAACTTCTTAGATCTGTGGATTTGTAGTTTTCATCAAGTTTGGAAAATTTTGACCTTTATTTCTTAAGATATTTTGTGTCTCATCTCCTCTTGGCTTCTTCAGGAATTCCAACTACTCAAATATTAGGCTGATTAAAGTTTCCCCACAGTTTGTGGATGCACTTTCCTTTTTTTTCTCTTTCTTTTTCTTTTTTCTTTTTGTGTGGTTTCTGTTGCATATGCCTCAAGATCACTAAATTTTTATTCTACAGTGTCTAATCTGCTAGTTCCATCCAGTGTATATCTCAGACATTGTAGTTTTCATTTCTTGAAGTTTAGTAGTAAGCATATTCTGGCATGAAAATTCATTTTATAAATTTCTAGTGGCTTTTCTAAAAGAGTGATGTATATATGTATGTATGTATGTATATATTTAGAAGTAGACTTCATGCCCAGTGTGGAGCCCCATGCAGGGCTTGAACTCATGACCCTGAGATCAAGACCTGAACTGATAACAAGAGTTGGATAGTTAACCAACTGAGCCACCCAGGTGCCCCATAAAAGTGGTTTTTTTTTTTTTTTTAAGATTTTATTTATTTATTTGACAGAGAGACACAGTGAGAGAGGGAACACAAGCAGGGGGAGTGGGAGAGGGAGAAGCAGACTCCCCACTGAGCAGGGAGCCTGATGCAGGCTCGATCCCAGGACCCTGGGATCATGAGCCGAAGGCAGATGCCCAACGACTAAGCCACCCAGGCGCTCTTGCCCATAAAAGTGTTTTTAACCAAGAACTCAAATCAGGGAGTTTTTTTCAAGGAATTTAAAATATCCAGCAGTTAATTCTTACAGATTAAAATCCTTTTACATGTGTGGGGTGCCTGGATGGCTGTCGGTTAAGCATCCGACTTGATTACGGCTCAGGTCAAGATCTCAGGGTCCTGGGATTGAACCTTGTATCAGGCTCCGTGCTCAGCTCAGAGTCTACATCAGTTCCTCTCCCTGTGCTCCTCCCCTTGCTCACTCGCTCTCTCTGTCTCTCTCAAATAAATAAATAAAATATTAAAAAAAGAAAAACAAGATCCTTTCACGTGTATGAAATTTATTTAATTCTATTATAATTGTGATTCTTAAAAAAATCTTCAGAGAAAGACCATTATCATATGATCTCCCTGATATGAGGAATTTGAGAGGCAAGGTGGCGGTTTTGGGGGGTAGGGAAGGAAAAAAAAAAACAAGATGGGATCGGGAGGGAGACAAACCATGAGACTCTTAATCTCACAAAATAAACTGAGGGTTGCCACGGGGAGGTGGGTAGGGAGAGGGTGGTTAGGTTATGGACATTGTGGAGGGTATGTGCTCTGGTGAGTGCTGTGAAGTGTGTAAACCTGGTGATTCACAGACCTGTACCCCTGGGGCAAATAATACATTATATGTTAATTAAAAAAAATAGAAAAAAAATCTTAATTTGCTTCCTTTACTATTTATCATCCACTTGTATTTAATTTGCTCTCTATTACTTTTAAGCAATATAACTACATCCCTTTCAGAATATCTGTTCATTTAGATTCCTCTGTTCAATTGGGTTGGCATATTATTTGGATTTTGCTTAATTGCATTTGTGAATGACCAAAGCATTGAGCCTTTATAAACAGGCAAGAAGCCAATGCCTTTTGTGCATCCAGTTTAAGAAAACAAGGCTCCGAATTCCTGGAGAATGGACAGTTATCTTTGAAGTTATTTCATGTTTTAAGGTTATTCCTTTATTTGTGCTTTTGTTTTGACAATGAGGTTTGCTTTAATTATAAATTTTCTTTCTTGCAGGGAAACTGCAACTCTGAAACTTTAGAGAAAGCAAATCCCAAGCAGTAGTATAAATCAAAGTAATGGGTGAACAGTGTTCAAAATATTCTGCTTCTGTCTAATAATTGTTAGTCACTGGAAATGTAACATCCATTGGAAACAATTTATAAGAATTTTAAAATATTTTCTTAGGTAAAAGTGATACAAATAATCCTGGAGCTGAAATTAATAAGATTCGAACACCAGAGAAAAAGCCTACAGAATCAAAACAGGTATGCTGCTTACATTTGGTGATTGCATTGTCCTAATGGATTTAGTCTGATTGATCACCTTGGAATCTTAATGTTTTAAAGAAAATTTTCTATCTTTTTATGTGTGTCTTTTATGTTTATTGTTTCATGAGGATCTGGTGGGTTGTGTCATGCCTCTCTCCCTTCACCTTTTCTTTGTGGCTATGTTATCTGATTTATTTGTATACCTTCCTCAAATTGTGTTATTCAGTGATAGACTTGAATTTAGAGCCTTTCTGTGACAAAGTACTAAGTGAAGACACAGCTTGCAGATGTGTCATTGAAAATAATCTCAGCATGCAAAGAGTTGTTACAGTGAAGAAGGAAGACTTCACTTCCTTAAGTAGCTTTAGCTTATCTTGTCCTCTCAGTACACCTGCTGTGTAACTCCTTAACTTTTTTAAATGAAGTATAGTTGACACACAATGTCACATTCTTTTCAGGTGTACAACATAGTGATTCACTGAGTCTGTATGTTCTGCTTACTCTTCATAGTGCAATTACATCTGTCACTGTACAACGCTATTATAATACCACTGATTATATTCCCTATGCTGTATCTTTTATACCCATGACTTATTCATGTCATCACTAATCCTAAACTCTTTACCCACCCGTTCTTCTACTCTCCTTGCTTCTGTGCTTGTGAATGAATTAGGGACAATCAAACCATTGGTTGAATTAGTGCCACTGGAAATCTCTAAGATCTTATTTATTTATTTGAGAGAGAGAAAAAGAGAGAGAGAGCGCGCACAAGTGGAGTGAGGGGAAGAGAAAGGCAGACTCCCAGCTGAACAGGGAGCCTGATGTGGGCCGCAGTCCTGGGTCTGTGGAATCATGACCCGAGCTGAAGCAGATGCTTAACCGACTGAGCCATCCAGGTTCCCCTCGGGTGACCAACTCTTAGGAACCCACTTAAGCTGTAGTCTTGTCTTTTCTGCGGTATTTGTTACTATTTCCTGCTTCTTTCTTCTTGACCATCTTGTTTCTTTTGGTTTCCTTGACATGCATTTCTACTTTTCACAACTCTAACATGACCTGTCTCTTTTCTAAGTTCCTGCCCGCCCCCTTCCCATTTGTCCCTAGTCCTTATGTTGGGGTTTCCCAGGGTTCTGTCACTGTCCTACACGTCTCTGCACTCTATGATTCCTCACTATAAGCTAGGTCAGTTCCATGGTTTTAAATCTCTGCTGCATGATAATGACTTCCAAATCTGTATTTCCAACTTCAGCTGGCTTTAAGCTACGGTTCTCTATGTTCAGTGACTTATGTCCCATCAGCAGCTCTGACTCACAGTTTCTACAACTGAGAAGACTTAGTGCCTGCCGGAGGAGTACAGATGAGGCAGCCAGTGGCACTTCCTGCAGAGTCCGAGCGGAGCTGCCGTCAAGTGGAGGTTCTGTGGGCAGGGAGAGACCAGGCGGCAGGGAGGATGCTGGGGCAGCCCTTGTGGTCGGAGGTAGCGTAGGACGCAGTCTCCCACAGGAGCCTTGGGTGCCATGAGAGCAGCCGAAGCCCAGGTAGCCAAGTGTCTCTTGTGTCCTTGTTTTAAAATTTCTCATGATCTTTCCCTGTTCAGGAACTAGGCAACCTGGTAGATGTGTTTGATTTTCTTTTCATACTGATGCTTTGTCCTAGGGCCTTGGGGCAAGCCACTTCCTAGCTCTCCTTGACTCAGTGTCTCAGTATTGAGAGGGAAGTATTGGAAGATAATGTAATTCTGGTAGTGATCGAATTCTCAGGCTCCTTCAGCCGGTACAGCCCTCTGTGCTGCTTAGCCCACGGTAGTAGCATAGAGCAGCACAGTGTGTTCATTTATTATTATTTTTTAAAGATTTTGTTCATTAGAGAGAGAGGCAGAGAGCACACAGGGGGAAGAGCCAAGGAAGAGGGACAAGCAGACTCTGTGCTGAGCACAGAGCCCAATGTGGGGCTGGGTCCCATGCCCCTGAGATTACGACCTAAGCCAAAACCAAGAGTCAGATGCCCAACTGGCTGAGCGACTCGGCGCCCCGAGTATCATAGTCTTTGTATTTTCTTTTTACAGATTTATTTATTTATTTGGGGGGGGTCAGAAGGAGAGGGACAAGCAGGCTCCCGGCTGAGTGGGGAGCCCAAGTAGGGGCTGGCTCCCGGAAACCTGAGATCGTGACCTGAACTGAAATCAGGAGTTGGCAGCTTAACTGACTGAGCCACTCAGGCGCCCCACCGAGTAGCACAGTCTTGATTTAAGCTTCTGTGACCGGCCTAGCTTCTGGTCCATGTCAGAGTCAGAAGTGAAGGAGGCAGCTTATCCACAAACAACCTTGACATCTAATCACGATCTCCCCCACGTGATCTGAGTAAGCTTTCCAACAGTATGTTATAGAAAGATGCATATCCCAGCTAAATGCAGCATCAGTCATCAAAAAGATGAAGATTTATGGGGGACAGCGTTTGTTTGTAAAGAGCCGAAACTTTTTTTTTCCTTATTTTGCAGATAAAGTGTAATGATTTAATATATGAAGCTCAAATCTCGGGTCATTGTAGATTAATGACAACTCATTATTGAAGACCTCCATGTTTATAATGTCACTGTGGGTAACGGGCTCTGAGACATTCAGAGAGCAGGCACTGCGGCGACTCGGGAAGACTGGGATGGAATTGTCATTCTTCTCATTTCATTTTCTAGACAATTTCTATACACCCAGTCATCTTAAGGACCTTATTGGCCAAATTCAGTGGCAGTCCACGGGAGCTAGTGATGAGAGATGAAAAGGCCCTGGAGGCATGATGGGCTCATCTCAGCCATTGGTGTGATCGCTTGGTTGCCAGGGGCACCTCGGGGGCAATTCAGGAACAAGCTGCTTGTTCTGGGTTCTTGACAGCGGTCAATTCCGTGTTCAGCTTGAGAGCCTTTGGGGAGGCAAGTCCTCTGCAGTCCCCAGTGACGATTTTCCACACTGAAACCTAGAAGGAGATTGATATACCAGAGCAGCTCATTGAGTGTTTGGACAGAGATGGGAAAGAAAAATTGCTTCTTTCCACCTTATATTTCAGTTTTCACATTGTCACCACTTACGATCAAACTTAGGTTTTGGAAGGATGACAGTACTCCCTGGCTTACAAATCTTTGGTAGCTTACCACAGTTTACATATAGGATTAAAAATGTTTATTCTCAGCACTGAATCATTCAGGGTCTTATGTAATTGGGCTCTAGCAGTTTTATCTGATGTCAGGAAGGGGAAAACTCTCATCTTAACAAGTGAAGTTGTAGCTCTGTGTGTACACAAAGCTTCTCGTGCTCCTTAAATCTGCCATATTTTTCTGCTTCCCCCTCTCCTTGGTTAAGCTGTTACCTTTACCTAGAGTGTCCTTCCCTCATGGGTAAATTCCAGCTCTCTGTGCAAGACTCAATTCAAACGCCATAGCCTTTGTGACACCACCTCTCATTGTCTCAGGCACTAGGATCTCCGATCACATCCTTTCGTGAACACCTCTAATTTTGTGTTTACTTGTGGGTATCCTCTACTGGACTCCAAGCCTAGGCTTTGCAAACTTTTCCTGCAAAAGGCCAGATAGTACATCTTCAGGCTTTGTGGCTGTATGGTTTTTGTGGCGGTCTCAGCTCTGCCACTGTGGAGAGAAAGTGGCCATAGACTGTACGTCAGCAAATGGGGGTGGCTGTGTTCCAGCAAAACTTTCACTGCAGAAATCTGGTGGGCTGGAAATGGCCTGGGGACCATCATTTGCCAGCCTTTGCTATAAGCTCTTGAGGGTACAAACTAAGTCCTCTTACTGCCTTCTTAATCTCCAGCACAAGGTCGAGTGCCCTGGGTAGGCTCTCAGTAAATGTTTGTTGAAAGAATAAATGTCAGTACCAAATAGCAAGAATTGACAATCAAACTGGTTATACAAAGATGATGATAAAGTACTTACTTATTTGTTCACTTCACAGTTGTTTAAATTGAGACAAGTCTTTTTAAAATTAATACAGATATATTTGAAGAGAGAGATGTATAAAAACAATAAAATTGAAAGGAAATGACACATTTGAATGATGGTTATCTTTCCAAGGAAGAAAGTGTGAAATTAGAAATAATGTTTTTTAAAAGAATGGAAGTGGGTATGTTAATAAGATGGCAATATCTCTTCTTATGACTCAAATATAATATGCTTTTTTTTTCCTGTTTCATCTTTTCTAATTTAAAAAATACTTATCCCCTCACTTGATTGTCAGAAGGTGATTGGGCCCCTGCTCTGAGCTGTGACTGGTAACAATCTATCCTACCCTGTAGATGTGCTAGGGGTGGAAAGGTGGAGAGCCACAGGACCCAGATCTTCCATAGTTAAGAAAGACTTCTTATTTTTTTCTAGATTGATTTGGAATCAAATCCACAGAACAGAAGTCCTGAGTCGCGTCCTGGTGTTGTTTATCCCAATACCAAATTTCATCGCAAAGATAATCTCAACCCGAGACACATAAATCTTCCTCTCCCGGCTCCCCACGCACAGTATGCCATCCCCAGTCGTCATTTTCATCCCCTTCCCCAGCTACCCAGACCACCGTTTCCGATTCCGCAGCAGCACGCCCTGTTAAATCAGCAGCAGAGTAATTTGCCTGAACAACCAAATCAGATGCCACCCCAGCCAAATCAGGTAGTCCCGCCGCCGAATCCGCTGAACCAGCTGACTCCGCAGCCGCCGCCTCAGCTTTCTCCTGCCTATCAGGCAGGACCCAACAGCGCTTTCTTTAATAGCGCCGTGTCTCACCGCCCGCAGTCCCCACCCACAGAGGCTGTGATCCCCGAGCAGCAGCCGCCTCCCATGCTGCAGGAAGGCCATGGTCCTCTGCGAGCCATCGCACAGCCCGGCCCCCTCCTTCCGTCACATCTGAGTAACTTCACTGATGAGAACCCCCCAGGATTGCCTGTAGGGGAGGCTTTAGGTAAGTTCTCCTGTCACTGCGGGACGTGACAAAGTCAGAGATTATTTCCTTAAATTTGCATGTACTGTGCAATATTAATTTGGGTCAGGATTGATTCAGTTCTTCAAACAGTGGCAGCAAAAATCAGTCGCTTAGTGTGACAGGCAGAACCTTGTTCCAAACGCTGTTTGCTGTCGAGCATCCAGGTGATGCCAGTCTCCGGGATCACGTAGGTAAGGAAGAACCTCGCCACCATTACCATGACCTTAGTTACGGGCAAATTTAGGAAATACCCAAAATGGTGGGCATTTCTTTGTCTCTGTGAAGAAAATCTGGTTGTAAAAACACTTGAGTAGCTTGAAACCCCAAATGAACCCGAAACCCCAAAGGCATGAAAATTTAAACTCTTCCCAAATATCTTGCAGATCGTATGCACGGGAGTGTAGCGCTAGAAACACTAAGGCAGCAGCAAGTGCGGTTCCAGCAGTGGAACGAGCATCACGCCTATCTCAGTCAGGGCAGTATTCCGTACCCGCACCATCACCGCCCACATCCGCACCTCCAGCACCTTCCTCAGACGCCTATCGGATTGCATCAGCCCCCAGTGAGAGCAGAGTGGAAGCTCCCCAGCAGTGCCGAAGATGAAGCAGAAACCACAGACTCCAGGTACTTCCGCAGAGTAAACATAGCCTCGGAAGCATGGCCCACACCCCCTCCCCCGACACACTGTGTTCTTCCTTGGGTGTCGTCCTTTTAGCCTCAAGTTGGGGTATTGTCCCAAAGATGCTGCATGCTGGCCTTCTAGGCACATGGTACACAGTTCTAATGATTGATTCTAAAAGGTAGAGAATCGTTTAGAAGTAACTGGGGCAAATCTGGGTATGGACAGTCCGTTGTGGATTGAAAATTAATGTGGCCCCTTGCTTTGTGGCTCTCCTGAGAAAAATAGACTGTCGCTGTATGTTTTTCCTACTCAGTAGTCATACATGAATGGACACAGAAGTAAGTTAAAAATGTTAAAAATGAGAAGTTTGTCATCAGTTTTTTTCCCCTGCCTGCACAGAATTCTGTCTTTTTTAACTGTAAACGTTTATGAGTGTTCAGTCCTTAGTGCAAACTTGTTTTTATGGGCAGTGTCATGTGACTGCAGTGAAGTGTTTCCTGATCCCTCTGAACAAGGCCCACCACAATGGTGACTTTTCGTAACCGCCAGTTATCAAAGACATGTAGACGCAAGGACAATTTTTTTTTTTTTTTAAGACTTTGTTTATTTATTTGAAAGAGAATGAGAGAGAGAGCAAGCAAGAGGCAGGGAGTGGCAGAGGGAGAAGCAGACTTTCTGCTAAGCAGGGAGCCTGATGCGGGACTCCCAGGACCCCAGGATCATGACCTGAGCCGAAGGTGGTTGTTTAACCGACTGAGCCACCCAGGTGCCTGAGACAAGGACAGTTTTTAATGCCAAGGGAAAAGAAAGAAATCAGGTACTTGGACATATTTAGTGCCTCCCACTCAGCATCTATTGCCTGTTAATGATCACTTTTTTTTTTTTTTGAAGACTATTTATTTATTTGAAAGAGAGAGAGAGCCTACATGTGCAAGCGAGGGGGAGAAGCAGAGGGAGAGGGACAAGCAGACTCCACACTGAGCGTGGAGCCCAACATGGGGCTTGATCCTGAGATCCTGAGCTGAAACCAGGAAAGAGTCCGACCAAATGAGCCACCCAACTGCCCTTTGATGCTCACTTTTGAGATTAATTAATGTTAATTCTAACGAAGTATTCTGATTTTGTCTGTAAAAATTAACATGTGTAGTTGACTAAAGCTCTCCTTGATGTGACAGAGCTTTTTTGTTTTCTTTTCCTCATATTTCATCGTCTTTATGTAGGTTTCAAGACTTAATCAGAGAACTGTCTAATCGTGATCAAAGTGAAACACGGGAACTAGCTGAAATGCCACCACCTCAATCAAGACTTTTGCAATATAGACAAATTCAGACTAGGAGCCCACCAGCAGTCCCATCTCCCCCATCCAGCACAGACCACAGTAGCCACTTTTCTAACTTTAATGACAACAGCAGAGACATTGAAGTAGCCAGCAACCCAGCATTTCCACAGCGCCTACCGCCCCAGATATTCAGCTCGCCTTTCTCGTTGCCATCTGAACACCTTGCCCCTCCTCCCTTGAAATACCTGGCACCTGACGGAGCATGGACTTTTGCTAACTTACAACAGAATCACCTAATGGGGCCGGGTTTTCCCTATGGCCTACCTCCATTGCCGCACAGGCCACCGCAAAACCCTTTTGTACAAATACAGAATCATCAACATGCTATTGGTCAAGAGCCATTTCACCCATTGTCATCTCGAACAGTATCTTCTTCTTCGCTCCCTAGCTTAGAAGAGGTAAATATCTTTCTTTTCCTTTTTTTCCTTTTGGGATTAAATTTTTGTGAAAAGTAATCGCATATATTGATTTGATGAGCATGGTGAACAGGTCTTACTGAATTTAAAAGTCTTTTCAAGATAATCTTTTCTTGGAATTTATTTTAATTTGTCCGTTTATTGTGGTATTTCAGGCTTTGTAGAATCATCATTATTGTTGAAACATGCCCCTTAGATTCTTTTGTTGCTGTTTTAGAACATTCAACATCTGATTGACCTGAGGAGGCAGCTTTTTGTTCAGTCTAATCTGGGCAAATGGTTTCTGGTGATTGGTCTTTTTACTTAAGTTACATTTGTCAGTTATAAATGTGTTAATTAAGCCTTAAGTAGACGCTGGCTTTTTCAGCCAGGGGTGAATTCCTAGTGCGGTGCTTCTCCTGGCACTCACTCTGGTGCTTTCTCACTTAACCTGGGGCAGTTGAGACGTGTTAGTACTGATTCCCGAGTGTCAGAATGGGCGGTGTATTTAACGTGGAATCCACTCTGCTCAACTAGGCATTTTAAGGTAAACTGGATTTTTATCTTAAAATAGTTAGGTATTTCTAGGGAGCATCTATATGGACCTTCACTGATATGAAAATCCTACTAATCCCAGGTATAAATCTTTCAAAATGGTACCACTGATGTAGACTATAAACATGTTGTCTAGCTGGCCCCCTTAAGTTTGCAGTGATTAAAGATGGGAATGTAGAAAGCTGGTTGTGGTCCTTATCAATCGCACATGTCTACTTATTAAAATAGGGTAAACATTTACAACTTTGATACGTGAAAGATATCTTTTTGACATTAGCTTTATTTTGGCTGTTCCTTGTTGATTTCTAAAGGCTTTTAAAAATAATTCTTGTGTTTTGCAGATTTTTCTGCTGTACCTGCTGATTAAAAAGTCAGGTTTTGATAGGGATGGTTCTGTATCTTATTTGTAGAGTTTTGGAGGTAATTTGTTTAAGTAGTTCCAGTAGGTATTGTTCGGCTCATCTGGTTTAATAACTGTTATGCAAACAACTTACCTGCCACCTTGGGCTCCTAATACAAATTGTAAGCATAAAATGAATTGGTATCTGTATATATGTATTGTGGGGATCTCGAAATTTGGAACCATACTTTTAAAGATTTGACACATATCTGACATTTCAAGTTATAACAGAGGGGCTTAACAGCTAAGTGGTAATGTAATTTTCATTTAGATGGTGTTTTCTATATTTACCTGTGTAGTTATTTCTGATAAAATTCATATAACAAAAAATTCACCATTTCGACCATTTTAAGGTACTATTTAGTGGGTTTTAATACATATACAATGTCGTGTAGCTGCTCTCTTAATTCCAGATCATTGTTGTCGCCCAGAGAGAAGCCTCTAACTGTTAAGTAGTTGCTCCCTAATCCTCCCTGCCTCCCATTCCTAGTAGCTCATAATCTACTGTCTGTCTCTGTGGAGACATTTTATATAACTGGAATCATCCAAAATGTGGCCTTCTGAGTCTGGCTTTTCCCTTTAGCGTGTTTTTGAAGCTCGTGCCCATTGTAGCACGTGTCAGTACTTCATTCCTTTCCATGCCTGAGTTATATTCCACTGATGGATTTGCCACCATTTGTTTATCTCTTCATCGATTGATGGGTACTTGATTTGTTTCTGTTATTTTGCTATTATGAGTAGTGCTACCGAACAAGTTTTTGTGTGAAAGCTTATTTTTTGTTCTTTTATTTATGTACCTAGAATTCCTGGGTTGTCTGGTAACTCTATGTTTGAGGAGATGTCAGGCTGTTTTCCACAGGGCCTTGTACCATTTTTACATTCCCAGTAGTGATGTATGAGGGTTCCAGAATTTCCTTTTAAAAAAAAAAAATGATAGCCATTTAGTGGGTGTATAGTTCTATCTCTGTGGCTCTGATATGCATTTCTCTAAGGACTAATGATGCTGAGCGTCACCGTATATGTATCTTCTTTGCAGAAATGTACATTCAAATCCTTTACCCATTTAAAAAAAAATGGTTGGTTGCCTTTTTGTTACAGAGCTTTGTAAGAGGTTCTAAATACCTTCTGGGTACTTGATTCTTATCACACATAAGATTTACCGTATTTTCTCCTTCGGTAAGCTTGTCTTTTCACCTTCTTAATAGTATCCTTTTATACACAAAAGTTTTTAGTTTGGGAAAAGTCCAATTTATCTGTTCTTTGTCATTGTTGCTGTTCTTGTTACTGTGGTTTTGATGTCATACCTGAGAAACTGTTGCCTAATCCAAAGTCATGGAGATGTATGTCTACCTTCCTTAATTTTATAGTTTTAGTTTTTACATTGAGTTCTTTGACCCTTTTTGAGTTAGTTCTTGTGTGTTATATAAGGTGATGACAGATCCATTATTTTGCATGTTGGTTATCCAGTTTTCTCAGCACCAGTTATCGAAAAGACTTTTTGTCCATTGAATGGTCATGGCAACCTTGTCAAAAATCAGTTAACCGTAGATGTTTGGGATTACTTGTAGGCTTTCAATTTGTTCATTATTGTCGATGTCCTTATTCTCTACTGCACTATCTTGTATACTATATCTTTGTAGTGAGTTTTGTATTTGGAAGTATGGTGTTGTACTTTGTTCTTTTTCAAGATTGTTTTGACTGTTCTGGGTCTCTTGAATTTCTATATGAAATTTAGGATCAGTTTGTAAATTTCTGCCAAAAAAACCCCCCAAAACCAGCTGGAATTTTAAGAGAGATTGCTTTAAATCTGTAGATTAAGTTGAAGACTATTGTCATCTTAACAACATTAAGCCTTCTGGTACCTGAACATGGGGTATCTTTACATTTATTTAGGTCCTTTAAAATTTTTCTTTAACAGCATTTTGTAATTGTCCAAGTATAAGTCTCACACTTCTATCTTGAAGTAGTTTACTCTTTTTTTTTTTTTTTTTTAAAGATTTTATTTATTTACTTGACAGAGAGAGATGACAAGCAGGCAGAGAGGCAGGCAGAGAGAGAGGAGGAAGCAGGCTCCCTGCTGAGCAGAGAGCCCGATGCGGGGCTCGATCCCAGGACCCTGAGACCATGACCTGAGCCGAAGGCAGTGGCTTAACCCACTGAGCCACCCAGGCGCCCCAGTAGTTTACTCTTTTAACTGCAATTGTAAACAGAATTGTTCTCTTAATTTCAGTTTTGAATTGTTCATTACTAGTGTACAGAAATACAATTATATACTTATTATATATCTGCAAATTTGCTGAACTGTTAATTAGCTCTAATAGATTTTTTGTGGATACCTTGGGATTTTTTTGTTTGTTTGTTTTTTCGTATAGAAGAAAATGTCTGCGAATATATCTTTGTTCTTCCTTTCTAATCTGGTTGTGTTTTCTATTTCTTGCCTAATTGCCCTGGCCAGAACTGTAGTATAATGTTTAAAGTACTTATTTGGTAAATTAGAGAAAAGCAAGTATATCAAGGGTGAGGTTTTCAAATTTCCTTGTGTTTTTGATTTCTGATTTCATTCCTTTGTGGTTGGAGAATATAGTTTCTGTAATTTTAATCTATTAAAATTTATTGAGATTTGTTTTATGGTCCAACATACTGTCTTTCCTGGAGAATGTTTCAGGTGCATTGGAAAACCACGAGTATTTTGTTCTTGTTGGTTGGAATGTTCTGTAGTTGTGTTAGGTCTGTTTGGTTTGTATTTTTCAAATTTTCCGTTTGCTTTGGATCTCTCTCTGTCTAGGTTTTATATCTCCTACTGAAAGTAGGGTGTTGAAATCTCTCAACTACTAATGTTGGATCTTCTGTTTCTCCCTTTCAGTTCTGTCAGTTTATGCTTCATGTATATTGGGGCTCTGTGGTTAGGTTTATACATGTTTATAATTGTTAGGTCTTCTTGACGGATTGGCATTTTTATCGTTACATGATTTCCTTTCTCTCTTACAACAGTTTTTGTCTTGAGTATGTTTTTTTCAGATGTTTGTGTAGCCCCACAGCTCTTTTTGTTTCAGTTTGCATGTGATCTCTTTTCTCATTCTTTTGTTTTTGGATTTGGTTGTCATTTGTTTAGTGACTTCTCTGATCTAATATAAAAAATAATAGTAAATTAATTAAAAATTCTGAACCAATTACATATTTATTTTTTATTATTTTTTTAAAATATTTTGATTATTGGGGTGCCTGAGTGGCTCAGTGGGTTAAAGCCTCTGCCTTTGTCTCAGGTCATGATCCCAGGTCCTGGGATCGAGCCCCACATCAGGCTCTCTGCAGAGAGCTTGTTTCCTCCTCTCTCTCCCTGCCTGCCTCTCTGCCTACTTGTGATCTCTGTCTGTCAAATAAATAAATAAAATATTTTTTAAAAAAAGATTTTATTTATTTACTTGACAGAGATCACAAGTAGGCAGAGAGGCAGGCGGGGCGGGATGGGGAATGATGCAGGCTCCTTGCTGAGCATAGAGCCCAGCCCGATGCAGGGCTCAATCCCAGGACCCTGGGATCATGACCCGAGCCAAAGGCAGAGACTTTAACCCACTGAGCCACCCAGGCGCCCCCTGAACCAATTTTTTAAAGTTTGTGGTTGTCATGTGTCACCTCTGAAGTCTTTATGCTGTTAGCTTCATGGTCAACTAATCATCACGCAGAGATGCCCTTAAATGCCCAGGACTAAAAACATGGCCCAGTTTTTGCAGAAGTGTCTGAGTGTGCATTTGGGTGCAACCCCCACACTCAGCCAGGCAGTTACATCTTCGCCTTAGTCCTAGCTTCCTGCCTCCGCAGAGCCTCCAGATCAGCCAGAGGTAGGAACTTTTCAGGTCTTTTCTGAGCAGGTACACAGCATGTGTGTGGCCTTTTAGATTCCCAGGGATGTGTCAGAGCTCCTGAAAGCCCTTACTTCCTAAGCATCTCATTCCTCGCCTTTCCTCTGAAGCTTTTGGTTAGTCTGCTGTTCTGTCCAGCTGTTAGTCCTTTGTGTCAGGCAGCAGTGGCTAAAACCTTTGCCTATGAATGTTTTTGATACGGCCCTCTTAGTGCTGGTGGAGTTCTCAGACAAGACAGGGCAAGGGTTTTTGAGCCAGTCTTCCAGGGACCACCAGGTCACAACAAAGAATTACACGTCTTTGAGAATGAAGCCTGTTCTGCACTGTCTGGTCCTGGGGCTGGAAATGCCAAGTCTTACTTATATTCAAGGCCACCATTGAGCTGGAGGGAAGGGTTTGGGAACCAGAGTAAGTTAAAGTACCAGAGAGCTCACTACTTACTGAATTTTCCATTTTTCTTGATGAACTGCTCTCTTGGTTGCTGTAAGCTTTAATTTATCAAATTTAAGAAAGTTGATGGTGACAGTTTTGCCAATTTTTTCATTGCTTTATCGAGCGATGGGCTTTGGAATTACTTACCTCCGCCATTTGTACCAATACCTCTTGTGATTTTTTTTTAAAAAAGATTTTTATTTATTTGTGAGAGAAAGAGAACATGTACACACAAGCGCTGGGGAGGGGCAGAGGGAGAAGGAGAAGCAGACTCCCCGCTGAGCAGGGAGCCCCATGTGGGGCTTGATTGCAGGACCCTGAGATCATAACCTGAGCTGAAGGCAGTCACTTAACTGGCTGAGCCACCCAGGGGCCCCTCTTATGATGATATTTATTTAACTTGCCAAATGAATTCATAATATGTGGAGGAGACAATGTGCCAAAGGCTTTATAGGGTTCTATAAAGATTTGTACTTTACCGTATAATACTCAGTACTGAATAATGTACTTTAATCTTTGATGTATTTAAGTATTACTTAGTTTTGGAATTTTAAGTTCTTTTTACCTTCAGGCTCTTAACATTTGATACTACTGTTTAGCTGTGTGTGAGTAAGTACCTTCAATTTTCACTGGGTCCTTAGAGTAAAATTACTTTTGCAGAACTATTTGGTCACCTTTATTTTGATGCCTAAGATTCTCTTAATGATGACTAACTTGGAACACTGAAAAAGAATACCTTGACAAGGAAAATATTATTTCTACCATATTACAGATTTTGACTTTTTTTTCAAGTGCATTGTGATAACTTTTGTGTGTTATGTGGTACAAAATGATTTTGCATGAATCATCTCGCAGAATGAATAGTTTATATATTTGGTGTTTATTTCTGGCCTTTTAAAATAATTTCTTATATTAATGATTTAGAAAAATGTCTTATTTCCTTCTGTACTGTGAATTCTTCTATTGCTAGAAACCTTAATTGATCAATCTTATGTGAGATGAAAACATCTAGATGTTAGGTTAACAGTTAACTTGAACAGAGGTGGTTTTTCACATTCTGTTTCATTAGTATTTTCTTTTTTTAATAATTTCCATTTTCTTTTGACAAAGTACATGCTCAGCATGGAAAATGTCGCAACTAGAGATATTATATCTAATTTACTATTCAAAGATAGCTACTGTAACATTGGGCTTTTCATAGCATTCATAGAGATGAACATGCTATTTCATAGCATTCATAAAAATGAACATTAGGTGATTATTTGTTGAAACATTGTTGAAACAATTTTTTCCCTTAATTTCTGTGCTCAGTTTTATTACCCCATCAAGCCTTTCTTTCAGGCCAGGGTGCTTACATGGGATCTTGATCCTATTCTGTAGTATTTTTTGCTACTTAAAATTTTTAGAGTATTCTCATCTAGGTCTGTCTTAAATGCAGTAGGTTTTCTTCCCTAGCTTGAATGCAGCCAAAGCCCTGGCCCTCAGCCAGGCTGGGGCACTGTGGTCTGGCAGTGGTGCCAGCACCCTCTCCCAGTTCTAGTTCTTTCTGATGATGGGATAAAGAAGGGAACAGAGGGCAGAGGTGCCACCCTTACCCTGGGCCAGGTAACAGACATTCCTGATTGGAAATAGAGTGATCAGTTGCTCCAGTTTGATTTCAAATTTCAGTATAAATTGGGATTATGATTTAATGTTTCTCTGAATATTTAGCCAGTTGTCTTCATACTCGTTAAATTCCTGCATTGTCACTAAAGAGAATAGTAGCTTTCTTGTCCAATACTAATTCTTTTATAATAGCACTGTATCATGTTTGCATGTCAGCTAACCGCGGTGGGGGTGGGGAGAGACGGAATGTGAAGAGAATCAATAGAAGATAATTCTTGGCTTCAGAGCTTGCAAGGGGTCAATTTCTCATAATTTTGGCATGATTCACAATTTTTCAAGGGTAATTTTTTCTATATGAGATCTCCTACTTTGTATGACAACTTTATAACTTAACTCCTGAGTAGGACGCTCTTTTTCAGTATACACTCAGATCTGTTTCTAGACTTTCAGTTTTTCTCCTCATCTAGCTATATTTATTTTTCTGTACCAGAATTGAACTCTTTTAATTTTTCAGGCTTTGTAGTATTCTAATTTGATAGTGTAAAGTCTCTCTTACTGGGCGCCTGGGTGGCTCAGTGGGTTAAGCCGCTGCCTTTGGCTCAGGTCATGATCTCAGGGTTCTGGGATCGAGTCCCGCATCGGGCTCTCTGCTCAGCAGGGAGCCTGCTTCCTCCTCTCTCTCTCTCTGCCTGCCTCTCTGCCTACTTGTGATCTCTCTCTGTCAAATAAATAAATAAAATCTTTAAAAAAAAAAAAAAAAAAGTCTCTCTTACTGCGTTGTCCCCCCCTCCCCCGCTTCCGGGGTGGGCAGTAGAACGAAGTGATTTATCGCTTTTTCTACCATAACTCTTTGTGAACTCTTCCTCCCCCCACACAGCCCCCCACACCCAAAGAAAAACCTCTCTTGGGTTGTTCTTTTTTTGTTGTTTGTTTTTAATTACATCAAACGTGTAGCTTTAAATTAGGGGAAATTTTGTCTTTACAGATTTCTTAAACCTCTCATTTAGGAATTGGTACAGTCTTCAGTATTTTAATCCCCCTCCCCCGGCCTCTTTCCCTCCCTTCCTTTTTTATTTTCTGAGTGTTCCACTGTAAAATTCAGTAGCAGCTTCACTCCTGGGTAAATTTACATTGATTGTTCCTTGTTTTTTATTATGAGTGGAATCCTTTTTTTTCCCCATTATACTTTCCAGTTACTATATCTTGAGGGACAAATCCTCATTCTTCTTAAGCGGGCTTAGTTTTATCACACTGAAAACTTTCATTTAACATAGAACCAGCAGTACTGATCCTGGTACAGAACAAATGTTGCCAGGTAGGATGTGCCGCACTGTGAAATAGTGTGGTTAAAAGTGCTTATGAGGAATGCGTGGAAAATTCTTTTTTAAAAGCTTCGCTGGAAAACTCTCAGAATTTGAAACCGCATGCTTTTGTGTTGCAGCGGTGGTATTGTTGTGATGGCCTTCCGATGAGAACAGATGCTGTAAGTCGCTCACCTTGACCAGTGTTCAGTCAGTTGCATTTACCGATGCCATTTGAGACATGACATGTGTGCCTCTGTGATGAATCTGCTTTGAAACATCTCTTGTCTTCTTTGTTGGTTTTTGAACAAACACCTTCGACTCATCTGTTAGTTTTCATTTTTTCCTTCAAAGAGCTCTGGTTTTGAAGTTAGTCGGTAGTTTAGATTTTGATGTTGTCTGATTACCCCACGCCTTCACGCTCCCTTCTCTGGCGCCAAGTCTTGTACACATGTGGCTGATGGACATTCTGCCTGTTCTGACTTTAGAAGTGGGTGAGGACAGCTTGTGACTTACGCTGTGTAACCGGGTGGTAATAGCGCCATCTTCTTAGATCATTAATGTATGGTATCTAATAAGCCATCTGATGCACATAACAGAGACAGTTAATCAACAGATTAATAAATTAGACCTCTATTCACGCTTAAATTATCAAAGCTAATCATTTAAATGAGAAGTTCTATTTTAATGAACGTTCCTGGCACCATAGTTAATGACACTTGGAATTTTCACTAGAGCATTTAGCTCTTCCTTAGTGATTAGCTTTGATAGTATAATTCTAAATAGAGCACTAATTAACTTAGTTGTGACCTTTCCCCCAGTTATCTATTTATACATATACTTTTGAGATTTTAGCATTATATTTTGATATTTAGAAAGATCTATATCAGCACCAGCCTTATTAGAAAATGACGATCATTTGTTTAGCAACAGAACGGTTTCACGGCTCAGCGTCAAGAATGTAAACACAAATGCACGTGGAGTTGATGCCCAGCCGAGAAGCGAGGGTCTCTGACAGAATAAAATGAGCCTTTAAGCAATAAATAATGAAATTATTTAGACCCAAGAACTCTAATATGAAACTAGAGTGTTGGACATTGGTTGGGCTGCCGTCTAAAAGTAAAGGAATAATCTGATTGGGAGGAGACAGATGTAGAAGGAAGGGTGTCTTCATGAAAGAAACTGAGAACGGTGCAGAACAACAGGAAACAAAATGTGGTCAAGAAATAAGGACGAAGGGAGAGAAAGTATGGTTTATATCTTCAATTAGCCCACAGGGCCCAAGTATAGGTGGAAATCCAAAGGACATTCTCTGTTGGAATTTTTTTTCTTTTTCCCCAGACAAGGACGCTTTCTCTGAAATTTATAGCTATGGGTCCTTGTCTTTCAATGTAAATTTCATAGAAATGTCCCTCTGTGGGGGAGAAAAACTGAAATTTTAAACTCATTGCCCAGAATGCATTTTATTGTAGTCAGTTAGCATGCTGTATAGTTTTTGGATTTAAATAACTTAAATATGCTTGTATGTGGTATCACATTTGAACTGCTTTAGCAGATAAGAGCATATTTTTGATGGTTGTTAAAGTTGTTGATGGATTATGTTTGGACTTTTTTTTTTTTTAAAGATTTTATTTATTTATTTGACTGAGAGAGAGATCACAAGTAGGGAAAGAAAGGCAGAGAGAGAGGAAGGGAAGCAGGCTCCCTGCCTAGCAGAGAGCTCGATCTCAGGACCCTGGGGGGCTCGATCCGAGGACCCTGGGATTATGACCTGAGCCGAAGGCAGAGGCTTTAACCCACTGAGCCACCCAGGCGCCCGTGGACATTTTTTTTTTTTTAAAGATTTTATTTATTTATGACAGAGAAAGGTAGTGAGAGAAGGAACACAAGCGGGGGGCGGGGGGAGCTGGAGAGGGAGAAGTGGGCTCCACTCTGAGCAGGGAGCCCAATCTGGGGCTTGATCCCAGGATCCTAGAATCATGACCAAGCGGAAGGCAGATGCTTAACCAACTAAGCCACCCAGGCACCCCTGTGTTTGAACATTTTAATAAAAAAGAGTTAAGCAGCACCTGGGTGATTTAGTCAGTTGGGCATCCAACTGTTGATCTCAGCTCAGGTGTTGATCTCAGGGGTTTAAGTTCAAGCCCCACATTGGGCTTCACTCTGGGCATGGAGCCTACTTTAAAAAATAGTTACAATATATTCTCATTGAGAAGGACTCTGATTTATTGAAGACTCTTTTCAAAAACAAAACAGAACTTTGAAAGTAGTTGAGGCCTTGAAGAGCATTCATTCTCACTCCTCCTTTTTAAAGGAGACTGAGGCACCAAGATATCGAGGGACTTGCAGCTTAAGCAGTTTTACCAATTAAAGTGGATCTGAGACTCCAGACTCCCAGGCCTCCTCAGCTTCACACTGTTCTTCAGCTTTTTATGCCATGAGTTAGGTGTCTTCCTGGAAGACAATAAGTGATTGCGATTACGTGAGGTAGAGATGTGGTGGGGCGGCGAGTACCACATGATGTTCCTGGGACCAGAGAATGCAATCTTCGGCTCTATGAGGTTTTCCTTTTTGGTGGGGAGGATGAGAGGAGAGATGGTTCATTTTAGAATTCTTGATTTCCACCCCCCCAAATTCTTGATGCTTCAAAGCTCTCTGGTTCCAGCTGCTAAATGTTTGAGTGTTTAAATGATTTATTCAGAAATTTCAAATACCAGAAAATTAACTATGAGAAATGTACTACGCTTCTCAATCTTCTTCTTTTTTTTTTTTAAAGAAAGGGAGTGATGGTAGGGGGAGGGGCAGAGGGAGACAGAATTTTTTTTTTTTAAAGATTTTATTTATTTGAGAGAGAGCAAGCGAGCGAGCGACGGGAGGAGGGAGAGGGACAGGCGGACTCTGAGTTGAATGCAGAGCCTGACACAGGGCTGGATCCCATGACCCTGAGATCATGACCTGTGCTGAAATCCAGAGTTGGATGCTTAACTGACTGAGCCACCGAGGCGCCCTCATTTCTCAGTGTTCTTTAAATATAAAACAAAAATTCTCTGGCATTACCTTGTTTTTTAAAGCTAGGAAATTTGCTTAATTATGATAATTACGGTTCTTCAGAGAAAATACAAATAGTTATGAGTTAAAGGTAAACTTCTGTGGATATTTATTTCCTACCTAAGCTGACACTTCTCACTGTAGGAGGCGTTGCAGTCTGTAATGGATAACTTGACTGTTTCATATTCAAGAAGAGTAAACAAGAGCCAGATAGATTCAAGGTAGCTCAAAATGTCACAGCAGCAAATCTGACATTTCTCTCTTAGATGTAATATTACATTCATTCTAGTACCTCTTCTATTACCTTGTGTTTGGATGTAGGAAAATAATACTGCTTGGTGGGAAGATACTATTTGCAAATTTTAAGTACCTTCGCCTGTGAGCTGCTTCTGATGGTATTTTTTCTTTATTTAGAACTAAATTGATGTTAATGCACTTTGCTACAAAGTCACATTCATTTCAGTATACCTTTCTTTTAAGAAAAACAGTAACAAAACCCAGAGAGAAATGTACCACGGTTTGAAAAATTAAGATAAATTTTGCTTCTATTGTTATGATTGAATCTTATAAACCTAATGTTGACATTAAAGTTGTTTTTAAAATTATGCTTAGATAATGTATTTTATTTTAAAAATAATTCCTTTAAAATGACATAAAAGGAATAATGTAGAGTGTCAGTTGTCTGGACAAGGGAATGATGGTGGCTTGGATTATGATGTAGCTGCAGAATGTGAGATGTATATTAAGTCAAGATCTATTTGTAGTTAAAATCTACAGGAATGGGGCACCTGGGTGTCTCAGTCGTTAAGCATCTGCGTTTGGCTCAGGTCATGATCCCAGGGTCCTGGGTTTGAGCCCTGTATCGGGCTCCCTGCTCAGTGGGGAGCCTGCTTCCTCCTCTCTCTCCGCCTGCCTCTCTGCCTACTTGTGATCTCTCACTCTCTGTCAAATAAATAAATAAAATCTTAAAAAAAAAAAAACCTACAGGAATTCCAGATGGGTTAGATATTATTAAGATGAAATGAAATAAAATAATCTGTTTCTTATTTCTACTAGCCACATTTCAATTGCTCAGTAGCCACATGTGGCTAGAGGTCACCTTATTGAACGGTGAGGGTACAGAACATCTCCATCATCACAGAAAGGTCTTACAGACAGCAGTGCTCTAGAGAAAGACTCATATCCTTCAGCTCTTTGAAATTGTCTTACATTGTATTTTTGATAATGTTCTATCATCTCTTTTCTCTGTGTCTCTTTCTAAAGCATTTGTTAGACCTCCTGGACTCTCCATATCTTTTTTGGTCCTGTCATATTTTGGTATCTTTGTATTTTTTCTTACTTTCTGAAAGATTTTTTAAAATTTAATTTTATCTACAAACCCTCCTATTGCATTTTATATTTGAGCCCACAAATGTTTTAATTTCCAGGAGTTCTTTATTCTCAACTTTTCCTTTTTCATAATGTCTTACTTTTGTTTTTATAAACATAATGCCTTTTTCGAGGAAACCAGTTGAGGGTTTGTTGTTATTGTCTTATTTTAGAATTTTAGTAAGAACTAAAATAATATTCCAAAAATATTTTTAAAACATTGTTGTTACTTTTTTTCCTCTGGGCCTCCCTTTTTTTCTGTTTGCTTACCTATGACCATCTTTTGTGCTGAAAACTCTCCTTAAATGTCTAGTAACCTTCAATTGTCTATGTCACTAACGAGCGACTTGGGAGTTTTATTCGCGTCTCAGGACTTACTGCCTGGCAGGCTTTTCCCTGGGGATCTTTTAATGCTTGAATTCCTCTGGTGGTTGGGGGAATGCAGAGTGAGACCAGCTGTTCAGCTGCACCGACTTTCATTTAACACCCCCCCCCCCAATTTTATCCCTTCATTTTTCATGGTAGCTGGTGTTTCTGAGGCTTGAGCCTCTGTGGAATTCTGCAGGGTGAATTGGTTCTCATCTTAGTTTGTGGCTCTAACTCCATGCTTCTTTCACAGATACTCTTCCTCCATTGAGTCTCCATATAGCCCAGAAATTGTGTCCTTTATTAATGCTGGTCATTTGGTCCTGATTGTTGTGGGTCTTTTATATTAATTTATTATTATTTTAGTGGAGTCTTGGGCCAGTCTCCCCCACTAACTGGGAATCATGCCTTTAAAAAAAAAAAAATACTGTTTTATAATTTATCAAGTCCTTTTTTTAAAAAAAAGATTTTAAGATACTACCCCCCCCAAAAAACCCACAAAGCCACATACATTTAATATAATACAATATCTGTGATGTATAAAATCTCTTAGCAAACTAGAAATAGAAATTCCTCAGCCTGTTAAAGAGCACCTGTAAAAATCCTACAGCTATCATCATATTTAATGGCAGAGATTGAATACTTTCTCTCTAAGACTAGGAGCAAGATAAAATGTCCACTCTCAACACTCCTATTCAACATTGTACTGGAAATCTTAGCCAAAGCAATATGGCAAGAAAAAGAAATTGAAGGCATGGGGATTGGAAAGGAAGACATAAAACTCTCCCTATTCAAGGATGACAGGATTATCAATGTGGGAAAGCCCAAGGAATCTATCCAGAAAACAAACCAACAAGAATCCTCTACTAATATGAATATAACAAGGTTTCAGGGTATAAGATCAACACACACAAATCAATCTCATTTCTATATACTAGCAATATATAATTGGAAACCAAAATGTACAAGTCAATATCCTTTACAATAGCTTAAAGAAAAATGAAATACTTAGATATAAATCTAACAAAAACTGTACAAATCTGACGCTGAAAACTACAGAACTGCTAAAATGTAGTTTATTTGGTATATGAACCAATTTTTTCACTTGTCATCAAGATTTCTGTCTCTTTACTCAGATTCCTTTGAGGATAGATTCGAAAGTAGCAAATCATATTTTCATGCATTACCTTCATCTGTGTGTACCAGCAGACTTTTTAAAAACAATTTCAAGTTTTGGTTCCTTTTCTGACAGAAAGGATCAATCATATTTATGATGTGATTTGAAATTGAATTTTGTATTTCATCTGCACATTCATCTTTGTCAATAGCTGCTTAGGAGCTCTTATAATAAGTATGTTACACAGTACTTCCACAGTTCCTGCTGTGCATGTCAACTGTGATTTTTTTTTGGATTTCAGTTGAATGATACAAATGATACACATTTTCTGAAAAGCTTAATTGAGTATTGTCTCCTTTCATTTCAGCTTTCCCTCACTTTCTGATTTTTAGTTTTCCTCATTTAAGCTTTGTGGTTTATGTGTATCTGTTCATCGTAAAAAGATGTTTTGTTTCTACTACCAGCATACATATGCTTAGTATTTAATGCAAAAAGGCTTGTAAAGCTAATGCCTGAAATTTATATAAGTTTATTTAGTGTTCAGTATCACCAGGGTATATTTGATTATCATAACCTCTTCTTTCTGAGGCCTTAACAGATGTTAGTTTTGTATTTACATATTCACATGTAAAGACTTTAGAATGTGATTCCCGGCAGATTGTGACTGGGCTTATTACTAAATACTCTGGGCATGGTGATACAAAGAAACACTTCATTTTGATTCTAGGAGCTGATGATCTTGGTGACAACCCTTGATAAAGAAGACACATTGCACAGGCTATTGTAATCAGTCATTCAGGGATTACCTAGCCCTAGGGAAAGTGAAGCAGTTTAGGAGGGTTGGTTATTCTACCGAACATCATAATTTAATCATCAAATATGCTGATTAAATTCACAGGTGGCAGTTATATTCTAGAAAACTGGAACCACATTCAGAATGATCTTGATCACTGAAAACATTCTCTTAAAACAGAGCAAAATTAAAGGTGAATTTCGATATTATACTTAAGGACAGAAGAAATAAAGATAGACGAAAAAAAGAACTAGCCAGATGGAAGGATAACTCTTGCCTTTGCCATCCAGTAACTAAAGTTTAGAAATGAAGAAACAATCTGGAAACTCATCATTTAATAGTGAGAAAGTTGCTCTCCTCCTGTCCTTTCCTGCCTTCTGAACAAGGGCAGACAGTCCAAGCCCATTCCCTCTCCTGCCTTATATCCTAGTGATTCATCTGGGATGACTTGACCCTCACAGTGCTTATATCCAGTGTCTTTTGTTTAGTTGGCTTGAGAATATCAGTTTGCTGCTGTTTTATATTCCCAGCAAACATCCTGTGATTACTGTGCTAATTCATCTCTCTCTCTCTCCTTTGTAATCTAATCTCCTGTTCCTGATTTCCAGTTACTGCTAACGACAGTGGCAAAAGACAGATTCCTCAGAACCATAGTGATCACAAGCTAAATAATAAATGTTACAGTTGGGGAGGCGGGAGAGGAGTGCAATAGTCCGTCAGTCTCATTCCATCATTTAAGGTCTACGTGGGGTCTTATCTTTATATGTTTATTAAAACACTTGTATGACAACAAACCCTTCCTATGTGCCGGGAACAGTGCTTAATGCTGTGCATGCTGAACTCATTTAGTTCTTACAACAGTCCTAAGAGGTAGGTCCAGTGGGTAACAAAGCTCCGTTTACAGATGAAGTTCCCAAGAGGTCGGGCCACTTGCCCAGGTGACAGTGCTGGCTGGTAAAACGCATCCTGAAGTCTAACAGTCTGGCTCCAGGCTGAGGCTGCAGACCTCACCGCCCCTCATGCGGCCTTGCCACCAAGACAGAGGCGGAGTGTTGGTCACAGCAATGAGGCAGGAGGGAATCGGAGAGTCCGTGGGCAACGGTAAAAAATCTTGAAATGGCTGGCTGGTGGCTCTTGTTGAGAGCATTAAAGGGATCTGGGCTGTGCAGTTTAGCGAGGAGAAAATACAAGGAGTAAGTTAGTTGGGTTTCAGATGTATAAAGGATGTTTTATTTGAGAGAGAGAGAGAGGCCAAGAGCACAAGTGGGGGAAAAGGGAAAGAGATTGTCTCCTCCAATGCGGGGCTTGGTCTCATGACCCCAAGATCATGACCTGAGCTGAAACCAAGAGTCAGATGCTTAACTGACTGAGCTACCCAGGTGCCCTAAAGGAATTTTGAAAGAAAGATTATATTTATTTACTGGAGAGAGAGAGAGAGAGATCGCGCATGCGCACACACATGAGCAGAAGGGAGGGGCAGAGGGAGAGGGAGAAGTGTGGCCCAAGATGGGGCTGGATCCCAGGACCCTGGGATCATGACCTGAGCTGAAGGTAGACGCTTAACCGACTGAGCCACCTAGGTGTGCCCCTTAAGGAATTTTTTGAAGAAAATAATGTTCTGTATCAGTTGAAGACTGTATGTGAAAGGATGCACAGAGAGTGAGCCCAATCAGGAGCGCTTCACGTGCGGTTGGGGGAGTCATGTCTTGCCATCAAGTCTACGGAATAATAAATCGGAAGAAGTCGAGAATGGGTTACTGTTCAGGGCGGCTATGGTTCAGTTGACTGTGATGTAGCAGATACCTTTCTTCGTTCTTAATCTTATGTTACCTAAGATGGCAATAGAGTTTTAGAACCAAAGACAGGTAGTTGAGCTCTATATCTTACAGATAAGAAAACAGAAAGTAGACGTGTGTTGTCCTAGGACTGCCTGCTAAGGGTCAGAACTGAGTTTTGAACCCAGGTTTCCTGAACACTGTGTCCAGAGCTCAGGCTGCTTTTCCGGGCAGGGTGGTAGGGAGGGGGTCATCGTCACAGAGGATAGTATTTTGAGCATTGCTGTTTAATACAGTGCGATTGCCATGTACCGAAGAGGGGAGGGGGTGTAGGTTTCACTGATTTATGAAATGCCCTTTTTCTTTGTGTAGTATGAACCCAGAGGACCTGGTCGGCCCTTGTACCAAAGAAGAATCTCATCTAGCTCAGTCCAGCCTTGTTCTGAAGAAGTAAGCACTCCTCAAGACAGTCTTGCTCAGTGTAAAGAGCTTCAGGACCATAATAACCAATCTTCTTTCAACTTTTCATCCCCGGAGTCCTGGGTAAACACCACCTCATCTGCCCCCTATCAGAACATTCCGTGTAATGGATCCAGCAGGACAGCTCAGCCCAGAGAGTTGATCGGTAAGATGGAGTTGGTGGGTTCTTCAAACCGCAGTCGTAACTGTCCACTCCCGGATGCTGGAGTCCTTCTTCCGCTCCTCCAGCCCCTGTTGACACTATTTTCTTGGGATATGATCGGATGCTCATAGCTCATGGGTGTGTCTCAGGCGTACGGTGTTAATTTAATTCAGCACTACGTTGAGTCCATGTTTATGCTCTGGAAGGGGAGTAGATCTATCTCTGGGAGCTCATCACTTTGATCATTTTGACCTGTGGATGAATGAAAGAAGTCGTGGAATTTAAACTGCATTTCTAAATAGAGTCACCTTTGCTTGGGAGAAGTTTGTTTTCTGGCTTTTGATCAACCCCCCTCCACCCCCACCCCCACCTCCACCGCCACCCCTCCTCCAGCCTTTCCCCAGGATTAGGGGTGGGAGGAGTTTGTTGGGTCAGCATCAGTTTTTAAGGATTTATTGTTAATAAAGTCGTTGACAGTTTGCTACACAGTAGAGTTTGGCCAGGAGAGAAACTAATAAAGTCCAACATTTTGAGATCTAGAAATCTTGTGTTTGTTCCTTGTATTCTAATGGACTGAGAAATCCGAGGCTAAAGAGGGGGGGAAAAAGGCATAGAAAGGCATGGGAATGGCCCTCTACTGGATAGTTCAGTGAAGTCTGAAGTCTTTAGCCTTGAATGCAAGTAAATGCACTTTTATCTTCCCTCTTTTTTTTTTTTAATATTAAATGTGAGGAAACAATGGTATTATTTGAGTTCTCCAACCTGTAGCCTTCTCTTTATAGGCTGTAGACATTGATTTTTGCGAATAAGTCTGTGATCTCTTTTGGATGATTTTCTGCCCTGGTGGCATCAACCTTTGTATTTGAATTTAATTTTGTTCATCTTTAGAATGTGAATCTGTTGTTTCTGTAACTGGCATTTTTGAGTATGTGCCATGTAAGCATATTTTTAGAACAATAGACATAATAGGACAAAAGCATTAGAAAGATTTTGGTTTTGTTTCCTGGCAAGAGACGTTGTCATTTTAATTTTTAAACGTTCATGAATACCTACAATGTATAAGCAGCTGTATTTTTGCTGAGGTTCCTTTGTCATTTTAAAGGTGTGACATACATACGCTCATATTATCGTACCTGAATTTCTTGAGAAACATCTCAATTACAAATCAGTGATAAGGACTTGTTAATTTTTAGTTGTTTTGTTTATTATCATTTATATTTTAATTATAATTTAGTTTTTATTTTTAAATTTATTTTTATTTTAAAAAATTTTAAATTTAAATTCAATTTATTCAGCATATACTGTATTATTAGTTTCAGGGGTAGAGTTCAGTGATTCAACACTTGCACAGAACACCCACTGTTCATTACATGTCGTGCCTCTTTAACCCCCATCACCCAGTTACCCCATCCCCCACCCCTCTAGCAACCCTCAGTTTATTTCCTAGAGTTAAGAGCCTCTTGTGGTGTGCTGCCCTCTCTGTTCTTCTCTTATTTTATTTCTCCTTCCCTTCCCCTGTGTTCATCTGTTTTGTTTCTTAAATCCCACGTATGAGTGAAATCATATGGTATGTGTCTTCCTCTGACTGACTTAATTCAGTTAGGATAATACATTCTAGTTCTGTCCGTGTTATTGCAAACAGCAAGATCTCATTCTTTTTGATGGGTGAGTAATTATTATAATTTATTTTAAAGACAACATCCTTTCTCTCTCTCTTTTTTTTTCCACCTTAAATTATAGGGTAAGTTTTGGCCCAAACCAGTAAAAACCTGACTTGAACTGATAAGGTAGAAAGTTTCTAAATAACTGTCCAAAACACATGTCATTTTATGGGGTCCTTTCCACAAGTACACAGTTATTATTTTGTCATAACTAGCAGACAAATTGTAGTATTCTTTAGCTGAAAGTAACAGTTAAGTGTTAAAAAATGAACTCAAGACCACGAGTTTCCTGAAGCACAACTTCCTGTCCATTAGTATTTATTTATTTATTCCTTTTTAGAAGAATGCAGCCTTAGCCACGGGGGAATCAGAGGGAAAATAGTCCCCACGCGGGCAACTTCTTTCTGAAGTTTGAGACTTCAGTTAAAGAAAACTGTTCATATGGAATTGGTTTGGTATTTAAAAGTGGTCCTTGTGTCTGATGTGGTCATATTTTCTCCACACTTGAAAGTCTGAGAGCAGAGAATTGTGTCTTTGACTTTTCTGAACTTTGGATTTCCTGTTTTGTCACTGATCACATGTCCTGCTCTTGGAGAATGTCTGCTGAGGAAGAAGATAACAGATAGGTTTTGTGTGCTTGAGGAGCTGGGGTCGTGGGCAGGCTGGTCACAGTGCTCAGCCTTTACACCTAGTGGTGTCCCCCCCACCCCCGCCCCAGGGACGCTGCATACTTCATCAGACATTCTCTAGTGATGTTTGGGTGAAAATGTAAGATTAGCTAGAGATATGCACTTTGAAAAAGATCATTGGGTGTCAGATTAGTGATGCTGTTAAAGCATAGTTTCTCTTCTTCGGAGAATATGTGATAAGTCACATTAATAGAGATCTCAGATTTGTGGTTCATTAAGTGTGTAGGCATTAGGTGCAACTGCCTCTGGGCTTATTTTATAAGTATTGATTATTTAGTTGAAAATATTTTATACTCTAATTATATTGTCACGAAAATGAGAGCATGGTTAAATAAATCTTAGTGAATAAGAACAGTAAGTTTTTGAACAACCAATAAAATATGTTATAGTAGCTAGTATAGGCCACTGTTATAGTGAAATGTTTGGCTTTTTTTTTTTTTTAATGTTTCAGGGTTTTATTTAAATTTTAGTTAGTTAGCATACAGTGTAATACTTGGTTTAGGAGTAGAATTTAGTGATTCATCATGAAATGTTTGTTAAACTAATGCTCTTAAAAGTAATTGTTTTACAAAATCAGTGACATCATCAATGGACAAGTGAGAAATGTTCTAAAAATATGTTAGGTGGCTTAAGCTAATTTTTTAAAAAGATGTTATTTATTTATTTGACAGAGACACAGCGAGAGAGGGAACACAAGAGAGGGAGAAGCAGGCTTCCCGCTGATCGGGGAGCCCAATGCGGGGCTCCATCCCAGGACCTTGCGGTCATGACCTGAGCCGAAGGCAGAGGCTTAACCCACTGAGCCACGCAGGCACCCCTTAAACTAATTTTTTAAAAAAGATTTTATCAATTTATTTGACAAAGAGAACACAAGTAGGCAGAAAGGCAGGCAGAGGGAGAGGGGGAAGCAGGCTCCCTGCAGAGCAGAGAACCTGATGCAGGGCTTGATTCCAGGACCCCGAGACCATGACCTGAGCCGAAGGCAGAGGTTCAACCCAGTGAGCCACCCAGGCGCCCCTTAAACTAATTTTTAAAAAGATGTTATTTATTGGGGTGGGGGTAGGTGAGAGAGCATGAGCGGTGGAGGGAGAGAGTGAAGCCGACTTCCTTACTGAACAGGGAGCCTGATGTGGGGCCTGATCCTAGAACCCCGAGCGCGTGACCTGGGCCAAAGGCAGACTCAACCAACCGACTGAGCCACCCAGGTGTCCCTAAACTAATTTTGGACAATGTTATGAATTTTTTAAAAACATTGAATTTATTTATTTGTTTTTAAAGAGAGAGAACACAACCTTGCGAGCAAGAGGAGGGTAGAGGGAAAGGGAGAGAATCTCAAACCCGAGCTGAGCACGGAGCCCAACGTGGGGCTCTCTCCCGTGACTCGGAAATCATGACCTGAGCCAAAATCAAGAATCAGATGCTTAATGAATTGAGCCACATAGGTGCCCCTGAACAAATTCATTGATTTCTTAAGTTTTAAGGTAATACTATGAAATTAGCATGTTGGTTCAATGAAATGCTAAGACTAAAAAATGAAGTATTTTCACTTACCATCTCAGTGCACAAATAGATAGATAATAAACATAGGGAAAAGAATCCATAAATATCTGTAATCAAAGACATGCAAATTAGAGCTACAGCAAGATATTTATTTATAAAATAGGCTAAGACTGAAAACAAAAAACAAAACCCACCAGTGTTGTGACGGGGTAGGGAAATGGGCAAGCATTGCTGGCAGAGTGTAGGTAGGCAGTATCTGTCTGGGGGGACGTTTGGCTGTAGTTATCGAAAGCTGTAATTATATATATATACCTTAGGACTCAGGCATTATACTTATAGGGGTTTATCATAAGGAAATAGTCATGAATATTTAGAAATATTTGTCTGTAATATCACAGTATTATCACAGTATTTAAAGGTGTGAAAAGTTGAATATAATCCAAATTTCTAAAAGCCAGAGGTTACCCAAATAACTTATGAAATATCTGTGTTACATGATGTCTTTAAGAAGAAGCACACCAGGTTAAGGCTTATCTCTGGTATAGGAGGTGAATGACTTATTTTCCTCTTTGACTTTTTCTGTAGTTTCCAAATTATCCTCCGTGAATATGTATAATCCAATAAGCCAAGGGTTTTTTTTAGCATACCAATTATCTTAGGCTGATTATTTTTAAGAAACTATAGACACAGAAGCTCTGAAAACTGGGTGAGAGTTACCATTTTGTAAGAGAGATGTACATTTACAAGGGAAATCTCTATTTGTAAGAGTATCTCCCTTTCTGTACCAGGAAGAGGAGGAGGAGTCTAACTTTCTGGAAAGTATACCTGGAGAAAACAACAGCTGACCCTTTAACTTAACCCTGCATAACAACTTTTCCCCTTGTTCAGTGGGCTTTTCCTGGTAACCTTGCATAACTGCCCTCTACCCCCAACATCTTTTGCCTTTAGCGGGAGATGTTATTTTAGTTGCTGGCTTGGGCCATTTCAGGGAGTTATTCAAGTTTCCTGGATCTCCCTCACCATATAGAAGGTGTACATGTTTATTAAACTTTGATTGTTTTTCTCCTGTTAGTCTGTCTTAATATAGGGGGTGTCTCAGCTAAGAACCTACAAGAGTAGAGGGAAAATTATTTTTCCTCCCCCCACTTTAGTTAAACATTTAAAATATTGAAAAAAGCAGTGTTTAAAAACAGGTCTTGGTTTAGTGGACAATAAAATTAGGGAAGAGTGGAGTCAAATGAGGCAAATTACATATAGGAAATGTGAAGAAAACTTTATAGCCATTTTTCCTCCACCATATTCTGTGTTTACTTATATATTGGAAGAAAAGAGGGCATTCTTAAGAAATGGAATCCAGGGATGCCTGGTGGCTTAGTTGGTTAAGCCGCTGCCTTCAGCTCAGCTCATGATCTCAGAGTCCTGGGATGGAGCCCCGAATTGGGCTCCTTGATCGGCGGGGAGCCTGCTTCTCTCTCTGCCTCTGCCTGCCACTCTGCCTGCTTGTGTGCTTTCTCTCTCTCTCTGACAAACAAACAAACAAACAAACACACCAATAAAATCTTTACAAAATGGAATCCAGTAGTACTGTTACTTAAGCTAATCATAAGAGCTGTTTGATCAGAAGTCCACGTATATAGATCCTTTCTATTTAAGAAAGAACATGTATATTCTCGTTTTCAAAGTTGAGCAGTTACTATAATAAATACCACAGTGTACACATGTAAAACAGATTTTTGAAGCAAACCTTCGGCTTTGACCTCTAGTTTTTATATGTTAGCTCTTCTCATTTACGTAGTTAATTCTTTTGCAAGTGTTATTAATGATTTGATTAGATGTGTTGTGATTTCAACATTCTGTGGCAGAAGTGGTCCGTCCTCGTGGCTATACTGTCCCTGAGTTCCTGGAGATGAGAACCAGTTGTGACACCGTGAGCCGACGAGATGCACGGATGTTGCGGGGCGTGCCCTCAAATCCTCATTACTGTTCTCTGCTTTTAGTTCCACCCAAGACCGTCAAACCCCCTGAGGATCAGCTGAAGTCTGAGAACCTCGAGGTGTCCAGTTCCTTCAACTATAATGTGCTGCAGCATCTCGGCCAGTTCCCCCCTCTCATGCCCAACAAGCAGATCGTGGAGTCGGCCAACAGCAGTAGCCAGCAGAGCTCTGGGGGCAGCAAGCCCGCCATGTCTTATGCCAGTGCTTTGCGGGCCCCTCCCAAGCCCAGGCCCCAGCCCGAGCAGGCCAAGAAGAGTAGCGACCCTCTGTCTCTGTTCCAGGAACTTAGCCTGGGGAGCTCATCAGGCAGCAATGGCTTTTACTCCTATTTTAAATAATCACTTTTTTTCCCCCTCAAGGGAGAATGTTTTAATTTCTGTTTGTATCAGTAGAATTAAGATAGTTGGACTTCATCTATAGATGCACAGTTCCCTTTGTTTTAATATTAAATATGTTCTCACTTACTTGCTTTGCTGCTAGACTTGCGACTAATTTTTTAAAAGTATATTCCATTATTTTGCATTTTTGACGTGAGTCTTTTGACAGCTTTTATGTAGAATAAAAAATATTTTTAAATTTGTGTATTGTTACATATGTTTGCATCAAGCTAGCAGCTAAGAGGTTAATTGTGCAACTATAAAAAAAAAAGAAAAAAAAACTTTGTCTAAAATGTATTTAAAAAGAAAAAAAATTGTAAGTAGCATTTACATTTATTCAATAATATTACCATATGCTGGGTTTCTGTACCAGAAATGGCCAGTTGATGTACAAATGTATGTTATTTTTGCTTAAATTCATTTAAAATTTTTTAAAATAAAGGGGCAGCATCTTCTAAATACTTTAAGTTTTATCAGCTTTTTTTTTTTTTTTTTTTTTTGGTGACAAGATGCTGCATTCTAAAACTTTTATAGTTTTAGACTATGTATGATGTGCTGTTGTAATCTCCATCCACTGTAGGATAGAGTTAAAGGCATTCTTTGCAGGTATATTTTGTATGCCACTGTTTTTTGTAACATGAAAAAACATTGGCATATTTAGTTATTTTTTGGACAAGCTATACTTCAAGCTTGTTTTTAACGTTAATTTGATAGTGTGTGTGTGTGTTTTTTTTTTTTTTAAACAAATCATGAAGCTGAAAAATTTTTAGGATTGTTGGTGCTTAGTAGACTTGATAACTATTTTAAAAATGCGTGAATTTAGTAAAATCCTTTTTTTCTCACTATGCATGTGTAAATGTTTGTAATCTGGCTTCCCCCCCTCTCCAGTGGTATAAAGAATTGTGCCGCTTTAAGGTTTGTTTTTTTTTTTCCCTCCAGTAAAAATTTTGGTACCTTATTTGATGTTTACATTAAAATGTGACATTATATATGGCAATTCCAATATTTTGCTAACTGTTTTGTTTGAGGACATCATTAAAAAGAAATATAATGTTTGTCCAAAATGTATCAAAATTCATCAAAATCTGGGGCAAAAAACTACCCTTGTTTTTCATGTCTTTTGATTCTTATAAAATAACCCCACTGAACTTGTATAAAAATATAAAATTTAAATAGCTATCTTAATTATCCTACAGTCTAAAAATTGTTTTGAATGAACTTTGGTAAAATCCAAAGGAAAACATTTACCCTCTTGAAACTTGTGGTCTTGTAACACATTTGAAACAATGCATGTCCTTATTGATTTCCTGATTTGGTAGTACTACTTTTCTACTTCAGAGATATCTTGAAACTACAATACAACTTTTTTTTTTTAAAATAAGATAAGGTTGGAAAACATTGCAATGAACCAATGGATCCTGATGATCCTTTCCAAAATAGTTTTTTGGAGGACTACTTTGAATAGGCCATCCTGTATTCACAGTACATTTTTAAAATGGGGTTGGAAAGGACCAGGAGTACAGAAAACTCCTTCCATCTCTTCTGGGTCTGGAGTTTCGTTGCTGGCGGCCAGCTACAATGCCCCCCCACCCCATCATCCTCATACAGTTTAGGAGAAGATAATGCCTTTAGTTCAAGGTTAGCGAGCCTGCAGGACAAAGAGCACCTCCGTTCTTCCGATCTGTCCTTCTGCTCAGAGTGGGTGCCCGTCATTTGCTGTGGCTTTCCGTCAGGGGCCACGAGTCTCCGTGTGAGGCAGCAGATGGAGACGTGTCGACTGCAGACGTGTTCATTAACACAGTTATAAATCACAGTTGGAAAACAGAGTCGGCAAGTTCCAGCACCACGTTTTCTCTGGCTGATGTCAGACCGCCGCATTGAACTAGGTCAGATTTTGCTCGAGATAACTTTAGTCACAAGAAAAGAAGAAAATGTTTCGCCACATAGCTATGTATTTCCGATTCTCTGACGAAACTCAAGACATAGCCCAAACGAAGATTAGATCTCCCTGATGTGAGGATGTCTGGGAGAAATCGTTTTTTTCAATTGTGATGATTTTCTCCACACACCCCCGCACACCCCTGGCAGAAATGTTCAGGAGCGTTTGAGAATAGGAAGACAGAACTAGCATGTCAGGGCTTTCAGATAATCCTTTGCTGTGGAGTGATTGCCTAATTTTCGGTTTTCCGTTCTTGAACCTTTAAAAAGCATCGGTTTAAAATTATTTGTATTTATAACGAGGTCAAGGGCATATCCCACCGCTTTACATAAATACACCGACACTGGAAGCTTTGGATAAGGAAGCTGCTAAGTCGTTGTGACAGCCTTGTTTCAGCAGTTATTTCCCAAAACCCTAGAAATAATAGCTGCTTATCCGTCCCCTGTCTGCTGTGTCCAAGTGTCCCTCATTTCCTTACTGTTCCTGCAGCCAGTCAAGCATTCGGATATCGTTTTCATCTACTGCCTTTTTAGATTGTGCCTCGAGTGCATGTTCTAGCACACCTGCCCTTCCTCGGCATCACTTAATGCCATCTTCGCAACCATAAATAATGGTTCTGAGCAAGTCTTACTGCAGGAATCACTAAATTTCTCTTGAAATGAGGCGTGACTTTTGAGGACCGTTCATGCTGTCTGGGTATTACTTAGGTAGTAGTAGCAAGTACCCAGAAAGCAGACTTAGAAACAACTTATGTATTGGGTTCAACCCTAGAGTTGAGATGGAACTCTTTTTTTTTTTTTTTTGTTAAAGAAACTCAAGTTTCTTTTTTTTTTTAAGAAACTTGATGTTAACTCTTGGATGATACCAACTATTACCAGCTTCCTTTTCTTCCAGAACAGATTTCTTTTCAGTGAAGTTAATTGTTCACACGATGTCTTTCTACTTCTTTGTTCTTCGTATCACTCTGAAGTTTTTCCTTTTTTCTTGCCAGAATCTTTTTTTTTTTTTTATCTCACTTTTTAATTTCAGTGCTACTTGAGATTTTCCTTTTTTCTTTTTTTACGTTAAAGAAATTCTTTTGGGTGGTAGCACTTGTAGAGTATCTACGTTCAAGGTTTTTCTCCTGATCTAAAAATGAATTTTTGTTAAGGTTCGAAGAAAGAAACTCATTCAGTGTAACTTGGGTATTTTCTGGTGTGTTTTTAAAAGGGGTTTTGGCTGCCAATTTGGCACACACTTTGCCAAATTGTTTTAGCAGAGCTTTGTTTTTGATTAATCAGTAGTTAATTATTGACCATTTAAACTAACATGACCTTAATTTTCCTTTCCTCAGACAGATAGGCTTTCTATGCAGGTCATTTTGCGTATATGAAATGAAATAACAACTGCTTTGTGTGATTTTTTTTTCGTGAGAGATTCTAGAATAAGTTCAGGTTCAGTGTAAACATCAGTTGGTCTTTTCAGTTCAAAGAATTGCAGAATAAGTAAAATAAGCAGAATTCCCACTGAATAAGCATTACCTAATTAAACATAGCAATCTCCAAGACCTATTTGCGAAAATAGTTTCCTTGTTTATGGAGGCATTGAAATTGCTGAGAAAGCTAACTGAATTTCCTCACTTTGAGATAATTAATATATGGTATTATCTTGCTCTAGTGTAGTTACCTGACATGTTTAATATTTTTCATGTATATACATCTTACAAGCAAAACTGTAAACATAGAAGAATGTATCTCTAGCCACCTTGGCTAGAGAGAGCCACCCTTGCCTAAGAGCCAGGGGTGTGAAAAAACAATTTCAAGTTAAAGTTTAGATATCAGCTATTGTTCTTAAGAAAATTAGATTTACTGAAATAGTCATTTAAAAAGAGACACCAGTTAGATAGCATTGTTTTATTTCATAGTTGTCTCTGAAAAGGGAGTCCCAGAAAAAGTATAAAAATACAAGATTAAAACTTTAAATATATTGAGACATACAGATTGCTGCCTTAAAATGTAATTTAGGCTACCATCCATTGGTTTTTTTTTTTTTTTCCTTCTAGCTCCACAAAGGTAGTAATTTGTCCTTTATGATTAACCAGACATCATTTCTTACAAGCCATTCCACCCCCCCGCCCCTAACAATACAAAAAACCCTTAATTTCTACCACCACCCTCCGTGTCTTCCTAAATCTCGGAATTAAATGTGTTAACCTGATTTTGCTTTCCCCTTTTTGCCGTCTGATCCACAAACTACCCAGCAATTAGGAATAATGGATAATGTTCAATGATTTCTTGTTCAAAATATCACGTAGTGATGTCCATCATATTATAAAGATACGGTCATGAAAGAGTACGTGGCATGCTCGTCTTCAGAGTTCTCATATATTAGGCGTCTTGCCTTTCCCTTCTACTTGAAGTTGGATATTTATTTGCTGAGATTTTACTGTAAAGCTGCTAAATTCACACTTAACTACTTTCATACATCTGTTCAATTAGCAATCGCAAGACCATTGTTAAAAGGAGTGAATCTTACTAACGTTTAACATTCTTATAAGACACATTCAGAAAATGTATTGTTACTACTTTAAACTAGAATATCAAACATTAAAAATAAGACATTTTTAATGTAACATTTGAAATTTTTGAAATGATGGAAAATATCTACTTTGGAATAAACTTAAAGGAAACAGTCACAGGAGTTTCTAAATTTTTTTGAAGGGAGAGATCTGATAGAAGAATCTAGACTTAGTAATGTGAGCTGCGGTTAAACCCCAAACCCAGTTACACAGTTGTCTGAAGCTTCTAAAACTAGAGCGTGAAGGAAACCCAGAGACATTCATACACGTATAGTTTCAGCAATCAGTATTAGACCAGACTTTATTTGCAATTTGTCCAACAGAGAGAGTTTATTTTGATACAAATATTAAGCATAAAACATAGTAAGTTTTCTATAATTCTATGAGTTCATTAAATGATATTATGGAACTTTCATTATGTTCTTGGGGTATCTTTTTAGCTATTTCTGCACCTCATAGAGGAGGCCTCTTCTGTATTCCGTTTTGCATACTAGCATGTGACTGCCTGCCTTAGAACTGTGTCTAGGAGGGGAAATCTATTACTTTAAAAAATACTTGGTTTGTGCAAATAAATTTTTTCATTAATACCTTTTTTTGATATTTGAGAAGTGTAGGGGATGGAAGGGGTAGCCAATGACATAGCTTCAACACAGAAGCCCACCAGTAGTATCTGTTTAAAGATCTGTCTTCTTTTAAGATTTTAGAAGCTCGAGCAGGGAGGAACGGTGGTTCTCAAACTTCAGCTAGCATCGCAGTTACCTGGGATCTTCTTGAGATACAGATAGATGGCTGGGCCCTGCCCTGGGGTTTCTGATCCCAGGCTGAAGCCTGATCATTTGCACTTGCAACAAGTTCTCAGGTGACGCTGATGCTGCTGGTCCAGGACCCACACTTTGAGAACTGCTGGTCTGGAGAAAATCCGGTGGTCTTTCCAACCGTGCATGTCTTTGCTCAGTGTAAACAACTTACCATGTGAGAAGTTTTTAGCAGTTACGATGCCATGAGTGGAACATTCATGGAGAAAGATCTCTGTGGAGTGATGAGAGCCTCTGGGCTGGCCGCCGCCATCCCTCGCCCGCATTGCCCACCCCCAATACAGTCTGTGCTGCTCTCCTGCGTTAGGGTGCAGGAGCTCGTTCGTTTCTAGGCCGAGATTGGTTTTGTGTACCCTGCAGCCTGGGCTTTGTTCTGGAAGCTGTGCATCTGGTGGGCTTAGCGTTGGTCTTGGTCCCTACACATGGAGACGAGGATTGTGAAAGGGAGCCATCAGAGTGTCACGGTACAGGAGGCCCAGTCCTACGATGGCAGTGATGTGGAGCATTAAAAACAATAAGTAATCCCCAAATAATGTGTTTGTAGTTTTTACAGCTTTTTTTGGGGGGGGGAGCGGACTGTGGGGCTTCAAAGGCAAAGGATTTGCTTTTCAAATGATGCGTTTCTCAGGTTAACAAAGTTATGCTGGATTCTCTGCCAGCAAGCATTAGGGGAGCCTCAAGTGTTGTAGATGGCAGAAAATTGGTAATTGTCTCTGATTCCTTTCCTACTTAAAACAAATCTACATATGTTTGCAACAACAGTCTGGGGGGATCCACACCGACGAAGCATGAGTTATTCATAAACCATAGGTGCGCATGTATGAGCAAGGTATTTTTGAGAAAGAAACTGAGAAAGTCTTTGGATATTTAAAAAATTGACATATTATTGTCGTTGTTGGTAATGTTACCCCCAGACTGCAGCTTGAGGGGTATCGGGCTCTGACTCTGGCTTTTAGTTTGGCTTTGAATTTACTGAGATACTAGGAGGAGAAAAAAAAATACTTCGAAAGCAATAGAGTTCTAGAATGACTTAGGTGTAGAAGTACCCATGATAAGCATCAGAGAACGCACAGCTTTGGAATTCTTCAACTACAGCACTTCCTCCTTGAAAGGCTTGATTACCCTTCCGCGGGGATTGTGTCCACGTTCAGCACAGTTTCCTTTGTCCGTGTCCAGCCCACAGGGAGCTCTGGTTGATTCACATTTGGCTTTGCATGATGCCGTGTATGCAAAGACCTCTCTCTTCCTAGGTTGAAGTCCCAACCTGTGGGTTCCGCCTGAGAACGTTTCTCAGTCCTCCCCTCCCGTGCAGAGGAAGGGTCTTGGATTTCCATAGATCTAGACCGTGCCTGCTTCCTGTCGGTCCGTGTAGGACACTGTACTGTAGCCGCTTTTTCTGTGCCCGTCATCTGACCTGATTCTTTGGAACCCATGAAGGTACTGGTTACATATAGTAGTTGTATCCTAGGTAAATATGGTGATGAAAATACCTCTTCTCAAAATTATAAAGGTAATGGGTTTTGCATTTTGGAATGGGTCCTGTTATTAGTGACAGGTTTGTGTGTGTGTGTTTAATGCTTCAAAAAATACAGTTCTTATCTGAACTTTGTTTAGCTAATGTCATACAGTCAGTTACTTAGCAAATCCATACGGGGTCTTACTTTGGCAAGTCTTCCAGAGGGAGGCTTTATAAAACTGAGGTGGTCTGTCTAAGGCTCTCCCCAGGCTCGTTTGTGCAGCCATCTAATAATCTTAATTTCTGGCAAAATTATAATGATTATTTTTTTTCTTCACAGTGAATGATACCTCATCTGAGAGGTTCTAATACTTAAAGAGTTTATCCTTTAAAGTGAAAATGACTTTGTACCATAAAATAGCCCCAAAGGCACTCTCCAGGGTCTTTATTTTCTTCCTTTTTTGGGGGGAGGGTCATTTTCTTTTCTTTTCTTTTTTTTTTAACCTGGTTTTGGAATTACTTTATCCACTTTGGTTACTTCGAACAACTTTTCCATTTTGGGGTGGGGGGGTGCGGGGTCTACACTTCTTACATTGTGATCATTGTCTCAGTGAAGTTCTTTTGTCTTAAAAGATTCATGGTAACACAAAATGTATTTTACTGCTACAACTAAAATGTATTTATAATAAAATGCCTTTTTAATAATTTGGAGATTGGTTTATTGCCTGCGAACCACAATTCCCTGCTTTCTTTTACTTTTAGGATCCAAGGTCTGCCAGAAGTTAGGCACAGCACCTTGACCTCGTTCATGATACTAGCCATGAAACTAGCCGCAGTAACAGCTCAGTGTTCATTTGTAAAATTCGAACCAGTTTCTGGAAATCTATGACTTGACTTAAATCTCTTAAACCTCAGCGGTAGCAAAGGCCTGTCATATTTATGAGGGCCTAAGGTGTGACAAAATGTACCGGTCTCAGAGAAGTTGCCATTCAACGCAGATCTGAGGAACTGGGAAGAATCACCAAGGTCGCTTGTTAATGCTGGGCTTGTGCAGCCCAGAGTTAACTACAAAACTTATAAACTTAGTTTGCATCAATATATGATATGGGTGTAATACTAATACATGACAGAGTGGTGTGACAAGCATTAATCCAACTATCCCCCGAACCCCCAAATGCTGGCTGTGCAGAAAATCACCCTGAGTCAGGGTCTTCTTTTTCGCTGGGGGAATAACTCTTTGCATCAGCCATGATGCGATGTTGAGAAGCATTAGCAGGTCGCAGAATGTTGTGGGCCCTGGCTGTTTTATTTTTAACATCTTATTAGTGTGGCACCATAAATCTAAGTTGACTACACTGTGCTTGAAGTTTGTAAATGTTTAAGTGGATAGGACCCTCAGCCTCTCCGAAGGACAATTTATAATCCTTACTCATTGCAGCAAATCAGTTTTTAAGCTGGGTATCTTGCTTTCTTTGAGTTGCACTGATACGACATGACATAAATCGTCTCTGGATTTTGAAAAGAGAAACACCTCTTTACGTATGAATCAAATGGATTTGGAGGACTCCCCGAGCGGCTGTCTGCTCTCGTAGAGGTAAGCCGGGCCCCGTCTTCAGTGGGAAAATGCAAATAAGACCCCCAGATGTTAATCCCTGTGTCACTTAGGTGCTCTAAGGATATTGTCCCGAGAATGAGATTAGTGTGAAAGTTCGCGGGAAAATACAGTTTCATCAACACTGCAAGGTGGGAACATGGCATAGGGAGGGAGAGCAGGTCAAGCACGGAGACGGGAAGGAAGTTGGCTTAGCGGTCCGTGCTGGGCGCAGGGTTGTCTGTCTGCCTTTAGCTTGGTTGAACTGCAGCATCCAAACACCCACGTGGGTGGTTCCAAGTGGCTCTAGGTCCCTTGATCTGAAATGGACTTTGCTGCTTGGCCCACAGAGCATCCTCCAAATGAAACAACCCCCTGGTGGACCGAAGTCCTTTTCTTCTGGTTTGAAGAACCCCGTCCTGCCCCAGTGCGTCCTGCCCACCGCAGCCAGGCTCATTTTTCTGAAGCAGACCCATTCGTTGTGCTCTTTTTCTGACAAGCCCTCAGTGGTCTGCTGTGACATCCTGAATTTCTTTTTTTTCTTTTTTTTTTTTTTGATTTATTTATTTATTTATTTGACAGAGAGAGAGTACAAGTAGGCAGAGAGGCAGGCAGAGAGAGAGAGGAGGAAGCAGGCTCCCTGCTGAGCAGAGAGCCCGATGTGGGACTCGATCCCAGGACCCTGAGATCATGACCTGAGCCGAAGGCAGCAGTTTAACCCACTGAGCCACCCAGGCGCCCGACATCCTGAATTTCTTAATTGGACTTTGGAGGCATCTCCCCACCCCGACCCCGTCCTCCAGGCACCGCATAGGGCAGACCAAATCAGACCACTTGCCATTCCCCTCCACACCCCACACCCCCGGGAGGAGCCCCTGGCATCCTTGCCTCTGTACTTTGGGGCATGCCTTCGGCACTCCTGCCTCCAAACCCAGGTCCCCTTTGCGGCGCTCTGCTTGCTCGAGACTCTGCAAACTCCAGCAGTTGGAATTAGCCCCCTTTACTCGCTGCATGCGATCACGCCTTCCCCTTCTGCTATCCCAGTGTGTGCTTCACAGGCAGGGGGCTGTGAGTTTGTGGGTGACAGAGACAGTGTCCTGTGACCTCTCCACCTTCAGGCCCTATGCCTTTTACATAGCAGGCCCTCGAGCACTCGCAGAGCTGGCTGGCTCCCGGGCTTCGATCCGAGCGGCACTTCGAGACACTCCCCTCTGCACTGATGTCCTCTGCCAACGCAGCGCAGCCAGGTGACAGCTGGGCCGGAGTGATGGCCTGGGGAGCTGGAGGAATGAGCTGTCCTGCGTGGTGACGTCCCCACCCGCTCCACACCGCTCCCAGAGCAGGGACAAAGCAGCAGCATTCACCAGTATTTGGTGTCTTAGCAGGTATGACTGTCGGAACCTTTCCTTTGACAACTTCACCACGGTCGTGTCAATTATTTATTTATTTATTTATTTAAAAGATTTTTGTTTATTTATTTGACAGACAGAGATCACAAGCAGGCAGAGAGGCAGGCAGAGAGAGTGAGAGGGAAGCACGTCCCCGCTGAGCAGAGAGCCCGATGCGGGACTCGATCCCAGGACCCTGAGATCATGACCTGAGCCAAAGGCAGCGGCTTAACCTACTGAGCCACCCAGGTGCCCTGGTCATGTCAGTTTTGATGGATGCTGCCTGCTTTAGCTTGTCCCAGTCTGCCGGCGCATACCGGCCCTGCAGAGCTGGGGAAAGTGATGAAATGCCCTTTCGTCCAAAGCCAGCTCTGGTTGGTTATAAATCCACAGAGGGCGGTAATTAAATTGAACAGAAGCTACAGCTTGCAAAATCCATGGCATTATCCCACTCTTAGCTCATTAAAACTGCTGCCCTACAAATTGATTTGAGCCACTGTTTCGGGAAACTGTGATGCCAATCCCCGGGAAGAACGTGGCTCTGATGAGGTGCTTGGAGGAGCCAACAAAGGATTCTGGAAGGTGGGCGTGGCTGGCGGGCTTTGGGCTCCCCGGCAAAGCAAAGGGGAGGAGAAAATGGGGTGTCTGCCTTTTGGTCGCAATCTCGAGGCATCTGGCTATGAGCGGAGCACCTGGCAATTTGGAGACCTCGCAAGGGGAACTTGGAAATGTTCTAATTAGTCTTTAGGGTCTTGTCCCCTTTGTGTGCGAAAGACCTGAGAGGGAGCCAGGAGGGAAGGGGCCGAAGTCAGGGAGTGGGTGGCTCTGTGCCGCTCCCCCAAACCCACCTGCTGCTCAGGCTTTCATCCGTCTGGAAGCCAGACGTGTCCGTGTTTTTACAAAGCTGAACAGGAGTGGGTGCTCTGGGCGGAGGCGCTTCTAAGGGAAGGTTTTGAGGGTTCAAATCCTTTTAGCTTCCTGACCGGGCTGAAAGCCGGTTACATAACCCGAGACAAAAGTAACGGGGAATGGCTGGAAGGTGGGTAAGCCGGGCTTTCTCTGATGACTCAGACCTCCTCCTCCTCGGGGTGACCCTGGAGGCCTGTGAGGGCTCACATCATCCCCTTGGGCCGCTGCTGCTAACAGGGCAGAAGAGAAAACTATTCTGGGAGGGTGGGGGGGGGTGGCGGGGATGTGCGTGATCCAGCGTAATTACAAGTAGTTTTGAGCCTTTCAGTCAAGCGCTTCTGGAAACCTGTCTGTTCGCCGGGGCTGCCGGCTGCAGTGCTCTGGCCCCGATGTCCATCCCCTCCACCCGGAGCCCCGCGGCCTGGGCCGAGCGCGGGGACCGACCACTCCGGCTGCGGACACCCGAGGCCCGGGGACCAGAGCTCTGCCAAGCTCTCTCTCACCTCGAGTGGCTCCCTGAGGCCTCCCTGTCCGTCTTCCTCCGTGGCCTCCCCACTCTTGTCTCCCTCACCAGCACGGTCCAGGGGTCACCAGCGCAGCCCGGGGGGGTGGGCACCGAGCATGGTCTATGGGGCACTACGCGGAGGGTTTGGAGGGACGGCTGTGGGGAAGGTTCTAGCTGCTGGGAAGGTTCTAGCTGCTGGGATCATTCCGAAGAAAGTAGAGCCCTGCCCTTTAAAGAGTTTCTAACCCGCCAAGGCACACAGACACGGCAAATTGCTCCGAATGGGGTAAGTCATGGGACCGTGAGTGAGCACAGGGTCAAGGGCACAAGAAGGAGGGAAGCATGAATTTTGCATGAGGGGCTGGAGAACATGCCACCTTGTGATGTCTGAGCGGGGCCCTGTGGAATAGTAGGTTCAGGAAAGGGGCAGGCCCTGTGCCTTCTGTGCTGCCGAGACCGGCCCCAAACCCCTGGCTCTTCAGATTTAAATCCTCCACCATGAACTGTCAACTCCTGAAGGACAGGACCGGGCGCGATCCCGCCTTCCCGCTGGCACGCAACAGCGATGACCGAATCGTGGTCCCCCAAAGATGTCCGCATCCGAATCCTCACGCCTGGAGACCCTCGGCCCTCCTCCTAACCCCGGGGACCTGAGACTTTTTGTGAAAGAAAGGGACTTGGCCAATGTGATTTAAGTTAAGGATCTTGAGATGGGGAGATTATCTTGGATTATCTGGATGGGCCCAGGACAAGCGCAAAGGTCCTAATTAGAGGCAAGCAGCGGGAGCCAAAGTCAGAGAAGCAGACGTGATGGCAGAAGCAGGGGTCGGAATGCACACACCAGGGAAGGGAGGCGGCCTCTAGGAGCTGGACGTCCCCACCCGGACTGCCCGAAGGAGCCAGCCCTGCCAGCACCTTGGTTTGGGCCGTGTAAGAGTCATTTCTGACTTCTGCCCCCAGATCTGTAAGAGAATAAATGTGTTATTTTTAGCCATTGAGTTTGTGTGGTTTGTTACAGCATCAGAAGGAAATGGAGACGGTCTGGAAGCGCATACTCCGTTAAGCAAAGGACAGATGGGGACGGCCGGGTGTGTCTGGAAAAGTCTCCCTTGGTGGCCTCTGCTGAGGACCCAGGGTGGCGGAGCCTGGCCTCAGGTGGCCCGGGCGGCCGCCAGGGAGCAAGACGAGGGCGTGGGCTTGGGAGTCGCTTCAGGAGGAGGGTCTGTGAAGTGGGCTTGGTGAGCAAGCCGGGGGGCTGTCCGGTGAGCAAGCCGGGAGCCTGTCCGAGGATCGACAGCAGTCCGTGGCTTGGGCGGACGGGTAGGCAAGACGCCATCCAACGGAAGCAACAAAAAATGGAGGGGAGGTTTGGCTAAGAAGTGAGAGGTTGGGTCTGGACATCTGTGTCTGGGGTGCTTTGGAGGGTCTGGGGTACAGAAGGAGGCACAGGCCGGGATGGGTACCTAGGGCCGGGGAAAGGGTGACATTTCTCAGCCACTGTCATGTGGGATGAGGAGGCTGAAGATGGGAGACTTGGAAACCACCAGCGTAAGGGGTGGGTGGGAAGAGCAGGAACCCTGTAAAGAAAAAGAGGGCAAAGAGAAAAATACAGGGAATTTCTAGAAGGAGCAGAGGCTCAAAGTACAAAATGCTGCTGCAGGAGCCATGCCTTGTGTGGGGATGGATTTATGGCCTCAGTGGCTGCAAACAGGGGTCACCATGAAATGTGGGCAAGAGGGGGCTGTAGGCAGCTGCATCCCTACCTGAACAGCAGCCATCAGTGTAATGGATACGTTCCACGTCGTGGGTTTCTTAGTCCCTGCCTCTGCTTCAGATCTTTTCTGAAGGTGGGCAGGGTATAAATTAGAAATGAATTTGTAAATAAAATATTTGATCCAAATGGGACAGGCCACGCTGGCAGGGGAAATATTGCTGCAGGATGATGGGGTTAAAATCCAACTTTATTGGGGCAGTCAGGAAAAATAGAGGTAGACCCGGGTCCTTGAAAGTTTTAGTCTCAAGGAGGGATTAGTAAGCGCCAAACCGCTTGGCCAGGACCTTCTATGAGTTAGCCAAAGAGAGGGTGAGATGTCTCCCCTCCCCTGTCCCGGTTACTGGACAGAGGTCAGGTGAGGACTGACTGGTAAAGGGTCCTGGTTAGACATTGGCAAAGCAGCAGCCTCGCTTCAGTTTTCTCCTGTGTACATGGGGACGTTTGTGGCTACTTTCCCCGTGATGCCACGCCCCACGAGCATGACAGTAGGACAAAGCAATAATTTGGATCCCGTCTTCACGTAAAGCCTCGATATGATATTCATCATGGATATTTTCCAATAGTTTTTTTATTCCTTTCCTTTTTTTAAAAAAAAATAACATAATGTGTTATTTGCTTCAGGGGTACAGGTCTGTGAATCATCAGTCTTACACAATTCACAGCACTGCAATAGTTTTGATTTAAGAAATGTCACACTTGGTAGATATCCAGAAGAATTGCAAACAGAGTCATGAAGACACACTTGAACGCCCATGTTCACAGCAGCATTATTCACAAGAGCCAGAAGGTGGCAGCCCCCAAGTGTCCATTAGCGGATGAATGGATCAGCGAAACGTGGTAGAATCAGCCATACAATGGAATACTACTCAGCCTTGAAAAGGAAAGAGATTCTGATACAGGCTCCCACGTGGATGAACCTGGAGAATGCTAAGTGAGATTAACCAGACAGAAAAGGACAAAAACTGTATGATTTCACTGGAGTAGCCAACTTCATAGAGACAGAAAGGAGAATGGTAGTTACCCCGGGCTTGGGAGCGGGGAGCAGGGAGTTGGTTAGTAGAGGCAGAGTTTCAGTTCAGGACAATGGAGAGTTCTGGAGATGGGTCACATGACAATGTAAATGTGCTTAACGTTACTGACCTGCACACTTAGAGGTGGCTAAGATGGTGGGGGGAGTGCCTGTCGGTTGAGCGTCCGACTCTTGGTTTTAGCTCAGGTCATGATCTCAGGGTTGTGAGATGGAGCCCCGTGTCAGGCTCCCCGCCCAGGGCAGACTCTCCCTTTACCCCTCCCCACCACTCTTTCTCTCTCAAGCAAATGAGTCTTTAAAAAAAAAAAAAAATGGTTAAGATGGTACATGTTATGCTTTGTGTATTTTACCACAGTTAAAAAAAAGAAATCTCACACGCAAATATTTCTTCATAACCGAATGGCTAGTCCTGGGTCCTCAGGGAATCCAGTGAATTCTAAGGAGCCGAGAGAGTGAAGGTGTGTGAGACCTTGATCCGGTGGCGGTGACATGCACACAACCCAAGGAAGGGGGTGGGAGACCTGTGTGATAGCTTAGCTTGGGGGTCCTCCGAGCATGGTCTGACTGCACCCCAGGGGATACCTTGCAGGGTCCCCAGCCAGACCCAGGCGGAGGAAGATGGACCGACTACCCCTTGTGGACCGACCACCTTCCTGGCAAGTGTAGGTCAGTGGGCCGGGGAGAGAAGCCCGTTTTCCTTCCTTGGTTTGGTGGCTCTGCTTCTCTTTTGGCATAGGGCTCTGTTTTGCCTTATTGTGACATACTTCTCCCCACGGCGGAAGCTGGAGCTGATGCGATCATGCGTGGGTCTCTGCCAGCTTCCCTCAGATGCTTTTGTGTGCAAAGCAGTTTCGGGCGCACCTAGGAAACTCTCGAAAGAGTTCAAGTCCTGGGAAACCAAACGTGATCTGTTCAGCTGGTATTCCACTCCGAGGGGATCTGTTGTGTCGAAAACACGGGCGCCCACGTAAGGGTGTAAAATGCACACCGATGAGAACACTGACTTCCAAAATGGAGTTTGTGGGATGAGGTCATCTGTCTTCCTTCCTACTCCTAAACTGCGGCCCGAACTCCCTGGCTGGCCCAGACTTGCGTTTTCCCGTTCTCTTACCTGCAGCATGTTTGCTCTCGGGTTCTGTCTCTGCCTCTTTGGGACAGTGACCCATGGGGGGCTGTAGGGCCACGTGGGGCCGTGCATTGTCCTCCAGGACTCACCTGCCCCACCCCCCTTCTCTGCAGGTCCCGGCTTTGGCTTCCTGACATTTTGTCACCCTGCTCTCTTTGATCCTTTTGCTTTCACAATCATGTGCCAGCCATTTGCACTGCCCAGGGCTGCAGAGAAGGCTGGGCTGTGCTCTCTGTCCCCCAGGCTCCCGGGCCAGCCCCTCAAGCCCAGCCCAAACCCCCGAGACAACAGGGAGGCATCTGGACAAGCCCTACCACGAGACCCGCCAGATGTCCCCAGACTCATGCTTCTTCCTTTATTTTTTTTTTAAAGATTTTGTTTATTTATTTGACAGAGAGAGAGAGATCACAAGTAGGCAGAGAGGTAGGCAGAGAAAGAGGGGGAAGCAGGCTCCCTGCTACGGGGAGAGCCTGATGCAGGGCTCGATCCCAGGATCCTGGGACCATGACCTGAGACGAACCAAGGCAGACGCTCAACCAACAGAGCCTCCCAGGCATCCTTGAGTCACTTTTTCCTTGACAGTTCCAATAAAACTTTATTATACAGACACTGAAATGGAAGGACCCTGGGATCATGACCTGAGCTGAAGGCAGAGGTTTTAACCCACTGAGCCACCCGGCGCCCCTAGCTTCTTCCTTTTAAATTGTTCTAAGAACGAATAGGTCTCTTGGCTCTCCTGTCACCGACGGGAACAGTGAGAGGTGAATTAGCTGACTGACGAGTGTACGGTTACTCCAGAAAAGGGTTCAGCAAACTGTTTCCAGAAAGGGTAAGGTAGTGTGAGCCAGACGGCTTGTCTCGGTTTATACCAGATTCTTCCCTATTGCAAGAGTTTATTACTGATTAAAATACGCCCTTACCACTTGAGTGATTTGTTTTTTCTTTTCTTTTTTAAAAGAAGATTTCATTTGTTTATTCATGAGAAACAGAGAGGGACAGAGAGAGACAGAGGGGCACAGGGAGAAGCAGGCTTCTGGCTGAGCAGGGAGCCCGACACGGGGCTCGATCCCAGGATTCTGGGATCATGACCTGAGCCAAACCAAGCTAGACGCTCAACCAACAGAGCCTCCCAGGCATCCTTGAGCAATTTTTTCCTTGACAGTTCCAATAAAACTTTATTATACGGCCAATGAAATGGAAGTACTTTCCAAATATCATAAAATATTCTTCTATTGGTTTTTTAAAAAAGATTTTATTTACTTGACAGAGAGAGATCACAAGTAGGCAGAGAGGCAGGCAAAGAGGGGGAAACAAGCTCCCTGCAGAGAGCCCGATGTGGGACTCAATTCCAGGACCCTGAGATCATGACCTGAGCCGAAGGCAGAGGCTTAACCCATTGAGCCACCCAGGCGCCCCTCTTCTGATTTTTAAAAACCATTTAAAATTGTAAAAACCATTCTTAGTTTGCAGACTATATCACAGCTGGCGGCAGGCCAGGTGTGGCCCTACCGGCCAAGTTTGCCACCCCTGCTGTAGAGGAATGAGGGCTCCCCAGGACTGCTGGTGCATGTTCAAGGCAAGGAGCACGGAGATCCCCTCTGCCACCTGTGTCTGACTTCCCATTTCTGAGGGTTGGGTGAAAAGGATGGAGTTTGGAAGGTAGAAAGTGTAAATTACGACACTCCGGGGGACCCTAGGTGTCTAACTGCTAAGCCCTGCTTCCTGATGTTCATTGCAACAAAAATCCAGCATCTGAAATCAGACCCGGGCCGTGCTGCTGCTGGAGTGCTGTGTTAGCACTTGGAGGCTGGCATGCTGGGGCTCTGGAAATAACCCCTCCTTATTTTTAACACCCTTGCCTAGTCAGATTGTCTCTGGTTTCTCCCAGAGAAAATCCCAGGGCCCAGCGACCCAAGCTGGAATTCAGAACCTCTAAGTCTTATTGGTAAACAAGACCCCGTTATCCCGTCATCCCCCCTCCCCATCATGCACCTGCTTCCCTACAAAAGTAGGGAACAACGCCAGGGGGACATGCTTTTCTTCCCACTTCAGGGTCATGGGGCCCCTGGGCCATCTAAGGTCAGGAATCCAACCAAGCAATTTGTATGCAAGATGCAAGGAAAAGGTAAGTTTTCAAAGAGCTTTTATTTCAAACATAGTCAGACTCTACCCAGTTAAAAAATGCTCCTCAGGTGTCTTGGAAACCAAGGAGGGAACGTTCAGTTCACTGGAAAGGGTGTCTTGTCCCAGAGGAGGAGGGAGGGGCTGGCTATTTACACGGGCAGCACCGGGACTGGCAAATGAGCACAGGGCGTCCCTATAGGGCTCAGGGAGGACACCTGGACCCTGCTTATTAAAGACAGCTGGCTCAGCGAGGCCCACGTGCAGCTCCAGGGGAAGGTGGGTCCTCGCCAGACACCTGCGCACCTGCCAACCCCGCCGTCCCCCTCCCACCCCGGGCAGGTGTGGATCATGTCCACTTGCTGGATTCCCAGGGGAGCCTGTCATAGCCCAGAGAAGGGCTCAGAGATGGAAGCGGCAGCGGACGTCGTGGGGTAGGTGCGACCGAGGACAGGGAAATCTCCCGCCTCCTCTCTAGAACGTTCTGGGCCAGGCTCGGCTTCCCGAAGGGAAAGCCCCAAGGCGGGGCTGGGGCTCCGGGAGGGCTAGTGCTCGGGCTCGGCGTCCATGCACGACTCCCAGGGGTTCTGGGGCATTCGAGGCAAGGAGAGGAGCAGGAGAGCCAGGCCGCCGAGGAAGAGGAGGACGAAGGCGGAGCAGGCGCAGGCGAAGGACCAGGAGTAGGAGTACTCGATCCACACGGTGTGCTCGCTGTCGATCATGCGCGTCACCGACTGCCGCGTCACCTCCACCGACACGAAGATGCACAGGCCTGGGGCGGAGCGGGACCTTCAGGGCCGGCGCCGAGAACGCCCAGGCCCAGCTCGGAGCCGGGGTCCCGCCCGCCGCCCGCCCCGCGCGTGAGCCGCGTCTCGATCCTTCCGGTCGGTGCTGGCGACCAGCCTGGCTCTCCGCACCACCGATGCCCGCGCAGAGCGCACAGGCGGCCCGGATCGGCGTCCCCGAGGGGGGGCTGCGGCTCGGCCCAGCTGGCTCCCCACCCCCTGGTGGCTGCAGAGCCGGCGGCCGCGCTCCCTCGCCCGGGCCAGGGTGGGGAGGGGGCCCGCGCTACCTGCGAAGGCGTAGAACATGGACGCGGGCCTCAACAGGTAATCCCGCTTCTTCCGGAAGGACAGCAGCGCGCACGTGGTCCCCATGATGATGAAGCCCAGGCTGAAGACGGCGATGGCGGCGGCCGAGATGCTGTACTCTGCGGGACAGGGGCGGGCGCGGCACCGCGGCTCAGCGGCGGCCTCTCGGCGGCTGGACGGCTGGTGCCGCGCGTCCTTGTGCCCATGGCTCTCGGGAGCCATGGTCCCCAGGGTCCGCGACGAAACCCCTCACTCAGGGTCACACAGCGGGGACAACAGGCCCCCTTCCCACTCCCGGGGTGGGGGTGGTGGCGAAGCTACAGGTTCCCCCTCGGTGGGGGACAGAGGCCTGGCAGCAGGCGGTGGGGACGGGGGCGCACGTGGCCGCAGACCTTTCTGGAGCACAAAGCTTCTTGGGAGCCAGGGAGCCTCGGGCGGCAAGCAGCCGCAGCAGGTGTGGCTTGTTCCAGAGCCCTGTGCGTGATCGTGTGTGTGCGCGCGCGCCCCGCATGTGCAGAGACTGACCGAGCGGGCATGCTCATGTGTGCGCGCTGTGTGCCCACACTGTGTGCAGGGCCCGCACCCGTGCCGAGAAGGTCCCTGCGGCACACGCGCTCCGAGACCCCTGGACCGCTCCCCGGGTTCCCCCCATGGGGCGGGATACAGGCAGGCGACAGAGGGAATCAGCTCCCCGCGGGCTCTGATCCGCCCTGAAGACCAGCACCGGGCGCTGGAGTCCTGTTCCATTTCCCGGTCACTCCGGCCTCCCCGCGGGCCCGGCAGGAAGACGACTGCGGGGCCTTCCAGGAAACGTCTCCTTCCAGGCTCCCTCCGGATTGCCGGCCACTGGGGTTGTGCTCTCAGAGCGCAGAGCGTCAGGCTCAGCCGCTTTCCCTCGCAGGCGGCGAAGACAGGGCTTTTGGGTCAAATGACTTTGTGGCTCAGCCGTCTGGCCTGGGGGCTCTCTTCCTGACCCTCCCTGCTTTCGCCCACCCCACTCACCTTTCTGAGTAGTGACTTCGAAGATCTCCGAGGTCTCGCCTGGGTTAAAATGCCTGAAGTAGGAACAGTTTTTCTCTGCAAAGGAGGGAGACAGCCTGTGAGTTGAGACCGAAGGCCGGCAGACCCGCCAGAGGCTCCACCAAGAGAGGGTGAGTGTGATATCACCCCCCCCCCCCAGGGGCCCTTCTCACCCTAAACCCAGAATCTGAGCCAAAACTAACATCTTTCTCCACCCTTACACCAAAATTTCAGTAGGATAAGGGGGTTTCGTGAGAGGCTAGGAGATCTTCAGGAAGCAAAGACTGACTGAGTGGAGAGGGCAGAGTACTGTGGGTAGTGAGCCCATTAGGCAGATGGGATAGCTGAGGCTCAGGAACACGTTTTTCCGGGGAGGGGGGCAGGGAATACCAGCTACAAAGGGCCAGATGGTGGTTCTCACCTAGGCCTTGTTGGGGAAGGTCTGGAAACACATTTGGAGTCACAACTGGCAGGGGTAACTTGGCATGTAGAGGATAGAGGTCCGGAATACTGCTAATCACCCTGCAACTTCAGGACAGCCCCTCACAGCATAGAATTAACTGGCTTCAGTCTATCAGTAGGGCTGAGTTTGAGAAAGCCTGATCACACCAACATCTAGGGCTGTCTTTGCTATGGATATCCGGGCCCATCCTGATGCACTGGGTGTGACCGTGAAGCAAGTGATGTTTTTCAAAAGCTTTCCAGAAGATTCTGATGCTCACCCAGTTTGGAAAGCTCTGCTCCAGGTCTCTTAAAATGCCCCACAGAGAGATTTTCTGAGTGGACCAATGGATGGATTTGGGTGGAGGGTAGGGAACTTCCATTCAAGGGCCAAATGTGAGCGACCATTATGTCATTTCATCAGACCCTTCACACCTGTGACTAGACACAACCTCCCTTGACAGGTGCTTGTTCTAGCGGATTAGTGTCAAAAAAGCTATAGAAGATGTGTGAACAGCAGGACTAAAAATCTGGATTTGATGGGGCCCAGAGGAAGGACTCAGAACAAAGAGATTCGAGCTGGTTTTAAACACAATTTCAGGCATAATTTCTCTTCCATTTTTCTCCCTTAATTTCTCTTGTAACTTGACATCAAAGGATATTCATACTGCTTATTGAGTACAGTTTAATATCCTTTACTCTGTTTTTAGGAAGTAGGTGAATGGTTGTCTTAAAAATATATATTATTTTCTGTTTCTTTTTAAAAAAATTAAATTGGGTTGCTTTTTATTTGTGTGAGGCCCTCCATTGATTTCTTTTTCCTGTGGGTCCATGACGCTCAGTAGAAAACACCTCCACTCCTCGTTTAGATGGCCTCTAGGTTGTGCATTCATTTCTTCACTTTCAGGCTATGTTTAAATTACTGAGATGATTATTGATGCTGGGTGTCCTTTGGAAAGTTACCAGAGGTGTTGCCAAATCATAGCTTTCATTGGTCTGCAGGCTTTCTTCTATGTGACCTAAGTCATCTTATTGCCACTTAAGCCTATGGCCTCCCAGTCCTCCCTTCCCCCAGTGTCAGGGTTGCTGCTCCTCCCATGATGGAGAAGGAAATGACCCCTGGAGATGAGCCAGGTTTAGCAGCAGTAAATATTCTGCGAGGTAAACAGCCATCTCTCTGAGCTTCTATATTTAAATCACTTTCCTTTCGAGCAGAGTTACCTGGAGTGTCTGAATGCCGGCGGTGATGTCAGATTAATGCTGTTCTTTTCTCTCTCACAGCTTCCGGTGCTATTTTAAAACATAATGCAACTCTCTTCTATTCGTTAGATTATTAGCTCTAGATTCTTTTAAATCACTGCTTCAGAATGGCTCTTGCTCTGTCGTAAGTCGCCATGTGTGTCTCCCTCTGGACAAAGGACCATTTCTGTTTCATTCTTTAAGGGCCAATTTCAGTTGTCATTGAAAACCCTCTGAAAAGAATTGACTGGATTCAAGTGTATTTCACGGTCAGCTGCCTCCCTGACTACTCGCAATCTGGGAGTTGAAAGCTTTTGGAGCCAAGGGCCGTGAGATGAAGGCCCATCAGAGCCCAAAGCATGGAGCTATTGGGCAGCTCCGGGCTGCTGGGCCGCTGTCGCCGAGGGAGTGTTTGTGTTGTCAGCCTCCCCCCAACCCCAGATCGGTGGCAGGCTCCAGCCTGACAGACCGCCGTATGCATGAAACCCATCTTAGCTCGGGTCATAGTGGGATGCTGCATGTCTTAGGAAGCCTGCCTGTGGATTTTCTTGGGGAGATTTTCCCCTTCAGTGACCCAGGGACACTCCTACTCCCTCTCCTCCCCTATTACATGATATCACGTTGTGTGGAATAGGAGACACCCAATGGAAGGGATTCCCACACCGGGCATCCGGAAGGCTCCGCTGCTCTCTGATCGGGCTGAGCTTAGGGCAAGAGAATGGTTGGGCTAACCCTGTCCCCTCTCTTGAACTCAGCACGTAAGCTAGGCCAGCGTCTTCTGCCCTGAACCTTGGGGCAACATCAGCTCAAGGGCCCCATGGCTGCCCATATAAGACCACAAACCCCTTCATGGTCCCTGATGACTCCAGCAGGGGTTGGGGGACATGTTAGACCCAGGTACCATTTCAGACACTTCCAGCACCAACAAGATGCTCATTCAGGAAAAATCAAGCTGGGCATCTGCCCGTGTCACCGAAGGTTGCGTAGCGTCCTGCTGAGGTGGGCAGACCTCGCTTCTGCCCCTTTGTCTGCAGGGTTCTGGGTACACTCGGCATCGAGAGCAGCTTGAAAAGGAAGGACACCAGAGACAGGTCTGGTGTGGGCCACTTAGTCACAGGTGAGGGGCTTGGAGGAGAAGGGCAGTGGTAGCTCTCTGACAACTGTGTAGGTTCTGAGTCTTCCTGCTTCTGCCTTTCTGATGTCCTTCCATGCCTTTCCTGAGCTTCCATCAGAGCTGCACAAAACTCAGGGCTTCGAGCTTGGTCTTCATGGATGATAGCCCCTTCACTGGGGGCTTGCCAAAGAAGCAAGTGCTTTGGATCAAGTCAGTGGCGATTCCAATGTCAGGGTGATGGTCTCGGACTAATATTCAGGAAGTTGAAAGTTCCCCCGGCTTCCTTTGTCTCTGCAAAGGGCCCATGGCGACTCTAATGTTTGTATTTCTATTTTTCGGTATTCCAGAAATGTCTGTCATTCACCGTCATAAGACTCAGTGGTCTAAAAATTTAAGTAGGTTATTCCTTAAAAAATATGGTGAACTCAGGGCACGTGGGTGGCTCAGTTGAGGGTCCAGCTCTTGGTTTCAGCTCAGGTCGTGATCTTGGGGTCATGAGACTGAATGCCATTCCGGCTCTGCACTGGGCTTGGAGTCTGCTTAAGGCTCTCACTCTCCCTCTGCCCCTCTCCTCTGCTTTCTCTCTCAACAAAAATAAATCTTTAAAAATAATATGGTGAATTCAGCTATTAAGCTTGACTGTGGTTGGAGAGTCCTGGCTACACAAGCATTCTGGTTAAGGGAATGATAACACACAACTATATCTAACTGCCCATTTGAAACAACAACAACAACAAAAGGCATGTTTGACTCTAACCTGAACTTAAGTTAATGCAGGTTTCCTCTGATAGTTGGGATAACTTCTGTGATTAAGGGGTACTTCTGGGTTATCACTGAGAATGTATCAGTGTACCCAGTGCTGGTTGATGCAGACTTTAATATCTTAAAAAAAAAAATACCTTGTTGGTTGACACAAAACTAAGGGAACTAGTGACTTAAGCATTGGAAAAAAAAATAGTTCACTTACTTATTACTTGCATCAATGCCAGGGCTGTCTTCACCCTTTTTTGTAAAAGTAGTTCTTGGTGCTCCCGACAGTGGTTTCTCTGTGCTCTGTCTCCCCTTACCACTCGGATTGAGAACTTTTGTCAAGTGGATTGAAGAAATCCCCAAGACCCAAGCCCAGAAAGTCAGAGCATTGCTGTTCTATTGCGGGGGGTGGGGGCGTCTGGTTATGGCCTGGGTCTCTAGCATGGGCTCATGTGGATGGGAAAGGGAGTCCCTGAAATTCTTGATGCTCTTTCCTATGGCTCCAGTTCCTGCACCAGGTACTGGAGGAGAGGACAGGCCATATGGGAAGTGGGGTACTGGGGCAGTCTGCTGCCTTAGCCTGGAGAGATAGAGCCTGAGACAAACAGCATTCTGCCCAACCCAAAAGCAGGGGATGTCCCCTCTGGGGTGATTCACTTGGGCTTTCAGACAGACAGCCTCTCCTGACAATGGGGTAAGGCCCTACTCTTACTCTGAAGGTGTTAGAATTAACCTCAGATGTCGATCTTTGCATGACCGTTCTTCTAAAGCTCTTTGGGTCTGTGGGAAAAACCAAATTAGACAATTTATGTCCTCAGAGCCTCCAGCGTTCTGTGGCTCAATGGGACCTTGGAAAGTCTCCTCTATGGAACCAGCTCCTAGTTGAGCGTCTTTCAAACCATGTCATGTCAAAAGTTGGCCTCCTAAGTGTTTGCCTGGATGGCAGCTTTTTGGAGTTGTGTTCGTATGTACCGTGGGGGGTATTGTATGGCAGTGGGCTGGAGAGACAAGGGGCTCTGAATCTGAGCCCTGGGTGTTGAATTTGTGACCAGGTTAGCTTTGGGAAGGCCACTCTGAGTCTCAGCTTTTGCACATGTAGAATGAGAACCACCTGAAGAATGTGAGCCTCCTTACTGGGCTGTTGTGAAGTAGTCTAATGTAGTGACCAAGAAGGAGAATTTTAGGGGCATGAACTCTAGCTGCTCTGCCATGGTAATTGGGTGACCCCGGTCAAGTGACTCAACCTCTCTGTGACTCATTTTGTTTATCTGTGAGGTGGAATGATGATAATAGTACAGGTCTCATAGAGGATTTTGTGAGGATTAGTTGAGTGCATCTTTATTTCTCTTTGTCATCCCACTGCCTTCTGGCCTCCATGGTTTCTGGAAAAACATCAGCTGTAAATCCTACCTTAATAAGATCTCTTGTATGTGATGAGTCATTTCTTGCTGCTTCCAAGATTCTGGGTCTTTATCTTTCAGCAGTTTTGATCATGATGCCTCTAGGTGTGGATTTATCCTACTAGAATGTGTTAAGCACCATGGATTTATAGATCAATATTTTTCATCAAATTTAGAAACTTTTCAGCCATTATTGTTCTGCTTTTCTGCTTCCTGCTGCTTTCTCTCGCCCTTCCATCTGGGACCACCATTATGCATATATTGCTCATTTGATACTATCCCGCAGGTCTCTGAGGCTCTGTTCATTTTTCTTCCTTTTTTCCCGTCTATTCCTCACACTAGCTAATCACAATCGATCGATCTTCAAGTTCACTTATTCTTTTTTGCACCTGCTCAGATCTGTGCTCGAAACCTTCTAGTGAATTTTCCATTTCAATTATTACAGTTCTCAATTCCAGAATTTCTATTTGGTACTTTTGTTTATTTTCTTGTGTGTGTGTGTGTTTTTTTTTCAAAGATTTATTTAGTTATTAGAGAGAGAGCGCACAATTAGGAGGGGCAGAGGGAGGGGGAGAGAGAATCTCAAGCAGACTCTGTGCTGAGCGTGGAGCCCAATGTGGGGCTTGATCTCATGACCCTGAGAACATGACCTGAGCTGAAACCAAGAGTTGGACACTTAAACAACCACCCAGGCACCCCAAAGTATTTTTTTTTAAGTGACTCCATGCCCAGGGCAGAGTGAAACATGGGGCTTGAACTCATGCTATTACATCCTTTTACAGTAATTTCTATCTCTTTATTGATAATTTCTATTATGAGACATCATTCTCATCTTTTGTTGTTTAGACTTTTTCTTAGTTCTTTGAATGTATTCTGATTTAAAGTCTGTAGGTCCAACATCTGGGCTTTCTTAAGGATCTGTTGATTGGTTTTATCCCCCTTATGTATGGGCCATACTGTCTTACTTCTTTGCATGTCTTGTGATTTTTTTTTAACTTTAAATTTAAAGCTGGAATATTTAAACAATATGATGAGCCACTCTGGAAATCAGAGTCCCACCTTTCCCTAGGGTCTGTTCTTGTTGGCATTTGCTACTGTTTGTTGAGCAACTTTAATTAATTTTGTAAAGTCTGTTTCCTTTGTCATGCTGGACCACTGAAATCTCTGCTCAGGTAGTTTGGGAACCAGATCACATTTTGTAAAATGCTTGGAATGAATCCATCTCCCATTCTTTACTGAGGGGCTCTGTGCTAAGCAGAGAGCTAAGTGCTCCACTCAGCAACGTTTATTTCTGCCTTAGCTCGCACTTTTTGCTTGCCCACAGCCTCAAGATCAGCCCAAGGTGAGAGCTTAGGACCCTCTCAGGCCTTTCCTTGTACACCATACAGCACAAGGCCTTCTGAATTCTCAGGAACACGGTGGAGCTTCTCAAAGCCACCTATGGACATCTCATTCTCTCGCTTTTTTGGTTAGCCTCCTCTTTGCCCTAACCGTTGTATAATGCCTCAGGAAGCAATGTTAAACAGCTATTAAACAATTAAACATTTGTTTAATTAAAAATATTAAACAATTGTTTCTAATTGTTTTTGACAAACACCCCCTGAGAAAAAGACTGTTTCCACTGATTGAGCCCAGCGTCAGGTCGAATAAAGACAGCCTTGCAAGGGAGAGACTTCCAGGGAACCCCCAGACAGATCAGATAATGACAGTTCTCCAGGAATGAGGCTTTGAAAGGGCTCCAGCTCCATCTGTCCCCTTTGGGGGCTGCCAGGCCGCTAAACTTTCAGCGTTTGCAGGCTGTTGGTTTTCAAGCCTATGCCAGAGTTGGGGAATGGGGAGCAGGAATAGAGCAAGTTTAAGTATCACAGAACTCCCTGTTCTTACTGCAATTCACCTATTTTTCTCAAAGAAGCACTCGCTGGATTACTGCAAGGCTGGTTAATTTCCAGCGTTCTGAAAGAGTGTATTCTGACCAATTTTGCCAGAGTTCTCCTTGTTTTTATGGAGAAGAGGGTTTTTGGAGATTCTTACTCTGCCATTTTTTCTAGTGTCGTTCAAAGTTAAAATGAAGGCACTGAAAGCAGTATTTGGCAGATGGTGCTAGGTTGGTGTTTGTGGTTATTACTGCCGTGAATAAGATTTGAGAGAACATGTATGAACCCTCTTCCTCCCTCCAGCAGAGAGTAATCTCACAGAGCACAGGGAAAGTGGGTGGGGAAGGAAAAAGGTGTCCATCTGCAGAGAAAGGAGAGGGGAGAAGGCAGGAACATACTTCAGAAGCTTGTCGCGGGGAGGGGGCAGGTAGGGCAGGGCTCACAAGTGTGGGAGGGAGGGTTCACTCTGGACCAGGGGAAGAAGGCGTAGAGAGGGTCTCTGTTCAGGCTCAAGGCCAAACCATGCCTGCTGGTCCTCTGTAGCTAACCTCTTGCTTGTTAGTCTCTTCCTTGTACGGGCTTGCCTCAGCTCCCTGCTCATCTGCTCTGTAAACTCACCAGATTTTTAAAAGGCAGGTGCTTCTGAGGACAGGTGGACTGGACCAGAGCAGTGCCTCCCCATGCATGGGCCAGCAAGAACCTGCCTCACCCTGCCCTGCCCTGCCCTGCCCATGGGAGTTGTCTGAGTGATGCGTCTGTTTACGAGCGTGCTCGGCCTCGGCTGAAAGCGTGGGCATGGGAGCTATGCGGATACCCTTCAAGCACATGTCCATGTCCGTTAAAGCCCTCAGCCCTGGGACTCAGTGTTTCTAAGACAGCTGGGTATTTACGAGGCTTCCATGTATCTTAGGGGGGAAATGAGCAAGCCTGGAGTTTTCTAGAGCCAGCGGGAGGGAAAGGAGGAGGAAAAAGACAAGTGGAGGAACGGGGTTTGGGCTCCTTTGTCCCACACACAGATTGCGAGATCTCCGGGGACTTAGCACCAACTTCCGCAGAAGGCAGGCTTCAAGGAACACCCAGTCTGATCGCAGGGGGAATGATTCTGGAAATCAGGTGGGTCCCGGTACTCAGGCTGGTCCACTGCCGCCTTACAGTGACATCGGGGAGCCCTGGAAGGGACTTGATGTCGCTGAGCCCAAGCCCTGGGTTTTACAGGAGGCAGCAGAGGCTGCAATGGGCTTTGTTGACCCCGGAGTCACTGGGGGGCCGTGGGCATTGCGTGACAGAGCCCAGACCTCCCATTCTCCATGCAGGGCTCTTTCCGCAGCATGGGCTCTGTCTGCTGTGAATGTGGGAGGCTCCCCATTTGCAGAATTGTCTGGTCACCCTCACACCAGGTGCTCCCGACAAGGAGCCCACCTTTGATGTGCCGTTCAGTCCCCTGGGGGTGGGGGCAGGAATTGAGGAACACACTTAAAATTTAGCAGCAGCTATGCTTCCCAACCCCGAAGGGGTCTGAGCTCAGAGAATGCACTGGAATGATGGTTTGGACAAAAAGCAGGTCTAGGAGGAGGTCCTGCTTCACAGAGGTGTGGCCTCTGCCGTCAGGCGAGAGCCCCCACCTGGCTGCAGCCTTCACCGTGGCTATCCTGAAACTCTCAAGAACAATCCCTGGGGAGCCCCGCGTTTCCCCTGCGTGCCCCACCGTATGCACTTTCTGGCCGATCCAGCCTGGGGGTGCGGAACGCAAGTGCCCATGGGTCCCTCCGGCCACTTAGCCTGTCCATGCAGGGAGAGAGTGGACGAGAGGCCCCCGCGGGGGCCAGAAGCCTCTCGTCTGGCAGAGCCACGGAGTCTTTCCTGAGCCTCTGGTCTCACCTGCACAGCCCTGTGCTCGGGGCGGAAAACCGGAGCCCTCTGCGGTGCAGAAAGAGCTCGAGGCCAACAGCCTCAGTTTATGGACCAGCTCTGGCCTCCAGTACAACACACACAGTTCCGATCCTCCTCCCCCGGCACAGAGGGCTGGGCGGTGTTGCTGTCCCAAGGCAGGGGGACCTGCCCTCTCTCCCACGGGCAGCTTTCCCAGGGTAGGGGTGGTGAGGAAGGGCCGGGCACGGACAGGATCAGAGAGTGGGTACGTTACCCCCAGGCAGGGTGATGGGTCCGCAGGTCTTGTCCGTGCTGTCAGTCATGACAATGCGCTTGGTGCAAATCCGCCAGAGGCCGAAGTGGGCCGCCTCGCAGGTGGCATTGTGGTGTTTCACCTCGGGGCTCAGCACGGCCCAGTGGTCGGTCACCACGGCCACCGTGGCCAGCACGATGCCCACCAGGATGCAGAAGAGGGTGGCGCGGACCTTCAGCGCTTTGGTCTGGGACATGGCAGTGGCTGAGGAGTGGGTGCCCTGGGCACGGTCTGGTGGCAGTGTCTCCCAGGCAGGTGGCAGTTGGGCTGGGGAGGTGGCGGCGAAGACCGAGTCAGGGGTAGAAGCTAAGTTTAGTGCATCCGGCTGAGCCAGAGAGGGCTGGCCTCGGGGCTGAGGGACACCAGACGGGGCAGAGCAGCTGCCCAGACGTGTCAGGGGCCTGAGCGAGGCTTCTATTAATGCGCACCTCAGGCATGTCACCAAGGATAGCTTGTCCTCAGGTTTCAGGGCTTTCTTTCCCTCTTGGGACCTAAAATACCTCAAGGAGGGGCCAGGAGAGAAGGCTCTAGATGGTGGCTTGAGACCTCCACAGTCGGCAGCTCAGGACACCTGAGTTGGAGGCAGTGAGGGTTAGGACACCGGGACACTAGGTGTGTGAGGATCTGCTTGCTTTGGGCTCCAGGAGGAGGCGGCCCTGCTGGGTGGGGGTAGGGGACCCTGGGGTTCACCGGTTCCACAGTCTGGTGGGCGCTCACACTCGACAGGCCAGTCACCAGTGGGGGGCGGGTGTGAGTGGGCCTTTGTCCTGGAGGCTTGGGGGACTCAGGATCCTGCCGAGGGACACCTTGGGGATCCCCTACCAGAATGTCTGGAGCCCTAGTATGTCCCCAGACTGCAGGAAGATTTCTGGTCATTCCTGGGCCTGGCATTACCCAGCGCCGTGCCCGGCGTGGGAACGCTCTTTCCTTTTCTTTCTTGCCTGCTTTTTTTTTTTTTTTAAGATTTTATTTACTTTTTGTGAGAGAGAGAGAAAAAGAGTGCACAGTGGGGCAGGCTGGGGCAAAGGGAGAGGAAGAAGCAGGCTCCCCACTGAGCCGGGAGCCCAACACAAGGGACTCGATCCCAGGACCCCAAGATCATGACCCGAGCCCAAGGCAGATGCTTAACCCACTGAGCCACCCAGGTGCCCCCGGCTTTTTCCTTCTCAGTTCTCCTCCCATACCTCCAACTGGGTCCGGAAGGAAAACAGGCGGGGGGGGGGGGGCAGTCACCGCTCACCCTTCACGGTGCAGACCAGCCTCCCCATCCAGGTGCTGAATCTGCCAGAGCACCTCCCTCAGCCTTCCGCATCCCTGCCCTCCCTCTCTCCCTGCCCCCTGCCTCTGTCTCCCCCTACCCCCAACCTCCTGGCCTCAGTGGGGGGCAGGCTTGTGCAGCACCGGGAGTCCCGAGTCCTCCAACCCAGGGAGCGGAGGATTAAAGACGGATGGCCCCTTCCTCTTGACGTGGCCTTTGTGTGTAAACCTGCCCCATGTGGGCAGCTCCGGGGGTTGCAGGCGAGTCGTCCTCCCCAAACTCCTCCAAATAGACCACGTCTGCTCCTGGAGGCTGCTGCCAGGCCGCCTGTGCTAGGCTGCTCTCTAGAACCTTGCTGGGCTAGTGGTTGCTGGCGTTTGCTGGGAGGCGGGGCTGGGGGACAACCGCACCTGCTGCAGGGGCCCTCCCCTTCCCAGGGCAAGGAGGGAGGACAGCTTCTGGGGAACCAGCCTGCAGGGGTGTGTGGGGGAGGGGACGGATGGAGTGGCCAGCCATGGATCAGAGCCTGCTCTGCCCCGCTGGGCTCTTCAGCCTCCCTAAGCTGCCTTCCTGCATCTTAAATGAGGGCAGTGACTGCTGGCTGGGGAGCTGGCGAGCATCATCGAGCATCGGCGATCATGCTCTTTACCAGCGTAGCCTGTGCTAGGTGCTGTGGGCAGAATCCTATCCCCCCTCAATTCAGATGTTGAAGCCCATACCCTGAGGTGAGGCTATTTGGAGCTGGGGCCCTTTGGGAGGTGGTTAGATGAGATGAGGGCCTGGGAATGGGGCCCCATGATGGGATTAGTGTCCTTAAAGGAAAAGATACCAGACAGCTTGTTCTGTCTTTCTCTCTGCCACGGGAGGACTCAGGGCGGCAAAACCCAGGAGGAGGGCTCTCACCAGAACCCAAGCGGGCTGGCGCCCGGATCTAAGTTTTCCAGCCTTCCAGAGTCAGGAGAAGGTACATTTCTGTTGTTTAAGTCGTTCTCTGGTATTTTGTTATCTGAGCTAACAGAGCAGGCTGTCGTGGACGGCTGGTGATCTTACTATTACTTACAGACCACAAATGTATCAGCTTTCTCTGATGGGCGATAAGCTTCTGGAGGGTAGAGACAATGAGGCTCTATCACATGTTCATTCTGGGTGCCCTTAGAGAACACCCCCAGGTTTGAGCCCAGGGTGGAAATTCATGTATGTTTGTTGAATGACTAATGGATGGCTGGGTGGACAGATGAACTGAAAGAAGGGGACAGAGACTCAAATAATTTACAATCCAGAGGACATTTCTATGTTGTTCAAGGCCATAGAGACCTTAACAGTGGCATCTGGGGCAGACCCAGACCGCTTGGACCAATGGTTAATTTGCCTCAAGGTGCAGAGGGACACCCTGGGAGGGCATCATCATTACCCCTGCAGTCAAGTTCAAAAGGAAGCAGCCTCGTGAGATCCAACATTTTCTACAATCTTTAGATGCGCCACACTCAGTGAAACGGGGGTTGTCTATATTTTACTCGTCCCGATGAACCAGTTCTCATGTGTCCCAAATGACTCCTCTTTTCCCAGGAAGGGCCAGACATAACTAGGGGAAGGAAGGAAAGATCTCCCAGAGGTGGACCTCATTTGGAGTTGGGGCCAAGGCACACCTGGGAAGGGGCCGATTAAGTCTTCCCCAGCAACGTGCTGATCTAATTTTGAGCTCAGCCTTAATTAGGCTGCACCATGGCCTTGGCCTTTTGGTCTTAAGATACTATAAAAAAGCACGGCGCCACCTGATTGATCCAACCTCTTTACACCACTTCATCTGCCTCCCTTCACTGTTCAGTTCAGACCCTCTGTTGCATCAGGCTTGCTGCCCCCAATTCCATGCTATGATCCCAGGGGACCGGGAGTTCTTCCATCTTTGAGGCCCAGAATGGTGCCATGCTGACCTCTGCTTCTGTCATCATGTCTCCTTTGAGGCGCTAACTCCCTCTTGCCTTTAGATGGACTCTTGTGATGACACTGGGCCCACCCAGCTAATCCAGGAACAGCTCGCCATCTCAAGACCCTTACTTGAATCACATCTGCCAGGTAAAGTGACACATTCGCAGGTCCAGGAATTAGGACTTGGACATCCTCGGAGGCCTTGGAGGTCGCTCTCTCCCCACATGCGTGTTGGTTTACAATTTGCTTCACTTTCTCTGGCATCACCGTGCAGCTCGGGTGCAGGAGAAGATGGGAAGTGAGATTAGGAGGCTTGGGGTCTTTAAGGGGGAAAAGCTAGAAGGAAAAGGGCCCAAGGGCATGGAGGGCGTTGGCAAGGATGACCTTGAATGGTAACTCTTGATAGCCCTGCCACCAGGAAGGCTGATGCATTGGGAGGCTATAGAGCAGTCAAGGCCCTTGGAGGCTTGGAGAACAGGTAGCGTGGTGGTAAGGGAGGGAAGGCGTGGGGCCCTGGCCGCTGGGGTCAGAGAGGAGGGCGCTGTCCCGGAAGATTACACGGGGCCGGGGGGACGGTCAGGGGTGCTGCCAAGGTCCAGGTTAGAGACAAAGGTCTTCGGAGGCACGAAGGAAGGAGAACTGTGGGAGCAGGGAGTTGGGGTGGCCGGCCCACGGATGTTGACGGTGACCAGACGTGCAGTGAAGAGATGGCGCTTCTGGAGAATGTGAAGGGATGCTCAGGAAGCGTTTGAGAGATGACAGGAGAAGGGGCTCGGGGGCCCACCGCAGGCCCTCAGAGAAGGCTTTTCCCCAGGAAGGTGGAGGAATAATGGTCTGGAGGCATCAGCATCCGCCACACTCCCCTCTCTTGCTGCTGCAAGTCCAAGGACATGAGATCATACCCTTCTCTGGCCACAGACTTCTGTTCCCGAGGTCGTACCCGCAGTTTTGTTAGAAGCTGCAAGTTTAAAAATATCTGTGTCCGGTGTGTGGGCCCCATCTCCCTCTGGACCCTAAGGTCCCTTGGATTCCCTTTCTCCCTTTGCATCCCCGCCTCTCTTGGGTCTGAGTATGGGGCTGAGCACAGCCAAGAAAGTCAGGTTGGGAACCTGGGCAGGGAACTCCAGCAGGAGAAGGGACAGCTTTCACCAGGAGGACGGGGTGGGGGGAGGGGGAAGGCATGCGCTTAGGAGAGAGGGTCATTTCATGTGTCCCAGGAGGTGGAGCTGTGGGGGGTTCCAGAGGGCATGGTGGAGACAGAGGATGGAAAGAAGCCTGGAACCAAGCAGGGTACCCGAGAGAGATGGGGGTGAGGGGAGGGGAGATTTTCATTTTCTGAAAAAATGGCCACGGAAGTATTCTGTGGCCACGTGTTTCTTCCAGCACCTTGTCAAAAACGTGGACTGTTTCTTCTCTCCTTCAACTCAAGTGGGCTTTTCTCTGTCTTCATCCTTAACACGCAGTGGAAGTGACTTCTGAGACTTCCAGCTTTCTCTCTTGCTCTGGGGACACTGGCCTTCGAACCCAGGCACTGTGCTGTGAGGGACCTCAAGCCACACAGAGAAGCCGCGTGCAGACATTCAGGCTGAAAACTGCAGCTAAAATCTTTGCCAATAGCCAGCATCAAGTGCCAGACATGTGAGCAAATAAGCTTCCAGATGATTCCAGCCCCCGGCCATCGAGTCTTCCAGAAAAGGCCCCAGACACAGTGGAGCAGAGATGAACCATCCTGATCCTCTCTCTGTCGAGCAGAGATAAGAATCCATGACCATATTTCATGGTTGTTTAACGCCCCTCAATTCTGGTGTAATTTGTTACGCGGCCCTACTAACTGATCTGCTCTGAGAGAGAAGGAATTGCCTTCAGCCCGGCTGAGGATGGCTTGTTGCGAGGTCTGGTGGAATGAAGCAGCCCTAGCCTTTTCAAGAGGAACTTTGGCATAAAGCTGGGGAGGGGAGGCTGTTATTCCCCAGCCCAGACAAGCAGGTGTGCGTAGAGACGAGATCCTGAGTGTCTTTCGGGGTGCACAAGGAGTCTGACCTTTTCCTCTTCCTCTAGGGCAAAGCTGAGGCAGACGTTTATAGTGAAAAGTCACCAGACCTTAGCCAATTGCACCCTGAGGATCCCAGCGCTTTGGGCCCCATTCAGGACGCCCTCTAAGGTCTAGGGAGCAAATAAGCTGTGTCCAGCCGTAGGACGCGAGTCAGATAAATGACATCTCTGTTTTGATGCAGCCGTTAGAGACTGAGTTTTCGAGGAATATTTAAAGACACGGGGAGGGACCACCTGGGTGGCTCAGTGGGTTGAAGCATCTGACTCTTGGTTTTGATGCAGGTCGTGATCTCAGGGTTGTGGGATAGATAGAGCCCTGCGTGGAGCCTCGGCTGGGATTCTGTGCCCAGTGGGGCGTCTGCTGAGATTCTCTGCCTCCCTCTGCCCCTCCCCTCACTTGCATCCATGTGCTCTCTCTCTCTCTTTCCAAAATAAACAAATCTTGAAAAAAAAAAAAGACCGGGGCGCCTGGGTGGCTCAGTGGGTTAAAGCCTCTGCCTTAGGCTCAGGTCATGGTCCCAGAGTCCTGGGATCGAGCCCCGCATCGGGCTCTCTGCTCAGTGGGGAACCTGCTTCCTCCTCTTTCTCTCTGCCTGCCTCTCTGCCTACTTGTAATCTCTGCCTGTCAAATAAATAAATAAAATCTTAAAAAAAAAAAAAAAGACCCAGGAAGATTCCCATGATGCGAAACAGTGAATAGAGACAGTGTATTAAGCCTCACCCTGACATGCCTTGGGGTGCACTGTATTTTTCAGATTTTTAAAGGTAAAAAGGAATGCTCTTAGGATTTGGAAAGCATAGTGATTTGTTTTAAAAAGGACCTAGCTCTTTGCAGTTTAATTTGTGGTTCTTGGAGATCCCACAGGGGTTCGTGTTTCTCTGAGACAACTTATCAGGGGACAAAAGTCAGGAAGGAGGTCCTTCCAAGGTCCCCGTCCTGCGTTGTAAGCACAGGGAGAAGCACTTTTTAACCCTCTGCCACGGCAGACTTCTGTTCCTGAGGTTGTACTGGTGATTTTGTTGGAAGCCGCAATTTTAAAAATATCCGTATCAGGTGTTATTGGGCTCCATCTCCCCCTTTGGATTCGATGTCCCCGAGCGCCTCTCCTACCCTCAGTCCCTCACCCCACCCCTCATGTCCAGGGCTGGGCAGCCGGGGTGCTATATTAGGAACCAGTGCAGGGAGCTGAAGTCATGTGCTGGCTCCGAGCTCCCTGCGGGGAAGCCTCCCCTCCCCCAGCTTTACCCTCCCCGTCCCGTGCCCCAGGCCTCACCTCCATGGCAGCCTCATGCTAGGACCCCAGACCTTCTGGTGTAGCCCGGGGGCCCCCGAAAGTGGTCAGGCCTGGGCTCTTGCAGCTGACATGGCCTGTGAGGAACGGGGAGGGGCCGGGTAAGGTTTGGGGGCCTGCAGAAGCTGCAAAGAGGGCAGGAGCCCTGTGGCAGCCGTGCCAGTGGTGGTCTGGAGGCCACTTCGTGGCCTGGAGACCACTGAAGGCGGGAAAGGAATGGGCTTCCACCGGAGAAGCAGCTGCGGCAAGAACCCGCTCTCTAGAGGCTGGATCGGGTGGATGACAGGTGTCTCCCAAACCAAGGTGCAGTGGGCATGGCACCCTATGGGCCTGGCTCCCAGAGAACCACCTCCAAGGGCTGTTCTAGAACGGTCCACCTGGAGAAACTCCTTGTACGTTGTCAGTCAACAAACAGTTCTGAAAGCTCACTCTTAATGCTCCTTGCTGAGCTGGGGTATTTATGTACATTTCCCCATTTGCTGAAGTTTTATTCATTCTCCCAATTACCCTGGGAGGGAAGGGCTCCCTCCCCATCTGACCCAGGAGGAGGGAATGGGGGGCTCCGAGATGTTGGGGGCTTGCCCAGGGCTGCCTGCTGGTAAGTCGGTCTTTCTGGATCCAGGCCCGGTCCCTGCAGCTGCCGGGTGGCATGCGGGCCGGGAAGGGCTCGCAGCTGTTCCCTCCCAGCCTCAAGCTAGGCTAGGCTTGTACTCTCGTGGCCTGTTTGGCTGGATTCCATCAGCCTTTTCTGCCTGACACCCAAGCACCCCCACCCCACCCCGGACAGGTGGCCGTTTTCCCATTTCCAAACTGCCGGCTCAGAAGCGAAGAGGGAAAAGGCAAAACTCAGAAAGTGTGGAGGGCACGGAACCCTAGAAATAAATGAATGCGTTTTCCTAATATGTCCACAGCGTTGAGGCCCAGGGACCCTCGCCCGCCGGCGCCTTTGTCTCCCTCACTGTGGAACCAGGCCTGTGCATGGTGTTGGGGCATCGACATTTTGGACTAGGTCATTTCTGGTGGGTGGGATGAAGGTGTGGTGTGCTGAGTGCCGTCCCTAGCCGCCACGCACTAGATGCCAGGACTGCCACCCTCTTCCAAGTTGTGACAGCCAAGAACGTTTCTAGACACTGACAAGTGTCCCTTGGAGACCAAAATCACCTCTGCTTGAGAACCACTGGGCTCGTGGCCACTCCCTTTCATGAGTGTTGCGAACATCTTCAAAAAGGATTTTTCCTCCTTCTTTTTCTTCCGTGAGTCCCTCCCTTTCTCTTCAGGCTTATTTCCTCTCCTAGGATGAAGACATCAAATGAGAGGGTTCCTACAGTACCCATCCCTCCTGCTGGCATGATGTCCAGCATTCTGTGGTTTTCTGTCTGGATCGAGGTGCAAACTCAGGCCTATTCCTCTAAACTCCGGGAAAAGGGAGCCTGGGCCCATTTTACAGATGGGGTGTCTGGGGCAGGAAGAGGCCAGGCGTCCCCACTGGTGCTGAAGGAGGGCTCCGGCCACACTGAGGTGGATGCAGTCCCAAAGTCAGTGTCAAGGGGCATGTCCCCCAAAGACTGGTGGTGGGGGAGGCGAAAGAGGGAGGAACTGAAGGACATAGACCAGACCAGGGAGCTGGGACTGGCCAGCCGCTCCCCTCACCGGTTTCCTCTCTCCCCCGGGCTGGACTACCTTTCCCATGTTCCCTGACTCTTAGCGATGTGACTGTGTATTGAATTCTGGCCACCGGGCACATGAGCAGAAGGGAAAGTCACAGCTTCCTGGTCCCATTAAGCGTGCCGGCAAGTCTCTCCTCTTCCCAAGATCGCCTGCTCTCTGTCTTCTCCTTTGGGCTGCTGGATGTCGATGCCAGGGTGACGTCGGAAGCCTAGGTCGAAGATGAAGGAGCCTCCCCAGGATGGGCTTTACCTCTGAAGGCCCACCCCCACCGCCCCGTGGGTGGGACTGGCCATGAATGAGAAGGAAACTTTTATTGCATTTAAGCCATTCTACGATGGGGCACGGAGGAGTTCTGGTTATGCTGGTGGTCTGCTCTCAGTGATGCAAGTGGAGGGAAGAATGCGGGGGCCGTTGTTGGGTCGGTTCTTGGCTGCTTCAAATTAGGGGGGCTGAATTTTGAGTTGACGGAAAGCCGTGACTACGTGAGCCCCATGTTGGAGGCATCGCATCCAGAGACCGCTGCGGGGTTCCACCAGAATGGCTGCAAAGCTCGTGCTGAGCCAGAGTTTCCTGAAGGCTAAGAATAAACAGGAGGCAGGGACATTTTGGCTCGTGGGGCTTGTGCTGGGCAGCATTGGCCCAGCCTGGCAGAGGCATCGGCCTGAAGCTTGGCAGGGGCTCAGTCGGTGGGTGTGGGAGGTTGAATACCCCTGGCCCCGGGACCTGGTGGCTTGTCTGGGACCTCCATCTCCCCATGTATCTATGTCAGGCAGGAGGATGGAGGGTCAGAAAGCCAGGGTTGAAAGATTGGACCTGCTGGGAGTGGTTTCTGCAGCCATCGGAGTGGGGACTGGGCACCCTCGCCCTCTCTTTGCTGGGACCAGGGTGAGAAAGGTCTTCTTGAGGCTCAGAGTTTAGTGCTTCTGGGTTCCAGGAGGAACAGCAAAGCCTGGGGGTCTAGGAGGAAAACCCGCAGTCTGGGTCCTGGAAGACAGGAGAAGATGTACTTGGATGTTGAAAGCCCCGTGGGCTGCCGCTCGGGTAGAACGGGGGTGGGGACCCCAATCATCCCCTCGTCAGCTCCCGAGAGGGAAGGGCTGACAACCCGCCAGTGCTGGTCTGTGAGGGTGAAAGTGCTGTGACCAGACCGAACTTGTGACAGTATGTCATCATTGCTCTGATCAGAGGGGTCACACCGTCCCTCTCTCTGACCCTGACCTCACTCCTCAGTGGCTGGGGGTAGTGGTGGCCAGCTCCTGGGCCTGGGATTAGGTGGCCTGGTCCCATGTGGCCTCCGGTCTGGCTTCACCAGTCATTTTGGTACTAGGCCCTCCTTTATTTCTTAATCATTTCAGAATGTGGAGGGCAAAGGAGGCTGGATGCCTTAGAAACCCAGCCGGGCAGCATAGGGCCCCCGAGGCTATGGTTGCATCAGTCTAGTCTGGCTGCCGCCCTGCAGAGTCCTGAAGACAGATCAGGCTTGCTCGGCTGCCTGCATGCCCCCACCGCTGCCCCAGGGCGGCCGGTCCACCTTCCAGCCCAGCCGTGAAAAGGTGCCTGGAGGGCACCGCCCAGCAGTCTGAAACCAGGTTAAAGCGGGAGAAACCCACCATGACCAGCACAGAATCCACCCTCCCTCCCCCTTCTCCGGGAGGCCCCACTATGTCCCCCAGACTCAGGGAGACACTATTTGCCTTAAGTGCCCACCAAGACTTGAGGGGAGCTCTATCTACCCTTCCTCCCACCCCCACAGCAAGAAGAGAACATTTTAAAAATGTTTTTATTTAATTAAAAAAAAGACAGAACTAACAACCCAAAACCAGTAGTCGGTACAGGATTCACAGGTGCTTAACTGGCGAAACACACAGGGGCTGGTTGGAGAGGGCCGTGGGGCAGGAGGGGGCGGCAACGGGCCACTGCGTCCGGCCCTGGACGCAAGGTCTCAGACCGACAGGTGGCAGGGAGCCGGCTCCGCGCACGTCCCTGGGCAACCTCGGCTGACAGGCGGTGAGCAGGAGGGGTGGCCAGGGCCGAGGGGCCGGGAGCCCGAGGGGGCATGGTGGGGAGCAAACCCATGAAGACCAGGGGCGCTGAGGTGGTCCTGCTCCCTGCTCTTCTGTCCTTTGTTGTCTCTTTTCTAGGCTTTCCTGGTCCCTAGAGCGGGCCCCACAGTCTCTGCCTGGGACTGGGCAAGAGGTAGGATTCATTGGAACACAGCTTTCTCTGTGAAATGACAGAAACCGCCAGGGCAGCAGGTGTGGAGGTGGAGAAAGAGCACGGCTGCCCGGCTTTGGGAAGGGACAGAAGAGCCTGGGGACCTCGCCGGGGGATGGGCTCCCAGATTTTGCCCCCTTCCTTCGAGTCTGGTGCGATGGTGTCCTAGATGGGGGGTGGGGGCAGGCTGCCGAGGGCAGTCGGGGGTGGGGGCGGGACGGGGACAGGATTGGCCCCAGCAGGGCGGGCCACGAGCCCTGACACGCCATTATTCACGGCTGCACATGCTTGGACAAACCACCACACAAAGCCAACCTCAACAGGAGGAAGGGGTTTCGAGCAAGCACAAAAGGGTCCCCAGCACACGGCGCCTCCATGGGCCCACACTCTGGGGCGGTCAGGTGAGGGGGTCCTCGGGGAGATGTCCTCTCTGGGGGTGGGGGGGGGTGAAGGATTATGGAGGTGACCATGACCCAGATCTGAACTCCTAAGGGGCTGAGTCCACCCCGGGGGTGGTGGTGGACGGGTTGGGGGAGGGGGTTGTCGCTGAGCAGGTGGCTGAGGTAAGAATTTGCTTGTCACTTCTAAGGATGACAGCTACTGGGACCACAGACGACCGCTCGAGGTGGGATTACCAAGTCTCAAAAAGTAAGAAAGGATTTGTCTTTAGAAAGCACGTGTTTGATATAAAAGAGGGCGAGCTCCCTGTTCCAGAAAGTTTGGCTTCTCCACCCACACACGCTTCCACGTTCGCCGCTTGCTTCAGGAGGGGAAGGGATGGTTGCGGATGGAAAGAATGTCAGACGTGGTGTCGCCTCCCCGGTCCCTAGGGGCTGGGACGTCCCTCTCGCGAGGAGGGAGGACAGCACGGTACGGCCTTTCCATCCACATATTCTCGGCTGAGCCCTTCATGGGGGTGGCAGAAAGAATCACAATCCCAGGCCTTTTTAAGATGAAGAAACGAATGTCACTTGCTTCCCCGGCCTTCGCTGGCAATCAGTCGTGATTAACGGCTGCTTAGGAAATGGACGTTTGACCTGATTTTTTGGTCGCTATTTACCCTTGGGTCTCCTTTCTTGCTCAGAATTTCAGGCTCCTGTTGCCAAATACCAGTGTGTGTTTGGGGCGGGGGGGGGCGGGGGGGGGCGGGGGGTCTGCCCCTCCCTCTCCCCGAGGAGGGACAGAGCAGCTCCTCAGGTCAGTGGGGAGCAACCTATGGCCACCTTTCCTCAGACCCGTGGAATCTTCCAAACTCTCAAGTACCATCAGTGTGTTCTGCCCTTTCCGTGGGAGGCAGAAACTTCTACAAGCGGATAGGAATGCCAGCGACAGGCTCTGGCTTTTACCTCACCACCACCCCCCAGCCGGCGAAGGCCTCCCCCTCTGCAGATTCTTCCACAGGCCTTGGTCTCCTCAGGTTGAGGGAAGTTGGCCCTAGGACAGCACAAAGGCCAAAGCACCAGCTGGCCACAGGGCTTTCTCCTCAGGATTACTGTTATTTCAACAACTGGCCACTGCCAGAGAGAGAGAGAGAGAGAGAAAGAAAGAGAAAGGGCACTCGATAGACACGAAGGGGGAAGCTCTGGCTTCCTTGTTTTCTGCTCACAGACTCGGAAACCTCAGATCAGAAAGCAGCAGACCAATGTCCAAAGGTCCCCTTGTGTCCGGTGAGGCCCTCCCAGTGGCCCAGCACCGAGGCAGGTGGGGCGGGGTGGGGGGGGGGACCCCAAAAGCCCATTCTTCTGGCAAAATTTGTTTCCGAGAGGAGATAATGGCTCGATTTTATCTTCCCCGGGGGTCACTCCAGGCCGTGCAGCCTCAGGAGATTTCAGAATCCCGGGGCATCAAACACGCTCTCTGGGGACAAAGTGAGCCTTCCGCCTCCACTTCCCATCTCCCGGGTGGCTTGGCGCCCAACCAGCCCGCGACACTTGCTGGAGACCAGGGAGGGGTGGGTTTGGCTTCCGTCCATCGTTGGTCCGTCTTAAGGGGCAGGTGCCCTCGTGTGGGATCCACACGGCGGTTCTGGGGACAGGCCGGCGCTGAGAGGAAGGGGCAGCTCACACAGGGGTCGTCCGCCGGTTCAGCATGCTGACGTGCAAGCCTTCCTTCAGGTCCTGCTGGAAGAAGTCGTGCACCTGCAGGAAGCTGGCCTCCTGGTCAGGGCTGTAGCTGGCTGCCGTGGTCACCTTGAGGGGCTCCCTGGACAGCGTGTACATGGACAGCTCGCCCATGGGGATGGCCCCGGTGATCTTCAGGCCCACCGGGGACGCCGCCCTGGAGGGAGAGGCCTCAGTGGACCTGGAGCTGGACCTCGAGCGCCGTCGCCGGTACCTGTAGCTCGGCATCCGGGCGTACGGAGACGAGGAGGGAGCCTTGAGGAACTCCCGTCTGGTCTTAAACCTCAACTCCTTATTTTTCTCAATGTAAATGTTCACAGCCAGGACTCCCACGGTCTCGGCCACAATGAAGGACAGGGCTCCAAAGTAAAAAGACCAACCGTAGTTTGTAATGGTTTTTTTTTGTCTTCGTCGCGCTTGTCGCTCGGGTCGCCGGTGTTGCTGGAAATGTAGACGATGATGCCTATGATGTTGCTGAGGCCTGGAAGAGAAGCAGGAGAGGGGGTGGGAGCGAGGGAGGCAGAGGTTAGACCCGCAGCTGGACCAGCGGAGGAGGAGGGGCTGTGGCCACACTTCCCTGGACGGGTGCTGCTTTGTTCCGGTCGTGAACTTTCCTTTAAAGTTGTTTGGTTTTTTTGTTTTTGTTTTTGTTTTTAAAGATTTTATTTATTTATCAGAAGGGGGGGGGAGCGAGCACAGGCAGACAGAATGGCAGGCAGAGGCAGAGGGAGAAGCAGGCTCCCTGCTGAGCAAGGAGCCCAATGTGGGACTCGATCCCAGGACGCTGGGATCATGACCCGAGCCGAAGGCAGCTGCTTAACCAACTGAGCCACCCAGGCGTCCCTTAAGTTGTTTGTTTTGAAGGGGTAGTAGAGCAAGAGTTCGGATGAAGGGTGCAAAAAACCGGAGGCACTTAGTGGCCCAGGTCCCCTCCTGAAGGTGGCTACTATTTGTTCGTTCTTATTTTAAAGATTTTTACTTACTTATTTGAGAGAGAGAGTATGAGCAGGGGAAGTGGGAGAGGGAGAAGCAGACTCCCCACTGAGCAGGGAGCCCGATGTGGGGCTTGATCCCAGGACTCTGAAGACTATGATCTGAGCCAAAGGCAGACGCTTAACCAACTGAGCCACCCAGGGGTCCCTGTTTTTCTATCATTGTTATGTCCAGTCTCTTCTTCCTCCTTCCCCCTCTCTTTTACACACACACACACACACACACACACACACACACACACACACATCTATTGTTTCTTTGCACAATACTCTTGGTCCCTTTGCCTTTTTCTGGAACAGTCTACCTGGCAGACGGTTCCACGTCAAGACAGAGAGAGCCTTCCATCTTTCTGAGAGCCCATGGCAGCCGCTGCACAGACATGTAACCGGGGCTCTGCCACAGACGTCCAGGAAGCGCCTAGTCCTCTGCTGTGACAGAGCTGTCACAGACATCCTTGTGTCCACACCATCCCACGCACGACTACAACCGTGGGATGAATTCCTTGATGTTAAACCTCTGCCTCCTCGGATATGTGCATCTCAAAGCTTAAAAATAAACTTTGGGGACATTAGGCATAGTGAAAAGTTGTGAAGAGGATACGGAGAGCCCCTTTGCTAGCTTCCTCGCCGGGTTCCCCCGTGAACGGCTGATGTTACCGCGTACGTTTATCACAATCAGGAAACTCCCCGGTATGTTACTACTCACTATTTACTTATTTGAGAGAGAGAGAGAGAGCGAGTAGGAGCAGGGGAAGCGGGAGGAGAGGGAGAAGCAGACCCCCACTGCGCCCCCCTGTGGCTGTCTCGGTTTGACTTGATCTTCCCAGAAGAGAGGTTCGGTAGAGCCAGGCTGCCTGGGTTTGAATCCGGTTCTACCAACAACCAGCCATGGAACTTTGGGCAAATAACTCAGCTTCCTGTGTCTCCGTATTCTCACATGCCAGACGGGAGTCCCCGTGGTACGCGCTTCCCGGGGCAGACGTGAGGGCCGAAGGGGCTGGGACATGCCCAGTACTTAGCACAGCAGCCGGCACAGGGTGGGGCGGCTTTCCTGTTCTCTCATCATCCGCTGTGTTTCACTGGGCAGTAACATGTCGTCTGGTCTACGCACCACCGTGCCCTTTGCCCTCCCGCCTCCCGCAGAGATCCGAGTGGTGGACGGTGCGCTCCAGGCCCTCCGGCCCCTGGACCATACCTCTCCCCGGGCTCTGACCATTTCCCGCCTCAAATGGCTTCTGGGTCTAAATCACCTCACTGCTGGGGCTGGAGAGGCCTCGAGCTGGGGGCCCCATGTGTGACCCCTGGCCTGCCGTGGCCTTGGCCCGTGATCAGAGCTTCCATAAACCAGGGAATAAACGGGAACGAGTGGACGTCACCTTGCTCGTCTGCCGAGACTGCTCTTGTCCCTGCTTCCTCTCCGCTCTGGACCCGTGTTTTTAGAGGAGTGTCCCCGGGCTCCGGGGACCTGGAGCACTGGGTATGGTTCCTCCTGGGGAGATGGGCAGCCGCCGAGGGCCCCCGACATGGGAGACTGACAGCGTTGGGCACAGCCTGTGTCTCTACCACCAGATGGCCTCAGGGAAGCCCCCTGGGCCACCTGATGGCCTCCTCAGAATCTGGGATGCTGTGGTTGTGCTCCCTGGGCACCGGGTACCATGGCCCTAATACTTGGTAGTGGAGGTTGGTGCCATTCTTCTTACCCTTCCTCGGGGAGAGGAAAGGGAGGCAGGACTCAAACCTTATGGCAAGGATTTCTTTAATGGTTCATGCCTTCAAAAAGCCGGGGACTCAAAGGAGGAGAGAAAATTCTCCTCTCCCCTCTGCCCCGGGAGGGGCCAAGAAGGAAAAGCATGGGGGCCGGGCCAAGAAGGAGGCTCTACACTCGGGCTCTCCTTGCCAGCACACACACGCACACCCTGCACCCTTGACACACACACATAGTATCAATTGCCTTGGAAGGACACAGAAGTGGAAGGAATGTCGAGACAGGAGCATTAGAAGCTGGCCCAAAGACTTTAAGCCAGTGCCTTGACTGCTTTGACCCGAAGTCACCTTCCTTCTCCCAGAGAAACCACAAGGAGAGGACAAGATGAGGTCAGGCACCGTGAGGCCCTTCCACACCTGTTCCCGCAGCCCCCCACCACTGTCCTCAGCAAAAGAAACTCGACCACCAAAGACCACCAGCGGCCACCGCCATTGCTGGGATTCTCACTGTCCCCCCTCATGGGACTACTGGGCTGTTTCAAGATGCAGAGCCCAGGCCAAGCTAGGGCTGCCTCACCAGAGCGAGGGAAGAAATAAGATGCTTTGAAAGCAAGAACCCTGTTACGGCCTAGCAGGGAGCTATGATAACCATTTAGGAAAGAATCTCTGAATTCAGGGCCACCTGGGCGGCTCAGGTAAGCACCTGCCTTTGGCTCAGGTCATGATCCGAGAGTCCTGGGATCGAGCCCCCTGTCGGGTTTTCTGCTCAGTGGGGAGCCTGCGTCTCCCTCTGTCCCCCATTCCTCCTGCTCTTTCTTGTTCTCTCTCTCTCTCAAATAAATAAATAAAATCTTTATTAAAAAAAAAAGAATCACTGAGCTTTGTAACACATCTCAAACTTACGTACTGGAAGGCCTAAGACATTAGGCAGGTCCTGTGTCTCTTGACAGAGACCCCTGTTGCAAGTTTATCTGAATCCCACAGGGGCTGCCTGAAGCCTTCAGGACGCCACTGGCCAGTTTCAGCCCCGGCAGGAGCCCCCTCGAGACTCCCCTGGAGACTCGGGCCAGAAAACCCAGGGTTTGGTCCTGGACTGTGTATGGGCTCACACTTCCGGTCCAGACTTCTGCCAGGTCTGCAGTGGTGAGACATGAGTCGTGGTGTCTCCATCAAGAGGAGGGATGGTATGAAGTCATTTGGGACCAGGTAGGCTGGGGGAGCGTGGCGGTCACCCACGGCTCTGTGGGTTTTCACTGGGTCGTGGAGGGTGGCTCCGAGGTGCACCCTTGCCAGTAACGTACCCCCTTCACCCTGTCCTCACCTGGTCGGCTCTTTCAGGTCCTGGCTTCTCTTGAGCCCCTCTTGGTGCCCCCCGGTCTCCCCCACCAACTCAGCCGGGCTTCCCCATCACAGGCTTCTGAGGCTCCAGCCCTGCCCTTCTGGAGCACTTTGCACACTTGGACTTATTAATCTTTCTGGTCGAGGTGAAATTCACAGAACATAAATTAACCCTTTAAAGTGCACACGTTCATGGCTTAGAATCCTCTGGAATGTTGTGCAGCCACCACTGCTCTCTAGGTCCAGAACATTGTTCATCACGCCAAGCAGAGACCCCATGCCCCTTGAGCAGTTGTTGCCCACTTCCGCTCCAGCCCCCTCCCACTTGGACACCTGAAATCAATTTCGAGAAATAACTTTACACCTGCCCCCCACACTCCCCCAGGCCCATGCATGCACCAGGACGCAGACCCGGTGCGGGGGAACAGAGCTGGCGACTCACCCGCGGCCACAAAGAGGATGCCCGCGCTGAGGACGATGTTGTTCTTGTGGCTGTAGAACCTTCCAGCGCCGATGCAGAGCCCGCCGAGTAGCAGCAGGATGGTACTGAGGATGGGGAAGACACTGGAGGCGCGCACGATGCCTGGGTTGGGCAGGAGACAGAGGGGAGGGCAGTGAGAGGGGCTTTTGTCCTGGGCGTCGCCATGGGCACCGGCCAGGAGCCCTGAAGCTTGGGGCCCTTCCCCTGACCTTGAAGGTTCCCATCAGGCCCTGGAGACCACGGTGGGTTGGGAGCTGGCTAGGTGGGTGCCGCTGGGCCAGACTCAAGGGATAGCCCAGGCTTGCTGGTTACTCCCTGCAGGATGCCAGGTGGCCTGGAGTCACATCTGCCCGTGGCTCGCTTAGGCTCTCCCTGGGTGTGGGTCACACTTCTGCCAGCCTGCAGGCAGGAGAGCCCCTCAGTGACATCTGGGAGCTGCAATGAGAGTCATGAGAAGGCTCGTCTGCCTTCTGTTCAGATGAGACCTCACAGTCCACGGAGCCTTTCACGGGCACCATCTCTAAGAAGCCTCTGGAAGGCTGGGAAGTGGTGTCCACAAGAGGCCGCTCTGATGGGTAGCTGAGAACACAGGCTTTGGCATCAGACGGTCCTGAGTCTGCTCTGCGACATGCTGGCTGTGTGGCTTGGGTCAAATCACTTCACCTAAAACGGAGCTCGCCCATTTCCAGAAAGCAGCTCACAGTGGTACCTACACTTGACGGTTGGTTTTGTACGAATAAGGGGCTTAGCACAGGGCCTGGCCGTAGCACACCCTTCCTAGGGGAGCTTCTCTCTCTGGACTCTTCATCACTGTCCTCAACCCCAGGTGACACGCAGAAGCACGGGACCTCCCGAGGTCACAGGGGATGGGGTAGCTACACAGAGTGGGACACGAGCGGACCCTGCCACCCAGCGGAGCTTGGTCTGCACATTTGCTCCGCCCCCGATGAGGGGGATGGCCAGGGCCATGGACTTCTGACAACAGCAGTCCCCTCCTTTATAACCCGGGGAGAGTAGTCATACCTATCTGTGGGGGTTGAATCCTTCCCGGCCCCAGATATGACCCCGTCCCACCCACGGGAAACTACAAATGTGACTTTTATTTGGATACAAGCTCTTTGAGGCTGTGATTAAATTAGGGATTTCAAGAGGACACCATCCTAGATGAGGGGGGGTCCCAAGTTCAAGGACAAGTACCCTTGTAAGAGGAGGGAGAGAGACAAGCAGAAGACAAGGCACCTGGGAGAGAAGGCGTGTGAAGACAGAGACAGAAAGGGGTAAAGTAGCCCCAGGTCAACGACAGCCGGGAGCCGTAAACGCTGGAGAGGCAAGGACAGCTTCTCCCCCAGGGCCTGTGGAGAGAGTGCAGCCGGGCCAGCACCCCTTGAAGTCTTCAGCCTCCACACCCATGAGAGTAAATTCCTGTCCTTTGAGGCCACCCAGCTCATGGCACTTTATCCTGGGTGGCCCTAGGCAAAGAATGCACTCTCTCCATTTTGAAAGGGCTCTGGGGACCTGGGTCCCTCTTCCTTAGTGTCTGGCTAGGAGGAAGGACAGGAGGGGCCCCGAGCTGTCCTGCCTGATGCACCTGCCTGATACACCTCCCAGCCCAGGAGAAATCCTGGCCTCAGGGACACTTGGTGGCCCCAGCAGGGGACAGTGAGCCCGGGAGCCCTGGCAGGCGCCAACTCCTGAGCCAGCTGAGGGAGTCTGTGGCCTCTCAGCCTCTGAAGGCAGCATTTGTCCCATTCCTTGTAAGCCCACCAGTGTGTGCCCTGCTTCACAGAGGGGGCTTTGTTGGGGGCATTAAATAAAGCTCTTCTCTCCAGGACCTCCTCTTCCTCCTTCCTCTGCCTTCTTGCGGCCACAGGCTCTGGGAGGAGGTTTCCCGTGGGCTTGGGAAACATGCCTCTGAGCCGGGCTGACCAGAAAAATCTGATTTCAGCTCCCCTTAGACATCCTCGTTCTGCAGACAGGTTGGAGGCTGGAGAAGAGGAAGCCTGGTTCCTCCAAGGTCCCTGAGGTCCGACTTGGCTCCGAGACATCCACCCTGCCCAGGTAAGTCATGTGTATAACTATCCTTTGCCGCATAGGCTCATCCCTGAGTTCTGGCTGTGTGGACACCAGCTGGGGTCGCTGTGGACGGTGGTATGAGTTGGGTCTTGCACAGAGCTGAGGGACAAGTGGGGCTGAGGTCCAGCCCACGCGTCACAGCCAAATCTAGCCAAAGCTAGCCCTGTCTCTCTAGAGGATGGCCACCTCCTTCTAACTCCCCTGCAGGCACACCATGGCCTCCCAACAGCTCTGATACCCGCTCTTAAGGCCTGACATGGGTTTAGTACAGAAATCAGCTGCCTGCTGGGAAAATGCGGAGCCTGGAGAAAGGGCACCAGGCACAGGGCAGGGTGGATGGGAATCTCTATGGTTGGTCTAGTGGAGCTGGTGGAAGAGACATGGCAGACGGGGTGTGGGGTGGTGACCCTCTCCACACCTGCCTGTGGGTCTATCAACCAGTGTGGGCACTGCCAGAGCCCCAAGGCTGGGAGGAAGCCCTCTGACAGTTATGCAACTCAACGTATGAGCCCGGTTTCTCTGGAAGACCTCAGAGCACACGGCCTGAAGGCTGACCTTGTTCTTGACTTGTTGAAGACACGGTGTAAGGAGCACAGCCTCGGACCTGCTGGGGCTGACACCCCACGCCCGGACAGCTAAGCTGCACCCCAACAGGCTCTCCCACAGGCAGACATCATGGTACCTTCTGTGACCTTCTCAGACCCCCCTGTTCTCCACTGGAATGTTAGCACCAGGACGACAGAGCGCTGTTGTGCTCACTGCAGTATCCCACGTGCCTAATACAGTGCCTGGCACATAGGCCCATAATCACTTTTTGTTAAATGGGTGATGAAATGAGCTCTCGTGACCCTTGTCTCTCTCTCTCTCTCTCCTGTGCGTCTATATGTTTTTGGGATCACAATAGTCTGGGGACCAGAGGACCAAATATTGGGAATCCGGGGGGATAGTGACAGTGACCATAACCTTGGCTTGTCCCCAGGGGTTGCCTCCTTCCTCTGGCTGAAGCTCCCAGGTACCTGCACTCTGAACCTTGTTTCAAGACCGCTTCCTTGTTTCCGCAGACCGTTTCCAACAAGGAGGAAAAACACCTTAGATCTGCCCTCTGCCCCAGTTCCAGCAGCAGCTAGAGCTGCCGGCCCAAAGCCATCACTTCTTCTTATCCTTGGGCATCTCTGGGCTTGTTAATGAGCCCGCTGCTCCCCGCACTGTGTACACCTGAGGAACGCTTTTCCTTCCCAAATGAGCTTTCGTTGACGTTCCGTCACCATCAATCTGGGAAAATTGCTGCTAGGCCCCTCCTAGTCCTTTTGACCCCCAACCTCAGGTACCCTGGCCGAGTATGAGGACAGCAGGAGCCTGAAGCTGGACGGGAGAGTGGGCAGCACATTCCTGATCTACCCCTCCGCATCCTTGTTCCAACCTTTGGCATCCTGCCCTGGGCCCTGGGAGGCACAAGCCATGCACGGGATATGCGGCTCCCTTGCCTCTGGCTTTGGGAGGAGAGTGCAGGGGAGTGTTCCCCCGCTTAGCTTCCTTCCTTCCTAAAAGCCACAGCTCCTGCCAGGCAGCCCTGTCTTCAAGCGTCCCCCTTCCTAGCTCCCATACCTGCTTTCCTCACCGGCTCGGCCCAGGAGGGGAAGGGCTTCCCCTAGCTGCCGTGCTGGTGGTCTCACCATCCCTGCCAGTTTCCTTTAAGCCCGCCCACCCCTTTGTAAACAGTCCCTCACCAGCTCCCCTTTCTCCACCCCATCTGAGCAAACCAGTCTGCTTCCTGCTGGGACCTCAAGCAGCTACATTGTCCGGTCTCTGGGTCGAAAGAGATTGCAGGGCTCCGGGCAGGAAGAGGAGACAGGGGCAGGGAGGTAAAGAGGAAGAGCCAGCGCCAACGGCCATAACCTCAAGTAAGCTCAAGCGGGGAAACAGGAGAGGGGATGCTTTGTTTCTCCAGGCCTCGCTCCTCACACCCCCAGTGGGGGCAAATCTGCTCTCAGAGCCTTAAGAACCGCCTGAGTGCCCTGAGTAGGGCAGAGAATGGCAGGTTCTGAGTCGGGCTTCATTTCCAGTTGAGCCATCCCCACCGGTCTGAGCACCAGGGGTCGCCCCGGATGGCTGTGCAGGCCACGCACTGTACAACTTGAAGGGTGTCATTTATGCCACAGTCTATGTACGTGGCATTCCTTGAGCAGTGCGTCAGCTGCATGGCCATTTGCGGCGGCCCTGTGGACTATCATTTGCTTGCTTCCGTGTTTTCCCCCCAAAAGCAGAAAGAAAGGAGCGGCAAGAGGAGGAAGAGAAGGTGACAGAGGGATCTTGGGAGGCAGATCTAGCCCCCAATTTTTTCAGGTTCTGGGCTCAGCCAGAGCCGCCCAGCACTTCCCCAGACCCCACGGGAACGGCACGCTGGACTGTTTCCCCGGATGACTCAGAACCCAAATCCTTTCTCTTAGGAAAAACAAAAACGAAAAACGATCCATAAGCAGGTGCAGAGTAGACTGAGCTCTCTTGGAGGACGCTGGTATCGATTCTCCATAACTGAAGCCGGGCCCCGGCCCCCGAGGGGGTGCTGTGAGCAGCTCTGTGTGTGTCTTAGCTAATGGGAAAGGGAAAGTGGCTTCAAAGCGGGCATTTCTTCCATTTCTGGGCCCTTCCCTGGCTGCAGCCTCATCCTTCCTCCCAGGGAGGTATTCACAGGCCCGGCGGGGAGATCCAGCTTTAGGGTGTGGAACGGGGTTTGTCCTTGTCCAACATATGCTGTGACTTCCCGTCGGGGGACTAACCCGGCCACAGGGCCTGGGCATAGGCGGGGGCTCCCCCAGCTGGTGTCGTGAGCGTGGACATCAGAGCCGGCTCGGCCACCCCTCCTTTGCCTTCTCCCCCAGGCAGCCTGAGAATGCCGCTTCCTCTGAATTTTCCAGAATAGAATGCTGGGTGTGTGGGGCGGGGGTGGGCAGGCCCAAGGCTGGCAGTGCAATGTATTTAGGCTATCATGCCCACCCCCCGGATGCTTGCCTGGGCAAGCCTTTGTCTAACCTCCTTGCCCCGGGCCCAGCAGCAGCAATTGGTGACTCTGGAACTAGTCATGACCAGCCGCCCTGGGGAGGGGGACGCCCACACCATTACCGGCCTCAGTCTCCCCAGACGTGGGCCTACCCACCAAGGAAGCCCACTGGGAGACTCAGCCCATCACGGCAGTGTCGGACCAAAGTCCATCCTCTGGACTAAGAATTCTGAACCGGAAAGGGAGAGAAAGAGCCTTCGGAGGATGTATACCCTTTATGCGCATGGGGCCAGGCTTTCCGCCCGTAGCAACCCCCTCTCCCCTACACACACCAAGGAAGCGAAAGATTCCTGACACTTACGAAGGAGATACTCGGAGCTGTCGTGGTCATAATCATTGTCCTCTGGGAAGTGATTGATCCGGAAGCAGTGGCCTTTATAGATTCCTGGGGAGAGCAAGAGGGAAAGATCATGGTAAATGTTGCATGGGGCACGGGTTCACGCAGCCGCTCCCTCCAGCCTCGTATACGGCGTGTGTGCCAGGCTCTGGGGCAGGCCCGGGGCATGGAGAGAGGAGAGAGGCCCGCTCTGGCATCCCTGGTCTGTGCGGGAGTGGGCACACACACAGAAGGACCACGCAGAGGGACGAGCGCCCAGGACAGGACCCTCTTGGTCATGGTCCACGTCTGGGCACCTGCAAGTGTGAAAGGCCCACCATCAATGACTATGCGGGGACAAGAGCTGAGCTGCTCAGGGCAAGCAGGACGTTCGATCCATCGGATCCCCTGGCCCGTCTGGTCCAAGGTGACTGCAGAGCCATCTCGAAAAATGATAAAGAATTTGCCCCTGGGAACCGTGAGAGGGGTCGTTCCGGGTGGAGGAGGAAGCCGAGAAAAGCAAGGGCTGGGGTCCAAGCCCAGCAAGTGATGGGAAGCTCTGTGGCCGGACTCAGTAGAACCCCTGTCGGGGAGGGGCTGGGCCATAGTGGGGCAAGGTCTGGGTCTGGGTCTGGGTCTGGGTCTAGCTCAGGGTCCGATGAGTTGGGATGAAATCTTACCCTGAGATGTCTGTGTCTTTCCTCTCTCCTAAACACTCATAAATCCCTGCTAAGGTACACTCCGAATCTGCAGTGAGCAGCGTGATTCCGATCCCCTCACTCAGTATGATGGCGGGAAGACAACACGGAGCCGGAGAACATTCCAGAAAGGCCGATACCACCTCCTGCCTGCTTTCCCTTCCCGGCTCCAAGAGGAGGCCTCCGCAGAGGGGGAGGCAGGACACCCAGGGTAATTTTGCAACTGCAGGAGGAGAGGCCAGGCCTTCCTTCCAGAAGCTTCTGCCCTGCTCTTCTGGCCCCTGCTCCCCTGTAGTCTGGGAACAGCCAGCACAGAAGTGGACACGGGTGGAGAGCGGGGCCCCCAGGGTGTCAGGCCCTGCCCTGCCCTGCCCTGCCAGCCCAGCCCCTCACGCCCAGCTCGGCCGCCCAGCTCGGCCTCCCTTCTTCGGCAAGGAGCTCGTCTTGACAGCACTGCTTGGATGGGGCTGGGGCCGTTTCCACCCCGGGGCCAGTTCTTGTTTTGCAGCTGCTGCCAAGCATCCCGCTGGCCTCGCACAGCCCAGCCTGACCTCTCAGTCGGAGGCAGAGTCAGAAGCAGGGCGTGCGCCAGCCCAGCATCCGTCTCTCGGTGCTTCCAATCAAGAGCCGCCCCTGACGCGCTCGGGGCACGCTGCCCTTCCACCTGTGCCCCAATTAGCCGGCTCGCCGGCGGCCTCCCCACGCTGTCCCCTTTGCCTTAGCTGCTGCCTCCAGAAAGCCGGGGAGCTGGGGGAGGACCCCCGCTTCCCGAAGGCCCAGAGCCCTCGAGGACCCACTGGTAGGTGGGCCGGATTTGGTCAGGGAGCAGTAGGAGGACAGACTGTGGGTCTCAGAGGTCATGCCCTGAGTGGGATAGGGGTTGACAGTGTCTGCTGTGCTGAGCCAAGCAAGAAGGACTCCACGTCCTCATCTGTAGAATGGGAACAACTTCATGCTTTGTCTGCTAGGGATGTCAGAAGAATCACGAAGGGCAACACTTGAACGGCCCTCAGATGTTCCTGGGTCCCGGCGACGGCTCGGGAAAGGCTCGCTGCCGCTGGCCCCAGAAACCTTCAACCCTTTACTGCGCGGGTCCTGACCCCTCCCTGAGCCCCTGGGTCGGTGGAGAAGCACGAGAGGTCGTGAGTGAGAGGAGAGAGCACAAGGGTGGGCATCAACGGGTCCCACGGAGGCCGGAGGGGACCAGCCACACCTTCCTCTCAGGCCGGGCTGTGGGAGCCCAGAGCCGGGGTGTTTGTGGAAACACAGGGTGTTTTCCAGATGGGCGAGGCGGGCCAAACCCTCAACCCTTCTTCCCTCTCCCCACTCACCTTGTTTGGGTCATTTTATGGGCCTCAACCAAATCACCAAATCACATGTGCTTGTTGGAAACAAGTCCAATAGTCAGAGGTTGACAACGAAAAAGTAAATAATGTCTCTTCAGACTCGTTTTCTAGAGGCCAACGAGGTGTGTGTCCCCACGTCTTCCTCTCTGTGTGCACCGGCATGTGTCCACCTTCATGAGTTTCCCCATTTTTTTTTTTTTTATTGAACTTTTTGCTTGGAGGTATGGGAAAATTTGCGGGCAGTTGTAAGAGATAATAATACATATACCCTCCGCCCAGTCTCCCTCAACGGTCACATCTTGCAAAATCGTAGTCTCACAACCAGGATGCTGACATGGCTACAGTCGAGAGAGAGAGAGAGAGAGAGAGAGAGAGAGATTTCCAGTACCACCTTCCTCCTGCCTTCCCGGCGTCTCCTTGACCCACGGCACCTGCCAAGCTGTTCATTTGCACAGAATTGTCATTTCAAGAATGTCCTTTGGCTCTTTTCTCCCAGCATTGTTCTCTTAAGGTTCATCCACATTGTGTATAAACACTTTGTGTATAAACATGTGTATAAACACTTTCTTTTTATTGGCCAGCGCTATGCCACGGTATGGAGGTAACAAGGTTTGGGACATCTGACTGTTCAAAGAGATTACAGCTGTGACATCCTGCTATTTCTAATAATGTTGCCGCGAACGTTCACAGGCGAGTTCTTAGGTGAGCCTAAGTTTTCACTTCTCTGGGATAAATGCCCAGGAGTATGACTGCTGAGTCACATGATCGGTTAGTTTTATTAGGGACTCCTAAAAGTGATTTCGAAGATGCCTATTTTTTTTTAAATTTTATTTTATTTTCTTGACAGACAAAGATCACAAGTAGGCAGAGAGGCAGAGAGAGAGGAGGAAGCAGACTCCTTGCGGAGCAGAGAGCCCGATACGGGGCTTGATCCCAGGACCCTGAGATCATGACCTGAGCCGAAGGCAGAGGCTTACCCCACTGAGCCACCCAGGTGCCCTGCCTATTTTTTTTAAAAAGATTTTATTTACTTGTTTGACAGAGAGATCACAAGTAGGAAGAGAAGCAGGCAGAGAGAGAGAGAGAGCAAGAGGGGGAAGCAGGCTCCCTGCTGAGCAGAGAGCCTGATTTGGGGCTCGATCCCAGGACCCTGAGATCATAACCTGAGCTGAAGGCAGAGGCTTTAACCCACTGAGCCACCCAGGTGTCCTGAAGATGCCTATTTTTTGGGTGGAATTATGCTTTATGCGTCTATCCATAACCTGCATTTCTCATTTAACATATGTACAAACATCCTTCCAGGCCAGTACCTATAGATTTAACTTCTAGAAAAAACTTTTGTCTATTTTGCATAAAAAACAACAAGTTGATACGAATCCAACAGTTGCTGGAAATCCTAGCCGGAAATCCTAGCATCTAGGCCAGGAAGCTCGCTCCGGCACGGACAGCGTGAAAGGAAAACATGCCCTTGGTAGAAACGAGGAAAGAAATATATTTACATATTCAACCTGAAAACAACACTCGGGTTTTGACCTGTTAGCTTGCATACGGATATCTTTGCTCCAAATGCTCCTGTAGTACGTCTTGCTGCCCTCAACTCTACATTTAGGAGAGAGAGTTAATATTTGATAGAATCTGTACATAGAACTCACACTGTCCAATGTATCAACTTTTTTTTTTTTTAAGACTTTTAAATTTATTTATTTGACAGACTTCACAAGCAGGCAGAGAGGCGGGCAGAGAGAGGGAGGAAGCAGGCTCCCCGCTGAGCAGAGAGCCCGATGCGGGGCTCGATCCCAGGACCCTGAGATCATGACCTGAGCCGAAGGCAGAGGCTTTAACCCACTGAGCCACCCAGGCACCCCATATCGACGGTTTTTAAAAGCCATTCTTTTTCATGGTTGCATAGCCACCCACAGTCATGTTTTGTCATTTCAGTTGGCCCACAGAATCCCTTTCTTGGGGCCGTGTGCACACACTGGGAATCCTACCATGTCCTGTTACGCTCCCAGGGACGTTGAATACACACGTGCATTGTGCATCGACTCCTTTCTCTTTCCTTTCTTCCTTCCTTCCACTTTGAGCCCTTATCCACCGACAGAAGGGATGGGCATTGTTGGGGGTTGAATTATGTCCCCCTGAAAGATGGACTAAAGTCCTAACCCCTGGTACCTGCGAATGTGACTCTGTTTAGAAATAGGACGCCTGGGTGGCTCAGTGGGGTAAGCCTCTGCCTTCGGCTCAGGTCATGATCTCAGGGTCCTGGGATGGAGCCCCGCATCGGGCTCTCTGCTCAGCAGGGAGCCTGCTTCCTCCTCTCTCTCTCTCTGCCTGCTTGTGATGTCTGTCTGCCAAATAACTAAATAAAGTCTTAAAAAAAAAAAAAAAGAAATAGGGTCTTAAAGACCTAAGCAAGTGAAGATGAGGTCACCCTGAATTCGGGTGGGCCCTAAATTTGGGGACCAGTGTCCTTATTAAAAAAAGAGGGGGGACTGTGGAAAGAGATACACACAAGGGAGAAGGTCATGGGGAGAAAGAAACAGATCCTGGAGTGACATGTCTATACACCGACGGATGCCAAGGACTAACCGCCACCACCAAAAGCTAGGGAGAGGCAAGGAAAGATCCTCCCAACGTCTCAGAGGGGCCACGGCCCTGCTGACACCTTGCTTTTAGACTTCCGGCCTGCACCACTGGGAGACAAGACATTTCTGTTGTTCCCAGCCACCCACTTTGTGACAATTCGTCACGCTGGCCCTACCTAGGAGGCTCATACACGTGTTGTGCTGTGTGGGAAAAAATGCAGCGTGGCCTCCCTCACTCCCCAGGGGGCACCGCAGCCCTACAGAAAGGTGAAGGCGCCCTGCTCAAGGTCATGTTCCATCTTCCGGCTCCTCAGTCAGCTGTGGGAGTGTGGGCAAAACTAAGAAGTCGGGTTCACTGGGCACCTCCTTGTTAGTTGTTCTGGAGTGAAACTCCTGTGGTCTCTCAGGCCCAGGCTTCCAAAGCACCTTGGCCAGTCCCCATCGGGGTCCCAGATCCTCTCCTGATTCTCTTACTTTTTGGTACCTGCCGGCCACGGGGACCTCATCACCTCCCCAAGGCATTCCATTTTTAAACAGTTTTAACGTTGAACTTCCTGAAGTTCCTGCCTCCCTCCACTGGTGCTACTCACAAGCTCTAGGAATGAAAGAATCCCTTGGCCATGCTCGGACCTTCGAATCACTGAATGTGTCTGACAGGTTGGAAGTCAAAGCTACTTTTCTAGCTGCCCAGGATTTGCAGGTGAGGCCGGAAGCTGAGGACAAGCAATGACCCACCACCTGCCAACATTTGAGACCAGACCCCTCCCCTAGCAACCTTATTAACAGGCAGGATACCTGACCCCCATCCCCGTCAACCTTATCCCCAAACCTAGTCGTGGAGAAGAAGGCGCCACTTGTCATTGGTGTATGGAGAGTGAAAGAGATTGCTCCCTTCCCCTAGAGTCAAGGATTTGCGTATTTCCCTTAAATGAATGTCACCTCTAGGTCAGACATCTTTAGTTCCTTCAGTCATTTCTTTATTGATGGTTCCAAGAGACATCTCCAGCCTAGCTCCCTTCTTTGGGGCAGCTTCCATCTCTCGGCTCCCACCACCAAACCCAATGTTTCAGAGCACAGCAGAGCTGTCCCCTCCTCTCCTTTGGACTCTATGCTTCTGTTAATGGGACCTGGTGTCAACTCGGGCTCTCATAAGTTTTTCTCAAGAACTGGAACACCTCCCCCCGCCCCCAAGTTGTTTTTGTTGAATGGGATGTTTATTCCTAGGGCCTTCACATTTATTCCTGTCAAGTTTAATTTTGTTAGTGTTGGCCCAGTGCATCCGATAGGGAGAAAATGAATGGCTGATACAAGAGGTAAGAGAAGACCATTTCCAATCCACTTCACATGTGCGCTCTCTCCGTGAACAGGTTATTCGCCAAGTTATCTATTAAGTGGGAGGTAAATGACGAGGGGGTAAATGATGAGATCCTGGCCAGGTACATGTCGGGTGGTAAATGACGACATGCTGGCCAGACCACATTGCAGGAGCACTGAGACATTCCTGGGGATCCTCTCCTTCCTGGGGTCAGGAAACTACTTTGTCACATGGCCCCAGATGAGTTATTTCTTCATCTACAAAACTCAGGAACTGGGCCAGAGGGAGCCTCTCCTGCTCAAAGATTCTTGAACTGTTTTGTGTAGAAAAACTAGGAGTTCAAGCTCCCTGCTCAGCGGGGAGTCTGCGTCTCCCTCTGCCTGCTGCTCCCCCTGCTTGCGCACGCTCTCTCTCGTCAAATAAATAAATAAAATCTTTAAAAAAAAAATCTTAAAAAAAAAAGAAAAGATAAAATTGTGTGCCCAGGTTAACACAGTCATTCATCTACAGACATCTAGACCACTTTTGTTAAAGCACTTTCTAAAGGCATAGGAAACATTTGGAAAGAAATATCCTTGAAAGGTGCAGTGTTTTATCTCTGGGTGATAGGGTTATGAGCGAATTAAAGTTTCCTTCTTTACATTTTTTTTTTTTCCTGAATTTCCTACAGTGCCAAAACATGAACCGGTAGGGGTTACTGAAAGAAAGAAAAGAAACAGAATCTTTGATTCTTAGTGATGACGGGAGGGTCCTTCCGGAATGACCACAGATCCGATCAGATGTGACCACTAGTGAGTTCGGTGCAGACCGCGGGGGTGCGACCGTGTGGGAGGCACTGGACCCTCTCCTGGGGGAGCGTCCCCAGCGCCCCCCCCCTCACACCAGGCAACCAGGGGGTGCAGCCCCCACGACATGGCGGGGTTGATTATGGGGATGTAGGATTTTCAGTGCAAAGCGGGAGGAGATGGTCACTGGACACGTCCTTTCTGGAAGGCCAGCGTCCGACACAAGCTCCGCAACGGGCCACTTCGGAGCTCTGTGGTCACGGGGGAATCCTGGAGTAAAGACTGGTGGAGGGCGACCACACTGAAGGAGATCGTTCCGTACTCCTCTGCCCCGTGCAAAGCATTTCCGTAGGTATGACTTCCTCGAGCCTCACTAACACTGGCAGCAGCCATCACACCCACTGGGTACAGACACCTGTTAACCGCCCCCCCCCCCAATACTTCTCTTCTGGCTTCTCACTCCAGCCCTTTGTCCATGCAGCAGCCAGCTCCACGCACGGGTCACCTGCAGACACCTCGATTCGGCTGCACTCATCATTTCTGGCTTTTCTCCCAGGGTGCAGGGTAGGTTGTGGGGGTGGGGTGGGGTGGGGAGAGCTGGACGTCACGCCCATGCGTGGAGCTGGAACACTGACATGGAGGGATGATGACAATCCTTCCCCTCCCCCCCTCGTAGCCTTTGTGTAGGAGGATGAGGGGAGCTGGTGGATAAAGTGCCCATCCCCCATCCTGGGGGTCCATGCTGCCTGCTTCTGGGGGCCGGTTCCAAGAGGACCGAGTCTAGTGATGGTCAACTCAGGGACGCCCCCGGCACTGGCTTGCTTTCCCTCTAATCTGGGTTTTGCTCTCACCGGCGCCCCTGCCCTCCCCATCACCGTGCCCATCCCCTAGGACCGCCTCCCAAGACACACCCCCTGCCTCCAAGCCCCGGGGCTCAGGCTATGGTGAAAAAGGTGATGTGCTGAGCATGTGCCATGCACCGGCTCATTTCATCTTTGCAAAAACACTCTCTTGAAGATGGAAGAAAGGAGCTAAGAGACACTGGAAGGTCTGCTCCCCAGGCCGCACTGCAGAGGTCCAATTAGGAAAGCCCAGGCGTTCTCCCTTAGCTGCAAAGTCTCCTTTGCTCCATTTTAAAGCAGAGGCTCGGGGGACGCCCGGAGTGCATGCGGCAGAGCGGCGGCGCCTGGAATCCATCTTCTTGACTTCTCATCGCGTGTTCCTCCCTGGCGTGATGTTCTCGAGACTCCTCGGCAAACGTGAGGGGCTTCTCATGCAGCGTGGGCGGCTGGTCCTCCTCCCCAGGACGGGTCAGGATGTGCAACCTCATAACTGCCAAGAGCGCCAGATTAGCCTCCAGGAAACGGTCTCCTGACACTGAAGCCAGAGGCAAAGTCATGTCCAGGCCTTGGAAAAGGCAGTTGTGGGTGAGCAGGGATGGCTGGAGGCTCAGAGAAGGTGGCCAGACACGGCAGGGCCCCTTTGGCTCGAGGACAGGGTGAGTGTGAGCATAGAGTGCAAAGGGCCCAGTGGAAGGAGGTGCTGAGCTGGGTTTTTCCTGCCTCGGTCATCCCCCAACAGGATTTTCACTCTCATGTGCCAAGCGTGGCCCAGGTGCTGGAGCTTCGGGTCTGAGTGAGGCCCCGTCCTCGCCCTCACGGAGCAAGCTCTCGGCTGGGGGAAACCACAACACGAGACACTCGGAGAAATCACCGTGAGTATCATCCCGGGGGGCAGGGGAAGGCATCAGAGGTGTCTTAGATGGTAGGTTCTCATCCTGAAGTTCAGGCTGAGCCCAAAGCTGAGGTCCGGGGCGGGGGTGGGACTCAGGGAAACAGCCCAGATGTGGGAACCTACGCCTCTGCAGAAGCTGCTTGAACCCATGACAGTAGATCAGCCCCAGCCCCAGCCCTGCTCACCATCCCCGGCCAATCTGAGGACTGGAAAAGCCCAGAGGAGGCCCAGCTGCTGACGAGGAGGTGACGGTGAGTCCCACCCGTGGGCCAGCACATCCCAGCAGACCCGTCTAAATCAGCTTATGCATTGGAAACTAGTTGAACAGCACTTATTTTTCTCCATGGACAATAATCTGGGATGCTGTCTCCTAACGAGTCCAGATTAAGGACAGGTGGCTGGACTGTGCTCTGCGAGTTGGGCCATCACATGCCGGTCCCGGCCCTGGTCCAAGGGCCAAGTGGCATGGGACACGTGGGAGGAGCTCAGAGGGAGCCTGTGTCTCCTGGTCCCGGCGCCGATGACACACCAGGACTGCTTCCCCTGCAGGGTCTTTCCAGAGCTGCGTGTCTGTCAGCTGGTCCCCAACCCTAACCCTGACTTCCTGCGGGAAGGGCGTGAGCAGCTTGGAGGATTGAAGGGCTGTACATTTCCAGGAGGATATAGGCCTTTCTAGAAAGGACCCAGGCCTTGTGGAGGAAGTGGAGAACGAAGAGGCAGCCAGGCTTTGGCCAGGCTAATGGGGGGCGGGGAGGTGGGGACGAATATTATCCTTGTGGCAAGAAGAGCAGCAAGGATTTACTTAGCACCTACTATGTGCCAGGCTCTCTGGGGAGCACCTGTCACTTATTAGCTCACTTCACCTTCCTACTAAGCCTCTGAGCTAGATAGGACAACAAATCCCATTTGCTACTAACTGTCCTAGCCAGGATTCGAACCAGGCCACCCGGCGTCAGCAGCCATACCTTTATCTCCTTCACTTTGGAGGCAGAAGGACGCGGGGCAATCTCAGAGCTACAAGGAGTTCTGATTGGTGGGAGCGTGTCGCAGACGTATGGGTCCCTGACACTCTTTAGTGGCAGGAAAACTTGTTTTCCTGGACTCTTGGGCAAAGGGGCAGTGGCCGAGGGGAGTGGCTGGATGAGCTTTTCGCCAGAAGGTGGGGGGCCCGAGCTGGAGGCAGGGCCATCCAGGGCCCCAGTCAAGACAGCGGTAATGGGGGCGGGAGAGCTTGAGGGCAGAGCTTGGCTGAGGCTAGGAACTTGGAGGGGCGCTGATGCGTACCTGGGTGGGCAGCACAAGCAAAGGGCACGGGTCGAGGGGACGAAAGGGCACAGGTCGGCCCGCCTTGTGTTCTGGAACCACGGAGTGCGGTATGGGTGGAGAGTAGCAGAGGGGTTTGAAGAGGCTGGGCCGGGTGTGGGGGTCTCACGGGGTAAGCGGGGAGATGGGGCTCTACTGCACGGTCTTCACAGGGGGTGACTTGAGGTTGGAAGGCCCCGGCGGGCTACGGCCGCTCCTCAAGGGAGGTGTGTGGGGTGAGGGTCATGAGGGTTGGAGGGACAAGAAAGGCAGCACAGGGCTGTGTGAGAGGGGCCCTTCGTGTGGGGAGACCCTGTGTCCTGCCCTTCGACGTGTTTGCAGATGAGGGACTAGAGGCCAGGCTGGAAGGGACCTGGGCAAGATGGTTTCAGCACGGACAGGCAGCCTGTACTCCTTTCCGGGGTTGCAGTCACGAAGTATCCCACACTGCGTGGCCAGGCCCACAGAATTTCTCGGTTTCTCACTGCTGGAGGCCAGGGGCCAAGATAGGGGAGGGCAAGGGAGGGCCCTGAGGGGAATCCACTCCCCTAGCGGTAGCCGTTTGCCCGAAATCTTGGCTTCCCGCGGCCTCTGAAGCCTTGCCTTGATTTCCGCCTTCAGCCCCACACGGTGTTCTCCCTGTGTGTGTGTGTCCGTCTCCACATTTCCCCCTTGCACGAGGACAGCGGCGGTCCTACAGTTTGAGGCCCGCCCTGTTAAATGCACCTCATTTTAACTTGATTATCTCTGTAAAGACCCAAGCTCCAAATAAGGTCACATTCTGAGGTACTGGGGTTAGGACTTCAACATGAGAGTCTGAGGAGGGGGGCTCATAACACAGGGTGAGGGCCACGTGGCCAGGTGTCCAGGCCTGGACCCCAAAGTCTCCACACTTCTCCCACCTCTCCAGCTTCTGCTCCCGTAATCCCCCCTCAGAGTTCTCCTCATGATTCCTCCCCCTCTACGCCTATCTCCAGAGAAACTTCCCAGTAACTGTGATTTCCCACTTGGCACACTCCGGTGTCCTCTTACAAGCTCGTTTCTCTCCAGCAGCAGTGAGGCAGGCGGTTGGGGAACTACTCTCTGGGCTGCCATAGAGAAATGGTAACTGGAAAGCTCGGGGATGGTGCTAACCACTCGAGTCCTTTCCTTACTGAAACGCAGGGTCGCCATGTTTGCTGTTAGATGAGGCACAGTGACCGAGGTGGTGAATGGAGTGTGAGTAGAGGTGATGTGTGCTCTTTCTGGACAATGCTCTGGAGAAATGGGTGCGCCCCTCCATCTCCATGGCACAGGGAGCCACGTGACAGAAAGGACCAAAGTCCCCGGATCTAACTATGAGGGAAAACTGCCCATGAAGAGGGCTATCCACTTTGAACTGTTCCATGAGCCATCAATCCACTTCTAGGAAGTTGAAGACATTACACGTTTTAGTGTGTCTCTGTTCCAGAAATAATGATATAAGAAGAGAACAAGGCAGACGTGGCCTCTGCCATTCCGGAGCTTTCCAGTTACAGAGTCAATTACGGCTGAGGGGAGAGGTTTGAAGGAGGAGGCCGGAGTTTCAGAGAGCACTTCATGGAGGACCTGACCTGGGTTGCTGAGCCGAAGTCAGGAAAGCGTCTCCTCGTCTGGAAAATGGAGAAATATTTTTATGATCTTTCAGAGCCAAAGGGAGGCCCAATGAGCCCCACGCTGGTCAGAGCACTTTGAGAAGAGTATAAATCCTGAGGATGTTGTGAGGGTGAATATATAGTTTCTTGGAGATGCCTTCAGACCAGACCAGAGCCCTCCGTGTCCTCTCCGTGGCCGTGGGGATTCAGAGCCTGTGCGGCCTCCTTGGGCGTCGCTGGCCGCCAGTGGCCGGGACGTGTTTCATATGTGCTCTTCCCTTCTCTGCGTAGCCCTAGGTTAGTCACTGAGGTGCCTCGAGGATGTGTGGGGGTCTTTCTTTTGATAGAGACATGGTTCATCCCTTTGACCTTTACCCTTCCTTCTTTCCTTTTTAAAAAATTTATGTATTTATCTTATAGAAGAGGGGGAAGCCAGAGGGAGAGGAAGAGAGTATCCCAAGCAGACTCCACGCCAAGTGGGGAGCCTGATGCGGGGCTCGATCTTATGACCCTGAGATTGTGACCTGAGCCGAGACAAAGAGTCGGACACTTCACGGACTGAGCCACCCAGACGCCCCATGTTGTCTTTTCTTTTACTTCATATTCATTGGTAGATGCCAGCCCTGTGGGAGCCCAAAGACGTTGGTCCTGCTGGCAGGATCTTGCAGCCCATTTGGGGACATGAACATATCCCCATCACCTTAAAGCAAGTGAGCCAGTGACACGTGCCTTGAGGGAAGTACGGGGTTCGCAGAGTTTCCAAGAACGAGCAAGAAAAGCTGGGAGGGGTGTCTGGGACCAGTCCAGGGAGTGCGTTTTGGCAGAAAGCATGCCTGGCGAGGAGGAACGGAGGCTGGGAAAGGTCTGTGGGCTGCTGTCACGGGCATGCCTGCGTCACCCTGCAAGGGGACTGGATGTCATGCATTGGCTCTGAGGCGCCGCTGTGAGATTTTGTGCGACTGGAATGGAACGGTCTCCTCATGACTAATGCAGGGAGCCCTCGTCCCCCGAGGCTCCGCATGGCTGCGATTCTATTCCCAGCCCCGCTGGGTGTCGGTTGACCTGTTAGGTCTGTGACCCTGCCTGGGGGTCCCTTGGGGGTCTTGTTTTCATCCCGGAGGAACCCAGCTGCCCAGGCGATGGCAGGCTCCGCTTCCCCAGGATTAACAAGCTCCCTTCATTGCTTCACAGAAGCGCCTTGTGAGGAGGGGACGCACTGACACCCTGGCCCAGAGTCACAGCTTCCTGCAGCTGCCAGACGACCACGGCCGCTCAGTGTGGCTGCTGCCAGGAGCGCAGGGCGGGGAGGCCAGCGGGGGACCCAGGACTCAGCCTGGCTCACCCCCGTCCACCGTCATTCACAAGGAGGGAGCCACGTTGAGGAGTGACGGGTGCCAACAGAGAAGAATGGATTCCACGGCAACCTGGACCCCAGGCCTCCTCCCTCTGGTCTGGTCTGCATAACCAGATGGCGGCTGGCGGCGTGGGGTTCCAGCTCCAAGACGCCTCCTCCCTCTAGCAGTGTAGGTGAGCTACTGGGTAGGTGCAAAAGGATGTCTCTCTTGACTGGGAGAGCCCTCGCGGAGCATCTGTGAGAGGTCACCCTTGTCATCAGCCACCGAAGGAGGACGGCACCTGTTTCCAAGGGGGCTAGACTCCGGCTCAGTGTCTGTGGGGTTCTGGTTCAAGCCCCAACCCCCAGGTAGTGGGATTCCCAGAGAGAGCTCTATTTCTGCCCTCAAACTCTGTCTCTATGAACCCGGGAGTGAAGTTGCTCTGGTAAACTGAGACAGGTTTTCAGGACTGGATTCTAAGGCTCGTGGGCTTGCCCGGAGGAGCGGAAGATGGGGAGAAGCCGTGTGCCTGGCGCTAAGCCCATCCGAGGTTCTGAGGTACTTCTGGAGTGTGCCCGTGCGGAGCCCCTTTCTCTGGGAATGGGTCCCTCACGTGGATTTCTCCCCGGTGGCCACTTTGGATGACCCTGCCCCAGCCAGGAATCCTGGACGCACAGCTGGACCAGCCAGAAGCTCTCTTGGGGGTTTGGATTTTGGATCAGAAGCAGAGGGGACCTAGGGGCCAAGGGACACTGGGGAGCTCACGAATGGGGTGTTCTGCCAAACTTCTGCTGCCAACCTTCCTCAATCCCTGGGACCCTCCACATCCGAAAAAGTCCTCTTCTGGGATCCAGCCGCAAGAAGCTGGTTTCTGTGCGCCAAGGGAAAGAGATTCCCACCCAGTCTGGGCGGGCTCCGAAGCCCGGCTTCTATGTCATTTCCTCAGGACACGTGTGCGATGCTTTGACAAGATACAAAGATGAGCGTAGGCTCCGGGGCGACCAGAGAGCCTGTGGTATAGGAGGCATGTTGCGTCTGCAGACAGAAACACTGAACGTCTGTCCTGCAAACTTCGTCTCTCGAGGTCTCAGTCCCCTGGGAAAAGCCTTCATCAGGCCAGTCCGTTAATTATACACCATTATAATTATACAATTATGTATGTCACTGCTTCTTCATCTATAAAGAGGGGATACCCATGCGCCCCCTTATTCCATGAGGAATAAGGTAATGACACCCCTTGAGGCCAGCATGGAGATGCTTCCCCATAAATGGTGGCTTCTCCTCCATCCCAATATAAAAGTCCTTCCTACCTGCTGGCGGCCAGTAAACCAGGTCCTTGGACAAGGTCTCCTCCCCCATAAGCTTGCTGTGAGGACCTCAGAGATGGATCTGGCCGCCTCCTGCCCCAAGGCCCATCCTCACGGCCCTGCTCCTGCCCACGCACCCCGGCCCTTGGGCAGGAGATGGGAGCCTGGCCTCCTCGCCATCCCAAATCCCTCACGTCCCTCGGTGAGTCCTTCAAGCTCCCATCGCCAGCCTCACGCCTCCTCCAACACTTCACTACTAGGTGGGCCAGGATTATGAATCCTGCTGAGATTCATAATTGCACAGAGCCGGGGAGACGTCCCCAACCAATAGCTCCTTTTTCCTCCTAACGCAGGGAAATGGGGGTTCAGTGATTGTGGTTTTTTCCTACTTGTATCTGCTTGGGAACTGCTGCTTGGATGAAATCTCCGTATTGAGGTTCAGGTTTTTTTCTTTGTCTCTCTCTCCCTCTTTCTTTCCTTTAATGAGGAGCAAATCCAGAGCTCCGAGAGGGTGAAACCGCTCTCGGCAGATTCCAGGCTTCTCTGCTGGTGTGCCTCTGCAGATCTCCGGAAAGTTATGCTCCAATAACCCGAGAGTTTTAATTGAAGGGCCTGGGAAGGAGAATCACAGTGTGGAATCATAAACTTCCAGAAGGGAGTCTTGGGACCATCCCTTTTTATCCCATTCACGTTACACATTAAGAACCTGAAGCCGGGGCCGTTTCCATGGTGATGGGCTGGTTGGCGCCAGGCAAGCCTAGAACTCAGGTCTCCTGACTCTGAATTCAGTGCTCTTCTCACCCATCCCCCGCTGCCTGCTCCAGTTAAGGGGTCTCGACCAGGGGTGACTTTGCCTCCCAGGAGACACTGTCCGGAGACCGTCTTAATTGTCAGAACCTGGGGGAGCTCAGTGCTCCTGGCGACTGGTGGGGGCAGGCTGTGCAAGGTTCAGAGCAGCCCCTACACCAAGAATTACTTATTTATTTGAGTTATTTATTTATTTAAAGGTTTATTGATTTGAGAGAGAGGGAGAGCTCATGCATTCCTCCCCTCCACCCCCTCTGCAGGGCCTCTGAGTCAAGGTGATGCCCACTGATCTTGATCATCTCGTGGCCAGATACCACAGAGCTGGGAGGTTACAAAATTATGCTGCTTGGGTTTTTGTCCCGGCTCTGTCGCACAGCTGTGTGACTGTGGGTCCCCATTAACCTCTCTGTGCCTCACTTTTTATCATCTGTGAAATGGGACCATAAATGGGAAGCTCTTCAGGGGGCTGTTTGGGAGGTTAAACAAGTTAATGCCGTCTACAGATGTCACGGTGCCCGGGACACTGTGAGTGTTTAAGACACGTAAGCTGTTCTCATAATCAACTCCGTTCTAGTGTCAGAGAGACAGCTGGTCCTACTAGGAGAAGGGAGCAGGCCAGGTTTGTTCCGGATCGGGACCGACACAGATTTTTTCCTTGTCTTCATATAGCTGTGATATTGCCGCTTTCAAGTGAGCAAAACCTTCCCGACTCTTAGGACTTCGCTTCCCTTAGCCCCATTGCCCAGGGACTAATCAGGGCTGGCTGTGGTTGAGCACAGACCTCTTGCAAAGCCCTGTGCTAAGCTCCTCCCGTTTCCTCACAAAAGCCTTGAAGTAACCCCAGAAGCAGAAAAGCGCCTAGGAACCCATTTTACAGATGAGGAAACCAAGACTCTCGGAGGGCAAGTAACTGCCGGAGGTAATCGAGCCCCCAGCAGCCAAGCCAGGATTCTGTTCCCGTCGGACCCTGGCACCGGACTCTCACCGCTGTGCCTCTCTGCCTCCTTCTTCTATTTGAGAACAGGACAAGGGAGAGAGAGGAAAGATGGGAGGCAGGGAGAACCGGCGTCTTGGGGGGCGCACACCTGCCAGGTCACTGGCATTGTCTATTGACGCGGATGGGCTGGTCTGTGGGGCCCAGACTCCCTCTCAGAGCACCCTGGGTGCTGGAGGGAAGAGCTCCCTCTGGGCAGCCAGAAGCCAGATGCAAACCCAGCTTTTAAGATCCCTCTTTCTGGGACGCCTGAGTAGCTCCCTCGGTCTGGCGTCCAGCTCTTAACTGGGGCTCAGGGCATGACATCAGGGTCATGCTGGGCAGCGGGCTCCATGCTGGGCGTGGAGTCTGCTGAAGAGTCTCTCCCTCTCCGTCTGCCCCTCCCCCAAGTCTGGGGCTTTAGCTTGCATGGGGGCGAAAAATATAAAAGCCAGCTTCCCTCCTTCCAAGGCACAGCAGGGCCCACGAGCAGGGCGTTGGTGGGCTGGGACAAGGCGGCTCCCAGCTGGCTGTGAGCTAGTGTCGCTGGCTACGACAGAGAAACCCCCAGGAAGGCAGCAGAACAACTGTCATTGTGACTCAAGCAGACCGTTTATGGGGAGGATAAAAGTTAATGGGAAGCCATAGCCCAGCTTCTCACCATTAAGCAAGAGAAATGCTGGTGGAAGACACAAAGCCGGAGAAGAGAGGCCCCGCATGCAACAGGGTTCTGCGCATAGGGAGCTCGGGAGGAGGCCAGGCGGGGTCCGCAAGAAGCGCGTCCCCAGGAGCCACATTCGTCACCTAATTAGGAAGGCAATCAGCGTCTGCCCATCACCGATTTCATATCATCTCCATGGGCTTCCACATCTGGGACCCCCATCCCTCCCAGGCCCACTGTAAGTCAGCTGGGGTGGAGGGGCCTGTCCTCTCCCTAATTCACCTAAACAAAGCCTGCTGTCCCGAGCCCACCCAGTCGGGCAGCCTGAATTTGCAGCCTCCTCTATCCTGATCGCGTGCAGGTGCCCTGGTTTCTTGCCAGTCCTCGGAGATGAGCGAGGGACGCAGGACCACAGCCTGCAGAAGGGAGCTGCTCGGGGCAGGAGCAGGCGTTCCCACGCTGATACCACCACTGCTACAAGGACCAGCACCAGGAGAGCTAACACGTGCCGAGGCTCACCCTGTCCTAAGCGATTTATGTTTTAACTCACTGAGTCCTCCTATAACCCGCTCTTGTGGGTTCTGCGTTTATCATCAACCCCATTTTCCAGATGGGAAAACTGAGGCCCTGAGGGGTTAAGTGACTTGCCCGGGGCTGCCCAAACCCTAAGTGCAGAGCTGGAATTAGAACCCAGGCAAGCATCCTTCAGAGCCTGGGCGCCTAAACACCCAGCTCTACTACCAGCTCGGATGCTATTGAAATACGTCAGGGGTTACACAGGCACTTGTTGGCAGTGCAAGGGCTGAGCGGGTGGGGGTATCCTAACCCATCTGCCAGAATGTTCCATGAGCTACCTGGACCATCTCAGGAGCACCTCCCTCTCACCAGCTTCTGTATGTCCCGGGCTGGGAACCCAGAGTGGACCCACCAAGAGGATGACCGTGGGTCCTTGGAAATGTGTGCCGAAGGGCTCAGACGGGAAGGCAGAGCCGGGTGTGGGAGAAGGACGAGCGCCCGCAGATGAAACGGATTTGGACATGGAGCCCGAGGCAGGCAGCGGTACTTGGGGGGCCGATCCCTGCTACTGAAAACGAGCTGCCTGCCTGGGGCGGGGAGGGGGGGGCACTCCTAATTTCCCTCCGCGGGTTCTCACTCTCTCCAGGTCTCCTCCCGCCCCCGCCTGCCAGGGCTGTCCACTTCCCGTCTGCCTGCAAGTCCTGTCTGCACACGCCAGGCAGGTGCCCTGGTTTCTTGCCAGTCCGCGGAGTGAGCTCCCCCGTCCACAGCTTCTCTGACCCCCCACCTGGATGGCATGGCTCACACCTACACTGTCCTCCCACCCCTCCCGCTCCCGCTCCCGTTACCCTCCTCCTCCTCCTCCCGCTGTGGTTTTGCCTTACCCTCTGGGGGGTCTTCACTGAAGGCGCCCCGTCTCCTCCCTCTTCCTCTCCCTGCCCATCCCCCATCCATCAGCCGATCTTGCAACGTGACCCCTTCGGGATACCCCAGGCCCGTCACTCCCCTCTACCCACACCCCCCGCCCTCGCGTGGGTTTGCGTGGCCTTTCTCTTAACTGGTATTCTTGTCACTGCCTCCTTCAGAATCACCTGCTGCAGTGGTCGGGTCACACGGGGCTGGCCACAGCACCATCGGTGACTTTCTACCTCTTGCGGGACCAAGTCCGGGCATGCCGGCCATCAAGGGCTGGTTCCTGTTGACCGCAGGTCTCCTGCCTGGCCTCGTCCTCCAGGAACACTGAGCCGTGCGTGGCATCTCTCCCTCGAGGTGTGCTCTTCTGAGCCGTCTTCTGGTTCTGGCTTTCCCTCTCATCTGGAGCTTTCCTCCTTATGAAGACTTCCAAAAGTCTTTAGGGCAGGTGCTGCCCCTTCCAAGAAGCCTTCCTCGACCCGCCTCCACCTTCTGTTTTGGGGCCACAAAATACTCGGCGCATACCCCTATCCCTGCACTTTCCTGCCTTGTATTTACATCCTGTCTCCTCCCTGAGCCAGATGACCAGGTTCTGCACTTGCCTTGGAATCCTGAGCTCCTATTCTGGTCTGCTCGATCAGTTGGATTGCAATGAACTTTCTCCAAAGGGAGGTTCTACGGGATTGGGGACATGGAGGCGGGTGGGTCACGCTTCCCTCCCGGCCCCCTAGTTCCACATCCACATGGGAAGAAAGGTGCTCTGCGCTTCCAACTGTCTTGCCCACCAGTGGGTGAAAATTTCCAGAAAAGGCACAGAATTTCTACTCGAAAAGCCCGAAGGCATTGGCAGGTCAAGCCCAGCTTCTGTTCACAAGATGCCAACGGACGCACTGCTTGTCATCAACCCTCCTAAGTCAACAAATCCTGAAAGCATGAGCTGATTGTAATATGATAAATACGACCGATCTAGAGGCGAATCCTTGGGCGGCCCGGCCGGGGACCCAGGGTGACCGGCTGTCACCCAATCTCCATTTTAACCAACTCTAAAACCAGAGTAAAAACTGCCACCTCGTAAATAGGGAAGGACAAAAGAGAAAAAGGAAAAACCCACAAGCCTTTCTGGAGCCCACTTTTAAAAAAAAATTTATTTATTTATTTAACAGAGAGAGAGAGAGAGAGAGAGAGATCACTAGTAGGCAGAGAGGCAGGCAGAGAGAGGGGAAAGCAAGTTCCCCACTGAGCAGAGAGGCCGATGTGAGGCTCGAACCCAGGACTCTGGGATCATGACCTGAGCCAAAGGCAGAGGCTTAACCCACTGAGCCACCCAGGCGCCCCTGGATCCCATTTTCAAGACAGCATACGTTGCCGTAAACTCGTCTTGATGTCTCAGGAGACAGGTTGGCCCACCCAGGGAAGACACCGACAAATGGGAGGCATGGGCTCCTGAGTCCCTGGTGGGGTGGACACCTGGGAGAGCCTGAGCCAGCCATCTGTCTGCCCCCACACGTTTCTCAGCCAGAGCTCAGAAGCCTGCACTTCCTCGGGTGCCCCAAGAAGCCGCTGCCGAGTGATGGTAAGGCTTTCATTATTCAGTAAGCCATTTTTCCTCCCGATTGAAATCCTGAGATCCGGATCCGGACATAGGAACAGCACAGCCTTCAGTTCCCCGGCTGGACCCCTCCCTGCCTGCGGACAGAAGCTCAGGACGCCCGTCTCCAGTACTTCCGAGTCACAGCCAGGGGAACGAGGCTCTCGGAGGTGTGGTGACCTGGGTCAGCGGCGCCACGGTGGCCGTGAGCCAGCACCGTGCCCAGGGAGGGCTGAATATGTTACCTCTAATGGCTCTGAGTTAGAGGCTTTATACCTTGAGATACCAGAATAAACCTGATTTGAAACTGGCCCAGGGGAAATTTGTTAAAGAGAAATAAAGATGTTGGACGGAGTCTTCTGCACGTTGCAAGGTGGCTTTCTCCACCCACCCCTGCTCCCAAGGCCATGGATTTCTGGGTGATCCAGGCTCCCACCCTGCTTGTACCAAAGCCGTGGCTCCCCCATTCCTCACCCCTACTCCCATCCTGGAGCTGCCACTCTTTCGCTCGTGACCTGCCCACCAGTCAGCCTCCAAGAGGAAGTGCGGGGGAGGAGGCATGGAGAGTGATTTTGTGCGGGCGCTCAGCCACATAGCCCTTAGATTTACTGCCTCCTCCCCATTTTACAGAGAAGGAAACTGAGACCCCAAGAAGCAGCAGAGAAGGGCGCCTGAGTGGCTCAGTGGGTTAAGCCACTGCCTTCGGCTCAGGTCATGATCTCAGGGTCCTGGGATCGAGTCCCACATTGGGCTCTCCGCTCGGCGGAGAGCCTGCTTCCTCCTCTCTCTCTCTTTGCCTGCCTCTCTGCCTACTTGCGATCTTTCTCTGTCAAATAAATAAATTCTTGAAAAAAAAAAAAAAAGAAGAAGCAGCAGAAAGGTCAAACTTTAAACTCTGCTCCCTGGTTCCAAAGTGGACAATTTTTACTTAGGCGACTCCCAGCTGAGTTGCCACCAGGACTGGGACACGTGGGGACCAATCTGGGAGTTAGCTGAGTCCACAGGAGCTGTTCCTATGTGGTGAGTTTCTTAAACCCTCTGTGTCTCATTTTCCGGCTTCGAGCAGCCAGGATAGCCGCGGGACCTGCCTCCAACGGGAGGATTAGGTAAAGCACGAGAGGTCCTTGGCCCTGTGCCTGATGTGTCTTCTCCACGTGTGTCTGCCCACCCTCGAGACACCACTGTCACCGAATGACGGGATGTGTCATCCCGTGCACGAGTGGACAGGCACGTGGGTAGGACAGTGATGGGGGAGAAAGTAGACGGACGGGTGTGCACCTGTCCCGGGCACCCAGACCAGCCGCCGCAGGGGTGAGAAGCTGCCTTCTGCCCCCAAACGCATGTGCTTGGCTTTGAGCAGACAAGCCCTTTGGGGTGTCACCGTGGCAGATGCCAAAGCCCTGGAAGCCAACAGCCTTGCCTGCCAGCCTCTCAGAGCCCCCCGGCTCCAACCGAGCCCTAATTCACAGGGTTGCTGCCAATGCTCATTAATAAATGAGCGAGAACCTCTCAGTAAATGTCGGACCCCGACATGGTGCTCGCAGTCCCCACTGCGAGCCTCGGGCCCAGCCGGCCTCCGGGTGAGTGAGGCGGGAGGGCAGCCTGCAGAGCACCTCGGGGACAGCCATGAGGTCCCTTACAGCCAATCAGAGCCTGGGGGTGGTGGGGGCGATGTCTATTGCCGGGGTGGGTGTTCTGTCTGGGATTCCCTTTTTGGAACTCAGAGGCAGCCGGGTTTGGAGGGCCCTGTGTTCGCTGACATGGACCGGGACCGCTGGCTGGACGCTGAAAGGTCAGATTGATGAGTGTGTTTTCCAGCTGCCTGGGGAGCTAGAGAGTAGAGTAAGGAAAGGAAATATAACTCACGATCCTTCCCAGGGGGACGCGTACCTGGCCTGGGAAGAGTGAGGTTCTAGGAGCAACAGGCTGGCTTTAGCCAGCGGGGACCCCCAGTTCTAACCCTGGAGACTGGCTCTGTTTCAGGGCCAGAAGCCCACTGTCTCTGCCCCCAGACTGCTTGATTTAGGGAGACGTGCTGGAAGAAAGTGGGCTCCCCCCAGAGGAGTGCATTCACATTCGGGGACCTGGTACCTTCTTTCATAAAGGGTCTCTCAGTGTCCCCACAGACAGGGACCCCCCACCTTCCTGGGATGTCCTGCTTGGGTGATGTTTTTATCTACAGCCCTATCAGGAACAGATCTAGATTTTGTTGGGCCCTGAGTTTGTGCAATTAGGCCCTTCTAAAAAAAAGAACACACAAAATTAGGCCTATAAAATTCCTGTGCAAGGGAGGGAACTGACGCTTCTTAAGCATCCCACTAAGTCCATCTTTGGGCTAACCCAGGCTGGGGACCCTGTCCCCCCTGGACACCACAGCCCCCTTCCACTCTGTTACCTTTCCAAGAAGCACCCGCCCCCCGCACCCCGTCAGACCAAAGGTCTCTACATCAGGCTCCAGGCTAGGTTGAATGAATGGATGGATGGATGGATGGATGGATGATTGGATGGATGGATGGTTGGATGGATGGTTGGATGGATGGTTGGATGGATGGATGGATGGATGGATGGTTGGATGGATGGATGGATGGATGGGTGGATGGATGCATGGTTGGATGGATGGATGGATGGATGGGTGGATGGATGGATGGATGGTTGGATGGATGGATGGATGCATGGTTGGATGGATGGATGGATGGATGCGTGGTTGGATGGATGGATGGATGGATGGGTGGATGGATGGTTGGATGGATGGTTGGATGGATGGTTGGATGGATGGATGGATGGATGCGTGGTTGGATGGATGGATGGATGGATGGGTGGATGGATGGATGGATGGTTGGATGGATGGATGGATGGGTGGATGGATGGATGGATGGTTGGATGGATGGATGGATGCATGGTTGGATGGATGGATGGATGGATGAGGTTAAAGTTTCATGGGAAAGACTACCTCTGAGATGACTCTTGAAGGATGGACAGAGCTGGGTGGGCGATGGCTCCCCCTGGGAACAGTCCCATGGCATCCAGATGGCGTGGTGGGAGGGGGTCTGGAAAGGCAGAGTAGACAGTGGAATTCCACTGTCCCAAGAAGGGGCAAGAAAGTCCAGCCTGCAGATCTGTGATTTATGTACTCTTCAATGTCAGGGCCAGATTATGTCTTAAACTTCCAAGGTTTCTGGTGGTTGGTTGGTAAGACACCTGCCAGATTCTTCACACGCCCCAGAACCATCAACATGTGCTTGGGAGGGGACAGGCCATACCCAGGACTAGTACATGGGGGCTGTGTGGGGGAGGGGCAGTCCCTGAGTGAGAACTCGCTGAAGGTGCCAAAGGGACCAACAAGGGATCTTACAGGAGGAAAGACATCGGCCCCCCACCCGCATGCCACCACCCCCGCTGCTCAGCTCAGCACCAGGAGGGGCCCGGTCCTTTCCTATGGGATCTGGCTTCTGGGCACAGGGGAACCGCACCTCACGCTATATGGGGAGGAAGATATTTCCCAAGCATTTTGTTCGTTTGCTTGTCTGGGGGACCTTATTTCATCCCCACCTTTCACCAGGCAAAGCTGTAGGGATGCTTACCATTCAGGAGAAGGGGAAGGGGCAGTAACAACTGTGGGACAGCTGAGCCCTGCCTGAGACGGGGCGGGGGGCTAAGCCACACCTTCGGGCTCCAGGGCTAGGTGAGCCATCCATCTCAGTCTTCCTCTGGGAGGGAAGCAGGCTTGCAAAGGAGGGGAGGGAGCTGCCGCTTCCTGAGCTCCTAGCAACTGCCCTGCTTGCCTGTCTAACCGATCTAATCCCCCACAAAGCGCCCTGGGTCTAGTATGATGGCCCATCCTTGATAAATAAGGAGACTCGGATTTAAAGGGCACGCAAGGAATTTGCCAAGGTCACACCCTGGAGTCAGGGACTCAGCCAGGACTCTGAGTCAAGTTCCGCTGAACCTGGTAGGCAGAGTCCTAACACAGTTTCTGAAATCCCCCTCACCCCACCCCCACCCGGCGTGCTCCCCTGGAGTGTGGGAGGAACCCGGGAGTTTGATGAGATCACATTATATAAGACCCCACTGTGGCAGGCTGGAGGGGGCGAAGTCAGAGACACGTTCCTCCTGGCCTGGAAGGAAGCACATGGCCAGGTTGTGAACCGCCAATAGGGCCGTGTGGCAGGAAGCTGTGGGCGCCCCTCGGGGCTGAGAAGCCCCAGGCTGATGGCTAGCAAGAGCATAGGGCCTTGTCATGCACAGAAACCAATTCTGCCAGCAACCAGTGAGCTCAGAAGAGAACCCCAGTCTCCGGAAAGGAATGCAGCTCGGCTGACACCTTGAGAGCCGCCTGGGGACACCCCCACTAGCAGGGCATCCAGCCAGGCTGTCCCCAACTCCCAATCCACGGAAACTGTGAGGTCATAAGTCTGTGTTGTTGCAAGCCGCCAAGCCTGTGATACTTAGCCGAGAAAAGGCTTGCGAACGAATAGGTTTCTCATCTTAACCAGTCCCTGTAGCCTTCAGTAGCTCAGTCCAGTCCTGTGAAAATAGCCATTGACCCAGAAAGAAATAAAAATATTCACGTTGCCTTGGAAAAATTATTTCAGCTCTCTGCGAATCAGTTTCCTCAATTGTAACTGAGGACAATGACGGTCCCGACGTCAGAGGGCCGGTGGGAGGGTTCGAGGAGGGGATGCGGACTCGTTCTCAGCACAAAAAGCACGCTCTCGAGGCGCGGTGGCTAACAGTCACATTTCCTTCATGTCAGGTTACCCTCGGGAGGCTGGCTCATTCGGTGGTTATTGGCGAGGCCGAATTAATTTCCCTGGATTGGTTTCCCAGGCTCTGTCACAGAGTGCAGAAAACGAGGAGGACTTAAAACAAAGGAGACTGATGCTCTCCTAGTTCTAGAGGCCAGGAGCCCACAGTTGAGGTGTCAACAGGGCTCTGCCTTCTCTGAAAGACCAAGAGAAGAATCTGTCCCAGGCCTTTCTCTTTGCTTCTGGCGCTCCCCGGCATGCCTTGGCTTGTAGCTACGACCCTTCCATTTTGGCCTCCACCTGCTCAAGACCGTCTCCCTGTGTGTGTCTCTCATCTTCTTCCAAGGACCCTGTCCGCAGAGTGGGATGTCATCTTGACTTGAATATATCTGAAAAGACCCCCATTTCTACATAAGGTCCCTTTTACAGATACCAGGGTGAGGATTTGGGCACATCTTTGTGGGGGTCGCAATCCAATTCACATCACACCCCGGTGCTCAAGACCCTCGCCCTCCTCTCCTATTACCCAACTCTCCTGCTGTTTCCATGCCTTGCCTAGGATGGAACCAGAAATGGGAAGCCTCTGCTGGTGGATTTCTGCAATGTTCTGGCCTGAGGGAGGCAGCCCCACAACGATGTCCTGTGTCCTCCACGCCTTCTGGAGAGCAGCGGAGAGCTCAGGTACCGTCTGAGTGGCAAGGTGCAAGAGCCTAGCAAATAACTGAGGTGACGGGAGACCCAGGGGCAGGTGCTGGAGGCCGCCCAGGAGGAGGCGGGGCATTGTGTGGAGTCCATAGGCGTTGCCGCGAGATCCCTAAGGATGGGGCTGGATTTCTCAGGAAAACAGTAAAAGCTGTTTCCTTCCTTCAGAGAAAAGCTGGTGCTGCAGATTCTGGGGCCTTTTTTCTTGCCATCTCCTCTATCCTCTCTCTCACTGAGGGCAGTGGGGGAGGTAGGTGCATCTGCCCAGTGGCCCAGCTGAGCAGACCGGCCAAGTCACTCGGAGCCCTGATGCTTGGGATCCCTCATGGGTCTTCCACCACGGCAACAGGAAGGGACAGGCAGCAGGCAGATGCTGCTGCAGGCACGGGTGCATGGGGACTTGCGCAGCCAGCTGGGTCCTTTTGGGTGGGCGACCCACAGTAGCCATACTGTGTGGGCCTGCACGCATGTGTGCACAAAAGGGCTGTGTAGCCACAGGCACACACAGCCATGGAGTGCAACTCCGCTTTCTCCCTCAGTGCACACTCAGGAACATGTCGAAGCACAGCGGGCAGGGGTCATACATGAGCCGACACACACAGACCAACATGCCTCACCACCCACAGGGGCGGCAGAGGGTACCCCTGTATCCCAGGAAACTACATTTCCCAGGCTCCCTTGCTCCTGGCTTCTGGAGGCTCTGATGGAACATGAGAAGGTATAAGGAAGGGAGAAGTCAGGGTATTTCTCCCTCTGTTCCTTGGGCAGTGTTGGTGGCGGCTACTGCATCTCCTCTAGGGGTCCAGTTCCTTCCGGAAGGTCCCTCCCTTTGCGGTCCCTGCTTCTTGCATGATCCAAGCACTTGCTGGATGGACTGGCCTCTGGCAAAGGCACTGCTTCTTGTTCTCATTTCAGTGCCTGGGTGGAAGGGGCTTCCTCTTGTGGCTCACGTCTGGGTGCCTCGTGATTCCCCTGTTTGGCTTTTCAGCTCTTCTCTCACCTGGGAAATCAACTCCCTTTACTACATTTCCTCAGTCTGAATGACAGAGAGAGGACTTCGTTTTTCAGGGATGGACCCGGACTGTTAGAGTAATGACAACGACCATTTATTAAGCATGTAGAAGGTGCCAGTGATTCTTTCATGCATTATCTCCCTGAATTCTCACATGCGGAGACACAGAGGTGGACCTGTTGATTCCATTTTGTAGACAAAGAAGAGGAAGTTCAGAGAACACAGCCAACTTACCCAAGGAGAAACCTCCATTCCAACCCAGCTGTAATTGAAGGAACACTAAGCTTTGGTGCAAATCTCATTTCAACCCCTTGGTAGCTATCTGGGCTCGGGCAAGTTACCTAGTCTTCCTCAACCCATTTCTTAGTTCTAGAACGTTTTTATTTATTTATTTATTTATTTGATTATTTATTTATTTATTTGATAGAGAGAGAGAGATCACAAGTAGGCAGAGAGGCAGGCAGAGAGAGAGGAGGAAGCAGGCTCCCCGCTGAGCAGAGAGCCCTATGCGGGGCTTGATCCCAGGACCCTGAGTTCATGACCTGAGCCAAAGGCAGAGGCTTTAATCCACTGAGCCACCCAGGCGCCCCCTAGAACATTTTCATTACCCTAAATGGAAACTCCGTATCCATTAAGAAGCTGCTCCCATTCTCTCCCTTGAGCCCTTGGCAACCTTTAATCTGCTTCCTGTTTCCTTGAGTATGTTGCACGCGCTTCGTATAAACGGAATGATACAGTGCGAAGCTGTAAAGAGTTGAACCGTGTCCCCCCACTTCATATGGGGGGGACATATAACAAATTCATATGTTGAAGTTCTAATCCTCCAGGACCTCAGAATGTGACACTGTTTGGAAGGAGTCACCGCAGGCAAAGTTAAGAAGGCCATCAAGGTGGGCCCCATAAGGGTGGGCCCCGATTTGATACGACTGAAGTCTTTATAGGAAGGAAAGACACACAGACACATGCGCACGGGGAGAATGCCATGAGAAGATGAAGACAGAGATATACGAGCCAAGGAACACCACGGGCCTCCAGCAGAAGCTGGGGGAGAAGCACGGAACAGATTCTCCCTCACGTGGGCAGAAGGAACCAATTCTGCCCCGACCTTGATCTTGGACTCTGGCCCCCAGAACCGTGAGACAATGAATTTCTGGCATTCAAGCCTGCCAGTGCGTGACACTTCATTATGGCGGCCCTAGCTTTTATGGCTGGCTTCTTTCACTTAACGAGTTTTTGAGACTCTCTGCTACAGGGAGGGAGACATGACTAGGGTTGGGGATGGGCAGCTGCCACAGGTGAGCCTTCCAGGAAACAGAGCTGGGGTCACACCTACAGGATCTTGGGGTGCAGAGCTACCCATGTCTTGCTGAGAAACTGGTACCAGGCTACGTGGCTCCTCTCACCACCCCGAGAAGTTCCGGGCTCTCCCCTGCATCCAGGGGCTGGGGACCTCCCTAAGGTTGCCTCTCAGTTTGGGGGGCAGGAACAATGATACCCAGAGCCAGACTGCCTCTGGGCGAATCCCAGGACCAGCTCTGCCACTTGCATGCCCTGCTGCTTGGGACACTCACTGCAACTCGCTGTACCTTGGTCCCCCCATCTGCAAAATGGGAATAAATAAATAGTAAAGAGATGAGCTAAGACATAAGAGCTTTGTAGAGTCTGATCCAACCTAAAGTCCCTGCTGTTCCCTGCATGCACCTGGGCTCTGGCCTGGAGCTGTCCTCAGCAGCTCCACTCACAAAGCCTGCTTCTCCTCCCAGGTGTCCTGTTTTGCTTGGTGACGCACTCCTCCCGGGATGGGTTCCCCTCTGCATCCCCACGGCCAGTCTGTCTCCAAGGTGGATCTCATAGCCACCTTCTCTCTCTGCTCCTAATCCAGGGTCCCTCACCCCGGTCAGGCCTTCTCCAGTACTTTCCTAGCAGGTCTCTGTGCCTCCAGCCTTGCTCTGTCTTCTGTAGGAAAGCTTCAGTGAGCTCTCAAGACACGAATCAAAACCTGACTGCCACCCCCAGTGGAGCCCTTCACTAGCAGCCCTTGCCATGAGGGCCAAATGCCGGCTCCTGTGCACGGTGTGAAGACTCATCTCTCAAAATGGGCTCAGATGACCTATTGCCTAGAAAGACCCCTACGCCCACACCTTATGCCTCTGAGGGCCTCCCTCTCCCCACCCTGCAGGACTCCAGCTCCTGGAAGGCGCATTTATCATCACAAATCCACAAGGAATTACAATGGATTTGGCTGTCAGGCACTAAGTTCCTCTAGGAATAGAGCAAGATTCTCTTTTTCACCCAGGTAGCTCAACAAAATGCCTGCCGAGGAGTGAATGAATGGATGAATGAACGAAAGCATGTGCCTCTGTATGGTCAGTTCCCCCTGACTGCAGACTCCTATGCATTCTGCAAGACACAGCCAACGTCACCACCTCTGGGCAGCCCTCCCTGATTTCCTCTGGCTGACAGAGGTCAGGATAGACCATGACAAGGATCCCTGCAGAGCCTGCCTCCCCATTTCAGAGCAAGCCAAGCGCAGCCCCCACATTATTCAACATGGTAGCCATTACTATCTTGTTAGAACCGAGGTGAGACCCTATCAGGCCTTGGCCCCAAGCTCTCCAGTGCCTCTTCCAAGTCCTTACTGGTGGCCACAGTCCGCTCTTTGACCGATATCTCCTGCTCCCTGCCCTAGCCACTCAGGCCTCAGACAAGCTCAAATAGAGCTGTGATGCTTACTCTCCTCTCTGCCCCACACAACTGTCCCCAGACCTCCCCAAAGCTCACCTCCTCCGGCCTACTCAAATACCTCCCGGCAACGGGGCCCTCCCCGGCCACTCTCCTGATTTCTCTTGCTTATTGTCCTCTGAGACCATATAATCATTATGTGAATCACTGTTTTCCTCGCTGCTATGAAGGAAACTTCCCCCGCCATCTAGAACACCGCTTGGTTCAGTAGCAGGCCCTCGGTAAACATTTGCTGAATGAATGAATGACCCGAGTGCCCAGGACTCCGTCTGGGGTCTGGTTTTTAAATTCTCCGTAAGTATTTGAGGGATTTGAATCGAGATTCAGAAATGCTGGTGGGGATTGGGGGTACAGGGGATGTGATGAGGGCTGAAGGTACTGGCTTCCCCAGGCAGGGTAACGACAGGGCTCGGAGAGTCACAGTTGCCTGGCTGAGACCAAGAACAGTTTCAGAAAAACAAGGTCATTCTTGGCCTTGGGGCCAGACCCCCTTCACCCAAAACACATTACGCTTCTGCTACACCTAGGGCGGGCCCTTCCTCAGCAGGTGTGCTGGGCTCAAGTGAGCATCTCCATAAGGATGAGGCCCGTGTCGGGGGGGAGACGGGCACTCAGTTCGTGGCCTGCCCAGTAACCAGAGCAGCCCCGGGGTGGGCTCAGACTCTGCTCAGAGGAGGTGGATACGGCATCGTGACCAGAACAGGGCCCAACGCAAGTTCAAGTCAGACTCTGCCTTCCCGGCTCTACCGTCTTGAGGCCGATAGAGCCCACGTCCCCGTAGGGTGGCGAGAGTTCCATGAGGGACCACAGATCGGGAGACACAAGCAAGTGGGGGATCTCGTCAGCTCCCAGTCACGCCGTTCGTGGACACAGGAACATCCGTCTCCTCCAGCCGGCCGAGCAGCCTCCCCAAAAGGCTGGATGCAAAAATCACAGCTGAGTGGAAGAACAGATGAGCCAAATCACTGAGTCCTTAGAATTCGGCACAGACTAGGGGCCCACATTGCCAACGAGCATTTGTGGGATTGACTAGAATTGGAGAAAATACCAGCCAGCTGTTGAGGATCCATGACAGCAGGTGAGGGCCGGTGACAGGCCAGCCAGGGGTCTTTGTCACCCCAGACCTGTATTGGTCTGTTTTTAAGTTTTTTTTTTTTTTTTTAAGATTTATTGATTTATTAGAGAGAAAGTGTGAGCATGAGTACGGGAAAGGGGCAGAGGCAGAGGGAAAGAGAGAATCCCAAGCAGACTCAGCGCTGAGCACAGAGCCCGACATGGGGCTTGATCCCAGGACGCTGAGATCACCACAGATCACCACCTGAGCCTAAGCCAAGACTCAGACGCTCGGCTGACTAAGCCACCCAGGTGCCCCTGTCTGTTTTTAATTTTTATGGATGATAACACACAGAGAGCAATCCTGAGGGCAGCTCGATGAACATATGTCTCCATGTCTACACTGATGCAAATACCAACCAGGTCAGGATCTGGAATGTGGTCATGCACACGCCGGGGGCCCCCTCTCACCCCCTTCCAGTCGGTTCTCTGCAAAGGAGAGCCATGCTGCTGACTCCCATCGCATTTGGAATTGGACTGGTCCTGCGGGCATCTGAACTTGATATGAGAGGAAGCACAGAGTACGACCAGACTCTGTGCTTCTGTCTGCTTTTTGTGAGCTGGGCGTGAGCACGTGAATGCCAGCCGCCGGAATCTGGGTGTGAAAATGTGCTGGCAGGTGGCATCCCCTGCAAAACGTGGGTTCTGGGGGTTTGAAGTGTGTGGTTAATGCCTCCTTCAAGGAGCTGTCTCCAGCAGAATGCTTTTTACCTTCTCTACCGAGAACATCCAATCTAAAGAGCCGCCTTCGTTCTGACAGCAGAATCTTTCCTCTCCGGGCTGCATGAGTCAGACTCCGAGCCCAGCATCGTGTGCTGTTCTGGTCACGACTCTGTGCCCACCTCTTCCGAGAAGCCTGCCGTGCCAGCCTGGCCTGCGGCCAGCAGCTTGCCAACCTGTGGAGCTGCACCTGTGGGACACGTCCTGCTCTCTCTTGACATCCAGGCCTCCTCCCCACCAGCAGCACAGGAGCACAGCAGCCTGCATTTTGGCCCCTAGGTTCCTGGTGTCCCTAGGGACAGTTCTGGAAATGTGTAGGACTCGGAGCCTCCCGACCACCGCTCCTCAGGGCGACTGAGGCTGCTTCTCTTTCTTGATAGGCATAGGGTAGTTTTTCCCACGGGGCTGTAGAAAGAGCTCAAGTAAGTTTCCGAGGCAGACGCCTGGGTGCACATGTTGGCTTGTGTCCAGGAGGGTGAGCCTCCCTTAGCATCTCCGCCTCCCACAAGGGAAGTGTTACCCGTGTGGTTCCGTAAAGCGGAGGGGAGCTAGCCAAGTGCCAGCACATGAGCGATTTCCACAAGTTGTAGCTCTCACTATCGTAGCTCGGCAACAAAGAGGGGGCGATGTGAAGCTAGACAGCCCGAGTCTGAAGTCTGCTGTCACCACTTGTTGGATCTGGAACTTCGGGCAAGTCACTTAATATCTCCATGCCTCAGTTTCCCCCTCTCTACAGTAGAAGCAGTGACAGTACCCACTCAGCTGAGGACCAGCTAAATCCATACCTAAAGTGCTTGGGACAGTTCCTGGCACGTAGTAAGCATGATGTAAGAGTTAGCTCGCTCTCTCTCCCTCTCCCTCTGAAATATACGTGATGAACCAATAGTTCATTAAATAACTACTTAAGTAGCATTACATCATAGCTGTTATAATGATGAGAGACCATACGGAAAGTTCTGGAAATAATACATTCAGTACCTGGTACACAGTAAAAAATTTTTAAATTAAAAAAATTTTTTTTTAAATTTAAAAAAATAAAAAAAAATTTGTAGTCTTGGGGTGCCTGGGTGGCTCAGTGGGTTAAAGCCTCTGCCTTTGGCTCAGGTCATGATCCCAGGGTCCTGGGATCGAGCCCCACATCGGGCTCTCTGCTCAGCAGGGAGCCTGCTTCCTCTTCCCTCTCTCTCTGCTTGCCTCTCTGCCTACTTGTGATCTCTGTCTGTCAAATAAAATAAATAAAATATTAAAAAAAAAATTGTAGTCTGGATCCTAAGCAAAGAAGTGGGCAGGGGTGTGGGGGATGGGTAAGCAGGTGAGGCAGGAGGGGAACAAGGGCGCCATCAGGCAGGACGGGGCTGGCCTGGGCACCTACTTGCTCATGGGCCACTCAACAACCCGCCTCTGAGAAGTGGGGAGGGTCTCCTCCTGCTCCGCCCACCGCCTCCAGCCCAGGGCACTTTGCACCAGTGGGCACCCCACAAAGGCTTGTTGACTGAAAGCCAGAAATGGTCTAGAGAAAACAACCAGGTTTAAGAACAAACAAAACAAAACAAAACAAAACAAAGACGGGTAAATTTCCTTCCCGATCCTTCCGAGATGGGAGAACTAAGAGAAGACATAAGCACCGCTTCCGAGAACATGAAGGGCTTTTAAGGGCGAAGATGAGTGCTTTGTTTTTGGCTTTGGGAAGGACTGAACGAGAAGGAACAAACACACCATCAGAGGCCCAGCGATTTTTACGGGAATCAAGGAAGTGCCTTCTAGTCTAAGGCTGGGCATCACAGCCACAGCCACCGGGCTGGGACTTCACGTCTGCCTCTGCAGGGCGGCTCGCACGGCTGTCTTTGCTAAGAGCACCGCTACTCACTAAAGCAGCTCTAACAAGCAAGCATCTGGCCTCAGGAACCCCTGGGCGTTGACAGCCCAGCATCGCCGGGCATTTGAAGAATCAACTGACTCACTGCCCCGAAAAGCAGAGTGGGGTTGGTACAGGTCATAGTGGGAAGTACCTTTCCTCCAGCATTTGCCATGCAAAGCCTTTTTGCAAAGAATTTACACAAATGGAATTGGCAATGGAAAAAATCTGAGACCCAAGAATGCTTTATTTGAGGGGTTTTTTTTTTTTTTTTTTTGCCATGAAGCATGCGTAAACTTGCCACAGGGAGATTTTTCAGAAGAGAGAAGGGGGAAAAAAGGAAAGAAAATTCTGCTCAAACTTCACTGGATTCCTATTTCGAGAAATGTGGGCCAGTCTGGCTCAGGCAGAAAAATTCCCCCAAAGGAACATTTCATGATGCAGCTTTTATACGAAGTGCTTAGTTTTACATATGGGAGAAAAGTGTGTAGGAGCGTCTATCTGGGGTTTTATTTCTTTTTCATTTACTTTTGTGGTCAGTTTGGGTACTTTGATGGCATGAGATAGATTTCTAGGAATGCAAAGCCAGTGTGCAAATTGCGCTTGCAGGAAACAAAAATTCGCCCGTGGATAGCTCACAGAGGCTTTCATCCAGGAATCAATTTGGTTATAAGTCAGGGATGGCCTGTAATAAAACACTGACAAAAGGTGACCGGGCGTGATGCCGGGGAGCACGCTCCTGGAGGCATTTAAGAATAAAGAGAAAAAACACCATTAACACTGAATGAACCTACACACCCATTCATCTCTCTGAGGACGAGAGATGGGCCCTGGTGCTTTTTATTTACTTATTTATTTTTAAAGATTTTATTTACTTAAGAGAGAGAGAGAGAGAGATTACAAAGGGAGAGGGAGAAGCAGACTCCCTGTTGAGCAGAGAGCCTGATGGGGGGCTTGATCCCAGGACCTTGAATATGACCTGAGCTAAAGGGAGATACTTAACTGACTAAACCACCTAGGCGACCCCCTGGTGCTTTTTAAATTTAAATATCAGGTTTCTAAATCCCAACTCCCCAACATAACAGAAAATCTGAAAAAGATAGAAGGAGAGTAAAGAAATCATGCATAGTTCCCACGACCACCATTTTAACACGTTGGTGAATTTCCTTCCAATGTATTTTTTTTTCCTTTTTTTTCTGGCCGCATAGAATAATCATACCATATTCCCATCTATTTTGTACCAGATGACCTTTAGAGGTTCCACATCTATGGGTTTTTGACTCACTCAATTTGCTACTTAATAGAATTCTTCCCATGCTTAATAAACCTTCTAATAATCACAGACTTAAGATAATACATTTTTATCTCGTAAGTGCCTCAAGAACTTTCAAAAGTCTGCCTTGAACAAGACGCAGGAGAGGATCTGTGTGATTTGAATATGGCATACTGCAAAGGGAAGAGGAAGAAATAGGGGTATGAGGCAGAAAGCGAGAGAGGGAGGGAGGTTGGGGAGGGGGGGGGAGAACAAAACACGTTGGTTTGGTAGGAGGCTCGCGGAAGGAGACCTAGTGGTTGGCTGGCTGGGTGTGGTGATGGTGGGACAGTGCGCGTTGGTCTCAACCCCAACCAGTACCCTTGGGACACAGCCACCCAGTGGGGAGAGGAACTGACCAGTGTGAAGGTGGTTGACAGGCCAGGGGCCAGAAGACAACTCTTGGAAAGACTGAACCTCAGGGGCCACGGGCCACAAAGGGCCACCAAGGCGGAAGAAGGGGGACCCCGCACATGGCTAAGCAAACCGGACTCTTCACCAGGCATCTGGCCTTGACTCCCACGCAAGGAATCCGTGGGCAGAAAGACAACAAAAGCTATTTTTCAGGCAAGAGGAGTTGGACATCAGGAAAAATCAGAGCCCCTTTGTATGACATGCCAAATTGCTGAAGCGAGAAAACGTCTCGGGCGAGGGCTCAGATGCGAGCCGGGAAGAGCGCGCTCGCCCAGGGGAACCCGGCCGTCAATGTGCGCTTGTTATCGGGGCTTTTCAGAGCGAGGGCCGGAAGCAAGCGCGGGCCGTCCTCCCCCCGCCGTGTGGCAGAGATGAGCTGGTGACACGGCCTTGGCCGGACTGTCCGGCCCCTGGAAGGGAGCCTGGGTGTCCTGAAATGTCCCTTGGAAGCCTTCAGGGATCTGGACGCTCTCCCTTGCTTGTGGTTTGGGCTGGGGGCTCGCCAGAGACTCCCTTCCTCTGAGACCCATCCTTACAGGTGGGACCCCTTCCCACTGCCCCCAAGTGCTGGGTTAGTAAAGGACAGTAACTACTGGGCACTGGACCCTTTATTCCTGGCTCGAGCTGAGCACGGACACAGTGCATCTTGGCTCCTGGGAGCAAGTCTGCACTGTCGGGGTGCTACAGCCCATTTTGCAGAGAAAGTAACTGAGGCTCTACAGACACTGTGAAATGATTGGCAGGTGACCTCGCAGCTAGCAGGAGGCAGAGCCTGGGCTCAGACCCCACTCCGCAGGGGATCTGAGCCGTGCTCCTTCCCATGCCCTCACCATGCCCTACTTCTCTCCAAGAGGCCGCTTACACTGCCCCTGTGTTTTGCATGTCTATCGCAAAGCAGGTGTGTGTGTTTTCCTCTTGATCCTCCGGTGACCCTAGGATACGGGTCCGGCTGGTGCCCCCAGGAGGGTGCCCCAACAGCCAGGTGTGCTCTGGAGCTCTCCATGCCCTGCACTGTCGTGTGTGACCATCTTGTCTCCTGTGGGTTCCCTGGAACCAGAGGGTACATTCTGCACCCATCGAGCCCAGCACGAAGCCAAGCATTCAGCAGGCACCCCATAAATGCTTCACAGTGACAGAGTTTTAAGCCGCACTGCTCTCCGAGGCAGCCCCTGTCCTTGTGTAGAGTTGGTGGCCAGCCCTTGGGTAAAAAAGAGCAGTGAGATCTACTTCCCAGCTCCCACCTGTGCTTCCCACCCTGACTGCCAATTTCTGCACAACCTCAGGACCTTCCAGTGTCAGCTTCTCTGTCCCATTTTTCTCCACAAAGTTCCTTCTCGGAGCAGAAGGACACTTGGGAGAGGTTATGCTGTTTATGGGATCCAATGCAAAGTGGAAATACAGATCCTCTTGTTCAAAAATGATTAAGAATTATAAGATGGTGAGAGCAGAACACCCAACACTCAGGGGTCCTAACCGCACAAGCCCCCAGCCCGTGAATACAGTGACAACAGTCACTTTGCAGCCTTTGCACATGGCCTGTGACTCAGGTCTGGATTTTTCTAGGATGGTTTTGATTTTAAATTGTCTGCTCTCTCCCCTGCCCTGCCACTTCCTCAAACAAACTGTGAATGTCAACATTTCAGGATCCCAGTAACGTCTATTTTACCTCTTATACCTTCTACAACAATAGAAAACCTGTTGTTTTTTTATCTGGTTTTGGTTCATTAAGGACAAATGCCACAGGGCCATTGGTCCCGTTGGGGAACAGAAGGCACTCGGGTTCATGTTCATGACCTGACACGTCATCACAAGGGGGAACTGTTTTCGTCCATCCAGCAGATGACTCCCGCACCTGTGTCTCCAGGTCTGCCCTGCCTCCTCCCTTAGCGAGGGGTGGTCCCCCACCCTATGCACTCAGCCCACCCGGAGTCCAGCTCTCCTATCTCCAGTCCCCCTAGACCACTCTTGCTTGGTGCTGTGTCTTGGGGAATGGCTCCACTCCCTGGGGGTTGTCTATCATGCTATCCCATTTTATAGATGAGAAAACTGAGTCTCAGAGCAGCTGGGGGAGTTTGCCCAAGCTCGCAGGGAAAGCAGGGTAGAGCAGGATTCAAATGCACGTCTCTTTGTCCAGCCCTCATGCTATCAACCATCACATGGGCTTGGTTCAGATACATCTTCCCTGACACTTTTTCTGGAAAATGGAACGTCTGGTGGGAGAGATCAGAGAGGTGTGTGGGGCCCCATCTGCAGGGTTTCGTAGATCAGGGAATGGGCCTGACTTGATCACAGATAGGTTGTGGTCCCACTGAAATCTGTCAAGCTGGGGAGTGAATGTCATCTGATTATATATATTTTTTCTTAAACATTTTATTTATTTATTTGACAGACAGAGATCACAAGTAGGCAGAGAGGCAGATGGCGGGGGGGGCGGGGGAGTAGGCTCCCTGCTGAGTGGAGAACCCGATGTAGGGCTCGATCCCAGGACCTTGAGATCATGACCTGAGCTGAAAGCAGAGGCTTTAACCCACTAAGCCACCCAGGTGTCCCCTGATTATATGTTTATAAGAACTTTCTGGCTATGAGTGAAGGGCTGGCATGGGGTGGGGGGCAGGAGAGAAAGCAGGGACATGGGTCAGGACCCTGCTTGGGGCATCAGGGCGAGAGATGACAGAGGCTGGGAGCCAGGTGGGGAGAAGGGGCAGGGGAGCAGCAGGTGTGTTCTGGCGCGGGGGAAGCTGGCAGGGCTAGGGGAGCTCCCACAGGAAAGCAGCTCTCGTCTGGCCTCTGTGGTGGCCAGCACGGTGCTGGACCCAGAGCAGGCTCACAGTGTTTGCTGGAGGTTGGGTGGGAGAGGAGTCGTGACCGATTGTCCTGAGGAGAGACCACGCTGGCCAGCAGCAGCTCATGTGATATGGGAGGCTGCTGCCCACATACGCTTCCTTGCTAAGTACGTGCAAAGGTCCTGTCCCCTCTGCAAGTGCCTCCGTGGGAGCGGCCATGGCCTTGCCAGCACCTTCCCACTGCATAGTCCCCTAACCCCAGTGGGGGACAGTGGACAAAAGGAGGATGCAGGGAAGAGGGAAGGAGTAAGGAGGGAGGGGGGGGAGGGGTGGGGAGATAAAGGGAGAAGGAGGGAGGCGGGGGCCAGGACGGAGGGAAGCGCAGGTGTCACTTGCCAATCGGCCAAACGAGCAAACCGAGGCTCTGCGGGGTCGAGGGACAAGCAGAAGGCGGTTCAGATGGTCAGTGGCAGGGTTGGGATCCAGCCATAGGTCTCCTGACCCCCGTTCTGACGTGTCCACAGCCCAGCATCCTGTCCTCCTCGGTCACAGCCCGGATCCCGCCACACAGGAGTTCGCAGCGACAGCCTCAGTGCCAGGAAATGTGATGCAGCGACTCTCAGCCCGGGTGGCTGCCGTCACCGCTCTGGGCACTGCCTTGGTGCTAGACCTTATTTCAACTCCTAATGGAGAGCCCTTGGGTTCTGATTTTATGGTTCACAGAAGCCACTCGAGCAGTTCTGCCTCAAGAGGTGATGACACGGCACCATGTTCTCCCCTGGCCCGAACATCCCCGGAGAAGCTCCGTGTCTTCCTGTTCCCAGACGCTGGGGGCCAGTGAGCTGACCCCGGGCCCCGCTCAAGCCCGCTGCAAACGCAGAACAACTTTGTTCTTCTGGGGAAATTTCCAATGTTCCGGAAACATGGAACCAGGGAGAAGGTAATCCTGCCTTGAATATACCTACAAGATGCCAGGCGCCTCGGAGGTAATTTTGCACAAAACCCTTTGCATATAACCGTGAGGTGTTCTCACAAAACCTTCCCAGCGACCCCAGGGGCTATCCCACCATGAAGGGACTGGTGTTTGGCGGGGGTTAGGTACCTTGATGAGTGGCCGTCCGGACTCAAGCCCACGTCCGGACTCAAGCCCACGTCCGTATGACTTCAGGGCTGGGTGTACGGTGCTTCCTTGTGGGCTAGTGGGGGCTGGGAAAGTGAGCTGCCGTGGGCATTTAGTCCTGCCGTGCTCCTCTGGGGCCAGCGGGTGATGGAGACAGCCAGGGCAGATGATGAGCCGGGGAAGCTGACCGGCCTTAGCTAATGGGTTTTCTCCCAGGCTCTGGAGCTGGGCTTGGGTCAAAAAGTCCCTGTGGTCTTTCCACACTCTCAGAGACGGGGCAATGGCCAGGGAGGAGGAGGGACACCTAACCAGCTCTTGGGAGGACCTCTGCCTCTGTGGGCTTGGTGTGGTGGGAGGCACAGAAGGGTGGATGTCGGCAGGAAGGACCTGGCTTCGGGTGTGCAATCCTTGGAATTGGGGGAGGGGCGGGAGAGGCAGGGGAAGGGTGAGGGCTGTTAGGGTTACAAGCTTTGCTAGCTGGAGGCTGGGGGTTGGCTGGTTTCTTAGGGGAGGTTGGCTTGAAGGACCTTGGAGGTCGGGGAGAGGGGTGGAAATGAGGTGACAGATCCTGATGTTTAGGGGAGCAAAATAATCAGATTACTCTTCGGACCCAGCATCCCCAACAGGGTGGCTCCCAGGCCCCATCCCGGCTCCAGGAAAGCGGGAGGGTAGGGGGAGCCAACCTCAGGCATGGCTGAGTATGGTGTCACAGTCTGTCATCTCTGAGCTGGCAGAGTCCTCCAGGGGCAGGACCGTCTGCTTTGCAAAAACCCCGGAGCTTCCCTAGGAGGGTCATCGGGCCGCAGCCCTGTCCTGCCACTGCAGAGAAATCACAGAGCGCGTGAAATGCAAAGGGGCATTTCTACACCTGGGAACCTGCTGGGAAACTCCTGAGTCCTCCCCAGGGTTGTCCTAACAAGCATTCCGTTTGCGGAGTATCTACTCTGTGTTTGTGCGCTGGGCACTTTCACATTTGTTGCTTCATTATCTTATTTTCCAGGTATGTGAACAACTCAGAGAGGTTAAGTAACCTGCCCCAAGCAGCACAGTTACCTGGGAAAGCCGGGATTTGAACTGAAAACCTGGCCTCCTGCCTCGCCACCCCCCCCCCCCCCACCACGCTGCCTTTTCAACAGAGTCTACTTTAATGTGATAAAAGGAAGCAGGGAATACTTTGCTCCCAGGCCTCCGTATCAGAGACAATCAGGCTTCTCTCCAGCAGAGATCTCCTCTACCATGTGCATACTGGCCACCCCACGTTTGGTCATGCTCTCCTGTCTGTCCCTAGTACCGGGAAGCTCAGGGACAAGCGGTGGCCCATCTCCAGCAACACAGCCAGCCTCTGCAGCGTGCTTTTTGTGTGCTAATCGGACTCAACCATCACCTTACTTTCCTGCTCTTGTTTCTACTTCTGACCCAATGTCTCCTCCACTTTTTTTTTTTTTTTTTTTTTTTTTTTTTAGATCGGGGCCCTTTCTTCCTTTCTCTCTTTTTTTGGAGGGAGAGGAACTAAATAAGTAAAATCGTATGATATCATTTTCACAGCTTTGAAAGGTTTTCACATAAAGAAAATTGTTACGTTCGAAAAGGAATGTCCTTCGTCTGGTACCACATCCTGACTCTCAGTTCAGAAGAGACAGTCTCATCAGTACCCTCTGAGCGCCAGGGGGGTAAAGAGAAGGATTGCGAGGGGTATGGAGCGGGGGGTCTTGGGCGTGGCCCTGGGGTTAGAACCAGCGTGTTCTCTAACTGACCCCGATTTCAGGGATCTGGCCGGTGCTCACGTGTCCTTACCGGAGGCCAGGGGCTGCTGCTCTGAGTGTGTGTTTGTGGGTTAACTGTGATGGAGCTGATGAGCTGTGGCAGAGGAAGGCCCGGAGGGAGTGAGTTCCCTTCATCTCCCTGTGTTTCTTGCTGCCTAGTGTCCAGCCTCTGCCCCCATGCCCGCCTGAGGGAAGGCTATGCCCAGCGAGCCCTAACCAGGCAGTCCCTACACCCCCTTCTGCCCCAGGTCTGTTACCAACAAGCCGTGTGACCTTGGATGAGTCACTTTGCCTCCTTGGCCTTGGGTTTCCTTTGCTTGCAGAGTGTGAGGCTCGGGCCTCATGGGCAGGTCCCATCTCTAGTGTGGACACACGCTGGGGTGTCACAGGCAGGGGTGAGCTGGGTCCCCTGTAAGTCATTACTCTTAAGAAGGGAATAGAAGTGACCCTTTCTGCCACCAGTCACCTAAAGCAGATGCCACCTCGTTCTATCTGTACATATGGTTTCTTGAAGGAATGCGACAAGAGTGGGGATCCTACCAGCTGCCAGAAATCGGGTCCGCCCCAGCCCCCCACCTAAAGGCTGACTCCCTTAGAGCAGCCTCCACAGAGACTTAATTTTGCTTCCCCACTCTGCCCCCCACGCCACCATGCCCAGGGGTCACTGGGCAACGTCTGGGAGTATTTTGGTTATCAGAACTTGGCAGCAGAGGGATGCTCCTGGCTTCTGGTGGGGAGAAGCCAGAGACGCCATTGAACTGCCTACAGCCCACAGGACAGCCCCCGCCACCAAGAAGGACCCAGCCCCAAATGTCGCTGTCCTGCCGTTGAGAAACCCTGTCCCGGGGTGACGGGCAATTGATGATGAATCCAGACACTCGGGCCCGTGATGCCAGAGTGGTCCTCCTGAGTTACCCTCCTCGGGACTTCCCAGCATGACTTCCGGTGGAGGGCATGTTGGGTGGTCGCGCCAAATCCTGGAACCCCCATGGGTACATGCTTGATTTCCCTTCCCGTTCCTGCTCCTTCCTCCGTGTTCCCCACTCGGCCATGGCCGTGCCGTCTCGCAGCTGCCATAGCCCCAGATCCAGGAGTCAATGCAGGCAGTCAGCCTTGACTCCTCACCTCCCCTTGCCCATCCTTCTCTCCACTTCTCCCCACCTCTGCTGCCATTCGGGTCCCTGGCAGTGAGGACCAGACTGGTCTCCTGGTGGCCTCCCTTGCCTTCCAGAGTCTCCACTCCCCATGTGCAGCTGAAGACTCTTCTAAAACCATAAGTCAGGTCAATTTACTCCCCAGCCCCAAACTCCTCAAAGCATTGATCTTGATCCTGACCTCCAGGAGCCTCTCGAGGACCCCCACGCGGTGCTGGAGCCCTGCCCGGCCTTTCCTGCCTCAGAGCCTCAGCCTGCCTTTTCCTCTTCCTGGAAGGTTTTCCTTCTTCCTCCGGTCCTCTGACAGCTCTTCCCTGTCCCCTTAACCGATGGCAACCCTCCCCAGCCTCTCCCAGCACACCTCCGCTCTGCATCCATCCTAACCCTCATCCATGCCTGGAAACGTCAGCTACCCCATGAGAATGTTGGCTCCGGGAGAGCAGGGACCGACTCTGTCCCGTCCGCCGTGTGACAGAGAGCCTCACGCGCCTGACACAGAGCAGGTACTCGGCGAGCATGTGTGGAATGAAAATAAGTGAGTGGATTGGATGAATGAATGAATAAAAAGAAGCAGGCCCGGCAGATTGGTGCCTTAGAGCCTTTCTGCGTGTGTGTCTTAGCAGAAAAAAAGGTCAGGAGTCACTGAACCAAGTAATCTTCAGAGGTTCTTCTGGCCAGAGGAGCCCTGCCCCCCCTCCCCCTGCTGGCCCGTGTGTGGAAGCCTCATGAACCTGATTCAACCAGGAGGCTGGGGGCAGGGGGCTCTCTGGGGCTTATATAGCTGAAAGCCAGAAATGGAAGGAAAGTTCCAGAGCAGCTAGGCCCCTCCCTTCAGGCCCACCAGGCCCTCTTCCGCAGTTCTGGTTTGGCTACACCGTTCTTTGCCTCCCTTGGCTTCTGAGACTCTGGGTTTGACGACCCGAGGTCTCTTCCACTGCATTTCTGTGACGACAGCCCCCAAATCTCGAGTCTCTGCATCTGAAGAGACTGACCCAGGAGATTTATTTTAAAGAGCTGCTGCGTTCCCACTGAGCCTCTCTGAAGCCCCTCACGGGGGGGGGGTCCTCCAAAGCCGGCTCTGTGGTGAGGTCCTTAAATCAGACCCCTGGGAACCCCAGCCTCTCCTCACGAAGTCAGCGGGTCCAGTTCAAAGGAGCTGGGTTGTTCTTACAAGAAGAGAGAAAGCCGCAAAGAACAAAGCAGGACATTAAGGGAAGGTAGACAGGAGAAGGGGCTGCCAGGGCCCCTTCCTGAGTGGCTAGAGAGTGAGCCCCGGGGAAGCAGGCGCAGGAAGGGAGATCAGCCCTCTACCAGACCGAATGCTGGTGTCCTTCTGAAATTCCTATATGTGGACAAAATTTGTACAGGTTGACGCTCTAACCCCCTGGGGTACTTGGCAGTGGGGCTCTGGAGGTGGTGACTAGGTTTAGATGAGGTCTGAGGTGGTGGTCGGGGTGGGGGTTCCTCATGATGGGGTTAATGCCCTGATAAGGAGAGACCAGAGAGCTTGCACTCCTCCCTGTGAGGACACGGTGAGAAGGGGGCTACCTGCAAGCCAAGAGCCAAATTGGCTGGCACTTGATCTTGGCTTTCCGGCCTCCAGAACTCTAAGAAATAAATGTTGCTTAAGCCAATGGGATAAGACAACACCCTCACTCACCCCTTCCCAAATCTGTGTGGTTCAAATAAAGGACATCCTCTGGCTGGTGGAAAGCGGGCTCATCTATTCAGACAGAAGACATTCTACAGCACTCAAGAGCTCTGACCATCGGAAGCCTCATCTTCCACATCTATGAAAGGCAGGTAATTAATATTTGCCTTGAACTATGGTTGACAGTTACACGAACTTACGGAGTCCTGCACGGAGGTCTTCACCAAGTGATGGGCATCTTTATCAACACCAGAGGGCAAAGGAGAGCCGGTGGGTGAGGTGACTAGCTGAGGGAGACCTGCTCTGGCTACTGTCCCCCAACCCGGGCTTGACTGGACAGGCTGCCTGTGAGTTTTCGCAAGAGAAAATGAAAGCAAACACAGACAGGAAAAGTTCCCAGCGCAGTGCCTGGGAGTGGAGTGGGTGTGGAACGGACGTTATTTGAATCAAAACGTCTCTGAATGGTCCTATGTTGGGAGTGTGGTAAGGCAAATCTTCCCAGCACCTGCCTGGAAAGGGTTCCTAGTGTCCTGGAGGAGGAAGCCCCGCCCCCCCGCAACTGGGCGGGGCCTGGGCGGGCTGAAGCCCCTGGCTAGTCCCTGAGAGTTGTCTTCTGGCTCCCCTGGCCCCGAGATGCAGTACTAACAGTTTCTTTTTCTCTGTGTTCCATAACGTGAATGAAGTCTGGGTTTACTGGGTGAGAGGCGTTGCTCGGGTGAGGGTGGTGGGTCCCTCACGGACCCTGACCTCCAGCGGCCCCCGCGGACACTCCGGAACTAAGAGCGGGCGTGGGGACTTTCCCAGGACACAGTGCACGCTCCCTAATGCTTGCTTACATTCCATACCTCGCCTAATTGCAAGACGCATTAGAGATTGAGCAAATGCTGGTTGGTGATACCTACGAGGGAAAAGTCCACAAAGATTTAGGACTTCTTTCCCGTGTCCCCAGCATTGGGCTGAGTGTCACCAAAGACACAAAGAAAGAATGAGGTGGGCTTGGGAAGGAAGGGAGCAGGAGGCCGATAGTGATGGGGATGGGCTAGTCCAGAACGTGGTAGAAGAAGAGAGAGACAGAAACAGAGACAGAGGCAGAAACAGACAAAGAGAGAAGAGAAGGGGAGGGGAGGAGAGAGGGGAGAGAGAAGGAAAGGGGAGGGGAGGGGAGGGGAGAAAGAGTATGTTATGCAATTTGGGCATCACTTGTACATTCTCACTTCTGAATGCCTTCATGCTGCTGTCAGCCCAACCTCAGAGCTAGGCTCCGCTGGGTAGTCAAGTACTTGGTTCTATTTTTAATGGCAACCCAGAAGCTGTTTGGGAAAGGGCAGGATGACATGGTGGGAAGAGCTTTGTAGTGAGACAAAGGCTCAAATCTGGCCCAGCAGCCTCCTACCTGGGTGCCTCCGGGCAAGTGCCTCACCCTCTCTGAGCCTCTATACCCTCAGCTGCCTACAGGGATGCAGACAGTATCCTCTTGGGGCTGTTGTGAACGTGCCGTGGGCTAACATGCACAGACTCCGAGCGCTTGTCCGATAGAGAGGATCTGGGGTAGCGGGGTGCAGAAAGAGGCTGGGGTGACGCCAGCACTGCTTGGCTGGGGGCGGGCCTGTCCGACTGCTGGGATGCCTTCAGTACGCAGAGGGCTCGGCTCTCCGGTCCCAGCAGCATCATTGACGGGAGACAACCAGGAAATGGAATCACTGTCGCCAGCAAACCCTCAGTCACAACCAGTGTTTTGTTAGTGGCCCTGCTCCAATATTTCTCTAGGTTCAGCCCAGAGGCTTGATCTTTTCTTTTCTCTCTGCCCCCACCCCCCATGTAAAGCTTTGGGAGCACTTGGCTAGAGAACAGGTGGAAATCATGCCTTTTACACACAAAGCCAACACTGGGGGGGGGGCGGTCCCCAGGGAGGGGCATGGGATCCCTGTGCTTCCTGGGTCCCCGCCTGGACGCTCTCTAGCAGGTGGAGGCCTCACAGATGTCAGGCGATTGTGCTTCCCCGAGGTGAGCCAGCAGTTTCCACCCAGGTCCAGGGAAGGATGATCCTAGCCACAACAAGGAATCCTGAACCAGCCCTCCTGGTCCTGGGTTGGTCCGAGGGTGGTCCAGCCCTTGGATGTGGCCTGGTTTGGCCCTCAGAACCCCTGAGCTGGTGGGTGGGGAATGACAGAGGCAGCTCAGTTCTTATGGTGAAGTCCCCCAGATGGCAATTCTCCACCCTCCCTCCGCCAGCGGAGCCAGCTGCCCAGATCGGCTTGGGGCTCTCTTGATGAACACCGAGTGCAAACGGCTCGAGGCAGCTGGCAAGATGCTAAGTGCAGCATCAATCCTAATTAGGATGAGGAATTAATAAAGGAGGCATTCGAGCCGCTCTGCAGAGGCCGGGGCTCGCCGCTGTGGAGGAGTTAGTTCCGATTCCCACTGGGAAACTGGGAGGCTTGGGGTCCACAGGTGCCTTCGGGTGATGACAGCGGCATGACTTACTGTGCCCCCCGAGCCTCTGTGAGGGAGAACATGGGGGCTCTGCGGCCCCTGTTCTGTGTCTAATTCAGGTGCCGTGGCTGGTAGTGACGTGGGTACATTCTCCAGATGAGAAGAGTAGGTGTTTGTGATCTGAGCAATTGCACACCAGAAATGATGTTTTTCAAAAGAAAAGAGGAGGGTGTGATCGTGGGCCCACCGATCCTTTGTGTGGCTTGCTTCCCAAACGACTGATTGCACCTATGCCCGCTCCTCCAAGACTCCACTTAGCCCTGGCACTAAACTCCAAATTGCAAAGGGCAAGGCAGCCGCGTCTGGGAGAGGGTGTGGGGGGCAGAGGTGGGCAGGATTCCCGAGAAGGCAGGTCTAGGAGGAGGGGAAAGGGAGCAAGTTCAGCCTTCCCGAGCCGACCCAGCTCTACAAAGCCTCTTTTTATATGACTCCAAATGCGGCCAGAAAAAGGGCCATCTCTTTAAGAGCTTCCTACCAACCTCCACCAAGCTCCAAACCCGCTAAACTATTTGCAGGGGCTGTAACTGCAGTAAGGAAGGCTGGGTGTGTGGGAGAACTCCTCGAATGACGGAAGGGCGGAGTTAACACACGGGAAAAGGTTACAGAAAAAGAAAGAGGAAACTCTGTCCAAGGATATCGGAAAGGAACGCTCCGCCAACTCCCCCCATCCCTTTTCCGATCTGAAAGCCAAGACCAAAGCGGCAGGCCCCGTTCACAACCTGGCTGGGACCAGACCGCCCTTCCACAGCCACCTGTTAGTTCCCGTTCCGCAGCGGGGCGGGCTGGAGGCGCTGAAGTCGGGCGCATTTTGCCATTGGAGGCGTCCGGGCCCCTCCCGCAGAGGGAGCGGTCCCCTTGGTCCCGGGACACCCAATCCCGGCCCCCAGAGGCATTCCAACCTTGCAACACCTACTTCACGCCCCCCTCGCGCACCCGTAGGGCGCCGCGGCCGCCCCTCTTGCACCGACGGGGCGGCCACGCCCCTCCCAGGCAGTTGTTGGTCCGCGGGTCGCCCCTACGCACTCTGGCGTCCTGCCGAGGTCTCCCGCAGCCTCCCTGCCGAGGGACCGCGACGAAGGACTTGCTCCCCTAGTCTGGGGTGGGGGGCAGCCTCGGTGACGCACCCCTCCCTCCCCGCCGAGCAGGGAGCAGCGGGCCGGGGCCCCGTGGAGGAGTAGGCGGCGGAGCAGGGTCTGGGTGGCGTCAGGCTCCGGCGACCCAGGTCGCCCAGAGCCGCTCGGAGCACAGCCCCCACCCCCACCCCCACCCCTCGGTCCGGGCCTGGAGCGAGCGAGGAGCGGCCCCAGCGCTCCCCGCCCCCGGCCGGCCCCGCCCCAGGATGGCCAGTTCCCATAGCAATCGCACAGACACCGGTTGCCAAGCAACCCCTCCCCCTCCTCCCTCCCCTCCTCTCCGGTCCGCTCCCCCCAACTCCAGCCTCCTCCCGCCCCCACGCCATCCTCCACCTCCCCCGGGGGCTCCGGCGCGGCCCCTCGGGATCGCTCCGGTCTCGGGCTGCACGCGCGCCCGTGTGAGTTTCCGTGTGTTTCATTGTGTCTGTGTGCGAGGGGGTGTGCGTGTGCGTGGAGTTTGTGGGATCGGCTTGAGGGACCCCGAGCTGGTGCACAGCTGGCCGCGAGGGGACCCGCCCGCTCGCTCCGGCTCCTTTGTGTGTCGCGCGGAGCCAGTGCCGCGCCCACCCCCTTCCCGGCCGGCACCCCGGGCAGGGTGTGCGTGTGCGTGTGTGTGTGTCGGGAGGTGGGTGGGTGCCGCGGCCGGCCGTACCTTCGATGCAGCACACCCGCCACAGCCCCGAGTGGGTGAGGTCGCCGCGGGCGCGGCGGGGCGCGGGCCCGTCGTCCATGGTCAGGTTGGTGCCGTTGCAGATGTGCGCGCTGGAGTAGAGCCAGTAGTCGGTGCCGATGGCGATGGCCATGAGCGAGAAGGCGGCGAAGGCTCCGGCCGTGGTCAGCAGCATCTGCAGCCCGCGGTCGCATCGCACCATGGTGGGCGCCTCATAGTCCGCCGCCCGCCGGCCCGGCCCGCCGCGCCCGCCCGCCCTCCTCCCTCCGCGCGCCGCTCCGGGGGCGCCCGGGCTGGGGGGCCGAGGGCCGGGGGGCGGCGCCGCGCTGCGCGCTCCGACCCCGCGCCCCGGGCGTGCCTGCGCTCGGGCCCCGCCGGGGCTCAAACTCCGAGGCGCGGCGGCGAGTGAGGGCTGCGCGGGCCGCCGGGCGGGCTGGCGGCGGAGGCCGGGGGCTCCTCCCTCTCGGCCCGCCCTCCCGGCTCGGCCCGCGCCTCCGCCCCGCGCCCTCCGCGCCTCCGCCCGCCGCCGCCGCGCTCCGGGCCCGCGCCCCGCTCCTTTCGGCGCCGCCCCTCGCGCCTCGGCCCCCGCCCGGCTTCGCGCTCCCCTCTCGGCCCCTCTCCCCCGGCCCGGATTTTCTCTTCCCCCGCTCCTCTCCCCTCTCCGCGCTCGCACGCGCTCTCGCCTCCTCTCCCAGGGTTCATTCACATTATTGGAGCGAAGGAAGCCGAGGCACGGGTTCCCGGGAGGACGGAAGGGGAACCGCGTTGCCAGCCACCTCGCTTACTCAACCCAGGACATCCAGCCTTCCCTTAGATGGCCCGGGGACTCTTTCATTTGTGGAGTGTGTGCGTGTGTGCGCGTGCGGGGGGTGGCCCTCCTTGCCCCGTGTACAAATCTGTGCCTTTACCTGGCGATGGATGGTGTAGGCGTAATCTGGCAGTGGGAATGTTCCGGTCAGATTTCCAGAAGCCCCAGATGTGGGTCACAGCTGAGAGATATTACAGGCCAAGCCAGGCCCTGGCCCCTTCCCTCCCCCACCTAACTGCTCCTGCCCCCACCAGCTCCTCCAGGGGACCCAGAATTTGGGGTTGAGGGAGAAAAGGGGTGTCAGCCAGAGGTCATTTGGGAAGAACATAGCATCCCTGTTAGGCAGAGCGGTAATGGGGTTGTGATTGGAGAGGGGGCTCCCCTCCATTATTACATTTCTGGGTGCTTTATTCCTGTGAGTCCAGGAACACCCTAGTTGTAGCCAATTCAAGCACGGCAGCCCTCAGCTGTTCCCCTCTTTCTTCTTGCTCCCTCCTGAATACCTTTATTTCTTTTTGCCTTTCCCTCCACTGGAGCTTAACTGGCTTTCCCTCACCTCTGTCCCTTTATTGCCAGTCTCTGCCTCCAGCCCTGCTGGCTTCACTTAATTGCCTTTGCTGCTGGCATGATCCCAACCTAGACACGCTCCCTTCTCCCAGAGCCAATGCGGGCTCCTTCCCCTTCAAAACCTCAGCTCCAAACTCTTCTCTCCAAAAGGTCTTCGGAGACAAGCCCCGGGATGTCCAGCGTGACATCATTCTGTCCCTCCCCAAAGCTCGTGTGGTTGGCACCCTTGATGGTTGCCCTGGGGCTGCTGCCCTGGACCCCCAGGAAACTGAAAGAAGTGTGCCAAGAGTTGCTATTCTTCTTGTGAGGTGCAGACTAAATGTCACCTCCATTTCTAGCACCTTCCCTGGCCCCCGCGACCCAAGGAAAATTAATGACCTCATGCTGGAATTAGTGGTCTCTCTTCCATGAGCCTGTGAGCCTTTCTCATATCTGATGTATGTGGTAAGGAGTGGAGAAATGTTTGCAGACTGAGAGGTGTTCCTTGTGCCCTGGAAAATCAGAGTCTGACTGGGGGACACTAGAGCCTATAAATAAAACCCAAGATAATGTAGCCCAAGGACCAGGCTAGCTGCATTAATTCATATTTGTGGCCCCTTCTCCTGCTTTTGGGGTATCTGTTCGTGGGTACCCTGAGTCTCAGAGGACGAGAGCTGTCACCTGTATTCTACTTTCATCCACCTGTCACCCGATCTGGGGTTCTGTACACAGCAGGTGCCCAATGTATGCCTGAAGGTGCACACCTGGTGTGAGATGGCTTACTCTGACTCAGAGCAGGGCTGCCTTCCTATGTCCCTAATATCCACAAGGATAAATTCTAGGTTCTGTCCCCAGAAGCACCGAGAAGGGTAGATCTCAAGCTTTCTTCTTCTTGTTGTTACTGTTCTTCTTCTTCTCCTCCTTAAGGAGCAAATCTTTGCCTCAAATTAAATCTTAAACAGAAGCCCCAGATAAATAGACCAAGTCTCCTACCAGTTAGCCATGTAGGTCAGGGCTGGCATAGCTCTGGTTAAACAGGGGCCCCAGATTACCTGTACCCACCCACCTACACCACCCCCTGTAGCCCCGAGAGCACCCCTGTGGACCTAGGGTTCCAAGAAATATGGTGTGAAAACCAGCATCCTGAGCCTGCTTCTGGGTCCCTCGGGGACATCCTTTCCACTCCGTCCTGCTTGCAGTCTTTCTCGGGGACTTTGAGAGAAATAAATGGAACCAAGATAAACAGATCTTATTTATCTGTGGGGTGGAGCGGGAGTGAGAAGCTTCCCTCAGTCTGCTCTTAGGCCTGGGAAGTGATGCACGCGTGATGGGGCCTTCTTCCAAGCCAGCGATCCTCATGTTAATCCCACGGAAACAGAACGGAAATCTTCATTCATCAGAGCCCGAATGGACCAGTTCCCACCAGCATTCCCAGGAGCATGTGGGAGAGTGCAGATAGCCCTGTACTGGGAGCCAAGATGTCAGCATCTCAGCCTGCCTCCATCACTAACTGTGGGTGATCTTGGACAAGCCAGAACCACCTGAGAGAAAGACACCTCTCCAGCCCCCCCTTTCAGATGCTTTTGAGGATCAAATAGAGTACCTTGCACATTGCATACACTTAGCGACTTAGTGATCATTTGTGGAATCAGTAGTAAATACTGCCTCCCCTTTTTTTGAGACAGTGAGCGGACATATGTTACTACATCATCTGTTATTCTCACTGTTATCGCCCTTACAATACCTGGGGAATCCAAGGCCCAGAGAAGTTGACTAACTCGCTCAAGGTCTCACACCTGCAAGGTCTCAGCTCAGATCCCAATAACCAGAATATTTCAAGGGCACCAAACTGCCTCTTGGTCCTTGTCGAGTGCTGCTTGACTGTGTTACATATATATATGACATGTTGGACGTGGGAGAAGGGGACCCCAATGGGGCTTAGCAACTTGCCTTTCTATCTGTGGACGCCCAACCGGCAGCCATGCTTAGTCCCGAGATGGCCAGGGTGTAGACTGTGGAGTCAAATAAGGACTTGACCGCCGGTGAAGGGAGCTGGAGCAAACTCAAGACTGTCTGAGACCATTCATCATGCCTGGGTGAGCACAATTTAAATCTGGAAATTTCTGCTCAGCCGGATTAGAGAACTCTAAATGGCAGTGTTTAAGGGCTGCCTGAGGTCCCCGGAGTTTCTCCCATGTGACATTTCCAGTTCCGAGGGAGGGATGTGTCTTTTGCTTACTCAGGAGGAGGTTCTGGGCTGGTCTTGTTCTGGAGACACCGGACACTTGGCATCTTCCCTCGGGGAGCTGCTCAGTGTCAGATCCACAGTGGGGGGAGGGGCCAACTCACTGTACTCATTACTACCTCTGTGGACAGCTGAGCAGGTGGAGGTGTTTAGATCAGTCCTTTGAAGCCATCTTTTTCAACACAAACGGGTTTCTTTCCCTTTCACCTGCTCATTTGGGTAATGACCACAATTCTTCACTTTACTCTGGCTGTGAGGACAAATGAATGAGCTCCGAACCCTCCGACCAACCCAGCTCCGGGGTGAGGCGGCGGGGCAGTGGCCGTGGGAGGGCAGTACGCATTAGACTGTGCATGCTGTGTAACGGGCATGTCAAAGCCGCCCAGCATCTGTAGTCAGAAGGAAGGGAGAGGCCCTCCGCCAGCGAGGGGGAACACGGTTCCGAGAGCCCTTATTAAAAGCTTTGCTTTCCCCCTTTGTCCTCCAGAAATAATGACCTTCGGGTGGCAACTTTTTGTACTATCTCATTTCCATGCCCAAAGCAGATGGTTCTGCTGATTTTAGAAGACTTAATGGGGCGGGGGCGGGGGTGGGGGGGGGAGGGGGATATTTGGAGAGCCAGGGAGATATTTCCGGTGAATTGACAGAAAGAGTGATTTTGATTTTCTATAGCACAGGGTTGAGGATGAGACTTAGAAGGTTCCGGGGCTTGGCTCAGTGTGGAGGCTTATCTGTAGCCCATCCAAGCTGCTCAGAATCCAAGAAGAATGCCTCTAGATCCTGGTACGGACAGCCTCCCCCGTCAGATTATGCACACCGCAAGAATGGCTTTTTTTCTTTTTCTTCATATTTCAGTAGGTTCCTTTGAGGAGGAGCGCAGATCCGAAAATGCTCCTTGGCTTTATGTATTCAAGTTTATTCCATTTCATTTGCTTATCACTTATATCCCATTCAAGGTGGCTGGGCCCGGATATGCAGCCTTCTTTCTCAGCCCTGCCACAGTGAAGCGGTGGGGTGCTCACTATCTCCACGCCAGGCCAGCGCCTGGAAGTGCAGAGGGAAGAGCACCTGCGTTCCCCGAGTGCCCTCTCTGTGCTGCCTCCTATATGGGCATCGTTTCATCTCATCATGGCAACAAGCACATAAGGTCGATGCCTTTACCCCCATTCTGTAGGAGACGCACCTGCAGCCACACAGAATCAACAACTGCGCTGGGATTTGAACCCAGTTCTGCCCGAGCCCAGCCAGGGTGAGCCAGCTAACAGAGGGCGCCGGGGCTCAGGGTCTTCCAAGTCCCTCTGCCCACATCTGCTTCCTCCGCTTCTCTTCTTTCATGTCTTCATCCAGATGAAATCAGGTTCAAATGACCATCAAGGTCACAGGAGGGTGGAGAGGTTAAGGAGGGGCTGCGTCTTGCAACCCCAGGGGCGGGGCGGTGAGTGGACAAGGGAGTGAGGATGAGGCACATTCCCCATTTCTTGGGCAGGTAGGTTGAGCGGGGCTGCTGTCAGGGGCTGGAACCAGCCTTAGGAGCCTGCCTTCTTCCTCCTCCTCCTGCCTGGTTCCTACTCCCAGTGCCTGTCTTGATGCTGGCCAGAGTGGAAGGCAGAAGGCCACCCCTGATCTGGGGTCCTCCGACTGCCACCCCGCCGCCCCAGGTTTTTCTGTTTACTGTCAGTGGGAGGGGAAGGCAGTGGCCTGCTGTCAGTGTTGCACAGCGAACAAAGCGGCCAACTATGAGCAAAGTCCGTGTGGGCTTTTTGAAGACCTGTGTGTTTTCAAACCGGATCCCACTAGGGGCTGCACTCAGTCGCAGGCTGGGCGGTCTCCCCCGCTAGAATTTGTTCCAGAACCAGCCCCGCTGATGAGCATATTGATATTAATGGCCTGACTTGGCCAAAGCTTCCGGCACAGCACGCCTGATAGTTAGCTGGTTATTCTGAGAACATTCTTTTCAAAACACTCAACAGGACAAACAGGCCGAGAGGTTCCTTTGTCCACAGACGGCCTCTGAAACTGAGCCGACTCTCAAAGGACTGAGAAGAACACTCCAAGGAAGAAATCGGCGGCCCAGGGAGTGCAAGCATTTGAAACGGCGGGCTGGGTGGAGAGCACGGCCGGCGGCAGCCCCGTCCTGCAACGGACGCGTAGCGTTTGTGCTTTCGCCAGAGCGGAGCTTTTAATTCCTAAAATATAACAGCCCTGGGCAGGAGCCTGCAAGAACCGGCAGCGGTTCATGCAGAACTTTGCTGCCAAGTGCCTGGCTGTGGAGGGCAAGGTCAGGTGCACGGTCCATCTGGCTACTTTCGGCTCCTGAGTGGCCCTTTCCCTTGCATCTCCTGCCTCCCTCATTCTCTCAGTGGCCTGCCCGGGGGCGGGGTGGTCGGGGGACGGGACTGGCTACCCTCAGCCCTTGTGGAGCTGTGTTTGCTACCGACTGGGGGAGTTTGCTTTATCCAGAGATTTCTTTCTGAATCATGGATATCAATGGAATATTTGCACTCTGCCGCCTCCGTTGGCTATCCCCGCTCATGTCCTTATTGAAGGGCTGCTGCATCTTTGCTGCTTTTCTCTCCACGGCCTTTTCTTGTGAACAGGAAAGGAAAGGTCACTGGGTTCAGGGTGACCCAGGTTTCTAGTCGTGCTCTGTCACTTGCAGCTGTGTGGCCTTGGACTAGTGGCTCAAGCTCTCTGGGCTTCAGAACAGTGGCGACCCAGACACCTGCCTGCTGGGGTTGTTTGCAGATTTAGGAGCCTGGGCAAGACACTGTCGCAACAGTGCTGAGAGCTGAAGCTTCCGGAACATTCCACAAGCACCAGGCTCCTTTCTAAATGCTTTACTGCGCTGTATGGGACTCACTTGGTTTACTCCCAAACTCTTTGAAGCAGCCGTATTATATGAATCCTCATCCAAGAGGTGAGCAAGACACAGGGCTGGTAAATCCCTCACCAAGGGATGTACCCACCTGTGAACCTTAACAGTCAGGCTCCAGAACCCATGCTTATAATTTTGATTTAATATGTGCTTAATAAATGGTAGCTTTCATTAACTCACTCATTAATGCCCCCTAACAGTTAGGTTTAAGTTACTCAGTATCCTCCTCCACGAATAATCACTGACTTTATGAGACTCAAGTATTCCTTTGTAAGAAAACTTCTCCAGTCCAGAAATACGGGATTTTTTTTCACTGGGCCCCTCTCTGTCCATTCCTTTTGTCTTCTGGAAACCTATCAATGTGGGTCTTCTGGGTGACAAAGACATTATTATTATTATTATTAGAAAATGCAGGAGAGGGGCATAGGAAGAGGGAGAATCTTAAGCAGGCTTTATGCTGGGCCACGCGGAGCTCGATCTCACGACTTTGAGCCAAAATCAAGAGTCGGATACTTAACCGATTGTGCCAACCAGAGACACCAACAGACATTATTAAAATCATGGCCGTCGACCGTCAAAACTCTGTGGCCAGAGGAGAGCAGGCCCTGAGGCGCCCAGTGGTGTAGGATTCCGAGCCAAGGCCAGCTCCTCAGTCCTCCCCAGCCACCACGTGGCCCAGCAGCACCGGCCCTGGGAGAGCCGCCGGAAGAAGCTGCAGAGGACGGGTGATGGGCCTGGCCCCAGCTGACCGAGCCAAGGTGGTCTGAAATCAGCGGGTGTCCCCTGGTAGATGAGCATCACATGAAATCAGAAATAATACTTACCGTATGAATGATGGGTGCAGCCAAGATTTTGGGGTTCTTTTCAAGCGGTCTGCAGAATCACCGGGTTCTTCTCTGACGTGTCTGCTGGGAAGTACCTGCTCCCTGGCATGGCCTCAGGGTCTTCTCCCCACCCCCACCCCCAGACCAAAGCACCACTGGGCAGAGCGAGTGCTTAGACACTCACATCCAGCTCCACACTTGGCTGGGTCTGATAACAGACCATTTCCAGGTAAACAGGGGATGGAAAATGAATTGACTTCCTAGAGGAAAGATGTTAAGTGCTTTAGATTCTTTTAAATTCAGGGAGAAGGATTCTTTAGCTGGTGCTGTGTCTGTGGAGGGTGTTGTCCCCTGGAGGATGGCACCTGTCCTCTGGTGACCCCTACCCAGAGGGGGACACCCTGAGGCAGCTCTGCCATTACCTGCAGGTAATGGCGCTGAGCATCCGGGAACCAGGTGCTGTGTCTCCCCCTTCCCTGACCCACTGCCCCATTGGGCTCCTCTGCACACCCAAGTCTAACCATCTCTTGTCCCACATGCTGGATTTGTGATGCGATGGCCCCCACAGCAGCTTTCATTTACTGGAACGTTATGTATGCAGTAGCACTCTATAACAACCCAAACGTTGCTATCCCCATTTTACAGATGATGAAATGGAGGCTTTACGGAGACAAGTAACTTATTCACGGTCAAGGCTAATACACGGAAGAGCTAGGATTCCGGAGTAGGATTGGCTGTCTCTAGGGAACACGTTCTTGCCATAACTCAATACTTTTCAACCCCGGATGCCCTTGACAATGGCCTAGGGGGACTTTGGGGATATACACCCCACTCCTAGAGATTCTGACCACTCTGGAATGGGGCTTGAACATCAGTATTTTTTTTAAAGCTCCCAAGTGATTCCTAACGTATAGCCCGGGAAAGAATCTGGACACAAAGCCATGATTCCTTTGGACCCAAGGTCTCCTGGAAAGAGTTTGGCTTTTGACTAAATTCATTGCCAGCAAGCACAGCCCAACTCAGACCCTGCGGTAACTGACAGGGAGCGGTGGGCTGGGGAGCCCCTGGTATCGTCTGGGCTGGCTGTGCCTAGGGTGAGTGGGGAAAGCAGCTGTTCTGCTGGTTAACATCTGGGAGATTCTACAAAGCTCTCATGACCACTTCTAGCCCTGCAAGCAAGCCGACCTGCCCTGTCTCCAGTGTGGGTCATGCTGTCCGCCTGTGTCTGCCTTCTCACCCAGCAGGTGGGAAACGCCCAGCAGGGAGCCCTGGCCAGGGCTGTGGCTCTACCGAAGGCCTCCTGGGCTGGGAGAGCCTGGCGACACAGGGGCCAAGCCAGCATCGTCTTCTCCAGCACCTTATCCCACTAATAACTGGAATCTGCTGTGGGAAGCTGGTCACCCTCCCCTCCCCACTCCTCTGGTTTAGCTGGGAAAGTCAGGGAGCTTTGGCATCCGACCAGAGGGCGGGAAGGATGAGACGTGGACAGTGGTGCTAATGGTGGGGGAGGGGTGTCCCGTGCCTGGCTCATGTGGGGGTTTGGGGCTGTGGGATGTCAAGTGGCAGACGTACCTGGTCTCTCAGGATGCCCCGGGGCCCCAAACACTCCTCCCTCTGTCTGGGCCCCAAGCTCCTCCTCCCTCTGCCTCGGCCAATTCCCAGCAAGCCACCCGCTGCACTTGCCAATAGAGCCAGATGCTGCTTTAGGGAAAATACCTTCTGGAGTTTGTTGTCTGAGTCCTCCCAGCTGACACCCACGGTGGAGAAGATGTGTCAGGATAAATGAAAAATCTCTTCATAAATATTTGAAAAAGGCAAAAAGGAAAAGAAGAAGAAGAAGAAGAAGAAAAAAAAAAAAAGAACCCCGAACTCCCCGCGTTTGGGAACATCTTAGTGACTGCTGCTAACAGACAGGATGCAGGTCACGAACATCCCTCAGTTTGTAGTACGATCCCAGGGAAGGCTGGCAGGAACCCCAGGGTTAGTTCAGGGGCCCCTCCCCCGGCTCATCCTGGGGCTCCGGGGAGAGGACAGACCTGTCCGGCCTGCTTATGGAAGCCACAGAGCACGCGCAGATGCCGAGCTGCCCTTTATCCATAATGCATAATTGTGTCTTTAAACTCCACTGCCATGGGACTTTATTACAAGTAGAGCACAGGCTAAAGAGGCTTACGGGGGGCCCCTGGGAGGAGAGTGAAGAGGCCCTGGGGGCCGGTGCCCACAGCAGGAAGACAATGGCACGCCCCAGGCCCGTGAGTCCAAGGTTGGGGGCCCCCTCCCAACTCACACGCCCTCCGGAGGGTGCGGCTAAGGGGAGATAGGGCGCTTCGAGGCCGGGACTCCCCAGTAAAAGGGGGCGCTGCTCAGGTTCGATTATTAAAGAAACTCACCACCCAGGGACAGCATCTTGGCCTCAACCCTGAGATTCCGGGTCTGACCACATCAGCCCTGTGCGCCCCTGGGATCAGAAACTGGGGCTCCCAGCAACACCGGTGCCCTACCTATGGTCTCTACACATGCCTTCCTGCCTCCCTCATGCCAGCTCACTTGCCTGCCTCGGGGGCCTGGTTCCTGCCCCTCTTGTGATCCCAGCAAATGGACTCTGCAACCTGGAGAGAAGAGAAGGGCCCATCGGAGCAGGAACTGGGCTGAGGCAGGGTCTCCAGAGGACAGAACCCTGGAGTGGACAATCTAAGCGTGGGTGCCTGAGGTGAACTTGGAAAGACAGATGTGTTCGAGGCCCCCGAAGACCCGTGCACCCCGTGGAAGGTCTCCTGTCCGCTAGAGCCTCTCTGCCCTGAGAGCTGGGCGCACGGCCTCCCTCCCACTCCGCAGCAGCGGACACCCTTCAGTCTCTGGAGCTGGTGTCATCACAACAGCAGGTGGCCTTCAGCCCAGGCTGGAGTATAAGGAGGAGGAGGCCACCTGGGAACTGGGTGTGTGTGACGAGGTGTTTGTCCCCAAGCCTGGGATGCGAGGTCACAGAGACCTTGACCGAGGCATTTGGAGCCGCATTTCTCATTGACATGTGTTTCAGGATTCTCCAGAGAAACAGATCTCTAAGAGGAGATTTATTATGGGAATCTGCTCCCAAAATTATGGAGGCTAAGAAGTCCCACGATGCACGGTCTGCAGGCTGGAGAACCGGGAAGGCTGGTGGCATAATTCAGTCTTCGTCCAAATTCAGTCCAATTCAGTCTCGTAGTTGAAAAATATGAGAACCGCGAGCTCTGAGGTCCAAGGCCAGAAAAAGATGGATGTCCCAGCTCTGGATCAGAGAAAGCCAGAGAGAGAATTCACCCTTCCTCTGCCTTTCTGTTGCAGTTAGGCCGTCCGTGCATGGAGAATGCTTCCCCTGAGCTGGGGAGGGCCATCTCCACTCAGTCCACTGGCTCACATACACGAATTTCTTCCAGAAACACCCTCACAGACGCGCTCAGAAATCGTCTTTGATCAACCTCTGGGCATCCCTCAGCCCAAGCCGGTTAACACGCAGAATGAACCGTCACAGCCCACGTCCTCCGCACGCACAGGTATCGGAATATTAACTGATTTCAGGAGGAGGCTGGGAGCAGGAGAGCGCGGAGGCTGGGCCGTGCCACGGTGACTCAAATTCTCTGTGGCATTCGGACTCTGAGTCAGTTCTACCCGGAATGCTGCACTCTGGCCGCCGTTCCAGCACCCTCCAGAGAAGCCAGTGGTGCTCACAAGCCTCCCCGAGAAGTAAGCCGGCTGGGAAACAGGGTCTGCTTCTCGCAGAGCCTCCCAGGTGCACGTTGCACGTGTCCAGTCCACGGCCGTGCTCACTGGCTTCTCAAAAGTGCCTGGCCTTGGGTCGCTCGAATTCTCTTTGACGAGGGATCATGAAAGGTAAAGCAGAATCGCTCATTCAGTTACTCAGTAGGTACATGGAGCAGGTTGCTTCGGAGGTCCCCCAAAGGGGATGTCCTTGTCCTAGTACCCGGACCCTTAAACGTGACCTTATTTGGAAAAAGGTTCTTTGCAGACGTGATCAAGTGGGGGTTCTTGAGGTCACCCCGAGTTAGAGCGGGCCCTAAGTCCAGGGACAAGTGTCCTTATAAGGGAATGGGAGGAGACACACAGGCAGGGAACGGACGGACGCAGACAGGAAGTCAAGGAATGCCAAGGATTTCCGGCAGGCACCAGAAGGTAGGGGAGAAGCATGGCACGGAGTCTTCCTCAGAGCTTCCAGAAGGAACCAACCCAGTCACCACCTTGATGTTAGAATTTTGTCCTCTTGAACGTGAAAAAATAAATATGTATTTTTTTAAACTACCCTGTTCGTGGTTGTTTGTGACGGTGGCCCTAGGACCCAAAGGCAAGGAACAGGTGAGGGCTCCCAGGTCAAAGGCAATGGATTCCCCATCGTAGCGATGCACAGAGAAGTGGTCTCACTTGAAACGTCACATTCACAGACAGGCTTTTCCAGAAGGCCCCGTGTGCCTCGAGAACCTCTTCTTTCTTTGTCGGAACCTTTCGTCTTAGCTCTTCTGTAGTCATTAAAAGGCTGATATGTTTAGTGTCTGACTTTTCCACACACACAGCAAACCCTAAGAGGGTGGAGGCCATCTCTGTTTTATTCAATTCTGAGCCTCCACCCTCTCATGTAGGGCCCAGCATGGAGAAATGCCCAATATATACGTATTTGTTGAATGAGAAGATAAGTAAATAGCTTCCCTGAGCCATAGGAGGTAGTAAAGAAGGACCTACACTCGGGACGCCTTGGTGGCTCAGTTGATGAAGCATCTGAGTCTTGATTTCGGCTTAGGTCATGATCTCAGGGTCATGGGATTGGGCCCTCCATCAGGCTCTGTGCTCAGCACGGAGTCTGCTTGTCCCTCTCCCTCTGCTCTCTCTCTCTCTTTAAAATAAATAAAATCTTTTAAAAATTTAAAAAGAAAACAAAAACATGCTTAAAAAAAAAAAAGAACCCACACTTGTGTGGCAAACTTCTCCTGAGACCCTACAAGTTTATTATCTCATGATAGCAGGCTTGGAAATGTAATTACTTTGTTTTTCTCTCTCCTCCAAATGCCTTGTTTTTAAAGTTCAGGTTTTTTTTTTTTCTTTTTCCCACTTGTGGAGTAAATAACCCCTAGGATGGCAGAAAGGGAAGGGTAGGCTCAGGAAAGAGCATACTTGCTCAAAGTCAGACCCCCAGAAGGAAAACTTCCTGTCAAACAGAACATCTGATGAAAGTTAAAATGCTCTTGCAGAAATAAATTGGTTGCCCTAGCAACCAATTTCTTCTGGTTCTCCCCCAGAAGAAAAACATAGAAAGAGAAGCGGGGGGGGGGGGGGATGTCAGCTAACTCTGGTCTCAGCTTTGGAGAAGGAGCTGTCCAGCTAGAACTGGGGGAAGCAATGGTGACCTGTCTCACGTTACTGGCCTAGAAGGATGCCGGCACGCTTGCCTCCGTCTGGGCAGTGGGGTCCCTCCCCTGAGCTGCATTCACCCCCTGTATTGCCTTCCTGGCCGGCTCTCGTGGGCAGCAGAGCATATGACCTCCTCCAGACAATGTCTCTTGCCCCCTCTCAAAGTTGTATTAAAATGCTCCTGTATTAAAATGCTCTTTAAAGAGACCCTGTTCTGGGTCCTTCGATCATGAGTAATCAACTTCCAAAAGACTCTCATTGTAAATTCAGATTTTTATCTATCTACAGTTTTCCAGCGTGGAATCCACCCACCTGTGCCAGGAGAGTTCACCAAAGGCATCTGAGCAGGGAGTGAGCGCTCAGAGGTGCCTCTTGATGGTGCATATGGGGTTCGTGGGGGAATGACAGCCCACTTACGGGGGAGAGGGGCAGCGACGGGACGTTGAGCGCAGTGGTGTGGGAGGGTGGGTGCAGGCACGTTTTTATGAAATGTGGTGGTCCTGGTGAGCGGGCAGCACAACCTTAGCTGGTTTTCTCTGAGCAGATTATCCATTGAGGGTGTGAGTCTAGAGAAGCACTTGTCCCGGGTTTGATAGCGGTGAAAATGCCCAAAGAATGTTCATTGCACTCACTCCTTTTTGCTCGGTCTTTGGATCCTGTCTTTGGGAGGTGGGATAATGTCTTCCCAAAGAAGCCAGTGTCCTGGTCCTGGGAACCTGAGGATATATTACATTATGGGAGAAGGTGGAATAAAGGTCGCTAATCAGCAGACTTTAAGATGGGGGCTTATCCTGGCTTATCGGGGTGGGCTCAGCAGCATCACGAGGGTCCTTAAAAGTGGAAGAGGAAGGCACAAGAGAGGCTCAGCGTGATATCACATGAGAGAACGGTTGTTGGCCTTGAGGATGGAGGAGAGGGCCCGAGCCACAGAACGCAGGCGGCTTCTAGAAGCTGGAGAGGCCAGGAGATGGATTTCCCCATAGAGCCTCTGGAAAGGAACACTGCCCTGCCGACCCTTAACTTTAATCCTGCAATCCTGGAGACCCATTTTGGAAGTTCGAATGACACAAAGGTAGGATAACCATTTCGTGTTGTTTCAGGCCTCAGACCGTGTGGTAATTTGTTACAGCAGCCCTAGGGCACCGATCTGCCTTGAAGCACCAGGCCCCGTGCCAGGTCCTGGGGGCACAGGGTCCACGGAGGCAAGGCTGCCACCCCCATGAGGTTTTATAGTCCAGAGAAGGGGGAAGCCAGGAAAATCAACAGTGGAGGCCTAGTAACGTAAGGGGTAGAGTGCAGTGGGGGTGGCAGAGGGTAGGGAAAGTGTCCCAGGATAACTTTTGAAAAATGGACTCAAAGGATTGACTAGTGAAAGATCGGCTGGGTACGATGTCCAAGATGGAGGGAGGACATGGCCAGTGGGGGTGGGGGGGCTTGCAATGCACTGCTGAGAGAAGCAGCATGGTGAGCTAGGCTAGGCATGACAGAGCTACGTGAGGCAGCGTGAACTAAGCCAAGTACTGTAGAACTAAGCCAAGTACTATAGAACTAAGAAAGTACTGTAGAACTAAGCTAAGTACTGCAGAACTAACTTAGGTACTGTAGAATTAAGTCAAGTACTATAGAACTAAGCTAGGTACATAGAACTAAGCCAAGTACTATAGAACTAAGCTAAGTAGCATAGAACTAAGCTAAGTACTATAGAACTAGGCCAAGTACTGTAGAATTAAGCCAAGTACTATAGAATTAAGCTAAGTACTGTAGAACTAAGCCAAGTACTGTAGAACTAAGCTAAGTAGCATGGAACTAAGCTAGGCACTATAGAACTAAACTAAGTACTGTAGAACTAAGCTAAGTACCATAGAACTAGGCCAAGTACTATAGAATTAAGCCAAGTACTGTAGAACTAAGCTACATACTGTAGAACTAAGCCAAGTACTATAGAACTAAGCTAAGTACCATAGAACTAGACCAAGTACTATAGAATTAAGCCAAGTACTACAGAACTAAGCTAAGTACCATAGAACTAGGCCAAGTACTATAGAATTAAGCCAAGTACTATAGAACTAAGCTAAGTACTGTAGAACTAAGCTAAGTACTATAGAACTAAGCTAAGTACTGTAGAACTAAGCCAGATATTGTAGAACTAAGCCAAGTACTTCAGAACTAAGCCAAGGATTATAGAACTAGGCCAAGTACTATAGAACTAAACCAAGTACTATAGAACTAAGCTAAGTACTGTAGAACTAAGCACTGTGAGCTAAGATCAGAACTGTAGAGCTAAGCTAGACACTATGAGCTAAGTAGGATAGAACTAAGTTAGGTACTGTGAACTAAGCTAAGCACTGTGAAACTAAGCCAAGCTCTATGGAGCAAAACTAAGCAGCCTGACTTTTATCTGGAGAGCTACAGGGAGCCTCTGAAGGGTCCCAAGAAGGAGTTGACAAGGTTTTGATCAACCTGACCAGACACAGCAGAGCACGTCAAAACCAGAGCCAAGCTGATCAAAATCAAAGCTTATCTGGTCAGTGGGCTGAGAAGGGTCTCTCTCTTGGGAAGAGAGTGAGGACTTTCTGCCAGGGACCTGCCCTCCCTCCACTCAAACTCCTCTGTTCCCATCTCAGCTGAGACTGGATCCCCCGGTATTCCTTGACCTGCTTCAAGGAAATGGTCAGAACTCTGCAGACCGGGTCTGCTTCCCCAACCTCCAGACATTTTCCCCTTCCCAACCGGCAAGGGCTCCAGGGGAAAAGCCAAATGGAAAACACAGCCATGGTCACAGGCGGAGGCCTCGGCCTGCCATCCTTTCATAAATTAAATATAAACTGTAAAAATGGATTATTTAAGGCATAATTGCCATTATTTTCTGATCTAAGAAAGCAGGAATGAGCACGGTGATGGATCGTAAGCCAGACTGGAAAGAGGCACGGAATTAATTTCCCGAGACTGCTGAAAGGCTATCTCTGTGAAGGGGCTGCAGCTTGCCCCTCGGGGCAGAACCCCCGGCCTAGGGTGTGCTCCAGAGCCCTGCCCCTGGGGTGGGGGGTTGCTGAGGCCTGGGCAGGGTGGGAGAGGGAAGGAGCAGCAGGTTTGCTGCGTGGGGGCTCTCAGGATGCGCTCCGGCTGGTGGGGCTCGTGGGAGGTCAGTGGAGGACCAGAATCTGGGCTCTGGGAGGTGGAGGCCAAGTGCAGATTCTCAGCTAAGCGTCCTGAGCTCAAGCTTCAGGAGCTGCATGTGGGCTTCAAGGGAGGAGCCCTAGAGTCCTGCCTCCCCTGGCTGAGCTCAGCGACCCCTGCTTCAGCTCCAGTCATTAGAAGCAAGTCCTCATCGTCCTCTCCAGCTCTATTCTCACTGGATCTTGTCCTGTCCCCTGGGATCCTGGTCATCATGATGACAACGCCATTTGATCTAAAAGCCACCTGCTCCCCCACGTCCCGTGGCCCATGCTGGAGGACCCCATAAGATGCATGCCGTTCCCATTTTACAGGAGAAGCTTGAGGTCCAAAGGGCTGAACAGCTTCACAGGAACGTGGGGTTAATGGCGCGGTCCCAATTCGCACGAGGTCTCTGGCCCATCAGGCCCCTCTCTTCCCTCTGTGCCACTGGCCACTGTCCCAACACCTAGCGCACTGTCCCTAAAGGTCCCCAGGGACCAGCCTGAGTGGGACTGCTCTAACTGGGAGGGGTGTAGTTGGGGTTTCCCATCTGCCTTCAGAGCTGGGCTGTCTCTTGCCCAGACCAGCTTCCCCCAGCCTCACACGGTTCCCAGACTGAACGGCAACACGCCGACAAAGACACCAGCCCCGGTCCCGACGCTGGGTCCCTCCTGTCCCATCTCCATCAGCCCCACACCTTTCTCACCTGTCCCCTCTAGCACTGGGGCCAGAAGGCACAGATTTTCCTTTGTCAGAAGCCCCATTCCTTCATTCGTCCTTGCCATGAACACTGATTGAGCATTTGCCATGCTGGGCGCTGAGCTAGAGACGGAGACTCTGCCTTTGGGAAGCTCCCAGGCTAGGAGGGGAAACAGACAAGGAAACAGGGGATGACGAATGTCCATGGCAGGGGCTGCGGTGGGGCAAGGTGGGGGTTGTTGAGGGATTCCCCAGCCGGCTGGAGGAGTGGGGAAGCAGGGGGCACTTCCTGGAGGAGGGGACATTTACACCGACTCCCACAACGAAGGGAAGAGCAGAGAAGAGCCTTCTAGGTGAGAAGCACAGCCCAGGCACACAGGCCTGAGGCTGGGGGGACGGGGGCTGGAAGGATGGGGAGGGGTGGACACTGCGGGGACAGCAGCAGGGGAGGCAGCTGAGGCTGGAATGACCCGAGAGCTGGGCTTGCCTCTTTTCTTGAAAGCGGTGGGACGTCACTGAAGGAGTTTAAAAGCAGGGGACAGGCGGCACGGCAAACCTCCCTGCAGAGAGATGATGCCGGCGTGAGCGCAGAGCCCCAGGCATAGGGCCAGGGAAGGGAGGCCCGGGGTGTGCAGGATGGGAGGGTGCTGGCTTGGAGGCCGTGGGGATGGAGGAGCGGGTGAGCTTGGGGCTTCTTCAGAGGCGGTGACTAGAGTTCTTCTCAGACAGAGATTGCCACAGACCACGGCTCAGAGGGCAACGGGAGAGGGAAAGCAGCTGCTTGTGTTCCAGACCCTTCCTCGATCCCTTCTGGTCCCCGGGACGCGCTCGCCGGGGGTCTGTTTGTTCTTTTTTCCTTCCGTGCCCCGTCTTGAGCTTTCAGGATGCGTCACTCGGAACTGACTGAGCAATACCATCCTGACACTTGTGTGATTCACGGCCCCCGCGACGGGCGCTCGGGGAAGCTGCCGCGGCCTCTGAGGCCACCGGCATCTAATTGATTTAATACATCAGCTAAGGAACTGCTGTTTCCTGAACGAAACCCAAAATTGCATTGACGCCACAGCTGCAGCTGAGAAGGACTTAACCCCGGCCGTCCAAATGCACACACGGAGGTGGCACCGGTATGGCAGGGCCTGTCGCCCGAGTTAATGACTGCGCCTTTGATCTGTTGTCTTCTGTGTCCTCCCCCGGGGAGGGGGGGGGGCTGGCCGTGGGAGAAAGCAGTGGGCTGCGTGGGAGGCTCTTCAGAGGGTGACAATGGCCACTTGTAAGAAAGCAGGTCTCCCCTCTCCAACCCTCCCCCTGCCCCCTGGCACACACACGCACACACACACACACACACACACACACAGCGGGGCTGAGATAATGAATGTTCTATGAGCCGCTCTCATCTGAAGGGAGCTAATTGATTCCAATATTCATTTTACTGGGTCCCATAATTCTTGATTATGCCTTCTTCTATGCCTTGGGAGACTTGGCGCCGACTCGCTGTGTAACAGGAGGCCTGTGTAATCCGCGTGATGATCCTTTATTCACCAGCAGGACAAACGGCGCTCTGTGTCACCATGAGCACGCCCGGGGAACTCCTCCTGTCTGTCACTCTTCTCCTCCTATCCTAGATGGCCATGTCCACCCCAGAGCTATGTGAGTCATCTCTCCCCGCTCTGGGAAGAAGGAAGGGGACCTTTCCTGAGGCCGTCCCCTGGACAGATGGGAACACGTAGGGGGGACATCGTGCTTCAAGACGCTTCCCTGGTGGCAGGTGCCTGGAGACGGCATTCATTCACTCCGGAAGAGAGGACTCAGCTCTGTCTACAGCCGGGGAGGGTGCACGCTTCCCCAGCGCCTGGCCCCGGGCAAAGTTCCAGGAAGCCAGGTTATCAGGCCGGTTTCAAAGACTTAGGTCATTGCCGGGCTCTCCTCCCCGTAGCGGACTTCACAGGTTCCTGAGCGCACGGCCTCATTCACTCACTCTCTCGCTCCCTCTCTCTCCACACACATTCATCAAGCCCCTGCCGTGTGTCAGGCACTGGGGATATGGAGATGAATAACGCACGCGGCCCTGTTGTCAAGGATCGGCTTCTGGTGAGGAAGAGAGAGCCATGGAGCGTTGGGGACAAACATCGAGAGACACAGGGACAGAGGAGGGCCTGATGAAGCCCCAGGGGCTGGGCGGCCCCTGCGCTGGGGCAGGGACAGGGCGGCTGGGGCAGGGGATGCAGAGGCTCGTGGCGTGACACCAGACGTGACTGTGGGCAGCTCTTCGCAGAAGCTCAGGGAGGGGAACGGCTGAGGTTTGGGGAGCCGAGTCACAAGGGCTGCGCCTGCCTTGCTCAGTAGTTTAGTTTCACAGAGCAGACGACGGGGAGGCAGTCCGCGTCTTTAAGCCACACAGAGACAGTCCGGAACGTGCAGCGTCTGCATTTTAGAAAGATCCTTCTGGCTTTGGAGAAGGAGATGGCGAGCAGGGGGGGAATCCGACTTACCATACAGGCAGGGGGCAAGGCAAGTCGAGGACAGGATGACGCCGAGGAGATGAAACCTCCAGGACTCAGTGACTTCTGAGACATGAAGGGTGAGGAAGCGGGGAGTGAATTTCACTCTGGTTGCCCGTCTCTGTTTTAGGAATGCTTCCATCAGGCGAGGGATGGAAGACTGACAGTGACTGATGCAGTAAAGGCACTAATGGTCCACACACTGAGAAGTCTGGGGGTGAGCTGTCGCAAGCTGGTTGGACATCTCAATAGTGTCGTTAAAGATCTAGGATCTTCCTGCTCACCCGCTGTGGGTGCACAGTGCCTTTTGCCGCCCCCCCTCATGACTGCAAAATGGCTGCTTCAGCTCCAGACATTTTCATGGCATCCAAGGCAAGAAGAAGGAGAAAGAGGTGGCTACAACCATGTCTCTATTTCCTTTAATTTAAAAAAAAAAAAAAAAAAAGCCTTTTTCGGAAACTTCTACCTATAAGTCAATGACCATCCGTAGTTGCAAGGAGGCTGGGAAAGTGAGTTTTAAAGTTTTCTAGCACCAAGAGTGGAGGCAAGTAAGGAAGAGAGGGATTGGGTATTGAGCCAACAGTGCTGCCAACCAAGAGGGACAAGTGAAAGGGGAAGGGACTGCATAGCCCCATGCCCTGGGCGAGTGAGGTGTGGGACAAAAGGCAGCCTCTGGCCCAGGGAGCTACGGGGAAGTGGGTGTCGTAAGGCGGCCGGCTTGCCTTACACGCACTCCTTGCCCTTCCCTGGCCCTGTGTGGCTGTGTTTCCCTGGCTCCCTGCTCATTCTGCCAACGGGAGGCACTGGGGGAGATGGGAGGGTCAAAGGAGGGAGAAGTCGGGGGGTCACTCCTCCAACTCCCGCTCTGTCTCCAGGGGCTGCTTCTCTTTGCAGGCTTGGCTCCCACCTGCCATGGCTCCAGTGTCCCCTGGTGGGACCTTAGGCCCTCCTTGCTGTCCCTCTAGCCATACAGGGATGAGAGGGTAGAGGAGATCCTCCACTGGTGATGGCGGTGGGCTGGGGAGGGGGAATACCAGGCTGTGCACTGGATATCCTGGAGCTGGTGCTAATGGGGCCGGAGCCGCCATCGCGACAAGTGACAGAGGGAAGAGACAAGGCAGAGTTCCCACCTTTGCACTCTCTGCTTCATGACCTACGTTTTTGCTTCCTGTGGGTCTGCTAAGACAAAGCTACAGAGATCAGACTCTGGATGTCTCTGACGAGGCTCGGAAGGGAAGGCTGGTTTTACCCTACAGTCCAGGCTCCGCAATGTTGCGGCCACAAGCCACCTTCTGGTCCCAGTGGTTTAATGCCACGGAAGTCTGTTTCTCATTCACGCTACGTGCCCGCTGGAAACGCCCCTGTGGAGGACACTGGAAAAGTCCACAGGGGGCTCTGCTCCCTTTAGTCCTCTAAGACCCTCTCTGGTCACACACATCCACAAGTGCCACAGCTGTGGGGAGGAAACATGGAAAACTGTAGGTGTTGCTTGAGGTGGTGAAAGTCATTCACAATTTAGTAGTAATTAGAAGCTCCACGGAGGCAGATGTCTGTCTGTTTTGATCACGGCTGTATCTCAAGCTTCCAGAAGAGTGACCAACACATACTAGGTGCTCAGTAAATATATGTGGAGTGAATTATTAACTCATTAGTCCTCACAGCAGCCCCAAGGAAGCTGGTGTTATAATTACCTCCATTTTCCAGGGCAAGAAGCTGACGGTCACCAAAGTTAGGACATGGCCAGAGCTGACCACCCTGACCCAGAAATCAGCAGCGGCATCCCCGTAGGTCTGAAGAGTTTCTCCCCTCTCCCTCGCGCATGCTTCTCTTCTTTGCAGCAAGATGTTGTCACCTCCCTTTGCCAATCTGGAAATGTCACCTACGGGGGAATGACTTGACCATCCCTGGCTGGTTGGCTTCTACCAAAGAAGATCTGTGCACTAATTGTGCAGGTGCTGGCGTCAGCCCTCAGGGAACTCCCGAGCTAGTGGGATCCTCCGAGCCAGGCTTTCTGGAGATGAGGGAAAACCCACGCCCAGGGATCGTGACAGCTGGGAGAGGGAGCATCTCATAGCTCCGGGAGCAGCCGCGCCTCGTTTCTCTAGGTGTGTTCATCGCCTTCAGTGGGGGCAGAAGTCAGTGCTTCTAGTCCTTTGTCACAACGCCCAGGCTGGGGCGGGACAGGTGCCAGCTGGTTTCACCCCTGTGGACTTTGCTTTCTTTCCTGTGGGCCGCAGCACCCCATCTCCGCCTGAGGACACGGTCACCCCTGGAGGCGGCCAAGTGGGCTTGCCGATCCGGGGCCCTGCCCTCTGCGGGTCAAGGAGTGGGGGTCTCCAGGGGTTGATGTGAGCACATGAACCCCTCCTGGGGCTTGTTTTTGGAGAAGGCCTTCCAAGATATGCACTGCCCTGCCCTCGGCCCCCTCCCTGGTTCCAGTTCCCCGGGCTCAGCTCTGGGAGCACCCTACCCCCTCTCTGCCCCCCATCCCTTCCTGCTGAGATCAGCCAGAATCGCAAGTTTGCAGCATGCAGCCCCAATAACCCAACCGAAGCACACAGGCTTGCTAAATCCAGAGCTGGAGGGCAACTCAGAGACCATTTGATCCAACCTTTTATCCTACAGCTGAACAAATTGAGGCCTAAGACTCCATCCGTGTCTGCAGAGCGGGCGAGACGGCGGGCGGCGCTGAGGGCTTTCTGAGAGTCCACCGTTTTTTCTCAGCATCCCGGGCCACCCTACAACTCCCTCTGAGGGCTAGAATCCCCCTTTTAGAGACGGGAGGCTGAAGCCCAGGAGGGCTGAACCGTTTCCCGCAGGTCACACAGCTTCCCCAGGGTGGGCCGGGTCTGAGGCCAGCCATTGGGTTCTGGAGCCTGAGCCGTCCCGCCGCGCACTCCGCTTCCTCCCAAGGCTTGCCCGGGGCTCCGGGGTGCTGCCCAGGGTCGGACGACAGGTCCCTGTGGAACCTGTGCTCCGGAGGCCGGTATCGGATGCAGCTGTTACTTCCTGCCTTCCTTCCCGTCAATGCTGCCCTGGGTCTGGCGGGGTCCCCACTTTGCTGTGTTGAAGGCTGTTCCTTGAAAGCGTGTTGAGCCATCAGGGGGTCACATGGGTCTCTTCTGCCACCAAGGCTGGGAGACAGGGCCACGGCCTGGGAGTCTGCAGAGCCACGGCTCTCAGAGCCCCCACCAGATGACCAGGGAGCAGCCCCGACCTTCCCTTCTGGGGCCCCTGCCTCATGCCTGACGGGAGGCTGTGCCATGGGGCGGGTCCCCTCACAGCAGTGCTCTGGACAGCAGCAAAGACCCACTGACCTCGGGGCACTGCACACATTCTGCGCAAGAGGATGGACTCACCCCTGCCCCCACCGACAGAGGCCTTTTGGAGGCTCCCCTCTTCCTAGGGTCCCCCCATTTTCAAGCCTTCAGCCTGGCCTCCCCAAGGAAGGGGACCCTGCCCTCCTTGCTCCTTTCCTGTTACCTGCGAACTCCAGCTGGCCAGGCCTCCCCCAGGTGCCGCTTCTCCGCTTCTCCTCTTTCCCGTTCCCAGAAGGGGAGGGAGGAGCCCCCAGGCCAGCGGAGAGAGCCCTGGGCCTCCTTCCTATTGTGCCCAAGAAGCAGCCCCTCGGCAGCCAGCCAGTCTTTCTGGGGAAAGACTCGCATGGCGAGGGACTGTCCCTCTGTTAACAGGGCTTGGTGTGCCCCTCATGTAGAACGAGCCCTGTGATTCTGCATCCGGGGACATTGCCTTGCTATCTAAATGTTTTTGTGTGTCTGCACATGGCCGGTTCCGTGCTTTCCAAGACGGGGGAGCAGAGCCAAGGGGCTAGGCTCTATTCTCCGGGGGATGGCATCTTTCTGGTTATCTCCCCACACCGCCCCTCCCCCCCAGATACCCAGGGAGAGAGGACAGGATACGCGCTAATGCACGAGGCAGCGATCACCTCTGCGCGCACCGAGCAGGGCCGACAGGCAGTAAATGCGAAGTGACAGGCAGGGGCCCTGAGCACCGTGGTGCAACACAGCGGAGAGCGGGGAGGGCCCGGTGGCCTCCTTGGGAGGGGACACTTCAGCGGACATCTGGGGAGACGTGGCGTGGCTTAGCAGGACAGAACCGGTCGGGGTGAGAGAGAACAGCCGAGGCAGAGCGCGGGTCTCCTGACGAGCTAAAGGAAGATCAGAACAGCCAGAACCAGAGCTGAAGAGGAAGAAGGGCCAGGACGGTTAATTGGGCACCTGAGAGTTCCAAGAGCTGGATGAGAAGGTTCTGGAAGGCTGGCTGAATTGGGGGTGGGGGGTGGTTAACCTGTAAATCAGGTGGAGGGAGTCGAGTATTATGCTGAGAACAATGGGAGCCATTTATGTCTTTCAAGCAAATGAGTACGAGGCACATGCGGGGTAACGTGCGGACGTGGGATGGGCAGGGCTGAGGGCGGGGGCGGGGAGGCTGTATCAGGAGGTCATTGTCATAACCCAGATGAGATGCAGGTGGCTTGGGCTACGGTGTTGGCAAGAGGATGGAGAGGGACAGGTGGGTCCTGGGGCCATTTAGGAAGTAGAATCTGTAAGAGGCAAAGAGGAGAGAGAGAGGATTTAATAAATCACGGCCCCCTGCTCAGCCCCTCCTTTCTTGGTTTCCCCTGGTTAGTTGGGTGATGAGATAATGAGTGTCCCTTCCTAATGCAGGGCCGTAGCTGCTAAACTGCGCTGGGGAACAGCAGCCAAAGGAGCCACAGCACCCCTCCCCCCATGGATCCCAGGGTCCCAGAGAGCTGGCAAGTCCTTCCCTTAAGAACCCAAACCCTCTCCACGCCTCCTCTCCACCAGCGCCCTCCTCTGTCCCGATGGATTGGTGCGACCTCTCAGTGGTGTTCTCACATCAGCCCTCCGGTCCAGCCTCACGGGACCTCGGTGGGAAACTATCTGTACGCCTGTGTTCACAGCGGCATTGGTCACAAGAGCCGAAAGGTGTAAACCACCCAAGTTGTCCATCGGGGAGGGAGGGACAAAGAGTATACAAAGGAATACGACTCAGCTTTGAAAAGGCCTGGGATTCTGACACAGGCGACAGAAGGGATGGAACCCCAGGACATGCTGCTTAGTGAGATAAGGCCCAAAGTGCATGATCCCCCTTATGCGTCAAGTTCATAGAGACAGAAAGCAGAGCAGTGGTTTCAGACAGTGATGGGATGGGGAGCTAATGTTTCATGGGGATAGAGTTTCTATTTTTTTTTAAAGATTTTATTCACTTATCATTTTAGAGAGAGAGAACAAGACAGCAAGCAGGGGCGGCGGGGGGCACAGAGGGAGACGGAGAGCGAGAATCTCCAGCAGACCCTGCGATGAGCGTGGAGCCTGGCGAGGGGCTCGATCTCACGGCCCGAGAGATCACGACCTGAGCTGAAATCAAGAGTCAGTCGCTCCACCGACTGAGTCACTCAGGCACCTCCAGAGTCTCAGTGTTAAGAGACAACTAAGGGTTCTGGGGCAGAGTGCTGGCGGTAGGTAGAGAGGAAGGTGGAAACGGGCTGAACGTCACTGAACTGTACTCTTAACAATGGCGAAGACGGTAAGTTTCATGTTATGCGTATTTCATCACAATTTTAAAAAATCAAGCAAAAAAAAAAAAAAAAGAGAGAGAGACCATCAGAGTGCAGGTGCACGGGCTGTCTCCGCACTGCTTTTGCAACTCCTTGTGAGTCTATAATCATTTCCAAAATAAGAATCTAAGGAAAAAGGGAGAAACCTACAGAATGGTGAAAAAGGAACATTTCCCTCTGTGTTCCCGGCCTATCTACCGACTTAGTTCTGTTTCTCGGCCACCCCAGGAAGCCACTTGGCTCCTCACTCACCTTCCAAAATTTGTTTTGGCGCGCACAGACCAAGACAAACAGGGATGACAGTTTTCCCTCTTTGTAAACTAAATGTTAACACACTGTTCTGAGCTTTGCTTTTTTTTTTTTTCTCCATTGAACAGTAAATCCTAGAAACCCTTCCATTTAAAGATTTATTTATTTATTTGAGAGAGTGAAAGAGGCAGAGCGTGAGTGCAGGGAGGGGCAGAGGGAGAGAGAGACTTGAGCAGAATCCTTGCTGAGCTCAGAGCCCAGAGTGGGGCTTGACCTCACAACCCTGAGATCATCACCTGAGCTGAAGCCAAGAGTCAGATGCTTAGCCCACTGTGCCACCCTGGGGGCCCCATAGAAACCTCCCATTTAAACACACAGAGAGGGGCGCCTGGGTGGCTCAGTGGGTTAAGCCTCTGCCTTCGGCTCAGGTCATGATCTCAGGATCCTGGGATCGAGCCCCACATCAGGCTCTCTGCTCAGCAGGGAGCCTGCTTCCCCCTCTCTCTCTGTCTGCCTCTCTGCCTACTTGTGATCTCTGTCTGTCAAATACATAAATAAAATCTTTAAAAAAAAAAGTTTAAAAAAAAATAAAAATAAACACACAGAGAGTTTCCCAGTTATTTAAAAATGTGCACAGAATCCCATGGTACGGGTGTACCGTGATTGACTCAACCAGCTTTGGGGTTCACATCTCGAGCATCATTTTTGCTGTTCCAAACAGCACTGCAGCCAGTAACCTTATACACATGCCAGCCTCGCCTTCCTAGACGTGTAATCACCGGGTCTTCTGCAGGCTTCTCTGGTGACCAAGGGGTCACACTTGCGAAGGCTAGCTTTGCAGTGAGAAGGACCTGGCTTTCCCTGGCTCTGCTGCTCACCAGCTGTGTGACCCTCCGCAAGGCCTTTCACCTCTCTGGGCCTTGGTTTCTTCTTCTGAATGTGGGAATGGCTGAGGACCTGCCTCCTAGAGTTGGTGTCCGCGTTCAGCCCAGGGCTGCTGCACATTTGCGGCTATCAGCCTGAACAGGCGTCTGAGCCTTCCTGCCTCAGTCTCCCCTAGCGTCACTGAACTGACGTACGTATGCACGCCCATTTTCAAAGGAGACCTCTAAGAACCCGCTTTGTCATGCTGGTACCCTCTCATCCAGCGGGGTACGAAAGCACCAGAGTGGGAGAGCAGAGAGGCAGCCCTCTGCCGGTGGCTCTCCTGGTTCCAGCCCACCCTGCTCTCCCTGCCTGTGTCACCCACTCCCTGGGTTTCCTGAGAGTGCCTGATTCCAAAGGTGGGCCCCACTTCCCAGTGCTGGAGGGAAAATCTGGTGACTGCATTCCAAAGTGGCTCAGGGCAGGTGCTTTAGTCGGCCCCAGAGGGCTGGCTTTCCCTCTGCTGTCCACTGTCATAGGTCCCAGACCCAGAGCTGTTTCAGAGGACGTTCTGGTTTCTGCCAAGCACACGGATGGTATGGTGTGACTTAACAGAGACTGGACCAGGCAGACCTGGAGATGTAGTCCTGCTCACCAATCATGTGACCTTGGGCAAGTCATTTCACTTCTGCGAGCTTCAGGGTCCTTGGTTGTAAGGTAAAGATCACAGTACCTGGCCCCCTGGGGCTTTCCATGCATCACCTGGATGCATCCTCACGACAACGCCGAGAGTTTGGCGTCTTCAATAGCTCCATTTTGCAGATGGGAACACTGAGGCTAAGAAAATCCTGGGGCTAGTAAACGGATGCAGAAATCCAACCCAGGTCTGCCTCGCTCCAGAACCTGGGTCTGTCCCCGCACAGGCCTTTCCACCGACACAAGGACTCATTCATCCTGAAAGCAGACTGTACTTGGCCAGAAGGTGACGTGAAATCCCCATGTCCCCCGGGACTTGAAGCTACCTACCACGTCTGACAGCACCGGCTCCAAACAGGCTGGCTGGAAGTGAGCTGGGGAGAGATACAGTTGGCAAAACACATTAGCATCTTCCTCTCTGCTAATTAGTTTTGTGAAAAATTATTTATTTATCTATTTATTTTCACCAGAGAGCAATTGGGGATACGGAAATGTGGTGACATGTTTTACACGAAAAGGAAAGGAAAGGAAAATGATGTGCATTATGAGGTTTAAATCATGTCCCATGCGGATAACGAGCAGGAATCTGGGAGGCCCCCGTGCCGGGGAGAGACTGGGGTTAGAGCGTGCGTGTGATAGGGCTCTCGCTCTCCAGGGGTCTGGAAAGACACACCTGCAACCGGACCGTGTCTCCCTAAGGGTCATGTGGCTGGTGTTGATTAAAGGCTATTTATTCCCTGTGCCCATGACCTTGTATGTGCTGGTCCCACTGCTTCAAAATTTCTTTTTCATCTTGTCTGCCTAGAAAATGTTCCTCCACCTCTCCAGTGCCAAGTCAAGCAGCATCTCCTTTGGGGAAAGTTTTCAGAACCTGAGGGGTAAGTTTCCTTTCTGATCCCTTTCTGGGCCACCACAGCCCCTGTATATACATGATGCATCTCGTGACGAGCATGTCTGACGTTCAGTCAATGCTGGTTGAAGATGGGACGGCTCTCGTGGAGTGAAGGCTGCAGGCTGAACTGGTGAAGGAACGTTCCACAGAGGTGGGGACTTGGAGCTGTGTGTTCAGTGATTACAGGGTCTGGCCAGGTGGTGGGGGCGGGGAGGTGTCTGCTTAGCACATAGCACTGGTGGGTGCACATACCCAGGGTCTTCCCTGCCATATGGAGGCTTCTTTAAAGCAGGACTGAGGTCCCAGTTGACCCTGCCTTCCGGTCTTACTTAGCATTGCTGCTACTTGGGTAGCTGATCTTTCAAGACACCTCCTTGGCATAAGCTCCACGAAACACGTGCTCAAAGGGTGAGCAAGACATGGTGAGTAAGCAGAAGACACTAGCCAAGAGGCCATCCAAGGTGAAGATTCATGATCTCTGTGATCAGTTTCTGTGTGATACTGGGCCAATCCCTGTCCCTCTCTGGGTCTCGTTACCTCCTCTGTTGATGGGAAGTGTCAGGCTAAGTGTGATCTTTAGGATTCCTTCTGTTTGTCGTGTTGAAGACTGCCCTTTCTACATTTGGAGAGCTGCTCATATGATGAGGTCCCCTCTCCCTGCCCACAGGTAGAAGCCAGAACTCACTTTCCCAGCCTCCCTTGCACTTATGGTGGTATCATGTGACCTGGACTCTTCAATCAGACATAAACCTGCTAGAGTCTCCCATTGGCAGAGCCAGTCTTAGGGGACGGACACCGCTCACAGCTCACTGTTCACTGGTGGAGGTGGAGGTCTCAGGGGCAGCCATGGTTCAGGTCCCGGTGGTGATGCCCACACTGGGGCCCACTTCTGGTAGGAACTGAGGGGCAGATGTTGGTGGCAGGAGGATCTCTACTGGTCACCATGAAGATCACCGCCTCCCAGGTCTGACTCCCTGACCTGCAGTAGTTGTGATTTGTATAATAGTCCTCATCAATTTCTCTTTCCCCTGAGACCAGTTAGAAGGGGTCCTGGTGTTTGCCCTTAAGAACTGGGATGGAGGCAGCTAGTGTTCTCAGACTTAAAGTAGAGATAGAGAGTAGCCACTCCACGGTTATTGGTTTGCAGACCTGTTATCTGAGTCTCGTTCCCCATTAGCTGATCCTTCCTGGTCATTTTCAAAAGCTTGAAGAGAGAGCCCTCACCCTTTCAAAGCAGCAATTTGGAGAAAATGTCTGAGGTCGTGATTTTGACCTTCTCATCTCACTGAGGGCCAAGGCCAACGTGACTTAGTTTTCTGCCAAATGCATTCTGCTTCACACGGGACCAGAGAACACGCACCCTTCTCTTGGAAACCTTGCTTCTTTGCACCAACAGGTCTCAGAGCTGCGGTGCTGAGCAGGGTGGCCGAAGGCAAAGGCTTTGGAATTTGACAGCCCTGAGTTCCAACCCCAACTCAGCCGCACACCAGCTGTGTGACCCTGGCCATGTCACTTAAGCTCCTTGGGCCTCAGTTTCCCTATCTACAAATCGGGACAGTAATGCCTACATTGATGGTTGTTAGCAGGTTCGTGAGTATTGTTTGACTTGGTGGTATCCTTCAGGGCTAGAGGTATTCTCTAAGAGCAAGCAAATATATTTTCTCTTCCCTTTTAAAGGAAAAGTAACTGCATACTCTAAACAATATTGTATATCTTGCTTCAAAAAATAAAACAAAAAACAAAAACTTATTCGTACAGGGCACCTGGGTGGCATAGTCAGTTAAGTGTTTGACTCTTGATTTTGGTTCTGGTCGTGATCTCAGAGTCATGAGATCGAGCCCCGAGTCGGCCTGTACGTTCAGTGCAGAATCTGCTTAGGGTTTTTTTTTTTTTTTTCCCTCTCTCTCCCTCTGTCCCTCCTGCTCCTCTAAAATAAATAAATAAATCTTAAAAGACACTTATCTTTTTATTTTGGAGACAATGCCCTTTCTGTATATAAGATCTTGCTTAATTCATTTTTATGGCTGTGTATGATTCCATTATGTAGCTATCTCATAATTTAGGTATCAAGTCCCTATTGATTAGTTGTTTTTAATCTTCAACCAACACAAATAATGCCACATAATTGTGTACATATGTCACTTCACACATGTGCAATTCTGGTATTGCTGAAAATGGACAATGTGTTTATAATTTTGATAGACATTGCCAAGTTGATCTATACAGGGTTCTATCATTTCCCTCCCCAGCATCAAGATATGGGACCCCCGTTTCCTCTCGCTCTCTCCAACACAGTACAATCAAATTTTTATTTCTTTGCTCATCTCATGGGTAAGCAATGTATCTCAAGACAGTTTTTCTCGTATTATGAGAACAGTTTCGTTTGCTGGAGAGCTATTAGTATTCTTCCAGAGAACTTCCTGGTAAAGCTCTTGCCTCGTTTTCAACTGGCTTGCAGTCTATTTTCTTACGGATGTGCAAGAGTTTTGTATACAATGAGGAGCTTGCACTCCTGCCTCTTGGTCCTCTCTGACTTCCCATTCTGGAGTTGGGAATCACAGCATCTGTCGACTTCAGACTGGGTTTTTCATTGCCTCTGTGTTTGTTGCCTGGTGGTTCTTCCAGCGTGAGGACATCCAGTGAACCATGCAGACTGAAGAGTAAGTAGACTTGAGTAATCGCGAGAACTTCTGAAAATCCTAGAGGAAAGAACACACCCATGTGCCACCCCTGGGTAGAGCTAAGATGCCCCTCTCTTTGCTGGGTGTGTCCTTAGGGATGTTCTTCCAGGGATGGGTGTGGTTCGTGCTGATTTGTCTTCCCAGATGCTGCTTGGAGTCATGGGCTCTGTCCTTGCCTAAAGCACATAGCTTATCACATTCACATGCTTTCCCCACGTCTACTGTCTGTTTTCTCATCTTGATCCACTGGGAGACTGGCTAACTGTTACAATGGAGAAAGATTAAAAAAACAACAACAACAGGAATATGCACGTTAGAATAAAAGAGAGATGTGTTGGCCACTGATCTTAGTGCTTTGCCTGTCTCATCCCATTCAATCCTCTTAGCAACACTATTGCTCCTATGTGTTACAGACACGGAAACCGAGGAACAGAGAGATCAAATAACTTGCCCAAGTTCCCACAGCTAGTATGGAAAGAAACCAGGATGCAGCATCAGGAAATCTGGCCCAAGAGCTGGCTCTCTTTTATCCTGCATGATTCACCTTATTCCCAGCCAGCTGAATATTTTTATCTTTTGTCCTCAGGAGAAAGAATGACTATTCTAGCAATGGCAAATAGAGTTCATCATGTATGCAAACTCTGATTGCTTGGTTGTGGCTGTCTGGAGCACCAGCTTGGAAAAGGTCCAGGCTCGGCAGGAGGTGGTTGATTAATAATGTCTGCCATTCAGAACAAGGAAGTAGCAGCAGGTATGCCTTACATTTGCTGTCTCTGGACTATTCTCTTGAAATGTTTTGATCTCGGGTTATCCAATCAGGTCCCCCTTCGGAGCTGGCTGCCTGCTCTCTCCCTGCCCTAACATTAACACCCTGGCTCCTTTTTTTTTTTTTAAGATTTTATTTATTTATTTATTTATTTTTGAGAGTGAGAAAGAGAGAGCAAAAGAGCATGAGACACGGAAGGAGCAGAGGGAAAGAATCTCAAGCTGACTCCAGGGGGAGTGCCTAAGGGGACGTGGGGCTCAATCTCCGAACCCTGAGATCATGATCTGAGCTGAAACCAGAGTCAGATGCTTAACTGACTGAGCCACCCCCAGGGCGCCCCTTAGTCTCCTTCTCTCCAGAATCCATGCTCCTCATGTCTGCTTCCCTGTGCTCCCTAACAATACCATCTCCCCTCTCAGAAGTCAACTGCGGCCAGCATTCCTGCCTCCCGTGTGAAATTGCCCAAAGTCACCCTGACCTCTCAGATCTTTATTTTCTTGGACTCTCTCTTTTGTGAGATTGAGCCCTCATGTTTGCAGACCATCGCCAGACAGAACAGTTAAGGTGGGAGTAGGTGGTTTGGGGATGGGAGAACCCATGTCTAGTCTTGCCTTGGTCAGAGTCTAGCACAGAACCTTGTGCAACAAATGCGTAAGAATGAATGAGTGGTGGGGGCGCCTGGGTGGCTCAGTCAGTTAAGCACCGGCCTTTGGCTCAGGTCATGATCTCAGGGTCCTGGGATGGAGCCCCGTGTCAGGCTCCCTGCTTAGCGGGGAGGCTGCTTCTCCCTACCCCTGTGCCCCTAACCCCACTCTTGTGCACTTGCTCTCTCTCTCTGCCTCTTTCTCTCAAATAAATAGAATCTTTTTTTTTTTAAAGAATGAACGAATGATGTTCTTCAGACATTTCACAATTTTTTTTTAAAGATTTCATTTATTTAATTGACAGACCGAGATCACAAGTAGGCAGAGACGCAGGCAGAGAGAGAGGGGAAGAGCAGAAACCCCCTGTGCAGAAAGCCTGATGTAGGGCTTGATCCTGGGACCTCGGGAACATGACCTATGCCAAAGGCAGAGGCTTAACCCACTGAGCCACCCAGGCGCCCCCAGACATTTCACATTTTTACCTCTTGCCAATTGTGGACAGAGATGGTGTCATCTAATTCTTTTGGGTCCTTCTCAGCACCAGTGAGGTAGACAGTAATTTCTTAAAATCTGTGGGGACAGAAACTGAGCTTATAAAGCCTTCTTCAGGGGCTGGTTATTGAGCAAGCTGAACGAGATAGAGCACAATGAACACTCATAGCAGGAACTCGACAAATATTTGACTATTACAAATAGTAACAATAATGATAATAACGCCCCTTATTGATTTAGCCATCTTGAGTGTACAGCAGCTATTTATTTCATATATTATTCAATGTTTCTCTTTCACTGTCAATATTCATATATAATTTATATCGGTTAGTTTGGCTGTGTAACAAACAACACTGAAACTCAGTGGTTTACAGCAATAATGATTTATATACTTCAAATGGGTAAACTTGATAGTACAATTTGTAGCTTATCAAAAAAAATTTTTTTTAAAGCAACAAAGAGATCCTGCTTTTTGCTTAACACATTGACAAAGATAATTGTTTTCCTTTGTTTAAAGGTAATGTTTCACAGATACCTAGGGCTTTCTGAGACCCTTTTGGAATGTCCAGGAGATTAAAACTATTTTCAGAATACTATTAAATTTGTTCTCCTTTCTCATGCTTATTCTCTTAGTGGTGTGTCATCAAGTTTTCCAGAAGCTCCGTGATCTGTGGTTTTGCAACATATTGATGCAGAAGCGGGCATGAGAATCCAGGATCTTTTAGTAAGTCAGATATTAATGAGATTTGCAAAAATGTAAAATAAAGCCACTTTTCTCAATAGACATTTTTAATTGTGTAAAATAATTATTTTTCATTGAATATATTATTTATGTTAACATTTCATGAGTATATTGTTATTTTAAGTGAATTGATATATTTTTGAAGATTTTATTTATTTATTAGAGAAAGAGAGAGAGAGAGAGAGCACAAGTGAGGGGGGAGGGACAGAGGGGAAGCAGACTCCTCACTGAGCAGGGAGCCCCACTCAGGGCTTGGTCCAGGACTCTAGGATCATGACTTGAGCCGAAGGCAGTTGCTTCACTGACCAAGCCACCCAGGCACCCCAAATGAATTGATATTTTAAGAACCTCTTTTAACTGCTAAAATGGTTAGTGTTGATAGAAATAATCTGCATAAACAAAACTCTTTGGAATCCTTAATAACTTTTAAGAATATGGACCCTAAGACTAGAAAGTTTGAGAAATGCTTTTGTAAAGCAATGTGACATAATGATCCAAAACCTTGAAAATGAAGCTTTTCTTTAGCCCAACATTGCCATTTTATTTATTTTATTTTTTAAAGATTATTTATTTATTTGTTTATTTGACAGACAGATATCACAAGTAGGCAGAAAGGCAGGCAGAGAGAGAGGAAGAGAAGCAGGCTCCCTGCTGAGCAGAGAGCCCAATTAGGGGCTCCATCCCAGGACCCTGGGATCACGACCTGAGGAGAAAGTAGAGGCTTTAACCCACTGAGCCATCCAGGCACCCCCAACATTTCCATTTTAAAATCATTGGTCCTAAGGAAGTCATCAGAAATATATGCCAAGATATTCTTTTGAGTATACTCATCACAATATTATTTAAGACAGCAAAATGTAAAAACAAGAGGACTGTCTATCCACAGGAGATCATTCAATAGGTAATAACAATGTAATGCAGTATATACAGTTAACAAAAAATAGTATCACAAAATAACACCTTATTGTAACAAAGAATGTTAATAATTCACTAAGTTAAAAATAGGAGACCATTCAGGGTATAGAGTAGGATCCCATTCTTAAGAAAGTAGTTTAACCACACATGCATGAAACAAAGAATTTAGAATGTTCACAGTAACATTACGCATTTCCAAAGTACTCTATTTAAAACAAACAAACAAACAAACAAACAAACATGTAATAATGATCTCTTTAGGTCCTGATTTTGTGAGTTAGCATTTTGGACCAGGCTTATCTAAACAGTTCTTAGGTAAGCAGGGTCAGACTCAGCTGATCTTGGCTGGTTCTCGGTCAGATGTTGGTTGGACTTACATGTATGTCTACACTCAGCAGCTGTCGGCCAGGCGTTGTGGCTTCTGGAAGCCAGTGGGCTGAGGTCACGTGGGTGACACCTGTCGCTCACCATCTTGAAGGCCAGTCTGGACTCCTTCATGTGACAGCTCAGGGTGCCAAGAGCAGAAAAGTGGAAGGAGTGGGAGGTTTAAGCTTGGAAATCACACGTCATGTTCACTGTATGCCATTGCTTAAAGCACAACAAGATCCACAGTGTGGGGAAAATCAATGACTTTGAGGTACCTGGGTGGCTCCGTCTTTAAGCATCTGCCTTCAGCTCGGGTCATGATCCCAGGGTCCTGGGGTGGAGCCCCGAGTTGGGCTCCCTGCTCGGCAGGGAGCCTGCTTCTCCCTCTCCCACACCCCTGCTTCTGTTTCCCTCTTTTGCGGTCTCTCTGTCAAATAAATAAATAAAATCGTTAAAAAATAAATCAATGACCTCAATCTTCCTTCCTTTCCTCATTTTTTAATTTCTTAAGATTTATTCAGTTATTTGAGAGAGAGAGAGCACGAGTGGGAGGGGCAGAGGGAGAGGGGGAGAACCTTCAGCAGACGTCACGGTGAGCTTGGAACCCGATGCTGGGCTTGATTTCACGACCCTGAGATCATGACCTGAGCCAAAATCAAGAGTCAGATGCTTCACCGGCCAACCACACCACCCAGGTGCCCCCAGCGACTTCAGTTTCTGATGAACGAACCTGCAGATTATCATAATGCTTTACGCAACCTACATGTAGTAAGAGCGATGGCTCTTTAATTGGACAAATACTTCCTCTGTGTCACGCACTGTGACCAGGTCTTTGCTTTCAGGGGAGAGACCATATGTCTCACCTGATTACAATCTTAGCCACTCAGAGAACCAAGCGCATAGTAGATGCCCAGGGAACACTTGTGGGAGGGGGGAGGGGCTCTCACAACCTCAGCCCCTCCTCCTGACTCAGCTGATAAGCTTCACTCACATTCCCCCGCTGGGGTACGCCGCGTGGCTCCCCCAAATCCTTCAAATTCACATGAAAGCAAAGCAGGGTTCCTTCTGGGACGCACAAACAATCTGCTGGGTTATTGTGGGGGTTAGCCCGGTCCTGTAGAAGCAAACTGCCGGCGGCACCCGTTTATAGGGGAGTGGGGAAAAAAAGCAAAGACCTCTACATTTAGGAGAAAAACCTTATTTTCGGTTTAGACACAAGCAGACAAGCATATGAAAAGAATACATTTCTTTGATGTTGCCACTGATTCTGGGTCTAGACATTCCAGAAGACAGGCTCGCTAGGCTGACTTCACAAATAAGCTTCCAAGAAAGGGGTAGGCCAGTGGCGGTGGAGGCTGGGGAGAGTGTGTGTGTGTGTGTGTGTGTGTGTGAGAGAGAGAGAGAGAGAGAGAGAGACAGAGAGACAGAGAGACAGAGACAAAGAAACAGAGAGAGACACAGAAAGAGAGGAAAAAAGAGAGAGAGAGAGAGGAAGGTAGAGAGCTTCACATCTCTGAGAACAGAACCCAGAATGCCTCTGAAAATGTTGGTTTGCTTTGGGTTTTTGGTTTATTAAAAAAAAAAAAAAATCAGTGATTTCTCCCATTGGAGGAGGTGCTTGGAGCAGCTGTTGCCGAGTCTGCTGCTGGGTCTCCCTCGCTGCCCTGCACCTTCTGAAGCAGCCAGTCGTTGTGGCGGGACCACAGAATCTGTGCCATCCGGAAACCAGACTCTGCCTCGCTCTCAACGGCTCGAAGCAGCTCCTAGAATATAGAAAGAAATGCCCAGGGAGGACCCGTGCTGACCTGGTTCCCTTGTAGCCAGTGAGTGCAGAATACATTGGGTTTCCTGCCAGACAGAGAGGAAGAGGCTGGTCTGGAGGAAGGCAGGGGAATACAGGCCCGTCAAACCCTGCAGGTAGGGCTGAGGGTGGGGGGGTCATCCACACGGACTTTGGGCAGCTCTGCCATTTACTTACTGGGCAAACTTTGGGCAAATTACTAAGCCTTGCCAGCCTGAATTGCCTCCTCAGTGAAATGGGGTAATAATTATACCTATTAAGCTTATAACAATTCTGGCATATAATAATTGAGCAATTAATACTGTTTAGCATACAGTAATTGCTCAATAAACAGCAATGTTATGAACTGCATGTTCATGTTCCCCTCACTCATCTGCTGAGGCCTTAATCCCCAGTGTGATAGCATTGGGAAGTGGGGTCTTGGAGAATTGATTAAAGTTGGGTGAGGTCATGGGGTAGAGGCTCAGTGATGGGCTTGGTGCCCTCACGAGGGAATGAAGAGAACCGAAGTCTCTCTCTCCATCCTTCACATCAGGAAAGCAAGAAGAGAACTCTCAGCGTGGCCCGACCTTGTTGGCATCCCAGTCTCAGACTTCCCAGCTTCCAGAATTGTAAGAAAGACATGTTTGTTGTTTAAGCCATCCTGTCTGTGGTATTCTTGTTAAGGCACCCCAACTTTCACAAGTAGACACAATGTCAGTCCATTGGCATGTGTTGGGGGGTAGGGAGGGACCTCAACATTCATGTTTCTGAAAACCACCTTAGCTTTAGGTTTACCACCCTACACGTGCACACTCCCCTATCCATCCCTCATCCTCAGAGGCTGGAGAATTCCAGTCCAAGGGCAGAATGAGATGGGAAAGGTGGTATATTTATATTGTTTTTTAGCACTGCAGAACTCTCTAGAGCAGAAAGGAACTCCCTTAGGTGGTAGTGAGTGTCCTGTTCCTGGAGGTATTCAAGCAGAGGTTGACTGACCAGTTGGTAAGGATCTGTACAGGGGATTCAAGATGGTGGACAGATGTCAGCTTTTCATCTTTGTGATTCTCTGGATCCATAACTAGGTAGGTAATGTTCAGTGGTTAGGTAACAATCTCATAATGGATTCACATATTTAACTTGCCTTCCTTCTGTCCTCATCTGACTCTCCCCTCCCCAATTTTTTTTTTCCACGTGAGTTCCCCACAGCTGTTCCTCCCATGTGAGCTAGCAATAAGGACATCTGGAGATGTCCACAGTCATAATGGTCTTGGAGAAGTTCTGTATCTTCTTAGTTTTGTTTTTAAATTAAAACAAGCACTGTGTTTTCTTTTGTGGAAAAAGCTATTTTAAATGGTGGTTAAGACCTCAAGTCCTATTAGTCCCAGACATATTGAAAGTTAACCCCAGTGTGTGGGCTGAACAGGGGACCTAAGAACTGTGCACTCGGCCATTACTACTGGAAAACATTTTCCAAGATCTGAACCTGTCTTGGATGGACTGAAGTGTCGGAAGGCAGGAATTGTCTTACATAGAGTTAGACACAGATTTCAGGTCAAGGTCATGAGTTCTGGGCTGGAATGGCTCAGTTCACTTCCTTCTTCCCCAAAGCCATAGGAAGCACCTCTAATCTAGACCTCTAATCCAGAGTCTTCCCAAACTTAGATGTTAGGTCCCAGTGGGGCCCGTGTGGACCAGTATGAGTGGTTTAGCTCATCCCATATATCTGCATCTTGTCCCATACCAGCCTGGCTCACCTCATCGTACGTCTACAGAAATCGCTGTGAGCACCATTTCTCCTAGGAGACACCTCGTCCCACTGATCAGTGTGAGCTGGGCTCGCACTTACTCTTAAAGTCAGTTATGAGATCTGCTTGACTCTCCATTCCGTCTCCCCAGGGTGCTTGCAAGTGCTTTCTTGGTCCTGGTCTCCACTTGTCATCTCATAAGATTTCCTGTAGCTCTGCCCTGGCCTTGACCCCAACATGGGACACTACCCTTTTGCCTGGAATCCTTAATAAACTACCACTCATTGGGTGACACAGACGTTTACGGTGTATTGAGGATATGGCAAGAGGAAGCCTGAAGTTAACTTTGCTATTTTAAAGTTCTTTGGTCATTTCCATGAACTTGGGCTCTATCAGATTGCCCCCTTGGCGAAGGTGATCGGCCACCCCCTTCTCCTCTGTGTTTCTGCTCATCGTTAGACTTTTTCCCCATCTATCCATCTCCTGCAGCTTCCACCCCCAAGTTAATCCCAGGGTTAATCCCAGGGTTTTCCTGGGATCGAGGGTAGCTCCTCCCTCCCTCAGAGCAGCTCTGGTACAAGCTGGTGAAACAAGTCACTTCTCCCTCTACTATACCATCTTTGCCTGTGAAGAACAGTACATAATAATCACATGTTTATTGGTATCACCCTGGCTTCTGGGACAGCAGATAACATTGGATCTCTGCCCCCCGCTGATTGGCCAAGTGCCCCCTGGAAACACTGTTCATCGCCGTGCCAGCAACCACCAAGAAACCAAAGGACGCCCAGTGGTCCACGGTGCCCCTTTCATGAGTCCAGCCAAGAACCAATACACTGAATGAGGGATTAGAATAGAAAATTCATTCCCTTGAGGTTGTGGCTGCAATTTTCTGAGTATCGATTCCAGATACACAAATACCCAATTAAGATGCCACAGTAAAGGACATGGGGACTGACTGAGTCATGTGATTTCCTTTCTTAGTAATCTAACAAGTTATCAGTTTCATCCCAATTAAGGAACCATTATTTCTTGAAACCCAAGTATGCAGCAAGTCTCAGCCAGTTCTCCCCAGTGACTGGCTGGGCTCTCTGTCCACTGTGTTACCTGTTCGTCCAGAGGCTGTGGGTCACCCACGTGGCCCCCTTTCCCCCAACCACATGGAGGCTTGTCTTTCATCATCAATCCCCATGGACCAGTGAGGGGTCTTCGCCCTCAGCGTCTGTGCCCAGGCCTGCCGTCTTCATCTGCCGTCTTCACCAATATCTCTTTCATCGTAGGAGGGCACCGGGAAGGGAAGAGGAATTAAACTGGTCTCCTCCAAACCAAGGCCTTGAGTAGACAGCCGCTATCCTGTGGGTAATGGGGAACCAGTGGAAGCCATTTGATTTGTGTGGTAAAGGGATCATATCGGTGGGGACGGAAAGGAGGGACTGGATTGAGACTGTCACTAGAGATAGAAAGGCCCATGGATATATCATGGGATTAGAGTAAGCTATAAAAAAAAAACAAATAAGAAAGCCAAAGTAGGGCACCTGGGTGGCTCAGTGGGTTGGGCCTCCACCTTCGGCTCAGGTCATGATCTCCGGGTCCAGCGATCGAGTCCCGCATTGGCCTCTCTGCTCAGCAGGGAGCCTGCTTCCTTCTCTCTCTCTCTCTCTCTCTCTCTCTCTCTCGGCCTGCCTCTCTGCCTACTTGTGATCTCTGTCAAAAAAAAAAAAATCTTAAAAAGAAAAAAAGAAAGCCAAAATAATGGTAGTTTAACAAAACAGAATTCTATTTCCCTCTCATGTTCAAGCATCTGGAGTGGCTTTTGTGGTTTGTATGGCCCTCATCGTGTCAGAGACGCAGGCTCCTTCTATCTTGTTGTTCCTCCAGAAGTGGCTTCCATTCCTAGCGCTTTCCAGGGTCCAATATGGCTGCTGGAGTTCCAAGCATCCCATCTACATTCCAGTTAGGAAGAAGAAGGGATGGGAAAAGGAAATACACGCTCTCCATTTAAGGACAGCTCCTGAATGTTACCTATGCCACTTCTGCTTACAACCTTTGGGTGGAAATTAGTCACCTGGATCTCACCTTGCTGCAAAAAGAGGCTAGGAAATGTAGACTTCATTCAAGGCCGTCATGTGTTGGGCCAAACATCAAGGGTTCCTCAACCACGGCAGAAGGGAAGGGGAACAAGCCTGGCTTCAGCTGGGAGTGGCTTCTCCGCGTTCTGTCACCTTGACCAAAGGCAGCCATAGGGACACATGACCTCCTCTCTCCACACACACAGGAGTCTGGAGAATCCTCAGCCGTCCCTTTCCGTGCTGGGTGCTGCAGGGGAGGCAAGAGAGCCATAAGACCCTCGAGGGTTTCGCTTGTTCGTTCCTGGATCCCCTGCTCAATGTTTGCTTTCATTTCTAAGGATTTTTTTTTTTTTTTTTTTTAGAGCAGTTTTAGATTCACAGCAAAGTTAAAAGTTAAGAGGAAGGAACGTTGCGGGGAGACCAGAGCATGTCAAACATCTTTCAAGAAAACCCGTGGGAAAGATACTGGGAACACGGGATATTTTCCAGCGGCTGGAGAAGCTTAGGTTTCTCTGTCCTTTCCCCGCTGTGTGGATGTCTTAGCCTCGTCGCCCACCAGCCGGAGCATCTCCTCCTCTGTGACCCACCCATGGAGCTCCGAAGACCCCCTTCGGGGTCCCCGAGGTGCCCAGTCATGGTGTGGGAGCACCTAAGCCCCCACGTTGCTCCCACTCATTGGACGGTGAGTTCACTGAGGCCAGGCCTGCTGCTCCTTCTTTCCGGCTGCCCAGGGTCTGGGACAGGGTCTGGGACAGGGTTCGGGACAGGGTCAGGGACACAGTAGATGCTTTCGCTCACGTGGAAGTGATTTATGCTCATCCTGGAATGAAGCCGCCTCACCATTCACCCTGTGTCTTTCTGGAGAGGGGCAGGGCTGAGGCAGTTCGTGGGGTGAGGGGATTGGGAGAGCCCCCCCCCCTCCCGGGGCGGGCCTGGGGCCGGAGCTGCAGAAGGGTGTGCCTGTGTACCGCAGGGGAGACACAAGGTGTGGGGGATGCAGGGTCTGTGCTTGTGCCCAGCGGTCTGTGTGGAGGGCAGAGGTGTGTACACCCTTCATTTGTGCGAGGGGGAGGGGTGTGTACGGGGGGGGCAGAAGCAGCAGCAGCTCTGGGAGAGGGAGAGCAGGAGAGATCAGAAAGAGGAGAGAGAATGCATGTGAGATTCAGAGTCTGGGCATCCTGCGGTGACTCGGGGCCTGCAGAGAGTGTAGGTGACTTTTCTTAAAGGGAAAACAGTTGGGTTTTTGGAGTGATGTGGGGCTGGCCGAGGACAGTTTGGTCATCTTGGAGGTAGATTCCAGACTCTTGTCAGGCTGTGTACAAAGGGCACTTTCCCTGCCACCTCCTTGCCCCGGGAGCAGCAGCCTGCAGGGACGGCTGAAAGCAGGAGGGCTGATCCCCCTCCAGGTCCCTCCCAGTCCCTCCAGGTCCCTACCAGTCCCTGGCTCAGCGAGCAGTATTCCGTGGGACACAGGCTCCCTCTCGTGGGCCGTTGGGCCAGTGGGAGCAGAGGCAGTGGCAGGGGTGCGGGGAGCAGGAGGCTCTCACCCCAGCCCTGCCGCAGGGTACCCTCCGGCCCCGGGGTGTGGGGTGTGTGTGCTCAGTGGAGTCTCAGGTTGCAATGCCTTGCAGAAGGCTCTTCCAAGCACTGCCTTTGGAAAAGCAGCTCTCTGGCTGCCCTTTGACCCCTTGTCCCAGCCCGCCAGGAGAAGTCTGGAACCATCGGACCAACAGTCTGGGTCAGCAATACCTGCGAGCTTCTTAGAAATTTGGAATCTCACCTCCACCCCAAACCTCCTGAATTAGAACTTTTGGAGGCAGCAGGGGTCCAGCAGTCTGTTCAGTCAGCTTTCTGGGCAATTGTGGAGCAGGCTAAGATTTGCAAAGCGCTGTTCTAAATTGCCTAATGGAAGCACTGTGGCCTGAGCGAAATCGCCCATGATTTCACTCACACACTCACTCATTCACTAGAGATTATATTGAGTGCCTAAGATCTTCTAGGCACTGGTCTAGGCCCCGGGGATACATCAGTGGATAAAAACCCACACCCTCGTGAGCTTATATTGAATCGCTTAATGTCTAGAAACTTAGAGAGAAAGTGCTTAGTGAGCAAAAAGATGGAGCTAAGGAGACTAAAGAGGGGAGATACCAAGCGTCTAGGCTGTAAGTAAAGTGAAGTAAAGACTTGAGGAAGTGAGAAGAGGCAGCATGCCAAGCAGGTGTTGGTGGGAAAGGAAGCAGTTGGAGCAAAGGCCCTGGGGCAGGAATGTTGAGAACTAACCTGGCTGGGAGGCATAAAAGGGAGATCGTGGAGGTGCAGGTGCAGAATTAGGACTGGCTCTTATCTTCTCTTTGCCTGTGTCTTACTCAGATGCTGGGCTTGTATGCCTGGGGGCTGCCTCGCAGGGATGGAGCCCTGATGTCATAAGGCCACCATGACCCAGAGTGAGACGGGAGCCATTGGAGGACTCAGAGGAGAGGGGCAGAATGACCCAGGTGCACTGAGGTCCTCGGGCTGCAGGGCGGAGACCAGTCTGAAAAGGGACCAGGCTGAAGCAGGAGGCCACAGCAATCATTCAGGCAAGAGAAATCAGGGGCTTGGACGTGGGTGGCAGCAGTCAAATGGGCAAGAAGTCATCAGATTCTAGGTGCTTCGCTTCTTTTCTTTTCTTTTCTTTTCTTTTCTTTCTTTCTTTCTTTCTTTCTTTCTTTCTTTCTTTCTTTCTTTCTTTCTTTCTTTCTTTCTTTTTTATTGTTAACTGTGGTAAGACACCCATAATGTGAAGTTCAGCATCTTACCCATGTTCAAGTGTACAATCCAGTGACATTAAGCACATTTGCTGGGCAACCCTCTCCACCATCCATTCACAGAACTCTTGTCGTCTCGCAAAACTGAAAGTCTGCATCACGTCCTCAAGGTCCGTCCCCGCGGTGGCAAGTGTCTGATGTCTTTCCTTTTCAAAGCTGAATTCCATCCGTTGCATGGGTCGACCTCATGTCCATCCATCCCTCTGTCGATGGACACAGATTCCGATGTATTCTGTAGAGCCGGACGATTGGGTTGGGGGAGGATGAGGATGGATGGGGGGAGAAAGAGAAGAGCTGAAAATGACACCAGGATTTTGGTCTGAGCGCTGGAAGGATGGCCTGGATATGACCAAGGTGGGGGAGACCCCAAGGTAAGGGGAGTTGCTTTTGGCAGGGGGAAGTGGGAAATTCAGGTCTGGATGGTTCAATGGGGAATGTCCTCTAGCTCCCCTGGGGAAGCGTCTGCGGGCTGTAGGGGCCTGGCACTCAGGAGGGAGGTCCTTCCCTGGGGGGACCCATGTTCGGGGATGCCAGCATGTGTAGGGGTGTGGTGTGTCAATCCATGAGACTTGGTGAGGGGGGTCCTGAGGAACAAGTACAAAGAAGAACGGTCCAAGAACTGAGCTGTGGGACACTACAGTGTTTGGGGTTCTGGAGAAGAAGAAGAATCCACAAGGGAGCTGTAGACTGAGTGGCCAGGAAAGGGTGGTGTCCCCAAGGCCAGCTGATGGCATCCTGGAGGAGGAAGAAGTAATCAACTCATCTAACGCAGAGGGGCCCCTAGCGTCCTGGCTGTGGAGCCCTGGGGTTAGCAACATGGAAGCCCATCGGTGACCTTGGCAGCCATCGGTGACCTTGACCCTGTGGGGACAGTGGCTTGGGGTCAAGTGTGATGGGGTGGAGCAGAGTGGGTACCAGAGAGAAGGGCGGGGAGGCAGCAAGTCACAGCTGGGCGGTGGCCGGAGGAGGCTAAGGGGCCGGGAAAGTTTCGCGTTTTGTTTTATTCTGTTTTGAAGCTGCAAGAACCAGAGAGAGGGAGCGCGGCTGGAACCATAGCCGTGAGTGGGGACCGGGATCTGCGGCGCAGGAAGGGGGCACGGACAGGCCACCCACAGTGACAGGAGGGACAGCAGCGTGCGAGGACGCAGATGTAACAGAGGCGGGTAGGACGGCCGGCAGCTGGGCACTGAGGGCGAGGGTGGGGAAGTGTTAGGATGCAGGGCCAGAAGAGAAAAGCCTGAAATTGTCAACCCTGGTGGGCGGAGACAGAAGGCTCGGGAATTCCTTCCAGCAGAGGTGGGCCCCGGACCCCATGGAGGCGCCTGGCTATGAGTTCCCCAGGACTGGAGTTCCTCCAGGTGAGCGCTGAAGGGAGAGGCGGCAAGGAAGCCGAGTGTGGCCCCAAAGGAGGGGATCCGGGTATGGATCAGGGCTCCCTGCTCCCAAACCTGGGAATTGTGGGGGACCAGGTTAAGCTGCCTCTCTGCGGTTTGGCACAGGAGACCCCATCTTATACCCACGAGTGTCCAGGGTAGGACCCGACCCACACAACAGTTTGGGACTCTCCTGCTCCCTCTGGCTTGTGCCCGGCTTGGTGCAAACATCCTGAATCCTGGGGCCTTGACATGTAGCCAAGGGATGCCGTGGGCTGTACCATCTCCCACAAAGAGCTTGACCCGCCATGGCTGTGCAATTATGTGAGCGGTGCTTGTTGAATGAATAACAAACGCACTCATTTTTGGCCTTAACGTTTTCAGGGTACACCAGGGGTCTTCAATCTGTTGTCTCTGTAGCAGTTCTGAATATGAAATTTTAGGTGGAAGCCCTACTCGAAGGGATTAAGAATTTGACTGACTCTCACTAGGTAAACGAGCAAAATTTACAACATGGTCCCCAGTGCCATTCGGCTGTGTCTCGGGATGTCACTGAAAGTCCTCACAAATCATGGCATCTGTTCATTTTCGTCGCCCCCAGGGCTGTGAGAGGCAGCTTTCCCTTTTCTCTCTCGCTCTGCAGAGTTAACCCTTTCTTCTGGGTCAGGTTCCAAAGTCACCATCTGAGGGGAAAATACAGTCTACTAAAAAAATTACCTTTGGAAGTGGTTGAACGTGCCTAATAAGTATAAAATTCCTGTTTTTCTCACACAAACCTCAGTCCTGACACTGCTTGGTAATGTGTCACATACAATGACATCCTTTTATGCAAAAAGCACTTACAGTGTTTTTGATAGAATCAAAGGACAAAAAGTCAGGGATTACTTAAATACTTAAATCAGCATATGTACAAGGCAAAATGCTCACCTGTCCTGCCAAAGTCAACATTTCTCTCTCCCCGGCCTCGGGTCACATTTTGGCATGAGGTCCGCAGCCCTCCCTAGCAGCGGGGACAGGATCCACTCCGCTCCGTTGTTATCTCATTCAGGGGATAGGAGCAGGTTGGGGGAGGGGGCATTGGAAATGGACACTGAGCCCCAGGTCACTGGATGGAAACCCTTTAGGTCCCGTGAATCCAAAGCAATTGCTTCATCTGGAATTCGGGAGCCACAAACAGAGAATTTAGAAAAGAGACTGTCAAACTAAAATATTAACCAGTACTACAAATGGGGTGCAGAGTCCCTGCCCCGCCCCCGGACCCCCTAAAGTGCAGATGCTCTTTTCACACTGGCCTAAAGCAGAGGTTCCCAAGTGCCTGACCGCAGACCCCGGCAGGACGCCGACTGACTGTCGGGGTCTCAAAGTCCACGTGGAAAAGCAGTTCTGTCTGCAGAGTCAACACCTTGCCTCCTGCGTAGACAGATGGCTGTTGTTTGAAACTGTATACGCATAGATACTGTTGTGATGAATTGGCCACAGATTTATCCCCAAACCTTGCGGACTTCACTGTAACTTTCCGTGGGTTTTGTACCTTCTCAGTCAGCATATCCCAGCCATGCACCTGCTCTGGGTAAATGAGGCCGGCACCTTCCGAACCCAGGAAGCCCCGGTCTGAAAGCTGCAAAAAAAAAAGTGAGTTCTCCCAAGGCTTCCTCTGCTCTCCTCTCCCATCAGAAAGTCAAAGCCCTTGGTTTTTTTAGATTCTGAATTTTCGGAACAGAGTTTGTCGGACCGGAGAGCAGATGGAGGCAGGGCGAGGTGGCAAGCTTGCTATCCAGGCTGGAAAATGCCGATTTCCATTGTCTCCCAATGCCGAGGATGCAGGAAGGGTCGGGGAGAGTCCCTCTCGATCTTGCTATGTCCCCACACTCAGAAAAGCCTTGCGGTGGTGGGTGTCCAACCCTCTTCCTTCAACCTTTAGAATCTCAGCTTCGGCTGGTTCTGTCCTTCCTGCTCTTATTCCCAGTCCTATTTCTATAAGCAGATCCTTTGCTTCTGGAAAGGTAGCATCTGCCCGGAAATGGGAACTGGCAAGCGACTGGCAAGGGGCATCTGACGTGGGCAGCGTGTCGGCACCTGAGGAACAGAGAGATACCTATTTCTGTAGACGAATCAGGAACAAGGCTGTGAAGGGGATTTTGAGGAACTGTGGCACCAAACAACATTTTTGCAAACTTTACTTTGAAATTTATATCTAAACCTAAAATTGCCCTTAAAAAGTCTATTAGTTTTAAAAAAAAATGAAAATTTTTAAAAATGCAAAAAACTGATATCAAGAGAATAATTTCTATTTTCCCCTCGGCTGCTAAATCCTAATGCAGGAATATACTAGAAAGTACTGGAAGAATCCTAGGTATCAGTCAAATTTGCCTTCAAGCGGCTTCCAGTGATTGAAACAGTTGTATTGAAGAGGATGCCGAGAAAGCGCACTGGCGCGACAATCAGGAGACCGACCCTGAACGAGGCTCCTCTCACCTTGCGAGATCTTGCTCAGGTCAATGAACCGCCCAGAGCCTGGGCAGGGACAGGAGGCTGGTTGAGAGTCATCGGGGACATTTCCAGTGTTCCTTATGAAGATTCCATTCTTGGGCAAGTAAACACACAGAGCCATGGGGTTTTGGAGTCCCTTGGGCAGTGCACCCCAGAATTTTATGTGGAGCAAGAGAACTTTTTTTTTTTTTTATGATTTTATTTATTTATTTGACAGAGACAGCGAGAGAATGAGCACAAGCAGGGGGAGTGGGAGAGGGAGAAGCAGGCTTCCTACTGAGCAGGGAACCCTACGTGAGGCTTGATCCCAGGACCCTGAGATCATGACTTGAGCCAAAGGCAGATGTTTAACAACTGAGCCACCCAGGTGACCCCTCCATGGGTTAATCCAGATGGTCATTTTCTACTTTTTCTGTGCACGATATTGGATTTCCATTTACTCTGTGAAGATGGCAAAGATATTTCTTTTAAGTGAAATGTATTTAAGCGAACAAGTGAGTTGGTTTATAGGGAAAAAAATGTTAATGCTACAAATGGAACCTCGACGTGGCAAAAAAAAAATTGGGCATGTGCCCACAAACACAGGTGTATGTGAGGTTTGGAGATTTTTGTTTACGTATTTAGGGGATTACGATTTTTTTGTTGTTTATTATTAGTTACTTGTTTCCTTATTTAGGGCTTGAGAATACCCATTGTCCTGTCTCTGAATCGCAAGGGAGCTTTAAAAGGATTGGGTTTCTCCCCACTGTGAATGTCAAAGTCACTTGAGTTCTGGGGGTCTCTCTGGCTCAATCCCTTCAGTTGCCGCATCTGACCACTAGATGGGGCTTCTCCCTCGGTGTCTGGTTAATGGGTGCTTTCTCGCTCTGAAAGGCCACCATTTTCCGAGCTTAATCCAACCCTTCTGGATTAATAGAATCCACACATGTTCCCTAGCATTCAGGCCTCACGTCTGCTGTCCCCTCCTCAGGGAGCCCTCCCGCTCCCCTCCATCTGAGCCTGTGTTATCACCGACATGGTGCTTGAACCTGAGTTTTAGGTATGTGCTAAGTGGTTCTGCAGTGTTCCCTCCTCGGACCTGCCCACTGGAAGGTGAATTCCTTGAGGGCAGGGGCTCAGGCCAGCACAGCCCCTGGCGCATACGGTTGGTTCAACGGCTGAGCTCGGGGCCCTCCCGCGGATCTCAGCCAAGGTGGCAGGTGACCATGAAAGAGGACTGGTGTTAAGAGTCAGGCGAACTTGATTTCACATGTCAGGCTTACGGGCACCCGGGTGGCTCCAGTGGCTCAGATGTATGGCTCTTCGCCCGCGGGTGGGTGATTTGGGGCAAGTAATTTGGATTTTCCAAGGCTCCACCTTCCCCTGTGTGCAGTGGGGGAAGAAGGGGTCACGTTCACTGGGTCATTCTGAGGGCTGAGGGGGAGGTCATTTCCATCAAGTGGCCGACCCGGCACCTGGCCCGAGGTGAGAAATGCACAGATCTGAGGGGTTTCCCACCCTCTCCCTGGCAGAAGTTTTGACTTGACTTTCTGTTTTCACGGAAAGTGATTCTGTAAAATGCTTCTCTCCACCCTTCCAAAAATACCAGCTGATGCGCACCTCATAATCTGGACCCTCCTCCCAACCCTAACCTCCATCCCTTATGCCCCTCCAGCCTCCTGCTTGTCGTCTTGGGCTCCTCTCAGCTTCTGAAACTCACCTCAGAGCCTTTCCACCTGCTGGTCCCCCAGCCTGAAAACATCTGCTTGAGGCCTTTCCCTGGGGAACTCTCACTCATTCATCAGGGCTGGATTTAAACACCACCTCCTCCAGGAAGCCCTCCCTACCTGCTGGTCCCCCAGCCTGAAAACATCTGCTTGAGGCCTTTCCCTGGGGAACTCTCACTCATTCATCAGGGCTGGATTTAAACACCACCTCCTCCAGGAAGCCCTCCCTGATCACACACTCCACTGGGTCAGCCGCCCCGCTAAGGCTCCGCTGTTCCAACTTTCGTTTACTTTCCCATTATCTAGCTTTCCCATTATTTGTTGACTTATAACTTGTTCGTGGACAATATCTGAAAGTTGGAGTGGTTTGGTTTTCGACTACAGGTAGAAAATCTGTCCTCATAGCCTCAGAGCAGCGGGGCTGACACGCTCTGCCCGGAATATGCCAGATCCTGCAGGAGCCTGCATCTGTGCCCTGGGCCTGGGTGAGGAGCTCTTGCTTCCCTAAATGGCCCCCAGGTGAATTACGGATGTGCCTCTATTAAAACAAGAAACTTATTTGACAGTTAAGGTTTGTGAATTCGTAGAACAGGATCTCTGTGGCTGAGAGATTCATTCCCAAGGACAGAAAGGCAGTAGGAAGTGGGCAGTGCGTTCCCAGATTCGAGGCTGGGAGCCGAAACATGTGGAACCCTGCCGCACTCACCCCTACTCCCAGCCCCCCCCGCCCCCCCCCCCGGCCTCCAACGTGTGGGCTCCAGCCCTGCTGTCCCGGGCTGCCCTCTCCCTGCGCCTCCCTCTGCCTCTGCCCTTCCCTGCCCCTCTTCCCCATCCCAGAGTCCATCCGCGGTGAAAGATTTTGGAGGTAATTGCTAGATTCCGCACATTTTTTTTTTTCTTCTTGGCCAGAGACGGTGGGATTTCAGAGCAATCTGCCATGTTCTCTGGCCAAAGAAGTGTCTCTGTTACATGTTTGCAGCTTAATTATCAGCCTCCTGATTGCAGCGTCCTCCCAGCGGGACACACCTGTTCTGCCTTTGGAAGCTTGGCGTTTGGAGTGTATGCGCCTCCGTGTGTGTGTGTGTGTGTGTGTGTGTGTGTGTGTGTGTGTTTTGCAGGGTTGTTTTTTTTTTCCCCCTGGAAAAAAAAAAATTCTGTTTGTCCAGGTAAACGTGTTTCACCCGTGAGGGACTTTTGGTGCTTCTTCTTTTAAAGAAACTAATTTTATTTGTCTTTGCACTGCTTTCCCAAAGGACGTCGCCTTCTCTCATCAAGAATGTGTGCCGAGGGTCGCAACGGAGAAGAGCTCTGGGAATGGCTTCCCTTTCTATCGTGATGTCTTCTCTGCTCCAGGGCACAGCAGCAGACAGACCGGATGGTGTCTTCTCCCCTCCTCAGGCTCCCCAGTGATATACCCTCTGAGTCTGAGCTGCAAGCCTCTCTCTGCCCCTTTGGGGACACTAGGAATCCATGGCAGGAGACTTCTGTGCTCGGATACCCGATGCTGTCCCTTTCTCGTGCCACAGCACGTCTGTCCACCAACCTCTCAGACTCTGCCCACACCCTCTGTCCTGTCTGGGACCCCCTACCCCACCCCTGGGCCACCCACAGCCTCTCCTTAGTCTCTGCTTCCCGGCCCAGCCCCTGGAGTCAGAGCATCTATTGACCACTCTGCTGAGTTCTGGACACCAGCCTTGTTTCTGGAGTCTTCCTCCCCCTTAATTCCTCATTTTCCTCATTCTAAAGCCTGGCGCCCCCTCGGCCCCTTCTCCGTCTCCATCCTGAGTTTCCAAAGCACAGCCCTTACCTGAACCCACATCCTAGTTCTTCAGAATGTACTGATTAAACAAACTGTTGCTCCCTAGGTTGGTCTATGATGAAAGTGGCTCTTGCGTTAGATGCAGATCTTTCAAGAAGTAGGACAACCATAGCTAACATGTATTGTACCTTACTCTGTGCCGGATCTTGGCGGAGAGCCCTGTTCAGGTGTCTTCATTAATCCCCATGACAACCCAGCGGGTGATTCCTGATATCCTTTTACTGTGTGAGGAGGGGGAGGGGCAGTGGGACCTGGAAACAAACACAAGCCATCCGACTTCAGAGCTTCCAGAATTAAATGAGATGTGGTGCCCTGTCCTGAGAGCTGATCTCGAGGCTATTTCTGGCAGGTTCTCAAATTCGCCATTGGTGGGGTCTGCTTTGAGATCCTTACGCGAACTTTGTGTGGGGAGTGTCTTCTGTTGTGACTGGACAAAGTGGGGGGCTGGGCTTCATCCTCAGGGTCAGCGGTGGGAAGAGGAGTCTGCAAGACCCGCCCCTCCATCTTCAGGGAGGCGCCCCTCCATCCCTGCGAAACCCAGCCAGTCGGCTCCTTCTGGACCAGCGGACAGCCTCCCTCCGGCTCCTCCTCACCCCCCTGAGCTGTGGTCCGGGAGGCTCTTGTCAAAAGTGAGTCTGGGGGAGCCTGGGTGGCTCAGTGGGTTAAGCGTCTGCCTTCGGCTCAGGTCATGATCTCCAGGTCCTGGAATCGAGCCCTGCATCAGGCTCTCTGCTCGGCGGGGAGCCTGTTTCCTCCTCTCTCTCTCTCTCTCTCTCTCTCTCTCGGCCTGCCTGTCTGCCTACTTGTGATCTCTGTCTGTCAAATAAATAAAATCTTGGAAAAAAAAAAAAAGTGAGTCTGGCCTGCCTTACCCCACAGCTTCCAAAATGAAGTTCAAAATCCTTAGTCTGGAGTTCAGGTGCTAAGTCTCTGGCCCCAGCCTATGTCTCCAGGCTCCGTTCTGGCTCTAGGCTCCAGCGTCAGCGAACTCACCATTTGCAAACACGCCAAGCTCCCCTACATGGGTGCAACAGGACAGAGAACGCCCCCTTCTCATTCACCCTTCACCTTCACCAAAAGTCCCATTAGCCCTCTTGGTCATTGCCTCCTTTCCCTCACTGTGACCTTCTAAACTGACCCCTCAAGGTGGCACTTGGCCGGTAGTGATGCAACAATGTTAGTTCCCAATGGCGAATATTGCCTTGGGCCGTGTAGGGCAATGTCCGCCTTTGCAGGAAATACACAGTAAGAATTCAGGTGATGGGCCATCAAGCCAGCGACTTAACTGATCTCGGGCCACGGTTCCAACAGAGCCGCTGTTCATCAAAACCCACATGTCTACCCCTCCAGAGACCGGGCACAAGCGCAGAGCAGGGCACGTGAAGCTCTAGAACAGGGCGACGAACAAGATTAAAACCTCGCCTCATAGAAGGAGCTACTAGCTACTTCTTTTGCCCTGGAAGCACCAGAAATCATGCCTGGAACCCCGAGGGTGCCACTTACATGAAAGTTTGGGAACCACTGGCTTAGAAATTGTTGTTGTTGTTGTTGTTCCAGATTTACAAGTTTCAGATTGTTTCAAAATAAAATGTGAAGCACTGAGGTCTTGGTGGAGGCTCTCTGTGGACAGAAGTCTCTCCTGCCTCCCAAGGCAGCCACACACCGTCAGGCTTTGCAGAAATCTGCCGAAAACCAGGACAGCGGCACATGGGGGTTGACGAGCCTCAGAAACTGCGGTCCCCAGCCACATGGTGACAGGCTCTTCTGCATTTCTGCAGGCAGGTGTGCGTTATTCCGAAGAAAATGCATGTGAGGCAACATCAAAACCATGAAGGGACTCAGCTTGTTCCATTCTATACCAAGGACATCCATTAAAGAGGAAAATAATAAATTGGCCAGAAGAGGGCAGAATTGTTAGCTTTTTTTTTTTTTTTCTTTCCCCTTACAAAGCTGCAGAAACATTCAAAATTTGGGAAAAAAACCCACACTTCTTTACGTGTGCAAATTCTCTGTTGAACAGCTAAGCGCATAATTTGGTAAAGGGGGGAAGTACATGTAAGATACTGACTTTGGACTCCAAAAACCAATTTTCTGGGTGCAGGCTGGTAAAGACCGGCGTAAGGACTGCTGGCTTGGAAAAGCACCTGAGGTTATAGATCTATGGCATTTTCTCAACGCGTAAACAGACAGATGCGCAATGCCGACGTTGAGGAAAGTGGTGGTGTCCAGCATTTGGTGTTGGAGCTTTGAATCCGTTTGGGAAATCACATTTAAAAGAGACACTGCCATCTAGAGGGTCTACAGAGGGCAGTGCCCAGGGAGACAGAATGTCCCAGGATCCCAGCTCTTCCAGATTGGGACGTAGTTCACCTCACCGGCAGAAAAGGTGACCAATCAGTGGGGACTTAGAACTGCTCTCAGCTGTGAAACTGCAAAGCATGGTTTCTTTGCTGTGGTTCCTGCAGGCAGAGCACAGCCAGGAGGTTCAAGGGGCTGGTGGCAGAGATTCGCTGTGCAGGAAAGAGCATCACTGTTGGGGTTGGCCAGCCCTGGAGCCAGCTCTGCGGGGGAGAGTCAACATGATGCTGGGGGCATCACTTGAGGTGACTGCACGGAGCAGGGAGTGTGGCATCTGCCCAGGGTGTGAAATGGGTGCAGAAGTGAGCTGCCTTCACTGAAAGGGGGTGGGCACGGGTGCTCCCCACCGTAGCTCTTCCAGCATGAAGGTGCGGATTGGCCCAGCTAAGTCCCTTGCCCACTTCTTGGCCAAAAGGGGAGTGGGTCCCTTGAGCAGAGGAAGGCATGAGATGCCCTCCACGATGAGTTCTTGCAGCTGTCTGTGAATCCTGTCAGCTAGCCTTACCTGGAGCAGCCCTGGGAGATTTTATCAGCCATTACATAATCAGCGATGTCCTGTTGCAGGTGCCTCGGGAAGCAGACCACGAGAAAGAGCTGGCGAGGTGGCGGTTGTCCTCCATCTGGCGTGGGACCGGGCAGAGGAGCAGCCCAGCTGCCATGCGGCCTCGCCCCCAGGAAGTGCTGGAGGCAGACCAGCTGAGTCGGCCCCGGGGGGAGCCAGTCCCAAATGGAGCGGCCGTTGGAGGTCATCAGCCAAGGCCTCGAGCTGAGGGTCTGCCCACAGTCCTGCTGGTTGCAGGGATGACAAGTCCTTCCTCGAAGGCGGATCTGAGCCTAATAGCTGTCCTTGTCATCATCAGCAGCAGCAGCATCTGCTCACCTGTGAACTCCTCGAGAACAAAGGGACAAGATCCCTTTGACCCCACTGTCTTCATCCCCAGGTCCAATGCAGAGCGTGGCTCTTGGGAAGGCACTCCGTGGCCATGGGCTCACCTTCTCTATATAGCCGTTGTATCACATGTGATGTTTATAACCTGGACCGTAGAAGCAGGTGTCAGTGCTTTCAGTGAAGTTTCTGAGAGGTAAAGCCTTCTGTCTGACCGAGGACCAGGCTGCCACTGTGAGGACCAGCCCCGAGGGCTGCCGTGCACCTGCTCCCTCCCTCGCTGAAGCCACTTTCCCTGGACAATTTGCCTTGAAGACCAGTGCTGGGCTTGGGTCCCCACTCTGAGCCTCTGGCGTCCCCGCCCCGACCTGGTGTCCCCACATCAACTTGCCAGGAAGGCAGTCTCTGCCTGGGTTCCAGCGGTCCCCCTCTGCTCCCCTGCAAGGGACCCTGGCTCAAGCCTTGTCCCGGGGCTGACCCGATGCAATGGATGGGCCATGAGCAGGGCCACCTGCAGCTCCCTTGGAACAGAGCCAACTCGAAAGCCATGGTGCTGCGGGCAGGTGCTCTGATGGGAGGCATCCGTAGAGAGGTGGAGGAGGAGGTTGGGGAGAGATGGGTCAGAGCAACGGCGGAGGAGCAAGGGCAAGGGCGAAGGTTCCGGGGTTGGTCAATCCTGGGCTCTCATATCTACAAGCCAGTGGCCATTAGGTAAGTGACATGACCTCTCTCGGACTCAGTTTGCAAGTCTGTCTGATGGGAGTCCCTTCGTTAGACTGTTCTGAGGATTAAGTGGTTTTCCACGTGTAAAGGGCACAGAGCAGGTGCTGAGGAAATCCTCTTCCCGCCCCTCTCTTCTTTCCCAAGGGAACAAAGAGGCTCTGGAAGCTTGTGGGGGCAGGGCCTCTTTCCTCTGCACCGTCTTGGAGAGGGGGAAGGGGGAAGAGCCAGAGGAGCAGGAGTAGCGACAGCCCTGTGTTTAGGGGGGCCCAGAAACGCACCGAAAGCTCCAAATCGAGCTACTGTATGGGGATAATTATGGCTGCTATTTCTGTGCATTGGTTTAATAACGTTAATTTGGCGACAGTCTGATATTATAACACCCTCTCCCACACAGAAGTGACTTTAGTTCCCTGTTCTCCAGAATCCATTAGCATTTTTCCGGTTGGGTTTGTGGGGCTTGGGAGCTGATGACTCATAATAGGAGGGGTCTCCAGGAAAGTCCCTTCTCCACATGGGGGCAGGAGCTCCTGGCAGAGTCATCCTGTGACAGAGAAACCACCCCCCCTCCCTGGAAATGGCCTTGTAGCCTTGCCCTGGGTCTCTCTGAAAGCTGACAAGGAAGTGGTCACTCTTGAGCCATCTAATCAGGTCAGACTTCTTAAGCTTTTTAAAAAATTGGATGCCTGGGTGGCTCAGATGGTTAGGTGTCTGCCTTCTGCTTAGGTCATGATCCCAGGATCCTGGGATTGAGCCCCTGGTGCCTGGTGGGTAAGGACTAGGAATGTAGGGTAGTAAGTTTCCTACAATGCACACAACAAATATTACCCAGGCCAAATTGTCAATGATGTTGAGGTTGAAGAATGCTGGGCTGTTTCAGTGGGGATGGGGATTTGGGGCATTCGTGTTTGCCTGTGGGACTATAAAGTGGGGCTTCCATTCTGAAAAGCAAGAAGGGAGGATTTGGTCAAATTAAGTGCCCGCATATCCTGGGAAGCATACATTCCGCTCCTCGGTATTCCAAGAAAATGGTCACAGCGGTCTGTAAGGAGAGACGGTGGCCATATTTGAGCACTGCTGTTTGAGTGGTGGGAAGTTGGAGGCAACGTGACCCAAACGAAGACTGGAGGAATTGGGGTCAGATCTGGGTGACGAGCTCTCCAGCACTCTAGGAGCCCACCCCTTTTTAATCTCATTTTCCCAGTGTCTGTCACTGGGTTGAGAGCGAGGCAAAAGGCAACGATGAGCAGCAAGGGACTGCGTGTTCATGGAGAAAACCAGAAGCGTCATAAAAGCAGTGTTAATGGAAAAGCGAGAAAGAGAACAGCATACGTAATGCAGGACAATTTATTCAAGTTCAAGTTAACATGCAAAAATCAACAATACACATCAAAGGAGCACATAGAAACAAAAAGATATGAAACACATTTGAGTGGTTGCTCCTGGGATGAGAGAAGAAAGGGAAAAAATGCATGCATGAGTGGAAAACCAAGAGCCAAGCCTTTGTGGGCCAGTGACGGCCGTACACCATGAACCGGAAAGTGTATTTAACTCAACTCTGATCTAGGGTTTGGAATAAATACAAAAAAATGAAATCATGTAGGACAGACTGCCTAGGATAGAAGCTGGCATAGAGTAGTTACTAAATAAATGGTAACAATAGCCAAAATAACATATTAGTACTAATTTAATTATTAATAGGCTAACAGGGTAAATTATTAAGAATGCTTTGATCATCTCCTCATCTCTTTTTTTCCTCCCCCAATCCTGATAAGAGAATCCACCACTGTTTCTAAGGACCCACTGAGGGAGAATAGAGCATCTTTTCAAGGGGATAGGTTGGAAGGAAGTCCTTGGAAGATGGTCGGGGAGAACGCCAACCCTGGGGACAGTCCCCGTCCTGGGAAGGAAATGAGCCAGGAGTGATTGGGACCAGAGACCCTCAGAGGGCCCAAGATGGGTGGTGGAGTGCTGTTTCTGAGGACACTGGACACTAGGTGTGGATGTCCAACTATCCAATAGCCTCCATCATGTCCTTCCCCTTGGATTCCTGGGAAATCCTGGGAGACATGGACTTTCCCACCATCCAGTTGAATGGGGGCTCAAAGTCACACTTAATGTGATTGAGAAAAGCAAGGGGATCTTTGTCACATTTAAGCGTGTTGAAGTAAAATTCATTTGTGCTACACTTTTTTCTTTGCACCTCACGTAGCCAGCAGCATGGGAGCACACACATATGGTATTTCAGGAAACATTTTGTTGAGCAAACGGAAATATTCCCTCCTCCTCTCCAGCTGGTGGACTTTAGACTGTCAAGGTCTCCCTTCCCATGCACTTACACTGGCTCTATGTTTCATAGTGTCCTGGGATTCAGCCTGGAAAAGAGGACCTAGAGGCTGGAGTCCACCCAAAACTCAGGCCCAGGATCTGAGCCTGACTCCCCAGCCCTTCGTGGATCTGGTTGTTGGATGTGCCAGATGACCCTGGTCATATTCTCAAGAGTCAGACCAAGCATGCACTGTGAACCCTCCTCCAGGAGCTGGCAAGTGGGGAGAGTGCAGTGAGGAGTTAGGAGGCAGGAGAATCTGGAGTTGTGCAACAATTTCCAACATGGGTCATGTGAAATAATAGAAAAATCCACATGTTGGCCCCTGCTCTGGTTCCCAGCACAGAGCTCCTAAATCCTTTGGAATTTCAGTGGTGATAGAAGAGTCTTTTGTTCTCAGGAGGCAACCCTGGGTGGGCTCCTGGATAGCTTCAAGTGGTGGGCTGGTCACCAGAAAGACCGAGGTATGATTCGAAGTCTGGAACTCTCAGCCCTATCTGGGCTAAGGATTGATCATGCCTACATGCTGAAGATGCCGTAAAAATCCCTAAGTAAGAGATTTGGAGAGCATCCGTGTTGGTGAACACATGCATGTGCCCAGAGGGGGGGGTCATACTCCTGTTCCATGGGAATAGAGGAGCTCCTGCCTTCAGGACACTTGCAGACCTCGCCCCATGTACCTCTTCACCCAGCTCATCTGCATCCTTATCATAACCTTCACTGTATAATAAACTGGTAAGTGTGTTTCCCTGAGCTCTGTGAGCTGTCCTAGCAAGTGATTGGACCCAAGGAGGGAAGTCATAAGAACCTCTAATTTGAGCCGAGTTGGACAGATGCTGCAAGTCCTCCAGAGACCTTCTTCCTGTGGTTGGCACCAGAAATGGGGGGTGGTCTCATGGGATTAAGCCTTTAACCTGTGGGGCTGCTGTAACTCTGGTGAGTTTCAGAGTTGAACTCTAGGACACCCAGCGTGGTGTGAGGAAGAATTGCCTGGTGTGGGGAAACCACACACATCTGGTGTCGTCAGTGGTGTGAGGGTGGAGGAAGAAGCAGTGAGTTTTCCTGCATGGGTGAGTATCATGTGTAGAGATGGGACTGGCAAACAGAGAGCTTTCAGGAGAATGACATCTCACCATTCTTTCCCACTTACTGAGACTCTTTCTTCTCATCCATCTTTGAATGGGACACTAGACTTTTCTCTGATTAAGGAGGTGGGTGCTGCGGCCATGCCGGGCATTAAAACTGCAGACACCAACCGTTTGAAACATCACTTGCAGAGCATGGCCCTTATTATGATCTTGTGGTTGTGAGCCAGCCCCTGACCCTCTATAAGGCCCAGTGTTTTTCCACGTACAAGATCAAGAGGGCTAAGTGAAATAGTGTTCTCAAAACCCCCTAGGACGTGCTGGGCACTCTAGATGCTTTACTGTTGATGGTGATGTCTGGTGATGACCCTCAGCGGAAGTCATAGTGTCTTGGACCGCTATTCACAAGAAACACACTGTGTTGTAATTCAAGATGGTGAATCCACTTTCCCCAAACCTGTGATAGACCTTGTAGGACCCCATCCAGCCTTGATCATCTAGGGCACCGAGACCAGCTTTGGATTTAATATGGGGTACTCTCCTGGAGCTTCTTGTGGGCTTCCTTTCACTTAGTCTCTTTGTCATGTTGCTAAGAAAAATCATCTGAGGAGGACTTTACATTTTAAGTACATAGTTTTTGTCTTTTTAAAAACAGACTCCGTGGTATTTTCCCACAGATTCCATTGTATCTGGTATCGGTGGAGGAGGAAGTGGATGTGTGGGTGTGGGCGGGTTTAATATAACAGTTGACCTAAGTCCGCTCTGCTGAGGAGACTGTGATACATGGTCTCTTCATTGCCTGATCAGAAACCTCCAAAACCCTCAGACCTTGTTCTTTTTATGATTTCTCAGTGTAAAATGAATTATTCAAAAGCCAGTGATGAAGATTGGTTAAAACTCTACATGGGAGCCCTGAGACTGTAAGGTCATTTCTGAGTATCTATCAGACATACTCAGGGCCAGAAGTCCATCCCTTGGCCCTGAGAGTGGGGCAGAGAGCACACTGGCTCCAGAATGCTGAGTGCTGTTGTCCTTTTTCTCAAGAGCAAGCCGTTCCTGCATCCCAATGAATACCAGCTCAATGGAGAAAGGGCCCAGGAGCAGAGAGGCTGGGCATGAGCCCGTGGACTTGACATCTTGCCCACGGTACAGCCTTATTTCAAGAGGCAGAGCCTCTTGGTTTGGGAGGGAGTAAGGATGATGCCTGGGCCCTACTTGGTTGCCCACCCAGGACCATCTCCTCATCTTTTCCTGTATTTTGTTTGGGAAGCAGTACTCCCCGACCAGACTCAAGAGAAGGGCTTTATCCTCAGTTTGAAGAGCAAATCCTGGTAGATCCAACTGGTAGTTATCAACCCTGCTTTCACTCTAGAACTACCTAGGGAGTTTTAATAAGTTCATATGGCTAGAAGTCAGTCTTGAGAGCCCAAAGCACAGCACAGTCTTGCCATCACCTGGAAACTGTCAGAGAAACAGAGTCTCAGTGTCCAGCTCAGAACAAAATCAGGATCTCTGTACTGGGAGAATGACAGTCAGAGACAGTCGTGGTGTCACAGATTGTGTTTTCCAAAGATGGTTGCCCCAACAGATCTCTTGCTCATGACCCTGTCTTCACAATGGGACTTTGACACTCCTCCCATCTCAGACTGGTAGGATCTATGTTCTTTGCCCTTACATGGTCTGGTGATTATGATGGAAGTGACACAAGGTGACAGCTGAGGCTACTTCAAAGAAAGGCAAGACTGCCTGTGTCTTGGGATGCTCAATCTTAGCATCCATCTCTCCTGCTCCAAGGAAGACATGGTGTTGTGAAGAAACTGTATGTAGGTGTTTAGCCGATGGCTTGGCTGAGGTCCCAAGTGAGTATGATTGCCAGACAAGTAAGCAAAGAAGCCTTGGAGGTGATAGTCACAGACTCCAACCCCTGGGAGATCCTGAGTGAGGACTATCTCATTGAGCCCTCTCAAACCCCCAAATTATCAGATGTAATAACGATGTGATTTTAACTAAGATATTGAGGTTGGGGCTAATCTGTGATGTATCAACAGATGACTGGAGCATGTGGTCACCCCTTCCCCTTGCCAGGTGGTGGTTCAGGAATGGGCATGTGATCTCAGAGGTAGGTTCTTAGGGGTCTTTTTTCCTAAGAAAGCCATGGAAGAAAAGATAGTCCTTCCCTTCCTTCTGATATTGTTGCATCTTAATATGACCCTTGGGATAGCTGCCACCATTTTGATACCGACCTGAGGATAAAGTCAACCCCAAGGACAGCAAAACCAAGAGATGGAAAGAACCTGGGTTCTTGATGACATCATTGAGCCCTGAATTAGCCAGTCCTTGAACCCGCACCCACTCCAGTCCTTCCCTGATGTGAAGATAAGAAATGCTTCCATTGTTTAAAGAAGTTTGAATCCGACTGTTACTTGTTGTTGAAACGTCTTATTTGTTGCACTGCATAAGCCAGAATCCAATCTCCACCAGCTTTGAAAAGGAAGAATCTCAAGGCCAAACTCAGTGAGCAAGGTGGGTTTTCAGCTATGCTTCTCCAAACTGCTTCTTGCTGGTGAGGAGAGAACAAGAGAAGTGGGAAGAAAGCCCTAGCCCTAGGCTAAGTGCACGGTGAAGGACTGGAGGGGGGCAGGGCTGGGGTGACATGAAAATCAGCTCAGCTTGGGGCCATAGAGATGTTGACTCTGAACCAGGGCTCAACCCCGAACCAGCACATCTGCTCTGCTGGGCACCACCAGGATTCCCATCTAAGTTCTCACTCAGGCTCCCTCCTTCCCAGAGAAGAGAGACTGAGAGGGCTGCCAATCTAGTGGGTGGAGAAACTGAGGCCCAAAATGTGCCACTGGCTTGCCCAAAGGGAGTAGCTGGAGGCTCAAAGTTCAGCTTCGAGATCCTTTTTCTAGCCTTTGGAAGAATGGCTTGGGACTCAACAAAAGAAGTTACATGCCCTATCCCTGAACCCTCAGCCCACTGGGGTAACCAGCCGTCACCTCGTCTGCTAATCAAGGCCACAGCTGAACTTCTGGAACCATTTCTTGGATGATATTTTCCAGGGAACTGTCAGTTCCCACCTCTCACCCAACTCCCACCTGGAAACTTTCATCTCTTGATAGACACAATTACATTTTGGATCTCTTTCAGCTGGGAAGGGTCTTTTTTGCTTTTCCTTTTGCATGAAAGTGGTGCCCCTTGACCTTGAACCTGCTCTTGAACCCCTGGAGTTGGCTCAATAGGGCCTCACCTCCCATAGTGCTGTCCATGGGAAGCAGATATTGGATTGAAAAGGTCCCCTGCCTCTTGTCCCCTACGGTGAAGAGGAAGGAAGGGAGCAGCCAACTACTGTCTTCGAAAGCTCCGTCCCCTACTCCTGCTACTATGGGTCCTGCAAGGTGTACTCCATGACACTCAATCTTGTTCTTTTAGGGTCCGCCAAATTCTGCATTCTTTGGGGTGTCATCTAGGTGTCGCTAGCAGAAGGCAGAGGCTGGGGTAGGGGTGTCCATCATTTGAGCTCGGTTGGGTTTTGCCTATAAAAGTTACAGTTTTTTGGAGCACCTGGGCGACTCAGTCATTAAGCGTCTGCTTTCGACTCAGATCATAATCCCAGGGTCCTGGGATCAAGCTCCACCTCTGGCTCCCTGCTCAGCGGCGAGTCTACTTCTCCCGCTCCCACTCCCCTTGCTTGTGTTCCTTCTCTTCCTGCCTCTCTCTCTCTCTGTCAAATAAATAAATAAAATCTTAAAAAATAAAAAAAAAATCTTACAGCCTTTTGAGCTGGAGATAGAGCCTGCAGACAGAGCCTGACATGATTTTACACCCCTCCCCCCCCATTATATGAATGAAAAACACACATTCCCATGCTGCTGACCATGCACAGAAGGTGGAGCAGTGCCCGGCAGGGGACTCAGTCCCACTGCCTCCCTGTAACCCGCAGAGCAGAGGGCTCGGTGTGTGCAGATACCCAAGGATGCGCTCCCTCGGCAGAAAACTTTCACTCAGAAGTGGACAGCAAGATTAAACTTGAGTACACACAAGAAAGTCGAGGCAGGTCCTTCGAGGGTGAGAGCTGTCCAAGGTCCTAGAACAGAGGTCTAGGATCCCAGCGCTGTTGTAGGTGGGAATCCAGAGACTAGAGTTCTGTGCCTGTCCTAGGTCCTGAGGGGCTATGGCCGAGCTACGGCTCACCACCCTCCCCCAACTGTAGGAAGTGTCAAGTCTGCCCACAGCAGCCACCGAACCTTGCCGTCACAGCCGAGCTCACACCTGTGGTGCCCGCTGGGTCCTGGCATGTGTGGCACATTTGGTGGAATCCTTTTAGCCGCACCCACTCTGAAGCTGGAGCATTTGTGTTCCAGAGGCTAATCAACCTCTCCTGGGCTGTATTCGCATGCAGGCACGTATTCACGGAGTGTGGGATACCGGTCAAGACTGGAGGGACTGCCAGCCAGCTCCGTGCCCTCATCAGGAAGATGGGCTCAGCTGGAGGGGCCGCCTGCCAAGGAAAAGAGCCCAGGGCCTGGCTGGGCTGACTCCCTCCACCCCCACACTCCCCTCACCTGCCCTACAGTTCTTAAGACGGAATGCCATGTCTCCTGCTCTCCTCTGTCCTTTATCCACTTGTGGTGGTGAATTTGCTTGTCAGCTCGGCTGGGCCATGGGGCCCAGATATTATTCTGGCAGTTTCTGTGAAGGTGGGCTTTGGATGAGATTGACATTTGAATCAGTGGACTCTGAGTAAAGCAGATCATTCTTTAGAACGTGCTGGGCTTTGTCCAATTGGCTGAAGTCCGAAATAGAAAAAAGACGGATCCATCCCGAGCAAGAAGGAAACACACCAGCAGACCACCTTCAGACTCACACTGCAACTCTCCCCTGAGTCTGTGGGCTGCTGGTCTCCTCCATCTGACTTTGCATTTGCTCAGCCTCCACCACCATGGACACCAATTCTTTAAAATAATCCTCCCCATGTATATCCCATTGGTTCCATTTCTCTGGAGAACCCTAATATATGGCTTTTGTTCAGGAAAGGAGAGGAGCCAAACATGAAGGAGGGGGCTCCCCTGCCCCATCACTGAGAAGCCCATGATATTTATGGATTTGTCCCTAGTGCCTTCCCATCAACTCCGTCCACAGCCCTGGTAAAAGACCATTCCTCTGAAGGTCATCTGGTGGGGCAGATGGTGTCCCTGACTCACCCCCGGGGCAAGGAGGAGGCTGGGGAGTTCCACAGGGGAGGGAACTGGCAGTTTCGGAATTGTTCCTGTGTGACCACTGGTTGAGCGCTTTTATTCCAGAATATATCATCAGACTTCAGTGTATTACCCTCCCTCTCCAAGCTTTTGAAGGTGAGAAAAAAAATCTCAGTGTGTTTTCTTCAAGTGCTTGAGGAAATCAGCAAGTGCATTGGGAAAGGACCCTAATTATAATTTCTGAGTTTATACACTTTAATATTTGACTAAAGCCTTTGATTGTGGAGAGACGCTGCAAATAGGCCCCCCAGTTCCGAAACCAACAAAGAGATGGAAAGGAAGCTGTAATCATTGTGCTATGATTGATCTATGCCCCGTCCCTCGTGAGGGAGGACAATGACCCAGAACCTGACCTAAGATAAGCATCAACTACACCTTCGCAAGACACGAGGTGCTTGACTTAGCAGCCCAGGCTCCAGGCCAATCAAGGCTCATCCTAATGACGTCACAGTCAACAATCAGCTTGTGTTGGGGAGTGGGTTCTATTTTTTCCATGTGCACACACAAGCCTGGCACAGTGACAGAGAAAGGGAGCTTAAGGGACAGAAAAGTACATTTTAGGAGGGTAGTAACATTGACCAAAACAGGAGAAGGGCACATCTAAACAACCGTCCAGTTTGAAAATGCTGCCCACTGGTCTGCACGTACACTACCTGATTCTTTTCCTGCAGAGGAGAACGTGGTTTCTGTCTGGGTTTACGGTCGCTATCAGTTTCGAGGCAAGGCTCGAAAAGTCACATTCGATGGCAATCTGGAGCTTTCTATGCAAGGCTGAATCACTAGAGTTGGGGGCGGGTGTGTGGAAGAGGGTGGCTTAGGGATCATTTGGACCAAGCCCCTCAGAGCAGATGGGGTTGCCCAAGGATCCATGTTCAGATGGTGGCTGAACAGGGACAACGGTCTTCTCGAATCTTCCCCCCTACTGTGCTGTGAGCAAGTGGAACAGTCCAGCCACAAAGTGACCTGCCTGTACCTGCTGGTTGCATGCCTGTCCCCACACCCCTAAGTTCTATGTTGAGCCCCTCACCTCCAGAACCTGGGAATGTGACCCAGAACCTGGGAATGAGACAGGGCCTTTAAACAGGGGATGAAGTTCAAATCAGGCTCTGAGGACGGGCTCTAATTCAATCTGGCTGGCATCCTGCTGAGAGGGAATGTGGACACCAGGGGTGGGCACACAAGCAAGGAAAAGACCGTGGGAAAACATGTTGAGAAGACAGCCACCATCTGCAAGCCAAGGAGAGGTCTCAGAAGACAGCCGATCTGCTGCTATCCTGATTTCGGACTTCTGGTCTCCAGCATGTGAAAGCCCGGTCTTATTTTGCTACTCACAACCTCAGAACTGGAATTGCACACACTGAGAAGGAGCCTGGAGACCCGGGGCGCGGTCACGTCCTGCCCTGGGCCTTCCACTGATCTCTCCGCCCCTGGCCCCTGTGGACTTCATGCAAGGTGCTTGGTACCTCCCAGCTCAAATATGCTACTAGGAAAATGGGCATCACCCTGCCTCACCTTCTGGAAGGATCTGGCTGCCTCCATATGTCCCCAGTCCGGGAAGCAGATAGCGCCCTGTGTTAGGATTAAATGACAACCCCCATATATTCACAGGCACCCATAGGAGAGCAACTGGACCTTTCCAAGGCTGGCTTTTGACTCAAAATTCACTAAGTGTCGCCAAATCTAGCTCCAAATCCCAGGCAGCCTCTCTTTAAAAGCTGCCTTCTACTTACGTGGTATAGATGTGTATCTACATGGTCAGAGTTTAGGGCCTTGGACCAGAAATACTGCCCATGTGAGCAGGGACAGTATCCCCAGGGCCTCATAATACGAACAGTGCCTGATAATACTAATGGGGACCTGCCAAAGTCTGACGTTTTTCTCGTCAGAGTCACTTCTTGGGTTAAGGCATTAAGGACCCCTGTTAAGTATGTTATAGGGGGCCAGACATATTAAGACATCATCAGCCATTAACACCTCTTTGTGACTTCATCAGAGTGGCCTCAGACCCACTCTTACGCCCTTAGGGACCAAGACCCCAGGCAACTTAGTCCTGGTAGAAAGAAAGGAGGGAAGATTCAGAGCCTGTCGGGCGGAGGGGGAGATGGAGAGCACAGAAAGGTGTGCTGGGCGGACGGGGGTGGGTAACCAAAAAAGATAAAGGATTTCACAAGGAACGCTGCTTGGCAATTTTGAACCAGCTGGACCTCCATAGGAGAGTCCTCTTTTTGGCCTGATGGCCCAGATCATGAACAGGAAGGCCAGGCTAGTTGGTAGGCACACAAGTCCCGCTGGGTGTGTGTAGGGAACTTGGCCTGCGGCCATGAGGTTGGGCGCTTAGGGACAATTAAACAGCTGGAAAGGCCGCCTCTCCCGGGAAAGGGGAGAGCCCTAGGAGTGATTGGCACTCAGGAGGCGGGGCTACGCTCACACTCTCGGCCAATCAGCTTGCCCGCTGGCCCCGGACTCGCGACACACAGCCTGGGGCAGTTGGAGCTACTCTGCGGGGTAAGATGTGGAGACAACGTGGGTCGAGTGACAACAGCAAAGCGTGGGGGCAACCTGGGCCTGTCAACCAAGGGCCTGGGGCTGCCAGACCATCGGGGGAGCACGGGAAGGGCTCTCTGGCTGTCCACCGTCCAGGGAGGGAGGCGGCGAGGCTCAGCAGGGGGACGAGGACATCTGGTCGTAGTCGGGGCACTTGAGCAGGGCTGGGTAGTTGCTGTTCATCTGCAGGGAGGCGTCGCTGGAGATGTCGGAGGGGCTGCGGCCCCGGACCCAGGCGTCTGGGTGTAGGAACTGGCCTGAGTAATCGGAGCAGTTGCTCAGACGAGGCCGGTAGAAGCCGGGGTGCGGCCGGTACATGTCCTCGGCGGTGTACCGCTTCATGAACAGGTACACGGACATCACTCCGGCGCTCTGCCAGGAGGAGGGCGCAGAGCGCTCACTGCCGGGGGCCTGGCCTTGCTCTCCGGCTGGGGCTGGGGTCTGCGTGGCGGGGGGTGGGGGTGGGGGTGGGGGGTGGCGGCCACTAGAGCCGCTAGAGCCAGGAGGAAACGTGGACAGGGGTGGGGGGGCAGAGCAGGGGTGCGGGGAGGAGCCGCCACCCCGACCCCCAGAAGGTGGGAGAGGGACACCTTGTAGGGAGGAAAAAGGGCAGCAGAGTGGGCGGGGCCGGGGTGCTTGTCCAGACCCTGCTCCCCCTGGGCAGTGCCCCGCCCCCACCCCACCCGTGAGGAGGTTTACCTCAGTCAGAAGGAAAGAGATGGCCGCGAAGGCAAACGACCAGCCGTACTTGTAGTTGAAGTAGGTCTCTGCGTCCTTGGTCCTGTTGAGCATCTCGTCGTTGATGCTGGAGATGTAGAGCACCAGGCCCACCACCAGAGAGAGGCCTGTGGCAAGGCAAGGGGTGCTTGGTGAGCAGGCCCCTGGGGTTTGCTGATGGGGCACCCACCTCCCCTTGGGGTTCAGGCAATAATGCTCTCATTTGGGGCTTGAAGGAGAGCAGGTACTGTCCTCCTAAAGACCTCGTTTGGACCATTACCCCCTGAAAACAGAGAGCTGCGGTGAAAAAGCCCCCTGTCCAGCCACCTTCTGAGACACAGAAGTCCACGGCTGTCACCTCACCTGCCCATGGGAATCACCTGTCTGATATACCTGCCTGAGCCCCGTGCCGGACCTTCTGGGTCACTTGTCCTGGGCGGGGGCCCTGACACTGCCATCTTCAAAGCTCCCGGCTGATGCTAAGGGGAACTAAGGGTGCATCCACTGAGCCAGCAAGTGGCTTTTGCTAAACTGAGGAATAAGACAGGCTCCCCTAACCGAGGCAGCCAGGGCCTCCGATCCCTAACTCCCTAACATCCTTGCGGAGACTCAGTGGCCCATGATCTTCACAGCCCGCCAACGACGTCAGTGACACAATGAGATCCTGAGGCAGGAGGGATAAAGTGAGTTTGTCCAGGGTTTGGCAAGCGATAAATCAAGAGGCCGGTAGGGACCAAACTTCTGCTCCATTGTGCAAGGGACCGCCTCAGGCACCGGACCCTCGGTTAGTTACTGTCACCGAATCAGGACATAATTAATTACTCTGTTTTGAGCTGCTCAGGCGTAATTCCACTCACATGATTAAACTAGGGCATCCTGAGGGAGGAACATTAAAGGAAAAGAGGTGTGATTCAGGCCTTCCTTGGCCTTCAACTCAGGCTGGAATCACTGCTGGCCCAAGGGAACCTTCTCTGTTGTTATTAAAACAACTTCGTGTGGCCCCATTCATTCAGAGATTTCTGCTCCTGTTGCCCCCTGCTGGAAAGGCCTCAGGGCCTCAAAGCTACTATAAGGGCCTTGACTCTTCTGAAGCTCATAGAAAGATAAAGGAAAAGTTTAACCCCCGAGTCTGTACCTCTTGGACTCGGTGGAAATATCACCATGCAGAAGACAGGCTGAGGACACGGCAGGTGCCCAAGAAATATTTGTTGGACTGATGGGTAGAAGGGGGGAGTGAGTGGATTAATAGATGGAAGAATGGGGGGAAGAGGGGTGGGTCGGTTTAACAACAGATGGACAGGATGGACAGGATGAAGGGAAGAAAGGATGGAGAAAGGAGTTAAGGGAAGAAAGGAGGAAGGAAAGGGAAGGGACGAGAAGGGAGGGGAAAGGAGGAAGGAAGGAGGGAAGGAGGAGGCTACACTGATAAGAAAATGTTGAGAAAAGGAACCTAAACTGGCTTGGGAGTCAGGTGGCCATCAGAATACCTGGTGACAAGAGCTCTTTTACTCCCTACCCTCCCTCCCTCCCTCCCTTTCTTCTTTCTTCCCTCTATCCATCCACCCACCCACCATCCATCCATCCACCCACCCAACCATCCATCCACCCACCCACCATCCATCCGTCTACCCAACCATCCATCCACCCATCCACCCACCATCCATCCATCTACCCAACCATCCATCCATCCACCCACCCACCATCCATCCATCTACCCAACCATCCATCCATCCACCCACCCACCATCCATCCATCTACCCAACCATCCATCCATCCACCCACCCAACCATCCATCCACCCATCCACCCACCATCCATCCGTCTACCCAACCATCCATCCACCCACCCAACCATCCATCCACCCATCCACCCACCATCCATCCGTCTACCCAACCATCCATCCACCCACCCAACCATCCATCCACCCACCCACCCACCATCCATCCGTCTACCCAACCATCCATCCACCCACCCAACCATCCACCCACCATCCATCCATTCATCCATCCGTCAACCCACCCAACCACCCGACCATCCAACCATCCATCCATCCATCCATTATTCAAGCTATCCATCTACCCATCTTCCATCTTCCATCTACTCCCGAGGCCCTCCCTTGTCTGAAGTGCTATCTCCAAAAGAAAAGGTCCTCGTGAAAATGTACAGGTCACCTTAAAGGGGAGAAAGAGCCTACCTTTCTTTCCCACATTCTCTTGCCTTCTCACTCGGAGCCCTCCCCGTGAGTAACCACATCCCTACCCATGGTTCCCTCTCCTACTCCCCACGTGGTTAGCTCCTAATCTCTATTTTGGGTTCAGGCCCCTTCCATGAACGTCAGAGGTTCAGCTTCTGACGTCAGCCTTTGAGACTCCTCCTCTTAGATGTTACATGGACACCTCAAACCCAGCATTTCCCACACTAAACTCATGAACTTGGCCCAAATTTGCTGCATCTTCTGTGGTCTCTAGATTAAGCATGGATATGCCATCCACCCACTGCCCAAGCAAGAACTTGGCACCATCCTTGACTCTTTTCTTGAAAGCCTAGTCCTTGTCCCGTTGAGTTGATCCCCTAATGTCACCCTGAATCCTGTCATTTCTCTCTCCTATCATCCCCTTAGTGTCGGCCACCACCCCCTCTCTCCTGTGCACTGAAATAGCCCCACACCTGCTCTCCCTGCCCCTGTCTCGCTCCCATCCTTCCCTCCATTCCCCAGAGTGGTCATTCTAAAATCCCCAAAGATGACCATATCGTCATCCCTCAACTCAAAATGCTTTTGAGGTTTCTTACAATGTCCAAAATCCATAAGGCATCATTTGACATCTTCCCGTCTCCCTCCTGCTACATTCCACCTTCCATTCCCACCATAACGAGCAATGCGCTCCCCAGTGCTCAGCCCCTCTTTCCTCCAGGCTCCCTTTCCAAACCCACCTGCAACCTCACTCCTTTACCTATTTCTTCGTCATCCTTCAGCTCCCCTTCTGGTGGTCTTCCCTGAACAACCCTTGGTTTGAGTTTCAGTCACTGCTCTTGGCCCCCATAGCAGTCCTGGCTTGTCCTGCTGTGTTCATATTTATGTCTACTTGTTTCTATCTCTCACTCCGCTGACTTTTTTGTGGGCAGTGATGCTAGCACTCAGAATAAGAAGGCCTGGGAGAAAGAAAGAAAGAAAGAAGAAAGAGAGGAAAGAGGAGAAAGAAAGAAAGAAAAAGAAGAAAAGAAAAGAAAAAAGAAAGAAAAGAGAAAAGAAAAAACAAGACAAGACAAGACAAGACAGACAAGCTGGTGTCTCTCCAGGAAGAGAGATCCGTGTTTAAGGGACCTGGGTATGGACATTGACTGGAAAGTGAAAGGGGACAGTTCGAGTCTCCTGATGACAGCTGAGGTCTGGGAGTGAGGGGGCCATGATTCAAAAGGCATATTGTACTTACCTTTCATGCAAAATCAGGAAGAAATAGCCCCTTCAAAAATAAGAACGCTCATTATTGGTGCAACTAAGAAGTCAGAGGTGACGACAAATGGGCAGTGAGGAGAGAGCCCCAAGTTGAAATCGCAGCTCTGCCCCAGGTGAGCCTGGCAGGTATCTCCTCCTCCAGGGGTCATGGATGGGCTCGAGGTCATCAGAGGTCCCCCTCACTGATCCCAGTTCTGTCCGAGGCTCTGACTTAGCCACCCTGGTGCCGGGGCAGAGCCAAAGCTGTGATCACACTTCCTAGAGCAGAGCCACGGAGGAGTCAGACGTCGGGAGTTGTGAGTGCACGGAAGAAAACTGTACAGCTTACCTGAGAGGATGAAGAAGATGCCAGAGACAAAGGCAAGTATTGTCCTGTGGGGACGGATGTGTCCGATGTTGCTCAGAATAAACCCAATGAACATGAAGAAGAGGCTGACCAGGGGGAACGGTGTGGCCGAGCGAATCATTTCTGATTAAGAGGACAAGAGGACAACGTTGGCCTCCCATGGTTTTACCTACTTACCTCCCCACCCAGGTGTTCCCGACAGGCTCTGCCAGCTGGTCCCCCAAACCCCCTGGCCTGCATGAGTTCTCTGGGTTCCCTCCCCTTCTTGAGTGGCCCAGGGATCTCCCAGCACTGGCAGGGTTTGCGTCCCTGAGGCAGGGCTGGGAGGTCTGACTTCAAGGGCCAACATGCTTCTGTCTTCTCTTCCAGCGCAAAATGCTCCCTCCTTGGCATCCAATATGGCCGCTGTGGAAGGGCTGGTCACGCATCTCACTTCCTGTCTTGGGGGCATGAACCCTTGCCATGCACACAGGCATCTCTCTCTGAGGGTCATAAGAGACAGTTCCTGGTCTCTGTTGTCTTCAACTTATAATTTCTTGGGGAACGGTCTGCATAATTGTATCTCATCTTTGTCCTCCCTGGAGTTTCCCAAGGGAGAAGAGTGTCTTTGATATTCATGGCGGGCCCCTCGACTACACCTGAGATTTTTCCAATCAGCTGACTCAGGACGGGGGCTGGAAAGACCAACCATGTGATTAGAAGGTGGGGTTTCGAGCCACGTGATCCAGGCCTGACTCTGGGAAGAGGACGGGGGTCTGGAGACTGTGTTCAGTCATGGGCTCACTCAATCACACCTCCATAATGAAGCCCGGTAAAAACTCGGCAGCAAAGCCTGGCTGGGGTTCCTGGTTAGTGAACACATCCATGTGTCAGGATGGCGACCGTCCTGATTCCATGGGGAGAAGACATGCTCAACCCTCAGTGCCCTCCCAGATCTGGCCCTATGTGCCTCTTTATCTAAGCTCTTGCTAGTAAAACTGTGATGAGAAGTATAGTGTTTTCCAGAGTTCTGTGGCTTATTCTAGCCATGTTTTGAACCTGAGGGCGATCACAGGAACCTTGCTTCTTCCCTCTGCCCCGCTCTGCTCTGTTCTAGCCAGGGAGCCAGGTCAGAAAGTCCGAGACACCTACTTAGAACATTGACGGTGGACTCCGACGTCAGCTGGGAGTTCATGGGCATCACGTATTCTATGGTGAAGCAGCGTCCCCGCTCTTCCCCTGGGAAGACAAGAATCATTTCCATTTCCGCGTGATTCTTGAACGTGGATTTGAAGTTAATACGTTCAAATGGTATTCCCAAATGCTCCGGGGAGTCTCTGCCCCACTGGGTTTGCACCTGGGCTGGATCTAAACCTAGGGGGCCCCATCCCTGGCGAGTGACCGGCAGTAGGGGTAGGGGCGCCTCCTGACGTCACATCCTTCCTAGAGAAGCACCCCCATGAAAGTGGACCCAAGCACCAAGAGTCGTACGAAACGCAGTCCTCAACTTGAGGTTGAGGGACACATCTGACGGCTGTCTTGCTGCTCTGGGGCAGACTTAGCTGATGGTGGCGCATGGCGGGCTTTGATGGACCAGACCCCCCCCCAAAGCCTTGTCCATCATTTTGGAAGCCAGATCCTAGTGACTTCAAACTCTCCTTCAGACTTAAGTGGAGACTGGTGCCACATCGTTTAGGGCCATGGGAAGTGAGGTCAATGTCAGATGCCATTTCCCACATAGACCAATGAGTCACCAGGAGGCCAGGCCTTGAGGTGTGCTGAATACCGCTGGGCGCCACCCACCACTGTCATTCTCCAAAGCCCCACTATAAAGCTGGGAAAATCACAGGTTCCCTCTACCCTGTGTGCATGGAAGGTGACAGAGCCCTTCTAGGAAGGCTCAGTAATCACCCTGGGGGGTGGTTCCAGCCAGCTCACGCTGGTAACCAGTCCTGCAGGGCGTGGAGATGTCCGTCTTGTACAGGCTGGTTCTGGGCCATGATAAAGGGATAAAGACAAAGTGTTTAGAATAGCAACTCAAGGGTTCTAGAGAAGTCCTCGAGAGCTGGAGGGAGGCCCAGATAGGCGGGAGCAAAACCCGAACCAGCTGGCGGATTTGGAAGGACCTGCATCCGGGTTTTCGCCTCCTCATTTCACGGACTTGGAACAGGGCAACTGTCCGGTATTTCCCATTCTGTAAACCAATGGACCTGTGACGTCGCGTCAGGGAGGCTTGCTGCATCTTCATTTGCTTATTTGTGACGTGGAAATAAGTTGTGCCTTGGAGTTGGGGAAGCACTGGGATTGATAATTCCACGAGCTGAGGCACGCAAGGGCAGTGCCAGACCTGTGGGAGGCCAGCCCCGTTCATTCAGCCTGGGAGGTAGAGTGTGGGGAACGGTGGGGAAGACGCGGCTACATGCATCTCCCAGGCCGGGGGCTGGGGACACAGGTCCCAGGGGATGACAGGACCTGCTCCAGTGGACACTGTGACTCAGGGCTTGAGTTTGGAGTGAGCCCTGGTCACTGCAGGGAGCCCCACCCAGAATTCCCGAGGTCCGTCCCCGGGGAACTTCCCCCTTCCAGTGGGCATCTCTTCCCAGCGGTGGGGGGAGTGGGGGAGGGATGGGGAGGCTCTCGGGCTGGTTTTCCTGGGGCGGGGGCAGGGGCTGCTCCTCTCTCTGGGGCAGGGCCGTCCCAACCCATGGTGCCCTTACCTGCGAGGAAGCAGACACGCCACAGGCCCGAGTGCAGGGACATCTTGATCTCCACGCTCTGGTTCTGGGGCAGGACCACGCCCTCCTCCAGGTAGAGCCAGTAGTCGGTGCTGACGGCGATGCCCAGGAGCCCCAGGCCGCAGACGGCAAAGACGCTGCTCAGCAGGGTCAGGGCCTTCCTCCCGCAGCCACTCATCTTCCCAGAGGTCGCCGGGCGGCCTGCGGCCAAGGAAGCAGGCTCTGGAAGCAGGAGGGGGGGGGGTGGAGCTGACCGTAGCAGCCACAGCTCTGAGGAGGCCAAGATGTGGGGTCCTGGGGAGGAAACTCAAGTCAACCCCGTCTGGGTAACTGGACGAACAAGACCCACAGGCCGCTATGGGGGTGCTTCCTCTCTCCGCCTCAGGAATTCACAGCTTCCTGGACAGGCTACTTCGGGGGTCTCCCTTTCCTGCAGCAACCCACTCCATCCACACGGAAGACAAGAGAAGCAACACTCTCCCTGCCCTCGAAGGGTTCCCATTAGAAGGACAAGGTACCCCCAGCACAACTGAAAAATGCAGCTTGAGGTCTCCCCGAGAGCCTGAGGAGAAACGGAGGCACGACCTCTGCTGGGGCGGGCTTCTCTGTGTTAAGAAGGACTCTGAGGTTCAAACGCACCTCGGCAGAGAGCATCAGGATCCAGAAGGGGAGGCAGCAGCAGCCTGAAGAGAAGAGAGAGGGGCAGCGAAGGCCCCTGGGAAAGGTGTCTTCCTCACAGACTCTAATCAGTTCTGGCTCAGCCCCAGCCAAGAAGCCGCACCACAGTCCAAGCCCAGGGGGCCTCTAGAACCATCAGACCTGGCGGGCTCGGCTGAGGGATTCTGGGGCAGCTGGCCTCCGGCGGGGGCGGTAGGGGTCGCCTGCGGTGCTGTCCACCGCCGCTCTATCGTGTGGCCCACATGGGGAAAGACTGATCTTTGCTCCTCCGAGTGTGACCCATGGACCGGCGGCATCGGCCTCACCCCAGAGCTTGTCAGAAAGTCAGAATCCAGGACCTCCCACCTTTCTAAACCAGAACCTGCTGCGGAATGAGCCCCGCGCCGCCTCCCTGGAGGCCGGGGTGAGAGCCTGCGAGCAGGGATCCTGTCCCCGAGGCTGCAGAGCGTCGTCCTTCCTGAATCGGCTTTAACAAAGGAGGGAAGAATAAAATCCCAAACAGCCAGCCGAACCAACAAGCCAAGTTGTTGTCCGCACGCCGTGGGGTGGGAGACGGAGCAGGACGGCTTGGCTCCCTACTGGGTTACAGGTGTCTAATAAAGCACCTGCTCTGTGTGGGGGGCCCTGGGCTTCCGTGCTCGGTGCTGCGGACAAGGCAGAGGAAGCAGGCACTGTGGCTTGCAGAGTTTATGAGCTGGAAAAGGAGGAAACAGCAGCCTCCTGACTAGGAGCCCAGGGAAGGGGCTGGCAGGACTGCCAGGACGGGTGGTGACGAGGCAATGACCACTGAGACTTTAGTACATACACTTTGTGGTCCTTGCACTCCCGTCTGAGGCTCACAAAAACCCCAATCTGCCAGAGGGAAGGGAGTTAGAAGCCAGGGGTGGTTGGGAGGTGAGGGACGGAGAGGAGACCGAAGGGAGTCGCTCCCCAATGAGAGCAGGAGCTCTGTGCGCTGCCAGGAGCCTTGAAGTGAGAGGTGGGGCGCCTGGACACAGCCCGGTCACTAACTAGCCATGTCATGCTGAAACAGTAACCTTTCAGAGGGCCATTTTTTTTTTTCTCTAAGAAAATAACAGTAAAAGCCAAAGTGTATTAAATGTTCTTCATTGTTAGGTACTCTGCTAAGCACCTGACTCTCTCTTTTAATCCTTATAGCGGTGTTACCATCCCCATTTTATAGGTGAGCAAACTGAGGATCAGAGAGGTTAAGAAACTTGCCTGAGATGGCTCAGCTAGCAAGTGGTGGTGCCTGCCTTTACACTTCACTTGGCCTCATTCCTGAAACCTGTCCTGTGCCACTGCTAGGAGTGTTTTCCCAAGTGGGTTCCGTGGAGCATTATTCTCGTAACAAAGACTCCAGTGGGGGAAAAGCGTGGGAAGCACCACACCTAGGTCTGGAAGAATCATGCTGCCTGTTAATGTTACAGGACTGAAAAGCTTGTGCAGTTTAGCTCATTGTGGTGTTTTCCAAACTCCTGAGCCCACAAAATGGCATCTGTTTCCATGGCACCCACTTTGGGAACGCTGCTGCCCCCCATGAAGAACGCTAAGCTCTCACCCCATCACGCCACGAAATTGCTGGGGGATTAAACAGAGCACGGACGCGGTGTGCTTTGTGAGGAATGAGCGTCACACGGCAGTGGGGGTAACCAGCCCCCGTCCTTCCAGGGGGCACAGATCAGGGCTTCAGAAACATGACAGCCAGCGCCTCGCTGGGGCTGAACGGCCAATTTTAACAGTAAGCTTGGCAGAGAGACAAAAAAAGGATTCAGATCTGAGAGGTCTAGGAAGGGGAGGGTAGGGAGGAGATTGGAGCTGAAGCCGTACGTGCGGGAGAGAAAGGAAGAGGCAGAGGCTGGCCCACCAGCCACACTGCAGGAGCAGATCGGAAGCCTGGGGTGAGCTTGGGCAAAGGGACCAGACCCTTCAAGAGTGTGTAACAAATCCACGCAAGGTGGCACAGAGTGAGAAACGGTCCTCTTACTTATCACAGTTGTATTTGCGCTTTCATTACGAGATCGCATTTTTGTACAAGTAAATGCCATGGGCTGAGGGCTGAAAAGCTCTTTGTGCACAGTACCTCATTGGGACCTCAGGACACCCCGTGAGTAGTAGGTGGTGTATGGCCCCATTTCATGGATGGGGAAACTGAGGCTCGGGCATGTAATGCAGCCTACGGGACATCACAGTTGGGTGATATCTGTGACCTGAGATTGATATAAATGTAGGTCTAATTCCCAAGTCTGCTCTGGCTACATCATCTCCCTGCTGCAGGAATAAACAGGTTCAAGAAACTTGGGATTATGGTCCCTGGGGTTATGATCCCTGGGTAGCTCAGTAGGTTAAGCCTCTGCCTTCAGCTCAAGTCATGATCTCAGGGTCCTGGGATTGAGCCCCTCATTGGGCTCTCTGCTCAGCAGGGATCCTGCTTCTCCCTTTCTCTCTGCCTGCCTCTCTGCCTACTTGTGATCCTCACTCTGTGTCAAATAAATAAATAAAATCTAAAAAAAAAAGAAAAGAAAAGAAAAGATGAAACTTGGGGTGAAAAGGCACATCCAGAGCAGGTCCCTGGGGAATCAAGAAATGGACACAACACAGTGTCTCAGAAGCTTGTCTTTGGAAATAGCCAAACGTTACATGAAGGCGGACACTCCCGACACTCCTGGGTTTCCTTTAGGGGAGTCAGCCGGTATATCTGCTCATATTGAGAGGCGAACTCTCACCCAGCACTTCTGATTCCCCAAAACCTCCTTTCAGGGTGGGAAGACTAACGCTTCCCTCCAAGCACGCTTAAGAAAACCAGGGTCCAGAGGAGACAGTTACCTGAGATCGCACGGCCCGTTCCGTGGAAGGACAAGAGTGTGAACTGGAAATCTGGAGTGCTGGCGCAGTGCTTTTCTCCCCGTGCTGTACGGGGCGGACTCGTGCACTCGCCCGCTCTGAAAGCACCGCCACGGATCGATCCTGTCTTAGTTCCGAGCCGGGCTCGCGTACGACTGCGCGTGCGCACAATTTCTTCCAGGCAGGGTCTTCAGTGGGCGGGGTAGCGGGCCCCCCAAGACTCTCCGGTCCGGAATGAATTCCTAGTTCCTACACAGTCTTTGCTTTTCCGCGGCCGCTTCTCCTTCTCACGAATCCTCTCCCTCGGCTGCAACATCCAGTTGATTTTTCTCCTGGGGGAAGCAGACCTTTTTTTGGTAAGTTGCTACCACCAGACAAGACATTTCTGCTATGATATTAAATGAATAAAGCTGGAGGTGAAACCTCGCATTTGCCAGGAGATCAACTCTGAAACAAATTCATAGGCTGGGAAGGCATAAACCAAAACGTTGATGGTGGATATTTCCAGGTCCTAAGTTACGTGTATTGGATTTTCTTTACACTGTTCTGTGCTCGACAAAAACCCAAACCCAACCCAAACCAAAACCAAACAAAAAAACCACTCATATATCCAGAGAACAAAACTAAAGATCAGAGTCATCAATTGTCTGATCACTGCCCTTGTAAACAGCAATGGAAGGGCTCCAGTTAATTTCTGGGCTAGAGATGCCAAAATGCAGTGTCTTCCCTTGGAGTGTGGGGCTCAGAAGCACAGCATCTTCGAGCCTTTTAAGATGATTGTCCTGGTGCCATTACCTCTAAGAATTAGCTTGCTAATTATCATGAATTAACAGTCGCTAATTATCATCTGTGACTAGCAATTAGGGAGAAATGTCTCGTGGAGATTAAATCAGTAATGGCACATCTCTCTGCCCAAGCCGATAGCGAAGGCTTAGGTGCTCAGAGACAGGTGAGCTTATGGGCACGAGTGAGAGCCCAGCTGGAGAACTGGGAGTGTGTCCATCAGGGTGGACGGGGTTTAACTGGGGAGGAGAAAAAATGTGGAAGGAGACTCCAATGCAGACATCCTGATCTCAGTTTCCCACGAATACAGAGAAAACCCAGTAGTGCTTGATGAAGGGTTGGGGGTGTGGGGGTTCTCGACAGTGCTTCCGGGCAGTTACAGCAGCTGCTCCTGTGGGTGGGGCTGGGTGGCTCAGCGTCAGCTTGGCCCACACATAGCAGAATGAGCTGGTGACCCGGGGACAGCCCCCAGTGGCCTTGTGGCTCTGCTTGCTTCCCCTCGTACTGATCCCCCATTACATTCTATGGTGGCGAAAAAGTGACCACAAATTCTTTGACACTCCTCCCACTGAGAGGTGGGACCCCCAGCCCTGTCCTCCTCTTGAGTTTAGGCAGGTTTGTGATGACTCAGACCAACAGAGTCCATGGAACTGACATCACAAGACTGGATCACAGGAGGAGAAGCAGTTTCTGCCCGGTTCTCTGGGGAGCCCCTGCAGGGGGAAGCCAGTCCCCAGCTGAGAAGTCTGAGTCCCCCGAGACCACCAGGCTTTGGAGCAGAGTTTCTCAACTTTGGCCCTGTTGACATTTTGGGTTAGACGCATCCTTGTGGTGGGGAGCTGGGATGTGCACGGCACGGTGGTCAGCAGCATCCCTGGCCGCCACCCGCCAGAGGCTAGTGCACCTGTTGTACTAGACAGAGATGCCCCTGGGTGGCACAGTCACCCCTGGCTGAGAAACACTGTCTTGGAGACCATGAAGAGGTGTTCTGATTGACAGCCTGAGCTGAGCTCCCAGACACGGGATTGGGCCACTATGGATGCCTTGCCCAGTTGAGCTTTCAGATCACCGTAGCCCCCGCCCAGCCTGAGAGCATCTGCAGAACAGACTCCAGACAAGAACAGCCCAGCTGAGCACTTCTCAAATTCCTGACCCGCAAAATATGGTCGTTGTTTTTTGGTTTGGTTTGTTTTGTTTCTCAGGGGCCTGAACTAACCCTGAGACCAAGATCTGAGCTGAGATCAAGAGTCAGATACTTAACCAATTGAGCCACCCAGGTGCCCCTGGTACTTGGTGTCTTATATCATTGCATTCTGAGGTAATATATTCTACGGCAGAAGTTACCAGAATAACTATTACTCATTTAATTAGCATCTCCTTCTCACTGCCTAAGTAAGACAGAAATCTCAGGTGACCTGAGGGTCATAGTTTAATCCTAGAGTTTATAGCTGTGTTGGGGAGTGAATGGCACACGGACTTTGGGATCTGACAGGTCTGAGCTGGAATGCCAGTTCTCCCATGTCACATCCTGCGTAAGTCACATGACCACTCTGAACCTCGGTATCTTCATCTGTAAAACAGGGAAAGCTTCAGAAGGATTGTTGTGAGGATTTACAAGTGTAATCAAATAAGGCTGGGCTACCTCAGGCCATCTCTGTACAAGGCTGCAGTCAGGAAGTCCCACCGCCTGACTCCCAAAAAGCAGTGTGCAATAAGGCAGAATTAATAAGGTCCATCTGTCCCTGAAAAGGGTCAAAGTGTCCCAGACTTTTTCATCTCCATACAATTCTCCAATTTCCCTCTTATCATGCCAATTGCCGTCTGCAGAATTGCCTTCATTTATATCTCTGCCAAATACCAACCCTATCTTACCTCTCTATCATCTAAGGCATTTGGATGGGAGAGATTTTAGGATCGTCACACTGAACGAGCTAAAGTGCTCTGAATGGTCATGTAAAGGGTGTCTTCCTGGTGGGCACCGTGGTGTTTCTGTAGACACATAACATTAGCAAATGTGTATGGAATATTTAAGGGTCAAGCACATTAGAGGCTCAGCATCAGAAGGAAGTAGGTCATATGAAGACCTGAGACATCTAGGCATTGAAGTAAACAGGTGGACACGTAATGACATATAAAAACCAACAGCTATAATACAGTTGGAAAATATAAAACTGTCTATATAGCAACAAAATGGTAAACTATAGGAGAATAAACTTAAGTGATGTGTTAGAGTTGTATAAAGAAAACCTCCAAACTATCAATAAACATAAAAGACAACTCATAAATAAAATAATATATCATGTTTTTAGGTAGGGAGACAATGTCATAAAAATGTCAACTCTCTCTAAATTAATTGATGAATTCAATGCAATGAGTTCTCTTTAGAAAAATGACATATGGATCTGGGGTTAGAATAATAAAAAGCACTTGAGAGGAGACTTAGAGCTTTTTTGTTTTGTTCTGATATTTGTTTTTTTGTTTTTTGTTTAGAGAAGGAGAGAGAGAGAGAGTGAGTGGGGAGAGAGAAAGAGAATCTTAAGAGACTCCATGTCCCACATAGAGCCTAATTAAGTGCTCGATCTCAGAACCCCGAGATCATGACCTGCACCAAAATCAAGAGGCAGATGTTTGGGGCGCCTGGGTGGCTCAGTGGGTTAAGCCGCTGCCTTCGGCTCAGGTCATGATCTCAGGGTCCTGGGATCGAGCCCTGCATCAGGCTCTCTGCTCAGCAGGGAGCCTGTTTCCCTCTCTCTCTGCCTGCCTCTCTGCCTACTTGTGATCTCTCTCTGTCAAATAAATAAATAAAAATCTTAAAAAAAAATCTTAAAAAAAAAAAGAGGCAGTTGTTTAACTGACTGAGCCATCCAGGCCCTCATGAAAAATCCTTTTAAAAATAAAGATAGGGGCGCCTCGGTGGCTCAGTGGGTTAAAGCCTCTGCCTTTAGCTCAGGTCATGATCTCAGGGTCCTGGGATCGAGCCTCGCATCGGGCTCTCTGCTCAGCAGGGAGCCTGCTTCCCTCTCTCTTTGCCTGCCTCTCTGCCTGCTTGTGATCTCTCTGTCAAATAAATAAATAAAATCTTAAAAAAAAATAAAGATAGATGAATGGGACCTGCCAGATATTTATGCTTGCTGTGTAGCTACAACAATCAAAACATATTGCTGTCAATGAAAAAATAAAATAAAACAAATCATTAAATGAGAATAAAAAGAGACTTTTAGACTTCTATTTCTGGCTATGATGAACTAGCTTGTATTAGACCAACCTTCCTGTGAAAATAACTAGAACAGCTTTGTAAAACGAAAAATATCTATTTGAACACATTGTAGAGGAATCAGAGAAACCAAGATTTTAGAGGTCGAGACCTGAAGATAAAGGAAATGCACTGACATAAGCCCAACATGTTGCACAACTTTTCCACTTGAAGGATGTGTCAGTTCATACAGAATGTGGGTCTGAGAGGCTGTAAAAAAGGCTATGAGGATCTTACAGCAGACATGTGATGCTACAAGGGTCAATAATCAGTGTTCAGGCATCACCAAGTAGGGCAGACCTGATAAATAGCTCAATCTTTCAAAGAGAGGACCTGGGACAGCTTACACTGCAGGTGAACAAGAGATCAGCCTCCACAAGACTGAAGCCTATTTCAAATCAGCTCAATTCATGATTGGATGTAGGCAATCTTCTCTGATCTAACAGACTGCTAAAAAAAAAAAGTAAATCCTATTTGGGGGATGATAACACCATTAAGAACTTCTAGAATTTTCCATTAAAATGTGTAGTGTTCAATCAAAAATTACAAGACACATCAAGAGGCAAGACTTCGACAAAACAAAAGAGACATCAGAAATAGCAATGATGCGAATCATGATATAACAAGATGACACTTTTTAAAGTGCTTTAAGAAAGCCGTCATCAACCTAGAATTTCATACCCAGCAAAAATATCCTTCAACATTGAAGATAAAATAAAAAAAAAATTTTTTTTTCAGAAAAATAAAAACTAAGGAAATCTGTCAGCAAATTTGCATCAAAATAAATACTTGAGGCACCTGGGTGACTGGTGGGTTAAGCATTTGGCTTTGGCTCAGGTTGTAATCTCAGGGTTCTGGGATTGAGCCCCATGTTAGGCTGCTTAGTGGGGAGTCTGCTTCCCCTCTCCCTCTGCCCTTTCCCGTACTCATTTTTTCTCTCTCTCTCCCTCCCTCTCTCAAATAAATAAATACATCTTTAAAAAGTACTCAAGAGATTCTTCAAGCAGAATGATCTGGTATCAAAGCATAGAAATGAGGAAAGGCGAAAGAATGAAAAGGGTAATTATGTGTGTAAGTCTAAATAAAATAGTGTAAAAAGGAAAAATAAACTATCTTATGGATTTAAAAATGTATGTAGAATTACTCTGATACTAATGTGCCTTTCTTTTCCCTCTAATTTTAAGATTTTCTCTTCATTGAACAGAAAAATGATGAAAACATGACTTACCAAAACTTGTGGCACAAAGCAAAGTTAGGCTAGAAGGAAAATTATAGCCTTAAGAGCATGTATTAGAAAAAAAGAAAAACAGGGGCACCTGGGTGGCTCAGTGGGTTGGGCGTCTGCCTTCGGCTCAGGTCATGATCTCAGGGTCCTGGGGTCAAGCCCCACATTGGTCTCTCTGTTCATCAGGGAGCCTGCTTCCCCCTCTCTCTCTGCCTGCCTCTCTGCCTACTTGTGATCTCTCTCTCTCTGTCAAATAAATAAATAAATAATCTTAAAAAAAAAAAGAAAAAGAAAAACTGAAAGTAAATGATTTAATTATCTATCTCAAGAAGATAGAAAAAATGCAAATAAATCTCCTCTCCAACTAGGAGGAAGAAAACAATAAGATAGCAGAAATTAATGAAAAGAAAACAAGCCTCTAATAATAAAAAATCCACTAGTGTAACTGGCAAACTCCCAGCAAGACAGAGAGATACAGAGACAGAGACAAAGAGAAAGGATCAATGAATGAATAATGAATGAATGAATATCCAGGGCTAGCAAGGTTGTGAGACACACACATATGCACTTGGTGAAAGCGAATATGCAGGTCTATTCAAGAACACACATGAAGATTAAAAATGTAATTAATGCATGATTCAATAATTCTGCCAGGAATGTACTCTATGGATATATTCACAACAATACACCAAATTGTATGTGCAAGGATATCTCTGCAGTGCTCAATGTTCAACAAGCAACTTAAATGACAGTGTGGGAGCTGGTTAAATAAATTAGGATTCAGCCCTGTAAGAGAATGAATCCTCTGTAACTATTAAGTATGAGGCAGCTCTGTATGTTCAACAAGAAGAGCTCTCCAAGATTAATTATGAAGTGATAAATGCAAAAAAATGCCAGGACATTGTGTATAGTATGATACTCTTGGGTAAAAAAAAAATCATATGTACTATGTAAATATTTTACATATATAAAAATATCTTTTATATATATTTTTTAAAGATTTATTTATTTATTTGACAGAGAGAAATAACAAGTAGATGGAGAGGCAAGCAGAGAGACAGAGAGGGAAGCAGGCTCCCTGCTGAGCAGAGAGCCCGATGCGGGCCTCGATCCCAGGACCCTGAGATCATGACCTGAGCCGAAGGCAGCGGCTTAACCCACTGAGCCACCCAGGCGCCCTATCTTTTATATTTTTATATATATATACATTTCTATAGTATATATGTATATTTCTGTATATCTATCTATGAATTACACGTATATATAGAGAGAAAGCGTCAGAAAAAGAGAGAGTACATGAAATCCCTAAGATAGTAGGTACTATATTCCAGAACTGTGAGCAGGGCACCCTAGACTTAGAAACTGACTCTTAGAGTTCTCACCCACACTGATGGCAAAATTGTTGGCTGAACTGAAGATATGAGAGATTTCGGAAGAAGAATGGGTGAAAGGGTTACAGAAGTGCCCCTCATTGTTAAACATACCTTATCCCAGAGAAGGCAGGAGGATGGGAAATCCCTGCCCCAAGCCTCAGGTTTAGTGAGAGGATTCAGTATATGCTGGGAGTCCAGTGGCCTGGTGGGTGAATCTGACCCAGAAAATCTCAAAGGAGAGAGATGTTGGCTATTTGTCACGGTGGTAGGAGGGAAGGAGAGGCCACTGCTGCTCTGTCCGTGGTTAGTGGGACCAAGTGGTGTAGGAGCATTTCCACAGACCAGTGGGCCAAGCCTGAGAGCACAGCACTAGCATGGAAGGGACTAGGGTCCTGCTCAAGATGGCTGCCATCCAAGATGGCTGCCAGGAAGGGGAAGTAGCTTCAGCAGAGAGAAGCTGGGCGGGAACCTCTGGATTCCCAAGAGTTTGAGGAACGAACCATGAGAGACATAAAACCCACAAGAGGGGAACTACAACTTAGAAGGCACTGCGGATGGGAGAGTGTATGTGTGTCTCTGAAGAACCCAAGGAAAGGACAGTGTCCAAAAACCCTGTGAACGTTCACAAACCCAGAGAGTCTATGCCATGTCATGACTACCTGTCAGGTAAGACTCCTACCTCTCCTGCCTCCTCTTCCTGTCCACCATCCTACCCCCTGAGCCTGCAGCATGAGGGAGGGGTGCCGCAAAGAAGAAAAGAGGCCAGCTGTACCCCTCTGCAGGGCTCTGAAAGGCTTCCCACCATGACACAGCTGAGCCGAGGGTGGGCAAGTGCAGTCATTTTGCCTCAGGTTGGAAGGTTTGGCTGTCATTTGGGACTGGAACAGCTGAGTTACTGGATGGGGGCGCTGCGCATTCCTGAGAGACTAGAAGAGCCACGCAGGTTGCCTCCGCGTTCGCGGGGAGCCAAGGGAAGAACCAGCCCCTGAGTCAGTGTAAACAAGGGGAGGAGGGCTGCCCTGTCACTTTATCCCACAGGTACGTGGGCAGCGGCTTTAGGTTAAAAACCAACAACTCCCACTTACGGCAATGTTTTGAGGAGGAAGTGAACGAGATCGGTGCCCTTTCCTCTTCCTCCTCCTGGGTAGGTTCCCCCCTACCTGCCCCGATGTTGATCCACCTCCTGATGAGGCAGAAATGAAAACATGACAATGGCCTCCCTTTGTGGGTCGTCTGGAGGCTGGGGTCCCATCTTCCCAGCAGCCTGAAGAGAAGAGGAGCGGGACTGAGCCATTGGGAAGCGACATTGTGTCTGCATCGGCAAGGCGTCCCGCAGAGGTGCAGGGGACACAGGGGTGGGCTGTGACTCTCCTCTCAGACAGCGTGTCACCACTCCCTCTTGGTGGCTCCCCACCTCTGCCTGTTTGCTGAGTCCCCCCTCCTCCCCACGGGGACCTGGGCAGGACACGAGCTCCATTTCCTCTAACCCCTTTTGCCAGCCAGCCCCCCTTCTGTGGCTCAATGAATTCAAGTTTCAGATCCAGTTCCTGGCTGGAGAGATACCCACCGTGGTGGGCTGTTTTAGGATTTCTCTGTAGGATTCTCCACCTGTAGGATTGGATTATGGTACTGCTTCCTTGCAGGGGAGCTTGGGGGACTAGTGAACCGACACGGGCTAAAGCACTCACAACGCGAGCTCAGTAAAGGGAGGGCGTGTAGGGCACGCATTGCCGTGGCGGATTACTAGGTAAGGGAGACGATTATTTTCATTCCCCATGCCCGAACTATGAGTGCTTGCCAGACCCATGGAATATGAGCGTCAGAACGGGACAAGCAAGGATGATGATGACGAAGAGGGTGATGACAGCTTGCCACCGGCGGGGCGCATTTATCTACCGGGCCTCCATAATCTCGCCCTGAGATCTACCCGGCCAAGTTGCATTATTATTCGTTCTTTACATAGAGGGACCTGAGGTTGAAGACACAGGGGTCACTCAGCTTGTTAAGTACAGAGACTAGATTCAAACTTTGGTATGTCCGGCCCCTAAGCCCAGGGGTCTGGGCAGTTCTCCCCCATGCGGTGATGGAGACCAACCTCTTTCCCATTTAACGCACGAAATGTAAAGAACTCACTGTCTTCAACCACACAGAGGTGGGTTCTTGAGTGAATATGTGGGTACCTTGGAGCTCTCAGCCCTGCCACTACCATGAGCCACAGGGACACCCTCCCCTCTATCCTGCCCAGTCACACCCTCACTGTGTGGCCCATGGGGGACCCGGCAGCGGAGGAGATGCACCAGCCCTCCAGCAGATGCCGGGCCACCCTTCACGCTAACCCCACGTGGAAATGCCCCCCCTCCAACTCCCACCCCGACAGAAATGGATTCGTGTTTTGCAGGATTTGTGGACGCTCAAATCCCCTTTAGAAAAGACAGGAAAGGGGCACCTGGGTGGCTCAGTGGGTTAAAGCCTCTGTCTTTGGCTCAAGTCATGATCTCAGGGTCCTGGGATCGAGCCCCGCATTGGGCTCCCTGCTCAGTGGGGCGCCTGCTTCCCTCCTCTCTCTCTGCCTGCCTGTCTACTTGTGATCTCTCTCTCTCTGTCAAATAAATAAATAAAATCTTAAAAAAAAAAAAAAGACAGGAAAGAGAGGGTTGCATACTTGCTTCTTTTAGATTCCACTTAAACAGGCGATGAGGGCTGCAAACAACACCATTCAGTGGCCCAACGTCTTCACTGTTGACAATTAGAAGCCCACTCGTGGGGCCACCCCCTCACCATTCACACCGCCCTCACTGCCGGCGAGCCGTAACGACCCTGCTCCCACAGCCATCGGGTGCAATAAAAGCCAGCCAGGAATGAAAAATAACTCCGTACCCCGTGTCTTAATATGTGTAGACAGGAAAAATGTTCAGGCGTGATCTAATTTTGGCGACACTGGCCATCTATCAGACCCAGTCTGCAAAACCTTGCAGGGAGAGCCAGGTCTGGAGTTTTCTCCTGTCCTCAGCTTCCCTGACTTGGGGTCTGCTGGCTTCTCTCACCTGTGCATGCTTCTACCTCCCTGATTCCGGCAGGCTGACCCACACACGGCTCTAAGCAATTTACCCGGGTTAATTCATTTCACCCTCGCAACAAGCCCCTTGCGGTAGGCAAGGTTATTAAAATAAGGATAATACTAGTAGAACCTTCTTCATAGGATAATGAGGATTAAATGAGCTCGTTTAAATGCATCTAGTTTAAAATAAGAATAGTAGCCCAGCGCCTAGTAAGTGCACACAGATCAGCTTAACCCTGGTCATTAGCCCCACTTGATAGCGGGGAGGTTGGTGGTTAAGGCATCCGCCTGAGGTCACCAGCCAGTGAGCAGAGGAGCTAGGACTTGACCCGAGCTCCCTGGCCTCATCCTCTGCTATGCTGTACTGCCTCTCGTCTGTCCCTACGGACAAGTTCTCGGAGAGGGGCCCTGTTGAGTTTCCCACAGAGTACTTAGCTCACCACCTTGGAAACTCGCTTCCAGAAGGCGGAGAGATTGCTGGCTGACTGTCAAGTGCAAACTTGGTTCTGATTTTTCTCAGCACGACCAGCCTCTTGCTGAAGACGGAAAAGGCTGAAGGCTTCAAGCCCTTTGGTGTCTGGTCTTTGCATCACTCAGGTGGATGGCCACGCCAGAGGTTTTCCTTAGAAAAAGCCACGATACAGGTCATGATCACGGAGGAGGAGGAAGAGAGGCAGAAGCGCAGAAAAAAGCCATTGAGTGTTTCCTGCTGGACACTCGGAGCTATTCCTGGCCACGTCCAGCCCCCTCCATGCTTGGAGGAGTCTCTGAGACAGGCTTCTGCTGCCTCCGAGTCTTCCTTCTGGGAGAAGGGAGGGGTGGGAACAGCCCAGGGAAGAAAACCGCTCTGGCTTTGGAGAAGCTGCCTGGACCGCACTGGGGCCCAGAGGCCGGCTGGGAGCCTGGCAAAGGGCATGCCTCCCCCGGAGGTCCACACTGCTGCTTGACGCCTCTGGCAAGGCAGTCCATGGGGCCTGGCCAGGTTCCAAAGCCCCCCCCACCCCTGCTCCTGTGCCCGCATGGCTATAAATACCTCCCACCAAGCACCGGTTCCCAGCCCCCCACCCGCGCAGGTTTTCCCATAACTCAGGATTCTTAGAGCATGTGGCACGCCCTGTCGCGCCTCCCCTCGCTTCACTGTCCCATCTCCTGCCGCTGTCCATGCGCCCAGCCCTGTCCCCACTGAGTCGCAAGTCCGAGGCCACACAGAGAGCCAGCTGGGTTGCTATGGACCCAGGAACGACAGCCCCAAGCCCGGATTTCTAGGACTCCTGAACCTTAGCGCCGACAGGAAGACCATGTGCCCGCCGTGGCAGGGCGATACTCTGGAACGAGATGGCCAAGGAGAGAGAAGCATAGAAGGGGGTGACGCGTTTCTCTGAGGTGTCAGTTGTCAGGTGGATGCCTTCTGCGCCCCTCCCCATGACTTGAGACGAAACAATGCCAGGGCCACCCTGAGGTCCCCGGATGGCCTGGTTGGGATTCCCTGGGAATCAGGAGGCCCATGGCCCCATGTGGGATGTGGAATGAAGTCCGTGGGCTCTCTCAGTCCCGGGAGGTGGGCCGTGGTCCCTGGAAGGTCCCTGGGAGTCTCTGCCCCAGCAGATGTCTCATGACCTTCGATAGATGAAGTCAAAGTGCTTACAGAGTTTTTAAACAGATTTTAATATTTCCTGACTGGATGACAAAGTAAAAACCTGGGGAGGGAACTGAGGGCTAACAGGAGGGGGAGGGGTGGTCTCACCTTTCCCTGGGCCTGGGACGGTTGGCGATAAGGTGGGGGAGGCAAGGGCTGCTGCTTTCCTCCTTTTCAGCCAGTGACCTACCTCGCAGACCCGAGAGCCGTCAGGTGCGGAGGAGCCCTGGTCTGAAAAAAGAGGGGCAGGGCAGGACGGGCCTGAACCTCAGCCTGGTTCTGGCTGCTCGGTTCATCATGCAGTGGCCCATTAGTTCCAGGCCGGCCCAGAAGCACAGTGCGGGCCCTGGGGCCTCAGGCAACTCGCTGAGCCTCTCTGAGTCTCATGAATAATACAGGAATGATGGCTTCTTTACGGAGTGGCTCTGAGGATTCCGTGACATAAAGTAGGTCATGGGCTCTCCACCAGTGTTCATCTTTATTCCCTGATCCAGAAAAAGGAAGCAAGACTGGCCACCCAGGAGGCTGATCCCAGTGGGGAAAATACTCAGGGTAACAAGATGGCGCCAGTGGGGCGGGAGCAATGGGTGAGGAAGCATGTGTGCATCTCCCGTGAAAACTAGCCTCGGTAACGGTCTCCAACTGAATAAGGCAGAGACCGGGGTGGGTCTCTGTGGGCTGGAAGGCACAGAAACCCTCAGGAACTGCTTCTGAGGGAAGCACCAGCTCTCTAAGAAGTCAGGTCAGGAACTGAGACAAGAAAAGAGAATGGCATCCTCAGGGCCAGACAGGATTGGACAGGATACAACCTCAAGCCCTTAAACCAGTCGATCTTAATCCCTGCTGCCTCTTAGTGTCACTTGGGGAGTTTAAAAGAAATCCCACTGCTGGGTTGTTTCCGAGGCCAATTATATCTGACTCTCTTGTTGGGTGGGGGTGGGGTGAGGCATAAGACTAAAAGAATTCCAGATGACTCCAAGGTATGGCCAAGGTTGGGAGCCACGAGCCAACATGGGGACCCTCACAGGTCTGGAGATGTACAGACCCCACACTCATGGTTTGTTTTTGGTTTCATCTGGACTAAAGCAGAGCTATTCAACATGGCAGCCACTAGCCGCAGGTGGCTCTTGGTCACTTGGAAAAAATATATATTTTATTTATTTATTTTGAAAGAGAGAGTGAGACAGAGCGTGCGCGGGGGGCGGGCAGTGGAAGAAGGAGAAGCAGACGCCCCACTGAGCAGGGAGCCCCATGCAGGACTCGATCCCAAGACCCTGGGATCATGACCGGAGCCAAAGGCAAACGCTTAACCAACTGAGCCACCCAGGTGCCCTCTGCAATGCTTTGAAATGCGACCAGTCCAAATTGGGATGCGCCGTCAGCAGAGAATACACATGTGTTTTCTAAGACTTACTACAGAGAAAGAATGTAAAAAATCTCATTAGTGGTTTTGAAGACATCGATTACACGTTGAGCTGGCATATTGAGCTACATAAAAGATATTAATTTTACTCTATCTTTATACTCTTTTAATGAGGCTGTAGAATATTTTAAATGACATCACATGGCTCACGTTCTGTTTTTGCGGGACAGTGCTGGCCTGGAGAGGAGCCGATTCAAAAACGTGTTTTGTTTAGGTCTCCTATTTGTAATCTTGTCTCATCTGTTCTTTGACAATAACGCTCTCTAAAGCTTTTTGCCTCGTGATTCCACTTACGTAAGATTCTTTTTTTTTTTTTTTAAAGATTTTATTTATTTATTTCACAGACAGAGATCACAAGTAGGCAGAGAGGCAGGCAGTGGGGGGAGGGGGATGCAGGCTCCCCGCTGAGCAGAGAGCCCGACGTGGGGCTCGATCCCAGGATCCTGGGTACAACAGGTGCACCTGAGCCAAAGGTAGAGGCTTTTAACCCACTGAGCCACCCAAGTGCCCCTACATAAGATTCTTGACATGACAAAAATGAAGACTTGGAGAACAAATCAGTGGTTGCTGGGATCAGAGGCCAGAGTGAGGGGGGGGAAGGCCAGGGGCAACAGGGGGGGGTCCCCGTGGTGTGGAAATGTGCTGCATCTTGACTGTGTTCATGTCAAGGTTCTGGTTGTGGTGCTTTGGGATGTGATGCTAGAGATGTTACCATTGGGGGAAACTGGGTAAAAGGTACACAGGATCTCTCTGTGTGATTTCTTACCATTGCATGCGATTCTTTGGTGACCTCAAAACAAAAAGCTCAATTAGAAACAACAACTTCCCCTCTGAAACCATAACTCTCACACTCCGCTGGGGACTGAGTGAAGTGGGGTTCCCCTTCTGGAAAGCCACCGGGCAACACGCTTCCAGCCTTACCTATGTTCACTACCTTTGGTCCCAAAAATTCAACTTCTGGGAATGTCTGATACAGAAATGGATACAGACAGAAGCACGGAAATACAAAGGTGTTTACTCATTATTGCTTCTAGTAGTGAAATGCTTGGAACCACCAACGTGCCTTTCTGAAAGGGAAGGGTTAGATAAATTACGGCTTTATCCTCTTGGGGAACAATTCCTGGACAGTCCCTGTCCTCGGTGACCATGTTGTCATGGAAGGAAATGCTGGTAAGACAATGTTCAAAAAAAAGGGGGGGGATGCAAAATAGCAATAATTTGCCAATTTGTAGATCAAGAATCAGGAATGACAAATAGAACAATATTGAGAGTGCTGTTTTGATAGTAAGATGATGAATATGTTTATTCTTCCTCCTTGACTATTTAATAGTTTATTTTGTTTAATAAGTATGCACCGCATTTTTAAAGTGACATAATGATCTTTTTTCCCCTTTTTACAATTGGTTGTCTTCCCCGAACTAAGACTAGTTAAGAAGGCTGGAGGCTGACTTGCCCCCTGCTGGCTGATTGTGGTGGTGCAGGCTGGAGCCCAAGGCTTTCCCACCCCCTCCTTTTTTTTTTTTTTTTTTTTTTCCCTTTCTTTCCTGGGTACCCGAGATCTCTAACACCCCAACCCAGAAATATGGAGTCAGGGAGAGGACGGAAGACTAGCTCTCTTTACTTTTCTGAATTTCCCAATGTGCTATAGAAGCAGCACTGGACGCATGCGTGTATATGTATAAATGAACGATAAGTTAAAAATTAACAAAAGATGACCTATATATAAAGAAAAACATGTATTTCAAACCAGAGCAGCTTCATGGCAGAGGGAGGCTGATAGCGAGTTCCCTCCCCTCTCTCTAGAATGGCCTTCTCTGTTTCTTCCTGGGGCATAAGCCAGTCTGCCCCAGGCTCTTGCAATGTTCTATTTTTATTTTCATTATTTAACTGTGTCCCATATATAACTGCTAAGTGGAGTGTTCAGCTCCATAGCTTAATGGACAAGTGACCTCCGTCTGCAATGCCCAAGTCACACGGAACTCGGCAGGCCATTAATGAGGTCCTCAGGCCCCCTCCCCCTGTCAATTTCAGTCCCTGGCTAGGAGCGCAGGAATGGGGCTGCCGCGGAAAGGAGGGGGGCACACAAGGAGGGAACAAAGGAGCCCACACCAGCAGGGGAGTGCTGGGGAGCCGTGCAGACCCATGGATGGTATTTGCTCGAGGCCTGTTCTCAGGAGCTGAGCAGCTCACGAGGTTGGAGACAGGATGACTACTGACTTGCTTTCTCACCTCCGCTGGCTTCTGATGATTGACTGAGCTCAGCTCCTGGCCAGATGGAGCAGGGAGCTGTCTTGGGACCCACCTCCTAGAGGAAGAAGGGGTTTTAATTCCTCTGCTTCATCATCTTTCTCCGTTATTGAATCTACACCTTCACAGTGCTCTAAACCTTGTCGTCTGACTCATCCCACAATGTTATACACTCAGGGACCTGGGGTCAGTCATCAGGCAAACAGAGAAACCACATGGCACTGAAGGGTTTGTTGAGCTACTGCATTGACCTTGACCCTCAGCATCAATGATATTTTATGAAATACTATCATACCGGTTTGTGACCTCCCTGGATCCTCCCATCAAGTCTAGGAAGATGGTGTTATCGACGGCATCACTCATTCTGCAGGCAAGAAACCCAAGGTTGAGAGAGGTGTCCTGCCCAGGGAGGACGTGAAGTTGCATCCTCTGGGCTGCAGTCCTCTGCCTGTGCTCACCCCATTCTCCCCACAAAGAGGCGGGGTGCTTCCCCAGGTAGACCCCAGGACAGAGCCCAGGAAGTGCAACCCCCAGGACTTGGGCATCCGGGGTCTCCTGGACTGACCTGTGCTGGATCTTCCCCTCCCCGGGGCAGGAAGGGGACCCAGCGGGCCGTTTCTTCTTCCCTCCCTTGGCTGACTTCTCTCCCCTCCGCAGCCTCTCCTGCCCGGTGCGGTGACTCCAGGCCCCTCACATGCGGAGTCCGCCTCATCCTTCCCACAACAACACATTCATCAGGAGGGAGACAGATGATTTGCTCCGGAGGGAAGGAGGAAGGAGTGGAAGAAATCAATAGCGCAGAATGATGTCTCTATATTGCGCCTCCCCAGTTTTATTTCCCTTCACAGAAGCGCGATGGAAAACAACTGTCGGCTCTGGCTTTGATATGAATTGATCTTGAAGCCGGGTGAGCCCAGGAGCGCTCCCTTAATGGCTGGCCATCGCCTGCCCACACTTGGGTTGACAACGTGTTCTCAGTCAATGCGCAAGGGCCACCTACTTATCTGATTTGGATGTCCTGGCTCCTCTCTGCTCGCAGCACTGGGGACTGTCAGCAGGGTCTGAAATTGGTCACCAGCTGGTCGGGTGATAAGGGAGAAGGTGAAGAGAAGGAAGTGGGGTCTCTACCGCAGCCCCAAACCCATCTCTCTTGCACAGAAAAATTCCTACCTGCCTTGGGCTCAAATGCCTTCAAAGCTGAGTTGACATCCAATTGGTGCAAATAGCATCATCAGCCAGTAACACTTTAGTCTGAATTTGCAGAGCCTTGTTCTTAACGGAGGCAGTCACAATGCATGTCTTAAGGCATAGTGAGTAGTGCCTTAAGTGACTCACACCCAGGGCCCCGCCCATGGTCATCAACCAAATTCTGGCTGTGAACCGCCCAACTTGGGTGGCACACTGTGTGCTCTCATCTGGACATTTTGGTCAACCTCTTAGGCCCTCCATCTTCTCAACTAGGAATGTAAGATAATCCTTCCTTGTACAAGTACTAAGAGGATGAAATACAGTAGGGTATGTGGGGCTGGGCACAGCTCCTGGCACGCGGCAGCTGCTCCCACCTCGAGCTTCTAGAAGTTTCTTGTGAGAGTAGTATGAAAGAAAGGCATGGGGGGGTTGCCTGCAAATCTGGAGCAACGTCCCACAGAAGATGTCAAGAGAGGGACAGCTCAGGGCAGCCAAGGACACAGAGGGCCAAGTGGGGGCTCCCACCTTGGAACCCTTTCTGTTGTGTCCTCAGGGGTCAACCGGTGCTCCCAGAGCAAAGGAAGCACGAGAGGTGGAAGGACCTACCCACTGCCAAGTTCATACCTGGGGCTGTATCCCAAGAGGTTACAAAGGTCAAGAGTCCCTCATTCAAATTTGCTCTGGGTTCAAATCCTTGCTGCCTCACTTATCAGCTCTGTGACCCTGGGCAGGTGGCCTCCCCTCTGCATACCTCAGCTTCTGCACCTGCATAGGGAGGACGAACATGGAATCCCTGGGATGACAATTACATCGACGCTCTCCCGACATGCACCATTATTGCGGCTCGGGCTGGACACAGGAACTCCCCATATGGACTTCTGCGTCTGAAGGGGGGTTGGGATTCCCAAATCCCAACAAACAAATGCTCTAGGTTGTTGACGTCCAGAAGCGCTCTGGCCACCCCACCCATCACTTCTATAGCCGATGAGGACTCCCTAGGAACTAGGGCTTCAGGAAGCTAGTGTTTGTGAATTCTTGCCTCGATCGGGCAGCGTTCCAGCTGTTTCTCTACACAGCGATCTCACCCAGTCCCTGTGATGACTCTGGGAGTGCCACATGGACAGTGCCCATTCACGTAGGAACTGAGATGACCCTCCACTGACCTGAGGTCACCCAGACACTGAGAAGTAGGCGTGGGCTCTGCGCCTGGCTTCTGAGACCACAGAACCTCAGTGGCCCCACAGTACCAAACAGGAGTCATATCCCAGGGGTGTCAGGCTGCAGGCTTCAGGCTGTCAGGGTTAAGATCCAAGAGTAAGGCCAAGACAACTACTATGGGGCCGTAGGTGGTCTCACGGTAGGGTTGGTACTGACGGTGCGTAGGGAGCGTGATCAGGCTATCCTGATAGGGAATGTTTAAAAAAAAAAAAAGGGCATTTTCTAAGCACAGAGCAAATCCTGTCTACCTTCTCCAGAAGACAGCATCCTCTCCAGGAAACAGGGGGGCCCTCCTGACCCATCACTCACAGCCCACCCTCTGTACTCCGTCACGGAGATGCCTCCCGCCTAGAAGGATGGAGCCGGCCTTGGCCCCAGGCATTTGCCAGCCCCTGAGCTCCTTCGGAAGAGCAAGGAGAGGGTGATCAAGGTATCTCGGGTCTCCAGGATGAAGAGGTGTAAGCCAAGGTCACCCACCAGGGAACAGTCTCCTATTTTGAGACCAAGTGAGATTTACTCAGGGAGTCGCCTGCCTCCTCAGGCGATGGCCGGGGGTGGGTGGTGTCTGAATGTGTTATCCATGGGGGAAGGCGCTGCTTCCTGGATGCCAACGCTTCCTGTTCTTGCTGCCAGGGTGATGCTCCCAGCACCGCACTCAGTGGGACCTCTCTGGAGGGCAAGCTGTGCTAGGCGGGGGAAGGCCAAGTGCAGAGGCAGGAGCCAGGAACAGAGTGAAATTCCTATGGACCACCTGCCTAGGACCCCGGCCTCGTGGGAGCCCTGGAAGAGAAGAGGCTGACGGTCAAGAGTGCAGAGTACCCGAGCTCAGGTTCCAGCTCTGCCAGCAAATAGCTGTGTGGCCTTGGACGACTTACTGAACTGTTCTGAGCTCCCACATGCTTAGAAAATAGGGGTAATCGTACTTAAAAAGATTTTCAGGAAAACGACAAGTTTCAGGGGGGACCTGGAACCCTCAAAGATTTGCTGGTAGAAACATAAAATGGTGAGGGGCCCCTGGGTGGCTCAGTGGGTTAAGCATCCGACTCTTGATTTTGGCTGAGGTCATGATCTCAGGGTTGTGGGATCGAGCCCTGAGTTGAGCTCTGGGCTGGGTGTGGAGTCTGCTTAAGATTCTCTGCCTCTCCTTCTGCTTCTCTCTGCCCCTCCCCCTGCTCCATGCATGTTCCCTCTCTAAAAAAAAAAAAAAACAAGAAAAAAAAAGAAACATACAGTATAATCCCGTTGAAACAGAGTTTGGTGATGCCTGCAAAATCTGAACACAGAATTACCATCCAACCCAGGAATCACACTCCTGGGGATGTATGCAAAAGAGTTGAAAACAGGTGTTCAAACACATATTTGTATGTGAATATTCAGAACAGCAGTATTCCTGATAGCCAAAGGGTAGACGATGCCCCTCAGTGAATCAATGGAGTCACAAAATGTAGTCTACCCACACAGTGGAATATTACTCAGTTGTAAAAGGGGATGAGGCGTTGACATAGCACGGACAGACCTGGGAAACACGATACTGAGTGAAAGAAGCCAGACCCAAAAGGCCCCATGCTGTGTGATTCCATTTATGTGAAATGTCCAAAATAGGTAAATGCCTGGGGACAGAAGGCAGATCAGTGGTTGCTGGGGACTTGGCAGAGGCAGGCACGGGGAATGACTGCGTAGTGGGTGGGTTTCCCTTGGGGGTGACAAAAATGTTCCAGAATTAGAAGGTGGTGATGGTTACACAATGCTTGAATGTGCTAAGTGCCACTGAATTGGACACGTTAAGATGGTTGAAATGGTAGATTTCAGGTTATGTGTATTTTACCAACGTCAAACCCCCTAAAGATTGCATCTGTTTATGCCAAAGCACAGGATTCAGCACAATTAAAGGAGAGTATACAGAAAGGTCCATACAAGCGCTTGTCCGAGGGGGAAGGAGGGCCACCGAGTGGATCAGAGGAGGACCAGGCACGACACGCTGGGCACGGAGCCGGCACAAGTACCGGCCCAGGGAAGCCCAGCCTCACTCCTGGTTCTCCCTCCCACGTCAGAGAGCTCAGCCTCTGTCGGCCACACACTTCACACTGCACATGGCCCTGCACCTGGGGGGCAGCTGGGACATGTTTTCTTTTTCTTTTTCATTTTTTTTTAAAGATTTTATTAATTGAGAGAGAGGGAGATAGAGAGCGAGAGAGAGAGAGAGAGAGAGCACAGCCAGGGCAGGGGCAGAGGGAGAGGCAGACACAGAGTCCCTCCTGAGTCCTGAGTGATCCCGACACTAGGCTAGATCCCAGGACCCCATGTTCATGACCTGAGCCAAAGGCAGACGCCCAACCCACTGAGCCACCCAACATGTTTTTAAATCTTGTTGCTGCACATCAAGAACCGGGAGCTCCACTGCCTCCAGGAGCTGCCAGAGACCTCATGCCCTGGACTCTAGAGACAGAAGTCTTGAACTTGCCTTTAACACCTGGTAACTGACACCTGGGAGATGTCATGATTACGACTGGTGAACATGAGCTTTGTCGGGGAGGGCAGGTCTACAAAGGGCAAAAGAAACACTGGGGACTGATTTCTGTAACCAGAGAGAGGGAATGGCATTAAGCAAGCAGGTAGCAGGCACCCCTTGGCAAGGCCCTGGCCCAGTGGGGAGAGGGGGAAGGAACGGATGCTGGCAGTGCTGGGGGCAAGTTGGCTGATGGAGGTGTGCTGTGGATGCTGCAGAAGCACAGAGAGGGTCCCGTACTAAGGAGCATCTGGGAAGGCTTCCGGGAAGAGGAGACTTCTAAGCTGAGTCCTTTGTTCCTGTCTGGTGAGGAGTTTTTGCTTCACATGAAGGACGGAGAACAGAATGTTGGAAGAGTCAGACCCTGTGCCCAGCAACTTGGTTACATTTTCCTTTTTACAAATTCCGAGGGTCTCAGAAAGGCCATTGGGACCTTGGGTTTAAATTCTGACTCTACCACTAATGATCTGGCTGACTTTGGGCAAGTTACTTGAGCTCTCTGTGCCTTAGTTTCTTTACCTATAAAATATGGTTAATGAAGATGACCTCCAAGAGTTGCCTGACAGTTAGACAAGCTGGGGAGACCCAGATTAGGGGATAGGTATGGGAGTAATCATCATTTTAATCACTGCCTTTGCACTTGACCATGGCTTTGGGGCCAGGGTCCCTGACAAGGTGTCTATAAGGATCCACTGGCCTCAGAATTCAGTAGAACCTCTTTCAGACATCATGGAGAGGGGGACAGACTCCATGTCCACAGAACCAGGAAGACAAAGCAAGTGGCTGCCACATATCCAGCATATTTTGTTGTTTGACGTATGATGTCGTTGGTCATCACACCAACCCTGGGTGGAAATGCCTACCCCCTTCACTTTACAACTCAGGAAACTCGGATGCAAAGAGGTAAGAACATGGAGTGGTGGAACTCCATCCATTCCCTGTCCAGTTGGGAGACTCCTGATTGGGAGCCTACCATTCTGCCCCTATGCCAACGCTTCCCAGCCACGCCTGATTCCTGGTCTGCAAAATGGACACGACAATAAGGTGTGTCTCCTAAGGACTGGACAGCAGGAAGCTTACACGAGACTTCACGCATGAGAAGCACCCAGGAGATGCTAGCTTCTACTTGCTCTGTCATCCCTGCTGTCTCGTCTTAGTGGGAGAACTACACAGGGACCCATGCTCCCAAGGGACGGACAGCACAGATCTGCTGTGGCTCATCCTCTCAGGTCCCCAGAATGTGTGGATGTCCCCCTCCCCGACCCAGGCTCTCCCACTTGAGGCAGGATCGTCCTTCCCGCCCAGCCATGACCCCCATGCCCAGCTGCTAGTGCAGCTGCTGCGTTTTGCTCAAGAATCCCCACTGGGAGGGCACCCGCCAATAAGCCAGGAATACTGGCTTACTCCAGGGGTTCTGGCCTCCCTCACCCAGGGCCAGCGGGAAACTGGCTGCTTTCCAGGCTTCCAGGCAAGAGCATCCCCCACAATCCAACCCCCACCAGCTTGGGCCAGCTGCCTCACTTTCTGCCTTGGGCGGGTGTCTGAGCCGACGGCATGCTGTCTGGAAGGGCTCATGCATGTCCAGACTCCCGGAGCAGGGATGCTTCCTGCACCTTCCTTGCTGGGCAGAGGGCCTGGCAACGTGGCCTTGAACTCTGGGGAGGTGAGGAACCCCACACTGGGCAGCGAAGCCAAGGACACAGAAGTTTGTCTGAGGCTTCACCAAGGCGACTCCTGGCAAATTCCTTTTCACGCCAATCCAGATTCTACTGTCTGGAATTACACACAATGAGTCTCATTTCCCAACTGTTTTGCTGTAAGAGGAATTACTTCAATCCCAAGAAAATAAAGACGGTAAGTGAGGAGGGTCATCAAAACTCAATGACCTCCTTCCGAAATGTAGCTCTTGAAATGTCCCGTCCGTCCCTCCTTGCCCTCCTAGACTTTTCTCTCTCCGCCCACGTCACACTTGCACCTCCGTGGCTGGGGGCTGAGAGCGGCACAGCGAAATCTCGTCCCCTTGAGCACCGCGGAGACCTGAATGCCATCCTGGCTTTGCCACTTACCAGCCCTGTGATTTTAGGCCGGTGACTTTACGTCTCGGGTTCCTGCTCCTCAGCCCTCGGAGAGGGAGGGGGAGAGCGAGCGGGAGGGTTTAACTTCCCTTGACCTCGGGAGATACTGGCCTTGACCCCACCAGATGGCCTTGCTGCAGCTCAGTGAGGAGAGGCACATGCCCAGAGCAAGGGCCCAGAGCCGGGAGCGGGAAGGCGCTGCCTGGCCTCTGGCTTCCCGCCGGCGCGCGGGCACAGAGAGTGGGGGAGCCCGGGAGCTGGCCCGGGCCGCGTGCTGGGGTTGAGGATGAAGGACAATGCACGCGTCCCTGCAAAAGCCGGGGATGACAGACATTCTGGGACGAGTCCAAGGCCACACACAGCCACCAAGCGACTGAGCTGGGATCTGAACTCACCCCCGCGTGGCCCCGAAGCCGAGTTTCAGTGTCGGATCGTAGAGCACGAACTGCTCAAGTTTGTGTCCCAAACTGTACCACCCACATTCTGGGCCTTGACACAGGAGGCAAGGGTATCACACGCGCCGGTGTGAACCGGTGTGAGCCAACACTTGGGATGGGGTTGGCGCCCGGCAGCTCTCCTTTACCCTGGGGAGAAGGCAGAAATCCTCACGGCTCCCTCACGACCCCAACAGGATCGGGGACCCATGGGGAGCCGGCCCACTGCTGCCTGCCCAGCCACCTGTGTCCCCCTCACTCCCTGACTTTCTCTTCCTGCCGCTTGGAAGGCTCTTTGCCCAGATCTCTGCTTCACTCGCTCCCTCCCCTGGTCACACGGCAGGTGCCCTCTTTGAAAATGACACCCCCACCCCCAACCCCCCCGAAGCCGCTAGCCCTGCCTCGTCTTTCTCTCAAGCATTCTCCCAGACAACCTGCTCTACATTCTCCCTCATGAGCGTATCCGCTGCTCGTTTCCCTCTTTAGAAAGCTTGCTCCTAAGGGAACAGGACTGAATTTTGTCTGTTCTGTTCATAGCTGTTCATAGCCCCAGTGGTTCTCAGCAGTGGGTGAGTCTGCCCCCCAGGGGACGTTTGTCGATGTCTGGAGACATTTGCAGCTGTCACGGTGGGAGGAGGGGAGCTACTGGCGTTTAGTGGGTAGGAGGCCAGGGACGCCGCCGAACATCGTGCAACACACAGGACACCCCCCCCACAAGAGAATAATCTGACCCCAAATGCCAACAGTGTCACAGCTATAGCCCCATCACGGAACAGGCGTCAGCATGTACACAGCAGGCGCTCCATAAAGGATGATGCAGAAGAATGAAGAGGTGTTTCATTCATCATCATCATTTGAGAACAGATTTCATTGTAAATAATCTTCAAGGATGCTCATGGCTCTTACATAATGTTAAATGTCAGTGAGATCTCAATTTTTAAGACGTGGCTTTCATTTGGGAGTTCGTGGCCAGAAGCTCACCCTGGTGACCAGTAACTTCTCTCTGTCTGGAGCCCTGCTCTCAGCAGTGTCCAGATGGGCTGGCGACGGCTTGCTGCCACCCCGTCCTGGGCCGAGACCAGAACATATTTCAGGCTCTGTGAGAGGGCCTGGGTGATGCTGGGCTGCCCCTCCCCGAATCCATGGGCCCATGGGCCCCCCTCTCTGAGAGTTCCCCCTAGGAACTCTCAGTTCTCAGCCCTGCGTCTCCTAAAACTTGCCCCCACACTCACCATGTGGCTGTCCACCTGGGCAAGGAACCACCTCCAGGCGAGCCGGTGCTCCCAGGCCTCTCGCAGCCCAGGAGACTTGTGGGTCTGAGTGAATTATGTGGTTTTTGGTCTTTCTGGGGAAGGACGTGGGATGTTCAGGGAATCACGGGAGTTGAAAACTCCCCCTGGCCCCGCTCAGCCCAGGCCTTGCGCAGACCTAACAACTTACCACTGACAGCTTTAAACAGGCGGCATGATGAGCCCGGGTTCTCCAAATGCAGAGAACACCACCCAAGAATATAGTAACCGCCACGTGGTCATGGGCTAAAGGGAAGATGGGGCAGGAGAAAAGGAAGGATGCTTTTGCCTTGGGCCTAGTTGTCCTCTAGAACAGGCTGCCAAGACCCCGGCCCAGCTCCCTCGGTGGGTCACCCTTCCCACATGCCCCCTGGGAATTCCCACTGCAGGTTCACAATTTCCCCTGCCCGCTGCCTGCCCTGCCCCATCTCCCCAAGTTTTTCCCTCTCTCTGGGCCCTCCTGGGCCTTACAACTAGCCCTTTCTCTGCAGACTTTGCGGCAAGGAAAGGAAGTACCTTTTCCCTCCGCTACTATCTCCGCCTTCTCTTTCCTCCTCTCGCTCTTCCTCTGCTTTCTCCCTCTCTCCTTGCACAAAGGTCCTGAAAGCTTTTTTCCTTTTTAAAAGATTGTATTTATTTATTTCAGAGAAAATACATGCGCTTGCAAGCACAAGTGTGGTGGTGGGTGGGGGCGGACCAGGGAGCCCGACCATGGGGCTCAATCCTAGGACCAGGGGATCATGACCTAAGCGGAAGGCAGACCCTTAATCGACTAGCCACCCAGGTGCCCCACAAAAGCTTTTAAATAAGGTTTCATGGCTAGCAAATGGGTACAAGGCATGAGCCAAAGGAACTAGTTTCTAATGGTGGAATATTAGACAGCAGGCAGCTAGGTCTGTGGAACCAGGGTATTTGGCAGGCAGGGGTTTTCCTGGCGCCTCTGAAGTCACATGTAGCTGGCCCCAATTCTGCCAGGGAGGAAGGCTGACCCCAATCCAGAAATGGAATGAAAGACCAGGCACATGCCCAGTGACCACCTAGGAATGCGCCAGCAGGCTACATGGGGCAGGCCGAGGACACTGAAGGCTGGAAGCCTGAGGCAAAAGCATCAGCTCCCCCTAGAGGCAGGGCTTGGTGGAGCCTGGCTTCCAACTCTTGCCTGCTTGCTTTCTGGGGCTCAGAGTTCAATCTCTGAGCTACCCTGATACAAAAACTTACACCACTCACCCCAGCGCTGAGGACGGCATGAGGGGTCCTAGCAGCATGGTCCCCTCCCTCAAGGCCGATGGCTGAGTGTCAGATGGGGGCTGGAAGAAACAGAGACAAGCAGCCCCGAACACCTCCAGTGAGCCTGACGCTGACATCTGTGACCTTGCTTTACACAATAGCCTTTGGCCCCAAACCACAGAAGGGGAAACTGAGCCTCCAAGTGGTTCTGTGATTTGGCCAATGTCACATAGTCAGTGACCCAGCTGGAGCCCATGTCTCCCACAACAACACAGGGCCTGCGTCCTCCAGCCAAGTGGGAACAGTTCAGTCAACCTCCCCCCTGTATTCCCCTTTCCCGTCCCCAAGTCCTGGAAGCCCCATAGCCTGAAAATGGTCAAGCTCTCACAAGCTTGCTGCCAGGATACCAGGCGTCTCACCAATTGGACGAGCGTGGACAGGGCAGCCCTGGCTCTGCCCCTCAGGGTGTCCACGGCCTTGCACACGTAAGACGGAGGTCAAAGTCCAGGATAGGGACATCCGAGGCTCAGCTACAAACTGCATCTTGTGTCGCCGCGCTGGGGACCTGGCCCCAGGTGGGATGCCCCCAGCCATCTGCAGCGGCCACATTAGCAGGCAAGTGGAGAGAAGAGCTTCTCGGGCAGGCAGAGACACTGGGGGCCTGGCTGGGGTGTCAGCCGAGAGGCACAACCAGTCAGCAGGACGTCTGTCGTCCTGAGATGTCCTGAAGCCAGAACAGTAGATCGAAGCCAAAGTCCCCACACCCTCCCTGTCCAACCTGGACTGTGAATTCATCAAGCCCTGGGCTTTAAAGAGATGAGGGAGTGACATGAGGTGGCCAGGAAGCAAGTCCCATCTTTTGTTCCCTAGGGTGGCTTGGAATAGGAGCCAGCACAGGTGACAGCTGGACTGTGACGTCTGTCTCCCACTTGGGGACCCAGTCCTGGGTCCTGCTCTTATCCAGCCACTGATAATCCCACAAAGGGGGTGAGTCCCTTCCCTTCCCAGAATAAGAGCTTCATCAACCCTGAAAGGGGACAGAGAGGTAGACGGCAAGTTCCAGGGGGCAGGTGAGAGCCCAAGGCTGTAGGAGCGCCCCCATGAGCCCACACCCAGGCCAGCACTGGAGGGGCTCACAACAGGATCCTCCTCTTTCCTCCGCGGCCAGGTTCCAGGAATTACCTGTTAAAGCCCTTTCAGTCCCAAGAAAGTGATAAATTGACTTCACTTTAAAAATTTTAACGAACTGCATCTTCACGGGTTGCCCAATTAGGATGAGGGCAAAGACAGCTCACCTAATTAAAATGGGGAGGAGGGAGGCTTTGGAGGGATGGAGGAAATTTGCTGGCGTGGGCCTGGTGGGTGGGAATCTCACCCTCAGCCTTGGCCCGCGGCTCCCGCTCCCCGCCCACCCTCTTCTCCCCTGTCTGTCCAGCTCTGCTCCCCGGCATCTGGCGGCGACCCTTCCTCCACCCAGGCGGACCTGGGCATCCTCGCTGCCCCGCGGTCAGGAGGGAGAAGCGGGGAATTCGAGGCATGGATGGACAGCCCCGCTCAACAGGTGGCGGTGGGCTTTCGCTCCCGCATTATCCGGATAATTTCTGCCAGCCCCACTCAAGCCCGTCGTGGGAGTGTGCCCCCAGCTTTGGAGTGGGCAACCAGAACTGCCCAGCAGCGCCGGCAAAGTGGGGGCGGCAGCTCCTTCCCCGCACATTCCCGGCACGCACAGGCGCGCACACACACGGACACGCGGGCACACGGACACACGCGCACACACGGGCGTGTACACGCGCACCCCCCACCACGCTGCCCCCTCCTTCCCTGCGCCGGGCCGGGACGCGCGCCCGCGGTGGCCCCTGCCCCTGGCTCCGCGGTGACCCGAGGCAGCCCCGCTCCGCGGCCGAGGCACCGGCGGGAGATCGTCCCCCGCCCCCCGCGCCCCCCGAGAGGGCAGAGCCGGTCTCCCCGCCGGCTTCCCGGCTCCTACCTCACCGGAGCGGCCGCGGCCCCTGACCCTGGTCCGAGGTCCCTCAGTGGCTCGGTGCGCCGGGCGGGAGGTTCGGCGCCAGGTTCCCGGGCGCTCGCCCCGTCGCGTCCGCCCGAACCGCTCGGCGCTGGAGACCGAGCCGCCGCCGCAGCGGCCGCCGGAGCCGCGAACTCGGAGAGGGAGGGGCCGGCCGGGGGCGGGGCCGGGGCCGGGGCGGGGCCGGGGCGGGGCTTCCCTGCCCCTGTGCGACGGGCCGTGGGACCCTGCGGGACCCTGCGGGCGCTGGGCTCCCCGGCTGCGGGGGAGCTCGTGGGCAGAAAGCACCTTGGTGCGGTCTGCAGGTGGAAAGTAGAGGCCTGGGGTGGGGGAGGAGAAGCTTCCGGGGCCGCTTAGGGGCTGCCCGAGACCCCCTGGCTTTGGTCAGACTTCTTTTCAAATGCCAACTGGTATTTATTTGATCGCCTCCTGCGCGCTGTGGACTGTTCGGAGCGCTTTGTCTGCATGAAGTCATTTAAAGCCTTCCCAACAACCCCATTTACCGCGGAGAAAACTGAGGCACAGAGACTTGAAGTGAAGTGCTTGAGGACGCACGGCCGGAATAGGACAGAGCCGGGATTGCAGCCCAGCTCTGTCCGGCTCCAGGACCCGTGCTCTCAAAGCCTCGTTCTGCTTGCTTTTCGCAGCATCAAGCAAATTGCGTGCCTCTTTCGCAAATGGCAATGGAAATGGATGTACAATAAATGGTAGCAACCAACATTTTAAAATTTCATCCTTCTTCAGTCTCTGTGTCTCCTTTATTCTCTGGGCCCGGGACATTCAGTAGGAGCTCAATAAATATTGGTTCATTGATGACTAATTTGAAAGCTGCAGCTGGGAGCCAGGGTGACCCTGTTCGGTCACATTGGATGTTAGCACTGAAGGGTTACCCTTTCTGGCTTGAATACTTGCCCATTTCTCTGTAATGGCAACCTGGCCTGACCAATAGCCTTGTCCAACGTGTGTGTGCGTGTGCGTGTGCACACGCGTGCACACGCGTGCACACGTGTAGCTTGCTCACAGACCGGCAGCTTCAGCCCTCTGCTCTAAGCAGAGGGGCCTCCCTGCAAGGAGGGGTCTCCAAGATATAAGCTTGGTCAGCCAGGGCATAGGGAGGTTCTGCCAGAGGGTCAATAAAATCCCTGTAGACCATGAAATGGAGGAAGACAGGGAGTATCTATATGTTTGGGAACGAAAGCAGGTTGTCAATAACAAGACATCGGCAATCTACATATTTGTGGAAGACTGTAAGACAGGGGCTCCAAGCGAAGCTCTTTTGGGTCTGAGATCTGACCTGGGCGTCATGGGAAAACATTGTCACATGGGAGTGGGGCCCTGTGGAGTTAGGACAACTGGAAGTTTTTAGGAACAGTGCCCCAAGTTTCTATTTGTGGCATTTTAGGCCTAAAAAAATGCCCCAGCTTTTTCTCTCTTCTCCTACTTCTCCAAGAGTGCTCCTTCCCACCTCCTTGAATTCCCTAAGGAGGAGAGGCCTCTCACCCATTGGACAGGTGGGCACATCTCTCAAACCCTCCATGCCCAGCAGCCCCAAACTTTCACATGTGCTCATCCCTTCTGTCTTACTTGCCCTCTCCTCCACTTGGAAAACTCCTACAAATCCTCCAAGGCCTTACTCCGTTTGCTCTTTCCGACCTGATCATTAATTTCTCCCTCCCCCATCTGGGTCCAGGAGCCTCTCCTCCAGCTCTCACCAGTTTAGCAATGGTGAGTTTACTATCAGTTTCCCCAGCTGTGCTTGTGAGCTCCTCGAGGGCACAAGTCCCGGCATACAGTAGGTGCTGAATGAATGAATATCGGTAAGAAGCATTTCCCCAGGACTCAAGCTGTTAGGAGGAAAATCACCAAAGAAAACCACTGGTGGAGCTGGGTTCGTGCTGTGAAAAGATGAAAAATGGAAAATGTATCTTTCTCAAGGTCTGCTTCTAATATTCCCAGCAAAGGCCAGTGACGCTGTCCTGGGAATCCGAGTTTTATAGGGTCACCTCTGCTGGGCAGCAGCCATGTCCTCAGGCAACCGAAGATGGAAGGTTATGAGGATATGAGGGTAGGTATGGCAGGGGGGAATGGACTCCTTTGTGGGTCAGTTGAAGATTAGGACAATGCCGCCGCTTCCCAGATCAGTTCCCTCTTTGATCCGTGCGAGGCTGTTCCCCAGATCGTCTTGATACGCCCATGATGAAGGAACAGACCCATTGTCTGCAGAAGGCAGACCTTTAAAAGGAAAATCAGTTTCCGGGGTGCTCACAGCCTCCTCCCCCACCATTCTGCCTGAGGCAAGTGAGGATAGCTCAGGAGGTGGGTGGTTGAGGGAAAAGGGATTTGGATGAGATGGAACGAGGTCTTCAGCCTCCTTCTGCCCCTAACTAGCTGTGTGACCTTGGACGTGTTACTTGACTTCTCTGGACTTTGGTTTACTTCTCAATAACCAGGGCTGATTCCTTGGGCTTGTGATGTATGCAGTCACGCAGACCTGCTCACTCTTTGAAACGCTCTGTGCCTGGTTTTGTGATCTGCTTTTATCATCTCAGAATTTCAGTTGGGAACAAGGGGCTGATTTTCATTTTGCCGTGGACCCCACAAATTATGTAGCTGGTGCTAGTGTCAACACCCACCTTCCTGGGTTGTTGTGACACCTCACTGAGTTAGTGTTGCCACCAACGTCTAACACATGGGCTCGCAACAGAAGTTAGTCGTCCTTCCCCTGATTTGGTCTTAAAGATGAAGAGAACTTCGCCAAAAGCCAAAGCCATGGGAAGGCAGTTTCAGACACAGGGGCCAACACAGGCAAAGGTATGAGAATACGGAATTACATTCAGGGCAAGGTGAATGGTCTGGGGTCAGGTAGGCGTAGCAAATGGAGGGAGAGAAACCTGGAGAGACACATTGGGGTCAGAGTGAAAGGCTTGCTTCTTTTAAGGACTTGGATCTCAGGCCTGGAGGCCTGTGAGCAGAAATCTCTGGGAAGGGAGGGGAGGTGGGTTGTACATATCAACATTCCTAGCCCACAGTTCAGCTGCGGACTGGTTCAGATCATGAGACAGGCAGTGGTTGGCGTGGGTGGGAGCCCTGCTTGGAGCCTGCCAATATGGCATGTTTGAAACGCTCACTGTTGACATAATGGGAAAATGCTGTAGGTGTCAAAGCCAGCAGTGGTGCTCGGGGACCTGGGGACTCTGGGCCTGATGAATAATGGAGCAGCCCTTCCTCCCTGGTCTTTTTTTTCCCAGCCTTTCAATAATTCATGCATTCCCCATTGGTTGAAGAGTTTCATAAAACCTCAGCTTTTTCTGAATCCTGGGGCAGTCTGAGCAAATCTGATGGCTTCATGCTTTAGGTCTTAATTAGAAACATACATACACAGAACCACATTCGGTTTTGTAAAATGTGCCTTGTATTCAATGTCAGGGAAAATGCCCGATGATGTCTTAGGGGAGGAAAGGTCCAGCCAGATCCCTTGGAAGTGGAAGTGGGAGCTGGGTGCCCTGGAAGGGATGGATTGGTTGGGAGGAGGCCCACATGGTGTGCATTCTCCAGTAGGAGGCTATATATTTTGGTGTTCCGTGCCCCATCCCCCTCCCCTCCGGTCCATGAATAGAGTTTCCTTCACTGTCCTTTTAAAGTCATACTTGGACAGAGGGCCTGCTTGGGCCAATGAAATATGAGCAAAAGTGACATGTGTCATTTCAGGTGGAAGCTTTAGGAGCCCCTGAGTGCTTTGCCATCCTATATTCCCTGCCTTTGGGATTGTGGAGACACTAGTCAAGATGAAGCTTCTGTCACTCGGAATGTCCCTCTGAAGTGATCACAAGAACTTCCTTGTTCACCTCAGATAGACACCGCACAAGCAAGAGGGGGAAAAAAGGTTGTTGTTTGAAGCCACTGGATTTGGAGAGTTCTTTTTTACTCCTACAGCATGCAGCCTAACCTGATTCATCTCTCCTTCCTCCTTCCCTTTCTTACACCTTCTAGTACCTACACCTGACTCATTCATGCAGAAGCATATGGGCGATACCTCGGCATAATGGGGAGTTGGGTTGGGGACTCCAAGTCTAAGTGGCCATCAATAAGGATGGGGGCTGAGCAGTAAGAGAGATGAAGGTACCTTCGATAGTGTTGGGATGGAGAAGATCTGAGTTTCTCAGCAGATCCAGATCGAGTTTGAAATGGGCACGACCTCAAGACATGTGGGGGTGTGTATTTGGGTGTGTCAAGGGGGTGGAGGGGAGGGAAGAGGGCCCAGTGAAGAAATCAGGGTTGCGGGAGGCAGAACTGGGTAAAGGCAAGGCAAGAACTGAGGTTGATGTAGAGTTGCCCTTATCGAAGTTTGGCTAATAGTATTAGTACCTATTACAACTAATATCAATTACATGCCACACTCTGCTAAGTGCTTTCTATGTGTTAACACATTTGGTTCTTAGAACAATCCGATGAGCTAGGACATCACTATCCCTTATTTCCAGATGAAGAAATAGAGGCTTGAAGAAGTAATTTGCCCTAGAAATGGCCAAATTATAGTGCTTAAGGGAGAATGGCATGTTCAGGCTCTATCTGTGTCAGCATCACCCATGCCGCGAGTGGGCACAGCAGCCATAATCTTGAGGGCAGCTGTCAGGGCCCAGGCATGCAGGATCTGCTCTTGGCAGGGGAATCCAGGAATGGTTTTGGGGCCACATATTCTGGGTGCCTCGGCAAATGGGGAAGGCTAGGATGACAGGACCTCTGGCTCTGAGAATATTCAGGGCTCAAGAACTACTAGACTTTAAGAAACAAGAGACTGATTCCTTGTTCTTCCTCAAGAGAGAGGCTGGGTCGGGAAATGATGCCTCCTAACTAGCTGGTTGGTGGGGAATCTAGAAGTCGGGGCTGTGAGATTGTTTCCTCACGGGCTCTTCCTTGTTCACAGACTCATTCCTAAGTTACCCGCTTTTCCTCCTGTAATTGACTTTGTTGGCGGAGGAGGTGTCTATGGGGACATTGCCTCTAAGGCACCCTTCCCCCATGCAGACCCCACCACACCCCTCCTTGCTCTGTTGTCTCTGAGTTCTGCCTGAGCAGTTTTCCATGCCCCTAGAGAAACCCCTCTCCTCTCCACAACCTACTAAAGTGCCTGGTCGGGCCCCACAGCGCGGCCTCCTGAAAACGGATTTCTTTTCTTCCGTTAGAATGTGCTCTCTAGATGCAGCAAAGTGCAAAACCTGGGAGTGCTCACGCAGCCGCTCATGTCTCTGCCGGGTGACCGAGCAAGCCGCTCGTATTCCCTCTGGCCCTTCTCCAAGCTGCGCTCCCTGTACCCTAAGACCAGCTGTTCAGCCTCTGCTCTCGTAACTTGTCCCCTTGGCAACTAGATTGTTGCTTATAAAACAGTTCCAAGGGCAGGGAACCCATCATCAAAATGAAGACTCCTCTCCATTTTGACCACTGAGAAAGTTGCAGGCTATTAAAGGAAGTGACACCAGAATGGAGGCCATAGATGGGGCTGAATGCAGGGCAGGGAAGAGAAAAGACACAGGCGGACAGGGGTGGTTTGCCGGTGGCCCTAAAAACGGCGCTCAAACAGGTCAGCACCTGGACAGCTCCCAGCAGGGCTGAGAAACCTGCTCGTTGGGGAAGGATCTTTGTAGAAGGGGCTTGCAGCCTTACAGTCCTAGAGTCCTAGACTTTTTCTGGTTTTCTGCTAAACTCTATAAAAACTCTCTGCCCTGACTCATCCCCTCGGGCCTCAGGAAGACACTGATTTCGTCTGATAAGCTAATCCATGTCTCCGACAGCATGCATTCTCATGGGCTAAGGTGTCGCATAGGTCAGGTGACATATTAGCACAGTTCAAGAACCTCCAGAGGTTGGTGCCTGAGAAGAAGAGAGACTGCAGTGGTTGTAAGCCCAGCAAACTTGTTGACAAAGCGATGTGTGTGTGTGTGTGTGTGTGTGTGTGTGTGTGTGTGTGTGTGTAAGGGGAAAAGTAGCTCAGCTCACCTATGATCCAGTCTGGTGACCGGCTGCCTCCCTGGGGCAAACAAACTTTGGGGTAGAAATTAGTGGCCTGGGAGGGGTGAACACCCAGAACAAAGGGCCCAAACCCCTGGAGGGTGAGAGGAGAAAGGGAGGCCAGGAAATGAGAACACTGTATTTTGGAACAAAGAAAGCAGGGGCAGGCTCCAGCCACCTTCTCCATTACCTGGCTCCTCCGAGGACAGAAAATAGCATCTTTAGTAACCATTTCCCAGCTTTGAAGTTAACAACAGCAGCAAAAAGCTTTGAAAGCTATGAGTGAGAGTGGTTTTCTAAGCGGGCAGCGTCTGGGAAGGAAGCCGTATGGGCCACCAGGGAGCTGGGCAGCCAGTGGCAGGGGGAGGTGGGGCGGGCAGGTGTGCAGTGTGGAACAGACCCACAGAAACCTTGAAACTGACTGTATCATTTAGGATTGTTTTGGTTACAAATGAGACAAAACTAGGAGAGGGAATTAATTGAATCATGTAACTAGCATCTGGACTGAGAGAGTGTGGGGGAAACAGGTGCTCAGAGTTAAAACTAGAACAGATACTGGGAGAAGAAATGGATATTGTTTGCCAAATCCTCGGATGCTTTGCCACATAGAGTTTAAGGAAGAATACTCTTATAATGCACCAGCCTGGTTTCCCTCTCCAGGCTGGTATAAGCACGACACTAATTTTTTTTTAATTAAGAATTTTTTTTTAATTGAAGTGAAATTCACGCAAGATAAAATTAATCGTTTTAGAGTGAACAGTCCAGTAGCATTTAGTACATTCACAATATTGTGCAACTGCCGCCTCTATCTAGTTCCAAAACATTTCATTTCCCTAAAAGGAAACCTCATCCCCATAAGCAACTGCTTGCTATTCTCCTTCTCTCCGACCCCTGGGTACTACCTGTTTGCTTTCTGTGTCTATGCAGTTTCTTATTCTGTATATTTCATACTAATGGAATCCTCCAATATAGAACCTTTGTGTCTGGCTTGTTACACTTAACACGATGTTTTCAAGGCTCATCTATATCGTAGCACATATCAGTACTTCATTGCTTTTTATGACAAATATTCCATGATATGTATCCACAATTTATTCATTCATTTATCTGCTGATGGACGTTTGAGCCCTTCCACCTTTTAGTTACTGGGAATAGTGCTATTATGAACATGTGTCCTTGTATTTTTTTTTTTTTTTTTTGAACACTCATTTTCAGTTCTATTGGGTATATATCTCGGAGTGGAATTGCTAGATCATATGGTAAGGCTATATTTAATTTTTTTAGGAACTGACAGACTGTTTTCCACGGCAGCTGAGCGGCGTTATATTCCCACCAGCAAGTTCCAATTTCTCCATGTCCTTGCCAGCACTTGTTGTTTTCCATTTTTTAATCAGCCCTCCCAGTGGGTGCGAGGTGTACGACACTGATTTTGCAGGGCAAGGAGTCTGAGGAGATGGTTACTAATAGTGAGAGTTGGGGTGGGGCATGGGCAGAGCTGGTTTCGAATCAGAGCAATGTTGCTTTCCCCTTGGCTCTGGCTCCCCTTTCAGAACAAGCAAAGGATCATCTGGGCTTAGTTCCTGGAAGTGGGACCTCCCCATCAGCACAAGTTGGCCTCTTGAAAAAACAGACCCGCCTAAAGTTTTCTGGAAGCTTCTGGAAATTTTTATTAAGAATGACACATCTCAGGAGCACCTGGGTGGCTCAGTCGTTGAGTGTCTGCCTTCAGCTTGGGTCATGATGCTGGGATCCTGGGATCGAGTCCCGCATCAGGCTCCCTGCTCAGCTGGGAGCCTGCTTCTCCCACTCCTACTCTCCCTGCTTGTGTTCCCCCCTCCCACCCCCATCAAATAAATAAATCAAATCTTTAAAAAAAGAGAAAAGAATGACACATCTCCTACCATTAGCTTGTAAAGGTCATGGATTCTGTTCCCACAAGGGGATAGAAAAGATATTCCTGTTTCCCTTGATCATTGCCATCTATTGGTAAATGTCTATTTCCTAATGGACCTCCTATCCATTTATAGGAAAAAGTTTAGCTCAGGCTGCCTTTCCCACCCATCTCCAAAACCATGATAATTGCAGGTGGCCCACTGGGGTAAGGGGACCCGTCTTCTTGCAGCTGGGGGTGACGGACTCAGGGACTCCAGTGGCTCCAGAGGCTGTATCCCCCATACCTACCCCCATATAGGTCATTTATGAACATGCCCTCTGCAGGAAGATGTGTCTGAGATCAGATCTCATCTCTGCCACTGACCAGCTAAGTGACTTGGGTCAATTACTTGATCCCTCCAAGTTTCGGTTTCATCATTTGAAAAATGGGTTGAATGCCCATAACACATACCTGGAGGGTTTGTTGGGAGAATAAAGGAGACAATGTATTCAAAATGTGCCACACGGGGGTTTGGCAAACAGTAGCAAATGTAACTGTCATTATTTAGGTCTTCATGTTCAATTATAAATCCCTATGGGAGGGTAGTGTTTCTAGAAGGTTCACAGTCCTCGGCCAAACAGTCCCAGGCACTTTCTGGGAGCAGGTGTTGGCAGCATGAGAGCACAGGAGAGGCAGGGAGGGAATCAAAGGTGGGGACTGTCTTCTGGGCACCGTTGGTGTCCCTGGCAGTGAGTAATCTGGCTGGGCCAGGACCCCGCTAGGAGAATGGGTGGAGGAAAGGTAGGGGCTACTCTGCCTGGAAGGGAAGACTGGGGATATGACCCGGGATTGAGCTACTATCTCTCCTGGTTGGGTGTCTTCTGTGTCTGTTGATGTCCCTTGATGCCAGCCATCTGTGGCCGTAGTCAGAAAGATTCTGACTCAGGTCAGGACCACCTGGTCCTTCTGTCAACCTCATAAATGCTGGTCTGTGTTGGTGGGGTGGTTAAGCAATTTTCCCACTGATAGGTCAGGACAACCTCAGAGGACAGAGATACAGTCTCTAACGCTTCCTTTATTCTCATGTGCTAGGGGGAGGGCAGAGACTCCCGGCTTTTCCCAGGAAAGGACAACCCCAAGTTCCCAGAATGTAGGAGAAACCCAGTGCCTCAGGCTTATGAGGGTTCCTGAACCTTGGCACTGTTCACATGTGGTTGGTGGGGACAGGGGCTGCCCTGTGCATTGTGGGATATTGAGCAGCATCTCTGACCTCTATACCACCAGATGCCTGTAGCTGTCCACCTCCATTTGTAATAGAATGAACTAGAGGGTCTCAGCTCATCGGGTACCACCACACCACTATAAAGCACGTAGCTGTTCTTTATTATTTAAATGAGCAAATGAACCCTCAGAAGGACTAAATGCTCTTGTCCATGCTCACTCAGTAAGTTTAAGATGGAACTGGGGTTCATTCGTTCATTCAACATGGCTGGCATTCCCTGGTGGGCTGTGGGTGGTCTGGCTGCAAAGCTGCCCATTGTGGGAGCAACATGTTTCTGGTCAACGGACTATCCTTGACTGGCTCTCCAGAGGCACGGGCGCCATTTTGGTTGGGAGGCTCAGATAATCTTCCACCCAAACCCCAGCTCCTGTATGTCATAGAAGTTTCCCAAACAGCAGTGGAAAGGAAGGAGCGTATTTCTTCTTCTTTCTGGGGTGTCCTTCATGTGCCCTGCTGTGCCCACCCCACTTGCGGCTGCTTGCCCCGTTCTGTGACTCACACTCTTTAGGCCCTGATATTATTTTTTATTTTTTTTAGACAGAGGGGGACGGGAAGGGCAGAAGAAGAGGGAGAGAGAGAGAATCCCAAGCAATGCCCCGATATTTTTTTTTCTTTTGTTGCTTTTTTCTTCATTTAAAATTTAGGCACTTATCACACAGTGCAATATTGGTTTCTGGAGTAGAATTCATGGATTCCTCATTTACCTACAACACCCAGTGCTCATCACACCAAGTGCCCCCCCTTAATACCCACCCCCCTTCTAGCCCATCCCCCACCCACCTCCCTCCAACGGTCCTCAGTTTGTTCTCCGTCATTAAGAGTCTCTCATGGCTTATTTCCCTCCTTCCCCCCCTTCCCATATGTTCATCTCTTTTATTTCTTAAATTTCACATATGAGTGAAATCATATGGTATTTGTCTTTCTCTGACTTATTCCACTCAGCATAATACATAGCCCCATCCATGTCATTGCAAATGTCAAGATTGCAACTTTTTTGATAGCTGAGCAATATTTCATCACACACACACACACACACACACGCATCTTCTTTATCCATTTATCAGTCCGTGGACATTTGGAAGGCCCTGATACTATAAGACTTGTTAACTGTAGATAAACGTAAACCCTTAAGCACACCCTGGCCCTGAAGTTCTTCCTCAAAACAGTGAGTAGATAAGCTGGAACAGCCACTGTTAACTGGGGCAGTTTTGATCCTCAGAGCACACTTGACAATGTCCGGAGACATTTTTGGTTGTCACAACTTAAGGAGGGGGTAGTTATAGGCATCTAGCAGGTAGAGGCCAGGGATGTAAGACAGGACAGTCCCCCTCAAGAAGAAATAATGAGGCCCCAAAATGTCATCGTGCCAAGCGTGAGAAATCCTGAAATAAGTAAACGGTCAGATTCATGTGCCGCTCCCAAAAGGTGAGGTAGGGCGAGGTGGGGGGGGGGGGGCGTGGCAGCTCTCACAGGAATCGGGCAGATTGCTGGGTGACCCTCCAGCCCAGGTAGCTTTGGATGGTCTGGTTGATGTCTGAAGCCCCAGCAGAATCAACAGGTCTCCGTTTTACTCTCAGGCATGTCCTGGCTTGGACAAGGAGCTACATAGTCACCCAGTTAAGGGGCACAAACCACAGCCACACCCTATGAAGGCAAAAGCCCCCGGACAGGGGCACAGAATTCTGCACAGATTCTTTTCAATCCCAGCATAGCCCAGAGATGGTGGCCGGTGGCGGGGGGACGGGAACCTTCACAGAGACACAGGAATCGCTCTGGCCTTTGGAACAAAATGACCTTCCTCACTCACAAAATGATTACTGTGTTTTCAAGCTAGTAAAATATCCTGGCATCTCCTCTCTGGCCTTTAATCTTTTCTTCAAATTTAGTTTCTTGGGTTTTGTTCTGTTTTGTTCTGTTATGGACCGTTCTTGCCACAGCAAGTGGTTGAGGGCCAGTGAATCCTGGTCAAAGGGCTTTTGGAAGAACCACCCAGAAAGATGCTCTCTCTTGGGAGAGCTTTGGTGCTGAGTGCTTCTCTCCTGAGCCCGCCCCCAGCCGGGTGATTCTCACGGACCTTCTGGAGGCTCTCTGAGATGCTTCATGGGAAGAGGCCTCACTCAGGTTTCACTGGGTCCCATGCTTGCCTGAACCAGCCATGGCCAAGTTGAATGGGATTTCTGGTATTAGCTTGTGCCGATGAGCATCTAACCTCTGGAGCCTCTAAGGACCCAGGGAGAACACATTCACCCCAAGTTGGTCCCAAAAAGGAGTCCGTTAGCAAGGTGGAACGCAGCGCTGGCCATCAGGTGGGCCACAGACACTTAGGCTTGTTTCCACAGAACTGTGAGGGAGATGCACCAGTTAAAGCCCTTGCATGCTTCTCAGGGGGAACCCTTTGCTTGTCTCTTTGATGCTGGGCTGGGCCGAGGTGGCCATCTTTTGTGTCAAATGGCCACTTCCCTGGGCCGCGGATGACTGCACCAGAAATGGGAACTTGACACCCCGACAGCCAATCCATGGGCTTGTGGAGTTGTGAGTGACCAACGATGAGGGCTGATGTGGGCTCACTCCGTGACCCCCCCAGAGTCCCTCTCCCAGGGGGAAATACCGCAGAGAACCCCTTAGGCTGTGGAGGGTCCAGGGGGCAGGGTCAGTCGAAGTTTTGAGAAAAGAGACAAGCTGAGGAAGCAGAGGTGCACCCAGAAAGTTCTATCATTCATTCATTCATATCACACTCTTGGGCTTCCATTCATATCACACTCTTGAAATGACAGCATCATAGCGGTGGAGGAAGATCAGAGGTTGCCACGTGCTCTGGAGGGGGAGGCGTGACTATAAAGGAGCAGCAGGAGTGAGAGTTTTTGTGGATAAAACACTTCTTGATCTGAATATATGCACATGGTAACACGTCATAGTGCTACGTGCACGCACACACGCGCACACGCAGCATTCAAAACCTGTTGAGCTCTGAATAAGGTCTGGAGTTTAGCGAGTAGCATTTTACTAGATCCCAGTCTCGGATTTGATAATGTACCGGTTATGTAATACGTTATCATTGAGGAAAGCTGGATGATGGATCTGTGGCAACTCTCTCCATGATTTTGCAAATTCTTTCGAGTCTTAAATTATTTCAAAGTGAAAAGTCTTAAAAAGAAAAAAAAAAAAAAAGCTGAAATGCTAACATGAGTGACAGAAAAAGGTCCAGCTCGCAGAGCTGCCCCAGATCGAGAGATTTCTAGCCCCTGGGTGGGTCGGCCCATCTGTGTTTATTACAAAGCAAGAAGCCCGAGCAGAAGACGCTCCTAGTATGTAAGTCTTTGTATGCATATTTTGTTATTTCCTTAGGTTAAAAAAAAAAAAAAAAGTCCCTTGCAGCAGAATTGCTGTGTATAAGCACATTTTTAAGACTTTCATTACTTCATGCCAAATTGCCCTCCAGAAAAATCTTAATGGATATTCCCACCCACAGTGTATGAGAGGGCTGGCTTCCCCATCTCTTGCCAAAATTGGGTTTTAATCTTTAAAGATAGCATCATCTTGGCCAAGTTGATAGATAAAACATTGTATCTTATTGTTCTTCTCTTCCAAGAATTCTAAATTATTTTCTTGGGCCAAGCTGGACCATATAATTGGCTACTTACCTGGAGGCTTGGGTTTTGCTTTTCACTAGGTCACTTTCATGAATTTGTGTTTTAACCTTATGTCCGTGACTTGATAAAGATTAGTACAGAAGGGTCATGTGAAATTTGCTACTGCATTGACTGTTTTCAAAGACCCCAGATGTTGTTGAGGACCTCATATCTTATATTGCTCAGTCTCTCTTTGATGTAATAAAATCAGACCCAAAAATTTCGTTTAGAATTCAGTGTTAGGAAAGGCTTTCATTCCCAGAGGAACACACAAGCTTCCTCTTTTCCAGCTATGAGAACCCTAGAGCTGTCACGGTCCCCCCCCCCCTTTTTTTTCCTGCTAGGAAACGCAGAACCAAGTTTAAGAATCAATGACAGCAGTTTTGTTAACTCTTGTGGGAAATATCTTTATGTTTTTATTGCCGTTAGGGTTGACCTTCAATGTTTATTTTATTATTCACTTAACGTGTTTTAGTTGCAAGCCATTCCAAATCTTGTGAAAAGAGGCAAAAGCCAAAATTTCTCAATTATGAGCTCTGGTAATCATTGCATCCCTGGTATGTTGCCCAATTCTGGCATATAACCTAGAGCTCACATAAATATTTGACGAATGAATGAATGAATGAACAAATGAGTGAAAGCCCTTGACAACAAACCAAGAACAACACTGACGATGACTGAAGAGGAATACTAGTTCCTAGTTGATCCAGATGAAAGAAAATGTTATCATGGAAAGTAGGGCTTCCAGAAGCTTGGCAGGAAAAAAAGTACCAATCGTCTCAAAAATGCTCAATCATATTTCTGGGAACACAGCTGAGAAAATGATCCTAAATGCCTTCAAAATTTTAGGAACAAAGATGTTCATCACTGAGTTGTTCAAAATCATTAAAAAAAAAAAAACTAGAAACAACCTCAAAGTCCAATCATAAGGGAATTAATAAGAAAATTATGGTGATCTGTGTAATGGAAATTGATAGTTCTTTCACATACTCAGTGCAAAGCATTCTTTATGATTTAAAGAAAAATAAGAGCAGGACAGAGAATTATATAATCCTTATCTTCCCCACAGTGTAAGGAAATACACATAGAAGAGAAGAAATAAACGAAAAATGTCATCAGTGGTTGTCTCCAGCTTGCACGACAATGGGTAGATTTCATTATTTTATCTTGACTTTTCTGTAGTTTCCAAGTTTTCAACAATAAGCATGCATTTTATAAGAGAATAGGCTTCCTTAAAAATAGAAAAGAAAAAAAAAGATACAACGCAAGTAAGCCTCATTGAAATGCATTTTGGGACCAAAAAATTTTTTTTTCTTCTCTTCCTGACAACAGTCAGTCCCCTGGAAGGCTCACCTACCTATGGTATGGGGTTTTTAAAATATATCCCCAAATTCAAGGTTGAGTTCAGTGCCTCTCCCCTTGAGTCTCTGCTGTCCTTAGTGACCTGCTTCCGATAGAAGCTGGTGGCCGTGCTGCCTTCCAAGAGTAGATTGCAAAAGGCATCACTTCTTCCTTGCCATGTCTTAGATCATTTCCTTTGTGGGGGAGCCAGCTGCCATGTTGCGAGGACATCTCGGCAAAGACAGCCCAGTGGGGAGGAACTGAGGCCTCATGGCAATGACCATGAGAATGAGCCTTCTTTGAAGCAGGTGCTCCAGGCCCAGGCAACCCTCCACTTGGTGACAGCTCTGGTCACCCTTTCACTACAACCTCATGAGAGATCCCGTGCCAGCCCACCCAGATGAGCCATTGCTGAATTCTTGACCCATAGCGAGATAATCATTTGTGTTGAGTTGCTAAGTTTGGGAGTGCTCTGATACACAGTAACAGATAACTAATACACAAGGCAACTGTTAGCTCTGTGGCAAGAGTGCATATGTGTATGCATGAAAACCTTGTGACTCGGTTAAAAATTAGCAGTCACTGTTTCTTCTTTATTTTTTTTTAAAGATTTTTATTTAATTAAATAATTTATTTATCAGAGAGAGCACAAGCACAAGCAAGGGGAAAGGCAGGCAGGTAGAGGGAGAAGCAGGCTCCCCACCGAGCAAGGAGCCCGACGAGGGACTCGATCTCAGGATCCTGGGATCATGACCTAGGCTGAGCGCAGATGCTCAACCGATTGAACCACCCAAGCATCCCTGCTTCTTCTGTTTTGCAGTGTATTTTGACAATGTATATCAAAAACCCTAAAATGGTTTATAGCCACTGACCAAGAATCCAACATTTTGGAATTTATTCTAAGGGCAGGAAAACCTCCTGTAAGGATGCAATTCACAAGAGCAGGGAATTTTGTTGGCTTGACTTACTGCTGTATCCCCAACACCGAGGACAGTACACGGTACCTAGTAGCGGCTCAGAACATATATATTTTTTGAATGAATGAATGAAATAATTGGTCAAGTGTGTGAAGATATAAAGATTAGAATATTTATTACAGTGTCGTTTATGATAGTAAAAAAAAAAATTGAGAACCACTTAAATGTTAGGACATGCAAACCAAAAGAAAAGATGATTTAGGATGAATTATAACCTGTACAAAAGGGAATATTATGCAGCCATTAAGAATATTTGGAAAGACCTGGGGTGCCTGGGTGGCTCAGTGGGTTAAAGCCTCTGCCTTTGGCTCAGGTCATGATCCCAGGATCCTGGGATCAAGCCCCACATCGGGCTCTTTGCTCCGCAGGGAGTCTGCTTCCTCCCCTCCCTCTCTGCCCGCCTCTCTGCCTACTTGTGATCTTTGTCTGTCAAATAAATAAATAAAATCTTTTTTTTTTTTTAAAAAAAAAGAATATTTGGAAAGACCTGTATTTTGTAGTGGAATCTTAGTTGATGTCCACTGAATGACCTATTAGATTAACCAACATTTTTTCCACTTCAAAAAACTAATTAAAAAAATTTTTTTAAATAAAAAAAACTAATTAATTCCCATCACATGCTGAGTATTTTCTTTCCTCCCAATTCCTATTTTCTCAAACTTCTGTGCAATTTTTTTTCCCACTGTGACTTGTCACGAGTCAATTTATTCTCCCAACTTTTGATGTCTGCCCTATTGTTTTGTGGTTAATTTAAACAAACCACACATAAGCTGATAAAACACAAGTGCAGCTAATAGAATTATTTTAATAAACAAAATAGAATGTTGAAGAAAGATAATAAACATGAGTTTTTAAAAAATGGCTCTCGCGCTACTCGTGGGCAAGGTAACTCCAGAAGACTAGAAAATATTGAAAAAAATCTAGGACTTTGCCGTCGGGTGGCTTGGTGACTATTTTGCTTTTCTTTAAATAAACTCAAATTGGAAAATTTAAGTCAAGCATATGGGTGTAGTTTATGCAAGAAAGAAACCCCACACTTAGAAGTCAACTTTTCTGAATGGTTGTGCATTTATAAGCTTTAAGTTACAATAGCGTGCGTAAAGGGCGTGCATGTCAGCGCCTGCGATTCCTGCTCTGGATGGCGGGCTTCGAGTTCCAGCGGCGTCTGAGAAGAGGGCTTCGCTGTCCTTCCATGAAAAAGGCAACACAGTAATAATATTTGAATGAAGTGAGCAAGTTAGCAAGCCCTTTAAGTATGACAGTGGTTATCATGGGAGAGTGGGGGTTTCTTTACCTTATCTGTATTAGCTACAAGAATTAGGTGTTATTTTTATACATTCTCTAAAAAGTAAAGGCATTCCCATGGCATTCTGCCCAACTGAGCTTTTCCTCCCCAGGCTGCCCACTGCCAGTGAAATCAGCTGTGACTTTGACACATTCGCTAGCCAGCTTTTAACTCTGCCCAGACTCCCTGGGATTCCCCTGCACTCAGAGTTCCAACCGTTTTTGCCCCCCAGGGAGGGGAGTCTTCACGCCAGGGCTGTCCCGTGGTGGGTGGGTGAGCCCCCCAGGCCGGCCAGCCCTCCCCCCGGCTTGCTTCCTCTTCTGGGGCCTCTCCAGGCGAGTTAGCCTGGTGGGGGCGGCTGCGAAGGTACCTGCCAGGTTCTGAGAACGGCAGTGCTATATTTTCCACTCACCACCCACACCCAGGCAGCTCAGAGGAAAAAAAAAAGTGGGGGGGGGGGGAGAAAAAAAGTTAGGGAAAGAGGGGAAAGTGGGAGAGAGGCTTCTAGAAACAGCTACAGAAGGGCATCTCTAGTCTCTTAGGCACCAGAGTAAGCCGAGAGAAAGACTCCCCCTTGATGACAGGATGGGCTTTGAAGAAAGCCATTAGGGGCAGATGGGCCCAGGAAGGCTCTGCACCCCCCACCCAGGGGCCTGAGCACAACAAGGCCAGAGACCTGGTGCCCAGCCTCTCGGCATTGGTTAGGGCTTATGTCACCAGAAGCCAGTTATTAACTTGGGCCTCATTTATTAACTTGGGCCTGTAAGTTCCCATCTTACAGATGGGAACAATGACTTCTCTGCAGAGGTGCCACAAGGATTGCATGACATGATTCTGCTAACATTGCTCAGAGGGCTTCCGGTAGGAGTTAATTCTTCCCTTCCACCTGTTTGCTGGTTTCTGTGTGCTTGTGACCTCCCCTTTCCTTCTCAACCTCTGTCACTGCCCTCCTCCTCCAGGAAGGCCCTGGCACTGCTCGCGTCTCCCATCTGGCAGTCGGCTCGGTTTGTCTGGTGTGGCTCACCCTGGAGACTGTTCTTTAACCTCTCTGGACTTCCTTTCCTTTCTGTAAAATGGGCACAGCACATAGGACCTGCGCCCTGTGGTCGCCCTGGGCTTTTAAAGAAATGCATGCACAGTGGGGCGCCTGGGTGGCTCAGTTGGTTAAACGACTGCCTTCAGCTCAGGTCATGATCCTGGAGTCCTTGGATCGAGTCCCACATCAGGCTCCCAGCTCCATGGGGAGTCTGCTTCTCCCTCTGACCTCCCTTCTCATGCTCTCTCACTCTCTCTCTCAAATAAATAAAATTAAAAAAGAAAAGAAAAGAAATGCATGTACAGTAGTAACAGGAAGAGTGCCTGGCGTACATGTGATGCCGGCTCAGTGTGCGCGAGGGCGTATGTGCGTGTACGTGCGCGTGCTTGGTGTGTGTGCGCACGCGTGTTTCTAATCTGCGTTTTTTGTTGTTGTTGTTGTTGATGTTTTTTGCCATTTTCACCTGTTTCTGTTGAGTCCTGGAGCCCACTGCCAGCTCTTTCATTTCTTCAGATCCCTATCGTAACTTTCCCCTCTTATGCCTAGAATAGACCTCTCTGCAATATATTTATTGAATTAGCTTTTTACAAAAAGAATCTTGGAGAGACATCCAGTTCTGCTTTCTTGGAGCCAGAAATGCTTCTTGCACATTCCCTGCAGGCACAGCCTTGCTCCCTGCGATGCGCACTCTCGGGGGACAGAGGGTGAAAACAGATGGCCTTTGCTTTGCCCATGTGCACTAGCATTTTAGCTGAACTGTAATTCACCACCACCCACCACCCACGCCCCCCCCACAGGGCGCTCAGTGGGTCGGAGAAAAAGCTCAGGGCTTGGACCACTCACTCCAGTGCCTCTGTCGGCAGCCTTTGCCTCCAGCTGCCAGGCCGATGGACAGACTCCCAACATGGGTTTCCTGGGCGTGAGCTCGTGAAAAGTTTTGGAAAGCTGATTTTTAAGTAGCACGCGGCATGTGCGCGCGCGTGTATGTACATCTCGTCTCCTTAATTAGTTGCTGGATACCACGGCCAAACACAGCAATGGTTTGCTAGACCAGGAGCAGTCTTGGGTCCATTCATTTATTCACTCCTTCAGTGCACACTGTTCCGAGCCTCCACTCTGTGCCAAGCTGCACCCTCCGTGCTGGGATCCAGCAGCGGACACAGTGGATATACCTGTCCCTCTCACAGAGCTTACATTCTGATGGGCTGGGACCCACACACAGCCAGATACACAGGCCGGCCCTTTTCGGAGCTCACCTCCAAAGCACTCAGCCCCTGTGCCTCGATCCAGATGGCATGAGCCTGCTAGGCCATGGGAAGGTTGGGGTTTTGTGTTAAAGGTGATGGGAAGACATTGGAGGGCTTGAACCAGGGAAGGTATTTGCTGGGACCAGGTCACCCTGAGGGCTGTGCAGAGAGGGTCATGGGGGATCGAGGGTTACCTCAAGGAGATCACGGAGAGAACAGAGCATGTGGAGAGTATGTTCTAGAACAGGGCTTTCCATGGCAGCGCCACTAACACTTTGGGCCGATCTCTCTGTTTGGGTGCGGGGGGCCCTGTCTCATGCATCACCGCATTCTTGGCCTTTGAGCTTTACCTTCTACACGCCGGTAGCACCTCCCTCCAGCTGTGACAACCAAAAATGTCTTTGGATATTGCAAAACTGTCCTCTTCCCGTGGAGAACCATGGCTGTCCAGGAGAACCTACAAGACTTGTTGATGGGTTGAAGAGAAGTGGGCAGGTATAGACATGGGATGTGAGGCCAGTAGTGGATGGGGGACTGGTTTTGACCATCCCACTCTGGGCTACAAACTGTATTACTCCCCAGAAGAGCAAATGCAAGCACAGCCCAGCATGACCCCTGATTTCAAAAAGGAAGCTGGTAAGGCCAGCAATCAAATATTCCCACAAAGAAGTATAAAATGGCAGCATGGTAAGTACAATAAAGAAGGGATGTAGACACTAAGCAAGTGCATGAGGGGTTGGAAGGAGAATATACTAGCCTGGGAGGAAAGAGGAGGCTTCTGCAAGAATGAATAATTCAGGGTAAGGTGGCATTAACTGGGCTCAGAGAAAAATGTTTCAGGCAGAGGGCACAGCAGGTGCAAAGGTCCTGTGGTTGGAAACATCACAGCTGGTTTGAGGAATTGAAGGAAAGCCAGAGAGTCAAGAGAATGTGGGGCTAGATGGGGGCAGATGATGCCAGGCAGGGGGAGAGTTTGCACAGGGCTCACAGCTGTGTTAGGGGGCTTGGTCTTTCTCAAGGGCAGTGGGAAGTCCTTGGAGTGTTTGATGTGGCAGCATAGGGCTTCCCTCTGCCCGCAGGGAGGAGGCAGACCGGAGAGGCTGAGCGAAGCTGTGGACAGGAGGCTCCTGCTGGAGTCAGGGTGAGCCCTGGGCAGGGACTTGGACCCAAGAGGGTGGGTGTCACTGTGTGGTGCGTGGGGGAGGCGTAGGTGCAGAAAGATGGACGTGAGCAGGTCTTGCTGAAGCTGGGATCCTACGACTGAAGTGCCTATTCCAGGCTTGACCCTGCGTTTCCTACAATGTATCCTAGCCACAAGCCTGCCCCTCTGGGAGCTCCCACTCAACAGCCACATGAGGAGGCGCTGCCCAAAGTTTTGGGGCAGGGACAAGTAGGTAGGACCCAGGCTTGAATTCCTCCATGTGTTAGACACGGACCCACCTTCCTTCAACAGGCGCTCAGCGCGCAGCTGCCTGGGGCCAGGTGTGGAGCTCCCGGGCCACCGTCGAGCCTTCTGGGGCTATCCCCGGAGCTCATCATACTCCAGGGACCTTCTTGCCGCCCCCAGAACCGCCCGGGGGCGGGGGAGGTGGCTGGGCCACTGCCAGGGAGCACAGTTGTCCCCGTGGGGGCCACAAGCTGAGCCCTGGCAGCGCTCCCCCATCTCCCTCCTCCGCAGCTCAGCTGCTCCTCGCCCTGAATACTGGGTTCCCGTTTACAGAGCAGCGCCCCTCCAGGCCTGCCGGGTGGGAGGTGCCCACACGTCTGCAGGCAGCTCTGGCCCCGGACTCCGAGGTTGGCTCCATACTTGCTTCCGACCAGAATCCCCTAATCAGCTGATTCATGGCCCCTTTCTCAAAAAGGACTAAAAGAGAGAAAGCCCTCAAGGCCATTCTCCTGCCCTTGGACCACCCCGGGCTCAGTCTCAGCAAAACCCAGGGCTGTGGCCTCCCTCCCACAGCTCCCACTTCCTTCATGGGACACTCTAACGCTTCCCTGGGACTCAGTCCTCCCCACTGTGGCCCACTGGGGCAGGTGCCATCCTCATTTCCTTATACAGATGGGGAAACTGAGGCATGGAGAGGTCCAGATCACTCACCCTGCTCGAAGGGAGATGCCAGGCAGCGTGGCTGCAGATGTCGGCCCAAGTGGCCACTTAGGCTGCCCCTCTAGAGTCGGATGCAAAAGGGGGAGAGGCAGGGGTGCAGCGTCAGCAGATGCGAATGGGGCTTGACACGCAGATCTAGGCACGGGGAGAAGGTTGTAAGGGCAGGAACCACGTCAAGCTGAATGAGCCTCTGAGCTGACTTGCTGACTGGCTGCCCGCCCAGCCGGAGACTCCCTGGTGTCCCAAGTACCAGGTGCGGGGAGTGGGGTGAGGCGGGGTGAGGGGTGATCCTCTAGGACAGGTTCTGCAGTCCTGCCAGGTCCCCCTGCTGCCCACTCAGGCCGTCCCCTAGGCTCCTTGGGGCTGGGGGTTCTGGCCTCCTCGATCCTGTGGGGCCGCTGGGGTCACCCCGCACGGGTACCTCACGGTGGGCTGCTCGGACCCCGTGGGTCACCGGCTGCTGCTGAGGACGCCGCGCATCGCATGGAGACCCAGGGGGCGTTGCGGTCAAGGGAATGCGAGACAACACTGTGCTGAACCAGATGCACGGGCGCTAAGGTAGCCCCCCCGGGGGAAGCCGAGGGCATCCTCTCTGCCCCCCGCCATCCTGCGAGGCCATGTGAGCACGAGGCAGGAGCTGCATGGATGTGTACAAGTGACCAGCCCAGGGGCCAGCCACCGCACACTCACTGCCCCGAGGGCCCCTTATTCATCCTCAGTAATGGTCCCACCCGTGCTCCCACTGGCAGCCCAAAGCCGCTTAACTGTGGGAGGTCCAGGTGAGAGCAGGGGCAGGCCGGGGCGGGGACCGTAAACCCAGTGGACGGGAGCACTCAGGACCCCACTCAGTGAGCTGGGAGTGAGGTCTGGAGGAAAGAGAACCAGGACAAGCCAGTGTGGATACACTGGGAGGGGACATGGAGGCAGCTGCGGGACAAAGCAAGCCATGAGCCAGCGGGGAGGGCAGCCCCCTAGAAGGTGGCGGGAAGCGAGCAAAGGCGAACTTTGCCAAGGCTGACCCTCAGCTTTTAGATGTAGGGTTATGGGGGCTCTCTCTTTTTTTTTTTTTCTCACTCTCTCTTTTTTTAAAGATTGATTTATTTTTCAGCTAACATCTTTTTTGTTTTGTTTTTAAAGTCAATTAATTCACATATAGAGTATTAGTTTCCGAGGTAGAGGTCAGTGATTCATCAGTTGCATATAACGCCCAGTGCTCCCTCCATCACATGGCCTCCTTAATGCCCGTCAACCGGTTACCCCGTCCCCCTCCCACTTCCCCTCCAGCACTCCCCTAGTTTGTTTCCTGTGATTAAGAGTCTCTGATGGTTTGCCTCGCTCTCTGATTTTGCCTTATTTTTCCTTCCCTCCCCCTATGTTCATCTGTTTTGTTTCTTAAATTCCACATCTGAGTGAAATTTGTTTATTTGTCTCTCTGACTTATTTCGCTCAACATAATACCCTCTGGTTTCATCCATGTTGTTGCAAATGGCAAGGTTTCATTCTTTTTCGTGGCTGCATAGTATTCCATTGTGAGTGTGTGTACACCAACACGCACACACACACCCCACCTCTTCTTTATCCATTCATTTGTTGATGGGACATCTGGGTTCTTTCCATATTTTGGCTATTGCGGATATTTATGTTAAAGCTGGGGAGAGAGCATGGAGAGAGGCAGAGGGAAAGGGCGAGAATCTCAAGCAGATTCCCTGCTGTGCACAGAGCCTGGTGTGGGGCTTGATCTCATGACCAGGAGAGGAGATCATGACCTGAGCTGAGATCAAGAGCTCGATGTTCAACCAGCAGAGCCACCCGGGTGCCCCAGCTTTTATTCTCTTTTGAGGCTTAGAGTGTTGAGTGTTAGGACTCTGGATGTTTTGGGATATTCCCTACCTATTTCACATTCAAAAATTACTCCCCGTTTTTCACCTATGAATAAAGTAAATCCAGAATGAAGGCTGTTGGTGCCAAGAGCAGCGGCCGTCCCGAAGCCGGGTGCACAGCGTGGCCGACAGGATGGACAACGCCCTTGTCAGTTGCTGTGTGTCCCCCACCATTTGGGAGTGAAGAGCGGAAAGTCCCAGCAGGCAGGGGGGCCTCCGCCAGGTGTCCTGCTCCCTTCCCCAGCACATTCCTGGCACCTGTGTCCACCTCCCAGCCCCCAGCAGGCTGGGGTTGATCCGTGCCAAGGGCTGATCCGTGAACGAGGGAGTGATCTGCTGCTCCTTTATCCCAGTGACTGCTGGGGTCTCAAGTCAAAGCACAAAGCATTTTAAGAAAGTCCAGCATGAACTTAAACGGAGAGGCCTGCATGGACAGGAGAAGGCCCGGGGTGGAATTCTGGCTGCACATGGGCTGAACCATAACTGTGAAGCCACAAAGGGACCAGGCAAATGAGACTGAGGACGCTGAGGAATGGTCATTATATTTATTCGTACACACTTGCTTCCAAACTACAATGAATGTATCTAACAAAGCATATCATGCAAACAAAGATCAGAGGTTATACAAATTGAGGAAAGCGGCAGTAGTAACTTACACATCCATCTTGCCTGCTTTAAACCAGATGTTGCTGGACAGTTGAATGGCCTCTACATTTTGTCAGAAGGTGATTATACAGAAGGAAAAAACCTCAACCTCTGTCTCTTCATCTTCCTCCTCCATACAGATTTGGGGTCTTATATGATGTTTTCCAATGAATGATTTAAACATGACCTGTTCTTCTCTCTCTCTCTCTCTCTCTCTCTCTCTCTCTCACACACACACACACACACACACACACTCACACTCCCTCTCTCTCTCTCTTTCATGGGGCAAAAGCAATGATTTCAAATGTCTCTGACCATCTATAAAGGATACTCTGAAAGACCCTGCTAGAAGGGATAGGAGGTGAATTTTCAGACCATTTACACTCAAAAGCGTAACTGCCTTCACGGATGATTTTGAATCGTTCACTAATCCCCTTAAGGATCCCATTCTTCCAGGAAGAATATCAACAAAAATCTATGAACAATCACAAGAATAAATACTCCTAAAGTTAAGCAGAGGAGACAAAGACACGGTTATTTAACCAGAAAATGCAAAGCCACCTTTTGTTTTATTTTAGAAAAAAAAAAAAAAGTTCCTATAAAGTAGACTGGAGAGTTTCTGAAAAGTAGGGTTCTGTCTACTCACGAAAGAGAGAATTCGGAGACAGAGGCCCTTGGGAGTGTTTGTTGCCGCCTCTTCTTTCTCGGGGATATTGAAGTATAAATGAATTGCCTAGTGGACAAAATCCTTCTAGGGCACCTCTGAATTTTCACTGAATGTGAGCCTTGCACACTTGTGGGGACTAGAGACAGAGCCGAGGATGCGCCCAGTCCCCAAACCAAAAGGTGGTCACAGACCCTCACAGAGCAGAGAAAGAGATTCCAGGACCCCAGGGGAATGTTATCCTAGGGCTGCTTCTGGAAGGGGGCAATAAAACCATCATTCCTATAGTCCAAAGGTTTCCAGACCTTAGGTGGCTATCCTCAGTGTGCATCAAAAATATGGAGGGCATCAGTCTGCCAACACATTCCATCTGAATTTCCAGCTGTCCTGATCTGGACATCATATGCCACTGGCATGGGAAAATCCTGCAGTGGGAGTACAGGTCAGGGGTGCTCTAGCTGACCCCAGCTGAGTCCTCCTCCAGGCCCCATAGGATTGGAATCTTATCAAATTGTCAGTAGTTTTGTTTTAAAAACTTATTTTAAAAGAAGAATTGAGTTATTAAAGTTCTCTATAAAAAAGTACAAATAGCCCAGTATACTGTTGTTCTATTAGAATTAACTAATTTCTTCCTTAAGTTTTAAAAAAAAGTCTTTGGAACTTGTGGGCCTTAATGTAGGGTCCTTGTAAGGCTGTTTGACGACTGATTTGACCTCCACAATTACCACCTGACTCCTGATCACAGATCAGAGGCATGGGGTCCTAGTCACACGTGATTTTAACCCTCCCAAAGAGTCCCTGACATTAGAAAATTAACAGGATTGTGGCTGACACCATTTCTAGATGCCTTCACTCACTGTAGCTCAGGTAAACTTTCCCAAGTTTCTGCATCTTCCTTAGCAGAAATATAAAATACATAGCATTCCCTAGATGTTGTCTCATCGGCCTCAATGAGAAATGACAGACATGTTTACAGTCTGGTGTATTCCATGAGATGTAATCCAAACAACTCAAGGAAAAGGTTTCCAAAAATAGTTTCGCACCTGTCACATTAGCGTGTGGTCACTAAGAACCAGAGTGCCCTTTCCCATCACTGGTACTAACCGTCCTGGCCCCGTTGCTCCTGTAACTCTTAACGACTGACCATCACCATCATCCTTTGGTCCCCGGCCACCTCCTTCCTGCTGATGACTAGTGTGCTAGTCACGGGGGTGTGGGGGGATCAGGCACTCCCGCCCCGATGGGCTTAAAGAGACAGGAAATGGTGTGATATGCACACACAAGAAACAGGTGACTTCGTAAAGTGAGAAAGTGACTGTCAGTTGGTGTTGCCTTTCAGAGGCATTTAAAAATACCAGACTCTCACTTTCCCTCCCTCTTCAATCCTGAGAACATGAGTCCCAGCAAAAAGTGAGATGTCTCCCGCTAAGGGCAATCAGGTGGGGACAGGAGTGTTCCTTCGTTTTGCCCCTTTTCCCTCCATCCCCTGTCCTTCTAGGCAGGATGCAGCGGCGGAAGCCGGGTGGGGACCTCCTGTCTCCCAGGGCGAGCCGAATGGTCTGGCCCTGCCCAGAGCCACCTCGAGGCAGGCAGGGCCAGCAGCTTCCTGTGGCTGCTGTGGACGCGACCGGCATTCAGGGGATGCTTTCTGAGGATCAGACTGTGTCCCTGGCAACGACGAACCTGTGCTCGGGGACCAGCAGGAGGTAGCGATCGAATGCACCATCAACCCACAACACAAAGCCACTGGAAATGGCAGCAGCTTTCTTCCCGAGATGGCCTCTCCTTGCACAGCCTCCTGCCGCCCACCTCTCACAAGCATCGTTCAGATACACTCAGTCCCTGCTCTTCTCTTCTCTAAATGCCATACGGACCTCAGCCTCCACTGACCTCCCCCCTCTCTGCACGTCAGCGGTGGCTCTCCGGGTCCACACCTCGCTCTGCTGAGGACAGCAGCTCAGACAGGCGCCCCACCGTCCTTGGCTGGTTGTGTCAACTGTAGTCTTTCATCACCTGGCAACTGGCCCCATCAAGTCAAGTTTCTGAAGCGTCTAATGCTCCAATTTTCTGCCAGAATTCCTGATAAGAGAGCCTGACACATCTCCTAAGACCAGACGGATGGGGATTCTGCCTTCGCTGGCACCAGCTCACGGGGATCAAAGAGAAACAGAGGGGCTGGAGAGCAGCCATCATCGCCTTTTGAATGAATGAACTGTCTTTAGGGAGCCTCCCATTCACCTCCGAGGGCTACACCCGGCCGCACACTCCAGAAACTTCCATCGAAACCAAGCATCCAGCGTCTTTAGACAAGGTGCCAAGAGACAGGGGTTGCTGGCCCACTGGCCTGCAGCCTCAGAGCCCACGTCTGCTCTGAGTCAGACACCGTCCAAGGGAAAAGAAGGCAAGGCGACACGAATGGCCCCTCAGAGTCACGGGCCGAGAGGTCTGGCGGGGAAGCCGACTGTGCTAGGTTCTGCCCAGGGTCCTGGACCTCCACAGGCCCCACGATACAGGCAACGCTCGGGACCTGAACTCCAAGAGCTCAAGGGCTCTCCTCACGCCAGCTGCCAGCTTCCCTGCGTTTCCACACGAGGCCGCCACATGGGACGACACCATAGAACCACAGAGATCGCTGCTTTTATAAGCTGGTCTAAGGCTGGTCGCGGTCACCCACACGGTTCCTTCTTTCAGAAATCACGGTCTGGGGCTGCTCAGACCCTTAACACATTAGCCTTTATCTGGATTCGGTACCAAGCCATGCAGCAGTCAGGGCACATCACGGTGACCCATCGGTAGGCCCTGAGGTTTCGGTCACCCCGAAGTTTGGCCTCAAGCCTCCTGTTCCCACGCGGGGTGCCGGGGGCGGGGGGCAGCCAGGTTTTCTTTTAAAACTCTGCCACACATTCTGAAAGAACAGAAGCCAGCTGAGATGCTGAATACATTTCCTGGAGAATTATGAATAATTTGGAAACATTTTGGCTGGGTGAGGGAAAGCCTGAGACTGTTGTGGGCTCAGAAACAAGCAGGTGGCCTGGGGCTCGGGAGCCAGCGCCCCCGAACCCCTCATGTGTTCCTTTCTGAAACCTTCCTCGCTGCCTGGGGCTTGGCTGGGAGCCCGTCCCGCTGCTGCTCCATCCTGGGGCAGGGTGACCGGCTGTTTTGCTTCTAAGGCTCATTCTATACACTGGCCCCTTTTCTACCCAACCGATGGAGGTGTGCCTGGCGAGGCAGTGTCCCCCAGATGTGCACTGGCCAGCAGGACTGCAGCTCTGGGTACGCTGGGGCCCTTTTTGGGTTCTGACGTCTACAGCCCATAAAAGAGGGCAGAGGAAGTGGCTCCTTCCGGGGCTGACACACTGTCTACCACACCTCTTCCTCCAATCAAGGGTTCCCAGGACAGACCAGGCCCGTCAATCTCAAAGACCGTCCCGTGGTCGTGTGTCACATGAATTTTAGGCAAACGGCCAGAGAGTAGAAATGAGGAGGTGCGAGCTGGGAGACGCGTTTGGGGGTCAACGGGAAAGAGAGCAGCGCCGTAAGACCTGGTCACTGCTTCCGTGTTGGATGCTCTTGCTGTCGCAGGAGGCCGGCTTCTCCGAGGGCCTTGCATTAGCACGGTGTCTCACCGCAGAGGTGCTCATCACAAGACTGGGAAGCCTGGTTCTAGCAACAGGTAGAAGAAAAATCTGCAGCTTCTGAAGAATCTGCGGATAGTGCTGGGGGTGGCTGGGCCCAGGGGGACTGTTGGGACTGGACAGTCGTCTCGTGAAGCGTGTGTGCGCGGGAGCAAAGGGCAGATCGTTCCGGGGGCAGCAGGATGGACAGCGCGCTTCCGGTGTGTCCGCACACGCACGCAGCAGCAGGGCCGTCTTCCTGTCGTCCCTCCAACCCCGAGTCACTAACAGTAACAGGGGCTGGAACGGAAAAACCAAACGGAGTCCGGCCGGGGACTGTGACAACGACATCACGCCTGCACAGACGTACTAGGTAGACTGGAGTCAAACGCTTCCTGATGTCCCCAAGAGGAAGAGTGGCATAGGAGTGGAAAATGGCGCTGGGGAGCGAGGAGAGAATGTCATCTCGGAAATAATCCCCGAAAACAAAAACTTTTGTTTGCAGGTAGAATCAAATATTTATATATATATTTATATATATATATATATGTATGTATATAAGCCTAATTGATCATGTAAAATAGCCATTCATTTCAAAATTAGATCTACGATAAAAAATTAATATATCCGATATAGGGCCAGTGTGCGGGGTACGTGAGGAGTGGGGGCGGGCGGAGGGGAAGCACGCGCAGCTAGGAATTAAGCGAAAACTTAATCATAAAAGCAGATTAGAAACAAGAGCCTTCACAAATATAGCACAATTGTGTCTTATAAAATTATTATAATACTCTCTTTATACTTGGTACGATTATATCAATAATATAGATTCACTTGTTATTAAGGTTTCTTAGAAACATGCAAAATTCATTGCATGATGCATCTGCAAAACATATTAAAATCCTTCTAGCATTAAGACATCTTCGAGCTGATATGCACCCAGGTTTTCCTGACTCTACAGCTTCAGGTGTGTCATTCAACATGAACCGGACGTAGGGGACCAAACTGTATTGGTTTTCATCCCTTAGCGGAGGTCAAGGGCTGGGGATGGGAGGAAGATTGATCCATGGAGACTTATGCTCTAGTCAACACTCTGTTAAGTTACTGTACACCGTACTCGCGTGGACGACACCGCAGCCTAGTAAATAAATAAGTACAAAAGGGGTGGGGTGGGGCGTCCGTATCAGCTTCTGAGGACGTAGGTAGCAAAATACTGGTTGAGGGGTGGGGGTTGGCTAACAACTCTCGCGATAGTGGTATGATTGCTGATGGCACCCTGGATCGCAGAGTAATCTCCCAGAGATTAAAATGAACACACACACACACACACAGACACACTGGTTTGTCCTTGATCTGAAATGATTTCACATGCTCTTTTAGCAAAGTCTTTAGAAGATTTGGCCTCTTAAAAAGAAATGCAAGTATCAAGATAATTTATCAACCAAACAGGGGAGCTGAAAGGTTCACCCGACGCTCATCTGAGGTTCATTCTCTTTCCTTCTGAAGACCAGTAATCACTGGACCGTGACTGGGTGAAGACTGTCCACCCCTGGTAACACTGAGCTTGCGAATGACTCATGGGCGGGGGCATGATTCATCTCGGCCTCTCGAATTCTAGGGACTGTTTCCACTGAGGCAGAGAAAAGAAGCAGCGGGTATTTCAAAGCCTCCCCCACCCCCACCCCCAATCCCACCTGGCTCACATTCTGGGCTCCCCCGTTCTTTCGTTCCAAAGACGTCTCAGGTGGAGAGTCACTGGCCCCGGGACAGGTTCATTTTAACATCTCTGGTTGGGGGGACCCCAAGGGTGGAAATCGACAGAGGGGCAAGGAAAAATATATCAAATCGTACCAAAAAAAGGTGGGGGGAGAGCTTGTTTGCTTTCTAGGAAGGGTTAACCTACAGCCAGACAGGACTTTGACGTAAGTAAACTGGACACTATACATTATACCATCTTCCACTAAGATAATGTTCTTGGTTGTAAGAGAGAGACCCTGAACAGTTACTCACATTTGGACTAATAACCCTAAAATTTTCAGGCCCCCCTCCCCTCAATCTGGAACAAGAGAAAAGGCCATGGCCTTAAAATTTTAGGGTTAAGGATTCATTTCCCACCGTGGGGGGGCCTGGGGGCCGGGGAGGCGTTGGTTCTCGGCGGCGGGTTTCATACTGCGCTCTGTAAGATGGGGTGCACAAACTGAGGGTTGACATACGAGAACCCTTCGAAATCAGACTGGTCTATGTTCGCAATGACCAGCTGATCGGGCGGGGTCAAGACAGGCTGGCCTCGCGTGAAGAACTTGTCGAAGTTTTCTGCGCCTTTGCCACACTGTGGAGAAGAGAGAAAAAGTAGGACAGGTCAGTCATTATTGCAAAGCACAGGGGGTGGCTCTCTGAGAGGGACGAGCGTGGCCCGGGGGGCACTGGGACTGGACGAGGCAGGAAGAATTCTGGAGAACCTGCACACCTACTGGGTTCCAAAGCCAGCCACAGCAAACAATCAACGCAGAGTCACTGGGCTGTAAACCTTCGATTACCCTCGGAACCGAACCCCTCCAGGGAAAGGCACTGCTGATAGTAAAGGTAGCAGCAAGGACACGGCCCGTTTTATTTCACTTCCACTTCAGAGAGCAGAGCGGGCTGTGAGCGTGATGCCACCCGCAAGGGGCCACGAGTCACAGTCCACGCTGAAAGGCCAGGATTTCGGGCGGGAATGCAGACAGCGACCTCTGAGCCAAGAGGCTGAGATTTCTGTCCCACACGTGGTTCTTTGCAACCACAATTGTACTAAAGTAAGAGCTGTGTTATTCATGCAACTGGAAAGTTCTAAAAACCGCAGGCCCCAGTCTTCAACCAGGACTGAGGCAGGGGTGGTGGCAAGGTTGGGACATTCGCCCTGGGGCCCAGCTGGGCTTCAGCGTATCTAGATCTATCGGGTCAACTGCAGGTTGATACGGAGTTCCTTCACAGGTGGTCTCGGGCCGGAGGGGTTTTGCTTGGGTGCCCTGAGCAGGGAGAGCAGAGTCTCCTCTCTGCCTTGGCGATTCCTTTCCTCCAGGGTCCACTGGGGCACTCAACCCAGACAGGGCTGCAGGTACTGCCTGCAAATCAGACCCCAAATCGGGGGAAGGGGTGTCTTCACTTTCTCAGCCGCTCAGGAGGGTTGTGGCACGGTGACATCCCCGGGACCCCAAGATGACTCTGAGACACGGGCAATACCAATCACGGCATTGCCCATGTTGCAAATGACCACCCTCCTACCTGCTGGTACCACGGGCAACAGGAATCATTTCTGAGTTAGCACAGTTTTACACTAACCAGGCATCCCTGCATCCTCAACAGAGGACAGCTCTAGTTACACTGTGAAGGGGGGAGCAGGGAGAGGGGGGCATCCCACTCCCGCGAGTGTAGAGCGGCCAGAAGAGCCACGCCCCCTCCCTGGGCTGCCATGGAGGTTAAGGGCACAGTGTTTCGCGAGGACCCCAGCATGCGGTGAGAGCGCAAGGGTTGCTGTTATTTTTGTAAGGCCGGTTTAGTCTCACAGACCGAATTCCCACTTCTTCTTCTACATCTTCCCCATCTTCTAGAAGGTTTCCTTGAGAATCTAGCTTCCTTAGGCTTTGTCCACCCCGCTCCTGAGGCACGTTATGAGTTCAAATGAGGTCTTTCACAACGGACGGTTTTCCTTTCGGAGGGTGTTTTCGTATTCACGAGTGACCACCCATTCCGAACCGGGGAGATTCCACACCAGGGGACTGTATGGGGCACTGGTGGCCTCCCCATGGAGGCCGTGCTGTTGGGCTTGCTCATCCCGCAGGCCCTGCCCCCTGCACGAGAGACGGTGCTGTGCTAGAGGAGGATGCCTTTTGGGAACTTGGTTAATCGACACCCAGCACTGTAGGTGCTCCCAGCGGCCGGGACACGTGCTCCCTTAAAAAGAGATCATTCGCATTTCTTTTGCTAGTCATTAACCATGCAAAGATGCAAAGAAGGAACTTCTAGGAAAAGTGATAGGTGAAGTCTCAAAGAGGAAGAGGAAGGTAGCCAAGGTAAAACGTGTCTCTGGCCATCCAAGCTGGGATTTGCTGAACTGTTCTGGGAAAAGACGGCACAGGTCTGACCCTTCCTTTGGGTACCATCGTTAGGGCATTCACAGGTCATCTTCTAATGGGAGGTTCCAAAAGCCATGGCTCAACTGCCAAATAATGCAACAAAAGACTAGAAGAAGAGTCCCCAAGGTCTAAAAAGACAACCACATATACATCAGCCCCGAGAGGCCCGGGGATGGGGACGGATGCTCAAGGACGTGAGATTCTAGAACTGCTGTCCTGGGGATGATTACTCCTAAGGGCTGCCCCAGCTCGTGAGGTGAAGTGTGGTAACACACAGGGCAGAAACCCTCGCTGCTTCAGGCCTCGTGCTGTGTGGGCTGCCGGGCCACAGCTAAGGGGGCTTGCGGAGACCAGGCCAGTCCAATCCCAGCTCGGTGATCACACTGCACGGGAGGAGGACCGATGGTCTCAGAACACCCAGACACCTTTTCCTTTCCACTCTAACTTGCTCTGGAATGTTCCCTGGTCCTAAAGAGAGAGAAATCACACTCCAGCAAAGGAAAGCCTTGGTTAAAGCCCATTCACTGAGCTGCAGGGACAGGCTGAAGGCCAAGAAAAAAAATTCAGCTTGAGCGAGTGGATCTCAGCGAGCCACGGGCAGGAAAGCCCTGGAAACGCTGCAGGTTGCATCCCAGGTTCAGATGAGACCCAAAACTCAGAAGGACCTCTTGTTCCAAGGGAGCTCCCGTCAGATGGATGCTGCTTTCCACATCTCAAAGAGCAGAGATTTTAATCACAGGTTTGGTACTATGAGAAATAGCACTTATTTTTCCACCACAGAGGGTCTCTTAATGCGTTAAAAAATAAGCCCTCCATAACTCAGTGAATTAGCCCAGAGATAGACAATCTTCTTTAGGCCAAACAAGAGAGGATCTTGACCTGATCATTTTTCAAGATGTTTATGAAGGAAACTGTGACTACCCTCCCATCTCCACCACCAATGACTAGAAAGGATAATGAAAACCAGTCCTTTTGCATCTTCAGGGAAAAAATAAAGCCTTCAACAAGCTGTTATATTTTAAACACAGAAGATTCCTCCTGCCGTCTATGGGCCAACCCTACTCTTAACCATCGTCTTCTGCGCAGCAAGACTCAGGCGCCATCTTGAATGTGGGAGGGATGAAGAAGACGCCCAGAGAATGAAGGGTTCAGGGGACATTGGGTGATACTTGAGAAAGGTTGAGTGGGTGATAGTAGGGGTGAAGAATGAGGCTGGCCAGACTACAGACATCCTCTCAACCTTCCTCAGAGATGGTGCAAGAAGATTATTACCATGGCCACCGGAAGGGCAGCCTCTCCGCAGTGTGTGACAACAGGCAGGGTGGGGTTAGCCATGGCCTCAGAGCTCGAGGCCGCCTGCCGCTGTACACAGGATTTGCTACTTGGGAGCAAAATCCCCTGGGAGAATGTTTATTTCCTTCACCTCCAAAGGCCACCCACACCTGTCCCCAGTGGAGGCTTCTGCCATCTGGGATGCAAAGCACCACACAACTGGTGTGGGACAAAGATGGAGGAGAGGAGGGCAGCCGGAGGCACCCCAAACATGGCTGCGCCAGTGTGTGAGCCAGAGAGAAGGACCCACCAGAGGTCCAAAGCCCAGGGTACAGCTTTGGGAAACTCACCCCACTTCTTTGTAAAGATAAAAGGGGGATGTGAACGTCCACCTTCCAAGGCAATTGTGGAGATCAAAGGACTGAGAGTGTGTGCAATCCCTTCTCACCATCAGACATGCTACAACTTAAGGCACAGCACATACCCAGCATGTAAAGGGGATAGGGTTCATATGTGAGGGATGAAGGAACACCATTAATAATCTACCCGCCTTACTTAGCTCTGAATTCGGGACATATATGTCCTTTGTTGTTCTGACATACCTACCTATTTGGTGAACTCATCAGTTAGTAAAATGAACCCAGGAGAAATCAGGCACAGTAAAGATGGGACAAAACATGGGAAAATGCTGACTCCAGGTGAACTTTGGGATCACAGCACTCCCCATCCACGGTCCTGGATGGTGCGTGGTCCACTCAACACCTGGCGCACCCCGAGGGCCGTGGGGAGAGATCGCCTACCACGCACAAGTCGGCTTCTCATGATTCTTACCTGGGAGAGGCCACCGAGAACGCACAATACATGTGTTGGTCTCATTCCTGTCCTTTACCTTGGTGTCTCAGTCATGTAGATTATAACCCCACGGTCACTGGTATGGGAATTAGGGTGAGTATGAGTAGCTCGAAAACACTGCCATTGCAAAGCAAAACCGAACCAAACCCAGAGGAGCAGGCAGAGCGTGGAACCAAGCGAGAGGAAAGGCATGTTGCAAGAGGAAGAGAAAAGGAAACTTATTGAGGTGGGGAGTGTCTCTGGCTGTTGCCAGATGTAGCAGGGCCTGCTTCATCTTAGGGGATCCTGTGTTTCAGTCCCACTGTGCGGAGGTCCTAGTGCAGCATTAGTAGGAACCCTGCTGACATCTGTGCATGGCTTTCTGACTCGCGGTTGTGTGCAAACTTCATTTAGTTACATAACCGACAGCAGACATGAATGGGAATATTCTGCTTTGAGCCTCCTGGGAGGTCATGTCCACACCAGGGGCCATCCAGTGAGGGGCCTGAGGCCCCAGGCAGCAGCCCTTTCTATGACCAGCATGCTCAGGGAACGGTCTTCCGTGCATGACCCAACACTAGCAGGAGCACACACCTGGGGTTAAAAAGTGGGGTTAGTTTGCTCATTTAGTCACTCAAGGATCTGGAAACGTGCTCACCGAAGGCCTGGATGCCCACTGCAGCCAGTGCATTTTGGTACAGAAAGTCTGGAGAATAAGAACGGACAGAGGAGAGTATTTGGAACAAAGAGTCAGTGCCTGTGGTGGGAACTTGAGAATCAGAATGGCCCGTGTAAAGGACGCCACAGACCCACATGCACTCACGTGTGAACATCTCCCAGATATATCACTGGGTGAAAGGTCCAAGGTGAACAACGGAACGCGTGGTACAACCTTGTTGTGGGTATGATCACACATGCTCACAGCTTTCCAGAAGCTTACGGAAGAGATAGTAATTAGTGGGACCTGCATTTGGGGTGGGGGAGATCGCGTCTTGTCATTTTGTATCCATCTTTCCTTGCTTACCTATCTCGCCACAGTGAGCTAATGTTTTAATAACGATTTCTTAAAAAGGGATTAGGACCTCCTTCACCTCCTGCCAACACCACCTGTAGTGATAGACCGGAGGTTTTCGTTTCTCAGACAAAATTAAACAGTGCTTAGTGATCTGTTGCCTCGGAGCACAGGTCAGGAATCCGTGAGTCATCCTTGTGCAGGGGCCAGGCTAAATCTTCTCTGGAGCGTTCCAATTTCAGCACACATACTACCCAGGCGAGCACTAGAGTGCACCTCCGGAATGGCCAGTGCTGGACCAGGGTGAGCCGGTTCTTTCGATGGGTTTGTTCACAGACTCAGGCTTTAAGCCACACATTAGCTGAGCGGATTCTTGTAGGTGTCAGAGCCACGTATCTGTGAGCAGATAGTCCTGGCTCATCCCGGCCGTATTCTGTGGAACAGGAATGTGCACTCCACTTGGCCTGGCTTTATGCCAACGGCCAGCTTGGGAGGATTCAAGGCTCCTTTCCCAAAACAGGCTGTGGGGATGACCATCGTGTCGGAGACTGTCACTTCAGACAATGGGAGGCTGTCCGTTCACACACCATGAGGCACATGGGCTGTGCGATGAACCCCATCCCTCGCCATCAAAGCTCCCCGAGTCTGGTGACAGAGCTACTTACTTATCTGGATTGTTATTTTAAACATCTCATGTCTTCCCATTTCTCTTTCAAGCAGAAGAGCACTTGGGGGTGCCTGGGTGGCTCAGTCAACTAAGACTCTGCCTTTAGCTCCGGTCATGATCCCAAGGTCCTGGGATCAAGTCCTGTGTCAGGCTCCCTGCTCAGTGGGGAGCCTGCTTCTCCCTCGCCCTCTGTCCCCCCACCACTTGCTCGTGCACATGTGCTCTCTCTTGTAAATTAATTAACAAAATCTTAAAAAAAAAAGAGCGCTGGGGAGGGTAGTTATCAAAGAATAGCAGACTCCTTGTCTCTCATCAGCCCAACGGAAGCTGGCTTAGGCTGGTCTAAAGGCACAATTCACACCGAGGGCACCATGAGGCAGCAGGCTCTGGTCTCCAGAGGCTGGTTAGGGTTCACGTATTGGTGGAGCTCCCAGAGTCTTGAGAATCTCTCACTTTTCCAGGGCATCACAGTTCCTGGTGCCACTGAACGGCAGGAGAATGAACCTATCTACTATCCAGGAGGACGAATGCACGCAGCCCAAGGCTGCCCATGGCACAGCGCGCTCAGACCAGCGCTCCGGGTCCCTCCTCCTTCTACTGGGATGGTCACCACTCTGCAGAATGACCTTTCCCGAGGGATCCTTCAGAAGAGCGGTGGCCTTGGTTTGAGGCAAGACACATGGGACACGTAGGTATAAGGAGACATCACATTTGCAACTTACTCTCAAATGGTCCAAAAAAGAAAAAACCAAAACAAACCCGCCCGTGTGTGTGTCTGCACACACGCACACTCAGCAACGTAGAGAAAGAATGATAAAGCAAATGTGCTAAAATGTTAACATTTAGGGAATCTGGGTGAAGCCAATGTACCAATTCTTTGCGCTATTTTTACAACTCTTCTGCAACACTGAAATGAGATGCTACTTCAAAATTAATTATTTTCAAAAATTAAAAAGGCATGCTGCACTGACTTTGGGAATTAAACCAGCATCAAACTTTCCAGACAAGCTAATGGCACCGTGAAATGCCTTGTTTCACTGCACTCCACAGACCCTGTGTTTTTGGTAAATCGGAAGTCTGTGGCAGTCTGGGATCCAAAAAGTTTACTGGCACGATTGTTTCCAATTGCATTTGCTCACTTCTTGTCTTTAGGCCACATTTTGGTAATTCTCACAATATTTCAAACATCTTCATTATTATATTTGTTACAGTGCTCTGTGATCAGTGACATACCTCTTTAAGAGCTCCCATGATGGTTAGCACTTTTTAGCAACAAAGTATTTTTAAACAAAGATACATGCGTGGTTTTTTCTTCTTAAGATACAATGTTAGTGCACACTTCCTAGACCGAAGTTTGTGTAAACGTAACTTTTAGATGCACCAGGAAACCCCCAAATTCATTGCCTCACTTTACTGTGTCATGTACTTCATCACATCGTGGCCATCTGGAACCAAACCGACAGGCACCCCGAGATACACCGTAAAGGATTTCGGGGTGACTGGGAAAATGAACTTGACTGTACAATCTCACTGCCACGGCACCCACATTTGTACCCACTGTTCCTATTCTCTCTGGCTCTGGCCACAAGGATGACAGCATCCTGATGAAAGTTTTATTTTTCCCCTCTCTCTTTTTTTTTTTTTTTTTTGATAAAATAAGGACAGCAATCTCCCCAGAAAGGCTCTCCATGACAGACAAGCCTATTTCCAAAGGGCTCTGCTCATCTACCAACTCAGGAATCTATTTTGCGGTGTTAACTTTATAGATCAATCTTTCTCTCTCTAATAACCACTTAAGTATCAGGAAGGTTTTTGGCTCACCTGTGAACTAGCTATTCTGCTCCTAGATGCCAATGGATAGAATTCAAAAAAGGAAAAAAAAAATCAATTAACATTCCGATTCTGATATATGTAGAAACTGTTATTTATCATGGGCAGGATGAACGGGAGCTTGAAGGCTGCTCTTGGGCATTTTATTCACATGAATAATAAATCAGGGGAAAAGCCTACAAAATTCAAAGCGACACTGGATCAGAGTCTTGGGCTCATGTGTGCCTCGAAGGGCACGCTCAGCCTTTGATTATTCAAGCAAAGCAGAAAGAAGGCGCTCTCCTTCCCTGCACGGGTTCTCAGGATGTGGGGCCAAGTGGGCTTGGCTGTGCCATCTTTTCCCCTGGAAACCTCCTCTCGCACCGGATGCCATGGGAGGCAGCCTGGCCCCTTGCTTTTCTCCCTCAGCAACTGAACATTTACCTTTTCAGGAGCGACATCTTCTTTGAACTTAAACATTAAAAAAAAAACAAAAACTTTCTTACATGGACTCTTCTGAACATTAATAAGCCTCTATGGGGACTCAGGCTTGTTTAGAACATAAGCCAAATGCTGAGCGGACGGGCCTTGGTCTGTGGATCGGAGGCTCTTCCGCTGTTGTGTTTTCTTTCAGAGAAAAAGGAAACCAGTTCGCTGTGTGCTTTTTTTTCCGTAAAGAAGAAGAGTTATGGGGCGCCTGGGTGGCTCAGTGGGTTAAGCCTCTGCCTTCAGCTCAGGTCATGATCCCAGGGTCCTGGGATCGAGCCCCACATCAGGCTCTCTGCTCAGCGGGGAGCCTGCTTCCTCTCCTCTCTCTGCCTGCCTCTCTGCCTACTCGTGATCTCTGTTTGTCAAATAAATAAATAAAATCTTTAAAAAAAAAAAAAGGAGAGTTATGAGAGAGAGAGAGTGAGCTCACCTCTAGGAGAGTATAACACAGCTGTTTTTCTTTTGGCTTTTGTTTGACATAATCAACCAGTACATAGTACATCTAGAAGATGGATGCATCTTCTGGAAAACTGTCTTCACCTTCACAGTTGCACACAGCAGGCTTTTGGGGACGTGGCTCTGCCAGACCGGACTCCCCTCCCCCTCATCGGCCTCCTGGGGGCAGGCTGTTCCCTGGCTCTGCCGCTTGTGTGCCTGGCATATGCAGCTCTGAGCGCCCAGACTCGCCACCGTCCGAGGTGACGGCCACAGTCCCACACACCTGACGCCAGCCACGTTCCTCTCTCCACTTGGAACACGAGTCAATTCCAACCGAATCCAGAACACCGCTGCTCGGCAGGGCGTCACCGCCCCGTCCCCGTGAGGTGGGAAGTTCTGTGCGGAGCATCCTGACAGATTTATGCATCACAAAGGCTTGATTTTGTGGGAGCCAGGAGGGAATGGCCCCTTAGCCCCCTAAATCTCAGGGGAATGGGTTCATGCTGAACAAGCAAAAGCATCGAGCAAACTTCACGAACGCAGACCAGCTTTGCCCGCTGGGGCTCTCGATTTGGTTCGGAGGGGAGATGCTCCCCGGGAGGGGTTTGGCACACACGCGGTCCAAGTGTCAGTCACCCGGCAGCAGGGGACGGCGAGGATGTCTTGCTCCGTCTCCCTCTGAAAGGACAAAACTGCCCATCGGAGAATACTGGGCTCCAGAGTTTTTCTGTCCCCTCTTGGCTTTTTCATTAGTCCTGGGTTAGGGAGCTACATTTTTCACCGAGGAAGCAGGGACACATCACGGAGCCCCTCGAACGTGCCCGTAGCTCTTCTTGGAGGCTGGGACCCCAGCGTGCCGTGTGCGGCCTCTGCTTTTGCACTGTTAGAAATGTCCTCTCCCGCCGCCCAGGCCGTCCTTGGCGTGTGCTGTCTCCACTCCAGCATGGCACCTCGGGAACAGAATGATGTCCTGGAGGTGGCGGAGATGCCCCTTTGGCCGGGATTAGGGGCCAAATTCTGCTGCTCTGCACGTGGCGTGGTGGAGGCACTGGGAGCTCTCCTGGGAGCCCCAACTTTCTGGTCGACCTCTGTGTCCTTGATACTCTTCAGCCCCGGGACAGGAAGTCTGCTGCTCACTCCCGCCGCGGCTTGCTCCTGTCCCCGGCTCCGCTTTGTGTCCCCTGCTGCCCCCTCCACTGCCCGTGAGTACATTTTCCAGCATCTTCCTTTCCAGCATACAGTTCTCCAGCCGGACATAGGCTCTGGCCTGGGAAAGCTCCCTGTGAGCAGAGGCTGTCCCTCCTTCTGCTCTGACCAGAGCTCTCAGCAAGCAGGCCTTTGGCATGTGGTTTTGGCTTCTGTATTGGAGTTCAAGGGCTGCTGTGAAGGAGGCTCTATCTTCTTTCCTTTTATGTTCGCTAGTGTTCAGCTAAAAACACAAACAGCAGCATTCCAGGAATACACACACACACATACACACACACACTCTACTGCTCGTGGCTCAGCTGCCCACCGCGGTTGGGACTCTGCTTCCAGTGATTTCCACGGCCCATGGGGAACAGTGCAGTCAGATTCCGGGCTCCGGACCCGAATCACCCTCTTGTCCCCCTATATCTGAATTTAAGGCCCCAGTGTCCATAGAAAGCAGGTGACCACAAAAACAGACAACGTCTTCTGAGGCCGAGGTGAGGACACATTGAAGGAGCTGGGTCTTACGGTTGACTTTGCTCCCTGTCGTCCCTTTCTGGAAAGCGACTGACAAGTGGCTGTATTTCAATTCACACCTACAGCAGGGTGAACGAGTTCTCTCCGCTGTTCCTGTACAGAAACTGAGCTGTGTGTATGAGGCTACTGTGTGCCTTTCATATTTTAAGGAGGCTAAACAAATACGGAGGGGGAAGAAGAAAATCCCTAACAGAATGGTCCTGAGACCGTCGGCAGCGTTCTTTATCACGGCCTTTACACCCCAGCCCCCCTCCAAGCCAGGCTTTGTACGCCGAGGGGAAGGACCCCATGAAAATGCCCTGAGATCTGGGTTTGGGACCCGCTAGGAGAAGGTGGGGGAGCAGACAGACGAGGGTCCTGCTGGACACGATGATTCAGGAGGGAGTCAACTGACCTGATCCATTTTAGTTTTGCTTTAGTTGGTGCTAAGAATATCTTGGAAAAGTAGAAGTGGGCTCCCCACCAGCAGTTTTATTCTTAGAGGACACACTAGCATACTTGACGGGAGGTCGCTGCTCTAAGAACAAAGCCTGTGCCGACCAGCCAGTGACTCCGCCACCCCAGGAGGGTCCCTTTTCCCTGTTCATGGGCATCTGCCGGGGGAGACAGGTGTGGGAGCTTCACCAGCAGACCGCGGGCCAGAGCTGCTCTCGCTGCAGCCTTGGGGGCAGGGGCAGCACGGGGACACCCCAGAGACGGCAGCCGAGCTGGAAGACGCTGTCCAGTGGTCCCCAGAGATGGGATGTGAGGGAAAGCAGCGTCCCTGGGAAGCACCGTGAAGGGGCAGGTGGCGTGAGTTAAGAGCCCGATGTCTTAACGACCCCGAGGTTACCGCCAGAGATAGAAACGTCAAGAAAGGCCACGGCTGGTTGCCACTGACAGTCATTAGATGGGCAGACGGCTGTTCCTGAGATGGCGCGATGGTGTCGTGGGGGAGGGACACGGATCCCGGAGCCAGAACACTGCTACCAGCTGTGTGTCTTCAGGCAAGTTACTCAGCCTCTCTGTGCCTTAGTTTACCCACGGAGCAGGGTTGTCGAGAGAGAGTTATTGAGCCAATTTGTAAAGAACAGGGCCTGACGCATAGTTTTTGTGGAATAAATGGGACAAACGGGGGTCCCATGGGAGGAGTGTCAAAGAGGGCGGCAAGACCAGCATGGGGGGGGGTGACTCGCGCTCCTGGCAGCAGTGGCCGTGGCCAGCATGGGAAGCGCAGCCGGGGCCTGCGGAAGAGCTGGCTGGGATGAGTCATGCTTTAGGAGCAAAGCAAACCCTGGAGAGCGGGACGCGGTGAAACATCCCGTCACAGACACAGAGCAGAGAGGACATCCTGCTGGGCGCGCGAGTCCATGCAGCCCGATCGCCAAAGCTGAGGTGCCCCAGCTCCCTCTCAGTTCTTGCGGGGGGGGGGACACTCGGCAGCCCCCTGACTGGTGGGCACAGGCCCTGTGCTCTGGTCTATGCTGACTCAGAGCCCAGATTGAAGTTGAGGCTGGTACCTGGCCGTGTTCTCACCCCGCAGAGGCCAGGGGCCACCAGCCTCCTCTCTCCAGAGAAGGGGTGGGTGGAACCCTCTGGGATTCAGGGACATGGGGCTCAGGAGCAAGCCACATCCCCTACTCACCACTTTGGGCTTGAAGGGCGGCTGGATCTCCCTGTTCTCGAGTTTCTCCCAGTCGATCCTCCGGAAGAAGGCATGCTCGCGCACGTCCCTCTCCCCTTCTGGCCCGCAACCCAGCCGCTTGCCTGGGTGTTTGGTCATCAGCTAGAAAACAGCAGAGAGAGGGCGCAATGTGTGACACGGGGACCAGAGGTGACGACACCGTACTGTATAACTGAGATACGCGGAGAGAGTAGAACTTAAGTATTTTCTCCCCAAAAGACAAGAAGGTAATTGTGTGAGGTGATGGGTGTGACTTCTAGATGGCGGGAAATCTCCCACAGTGTGTATGCCTGTCGAACCACCATGGGGCACGTTTTCAACACACTGCGATTTTATTTGCCAATTACACCTCAATAAAGCTGAAAGAGAGAGAAAAAGACCCTCCCTCCCCTGCCACGCACACTAAAATTAGGAGAAAAAGAAAAGGCTGGACGATAGCACCTTCCCTCTGCTACGAGCCTGACGGTGTGGATGCCTGGGGAGCAGCCCGAGAAATCGGTGGCTGGCACAGAGTGACCCCAACTCACAAACATGCTATTGACAGTATGAGTTTTTCTACAGCGATTTTTTATGATGAAGGACACCAGGAAGCGACGTGGCCCCAGAACCAAACATAAGAATTTAATCAGGTGTCTTCGTACACTACCTGCATGAGAGCTGCCATTCTGTAGGTCTCTAAAAAATATGTATGCAAAAAGGGAGGCAATCACTAAAAACTGTGTGTGCTGATAACAGGCATCATATACCTGTTTGCTGCCTGGACCCAAATGTGTTCATCAAAGACTCATGCGCTGGGAAAAATAAATGCTATGACCAGCAGGTGTTAATTCTCATGCGTCTACTGTGGAAGACAGAGGCGAACACGGGTTATAAGCTCTGGGGTAGGGCCTGGCTCTCCCTGTTCAGATACATCAACAGTGCCCTGCTCTCGGAAGATGCTGGATAACTGCGTCCCACATGATCCTGATCAAACGTGCCAGAAAAAGTTAGAGTGTATTACATTCTATATTCCACGGGGTCTGATGGTAATTTCGTGGCGTAAAGCTTTACAGTGAAAAATTAACCAGGTCAGGACCCGGTAATTTCTGTTCCTGGGTCTCTCCTCTGCAGAAAGGAGCTCCTAGGCTCCCCAAAACACAAAACCTAGAAGTTTCAGCGCAGTTCTATATGTAACAGCCCCAAACCAAAGTGGAAACAACCCAAACCTGCGCCCCTCCCCACCGTCCTAGCGTAAATAAGTAAACAGTGGTGTGACCACACAATGAAATGTTCCGTGGGCAGATGGAAGACGGTGTCCACGCGAGGATCTGGAGAAATGCCGCAATCACCATGTGGGGTGAAAGACGCCTCGCCTGGGGAGCGTCTGCTATAGGAGCGCATTTGTGCCAAGTTCGAAACAGACAAGGCTAATCCCCGCAGGGACGAGCGGGGACGACGCTGGTTATCCGGAGGGGCGGCGCGTCACTGCAGGACAGGAAGGGAGGGGGCGTCTAGGGTGTCGGAAACCGTCCCTTTCCTGACCTGGGTGCAGTCACCTGGGTGTGTTTGTTTTGTGAAAATTCACTGATCTATACACCCATGACTCGGGCCCATTTCTGCACGCATGTTTGATCTCAAAAAAAGAGAATCGAATGAAGAATACCCAAGGCACACCAGGTCAGGCAAGGGAAGAGACGGAACATTTTCCGAGGACCCGAGGTTATTTCTGGTAACTCCTGGCACACTTTCATGAGGTGGATGAGAAACTACGATTAGCTGCCGGGGCCAGAGCTCCAGGCAGAATGGGGAGCAGAGCCTCCTTTCCAGGCCGCCATGTTCCTCATGGCTCCCTGAAGGTTACCAAGTGGTGGCCCTTGGTGGCTGGAAGCAGAGGCATGGGTTTGTGGGCTCTCTGCCACCTCTCTCAGAAGCAGAACTACGGGAAAGAGATTTCCCCCATTCATCTTCTCGGTCCGCGATTATAAAAGGAATGCAGGTCTACTTACTCCTTTGCAGATGGAAACGGCCTCCTTGGACAAGGATTTGGGATAAGAGACGTTATGCTCCATTATGGACTGAAATAGCTCGTCTTCGTCTTCACCGTCAAAGGGAGGCTGTTCCGGAAAACAGAGACAGGGGAAAGCAGGCAGGATGATTCATTAGCGTGGCGCCTGGAGAGCCCCATCAGTGCCAAGACACACACCGGGCTTCTGGGCACCCCACTGGCTGTGGACTTCGCTCAGTGAAGTTGCTGGTTTATTTGGTTATCTTTCATTAGGTTGGTGGTTGTGTGTTTTTCACTCTTTTCCTCTCTTTAGTTATCCTGCCTTGGGCAACCCAAAACAATCTTTAGGGAAAACACTCTTGAGTCATGCTTTTAATGCTTTGCAAATAAATTGTAATTAATCCATTAATCTTGCAATTTTGTGTTAAAAATTTAATTATGATCAAGTTAGGTTACAGATGGCTCTGTGTGTGGAGTGGGGGCGGGGGAAAATGATGGTGCCTTTGGCTTCTAAGCGTGAGGTGTTGGGGCCATCAGGACATGGGCTGAAAGGGCTTCCCCAGGTCCAGAAATTCACACCAGGGCCCTTCCGACCCAACAGGCAGCTGCTCTGTAGAGAGCCTCGCACCTGCGTGGTAGCAGTGACGGGAGCTCAGCTTCCACTAGACACTCCTCTCTCCTCCTCTGCGGAGTTTACACTCCCCACAGGGCGAGCAGGAGGCATGGCAGTGCTGTGGGCACTCATGGCTTTAAAGTTATGCGAATCTGTACCAAATTCCAGTGCCACCACCTTCTAGCTGGGTGTCCACAGGCAAGCAACCTCCCTAAGATAGAGTTTTCCAGTGTGTATAACGGGGTTCCCTGGTGAGTCTGTAAAACCCGCGATAGTCTGTCCCGTGCCCAGCAGGTGCCTGCTGCAGGGTGCCCGCTGCAGGGTGCCCAGTGGTACTGGTGTTTTACTGAAGCAGAGGGACTGTCTTAGAACGGGCTGCTAGAATCCTCGGGAGAGCTCAAGGCGTCCTTCCAACTTTCTCCTCCAGCACGTCTTTAATCCTGAAGACGTCCGGCAAATTACCTGTCACTCTGGAGGGACAGCGCATGGGATACGTAGGTTTATGGGGAATTTCTTAATGTTCCCTTTAGGCTTAGCTAACCTTGGGTTTAGCGAAAGAAAGGCAGACCAGGGGCAGCCGTCACAGCCAAGACAATATCCGCATGTTTCATCTCGTCGCATTTTCCTTCTCATAGAAAAGAGGTGTCTCTGTCGCTCTGACTGACACGGGTAGGGCTTCGCTAATGCCCAGAGTCCAGCTTAAATGTCAACGCCCTCACGGACAAAGGCAGCTGTGCCGTCGTCAGCGGGACAGCCCTTCTTACCAAATGTCTCCTTCTGAATGGGAGAGCAATGGCCCCAAGCAGATTGCTCCCCAGGAAAACACCCCTTAGGTCATTCCAACCTGCTCATCTGACCCCCAGCCCTACTTTCCCCCCACCCCAGCACCCCCAGGACTGGAGAGGAGTTGGGTGTGGGGTCAGCCCACAGGAGTTACACCTACTCAAGGGAAAGATGCTAAGTCTATAAGGAACCCTACGTTGGGACCAGGTCTGGGAGAGTGGGGGGTTGGGGCGGGTGCCACTGTGTTGCTGGGTATTATTATTACTACTGCTGCTGTTATTATTATTTAGTCCAGAAATATAAATAAATAGGGCTCTTTTTCAGTCGTAAGTACCTGGTGTAAAGGATGTTTGATTTGGTCAAAGCATGCAGGTGGGTGAGGAGAACTAAAATCAGCTCCCCTTGGGGCGCCTGGGGGGCTCAATCTGTTAAGCATCTGACTCTTGCTTTCGGCTCAGGTCCTGATATCGGTGTCATGAGATCGAGCCCCACATCAGACTCTATGCTCAGCACGGAGTTGGCTTGAGATTCTCTCGCTCTCCCTCTGCCCCTCCTGCTCATACTCTTTCTCTAAAATAAATAAATAAATAAATCTTAAAAAAAAAAAAAAATCACCTTGCCCGTGAATGACTCCAAGCAGAGCCGTAACGGGCCAGCACAGTGAGTTTCCCTGGGCAGAAGTACCATGGTGCCTGGGAGGCTCAGGGGCAAGGATGCTGGGCGTGGGCACGCCCCCAGCGAGAGCAGGAGGTCACCCGGGGCAGCCGGGAGAGTTGCTACTTCCATCTAGAGACACGGAGCAGAACAGCCCACAGCTGGCCAAGAGCTACCGTGGAGGGCAGTCCTGTGGACCAACGCATCACCTCTCCTCTGCCTGACATCATGCAACCTACTTCTTCTGGACCCTGTGGTAGGACAACCGTAAAACGCCCCCTTTTCCCTAATAAGGGATCCATACATGTGGCTGCGTTTGGGCCACAAGATCTTTATAACTGAAGCCAACATGGCAGGGTTTCTGATCAGGGCTGTGAACTGCACACCTCCAGGGGGCTCCACTCTCTCTGAATTTCTTTTGTGTTCGTACTCTACAATGTCACAGTGCCCAGCATGTGAGCAGGGCATGGGTGCTGCTCCTGGTGACCCATCCATGCCCCTCCATGCGCCCCTTAGGGCCACTGGCCAGAAGAAACGACGTTACCAGTAGAGCATCAAACCCACTGCAAAGGGCCCCTGGAACTTGGGCCCTGTGGTGACAGAGGCAGCAGGGAGACCCCACTGGCCCCTCTGGTGTGGCTCAAGCACCAGCGGCCGGAATACTACAGGGGCTGAGGCACGGACCATCCTATCCAAAGGCTTAAGAGCAATTTTTCTCCAAAGAGAAACTCAGACAAATCATCCCAGGAGTCCTTGTCAGGGGAGGAGGCAAGAACCTCCGCATCTGAAGACAGTTTGGTCAATGCAGATCCCCCCAACCCCCGGCCCAGCCCCAGGCTGGTGTGGAAGATGGACTGTGGCAGGGGGAGCCTTCTGCGCAGGTCACTGGCCTATCACACCTGCTCCACTGTCTCCTGGCATGGGAACCACCTCGGCCCAGGTGAGCTGTGCCTGCTACTGCTCCAGGAAGCAGCCGACACGAAGTCCCCTCTGTGTTCCCTCTGAGAGCAGGACACCAGGCTCCTGACACACCCGAGACAGCATTCCTTAGAACTACAGGGTAGGAATCCTAACAGGATACTCCTGGGTCAGAGTTTGCACCCTTTCCTCCCTTTATGGAGATCTGCGGTGACATTTACATTTTAAAGGTTCTAAGAAGTCCTGCCATTAAGAGAGCTGTTTAATTCAGGGTGAATCATCCAGGCCAGGGATGGCAGGAATCTCTAAGGCCCCTGGGCTCTGATGTTGTGATAAGATTCCTAAGCTATGACAAAGGCCACAGGACCACGCATCCTTGTGGCAGAGCCCTGGGCTTTCACCCCGTGTTCCATCCCCATGTGGCCCTAAGGACGGGCATCTCCTGGCAATCCCAGGGAGGACACATGCCTCTACCCCTGACATTTTATCACCCACTGGGAGTCTACAACTGCCTGACGAAGGATGGCCACTGTTTGGGAGTGAACAGCGGTAAGGAAGGTGGCAATAACACGCGCTTTTCAGGCTCTGTCTATGCGGTGGGCACCGTGTGGACTGCTTCTCCAGGCCTCGCTCCCTCAGTCCTCAAAACCACCATATGATGGACGTACACACTAGTGATCTCACTTTACAGTTGAGCTCATTGAGGTCCTATTATTAAGTGCTCGGGCTGGAGTTACAGCGCTGGATGTGGAAGAACCAAGATTCAAGCCCAGCAAAAGTAAACTACTGGGACTTCATCGAGGTCAAAAGCTTTTGCACAGCAAGGGAAACAGTCAATAAAACCAAAAGACAACCGACAGAACGGGACAAGATATTTGCAAATGACATATCAAATAAAGGGCTAGTATCCAAAATCTACAAAGAACTTATCAAACTCAACACCCAAAGAACAAATAATCCAATCAAGAAATGGGCAGAAGACAGAAACAGACATTTCGGCAAAGAAGGCATCCAGATGGCCAATAGACACATGAAAAAGTGCTCTGCATCACTCGGCATCAGGGAAATACAAATCAAAACCACAGTGAGATACCACCTCACACCAGTCAGAATGGCTAAAATCAACAAGTCAGGAAATGACAGATGTTGGCGAGGATGTGGAGAAAGGGGAACCCTCCTACACTGTTGGTGGGAATGCAAGCTGGTGCAGCCACTCTGGAAAACAGCATGGAGGTTCTTCAAAAGGTTGAAAATAGAGCTACCCTATGACCCAGCAATCGCACTATTGGGTATTTACCCTAAAGATACAAATGTAGTGATCCGAAGGGGCATGTGGACCTGAACACCAATTTTTTTAGTTCAGGTTTAGTTTTATAGTTTAGTTTTAGAGCACCAATGTCCACAATAGCCAAACTATGGAAAGAACCTAGATGTCCATCCACAGATGGATGGATATAGAAGATGTGGTACACACACACACACACACACACACACACACACACACACACAATGGAATACTATATAGCCATAAAAACAGAAATCCTTCCATTTGCAATGCTGTGGATGGAACTAGAGGGTATTGTGTTGAGCAAAATAAGTCAGTCAGAGAAAGACAATTATCATATGATCTCCCTGATATGAGGAAGTTGAGAGGCAGGGCAGGGGGTTGTGGGGGATAGGGAGGGAAAAAATGAAACAAGATGGGACTGGGGAGGGAAACAAACCATAACAAAGTCTTAATATCAGGAAACAAACCGAGGGTTGTTGGAGGCGGGGAGGATTGTTAGAGGGTGGGAGGGATAGGGTGGCTGGGTTAGGGACACTGGGGAGGGTGTGTGCTATGGTGAGCGCTGTGAATTGTGTAAGACTGATGATTCACAGACCTGTACCCTGAAGCAAAAGACACATTATATGTTAAAAACAAACAAACAAACAAACAAAAAAAAGACTCAAGCCCAGACATCTAACTGCAGAGCTTGGGCTCTGGGCCATTCTGGGCACTGCCAACCCCTCACACTCGCTCTGGCAGGTAGATGGGGAGGGATGGTCCCCCGGCGCTGCTGCTGGCAGGGCTGGGTGGGAGGTGCTCAGCTGCTGGTCCACCCACACCTAAAGAGAGCTCGACTCGGGCAGGTACGTAGGGAGGCCATTTTGGTATCTGACACGATGAATAGTGGGATCTGGAAAGACCGAGGGGCAGTCGCTATGGCACTGTGTAGAGGGACTGTCTCTAAATTAGAGACCTGGCATGACTTCCCAGCCCTGACTTTGTTTGCTTATCTCTTGCTTATGCCACGCGTCCACTGTCAGTGAGGAGAAGTCACTAAGGACCAATGCTGATGGTACAGCCGCCATCTTGGTCTTGCTGCGGGGGACCGGGGACAGGCGCTCTGGGGTGTCCACCCTGGAGCACATCCCCCCAGATCTCACGGGTCAGAATGAGCCACACGCTCTACCCCACCACAAGTGAGCTGGGAGGTACCATCCCGCCGCGTGCCAGAAGGGAGGAGGCCCCCAGCTACCTGGTGGGCAGCAGTAATGATCACCAGACTGGGGAAAGCTCCCCGGCGCCCGCTATTAAATTAAGATCATGCGTTCTTGGGGGGAGTGAGGCCCAGGAAGGCACATCCACATCCCCCTCACCTCACCACAAAAACTACTCTTACTGTGTTGGGAACTCTTAGGCTTGTTGTATTATTTTCAAATAAGGATGCATAATTTGGAGTTTCTTGTTTTTCCCTGACTTTTGCCAACATCTCTCTGTGGCTACCGGTATTCCCAGGCAGACGAGCTGAGACGGGCTCATTGGTCCGAGGGCACCTTCAGAATTGTTGCCGAGGCTTCCTTCTGATAACTAAGGCTACCAGAAACATCTCTGTGCATGTCATTTTTCTCTTCACCGAATTGCTTCCTAAGAAAAACGTCCCAGGTGTGGGCTTATGCAGTCGAAAGATGCGAGCATTTTTATGGCTCTTGTTAAGTCTCTCCAGGTCACCCCGGGAGCATTCATACAGGTAATTGCTGCTCGGGCCTCGGTGCTGAAGGCAGGTCAAGAGTGAAATTATAATTATATTCCGTCTCCTTCCCAGTCCGCGACTGAGCCTGGGGACGACAGGAGGGGATGTGTTGCTGAGGAGTAAGTGCGTGACCATTTTGGATTTGCTTCTCTCCCCTCTTTCCCACATTCCCATGATTATTTTTAAATTTCTACAGATCGGGGCTTAGTGTCTCTAGCTAAGCTGCGTGTCAGATACGGTTCTCGGCTGGGTGTGAAAATGTTCCGAACCAGAGGTGTTCTCCTTAGCAATCTGCAATTGGTGAAGTTTAGACAGAGGAGGGGTGATGGTTCACTCTTTCTAAAATGATTTCCAAGTCACCTCCTGGTTCCTGGATGCTGGGGCCCTGCCATGGTTGTCCGTAGACCGCTGGTGACCAGCGGAGGTGGGGGGTGGGGCGGGGGGCTGGCGCACACCCAAAGACATTTCAGGTGAAAAGTGCTGGGGGAAAGCACCCATTACCAACGCGTCAGGAAAGAAGATAAAGCATAGATTGCCCTGGCAAAAGGGGACATAAGGAGGAGAGCACTGGTCCCTTTATGACGGAGACCCGTGAGCACGTAGAACCACAACATGCTTATTACAGTGCTGGGTAAATACTGTTTACGCCCCAAAGTAATCATACTTGTCAAGCAGTCCAGGAACTGAAGAAAGACTCAGGCTGTTTCTGCTTAACTGTCCCCTTGGCTGCGGACGATAAATATACCAAATGAGAAGAAAATTGCAATAAACTCTCTTTTCTGCTCATCGTCAGTCCTCTGTGATTAAAGAGGATAAATTTAGACCATAACCCCATCAACAGCTTTATAATTAATCTTACTTTTCAATAACTGCGTCTCTTCCCTCTGCTGGGTCTGGAGGCTGCTGCAGCTTCTGGGGGGCTGTGGGTAAAGTCTCAGAGCCTTCATTATCCTTTCTGGGCTGACTCACCACCCAGAAATACATTGAAATTTGCATTGAGTCACGGGGAAGACGAAGAAGCGGGTACCGAAATGAAAACGCTGTGTTGGATTTAGACGAGTAACGGCTGAGCCCCCCACGGCGCCCAAACGTGGGCCGCCTTTAAGATGTCGCATCTAAAGGGTGTCACCAATGTCCACAGGGAAGGGGTCCTATCGGGCAGGCTAACAGGAGTCTGAGAAGCAGGATGGGAAATGGAAATGTGCCAGAATGTTTACGGAAGCACTGCGCGTGGGGAGGGCGTCTGCAGGTGGGGGCCTCAGGGATAATAGGCAAGAGAGGCAGGATTTTTAAGACGCACCCGAAAGGGACTTCCCTGCAGGAGGGCAGCATTGCCTGAGCCTTCCTCTAGGGAAGGAAGTCCCTGGGCTTGGGGAGGAAGGAAAATGGGGGTAGGCATGTGGCGTGTGTGGGGGGCACAGGACTTCTGAAGTCCTAGTCTCCTGCTCACCAATGACGAGTCAGCTCATCTGATCTCTTGGAAAGTGCCCTCAGAAGTGACACAGATCCTATTTCCACCCAACCAATTTCTTTTGTTGGCATATGCAAATGTGACTCAGTGAAAGCAGCGTTTGTTTCTGGGCTCAAGAGTCAGAACATGCAAGGGGGACCAAGAAGGGGAACTCAGTTTCCTGCGCCTTCGTGAACAGCCTGGCTCTCAAGGGGACCATAATTCAGTCAAACTTTATGGCCCAAATTCTAAAGACAGGAAATTCACTCAAGGGGCAGGCAACCACTGTTGGCTCACTGACCGTGGTTCTGATGACCTGCTTTTCCATGCTTACAAATGGGGGTATTTGGCCTGAGATGAACATTTTATTGGGGTTAAAAACCTAAATGAATCATCACCAACCATTTTACTATCAATCAAGTCTTAACATCCCTTCTCAGTTAACAACCCAATGTAGGCTGGAACCCTGTCTCTTTGAATCTCTAGGAGTCTACTTAGATGTAAGACAATGAAAGACCCACAAAGGAGAGCTCACCAATGGCCTCCCACCCCAGAGACAAAGCCAAGGGTCTGTGATGACTTCCATGCTCACAAGACCTGGGGCTCCCCTTCCCCCTCTGACCTCAGGCCTCTCACTCCCTCTCTAATCCACTCTGCTCTGGCCAGACTGGTGGCTTCCCATCCCTTTCTTAAACATGGCCATACATTTCCACCCCAGGGCCTTTGCACTTGCTGTTTCCCTTGCCCAGAATGCTTCCACTCCACATATGTACTCGGTATCCTCTTTTTGCTGGTCTTCACTTCAGCTCTCCATGAGTCCCTCCCTGCCCTTCCTTGCTTCACTTTCGACCTTCCTCCCGCACTACATTTTCTTTCTGCTTTATTACTTTTTCTCTTAGCTTATTGCTCTTCTCTCTCTCTCTCTCTCTCTCTCTCTCTCTATCTTATAGGCTTCAAGAAGGTGAGGGTGTTTGTTTTGTTTCTGGTGGTCACCATGCAAAGAGTAAACCATCAACAGGTACACGCTGCATGCATAAATGAGAGTTGATGAACTCTGTAGGTCACAAAGGGTGGCTCTTCTCCCCCTCCAGGGACAAAGAGTCAAAGATTTCCTTGGGGGTAGCTGCTCAACATGCACATTTCTTTCCACTTACTCTTACTCAACTTTTGGCTAGAAAGGGTACAACTCCTCGACACCAGTGTTAAAAAAAGCTGCCCAAGCTTTGCGCAGTGGCAGTATTGTAGCCAATGAGGTTTATCCAAGGCGGGATTATTGCTAATTAAAAAAAGCTGCCCACAACAGAGTCATTTTTAGGTAAAATGGCGGAGATCTGTAGAATGTTCACCCAACCTTCCACGGCTCACAGGTGCACTCTATCTCCCCCTCCCCCATCACCCCTTCGTGTCCCAGTGGGACCATGTGGCCAGTGGGCTGTAGGAAGGAGTGACATATGCTATCTCTAGGCTTCTCCCCCATCCCCCGCCGGGCTGTGCCAAGAATATAAAATAAAGTCGTGTGCCATGTTAAACCACTGAGGTTTGGGGGGTTGCTTGTTACAGCAGTCCGTGTGATTTGCCTCAACCCGACAGATATTAAGGCCACATATTAAGAAAATGTCAGCTTTGCCATCATTCCCCGCTTATCCTGATATACGCTGCATTCCTCCGAGAAACCTAATCTGTCCTTTTATAACTGGAGGTTCAGCCTCGTTGGACTTTTGTGAAAATTGCAACAAACTGCCAAGGGCGAGGTGAGGAGGAATGGGGAGGAGCTACGAAGGCATTTCTTCAAGCTCCGCTGTCTTCTTCCTCCGCGAAGGACTCCAACTCTACACCCGGGCAGCGGCTGCGGGCAGTCTGCGCAGACAAGCTTACAAGGAACCCTAACCCAGCCCCAGCTCTGAGATTCTGAAAACCTACAGAGGTCGTCCTCAACGTGCAGGGACTTTTGTGTTTAATAGGAAAGCGGCGTTGCTGATGCTCCGGGTCTCAGCTCTCAGTTTGGGGTGTTTAATGGCCGGAGATCATTGCTGTGCCTACTGAACAGAATCCACTTTCAAGGGCTGGGGGGGGATTTCTCCCTCTTTCCACCTGGGTCAGGGAAGTCGGGGCAGCACCGGCTGCTGGGTCCCACCGAGCAGAGCCGAAAGCATTCACATTATCCAACAATAAGCAAGGATAGAAATGTACATTACCTGCCCGGCTAGCATTTCATATAATAGGACGCCGTAGGCCCACCAGTCCACGGATTTTCCATACGGCTGATACGCGATTATCTGTGTGGAAACACATACAGCTTACAATTAGTGGCGAATCAAAGAGCCTGGGTTCGAACAGACAAGTCAAGTGTGTAGGCCTTTCTGCACCGAGGGGAGAGGGAACCGCAAATCCCACACCCTGGGAACCACCTTCCCAGGACTCGATGTCCAAAACCTGCATGGGAGCTGCTCAGCCCACCCAGAGACGCCACGGTGTAGATTTCATTACCTTTTTTTTTTTTTGGAAAAAGCCGAGGTCCTTCAGACCACAGGTCTGAGAAATAAGATAATCAAACTATGTAACAGAATTTGGCTGAAAGTAAGGAAGATGGAGGTGGAGAAGAGGTACCTGCTGAGATTTCAGAGTAGTTTGAAAGAGACGTGATTTTATCAAATGTCGCGTGTGAACCCCGTCTGAATCTTGACTCAAGCCAAAGCTACTGTAAAACAGAAATCAGGAGCAACCAAAATGTCTTGATAGATGATATTAAGAGGTTACCCTTAATTTTGTGCGGCAAGAAGATGGTGCTTTGGTACGGTGCTTTGTTGAAAAGCATGATGAGTGTATTAATGGGTGAAATGCACAAGAGATGACGTATTCACAGGTGAAGTGACGCGACAGCTTAGATTTGCTTTAAATATTTGAGCAAACTAGGAAGGGGTCGGAACACGTGAAATGAGTTGGCAGAAAGCAGGGGGCTGGTGAAGCTGGGTGATGGCCCCCGGAGACCTGTCCCCTCTCAACTGCCCTCTCTCTCTGGCTCCCAGAAGTACTAGAATAATTCTAGGACATGCCCTTGCAGAAGAAGGTAATACTGACTTGGATTTCTAAGCGTGACATGGGGTATTAAAACACTGGTGTTTTCTCAAGGACACAATCCCTGACCCATGGATCAGGCCCCAGGATTCGAGGTGAAGACATCCGGACAGGTGTTCTGTATGACCATTCTGCCATTCTGCATACACACACGTGACTCTGAAATGTGCTGGGGTATTTTTTTTTTTAATGGCCCACGGTGTCTAATGGAATGTCCTGGGATGTAAACAAACCTGCATGTCCCTTCTTCTCCATTTCTTTAATGTATTACTAATATTTCTCCTTGCAGCATGAGAAATACAGCTCCGGTGGCTCGCCTCAATGTGGTACATGTTGGGATCTGACAGCTCTAGAGCTCATTTTCTTGTCAAGGATATGATAACCAGAGGAAGTTACAAGGAGGCCTTCCTTTCTTTTTAAAAAACTGCATTTGTTCTTTTTTTTTTGAAAACTTGGAAAATACACACAAAGAACAAAAAAGCCCTATCATAATGCGCCTCTGTGTGTTACCTGATGGTGTGAAATGAGGCTTGCCATTCTGGTTCCAAGACAGAAAATGATTGAGTCAAAGCCTGTCTTGACTCAGTAGAACAACAGAAATTCTCTTGGGGAGAGTAAGAGAGTGCACTTGCTAAGCACCTACTATATCTTCAACGTGCTGAGCACATTCTGCAGAGTCCTGTGTGGCAGGAGTGATTGTTGTCCCCATTTTACAGGTGGGAAAGCTGACGTAGCAAGAAGTTTCAGAGACCCGACCAGGGCCAAGCAGCTCATAAGTGGTGCTCTGGATATTGACATTTTTCTTTTAAAAACAGAGTTTACGACTGCCAAATATATGTCATCACTCACACTGAGATTAATAAAATATTAATCAAAGGGCTTTGAAGATGAAAGAGGTTTAAAACCACCATTTCAGGTGTTGTAGTTGTATTTCAGAAACGCATGAATGAAATCTGTTCTTGTAACGATATTAAAACCAGTCCCGGCAATCTATTTTCATTAATCAGTGTTTTAGTTACTCCGTTGTTAACTCAGGCAGAGCTGGGGCACCGTGTTGCTGTGGGAATTATCAGGCTGGGGGACGGAGGGTGCTGAACTAGGGAAGTCCCGCTGTATTTCGTATCCTATATTCTGCAAGTGTCTGAGCAGTCTTACCAACCAAACTCCTCTACTTGAGCAGTCGGAAAGCTCGGAAAGCTGTCAGAGGTCAAGGTTAAGGAATTCCCTGTCTTTGGTCAGAGTGATTCACAAATCCTAAAAGCCAGGGCCATCTGAAGATTTTCTTTTTCTTCTTCTTCTTCTTCTTGACTCTTTATCAACTTTGGTCCAACTTGGTTTTTATTTCCTATTTGCACAGCCTCAAACTCTCATGACTCTTGGTGATAACACCCTCTCCTTCCTCCAAGGCTTTACCAAAGCAGAATGCCAAGTGACAACATCTCGTTTTTCTTGGCGACAGCATTTGGCAATCCCTCCAGCCCGCCAGCCCAGCTCCGGGGCTGAGATGACAAAGTCATGTGGAACACTGCTGTGTTCTCAACGGTAATAACCGGATGGGATCTGAAATTCAGCTGGGGCATTTCTTCTTGGAGAAGCTCACAACATGTCGCCCCTGGCTTACACACTAGACGAAACGGGAAGGTTGGAAGATCTAAATTACAGGGTCTAGGGGTGCAACCTTACCACTGCAAATCCATTGTTAGAACAAAGCATGCTTTCCCCTCAATGATGAGCTGCTACTAATACATATTTAAAAAAAAATTAAAAATCTCACTGCAAAAGGGCAAGCGTGTTAGAGAGCCCCATTTGAAGGGAAACATTAAGATACACATGATGTAGGATGTGGGTTGTGCTATCCCTTGTGAGCTGTCTAGACCCGCCTGTCCAGTATGAAGTCACTAGCCACGTGTGGCTACTGAGCATTGGAAAAGTGGCTAGTGTGAATGATATGTAGTCTAGGGGGGAAAGGCACCTCAGATTCTGGAGATGCAGTTCTCCAACTGCAAAATATCTCAGTCATATTTTGGATCTACTGGGTTAAATAAAATATACTAGGCTTAATTTCACCTGTTTCTTTTTCTAACTTTTAAAAAAAAATGTGGTTGCTAGGGGGCACCTGGCGGCTCAGTCAGTAGAGCCCGTGACTCTTGATCTTGGGGTGGTGAATTCGAGCCCCGTGTTGGATGCAGAGATTCCTTATATCAATCAATCAGACAGTCAATCTTTAGGAAAAAAACCCCACACATACACAGAACTGGGGCCGCGAGATGCCGTTTGGCTTACATTTTGTTTCTACTCGACGGTGCTGGTCTATACCTTCTCACGGGCTCCTACAACTCACTCTGGTTCCTGGGTTCCTGTTGGCCTGGGGAGCCAGCTTTGGGCTGAGGACCAGGCTTAGAGGCCACAGAATGGATGGTGAGTTTCTCTTGTTTCTGTCCCCACTGGGGACAGGAGCAGGTGTCTCTGGGACTCGTGGGCCAGCAGTGGCGTGCAGCCAAGCCTGGGGGGCTGCAACAGCAATTTGGTCTCCCCCAGCAGAGGACCTCACAAAAGAGAGGCAGACTTGGCAAGGGCTCCAGTTGGCGGACCTCCCTGCAGCACATGGGGGTTGAACTTCAGCTTCAAAGACGGACCCCCAACAGGGCCACTGTCATTCAGCTTTCCTGTTATTTGTCATTATGATTATATTCACATGAGCCAACGGCTTGGGGGAGATGTCAGGATGTTTCAAATGGCTGCCTGTCTTGTAAAAGTAAGATATGAATGAGTTTTCTCCCAGCCTGGGCACAGGACCAGAATAAAAGGGGCCAGAAGGCAGCTTCTCATCTCCTGGCAGGCCAGCGGCCACAGTGGCTGGAAGGACACGGCTCTGAAACTATCCACCTTTCCACCCTCTGCCAGGGCTACATACTCAAAGGCCTCCCATAGAGGGCAGGGCTCCAGAAGCTTTCCGGGGGGCGGTGCAGTAAGGTTTTAGATGCTACTGGCAATAGCCCAAATGACTATAAGCTACGTCACCACTGTAACACTCACTATGACCCAGGCTCCTTAGCTCTGCTAGATCGCTTAGCCTTCGTGAGACTTTTATGAGGTAGGAGTGGCCCATTTCCCAGATCAGGAAATGAGACACAGAGAGGTTAGGTAGCTTGCCCGAGGTCACACAGCGAGTAAGTAGCAATGCTGGGATTTGAACCCTGGTCACCTGGACTTGGCATCCACATTTCTTTTTTTTTTTTTTAAAGATTTTATTTATTTTATTTGACAGACAGAGATTACAAGTAGGCAGAGAGGCAGGCAGAGAGAGAGAGAGGAGGAAGCAGGCTCCCTGCTGAGCAGAGAGCCTGATGCGGGACTCGATCCCAGGACCCTGAGATCATGACCTGAGCCGAAGGCAGCAGCTTAACCCACTGAGCCACCCAGGCGCCCCGGCATCCACATTTCTGACCATTTTTCTAAACCGAAAGTTCATCAGCTATGGTGGGAACCGGCCCTGAAAGGGGCTCAAATGCTTACCAGGATCAAAGCTGCCAAGACAGCCACTTCACTCAGGAACTCGGGCCCTGGAGACTTTATCTTAAGGGGACATGTGTGTGTCCCACGGGAACGCAGCATCTGTGCGAGGAGGCCCACTTGCCCATTCCTGGCTGTACCTTAACCAGTTTCCAGTCTTCGCTTTCACGTGACATTTACTCGCTGCCTGCCCCCCCAGAACTCACCCTGACAAACAGCCCGACCACAGAAGGACCTTCCCAGGCTGCCATTACAGACACACACTGGCCTTTATGCATAAAACATGCTCGAGTCCTTTTGCTGTCTCAAGGAAATAAAAATTTCCCTTCCTTTGATCAAAAATAGAACTATTTTACTTTAATGAAAAAATCATGGTTGTTTTGAAAAACATCCTAAGTTTCCAGCAATAGAACACGGGCCACAAGAGGCCTTCTTTATGTGCCTGGTTAAGAACATTGACACGTCACAACAGTACCGTTTGGGGAAGAGAGGAAGAGCTACAGTGTCGTTGGGTATTCTGCCCTGACAGCGGGGACCGTGAGCTCATGAACTATCTCCTCCACTCTTTCTTCTGGGGCTGACAGACCTTGGCCACCTCGAAGCTCCTAGGGCCGTTGTCACATCACGCTGAGACTGCTTATCTGCCCTCACGTGACTCCAGACTCCTCCCCAGCGGGGCCGGGACAGCCCCCTGCACCCCCAGCCCCGGAACCACCCCCCAACAGCTGGAGCAGGAGAAAAATGCGGGAGTGGATCTCATCTAAGCCCCAGTGGTGGGCACCACCACCTCTGAAGTCCAACGTCAACTTGCTGGATTGCTGAGGCTGGAGGGCGGCCCTTACAGGTGCTTTACAAAGGTCCTTAGGATTCTGGGAAGGAACCTATATTTCAGAGTAGCTAAGTGGGTTGCTTGAAGGTCACTGGGCTGGTTCACGACAAGCCCAGCACCAGGTTTGGACCAAAGTTTGAGCAACAGGAAAGCTTCATGGTGGGTAAGGGTGAGGCACTCCACCTCTCAGTCCAAGAGGCTTCCCAGTCAAAAATCCTTTGGGTGGTGAATCCAAGCCCAGAATACCAGCGGCCACCGTGCGGGAGGCACCCTGTGATGGGAATGCTCTGAACCTGACTTCTGGGGACCGGCTCTGCCATGGGAGAGCTGTGGGACCCTGAGCAAGTTGCTGAGCCTCTCTGAGTCTCCATTTCCTCAGCTGGGATGCAGAATTCCAGCACCCACCTGGTAGGAACACGGCGGGGGATAGAACGGCATTTCATATAATAAAATGTGTTTATTGCAGCTGAGTTGAATATACGATACAACCCCGTACTTCCGAACACCGGAAGTAAGAACTGGCCCCCGGGCACGGCAGGCAGGCGAAAACGAATCCAGGCAGTGAAGGTACAGGTGGCTCACAGGAGGACAAAGAAGACACTCCGCTTGGAGACATTACATGCACAATATGTACTAAACACCCCGACATAATAGTTGGCACCTGGCAATTCTCATCAATGCTGAACTTTCCATTCATTCTTTCAGCAAGTATTAGCTTCCTACGTGCTAGACACTGCTCTAGGTGGGGGGTATGTGAAGTCATAAAACAGATTTTTAAGATACCCCTCTTGTGCAATTATATTGATTTTTACCCAAGCAGCAAAACTTCAGGTTTTCCTTTTTCCATCGACATCCGAAGGGGATGTCCTCACCTCCACTGTTTGTGGCTAACTGTACAGGTCTTTGGGCTGGGCCCTCTGCGAGGCACAGGGATCGTGACTCTAACGAAGGAGACAGGAAAATGGATAAATAAAACGGAAATGTAATGCCTTACATCAGGGATCTTTGTACACCACACGAGAAAACTCTACAGTGTCTGAAGTCTTTGGACAAAAGGCAGGATAGAAGTATAAAGAAAATTGCCACAAGGTGAAAATGGAGTCCAGAGTATATATTTTCTGTTTAGACAGATATTGTGGCTCTATCCAGGCTTGGGAAGAACAGGACATGATTGCTCTAATGGCAATAAAAGTGCTTTATAATCTCTTCATACTACCTACCCCTTCTACTCTGGTTGTTCCTTGTACTCCAGGAGAACAGAAAGCAAACAGCAGAACCACCTAAATCCTGTTCCCCCAAAATGTGAGGAGAGGAACGGCGAGTACAAGAATGGTTGGTAATGATTAGCACTGGCTTTAAAGACAAAGGGAAAAAAGGAAAAAAGGAAGGAAAGAGGGACGGACGGAGACAGAAGCAAAGCTCAGAGCCTCGTGATTACAGATCCATTCCCAGTGCCATCCTAGACTTTCATGTAGCACAGAAAGGGCCAGAGGCTGCATATGTATACGTACATGTACATGTATATATGTTTTTTTATTTAAAGATTTTTATTTATTTATTTGACAGAGAGAAATCACAAGTAGGCAGAGAGGCAGGCAGAGAGAGAGGGGGAAGCAGGCTCCCTGCCGAGCAGAGAGCCCGATGTGGGGCTCGATCCCAGGACCCTGAGATCATGACCTGAGCCGAAGGCAGAGGCTTAACCCACTGAGCCACCCAGGCGCCCCGTGTATCTATATTTCTGAGTGAGAGAGACAGCGCGAGCAAGAGTAAGAGCACGCAGGGTTGGGGAGAGGCAGAGGGAGAGGGAGAATCCCAAGCAGTGTGGAGCCAGACACAGGGCTCGATCTCACGACCCTGAGATCATGACGCTCTGAGCCGAAATCAAGAGTTGGGACATTTAACCAACTGAGCTACCACGGTGACCCTATATGTTTTTAAATAAAGTTTTTTAAAGAGAAGTTTTAGGTTCACAGCACAACTGAGTGGAACGTGCAGAGATCCCCTGTGCCCTGTGTCCCCACCAGTACGATCTCCCCGGCTACGGACATCCCTCACCGGACAGGAATGTCAGTCGCAACTGATGAACTACGTTGTTACATCATTATCACCTTGGTGCTGGACGATCTGTGGGTTTTTGCAAATATATCATGATGTGTCTCGACCACGGTGGTGTCGTACAGTGTCACTGCCTCAGCGTCCTCTGTTCTGCCTAGCTGTCCCTCCCTCTGCACTGCCCCGTGGCATCTACTCATCTTTTTTATTGTCTCCCTTCGTTCTGCCTTTCCCAGGATGTGTTGCGGGCAGAAGCATACAGCACTCAGCCTTTCCTGGTTGGCTTCTGTCACGTAGCAATATGCACTTACAGTTCCTCCGGGTTTTTTTGTGGCTTGGCAGTTCGTTTCTGCTCAGTGCTGAATAACGTTCCATCGTGCGGCTGCGCCACAGTGGATGCAGTCATTCACCCACTCAAGGACACCTTGTTTGCCCCTGAGTTTGGGCAAATTATGAACAAGGCTGCTATAGACATCCGTGTGCAGGTTTTTTTGGTGCAAACATAAGTTTTCCAATTCACTTAGGGGCATGGCTACTGGATCGCACGGTGAAGACTATGTTTAGCCTCGTAAGAAACCGCCAAACTGTCTTCCAAAGTGGCAGTGCGACTTCTGAGGGAGCTGCGAGTGAAATTCAGAAAGCTGCACCCGCCTTTTTGGGCTGTGGAGAGCCGCCCCTGCACCCGGTGTTCCTCAAACTCTGGGATGTGCGCTGCAGAGTTGTGGGACGTGGTCTTTTGTGGCCCTCGGAGCAGGCATTAGCACCAAGGTCCACGTGGGGAAGTGTTCTCGTTTTAAGTCCTTGTGGTTCTTCCAAGGAGGCACTAATCCCCTGCTTGGGCTCATCTCTCTCCAGCTCCTGGGTAACGTGCTGATTGTGGAAGAATTCAGGGTGGTGACCATGAGACGGGGCTGGGAGAATGTCCTCCTGGTGGACTTACCACTACCACGTCACCCAACCTCTTCCGTGTGACTTCGGTGATCCCCCGTTATTCGGTAGGAACCAAATACCTCTTTAGACACTCTCCTCCCAGACTGAGGTTTTCGAGAACCTCCGCCCTGGGGAGATACACTGTGATACCAACAGGAACAGAGGTCATATTTGCATCTGAGCTACCGCTAAGCGCAGTTCCTGGGCTGCGCTGTGCTGGGCACCACTTCTGGTGACCACTGGGGAAGTCGAGGCACTAGCAAGCGCCCGCACAGTCATGCACAGCAGAGCCAGGGCTCAACCTGGCCCTTGCTTCCCCACCCTCCCGGTGCCCACTCTGCAAGCAGGAGCTGGGGATGGCACCAGGACCTCTGAGAGACTGCCTCTTGCCTCTGACCTTGAGACTCATTTACTGCTGCCTCCTGTTCCATAGGATGAGAAACAATGGTGTTGACCGTGAAAATGTCTTGGTTTACAACATAATTTACACCTAGCCTAAATGCAGGAGTCCATCCTGCTCTAGGACGGGTCCATCGCTAACATTTGGGGGTGTGTGTGTGTGACAGGGGACACTGTTAGAAGAGTGACCGAGGCCCACATACCAGATGTCTGAACACACATTACTGATCAAGCTAAGCCAACTGTTAAATGTTCTCTTCTACCACCGTGACCAATATACCCTCCTGTATGAGTCAGCTCACGTGGCCAGAACAGAATACCACAGACTGAGCGGCTTAAACCATATTCATTCATGTTCTCAGAGGCCTGGAGGCCGGGAGCCAAGATCGAGGTACCCGCTGGCAGGGCTGGTACCGGTTTCTGACAGGCTTCTCTTCTGGGCTACAGGGCTCCTTCCCAATGGGGCTCCCCCGCCTTGAGCTGTCTCCTGGCCCTCTTGTAAGGACACCAGTCCTACCGGATCAGGGCCCCATTGAATGACCTCATTAGACCTTCTACACTTCCTTAAAAGTCCTATAGCTCTACATACAGTCATATGGAGGGTTCAGGAGTGACGTGAAATTTGAGGGGACATAAAGTCAGTCCATAATACTTCTCAACAACCTGGAGGGGGAGGTCGACTATAGAATTCATGGACCCCTTAGATTCCACTCCAGTACTGGGAGACCTGGCCTATTCCCCCTCCCCGCCCCTGTTCCTTCTCAGTCCTTCCTCACATCTATGAAGACCCTGTGTGTCCCGGCCTGTGCGTCCAAACTCTGTCCTGCTGTGCCCTGTGAACAGCCTCCCCCAGCCTCTCCATCAGACATGCGGTCAGGGTGGTGTCCCTAGCAAGGATGGGTCGTAGGAAGAGGCCCATGTGGGTCATGGAAGGGAATTTTCAGGCCCCACAGGGCGTGTCGCTCCAGCCCTAGAAGGCGGGCTAAGCCTGGCAGAGGGCTAGCCGGGAACCTTCGACAGTTGGGGACGGCCTGCAGGCCAACTTCGGCCCATTTGCGTACAGGCTGCTGTGAGCACACATCCTACGAAAACAACCAGAAAAAGACTATCGGCCTTTTGGCAGGAACAGTTGCTCAATTTTGCCTCCTGGTAAAATCTAAAATTTAGATTAGCACAAAGACTAAAATATTTACTCTCTAGCCCCTAGCAGAAGGGGTCTGCTGATCCTAGCTCCAAAACACAGGGCTGGGGGGGGGGGCTGCCCTCTTGCCTGGGTCCTCAGCACCTTAGAGATCTGCCCTCTCTGGGCTGCTGGGTTGAGAAGCCTCCCATGGGCCAGCACAGAACTCAAAACAAGCTGCTCCCAAAACTGGGCCCAGTGACCCCCTCCTATCCCATATGACCTCCTGCATGGTGACCAGGCCACTCCCTCCCGCACCCCACCCCCATCCCTGCAAACATAATTTCTGTCGCCTCCCTTAGAGTTGGGCTGGCTCTGGGACTTGCTCTGACTCACATAATGTGGTCCAAGTGACACGGTGAAGTTCTAGGTGCGGCTCACGGGGACCTGTGGTTTCCCTTCTTGCGCTCTTGGGAGCCAGCCACCGGGCTGAGAAGCTCTGGGTAGACGCCTGAGTGGTGGCAGACCTCATGGAAAGACAGACCACACAGAGGAGGACCCATGGGGCCTCAGCCAAAAGCCAACAGCCAGAGGCCATCTTGGATCCCCCAACACAGCAGGGCCACAGCAGCCAACACCCCCTCAGCCGTCAGGGGTCAGCGCCGCCACGTCCCGCCGGAAGTTCTGCTGCACAGAATCAGAGCTGTAACGTGGTTGTTGTTTTAAGCCATGAAGCTTGGCGGCCATTACGCAGCAGCAGATAACTGAAGCAACGGTCAGCCGCGGACGGAAGTGGACGGACGGAGCGCTTCCTCTGAGGCGGCCGCGGGGACACTCACCTCACCTTCAAAGCCATGCTCTGAGGACGGTCCTGTGAGTGTCCCCATCTTACAGGTATTGCCCCAGGTTCTTAAAAGAGCAGAACTACAGCCGCAGTTCACTATACAGGGATGAAGAAAAAGCCACCTGAACTCAAACGGGAAGTTTCCCTCCAGGGGTGGGGCCTCTGGTCTGCCTGGGCCCAGCGCAGGGTCAGACTGGGGGCGGCGCAGAACCAGACGTACTGTCGTAGCCCGCGAGTCCCCTTTCCGGTGGTTCTCGAACTCTGCCACCGCCCCCTCGCACTGGTCTCTCACAGGGTGGCGGGTGGGGGTGGCCAGTGCGTGGGGAGTGGACAAGAGCCACCGTGTGGTGTCTGCCTGGGACCCTCCTCACCTCAGGCCTCCAGAAGTTCACTGTGCAGCTGAAGGAGGCAACGACTTGGGCAGTAAAGCAGTGAGCCGGGAGTTAGGAATGAATCTTGGGTCTGTGGGAGCTCGGTCTGCAGGAATAAAAGATCTTCCAGAATCGGAGGCCTCATAGCCTGGTGGTCTTTCCAGACGTGTTTGGTAACAGGGCTGTAAGTGATAGCCTGGGGCGGGGTGGGGGGGTGGGGAGGCCTGCCCCCTGGCGACATTAGGGCCGCAGACCTGTACTTTGGGGCCCACGTCACTTGCTGTCCATGAGCCTCAGACAGGGCGCCTGTCCTCTCCATGTCTCCTTTCCCTTGTCTGTAAAACTCTCCTCAGAGGACTTTCCGAGGGTTTTAACGAGACGACAGATGCAGGCGCATGGTATGTGCTAGGAAACGAGTAAGTGCGGCCATTGCTTGGCCCCTCCCCCACAATGGCAGAGTAAAAGGTGAAACAAGATTTCAGAAATCTCTGACCCATTTTTACAGGATTTAAACAAATCCCCAACCAAAAGGCCGGTGAAGGCAGCCCCAGCACGAGGGGGAGAAAGCTCAGGGCATTCGCGGGGCTCTGCAGACAAGAGAGGGAGCCAGGAGGATAGCGGGACCGAGGCCTGCTCGGGGTGTCCCTGGGCCGACCCCTGCGGTCCCCTCCCTCCTCCGCCGCGAGAAGCGGACCGGCCCTGGGTTCAAGGCCCAGTTCTGCCCTGAACCCGGGGCTATGGGAAAAACCGAATTTCTTTGCACCTTGGGTTTGCCCTCTGGAAAACAGAGCGTCGGACACCAGCTTTGTGGAGCTGCTCTGACGAGTAAAGTAAACCAAGTCTGTGAGGCCTCCGCCCTGGGTCCTGCTCGCCCACCAGGAGTCACTATCTCTGAGGAAGTCAGGAAGAAGGACAGGGTCCCAGGTGCCTCACGGCCACAACGTCCCGGAGGGGCCCAGGTGCTCCAGAGAACCAGGGCCAGCGGGGCTGGGCGCTGCGGGCAGACCCTAGCGGAGACGAGTGGCACCAACGTAACTCCTAGAAAAGATCTGAGGAGAGTTCCACAATTTAAGGAAGAACCCAAGGGCAAGCCTGGCCTTGGCTCTTTAAATATTTCTTGGAGGGAAGACAGCGGCTTCATTTTCTCTTGCGAAGCCGGAGGCATCAGACGGTGACCCCACACAGACGGAAACCGGCCTCTGAAAGCCAGCCAGCCACCTTCGGCTTATCGTTCTCCGTCTTTAATCAAGGGCTTTCTGAGCTCCGCCGGCGCTCCAGAAGCACCGATCCCGGGGGAGCCCCGGCTGCTCTCTCTCATCTCCCCTTTTCTTCTCAGCTGTGCGAGTGCTAATTTACTGCCTGGCTGCGTGCGTCTCGTGTGTTCTTTTCTCGTTTAACTTTCTTTTATTTAAATTTTTTAAAAATTTTATTTATTTTTTTTAAAAAGATTTTATTTATTTATTTGACAGACAGAGATCACAAGTAGGCAGAGAGGCAGGCAGAGAGAGAGAGGAGGAAGCAGGCTCCCTGCTGAGCACAGAGCTCGATGCGGGGCTCAATCCCAGGACCCTGAGATCATGACCTGAGCCAAAGGCAGAGGCTTAACCCACTGAGCCACCCAGGCGCCCTTGTTTAACTTTCAGATCGTCTTCTACGCTCTGTCCTTCTCTACACCCTCTTCCCCAAAGGCGAGGAACTGTCTCGGCATGAGGAGGGGTCCCTATGCCGGCACTTCGGGGTCTCTGCAGGACCCAGGCTGATGCCCCACGCCTTCAGACACTCCAGACCCCCAGCGCGCACACCAGCTCTCGTGGGTCGCTGGCGTGAGGCACGTGGCAGTCCCCTGGGGGGCAGCCTTGGGGATCATCAGTCCAATCCCTGCCCGAGTTCCTGACCCCTCAATTCCCCAGCCGTCTGCTCCGTTCTGTTGCCAACCCCACCTCCCTGCTGCACCTGATTGTTCCAGACCCACCCTGCCTGCCGGGCCCTGCTCCAGAGCCTGGGCGAGGGCCTCAGCAGGGAACCAAGGAGAAAGGCCCTGCATTGGGGGGCTGAGTGGGCTAGAGAGACACGCACGTGAGGGCACGGTGACGTGCTCTGTCAGAGGGTGATGAGCACCGTGGAAGGACAGCGGGGCAGGGACCCGGGGCTGCAGGTTTGAACAGAGTCACCAGGAAAGATGGCCTCCTTGAGGGGCCATCCAAGCTGAGATGCAGGAGGAACCCCCGCTGCTGGGGAAGGATGTCCCAGGTGGAGGCGAGGAGAAGAGCAAAAGCCCTGAGGATGGGAGAGCCCGGCAAATTTGGGGAACGGTATGGAAGTCAGTGCAGGGGTGGGTTTGGAGAGACAGGGGTGAGGGGTGGAGGGCGAGGGGAGAGACGAGGTTCGGGAGGAGAAGAGGGGGGCAGACAGCAAAGGGTCCCGGGCTCCTCCAAGATGCTTAATTCAGAAACGGACTCCCTCCTCAGCTCTTGCGGCAGGCAATGTCCTGCCCTTCTGGCCCCCTCCTCCCCACCCCTCCTCCCCTCCCCCCACTGAACCTAGTCTCAATGCTCTTTAGGATTCACCTGTTCTGACAGACACTCAGCCCCGCTCTCGCCTCGCTCCCTGGTTCCCACTACCTGCTCAGTCACGTCCAGGAGCCTCGACCGTGTCACCGCCTGTGGATGTGGGAGGGGCCCCTCTCCCAGCACCCCCCGGGCCCCCCGCTCCACACGTCCTGGCCTTGCCCTTGGAAAAGGCCAGCCGGCCAGTGTGATTTCAGCTTTCTTCCTTCTTCCTGCTTCCCTATCCCGTTCCCTCCTGGCCTGTGCCATTCCCCGTCTTCTCTTCCCCCCTCTCTGAGCGTTTCCCACGGGCCTAGAGATACGCCAAGGTCTTCCCAGCCTTGTCCATACTCCCTTCATCTTGCTTCCCTAGGAGTGACCATCCCCCTTCCCCTGTCCCTCTTACCAACCCTTCCCCCAAGACAGGGCCCCAGCCCGGCTGCTGGGCTCACACTCCGCTCCTGCCACATTAGGGATGGCTGGTGCCCTCGGGCCGGATTCCCTCTCCCTCCCCACTCCCAGCTCCCTGACCGCACGGTCCCCAGCCATCTCTGAGCTCACGAGCACTTGCCTTCCTTGGCATCCGAGACTATGGCTCCCTAGTTCTTCCACCTCTCCGGACACCCCTTGGCCTCCCTTTCTCCTCCCATTCCTAAAATGGGGTTCCCTCCAGACGTGACCTCTGACCGCCTCCAGAAAAGGTCACAGCGGGCGGCCCACTCACTGAATCTTACCCAGGTACACTTCTTACTTTGAACAAGTAGGCAAGTTTTACGTACAAATGCAGTCTTCCGGAGGCGGTCGGAGGCAAGACGGGGCTGCCCCTCCAGTAGGGATGGAAGGAGAAGCCACAGCCCCCAGGGCAGGCCTCCAGCTCCCCGACCCTCCCAGGAGCCTGTCCATCTGCGCACGGCCAGCTGCTGTGGGAACAGCACGCGTGCCCACAGACCATTCCCTCAGCCATGTTGGGGCGCCATCTGTTCCTGCCAAGGGGAATCATCCCTGTCTCTCAGCCTGCGGCTCTCCTGGGCGGCAGTGGCCCATTCTGAACCGCCTCCAGCCCCAGCCGCCCCCCGCAGGTCCCCGCTGGGCTCTGTCCTCCTGCTGGGCGTGCCAGGCCCTTGGCAGGTGCACCGAGTATCTGGCTGATTGCTGCCTCATGTGGGAGAGGGGCTTTGCTGTTGGTGGTCGGCCCTGGCTTTTAAGGGTCCTGCCCCGTAGTAACAGCAGGGATCCTGGCCCGAGTCATGGACTGCAGTGAAGACCTCTGTGACTCGGGTCCCTGACTCCAGGTGAGCCGGACGAGCTCCTGGAAGACGTCACCCGTGTTGTACAATATCTCAGTGCTCGTTCGCTTGCAGAGTTTTCTCTTCTCTCTGGAGCCAGGGCAGAAAGTGGCCAGAATATACATCTGGGAGCTGGGGCCAGAGCATCTCAGGTCGCAATCCCACCTCTTCCTGTTACCAGCTGTGTGACCTTGGGCGAGTCACTTAAGCTCTGTGCATAGACGCACCGTGACAAACCAGAAGTGCTCAGCGGGCTTGGTACAGAGTGGACCAGCCCCACGTCACGGGTGTGACCTACCATGCCCCCCACCCCCGCCCACTGCAAAGACTCCGCGCGGCACATTTTCCAAAGACTTTGCTCCCACCATGTCAGGGGGGACTCAGAGCAAGCCCATCCCTGCTGCGTCTCCCCTTCTCCCAGGAAAAAGTGGGCCACGCTGGGATTCGGAGCCTGGTGCTCGGCTGCCAGGAGGGGTCTGACCCGCACACTCCCCACATTGCTTTCGGATGGGGAAGTAACCCCAAGGAAGCTTCCATCTGTCCTTCTCAGGGTCTTGCACTCACCCCCAAGAATTCTCTCTGTGTGAAAGCATGGCGCAGGCTGTAAGCCGTGAGGTCGGGTCTGGGAATTAGACCCTGATGAACGCCCCCTTTGCGGGTGTCCAGCTCAACTCCAGAATCCCGTCTCTTAGCGACACTTTCTGCCTTGGCGCCTCTCCCTGGTTAAGGAGATGCCACAGTATTAATCCGTTTCAAGGTTTTTAAACAAACAGCCATAAATATTTAAGCCTCTGCTTTGCCTATTAGGAAAAATACCAGCTAAGATAATTATTTTTGCCTCTGCCTGACAGAAAGATTTACACAGAGGACAGGATTATGTTAACCTAAGAGCAAATTCGGAAGCTTGGACCCGGGACGGTCTACTTCACCGCAATTATTCCTGCGGCCACACAGGCCACATTCCCGGATCCTTACGGGGAAAATGCCAGCGGAAGGTAAAAACAGCCTGAATTATTGATCGAGTTCCCAAAGTGGTGCAGCTTGCGATGAAAGTCAACCGAAATCGAAACACAGATTTGGGCTTCTGCTCACCCGAGTGTCATGTCGTCCACACTGTGAAATGTATCGAGGGACGAGTCCCGGTGGAGACTGTCCCAGTGGCACCCTGGGACACAGTGGGCACAGTGAGTCTCGGGGACGCACGAGTCACTTAGGAGCAGAACAGTAATTTTGTGGGGTAGGCAGTTCCCGTGTCTGCTGGGGGCCTGAGTCTAGAAGGGAAACCTGGTTCTGGGTTTCTCAGGAAGGTGGCCATGGGCCATTCCTCACTGCCTTGGGCATCTCTTCTGAGTCATGCTGTGGGGACCATGAAGGGGGCTGCAGCAGAAGACCACAAGAGGCCCCCACACCGTGCAGCAAATGGGTCAAGATAGAACAACACCCACAGCAGGACAACCTTGCTTGGGGCCCGATGATACTCCAAGTCACAGAGAGCAACCTTGTGGGGTAGACGTTATCATCCCCACTTTACAGGGGAGGAAACTGAGGCACGGGATGTTTAAGTAAGTCCACCACCTGCCCAGGTGGTGGACGTGCACTCCAGTAGGATGACTAGAAAGTTCTAGAAAGTGCTCAGATGAGAAAGCCAATCTCGAAGGGTTAGGTACCATATGACTCCATTATATGCCATTCTTGAAACGACAAAGTTATAGGATGGAAAATAGGTGAGTGGTTGCTGGGGGCCAGGGATGGGGACAGGAGGGGGGTCGGGGAGAGGTGGGTGTGGCTCTAAAAGGCCAAGAGGAGGGACGGAACTCTACTGTTTCTTTCTTTTTTTTTTTTTCTTTTTTATTTTTTATAAACATATATTTTTATCCCCAGGGGTACAGGTCTGTGAATCACCAGGTTTACACCCTTCACAGCACTCACCAAAGCACATACCCTCCCCAATGGCCATAATCCCACCCCCTTCTCCCAAACCCCCTAACTCTACTGTTTCTTGACGGTGGTGTTGGAGACGGGAATCTACACTTGCGGTCGAGGTGCACAGAACTAAACAAACATACACAAAAATGAGTACAATTAAAAAAAAAGACACCCCAAAGTTACCCAGATATGTTAGAAGTGTGTCTAGGTGTCCCTGGAGAAGGGGGCTGGGAGCTTATCAAATATGGTCATGCAGGACACCATTATGAGTGTGACAGGACGGGCTGTAGCCCTTTCCCCAAAGGTGTGTGCGCCCTAGCCCGGGAATCTGTGGCTATGGTAATTTTATCTGGTAAAAAGGACTTGGTAGGTGTGATTAAGGATCCTGGGACAGAGCGCCCAGCCTGGGTTATGTGGGTGGGTCCCATGTAATCACAATGGTCCTACCAGAGGGAGGCTGTGCGGGTGGGATCCTAAAAGTCAGAAATGGTAAGAAGTTATGTCACAGACAGTAGCCACACGGAGGCCGGAAAAGGCAAGGTGACGGGACTCCCCCAGAGCTCCTGGAGGGGCGCAGCCCTACCGATAGTGTGACTTTGACCCGGCACGATGGATTTTGGACTTCGAAACCCCAGAGCCATAAGATAATAAATTTGTATTTTTTTAGTCCACAAATTCTATGGTTACTTGTAGCGGCAATAGGAAACTGATACAATGAAGAACATTAGGGGAAAGACAACGAACGTCCGTTATTTGGAACATTTCATCTACGCGGATGCCCTTGTCCCTGGTGATGTCACGTGGGTGGAGAGTTACTGAACACAGGAAGCTGTTTGTTTGATCTCAGAGACCGTTCTTACTGGAGAGAAGTTCAAACCACCTTTATTCCTAAAAAACGCTTCCTTCCCTGTCACCACACATTTATAGCAGCTGGTGGGTGTTAAACGGAGAAGACGCAGCTCATAATCACAGTCGGCTTAATGCATGTCAGCCGGCAGAGGCGTCTGAATAAATCCTGCATCAGGAAGCTGTATTTTTACTGTACACTCTCCCCATTCTTCATGTCTGAGGACTATGTAAGCTCACATCATGCCTGCAGACAGTAATATGTGAGTTCTTTGGGGGGACAATGCCCCCCAAAGGTATGTATCAAGACACCATGTCACCTTTGGCCACGTCATTGAGAATTTAAGTTTCTAAGTAAATAATCGAAGTCTGTGTTTCCACACTGCCTGGGCAGATAAGAAACAAAACAAGGAACCTCTTAACAATGGGAAAAAATATTAAGCTTCCCTTAGGGACCACTGGCTACCACGGAGCGTAGCACTAGGTGCAAAGCACTGGATTTGGCATTTCTGTCCTCAGAGCAATTCTACAAGGAGGATATTATCTTTTCTAACTTGCCATTGTGGATGTGGGAGCTGAGAGGCTAAGGCACTTGCCTGAGTTCCCACAGACTGTGAAGAAAAGTCAGAGCTGAAGGACACGTTGGTCTGACTCCGAAGCTCATGTCACACCTACTGCCTCTAAGACAAACGCGTGGGGCAACAGGTTAAAAATATACCGCATGAGCTGCCAACTGCAAGCACGAACAGGACAGTGTCCAGAGAGGAAAGGTTGGGGTAACTTTGTATCTGTTAGCTTAGACCATGCTGGAGCTCAGCTGGGAAGACCCTGTTTCATCCACTGGGCTGTGTGTACACAGAAAGTTGGCTACGTAGCGACCCAGGGTTATAACCCACCCAGTCATGGGCATGTAGGTAGGCTCACAATAGGATGAAAATCACTCAGACTGTGTCACAACAGGGGTGCCTGGGTGGCTCAGTCGGTTACCTGCCTGACTCTTGATTTCAGCTCTGGTCATGATCTCAGGGTTGTGGGATCGAGCCCCAGGTCGGGCTCCATTTGGAGTCTGCTTGAGATTCAATCTCTCCTTTCCCTCTGCCCTTCCCCCATTAGCTCACTTGTGCTCTCTCTCAAATAAACAAATAAATCATCAAAAGCAAAAAGATTGTAACAAAGAGGAAGCAATATGGTGACTGCTGTGGTCACATGTCTTGAAACCACTCCCCTTACAACCACACTGGAATATTCTTCCTAGATCAAACACCTTGGTCAATTCCAGTGGGTCATTTAGGGCACTGATTACTCTGCTTTTCCGAAAAAGCCACCATTGGACCCTCCTTTTGACGCAGTGTTCCCAAGCAGAGCATTTTTACAAGCAATATCCGCCCCCCTGCCCAACAGTGTAGCTTAAATTGTTTTGACGAGGACCGTGTAAGAGACACAATCTACCGTACACCCAGCTTACAAAGCCAAGTCCCACAGAATGAGACATTCCCTTACCATGCACTGAGCTCTCATACTTGTTTTCTATTTCGCTCTATTTAGTTTAGCCTATTTTGTGGTCCCTGTCGTGCTGCTCTGCTTGGCGATTCCCCCAGGAAGGGGGCTGTATTTGTGATTTGGAAGGTCTGCTCTGGAAACCAAGGAAAATCAGGGTCCCTACCTCTGGGGCGATGTAATCCGGCGTCCCACAGAAGGTCCTGGTGGTGACCCCATCCACCATGTGTTCCTTGCACATCCCAAAATCGGCAATCTTGATATGCCCTTCCGAATCCAGCATGACGTTATCTAACTTCAGATCCCTGCAAGGAAGCAGGAGAGCATCACCATCCTTCCCACGACATCGTACGGTCGGTTCCGGAGCTAGCGAGACACAAGGATCTTTGACTAGCTGCCACCTCAACGGCGTATTAACTCCGAGTCCTAGGAGAGCGGGGGCCAGGAAGGACTGGGTTTTGTTTTTTAGTTTCTGAAATCTCCAGAGCCTACCCTAGTGCTTAGAACAACAGTAGGTACATAATAAATGCACACCAAGAACAACAGTAGGTACATAATAAATGCACACCAAATAAATGACTACATGGTTGGACTAGTGATCCCCAACCTTGGCCGAGCATGGGAATCACCAGATTCTAATTTAGCAGGTCTGGGGCAGCTCCCAGCCGTTTGATTTACTAGGATCCCAGACATAGCAGGGTGCAGGGGCTGGTACCCAACCAGGTTTGCCAAATCCCAGATTCAGGACAACCTTGCTGGGTCACATACATGTATCTCTTACATTCTGGCTGGTGCCATAGATCCTTTTACTCTTCAGTTAAACCTGGAAGACTGTTTCCTTTCTTCGGCATCAGACTTTGACTGTTGCTAACTACTTGAAGAATTTAACTCAATCGTTTTTCCCCTGCCTCTCCCCAGCTCCCCGTGTTCTTCTCCTGCCGAGCCTCTATAACAGAAATTCTGTAACAGAAATTCAGTTTCTGCTGCTCCCTGACCTCCATTCCAAAAAAAAAAAAAAAAAAAAAAAGGCAGAGGAAGGAGCTGTCGGTGGAGAGAAAAGCACTGCTGGCAACTCAGCTTCAACACGCACCTGTATATGATTCCTCTTTTATGAAGAAAGAACAATCCAATGGAAATCTCTGCTGCATAAAATCTGCAAAAGAAAACGTTCATCAGGCCTGCCGACTTGCTCTCTGGATTCCTGAATATTCTGTCCCCTCCAGTTCAGGCATCAAGGAGGCAAAAGAATGTAGGACCCCGGGACGGTTCAGAAATCAGCATCAGCTTACGGATGACAAACCCCTAGCCCTTCCCTTGGCTATTTTATCATTCCCACCTCCCCGAGGAACTTCGCAGCTAATAAGTCAGAGAGACAGGTTTATTACCTGTCTAGAAACAAGCGCTTCTTGTCTGAGGCCGGTGGACAGTTAATTTACTGCTTACAAGAATGCTCCAATACAATCTCTTAAAGACTGGCCGCTAGACTGTTCTGTGTCAGGACTGGGGAAGAGTGGAGAAAAGGTCCCTTTTCCTATTCCTGGACAGAATGCATTAACGTTTGAAAGGGCAGCGATCCCCTGGGAGGGGGAGAAGCGCGCAATGTACTTGGTATGGCGGGTGTCCTCACTGCACCCCCCCAACCGTCCCCATCCCAAGCGCTCGGATAAATGGGACACATGCCATGATTCATGCTCCAGTTTACCCTTTTAAATAATTCATAATAAACTCAGAGTAAATGCTAAAAGGTTTTCAAATGTGCATAGGATTTAGGAATCTTTGAAGTCTGAGAATCCACAATGTTGTCTGTGCCAACATCGTACCTGGGAGGCTTGAAATCCGTGCAATGTCTGCACGAGCAGAGAACAACCTCTAGTGATGGGGAGGGATGAGGGGGGCACCCCTAGGGCCGGCAGGGGAGGGACAGGATGGGGGAGGGAAAACAATGGAATCGCAGGTGATTTTTACACGATTTTTCAAGCTCTTCTGTATTTTTTAAGGTAAGAACCTTCTATCACCACAAACACACAACGCTGGACGAGACACCTTGATGTCACCTTATAACGTAAGGTGGCTGTTTTGCTACTAGCTCTTTACAGCTCTGTCATCAAGTTTTACTTTTCAACCCGAGCATTTTGATGCTTTCTAACAAACAGAGTTAAGACACGGGATAAAGATAGGCATTCCTGAAAACTGAGAAGTAAAAATCTAAATAGAAAAAAAAAAATTCCCCTTCGACAATAACAAAAATCTGATTGGTGTTCATGTGTTTGATTGATAAGGGAATCTGAGAATGAAGAAAAAGAAAGAAAAAAAAAATCCCCTTTTGCATTTTTTTCAGCTTGCTACCAAAACATGCCTTCGGCTTTTAGTCAATCTTCCCTAAGACGGGTCAAGCCACCCAGCCCGAAAGTTCTTTAGCTTTGTCTTTCACAATGAACATCAGCCAGGATCCAATTAACATTTGGTGACTTGATTAATCGGGGGCATCCCCATGAGGCATACTCCCCAAGAGAAATAAAAGAGCTGTTTTTTCCTCCCCAAAGATTTTTTATCTGTCTGGGGGAGATAGAGAGAGAGAGCACAAGCAGGCAGAGCGACAGGCAAAGGGAGAGAGAAGCTTTCCGCCAACCACGGAGCCCGATGCAGGGCTCGATCCCCTGACCCAAAGGCAGCTGCTTAACTGACTGAGCCACCCAGGCGCCCCCGAAATAGCGGTTCATATATGTCTGCCTCTGCTGTGTATCCTGTGACCTCTTGGCCCCTGGAAAACAGGGTGACTTTTGCAGGTACCGAGGTCCTCTCTTCGAAGGGCTGTGTCTCTCCCCTCTGCGGCTGCCTCCTGCATCCCCACACGGAGCTCACGATTCTCCTCCACATCGTCTCCTCCTTCGCGGCCGCCCCCTCCCAAACCTAAAATGAGGTGTCACCGGAAGAGGTTTCTCTGTTCTACACAGAGTTCTGCTTTTCTTCCTCCAGAACGTTTCTCAAAGACCCTTCCTCCTCTTTGGCTCCAAGGTCAAGACCTGATGAAGGTTCCATTCTTTCTGGTCTATATAGACCTTCACCAGCCCCGCTGCACCAGCCCCGCTGCACCAGCCCCGACTCTTCCTCCCCCCTCCCTTCCCCACTCAGTCACGGGGCTCTGTGAAAGCCGAGCCTGATGCTGTAAGTCCCCCTGAAGCCCTCTCCAGCCTTCCGTGGGCCTCAGCCAGGCCCTCCATCAGGCTCAACGCCCAGAGCCCCCGCTCCCAATCCCCCCAATCCCAAACCACCTTCCTCCTCACTGACTCGGGCATTTCCTGAGGGGGTCCCCCCTCTCCCCACACCCCTCTTCTCCAGGGCTCGCGTGCTACCTCTAATGTTACGGGTACACGGTACGACTGCCGAGTGACTTCTCCTACCCTGGGTCAGGTGCTGAGCTCCTCGAGAGCAGACAGCCTTTCCTACCCCCAGTGCCGGTGTGTTGCGACTGTGCAATAATCATTTGTTTAATAACAAGTGGCCGACTCAGTCAGGGAGGCGGTATGGGTGACAGAATGGGTGACAGGGGATACACCAGCGTCTCCAACCAACCAGATGTAGAATGAACCTCCCTTCGGAAGTGGTGACCAAGAAGTCTGCCCCTTCGGAGGAGACAGTGCTCGGCCCCAAGGGGGGCAAACCCCACTCCTGTCTTTCACCCAGCAGCAGTCCCCGTGGCCTGTCTAAATTAAGGGACTTAAAAAAAAAAAATACTCACACTGCTTGTGGTTCCTTAAATTTTCCCACTTGCTGAATGTGGTACATGAGGTCCCCGCCATTGACGTATTCCATGACGAAATACAGCCGGTCCTGAAGACGAAGGTTCAACACGTAAGCAGGGCTTGGCCACTGGCCAAGAGGCTTCCTTCACTATTTCTAGGCTGTGTTTTGCTTTCTCATTAGTTAGTCAACCGTGGGCCATGCTGGCAGGTCTGCTCGGTGGAGCCCTGCAAAAGTTTTCTTCCCAGATAAGACCTAAGTAATAGACCCTACTGCACGAGGGCCCTGGGATGTATAAAGTCATTAACGTAACTCTGAAATAACGGCTTTCTGTCCACATGGCCGTCCCCTTCTGGTTCCGGGCGCTCCTTCCCTTAGCAACGGCCTCAAACGCTCTTACGCTTTCTCCTGCACATGTACTACATGTCTACATTAGGGGTGGTGCGAAGAACCCAAATGGGCCAATTATTTATTTATTTATTTATTTATTAAAAGATTTTATTTATTTATTTGACAGAGAGAGATCACAAGTAGACAGAGAGGCAGGCAGAGAGAGAGGGGGAAGCAGGCTCCCCGCTGAGCAGAGAGCCCGATGTGGGACTTGATCACAGGACCCTGAGATCATGACCTGAGCCAAAGGCAGAGGCTTAAGCCACTGAGCCACCCAGGCACCCTACTTTTAAGGAGTGTTGCCGGTTTGCAACACTCAGTGGTGTAGTAGTCATGTGTTTCCACTGGAAGCTTCTGGAAACAAGTCTCGTGAGTCAAGCTGGGTTCCTAAATTATAAATCCTCGATGGTATTTACTGTGGGGGAGGGGACTATATGGGGAGAGGCTAATGCAATGTGCTTCTGCACCCGTAAAAGGCCCAAATGTTGTTTTTTTATTTTCTCCGTCACTGGTGTGCTCAATGCCGGCCCCACAGAGGGCGTACCTCATGGACCCCAATAAAGCTGCATATTTATGAGGTCACTGCCGTGGGGTAGATGGGGAATGATGGGGTTGAAGAGCCAAGCAGCTTGCAGCACAGCACACCCAGGTGAAAGCCGACCTCTGCTCGTTTCTAGACAATGTCACCATTTCACGGAAGTTATTAAACATGAAAGTGTCGCACGGGGAGGGAAAAAAAAAAATAATGAGGCCGTTGCTAGCATCCAGGAAACAGCTCCCGGAGCTTCCATCACTAGCTTTCCTGTGATGAATTTTAATTCCATCTTTATTTCCGTGTTTTGCTGCTTCCCGGAGCCTCATCAGTGTAGCGGGGGGATGAGATCTGGGCTGGGATTCGCAGACATGGCTCCCTGCCTGGCGTATTGCGCTTCCCTCCCGGGCGCTACTTAGGCGCTACTGGGAGAAGGGGCTGGCGGTGTCACCCGCAACGGGCTGACACGCAGGGGCCGGCGCCTTGCTCTGCAGCCCATGATTTGCCCCCAACACCGTGCAGTTCCATGGTCAGGGTCATGTGGAGATTCTAAAATCCAAGAGCACTGAGGGGGGCCTCCCAGGAGATTTTTAAAGCGAGATGGAAAACAGAAAGTCATTTTCTGGCCAGCAGAAAGTTGAAAATAATTACAATCATAACAGTAATAATTATAGCTACTGAATATTGAGTCACATCCTAAAAAGGGGAGCTACCGAGGGGTGGAAGGCCTGTCTTTGGGCATGCCTGACAATGGTACCCTCGAAATGTTTATATTTCTCGTGGGCCACCAGCAAGCTCCATGCCAGGGCCCGGGCCCCACAAAGGGGCTGGTCAGTGCTTTGGAACCCTCTTGTCCTCTTTTTCATTATACTGTAAGAGGGACTCAGCAGACTTTCTGTAAAGGGTTAGGCAGTAAATACTTCAGGCTTTGGATGTGTCTTGCCACGATTCAACTCTGCCTGCGAAACAGAAGAGCCACTCTGGGTGACAGGAAAATGAAGGAGCCTGGCCATGTTTTAAGAAAATGATTCACGGACCCTGAAATGTGAATTTCATCTAATTTACATGTCACAAAATATTTTTTTTTCCTCCTCTAAACTTTCTTAGAGCTCCTGGGCTGTACAAAACAGACCAGACTGCCAAGCCTGCTGTGTGCAGTGCATAAGAACATACTCTTTTAGGAGATCAAGTTTCCCTGAGTTCTAATGCAATGCTTGGCAATGAGATCCGTGGTCTTCAAAAGCCAGGACTGTGGGTTCTTTTACTGGTGGTGTAGCCTCAAGTCTTAGCACATGGCCCAGTGGATGGAAAACCTCTGGTACACATGCTTGCTGAATTAATAGAATTAGTGCCAAGCCTGAAGGAAGGTGTATCCCAGAGAGAGGACTCCCCAAGTTTACCAGTGGCATAAGAGTGAGAGGCTTTCTGGAGACTTCTCCACCGGAGGAAGGTTGATTCAGATGCTTACAATGCTGGCTTGGGGATGGCCCCTGAGAGCACGCCGTGTGCTAAGCCATGGAGACGGCGCAGCCCCGGGGGACTCACCACGGTCTGGAAGCAGGAGTGTAGCTGTGTCAGGAACGGGGGCTTGTCCAGCAGGGCCAGGACTCGCTTCTCCACCATGGTGCACTCCACGTCGTCGTCTTGAATCACCACGTCCTTCTTCAGGATTTTGATGGCATACAGCTCCTCTGTGCCCTTCCGGTCGGCGAGCATCACCTGGGGGCAGACGAAAGGCAACCTGAAAGCTTCGAAGCCGACCTCTGGAAATCTGGGGGTGGGGCGGGGGGACCTGGTCAGGCGGCCGTTCGGTTGGTGCACATTTGTAAACACGAGCTATGCACCTATTCATCAAGCTCCGCTTCGTGGGCCAATTCTGGAATCTCGCATGGCAGCGCACAGAAAATGCCGCCAGCACTGGACAGTTCAGAAGCTGTCCGGGTTTGTGCGCTGCAAAGGCTCTGGCCACATGGTGGCGCTATGGCGGCTGAGGGAAGGAATCGATGTGGTCCTCAGCATTGGCCTGAGTAGGCATGTTTTTCAGGAGCATCCTTTGGGAAAAAGGTGAGTTGGGAGCCAAGACAAAGAGACAGGATTGGAAATCACTTCCTGGATCTACCATGAGATTTGGGGCCAGAGAAGCCAAATGCGGACAACTGGGTTCATTGCTGAAGAAACTCTGTTCAGCGTCTCTCAGCTATTACATTCGCTCACTGCGAATCAAATTTTATTTTTTTATTTTTTAGATTTAAAAAATTTATTTATTTTGATTAAGAGGAGAAGCGAGAGAGAGCATGAATGGGGGAAGGGAGAGGGAAAAACAGACTCCCCAATGGGTAGCCTGATGTGGGGCTCGATCCTGGGACCCTGGAATCATGATCTGAGCCAAAAGCAGATGCTTAACTGACTGAGCCATCCAGGTGCTCCACAAATTAACTTCTAATATTTAGTTGTGAAAATTATTGATTCAAATTATTGATTCAACCTACATTTCAGAGCACATGCTCTGTTCTCAACATGGAAACAGGGGCACACAGTGAACCCTCTGGAGCTTTCTGGGTACAGTTGTTTTTAATGAAATGAAGTGGTCGGTGAGGCATCTGAGAAAGGAGTACAGAGAATGCGGAAACCCCAAGGACAGCTCTGGAAACCTCAGGGAGCACAGACCCCATCCCCGATCCCCGGCATTCTCTGCAAATCCCCCCCTGCCCCTCCCCTCACCCCTTCTCCCTGTCCCCAGACAACGAACGGTCCTCTTACCTTTCCAAAACTCCCCTTCCCCAGCACCATGAGGAAATTGAAGTCGGTGAGTTTCACTCTGTCCAGATTGTTGGAAGTTTGTCTCCTGTCTTCTGAAGGACTGATTACTTTGTTACCAGCAGGGCCAAGCTTGGCTTTCTAAACAAAAAGCACACACAGGAAATCGATGGGTCATTTTTCCCAGGAAAAAACAGTGACAGAAAGCATTTCACTAAGCTTGAGGGCAGCTGGGAGGTGGGAGGTGGGATGGGGGCAAGAAAAGAAATCACAGGGCAATGAAATACTTATTCAAAAGTCAGTGGGTATATATACCCTAGGGGTATCATTTGCAAAGTAGCAAAAAAATAAAAAAAAATAAAATAAAATAAAATTGCCCTTTACCAATTGACTTGTTTACCAAGTCAGGGGATCTGTCAAGAGCTGGCTGATTCTCATTCTGGGACTTAGAAGTTAACGTCTGGGAGAAAAACGGTGCTTCACAATGGTTAACATAATAAAAGAAATAAACGGTGCACTGACGCTCTTCTTATTTGTAGATTTTTCCAATTTAAGATTTATTTGCATAAAGGAGAGTTGTATCCTAGCAAAAAGGGGTTTCCTCTTAACCCGGAACCTCTTAACCCGGCAAGCTGTGGGGATGATTTATTGCTACTTTAAAAGGCACAGTAAGAACATAGGGTTTGTTGTGGTTATTGGTGTTTTAAGTCAAGAGTTGAACTCAGGAAAATGGTGAGGTGCACGAGAACCTACATTCACACCAAACACCCAGCACCCTCTGAACCTGAAGCATCCTTGATCAGTGACCTGTCAGTTACCAAAAGGCGTGGTGGTTTTTTTTTTTTTTAACAAGCCAGGTTCCTGCTACACACAGGTGCTGGAGAAACTATACCCTCATTGTTCTGGTTGAAGAGTTAGAGTCTTGGATTAAAGGTCAAGGAGAGCAAGAAGGCTCAGCTGAAAAGGAAAGGCTAATGGCGTCACTTGAGAAGGTCTCAACACTCAGCAAAGGAGCCTACAGAGAATCTCCCCCCAACTCTGCCTGGAGAACATCTGCTTGATGGTGAGGGCACGAGCTGCTGGACATGTCAGCTGCTGAAAAGGCCAGGTCCTGTAGTGTGGCTCAGCTGTCACTGCCCTGAGCCCGAGGGCCAAGACTGTGGCTTTGGATACATTCTAAATGTTCTAAATGATAGGGTAATCCTGTACACCCCCCACCTCCACCCCCCCTTGCAGCAGACCTAAGTGCGGCTTTGAGTTTCTGAGCAGGAGCCAGGACATCACTCAAGTCTGTGGTTATGAAAAAGAAGGTACACGATATAAAAAAGGCATTCTGGGCTTTGCTTTGTGACCAGAGCTCTCTCTTGTGGGAAGACGGGGGATCTGACATGTTTTCCTTAACAGCAGAGGCGGCTTTTGAGGAATCACCCATATTCCTTTACAGCAGCATCGGCCTTTCATCCCTGAGTTCCTGCGCAGGCACTTTGTGCCAGGCTCTGGGGAAGAGGCTTTGCATTAGTGGATTGGGCCATCTCCGGATGCCCAGGCCTCGTGCAGAGCTCTACTTTCTGGCTGAATGAGGAAATGAAGCTTGAGTGTGTTCGTCAGAGGCTGTGCTGTTAGGGGATGCTTTCCTGTGATAAAAACAACACGCCTGTGTAAAGATCAAACCTCACGGCTGGATGCATGCTTGAACTGAGCACATCCATGCGTGCAGAGGCATTAAGACACAGAGAAGAGATGGCCCCCACTTTTTTGCAGAGACCTTAAGACGTGGGGGAAGGATGGCCCTAACATTTTTGCTTCGAGTCTGAAAGCATTTATACAGCTGTACTATATTCCTCTATTGGCAAGGCCCGGAGGGACACACGTGTGAACCTGGGGGTCGTTGGATACACTCACATTCTTTAAAGACAAAAAACTGAACTACGGTAATATGTAAACGGGTCTCCCCTTTGACAGAGGATGGAAGGAATGTCTAGACAGACTTGTGAGAAAGAGCTAAGACATAACCACTGGTGTTACATCAGGACCCCCTTCAACTGTGGGACCAGCCCTGTCCCCTGGAAGCCAGGAAGCAGGAATGCAGGAGCACCTGGCTCTGGGGGGCCCAGACAGACCAGGTTCGACCACTTGTCACTGACAAAGTCCAAAGGCAAACAAACGAGGGGTGGTGAACTGAGAAAGTAATTTATTTCAGGGAGGGCAGCACCAGGAAGACAGTGGACTAGTGTCTCAGAGACCATCTCCAAAGTGCTGAAAGCACTCCCAGGACTACGTAAGGAAAATGCAGGGCAGAGGCTGGTGGGTGCATTCATGCAGCTGGGCAGTGAAGGTCAAGTTGAGTACTGTCTTGGGGGGGGGGGGTCAATCGTGTGGGGGTCTTGCTGGTGCAGGGTATTCCTTATTGCAGGAGAGGGTAGTTTCGGTCCCCATCACGGGATGCTTTGCCCAGATGGTCTCATGCCTGTTTAGAGAGAAGTTGGAAAGGAGAACTCGGTCATTTAGAAAGTAGAGACCGGGATCAAAACGGAGGTGGCGGAGAGCAGAATTCCTCTTTCACTCCAAACATCTGCCCCAGGAATGATTCCAAGTTGATAGACTTTCTGGTGTGTGTTGTCGACATTGCAGTGAACAATCAGGAAGTTCAAGTGTGAGATGAGGAAAACAACGATGCCACTCTGTCCTGTTCTTTTGATTTTTAAAAATAAACATTATCTGAAAGAGGCACGAGGAGATTCATTTTATTTTGTCAGGCACTTCACGGTAAAATCTGAAAAGGCCCCCACACGACGGACTCAGTGCTGGGTGAGGCTGTGATCGTGCCCGGCTGTCCAGGGACACCCAGCTTCCATCTGAAGCGCGGGGTTCCTCACCAGAGGTTCCACTCCTGTGAAGTCCTAGAGTCCCTGCTCCTTCCTCCTTTGACACTTCAGCACCACAGACAGCGAAAGAGGGATGCTGGGCTCCTGCCCAGATGGACCTTCACAGCAGACACTGCCCTCACTGTGGGCCATAACCCAGCAAAGGAGGTTTGTGCTGTGACCTTAGTCCAGGTACGGGGAAAAGATTTTACCCAAAGGGATGTAAATGCAAGGAAAGCATTTTTGCATTTGAGTATTTCTGAACACGACTGCAACAGGATCTTGGATTCCGCTCTGAAATCCGTCCGTGAGGTTTGGGAGGAATGTCGACAAAGGAGTCTTCTGCTCCTGGGAGGGAAAGCTGGAGGCAGGAAGGACACTGCCTTCTTCCCCTGCTCTGGGCAGATTCCATTTTCGTGTTTCTGCAGCGAGAAGCCGAGCTGGGTTCCATGTGGCTGGCAGAGCAGGGAGATGGTTTGGAAGGAGACGGGCCAGGCTGCCACACTGGGTGCATTCTCCAGCAGGGGGGCAGGCTAGAAAGTGGTCTGGCCCAGAGGACGAGAAGGATTTCTCCCCAGCTCCCTGAGATAAGAGCAGCCTGGGGGGCTTCGTGCAGCTAGCCTTCCGACCAGAGAGACGTGGCTTCCATATTTCCCTGCAGAAGCTTCTTCTGGAGTCATTTCCCTGCTGCCATGGGCAGGTCTGGCTGCGGGACGGCCCGGAGCCTTTGCCCATGCGGAGTCTGCAAAAGCAACTCTTCTAAGGCAGTCAGTTCTATGAGACCAAAACCGCAGTGGTCTGGGCCTGACTTCGGTAAGTCCCTCGCTCAACCTGGGTCTAATCAGTGGCACAGCTGGAGGAGACAGCCAGTGGCTACTCTAGCAGCTGTGTAGCTGGGGACTGGTGGCGAGCAGACGACCCCCAGGACGGTGGTCTACACAGCCTCCACCTCCAGTCTACACTCAGGCAGCCTCTGGCCAACCCGCCCTCGTTGCCCCTCCCCCCTGCCTCTCCTCACCCTCCGCTGTCCCATGCCGTGGGTGTGTAGTCCCCCACCCCCTCCCAGGCTGACTTCGCCCCACCTGCAGGTTCTAGTGTGACTGTCCTCTCTTCAGAGGCCCCTCCCCAAAGACTGGCTGCCATTCTCCCTCCCACAGCCCTGCTCTCCACAGTGCATAGGGCGACTCGGGAATATTTATGGTGTGTTTGCTTAACGCCTCTTCCAATCACACTGTACAGCTCATCTATTAGGTTGTGCCAAATCAACCAGCAGATTAGGTCCAGAATCTGGCGTCTTCTCAGGGCCTCCTTTAGCACCTCTCCATCGAGGCGGCCTGGCCTCTAGAGTCCCCACTTCTGTGATGTCCCTTTAGTATATGCCCTGGAGGGACCCTGTCCTGCCTCCCTGGCTTCTCATCTGCTGGACAGAAAAAGGCCGAGTTGTCACAAAGGATGAGGAAGAGCCCCTTGGCCGTGAGCTCTGTCTCTGACCTCGGTCCCAGGACTCTCTGGCCGCTTTGTTCCAGCCTCCAGTCTTGGCCGCTCTTCCCGCAAGGGCCTTGCTATCTTGCTCATCCACCAAATCCAGCTCACGCACCACCTCTTCATCTTCTCGATGCCTCCTTCCTCCTGGGATTTCCCACCCGGGGAGACATGGCCTATGACCAGCCCACACCCCCGGAGCTTTCAGCTCTGCACCCCTGTGCACACCAGGGGCTGCCTGTGGGTTCTGTTGGGGCCACACCTGCAGGGAAGGCCTGAAATGCCCACGCTGGCACCCCAGGAAGTCAGGGCCTTGACTGGTGCACAAGGAGGTGGGTCCCACGCCGTCTCCCTTGCTCCCCAGCAAGACTGGGCTCCAGCCTGTCCCCCATGTTGTGACCTGGATAACGACCATGCCCTTACCTTAGCTGGCTTCCTCCCTTCCCTGGATGCCATCCCTGCTCCCCTACACCCCACCCCAGGTCTCTTGGGATCACTTCTCAAATGAACTCCTTGCTCTCAAAACCCTGTGGCAGAGCTGACCGATCAGGGGAACCTAAATGAACAGATGAACTTTTTCTGAGGATTTGCTGATCTTTCTCATCAGACCGTGAGGTCCTGGAAGGCACAGACCATCTTACTCATCTACGTGTCTTTAGGCCAGGCATTGTGCTGGGCACAAAACTGCACATTTGCTGACTATCTCACTGATTGGTTGGTTGATTGATTGATTCATTCAAAATCATACATCTTCACTGAGTCCTACGACAGAATTTGAAGAGGCCAAGTCATTGGCTGGTAGCCAATACCGGGCAGCCATCTGCCAGACGTTCATACAGGAAAGCAGCTCTTACCGGGTTCGTCACTTCCTAGGTGGCCCCTGGACACTGCATTTAGATGTGCAAGTGCAATGGGAACTTCTTCCCTCAAGCGGTCACCGCTCATGCTGGCACAGCCACAGACAAAGGCTGTGAGGGCACCTCTGCCTTTAGGGAGTTCGGCCACATGGTGATGCTACCCAAAGGCCATGCGAGATATGTTAGCTGGGCCAGCAAGCCGAAACCGTGCCCTCGGAAGCTTCTCTGAAGGGACATTTCTCCAGTGACAAGTCCTGATGGTCCTGGAGTTCGCTGGGATCCGAGGGAAGACCAACACTGAGCTTCTGGGATGACGGTTCCTTTCTTTGAGCTTTTGAGTGGGTTGTCTGACGACGGGTCTCCCGGCGTGACAGAGACTGCTCCTTCTCAGCTTTGTGTACTGTCGGCATAACCCGTTGTCATGGATGTAATTCAGACTTCACCAGGAGTGCAGATAAAATCAGTGTATGTCCAGGGATAAAGCTGAAGCCGAAGGCCTAAGTGCAGAGATTTCAGCAGACCCAAGGAGGCCTCGGAATAAGCGGGCCAACACCCTTTCCTGCAGCAGCACAAACACGCACTGCACGGCCAGACACCCTGCTAGGCTGTGTGTGCAAACGGGGATTCACACGCCGAAAGGAGAGGCAGAATGTCTCCCGAAGCCCCGCATCCAGAGGAGGGGCAGGGCATCGACTGGGGCTGAGATGGGAAGCATCACCAGTGAGCTCACTGGTCATGCTCCTTGCTGGTCAATTCCAAATCCCAAGTTCCTGCTCAGGACACATTTTGATTTGACTCATGGGTCCTTGTTGGTGAATTGAGAATATTCTAACATTTATTCCACAAGTATCTGTGTGTCTGTCACGCCCCAGACATGGGGCCAGATGCTAGAGAAACCAGAGCAGTATGATGTAGCCTTTCCTCCAGGGAACCTGCAGTGCAAAGGTACTGTGGCTAGCTCCCTGTTACTCAACGTGTGGTCTGTAGATCAGTGGTGCCAGCGCTGCCGGAAGGCTGGTCAGGAAAGCAGATGCCTGGACTCCACCCCAGACCTGCGGAATCGGAACATGCAGGTTTGACAAGACCCTCAAGTGAGTCCTGAGCACGTGTCAGATGTTCTAGTCTAAGACAGTCAGAATGTTTCTCCCAGTTTGAAGTCCCTTCAGAATCCCTGGGACCCCTTCCATGTGCAATAATCTTCAATTATCATAGAAAATCAATGGCAAATTCTGGAAAGAGCCCCAGACTTTGATTCTGAAGTTTAGATCAAATCCTGGCTTTACCTATTTGGGCTGTGTGACTCTGGGCAGATGATACAGCCTCTCTGGGCGTCAGACTGCTTATCTGTCATACAGTCGTGCTAAGACCTCTGCATCCCTGGGTTATGCTGAAGCTGAAATGAGGAATCCTTTGCAAAAGCATCCTTGCAGAGTCTCCCATCATGTCCTTCACCGCGGTCCTCTTTCCTTTGCCCTGGGAAGGAGAAGCTGCATTTCCCTCAGGCTCCTGACTTCCACCTGTGCCCTGCCTGTGGACTGAAGGCCTCTGTGAGCAGAGGCAGGTCACCAGGGTCAGGGTTCTGCTGAGGTGACTCATGGCCCAGATACCCTGTGATTATGGGTATGTGTCAAGGCTGCAGACGGGCTCAGCAGGAGCTCGGGACCTGTGGGGAGGCCGCGGCAGGTTCCTGTGGGCTTCCCTGCATCTGTGCCCCTGCGCTGGGGTAGGAGAGGAACTGGGTCTCAGGCCCAGCTGCTCTCCGCTTTCGGGAGCAACATTCTGTAGCTCCCTCAGGGGCTACAACCATGCAGGAAGAGACCGTGACATAGCGTGCTCTCCTCCTTGGACAATTTCCTAATAATCGACACGCATCTCATTTTATGCCCCAGATACATTCACCAAGAGTCCTGACAATCATTGAAGGTATTCACAAATCTCAAGGACCCCTACGGTAAGTTTCTGTAAGGCACATCATACAAAGTGAAACTGACCACTGCAAATCCGAATTCTCCTAGGCTGGGGTTGAAGTGTAGATGCGTGTGAAACCCCTTTGTCTGAAGAGCTGTCCGTGTGTGTGATCAGGGGCTCTCCGTACGCCACTTGTTATGGGGGGGGGTGGTCCAAGTGAAAACTGGGAGCTGGATCTGCCAAACTACGGCGCCGGGAGTCTATGAGAGATGGGACTGTGGTCAATGTCAACTCTCTGTTAGGCTGGACCATTGGCATTTGGACCATTTGCATCTGGCTGAGCTGGGATGGTCTGACCTACAGGACTGCCAATTCCAATCGGTTTAACATAACACCACAATCTGCAATTTGTGAGTTCTATATAATGACGATGCACTAGCTTTGCTATGCGGGAAAACAGACAGACAATAAAGTCACGGAGAAGGGTACAGTCCTAAACTGCCAGCCCCCAAGTATGATCACACCCAGACTAGCAGTCCTTCTGAGAGGTGCTAACTTACCCTCAGTAGGAAGCCAAGCCCAAAGGTTTCTCTCCGGTAGGGAAGCTGAGAGTTAACCCTAATTTCGAGTCTCCCGGTGGGTTTATTCTAGAATTGTGGAGCCTCTGGGTAACCCTCTGAGGTATACCATCATGCTTCACCACATTCTGTTGTAAATGTGTCCATTTGTACCTATTTTGTGAATGTGTCTTCAATAATTTTATATCTCTTAGCAGAACAGAAAAATACGGCTTTGATGAATATATTTATCAAAGATGTTTTCCAAAGTGTAGAGAGAGGAATATGACAATAGAAGGTTCTACTTCTAAGATTCCAAGGGCAGACAGGCCAACAATGACCAACTACAGGGGCAAATGAATAACTGTGGGTTTCTTCCATAATCTTCTCCCTAAACGAACATGCCCTGTATTCAGAGTTTATCCGAACAATTCTGACAATGTAAGACTGATGGCATTTTGGTGCTTCTCCATAAACACGTGTCTCTGCCACATAGAACCAAGGACCTCAGCATCGCATCTCAGCCCTAAGGTGACATATTCACCAGCACCCACTGCAACATTCGTTAAATTAAGTTGTTACAGAACAAGAAAACCACAAGGGGACCAAAGGCATTTTCAATGAGACTGTTAATAGAATATGGCCGGTGTATTTCTAAGAGCCATGAGTCACATCTACTACTTCCTATGCTGTCACCAGGCAACGGGTTAGGATGAGGGTACCTCATGGGCACTACAGCCTTCTGGGTAACATGGCGTCACTAAAATGCCTGCTGTTCTCCAGCTGAATTATTTTTCCTCTTCTGGAACATGCCAAGCATGCTTGCCACCTGAGGACCTTTGCACTCTGCTCCCTCTGACCTGGACAGCAACAAGACTGCCTCCCATCTCTGCTTGCGAGATGTTCCAACATTGAAGCTTCAGTAGGACACCCCACCTTCTCCTTCCTGTGGTGTGGGTTCTATCTATTGTCTGTTTCCCTTTCTCCTTCCCCCTGCAAGGAGCACAGGGGCCTGCTCTGTTCTGCTCACTGATGTATCTCCAGGGCCCAGGAGAGAGTCTGGGACATGGTGCTCCTCGAATCCTTTTATAATGTATGGATGCACGTGTATACTGGGAAAGATGATCACTTCTCATGCAACCTTTTTTTTTTTTTTTTTTTTTTAAAGGCAGAGTTACTGCCTTTAAAGAATTTTTACAACAGTGTTGCTTCTTGTGAGCATAGTAGTACTGGTTCATTTCAGAACATTTCACAGGCATGGATGGATAAATAAGTGAATAAATAAAGAAGACAACCTAAACTATCCATAGTTTTATCACCCAGAGAGAATCATTGTTGCCATTTTGATGTATATCCTTCTAAATCTTTTCATGCTTTCTTCTTTGACATAAACAGAATTATATCATTTGCAACCCGCTTCCGTATGGTGTAAACTTTTTCTTTGGCAGCATTCTTTTGCCACATGTTTTTAGTGACTGCATCACACCTGCTATGTGGACCTGCCAGTATCCCCTATTGCTGGACAGCCACATTATTTCCAATAACACACAGATGAACAATTTTGTATTCTAAATCTCCGTGCACATCCCTAGTCTCAATGGGCTGGATTCCTGATGTGGAACTGGCCAGGTCAAGAGGAATATGGCAAAGGCTGGTGCCCAAGGCCAGGGACTTTAATCTGACCATGAAGTGTTGGACAGAAAAGCGGGAATCCAAAGATCAAGGCAACCTGATTCCTCATCTTGGTTTCTTTTGGGTCTTGTGTCTAATTTCATCTAATCGTCCTTTCCAAACTCCCTTTCAGATCTGGTAATCCAACCAACAACTATAAACTGGTGGCATGCGTCCATGTGTTCCTCCTGTACAAGCACGCCAACACCAACTGGCTGGAATCTTCTCCTGGTGCCAGGGATCACAGGTGGCCGGCAAATCACAGGTGTGCATCATTCATTCATCTGCAGGGGGTTCTCAGGCCCAGGGACGGTCAGCCACAGAAGGGTCCCGGGAAAGGTCCACTCTGCCTTTGGGCAGGTGCAGACACTGGGGTGTAGAGAGCTAACTCCACTCCCCATGGCTCTGGAGCCCTTGAGGCAGTACTGGAGGCAGGGGTTGGGGGGGTAGAGAAACAAGGATGTTTCTTTCTTCTATACTCATCCTTGAAACCGGATCCCCAGGGGATCATTCCCCTGAGATGTAATGTTGGACCAGCGGCACAAGGGTGACAGAATTTTTAGTATTTGGAAGGAAGCTGGAGATATGCTAACCTCCGTCACCCATGTTATAGACGTGGCGACAGGCTAAGTGATGAGTCTCACTCTTGTCTTCGTCCCCAGGCTCTGAATCCAGATCTCTGAGCTTTGAATTCAGTGCTTGTCCTCCCATAGCAAGGGTAGGCTGAGGTCTTTTGTGAAGGGACCACTATTGCGGTAAGGAAAACATGTGGCTCTGTCAGCCAAAGATCATCTCTGTTTCAACAACCCAGTCCTGCCATTGTCGTGTGAGAGCCACATGAGTGAGGGGTCCACGAACACCTGCACGGGCCACATTTTGGCCCGTGGGCTGCCGCTGACCTACCCTTGCCCCGTATCACTGCCGTTGGATGGAGACAGCATGCCCGTGTCTCCTTGTTAACCCAGCACGACGGCCACGGCAAAGACGACACACGGGAATTATCCGCTCGCTCTTCCGCGGCACTCGATGTGCTGACCTCCCTGGGGACAGGACTGTGCCCCGCGCAGGCACCCCACGTGCGGAGGGAAGGGCTGAGTCAGTAGAGCAGAAACGTAAGGAAACTACATTAAGTCATTTTCTTAATAAGAAATATTTTTATGGACACATCCACTTAGGCTGTCGCCACCACTGAACGAATTCACAGGGAGCTGGTGGGCCTGTTGTCATGGCAACTGAGCCACAGTCTCCAGAGAAACATGCCCCCCCCCCCCCGCCAGACACACCTGTGCCCTGTCCAATGGGGACAACGCGAAGTGCTTGGTTCTCTCTGTCCTGAGCGTCACACACAACTAGTAGCTTCCTGTGCTGTTTCCTGTGCAGCCAACCTCCTTCTCCTGCATTTTCCAGCTGTCCCCTCACTGTCCTCTCGGGCTGGCTGCCCCAGGGGTATCAGGTTGCAGGACTGGTCGCCCTGATAAACCAATCCTGGGAAGGCATTGCCCTCAGTCCTCCCCTGCTGCTGAGACTCCAGACTTGGATCAGGGTCTGAGGACCAAAAACTCGCCCTCAATTTTTCCCTTTGCAATAAGAGGGCGTCTCTGGGCCAGTGGGGCGAGGGGGTACACATCGGAAGGTGCCATGTGAGGGCATGTGGCCGAGGGACAGTACTGTCAGAGCATGTCTCGTACTCAGTACTTCTGGGAAACCTCTAATCCTTCTGCCACCAGGAACGTCCCTCTTTGGGGTTAACAATGCACAGATTTACGAGTCTGCTGCGGCAGGGTCCGGAGCCCGGGAACTCCTGGAAGCTATCGGGGTCAGTGGTTCAGACGGGTCAGCTGTTCAGCACTGCTGCTTCCGGACGGTCAGCAACTCTGCTGCTGAGAAAGCAGACTGGATGTGACCGGGCTGGGGCCCAGGCAAGCCAGGCCAGACCACAGGAGTTCCTCAGACCTACAGAAAGCCTGGACTTCCTGCCTTGGCGGCACCTTGTCATAACATAAAATTGAGGAACAACTGGGAGCATAACGGGTTGATCCCAGCTTCAGGTCTGTCAAAAGAGTAAAAAGAGAGTCACAAATTCCTACAGATCTTAGGTGTGCAACTTTTCCTGGGATCTTTCGTTTGCAAGTCTTGACTGCCCTCTTGTGGTGTTTTCCTTTCCAAAGCCCTCGCGCTGGGACTGGGATCTTTGAGTAGTGATGTGTCCGAGGTTCCCTGGGCCACCCTGCACAGGGGAAACTCCTACAAAAGCTCAAAGGAGACACAGATTGTATCTTTCTAGCTCTGCCTTTACAGAAGATGGTTCTAAATCTCCAACATGCAAGCCAGTCCTCTGAGAAATGCCCACCGTCTGGGCCAGAAGTGTGTTTTAGTCTCTGCATGTTTCAGGTCTTGAAAACAACATCTCTATGGTTCTAGACCTAGGATTCCTGAATCTCCCCTCCACCCACCCCTAGCCCTTGGACTGAGCTCAGACTTTGCCAGAAGCAGGGAAAAGAAGGCAGGGAGGGCTGCGAGGGAACGGGAGTGGCCTGGGGGAGCCTCTGTGTTTATCTGAAAGCGCAGAACAATCTGGGAAATTCAATGAAAAAGCCCACGAGGGAAATGCAACAGAAGCTAAATGATACAGAACAGCAGCTCCTGAAATCAAGTGAAAACCAAAATCAAAACCCCTCAACACCAATAAAGCCTACAGCCCTGGGGAAAGTTCCAGATTCTGCCCTCCACCCCTGTCCAGCTGCTGCCAGGGAGGTGAGCAGGCCTGGGCCCCCTAGCAGAGGAGGCCTGACCCAGCATCCTCACAGAAGTCAACATAAACAAAAACAAAAGGATCCCTTTCCCCCCAATACTAGATACGTTTGCTCAATTACTCCATTTTCTTTATTATAAAACATATCTGACAGCAGCAAACATTTTGAAAGTGGGGTCGAAGGCAATTAAATTCAGCACACAATTTCCACCAACCATTGATTTCACCCTATCTTCACTGGGCGTTTAAAAACCATACCAGTTTCTAGCTCAGTGGGTTAAGCCACTGCCTTCGGCTCAGGTCATGATCTCAGGGTCCTGGGATCGAGTCCCGCATGGGGCTCTCTGTCTGCTTCCCTCTCTCTCTGTCTGCCTCTCTGCCTACTTGTGATCTCTGTCTGTCAAATAAATAAATAAATAAAATATTAAAAAAAATAAAAACCACACCACTTTTTGGGGCACCTGGGTGGCTCAGTGGGTTAAAGCCTCTGCCTTCAGCTCGGGTCATGATCTCAGGGTCCTGGGATCGAGCCCCGTATCGGGCTCTCTGCTTGACAGGGAGCCTGCTTCCCCTTCTCTCTCTCTGCCTGCCTCTCTGCCTGCTTGTGATCTCTGTCAAATAAATAAATAAAATCTTAAAAAAAAACACAAAAAACCACCACACCAGTTTTTATAAATGGAGGGACTTAATTATAGCTCAATGGGACACACCTGCTTCCCAGGCTGGCGGCCACGGCACTGCTCTGGGCTGCTGTGGTCCCGCCTGCCCCCCAACGGCCCCAGGGCCACCAGCCGATAGGGAAGCAAATGGCAAAGGTATGTCCACCAGATGCGGACTGGAATGCCCATTATGGCTGTTGATTTCTCCGAGGCCTCAGCTGCTTCATCTGTAAAATGGACTGACTGCTGCCTCCCTCCTCCTGAGTGGGGAGACCTCCCTTCCTATAGGGACGGTGGCATCACGAGAGCTCAGGAGCTGCGGCCACACCAGAAGAGAGATTCTTCTGACAGGAGGCAAGCAGAGAGGGGCAGAGATGTAACAAAGGGACATACATGAGATGGGGGAGGGGTCCCCACGGCCCTCGGGGGCCATGGCCAAGCAGTCCATGTGTGTTTGCTGTAAGGGCTGGTCTCCAGGGCAGGAGTAGCCCTCGGAGGATGGGCTTTGGGGAGGGTCTGTATGGCTCAGATGGGGCTTAGATGCCTGGAGGTAGATGGCAGGGGGTCTTGTGTCAATAAGCCAGGAAGGGCTACTAAAGTTTAAATTCTTTCCATTGCTGTGATCCCACCGGTAGCTATAGGCTGCTGGGGTTTGGGGGGCAACATGGGTAACACATGGCTGCAGCCCTAGCCACCATCTGTGCAGATGAGGCTGCCCACCCACGGCCACTAGCCAGAGTCACGGACTGTCCTCTCTGCCTGCCTCCTCCCAACGAGTCAACACAGAGAAACGGCCCCCGGGGGCCAGCCATGGACTGAGGACTGACAGGTCTATTTTCAGAAAAAGCCACAAGGTGAGGATTAGCTCCTGAGCAAGCAAGCGATGCCACTCTGGAAAGAGGTGTGAGCGACGCGTTCCATTTCCACTGCCTGGGCTGGGGCAGATTTCCTACAGACAGGTGACATTTTCAGGGAGCGTCATCTATGCTTCTTGTCCTGAGACCCGTGACAGAAGGCACAGGAAACAAGTAGTGTGCACCAACGCAAAGACAAGAGGCTTCACTGACCTCTCCCGACCCTTCTCGTCAATGACCTTCATTGCTGGAAGGGGGAGGGGGTTGCTAAGCCTCCAATGCACAACTGGGTCTCCCGTCCCCGGGGTGCATGAGGAGGGGGTGGGAGGGGGCGCTCAGAAAACACGACAAAGTGTTCATTTTAACTTGGCGATGGCTTCTCAGAAAACAGCCATGTTTCTTCTCTCCTTGGGGAAGACGCCTGGTTCGTAAGAGTTAGGGGCAGCAGAGGGAGGATGTGGACTGTGACAGCAGCAGCAACACTAGCCAGCTCACAACCCAGCGCTGTCCTAGCCACCATTCCTATGGCCTCGTTCAGTCCTCCCAGTGACCTAGGAGCCTGGTGATTTTTATCGCCCCCATTTTAGAGATGGAGAAACTGAGGTATGAGAGGTGAGCTAAGCGGCCCATGGTCTTACAGCCAGGAGGCTGAGCTGGGACTTGAACCCAGGCACCCTGGAACTTAAGCAGGACACGGGGCTGCTTCCCTGCAGGAACAAGAAGGGAACCTTGCCGCCCAGTGGGCAGGAGGGACGGCAGGCCTGAAGAGGGGACAGTCGCTCACTACAGCTGGGAAGGGCCGGAGTTTACCTGCCAGGAGGGGACCCAGGAGGTAAAGGCTTCCTCCCAACTTTTTCTTCTTCTTTTCCCTTCCCCTTCATTTCCCTTTCCAGCCACGTCTGAGCTTTGCTGCCATGCCCAGCCCTTCCCACACGTGGTGAAATAGAGCCCGCGACACAGATCATTTCTCCCTAGGACGACAGACTCGCCAGCCTCATCACAAAGATGGAAACACACCGCGCGGGCAGGGGACATCTGGGCCCCAGGAAGGACCCGAATCCTCGGGTGTGAACCCACTCCATCATAGTGGAGCCTCCTCTGAGATAACGGGGCAGGGCAGGTGATCCGTTTGCTTTTACAAAGGAACCATTTCCATGTCCTGGAAGGATCGAGAGGCGACTGGTCGCTCTGACAGGGGACATTGCCAGGTGGCTCAGTGTGTGGGGTGCGGCCAGCTGCTGAAGAGGTTTCTCCAAAGTGAACACACAGCATCACTGTGTGACAGCGTTTCAAAAGACAAACAACGGGAGGGCGGCGACGGGAGAAATCGTGACAGATGCATGTTTTCATACACTCTGTAAGACTCGTGAAACCTCAGAGAATATTTTTTTTTCTTCCCTATTTCCCATAACTCTGGGTCACTAATTTCTGGTGGCCTGAGGGCACATCATGACTGTAGTGTCAGATACAAGTTCTACAGAAAGAAACTTGAAAAACATTATTTACTAGACGTTTTCCTTAGTGCAGTGTTTTAAAAGGTGTTTCCTAAGTTGACTCTAGCTTAGGCTTAGGGGCGGGATTTCCCCCTTGCAAATTCTTCACCCAAGTCTTTGAATGTTTAGATGTCTCAGATGGTTCCAGTATGAATATGGTGTAACGATCCAGAGTGGATTTCAATTATTAACAAAGGCAATACATTGAAAACACAGCTGGTACACGGCTCTAACCAGCTCCCCAGAAGAGACTGGTGTTGTTAGAAAAGATTACGGATAAGATTTTTGAAATAATTTACATGCACATCGCAAAGTTCCATTTGACAGTTGGGGGGAGGGGCGGGTAGAATGGTTGATTAGGTTATGAACAATTCCTTTGGGGAAAAAAAATGAAAAAAAAAAAGGAAAAAGGAATGAAATACAGTGAGTAAAATTAAGCCAGGCATTAAGAACATCAGAAAAATCTGATGATTTCAGCCCATGATGTATTACACTACGCCTTCTGCAGAAAGGCACTCATGTAGTGTAAGTACACCATATTGTTTGCATGCTCATGTAGATGTCTACATAAAATTGAAAATGAGTCTTAGTATGTGATTGGGGATATATACTGGCAGAAGGAGAGGAAAATGTGTGCTGTCGATTTAAAGATGCACTCTTTCTGTTCGTTCGATGCTTTAAAAACAGACTTGAACTTATCTTGAATCACTGATTGGAGATTTCAATTATTTCCTAGTTCATATAATCTTAAACGGACTTAATCTGGAGACGGGGAGGACGGGTATGCTCTCCGGGTGACATGTAAGGAGCGTTTTCCCCCTCACTGGAGGGTCGTGGCCATTTGGAGGGGAGCGTACAGACGGGGACACGCGTAGGCGGAAGGTTCAAGCCACCAGAACACACAGTGCATCCTTAAGAGCAGATAGCATGGCTGGGGGGGTGGTACTCAGGCTTGGCAGCCACAAAAACGTTTTTGTGGCCGGGAAGGTGAAGAGGACAGAGTGGAGGAAGAACTACCTTTAAGAAGCGGACATGACATCCCTGCAAGAGACAGGAGAAAGGGGAAAACTGCGAGGTTAGTAGGGAGGACGCTACAGACACAGGACAACAACAAGCACCGTGAGCAGAAGAGTACAACTCGAGGACAACACAGCAGAGCTTTCATTTCCAGTGCAGACAGAAGGCACGGGGAGGGGCAGCCCAGGAGGCAGCGGGAGGCTCCAACAGAGAAGGCAGGCACTGCCTGGAGACTCGAGAGAGGCAGGTCTGACTTGGTCCTCGGAGGGCGGGTGGGGGGGGAATGGACCCTTTCTTGTTGTGTGCAGAACGAGCAGACTCGTGTCAGACCACACAGAGCCACGGCCCTTCTCACTCTTTCTTGTGGCTCTGATGTGGCCACACGTGACATCCCATCACACAGCCCCATGACCATCATGATGCTTCCTTTGCTTCGGGCCGATCCAGATGGTGGAGTAATGGTGCCCCTGGTTCGTCGGTGTCTGAGGTAGCACACAGCTAGCTCCCCGCAAGCTTTACACACGGAGGTCGCCACTCCTCAGTAAGTCAGAAGAGAACAAAACCCACTTACCATGAAAACTACCCGTAACAAAATTAATTTTTTCCTTGATCATTCAGAAGACTCTTTGGAATCTTGAAGAGCCAAAGACCACTGGTAAAACATAGATTGGGCGGCTTGTTAACCGTGTTCTGGTTGCCTGAACACTAGGTGACCAGGTTTGGCCAATTTCTTTTGATATTTCAACTTCTGTCTAAAAAACAAACAAACAACCCCCCCGCCCCCCCAAAAAACCCTCCTGACTGGGTAACTTTACTTTCGAAAGAGCTAACATGAGAAGAATAAATTGAAACCATCTTAACAGAAAACTTTGTACCAGGAGTCATGAGATGAGTCCTGCCAGTTCATACAGAGTATGAGTGTGGGGGAGAAAATTTGAGGAAAAGGCTGGTTTTCCAAACCCCACCTTCCCTGCCTGAAAAGGTCACCATATCCCCGAGCCTTAATGGAGAGGAGCTCAGAGACAAACAGATTATATTGTGTGCTTGGAAGGGTTTGTCTACTAAAATAGGAAGCTGGTCAAATAATGAATTTTACATCTCTTTGAACAGGTACGGATAGATGAGCCTTGGTTACATCTCCTAATTATGGTCCTTTAAATCTGTAATCATGAGTCTATTTATAATTGTTCTCAAAATAGGCCATTTTATTCTAATCCCCAAAGGTCTATTTTAGGCCAGAGATCTTAATCCACATCAAGATTAAAGGCAACTAACAATAGCAACAAAAACATCCTTATTGAAATGTTGGTGCTGTTTCCAAGAACTTTAGAGGAAATTTAGTTAACATTTCTCCTGTGCCTTTCAGATAGAGCTGCCCAATCTTTGCCTTAATACCTCTCGGGAGAGAGGACTTGAGGTTGGCTGAGATGCCCTGAAAATTACATGGTATGGCTTCAGAAGGTCCCACTTCCCACTTCCATCTGCAATAGGCCGCCTTCTACAGAGCCTACTTACAAAATCCTCTGACGGACACTTCCGTATGGGCAGTTTCCCAGCCTTCCCCCAACCGCTGGGCTCTCGGACTCGAATGGACCTAGAAGACCCCTAAGCCATTTCATGCTTGGACATGGCAAATGAACCCAAATCTTTTTTTGGGAAAAAAAAAAAAAGTCAGGGGCACCTGGGTGACTCAGTTTGGTTAAGCATCTGCCTTTGGCTCAGGTCATGATCTCAGGGTCCTGGGATTGAGCCCCGCATCGGGCTCTCTGCTCGGCGGGGAACCTGCTTCCACCTCTCTCTCCGTGCGCCTCTCTGCCCGCTTGTGATCTCTCTGTCTCTTGAATAAATAAAATCTTAAAAAAAAAAAAATCAAGGAAAGGTTAATGGAGGGAATCAGCCAGACTCCCGCAGACCCTCTCCTTCCCCACATCCGTGAGCACTCCGAGGGAACACAGGTTGACCCTCACACTTCGATGTCGGCCGGGAGATGAGGAAGTAAAGCTCCTCTGTGCAGAGGCACAGAGGCAAGACGGTGAATGTCTGAGAGCTGCCTCAGTGTTAACTATCCTGTTTTCCATAATGAACACAAGAGACACGGAGCTCATTGGGGTCTTGGGCACGGGCCCTCTCTGACTCCACCTGGTTGGCTTGACACTAGGACAATGGTCTTAAAAGTCAGAGACCTGATCCATGAAAAACAAAAATCCATCAATAAAACCAAAATAAAACACCCACGAACACCCCAGCCATCGGCTCCTGCGCCTCTCACATCGGGAGCTGCCATTTTGAGTTCCTGAGGCCACTTCGGCCTCACGTTAACGCCACATCACGTCACGAGAGCCACAGTCTTCTCAGCAGTGAGGCTCGACTGGAGTCTCAAGAACTGGAGGTACGGGTACTTGGACAAGGAACTGACCTGCGGCCCGAGTCGGACACCTGCTCGTTCTGTTTACTGGGTTCAGGCTGGAAAGAAAGTTTGGCTGCTCCTTTACTGTGAGGGTCAGGAATATGACGCATAGAGCGGAGCCAAAGTAAAACATGTCACATCCCCTGTTCCTACTCGGTAATGTTCTTAAGACACGCCATTCACCAGTCAGAAATTTCCCGAACTACTTGTTCCTGGAGCCACTCAAAGTATGGGAAAGGAGCTGGTCCATCTCTGGACGTGACCATATTCCTTGCACCTGTAGTGTTGCCCGAGGCTAAAGGGATTTAGGTGTGAAGGAGGGAGACACTCTGGGCTGCAGAATGGCCTCTCCCCGGAAGGCCTCCATCAGCTTCCTAGACACACAGGCTCAGACACCCTCCCCTGGGCTATCGAGGAAAGCCGAATGGGGCCTGATGTTTAAGATCTGAGGCCTCCAGGGCAGGGCTGGCCGTTTGCACTGCGGACACAGGAAGGTGGCAAGTCCAACAGGTATGTGCAGCAGGTGAGCCGTCTTGGTCTGCACAAGGAAATCTCAGACCCGTTTAAAAGGCTTGAGAAGCATGTTCGAATGGGGAGGCTTTGGAAAGCTTGACACAGAGGGGAAGTGGGGGGGGTCTCTGCAAGGGAACGCAAGCGCTAAGGTGCGTGCCAAAGCATGGTGTGTGTGCGAGGGGGATCGGGACGTGGCATCACAGGGAAGGACCGAGAAGAGACAGGAGATCTGGGTCCTGCTACAAACCAGCTCAAGTAAGGCCCTTCTGTGCTTTTGTTTTCTCTCCACGGCGGTAATTTTGCATGTCGCCCCCCCTTCTGATATGCTACTACTACATTATAAACTTCTCTGAGAAGGACCAGACAGCACATATTTTAGGCTTTGGAGGCCACAGGGCCTCTATTCCAGGGACGCAGCTCTGCTTTTGTGGCTGGAAAGCAGCCACTGACAATAAATGGACAAGCGTGGTTGTGTTAGTAAAGTCTTTAGATGCTCAAGGATGAAGTTCATCTAATTTTCAAGTGTCGCGAATACTACCCTTAAAAAAATCACTGAAAATATTCAAACCATTCTTAGCTCAGGAGCTGCATGAAAGCAGGTGGCTGGGGGTCCGTTCCTGTGCCACTGGACTTGAATACTGGGTGTCACGGAGTCTGTCATCACCTCCACAACCACGGCAGGACACAAGTTTGTTCACCCATTATTCGACAGGTCACACCCTCCCCATCAGCGTTTCTCAAACTTTAAAGGGGACAGGATCCCCCTGGGCATCTTGTGAAAATGCAGATTCTGACTTCAGTACAAATCTAGAATGGGATCTGAGAATCTGCATTTTATAAGCAGGCTCCATGCCTGGTGTGGAGCCCAAAGTGGGGCTTGAGCTCATGACCCTGAGATCAAAACCTAAGCAGAGATCAAAAGTCAGGTGCTTAACTGACGAGCCATGCAGGTGCGCCCTGCATTTCTGATAAGCTCCCAGATGATGTTCTGGCTGCTGGTCCATGTGTCATACCCGGAGTTAGTTGCAAGATCTGAAACACAAGTGGTCACTTTTTTTTTTTTTTTTTCCAGGCTACTCAGGGAGTTCAGAATCCTTGGGAATGACGTCCCTAGATCCCCAATTCTAATTCTTTGTAGGACATGTTCCTTGTGAAAACAGCAAACAGCATTATGTTGGGGGGGGGTGGGGTGTTATACTTATTCTAGGCTTTTCTGTTTTAAGGGGTTTTGACTTCTTTTTTGGTGCTTGGGCTAGAACCATAGGGACCAGTGTCGGTGCTTAGGTACCATATCTCTGTTTGTTGCAAGGGACACTGGCTCTTCCTTCCTTCCAACTCCTGACCTGCGAACTCCCTGTACTACCAGGCCTTGGGTGCACACGGATGGCTGCTTTTAACATTTACTGTAGGCTTGCCCTGTCTATTGAACCAGCAGCATCCACCCATAAGCCACCCCCACCCCCGCCCCGCCACCCACAGCTCCAAACACAAGGCTTTTTATGTCAATTCAGGAGTCCATTAGGATGGAACAGATAACTAGAATGTACAATCTTTTTCTGGTTTCCCACCAAAGTCATTTCCATAAGAGAAATTAAGCTGAAAACATGCTGCCAATGCTAGGCTATAAATGCATTCACCCTCCCTTGCGGACTAATCAGAAATAATGTGCAGTTGCTTTGGGGAAGCTTTCTTTGAGCCTGCTCCGTTGAGTGGTGGTGCTAAACTCTGCTGACAAGGATCTAATGAATGTGTGACAATGATTTCAAACATTGAACTTTGTCCAGTTTCGGCTTAAGAGTTTGCTTCTAAGACAGAGCTGAAATACAAAGAATAAAATATCCTTCAGCTGATGTGCATTTTATAGACTCCCCCCCGCCCCCCCGCTTAATAGCACACAGTTCAGAAAGTAATTAATTAAGCCATTTAGGGACCAGAATGAATAAATTAAAAAAAAAAAAAGCAGAATCTATATTGGGGCACACAGATTTTGTGTTTTGGGTCCAAAAGGTCACTGGAAAGTACTCAGGTTTCCATAGTAACAGTAGCAGGCCTGATCAGATCAACAAATAGCTACAATTTATCTGAGGGTCTCCAGTGAACTATTTTCTTTTTTCTCATCCAGAGAAGAACACTCTGAATTAGATAAAGTCTTCAAAGACAATGGAGGGCTTCTGGAAAATCCAATTTCAGCAACAGTAAACAGGAAAATGTTTGCTAGCTCTTTCTTCACATAACCTAGCAACGGAGTCTCATCAATGTTGACTTAAATACTTTAATAGTAAGTGGATCTCATTAATTTGTTAATCAGTAATAGGGATCATCTCAAAATGTTTCCCCGGAATAAATAAAAGTAGATACATGTTCTTCAGGAAATCTGCAGTCTCCAGGGTGCTGCTTCTTTCTAGCAGTTTCTGGACCTCAATCATGAGCCCCACAAAGCAGCTCATTCTCATGGAACACGTGCATCAATTTCATTTTGGCTCCTTTCGCTATAGACCCTGCTATGGTTCCAAACGGTCACAAATGCAAAACCGGGAGGACACAGACCTCATGGAAGCCACGGCTAATCCTGCCTCAGGGTCTGACCAAGGGACTTTCTGTAAAATCTTTTCAAAAAAGTCTTTCAAATCGAACATCTGAGCCATGGAAAGTTAGTGTCCTTTTGTTTCCAAAATATCTGTGAAAACTAATGTAGCTCATGAGTTCACAGCCCTTAGGTAATATATTTAGTCTAGTCCCTGAGGTAAAACAACTTTGTGTCTAAAACAGAGGGCTGGGTGAGAGCTCTGACCCTCTGCTCACAGCTTTCCAACTAACCAGACATTCTCAATACATTTCACTGGGACTTCTGGGACGACTGTAAGAAATTTGTATTAAATTATTAAGTAACTCAAATATTGTCCTAGCTTTGTTACATCCTTCTAATAGTTACTTGGTCATGCCAAAAATACACACACACACACACACACACACACACACACCCCTACACACACACACACACACACACACACACACCCCTACACATACACACACACACACACACACACACACCCCTACACACACACACACACACACACACACACACACACACACACCCTTATCTGGGTCCAGCAACATGCCCAGAATCCCGAGAGAAGCCACTTCCTAAAATCCAGTTCTCTTGGATACAGATGATGTATAAGCCCAGGAAAAATATATTAGAAAGTCACTGGTTTTACATTTCTTTTTTTCTTAAGATTTTATTTATTTATTTGACAGAGATCACAAGTAGGCAGAGAGGCAGGCGGAGAGAGAGGAGGAAGCAGGCTCCCCGATGAGCAGAGAGCCCGATGCGGGTTCAAACTACCCTGAAATGTTGCCTGTATGGGAAACTGAGCTGAAGCAGAGCCAGGTCGGGGAGCCTGCCGCTGAACGTATGAGAGAGAACTGGAGTTTTAACTGCAGGCTCTAGAACGTGGTGAGTGTTGGGACAATCAATCTACTGGTCTGTTCTCGGGAATGATTTCCTGTCCGAACTTCTCCAAGCAGCGTTCTCTGATGCTCATGCCTTTCTGTAGCATCTCTTTGCACATAGAGGTGTAGGGTCACAGTTTCTAAATTTTCATAAGTGTCAATCTAAACCAAATCTGAGTAAGCCCATATTATATAATCAGCTATGATGAAAGCAACAAATAAACAAACAAAAAACCCCAAACCCCCAAACCCCCCAAAACCCCAACAGTCCTGGCTAAGCTTTATTGAGCACTTACTATATGCCAGGGGCTAGGCTAGGCAACTTACACAAATGAGCTCCTTTAATCCCCACAGCACTTCTCTGCAGCAGACACTACCATTATCCCCAATTCACAAAGAAAGGCCAAATGAAAGATCAGAGAATTTAAGCATCTGATGCAAGGTTACTGCAAGTAAGTGGAATATTCAGGAGAGGAAACCACGACTATTTCCACTTGTGTCCTCTTTCTAAACTATCATGATGGAACATGGAGGAATGTGCCCAAGTTCATGTACCTGGGATGTGGACAAGCCAGGGTCTGAGCCCCAGCGGCAGGACCCCCGGGCTGGGGTTCGCGCCAGGATGCAGAACCACCCCTCAAATGCAGGGGTCAGAGTGCTCAGCAAGAAACCCCCTGGAGCTTCGCGGTCCCTCGCTGTGCTCCCTGCACTCCTCCTCTTTGTCCCCATCAGCAGCATACTGCCCGCTCCCGGGAAGTGGGGGGATGGGAAGTGGCCATCAGGCCCTTGCCCTAAGAGCAGCTGCCACCCTTCACACTCGATCACAAGCTTCTCTGAGTTCTCTGTAGAGAGCTCACAAGCAACACCACCATTGAAAAGCGTTCATCTTGTTCTCTTGCATCCTGGCACTCCGGAGAGCTGTCTAGGATGTCACCTGCCAGCTCTCTAATGGGACGTTGCTTTCCATGATTTTCTGACAACAGAAATAGTCCATGCAGACAAAGCCCAAAGCGCACTGCCTCTTAGCGATCTTAATTCTGCTACAAATGTGTCTATTTTGCCTTTTAACTTTTTTTTTTTTTTAATGTTAGATGTTAATTTACCCAGGAGTAGAGCACCTGAGGCAGGCTAGGACAGAAAAAAGACTCAGGTGCTTTTAGCTTCTCACTCTGCTCTACTTTAATTCTCTAAAACAGATGACAGAGACAACGAAAAGCCTTGACCCTCCCGCAGAAGACAATGGCGTGGCCTCCTTTAAGGCAAGCTGCTTGGCTTTTCTTACAGCAGCATCTCCAGTAACGGCAAACAACATGTGCAGGAGACCAGCAGCCCCAGTGGTAGGGGGGAGTTCATTGAAACTCCATTTGTAGCTAGAAGTCATCACAGTACAAATCAGAGACAGTGTCTATGATACCGGAGCACAAGGAGAGAATTCGGGTTTGACTGTTTTGACTACTGAAATGTGACGTGTGAAGAGGCAGGTGGCTGGTGGTTTTCCTGGACTCCTGAGCCTGTGCTCGGGTGTGGTGGGCCCGAGGAACCTGGTCCGGGGCTCGGGTCATCAGCCCTATTGTTCCATTTCTCTATGGGGAGGATTGGGGCAGAAGGTGTTGGTTAGAAAGAAATCACTCCAAGGGAGAGGGGCCAAGCCTTAGGAGAAAGGCACTGCCTCTGAGGGGAAGGGGAGGGGAGTGAGGGGGTGTGTGACCGGGTTGGGGGGAATAGGACCCTGGCAGGAAGTGGCTGACTCCAAAGGAGATAGTGGTCTCACAATGGGCCTCTCCTTTTCTTCTCCCCTAAACTTTCTCCCTTGTTCTTATTTATTTTAAAAAGAATTTTATTTATGTGACAGAGAGAGCGAGTGAGCACAAGCAGAGGGAGAGGGAGAAGCAGATGCCCCTCTGAGCAGGGAGCCCGATGTGGGGCTCGATCCCAGGGAGGAAGGAAAGGGTTAAGGTATAGACAGGGAGAGATGGGGGGCCCCTGGCTGGGCTCTGGGACTACTCCCCCGAGGCAGAAGCCCTAAGCCAGAGTGAACAAGAGATAAGAACACAAGCCACGTGGTTCTGAATGCTGGGGACTAATTTTCTTTGGTGGCTACAGTGTATCATGGAAAATGACCAGACCTCAAAGAAGTAAGTCATTAAGGGTGTTATCAGTAGTCGGTGCTCAAATCAAGTCGGCACATGAATCTCAAGGCCACAAGCTTCCCAGGGAGTTCTCCATAAGAGACAGCCCCTAGAAGTCCTTGGGGGCAACCCATCCGGGACCCCTCTCACTCCAGGGAGCCGCTTCTGTCCTTTCTGCTCTCACCTTCACTTAATAAACTTCCACTTCACTTTCCCTTTTGTGTCTGCGAGATTCATCCTTCAACTCTGTGAGACAAGAACCCCGGGATCCAATATCACCAGGACCCGGGGATCCTGACCTGAGCTGAAGGCAGACGCTTCACTGACTGAGTCACCCAGGCGGCTCTCCCTTGTTCTTGATTCTAGCACATTCCCAGCTCTGGGGGTAGATGTGGTCCAAGTGGCTCAGGGGAAGAATCAACCAGACCGATGTAACACAACACAGAGACGCTCAAGCTCACGAAAAACCATGGAGACGGATAATGACCAGAAGGTCTCCTGGAATGGTTGTCAATGAGGAAAAGATGTGCTCAGAAGATGCTTTTCTTCTAACTGGCCAGTTGAATGTCGGGCGTAACTCCCTGGGTAAAGCTCAAGAGGGGAAGGATTCAAATCCCAGATTTGATGAAAGATCCAAAGGGCGTCAAGACACCAACAGAAATGTTGGTGTTTCCTGGGAGCGCCATCACCAGCAAACCAAGGGTGCCATTTTTGGGGTGAACAGGACGTACTAGAAGCTGATGCTACACTTAGGGTCCTACGTGGGATTGTTCTCAGTGTGGTTCATGGACGGGCTCACTTTGAAGTCTTTGCTCAGGACCTTCTGCCAAACGACCGTGCTGAGAAATGTTAGTGTGGACGGTCTCTTCAGGCTGAGACTCCTTTGTCCCCCTGAAACCTTGCTTCACCCAGAGATGGCCTGACCCACTGCCAGTTACACCAAGTTCCCAACCCACCTACACGCTGTGTTCCAGAAACCCATCTAAATGTACATGAAGATCTATTTCCCCATAAAACAATGTTATAAATGGTGATCGGGTTTCATCAATACCCTTCTATTTCATGGTGAGGCTGGACTACAGGACACAGAACCAGTCCACCATTTAGAACATGATTTCAACATTAAAAAAAAAAATGTTTTCCCCAGAAAGCTCCAGAAGTTTAAAAAAAAAAAAAAAAGTGCTCTCTATGACCCAGTTTCTGCAATGGACCATATTGAGGATGATGATAAAACACTTGTATGAAAGTCTGCTTTCAGGAAATTTCTAACGAAAACCTAATTTCCTCTTTAAAACAACACCATTAAGGGGCGCCTGGGTGGCTCAGTGGGTTAAGCCTCTGCCTTCGGCTCAGGTCATGGTCTCAGGGTTCTGGGATCGAGCCCTGCATTGGGCTCTCTCCTTAGCAGGGCACCTGCTTCCTCCTCTCTCTCTGCCTGCCTCTCTGTCTACTTGTGACCTCTCTCTTTCCCTGTCAAATAAATAAAGTCTTAAAAAAAAAAAACCCCACAACACCATTAAGTAAATACTATTATTATTCCTATTTACAGTAAAGGACATGCCCCAGGAAGCTACGTGGTTGATACGCGGCAGAACCAGGATCTGACGCTGCATACAGTCCGTGGGCTGAACCAGGGGCTAAACCATGGCTCATGGGCCAAATCTGGTCTGTCACCTGTTTTTACAATAATGTTTTATTAGCACACAACTGTGTCCCTTTGCTTATACCTTCTCTGTGGCTGCTTTGATGGCACAAAGGTATAGCTGAGTGGTTGTGAGAGGAACCTAGAGGCCTGCAAAGCCTAAACTATTTATTATGCGGCGCTTTACAGAAAGCGCACTGGGCAAGGGCTAGCCAACCATTCTCTGGGCTACGTGTCTCTCTAGCGCTGGCCATGAGCCTCATCACAGAGGACAGGGGCCCAGAAGTGGGAGGAAGGAACAGGAATCCAGAATCTTCTCAATTGTGAGGGGATGTCCTGGGGAAATCACTGACCAGCACAAGGGTTAGAAAAAGCTTATTTCTCAAGAAGCCTCCTGCCTCGTTCCCAAAAAGATCTGAAGCAGGGTCCAAAGGTACAGACAGGAGCTCCATGGACAGGAGGAAGCTGTTTGCTCTATTCATTGCCGGAGCTTTAGTATTGGACAAATGAACAAATACATGAGCTATGTTTGTGAATCAGGAACTGTGTGTGCTTTACTTGAAGATGAATGGGGAACGGACACACTGTCCACGAACACTGCGCTCAAGGTTCTGATTTGTTTTGTCTTTTAGGCAGATAAACTGCTCAAGGGGGACAATGCATTAGGGAGTCAGGTCATTTCCAACCATCTTGGGATTTCTTTGCCTCCTAAGAGCTTTACTCACTGATCATTCTGTTTGCCGGGTTCTAGAATCAAATGATATATTTGAAATTTTTCCCCCCATATTATTAAGACAAATGCTAACGTGGAGGCATAGCTGTCAATGCTCATTTGTTTGGATTTTTCTTCCATCAGATTGAGTGACTTTCGATTCGGAAATCACAACCTCACTATTAACTCTTTCTAGAAACCAGGGCTGGACACAGAGAGAAAAATCCTATAGACTCTAGCTGGCGTACGACACCCTGAGTAATGCCTGTTCCTAAAAGGACTAGTCATCATGCTGTATTTCATCCAGACATGAGTCACCACGGAACTTTAAATTAAAATTTCAGCTGAATCATACTGTTACCAGAGGGCGGGAAAGTCCTTCTGGAAGAGCGGGTGGGGGAGAAAAGGACTCGGATGATGGAAGGTCGGTCAGGACGGCAAGTATATGGACAGATGTGGACAGAGAGGCGAGTCTGCAGACACTGGGAAGCAGTCCTACCATGGCCGGGGACGGAGAGGGAGGAAATAGGGTGGGTGTTGGAGAAACGTCTCCAAACTGCACCCTGGTGCCAGGCGGCACCCTGTTTGGGAAGGCTGGCTATGACCCAGAACTGCTCAAAAGTGGACACAAGTCTTTGTGCCCAGGCACGCTGCTTCCCGACACTTGGACGCTGGAGAAAAATGAAAAGTTTTACGTTAACAGACCTCAACAGAATACTGCTCCGTGGTTAATTCCTGCCTGAAATCAGATCTGAATGTTCCCTTTCAAATACAACATGACAGCTGTGGGAAAATTCTCAGCATCTCCTTGACCCCACCATCCAGGGGCTTGGTCTCCTGCAACGCTAAAGAAATGAACCACTGCAATTCCAGTAAAATCGAAGGATCTGCACAAGGTTTAAAGCAAAAGCCGGGATGTAGTCCAGGTAGGTGCTCTGAGCACAGAAACCGGAAGCCGGACAGCAGAGGCTCATGGCCCTCGCTGCACTTGCCCTTGGGCTGGTAGAACTCCATCTAAAAGTACATGGCCAGGAGGGAGCACCACACACGAGGCCTCTAACGAGCCTCTAGAGAGAAATGCAATTCTGGCCTCAAGCCCTCTGACCTAGCCCCCTATGCACCACCCCTTCCCCCCTGCCTTTTTTTTTTTGGAATTTGGAGCTCTGACCTTTACAAAAGCTAGACTCACTGCCCAGAAAAACAGGAAGGTTACTCACCAGGAAGCCATGGAAATGAGGCACAAAAAGTGGGTCAATATTTCCCCATCAGCAAAGCAAAGTCTCAGACATTTCCAGGAGTGGCCTCCATAGTGATGCCCCAGTGCAGACCCTCCCTCAACTGGGTTCTATACCAGCAGTTCCTGACCCGCTGGTTTTTGCTAATGACCTACAACTAGGGCAGGAAATTCACCGAGACTCTGTTTAGCTTCTAGGCAATTTCTCCCGCCTGGGACATGGGAGTAGTGCTGGAACCTGAGGTCCCAAAACGCTCTGTAAAGGGTCATCCTTCATAGAAGTGGTGTGACGTCAGGGGTGGGGCTCCTGTCCTGAGCTTTGAGGGGGAGGTGGGCATAGACAAGGGAGGAAGTGATGGAAAAAATAAGGAGAGAGATAGCCTTGCTGGATATCGGATGTCGACACTGGAAGGTACCCCAGGCCTTAACACATCTTTGCACTTGAATGCCCTAAATACTACCAGGCCCCTTTGGAAAGAACTTCACTTTATACATAAATGCATTTTTTCCCTCTCTCTCTCTCTCTTTTTTTTTAGGAACAGAGATTGCCAGCTGATTTCTACTGGCTGAAATTAACCTGTGTCTACAGCAATAGAGTGTTTGTCCTATACCAAGCTCTGAGTTTTAATTAGCTGCCAATATTAAAGGGAGTCGGAAGATGTCAGACTAAAAAAAAAATTGGCTTTTGGCTTCTCTCGAAGAACCAGGAGATCTGGCGGCACAGGACCCTCCTCTGGGCACGGCAATAACCAACTGGCACCAAGGAGCCGTGGTGGCCCCCGGTCCCCACCCTGCTGTCACCAGTCCTGAGGCCTGCTGCTTGCTGCCATTTACTTACATTATCTGTGACTCATGTATGCTCCCCGGGGCACCCAGGCTCACAGCCCTGACCTTAAGCATTTGCCATCAACATCCACCTCCACCAAGTATCAGCCTGCCAAAAGGCACTTTGAACGTTTTCATGTTTTACAGCCTTAAGAATTCATTCCACCTTGATATGATCTGTATGTTTCTTTGGGACAAACCTTCATTTCGGAGAGGGCAACAACAGAGAGAGGAAAAACAAAACCACTGGAATCTCATTAGTGTCGACATTTCAGCCACAGTTCAGTATCTCTGTGCACGTGCGTGTGTGTGTGTGTGCATGTGTGTGCGCACCTGTTTCCTTAGGGGATGGGAATTCCAGTGAATCCTAATTCACCCAAGGAAGAGAAAGATTCCAAAAGGACTAACCGGTTACACAGACCGTGGTGGCTACCGTATCCATCCCTCAAGCAGCCAAAATGCAGGTGATTAGAGAAACAGAAAAAAATGAAAAACGGTGATCTGGACCATAGGGCAAGTGCTTGGGAGAAAAGAGTCTGGTGAGCAGAGACAAGCATGGACAGCGCAAAGACCACGAGGGAGGTAGGGAGGGCAGAGGCGGAGGGAGAAAGAAGACAGAGGAATCTGGGACGGAAGGCAAACACCGACCCTCGATGGGAAGGAGACAGAGAGCCGGCCTCTTCTCCAGATCTGGAGCAGAAATGATGATGCCGGCCTGAGAGCTTAATTACACCCAAACCACCTCCCGAGTTAATGCCAAAATGTCCTCCTGCCATTTGGAGAAGCGCAGCTCTTCTTTCTAATGAGAATACCGCACTTGGAACCTGGCCTGTCTCCCCGCTGACGTGCCAGCCCATTTCTTATGCAGAAACCAACCAGGCTTATTTCTGGGATGGCTCTAGTCCCCACTTGCAACACGATAATAGGCTTAGCATGTTAACACAGCTTGCAAAGGGAGGGGGTTGTGCAGCACTTCTGTTTTTAAATAAAGGGGGAGGTGAACGCTTAAATTCTGTCCTCCAGCACGGGTGACCACAAGACTCGGGCCCAGCCTGAGGCCAAGCTTCCCAAAGGAAAGGCGGTTCCAGAAATTTCGCTGACGTTCTCACCTCGAACTTCTGCCTGAGCTCCACGTTGCCTTCTTCATCCCCTTCTGGAATGGGCACGTTGTAGTACTCACCTTCCTCTTGGTTAAGCAGCTTGTACCTTGGGGGGACACGGAGGGGGAGGGGAGTTAGGAAAGCTGGGATTGTACCACCGATACAGCAACTCACTCCTTCAACCTCTGGACGGGCTGTTTCTGAGATGGGTCCGGTGGGGACACTACAGCCAGATCACCTCACAGTCAATGGTCATTTTGGATGGATGCCGGCTTGTCTGCCGAATCACCAAGGGCTCTAACGTTTTCAAGACTATTAACCTTTGGTTGACACGTACATATTCAACCTTGGGCATCCTTACCATCCACTGGCCGGCATCTTCATCAGCTCTGAGACTCCAAAGGAAAGGGAGCCCATGAAGTCATTCCTTGTTGTTCGATCCCAGTCCCAGATTTCTACGGACAGTCGTCGGTCTTTATCCGAAGGTTTTAATTTGCTACAAAAGAGAGAGAGCGTGCGGGCGCACACACACAGACACACAGACACATAGACACACACACACACACATGGTTATGTAGACCATGGTTTCCTGAGAGCCAAACCCCAAGGTTAGCAGTCTGAGATTAAAAAAACCAACAGTATATTCAATTCACTTCCTGGGGCTCCCCACTGCCAACAGAGTACCAGCCCCCAGGAGCCAAAGCTCTAGACTAGCGGTTGGCAAACCAACACCCACAGGCCAAATCTGGCCCGCCGCTTGTTTTTATAAATAAAGTTTCACGGGAACACAGCCATGGGATTTTGTTTACATATGGTCTATGACTGCTTTGATTCCAGAATGGCAGAGTTGTGTGGCTGCAACACAGACTGTATGACCCAGAAAGTCTAACGTATTTACTAACTGGCCCTCTTCTAAACTTGCCAATATCTGTTCTCTACAAAAGAACTATGCTTCTGGTCATCCAGAGAAACCACTTCCCGTGTTCTCGTCTGCAAGGAGGACCACTGGCTTGTGCTCAGCCACAGGTAGTGCCTTCTCACTCCGGGGGGTTTCCTGCCCCTCCCTCCCCTCCCATGGTCTCCTTCCTGCTGTCTTTTCTACCCTCTCTACCTCTGAAATCCTGGCACTCCTTTAAACCCCATGTTAAATGTCACCTCCTCCAGGAAGTCCTCCCTGTTTAAAGGTGAGGATGATCTTCCCATTTCAGGGGCAACAGCATGTGACTCCTGTATTCCTTGTTTTACAAATTATTATTCACATTTTTACCTTCCTTCTCCTAGAACGCTCAAAAGAACTCAAGTCCACCAAGAAGTGGGACACGCTTTATACATTTTGACATCATCAACATAAATGCCATTTTTTGTACACAGTAGGTATTGATAATAATTTGGGGCCTGCACTGGATACTTGGTTACCATCCACCAAAACAGGTGACAATAGCAACATCTTAGTAGTGGTCTGAGGAAGTCTGAGGAACGAAGTGATGTTTAAAGACATTTACAACAGGCCTGCCTCATTCTCTCTCATGGGGAGGTGGGCAGGTTTGTGATGTGTGGGGAGGGAATTCGACCGGGAAGAGAAGACAAAACTTACAACGTAAAAGACTCATTCCACTGGGGGTTTAATGTGGAGCGGATAGTTTTGGTTTTCTGTTTGCTTTCATTCTTGGGATCAGGAATAAGTTTCAGCTTCACATAAGGGTCTGAAAGCCCATTTGGATCCATAGGAATTAGATTTTTTGCATCGCGTACTGTGAAGAGAAAAGGAAAGAAGATCAAATGTTATAAAAAGAGAACTGACCTGGGTTGCCCAGTGGCCCGTGTCAAGACCAAGCTGGACGACAGAGACGTCAAGATGGTGTTTAAAGGGAGAGGAGGTGAGGACCCAAAGCCTCTGATCTTTGATATGAGAAAAGCTGCCTGCTGTCATTGCTGCCCAGATAACAGGCCCCACATGGGCCCTGTGGTCAAGCCTTGAGACACAGCGTCGGCGGGACACCTCAGATTAGAAATGCCAAAGCCTGGGTCCCTCCCCAAAGTTGCCACAACAGAATCTGGAAATAAGAACCCCGGGTGCTGCTTGCAGCCCTTCTCCAGAATTGGTTGTGTGCCCGCCCCCCTGCCCCCCTACCCTCCCAGGAACCAGCCAGCCTAGTCCAAGGCACTGCATCCCTGGGGCTTCTGAAAGGATCCATCTCTTTTCTTGGAAAGGGCCAGTGACTTCCAGTCTGGCTGTACATTGCAGTCCCTCAGGAGGGGGTTTAAAAATCCCAGTGCTGGGATGCCTGGGTGGCTCAGTTGGTTAAGTGCCCGCCTTTGGCTCAGGTCATGGTCCCAGGGTCCTGGGATTGAGTCCTGCATCAGGCTCCTCACTCAGTGGGGAGCCTGCTTCTCCCTCCCCCTGCTTGTGTGCGCGCGCTCTCTCTCTCTCTCTCTCTCGGACAAATAAATAAATAAAATCTTTTTTTTTTTAAACATTTTTTTTAAAGATTTTGTTTATTTATTTGACAGAGAGAGATCACAAGTAGGCAGAGAGGCAGGCAGAGAGAGAGAGAGGAGGAAGCAGGCTTCCTGTGGAGCAGAGAGCCCGATGCGGGGCTCGATCCCAGGACCCTGAGATTATGACCTGAGCCGAAGGCAGTGGCTTAACACACTGAGCCACCCAGGTGCCCCAATAAATAAAATCTTAAAAAAAAAAAAAATCCTAGTGCTCATGGAGCACCTGGGTGGTGCAGTCTGTTGGGTGTCCGACTCTTGGTTTCGCCTCAGGTCATGAACTCAAAGTCGTGAGATGGAACTCTGCATGGGGAATCCGCTCTCAGCGGGGAGCCTGCTTGTGACTCTTTCCCTCGGCCCCTCCCCCTGCTCTCCCTCTCTCAAATGAATCAATAAATCTACAAAGAAAATGTGCAGGACCCACAACAGAATGAGAACCTCTGAGGGGCGTGGTCCACATCCTTAAGAGCTCCCCAGGCGACCCCATGTGCCGCAGGAGCAAGAGCCATCAGCACGTACAGCTGTAACACAGAGTATATCCCACCGCTGCGCTCGACCCTGTTCTACAACGTGCACACGTGTCCCCAGACCAGCGGCACCCGGGACATCTGCTTTGCACTCATCAACGTGGGGAATCACAGGCCCCACGCCAAAATTACAAACTCAGAATTCTCACTTTAACCAGACCCCCAGATGATTCCAACGCACATCCTCGACCGAGACGCACTCAGATAGGAATCCAAAATGAGGAGGAGGAAGGGCTGCTTCAACCACAGAGGGAGGCGTGCTCAGAGATGCAGCCAACAGGGGCTTGTTGTCTCCGCGGGAGGGGGTGACATGACTGCGCGGAAATGAGATAGGCCATTCTCTGCCACCAGGAGAAGAGGGGACAAAAGCCTGAGCCTGCCCACCCCAAATGTCTTCCTCACCATCTTCCGATGGCATCTCCCCCAACATGGCTGATGCTTCCCATCATCTGGGTCCCTAATTAGCCAGACGCCATGAGCACCCATCTAAGGGTTCTCCCAGTATAGCCGCTGGACCAGCAGCATCGGCCCCACACTGACTGAGTCCGAACTCTAAGGGCAGCTGCTGTGGTCTGTGTTACCAAGCGTGACTCTGATGCATGGGGGAGTTGGGGAAACACGCCTCAAGCCTATCAGTAGAGATCATCCGTTTAGGGTGATTGTGAAATGACGTCCTTAGGAGGTGCTGAGGAGGGGATGGAAGGATGTGAAAGATACTGGGTCCCTGGATGTTGTCCTAAGAGAAGTCACAGACCAGCATTACCCGTTACATCCTGGGGACACATGGAGTTTGCACACCTGCTGGCGAATGGCCTTATGCCCTCCTTGTCTAGAAGCCTTAGCGCAGGTGGGTGACAGGATCGTATCCAAATGGTCTGAGTGGGGACTGGGCTGGCTTACATCAACTAGCCATGGAGAAGCCACGGCTCTGTTCCTCATAGTCACTTATGCTTTCCAAGGACTTTTTCCCTGCATAATATCTAACCTCATCCAACTGGGAGAGGGTAGAACACAAGCAAGCATGCATGGGCTTTGCAGGTCAGCACACCTGCTTTCAAATCCTGCCCCCCTCACGCACTCCCAAGCAATGGGAAACGGAAGTTCCCGAGCCTCTGTTTCTTCCCTTAGAAAAGGGAAGAGGGGCTCATTCCTGGTGATACAGGATTGCTGGGGGAAGCCAATGAAATAATTGTGCAGAACATGCTTTAGACAGTGAGTGGAATGGGAAACGGAGGGGGAAAAGTATGCCACGACCTGAGTGCTTACTCTGCAGAGTCCCCCACTGCCCACAGTGTCAAAATCTTCGGAGGGAGTAGGAGGTCTCCTGGGGACCTAGCTGCCTGAGAATTCCCTCAAGCTCACGAAGAAGGTTTTTCAGTACAGTGCAGAAGATCCAGTCTCCTAAAACAGCAACCCAAGTACCGCAAAAGATGAAAAGTTTGAGCGTAAAAATAGAGGGCTCCCACGAGGAATGGGAAGGGGCCAAAGGTCTCTTTCCAATTAAGCCCTGGAATGAGAATCAGATCCTTTGTCAAAGGCAGCAAAAGCCTGGAATGTCTACCACGGAGGCTACAGCCAGATAAGCTAATGGGGAAGCAGAAAGGTCCGCCAAGAGTGTTGCCAGTTACAGCACGATTATGGGTGCTGGCTTTTTCATCTTCAATTTCTGGTCCTGACAGCCAGCACACACAACATCATTTAAGGCTGATCTCTTCTGAATGGTGATGAGTTACAGTCTTGATGGGATTTAAAGCTGTGGGCTTCCTTCTGAGCGATATGATTGAAGTGGAAAATAAAGAGAGTTATCAATTCCAAATGTCATCGAAGTAGACAGCGGGTCCAAATTTCAATTTCCCACTGCAGCCAAGAACAGCCTGCCCGATGAGGATGGACTCATCACATGCCGGGGCGTGGCGGACTTGGGGGCCCCCATCAACTCAGACTGTGGGCGCTGGGGCCAGGCTGCCTGCGCCTGAATTCCGGCTCTGTCGCTCCGCGGTGCCCAAACCCTGGTGCAAGAACCATAACCGCCCGGTGCCTCGGTTTTTGCATCTGCTAAATGGTACCTCCCTGGGAGGATTGTGTAAGCTCATTCACGTAAAGTGAGAGGAAGGGGTAGCACACCGAGAGCCCAGTAATGGTTATTCTCACTGTCGTTGCTACAAGCTGCTGGCTGAGAGCACAACCGTGCAGGCTGAGATGCTCAGAAACTGGACTGACAGCCTACAAGTCGGCAAGTGGATGCCGTGAAGACCAGCCCGACGTGGAAATTTTCTAACATGGTTGTAGCTGCGTGGGGCTGGCGGGGTCATTAACCTGAGCCGTAGTCCTGGAGGGCGTCGCTAACAGGGGGAGTGTGGGGAAGTTAGGGCAGAGAAAAGAAGAGCCAGACACATGGGGTGCTGGATGGGAAGGGAGAGAGGTAGGGGAGGGGAGAGAATGCGATGGGACGGAGGGTCGGCAGGTGGGGGGGGGGTGCTGATGGCCGCTGGGTCTACCAGGGCAGCTGTTCTCCAGCTCGGCTGCGCATGAGCAGCGGTCAAGGATGGAAGTCTGTACCCCACGGGGTCTGATGTCATCGGTCCAGGTGGAGGCCCAGGCACGAGCATCTTCGAAGCCTCTCAGGTGAGCAGTACAGGACCCGTGCCATCCCGTGCACCTGGGAGTGGTCCTTCCCCCTGCCTCACTGGCGTCTCTTAAGAACTCAGGACATTACTCACCCCCCACCCCCCACCCCCCACCCCAAATTCACTCACTTTTTAACACTCAACATATATGTGGGTTTTTAAAAAATTTCTTGGAGAGAGAGACAGAAAGGGCAGAGGGAGAGAGTCCCGAGCAGACCCTGCACCCAGTGTCAGCCTGATGTGGGGCTCGGTCCCACGACCCTGAGATCATGACCGGAGCCGAAATCTATCCGACGTTCAACTGACTGAGCTACCCGGGTGCCCCTGACACTCAACATTGAAAAAGGAAATGTGTCCCTCTGATAAATGGAAAACGAAGGTTGTCTGCACTAAGGAGAAAGGAACCATAAAAATAGAGACGATGAGCATCTAACAGGTCCTTCCTTCTAGCCGACACACTTGCCTGAGGCCGGCTCTTCACCACCACAAAGGGGAGACAAAAGCAGGCCGAGTGTTAAGGACATTCCGGCTCCCCGTGGAGTCCCTCTCTCCACCTTACAACCCATGAAGGAAAACTGGAAAGGGAGTATCTTTCCCACCACGTCATTTAATACTTTCTAACGTCAGCTCAGGACCCGCAGGAAGCCTTGGAGCAGCAGTGGGGTGTTTGCCTATCGGCTCCTGCCCTGTGCATGGGAAGCCTGGGCCAAGTCTGCAGACAAAGGAAGGTGACCACTGCACCGCAGGTCTGAGAACAGACCTGGGACCTGGCACGGGTCCCATGGCTCACTGTCTCCCGTCTTCTGCGAGAGCCACACTGTTCGGACCCACAGACTTAAGACAGGAGAAACCTCGGCTGCTGTGTAACCTCTTGAGGGTGGGACTCCTTTGGGGAAAAGCCCTATGGTGTCGGCTTGAGTTTGGAGAGGCTGATGGTCTCTAAACACAGCGGGGACAGCGGGGGAGCACCACACAGCCCCTGCCCACTCTGCTGCCCAACACGAAGCCCCACGGGCCCTGAGCTCCATGGAAGGCATGCGGGGGACAGTCACAGAAGCCCTGCAGCCTCCGTGAGGATGACAGGCCCGCTCAAGAAATATGTCTGCGCCGTGGTGGCGGCCGTTTTAGAATCAAAGTCTGTTCTGGAATTCCAGACCTTTACTAGAGACCCAGAACACGGAGTTAGGTGACCATCTTTTGGCTTGAGGAGTGGCTTTGGGAAGGATCGGCAGCCAAGCCCAGCACGAAGAGAAACCAGCCTGGGTTAAAAGGTTATGTAATTTCCCAGTAAGGTATGATTCCTGGACAAAGTCCATTCGAACGAGACGATGAAGACTGAAGAACACCTCCCCAGTGCCTCGGAGACACCTGACAGAGGGGACGAGGCAAACCCAGGACATGAGGGTCTGAGGAAGCGTCCAGGCATGAGAACTGGTTCACCCAGAGCCCAGAGGCTGCCTTACCCAGCCCAGGGGGTCCACAGCAGAGGCGCCTTCTGGTGGACGGCATGGCCAACAGAGGCCTGAAGCTAGGGATTTTGCCCCAGGCCTGCTGGATGGGGAACAGTAGCACTGATTGCCCTGCTTTCTCAGGGAGAGGCGAGCCATCCCTACACAGACTGGCAGTCCTGTGAAAGTCTGGTGTGTGTCTGAGGACACACAGTGACAGTCAGGCTCACTCTGCTTGGACAGAAGCTTCAGGTGGTGGCCGACGTCTTCTCAAGGGGCCAGTCTAACACAGTGGCTGACAGCGTGGGCCGCTGGGTTTGGATCCTTGTTCTACCACTTTTTAGCTGTGTGACCTCAGACAAGTTAGCCCACTCATCAGCCTGTTTAAGAAGGTGTTCTGGAACGAACAGAGTGTTACGGAAGCATTTGCCGCCATTACTAATGATCGTATTAATATGTGTTTGCTGTCTTCATCATCCTCGTCCGGGCCTCCTGTCTGGTCCGGGGAGGGTGGGGTGGGGAGGCAGGGTACTTTCCTCAGAGTAAAGAAATCTGGTAGGTTAAAAGGCTAGTTCGTAGAGTACTGGAATTTCCAGACCTCAGGGTTAGGCCAGAGTTCAACAGTCAGTTCCTAATTGTTCCAAAATAGCTTGGGATTTAAAAAAAAAAAAGAAAAAGAAAAAACCAGTGCAATCCTTGACCCATTCAGAGAATGGCCCAGATGGTCTCCTGATCCAGGGGATGTATGTGACATAAGTTATGGAGTATAATAATAAACACCCAGAGCTCGCCACCTAACATAAAAGCTAGATCAGGGTCCACATGGCTGAAGTCATCCACTGTCTCCTCCTCACCTCCTCCCTGCCTCCCTGTGGATCTTCGACCTCACTCTGAGGCTGCCTTCGGGCACTCTGGCTAGGCCCCGAGCTCGCGGAGGCTCTGAAAGATTCATGCACGACACACACGAAAAGCTTCGTTGCGGACCCCGCTGTAACCCCTTTGCCCGCAGCCCGGACTTGTCTTCACTGACCCGTAGTAACCCTGCCCGTCAGAGTTCAAATCTGTATGGGAACATTGTTCAGCGGTGCACAAAAAAGTCGAGTGCCTCCATCCAAGGACAATTCAAATAATGTGTTCTGCTTTAGAAAATAATTCTCTATTTTTAGTGCCCTTCCCCGCTCTCTGCAAGCATCCTTGTTCATGGCTTCTGCTTCACAGGCCAACAACAAGGACAAAGGCTCCAAACAAAGGCTTGCTGTAAAAGCCGGGATTGTTCAGCGTGTGCCGACCCTGTGGCCCTTCCCCCGACCTCCACCCGGGCTCCAGAGCAAAAACAAGAGTAAACAAAATTCTCTAATCCTACCTCTCATCATGCAGAAGCAAAAAATTACAATTTCTGGCGCTACAGTAAAACGAAACCGTACAAACTCTTCTTTGTGTGAAGCTACCAAGAGCGAAAGAAATGGGAGTGCAAAAATGCTGGGGGACAGGCGAGTGCAGGCAAGGAGTGGGGGGCAGAGCCTGGGGTCCGAGGAAGCTGGTGTCATTTAGTATCAGGCAAACAGAGCGACGGGAGCTCCCCAAATCCACGAACGGTATCTTCCAGCAAACCTGGAGAATTCTGATATCTTATTAGACAGCCATAGCACCGTCCTCCCGAGAACCTGAAGACCCACAACTTCTTAGAAAGATACGATCACCTGTGGATAGAACGATCTCTTCCTCCTCCTCCTCCTCCTCCTCCTCCTCCATTCATTCAGAATCGTCTCCCCATCTCAGGATTCTGTGCGACGTCACATCTACAAAGGCCCCCTTTTCTAAAGAAGCTTGCGTGTAGAGACTACGTTGGTGGTTGGGACCCGATGTCTTTGCATGGTCGCTATCCAGCCCAGCATAGATAGGTACCATTTAGGAGCTTTTGCTGGGATGATGACAACGATCTAGAATTAGTGGGGATGTTTGCACAATCCTGTAAAGATGCTGAAAACCTCTGAATCGGATACTTTAAAATGGTGAATTTTACAGCATGTGAATTATATCTCAATGAAAATAGGCTTATTGACAGATTTCCTTGTTTCTCACGACAACTGCTCATGTAAGCTTTACAATGCCCCTGTGAGATAATGACTCAGATGCCCATTTTCCAGATGAGGAAACTGAGGCACTGGGGTGTTAAATAACTTGCTCAAGGTCAGGCATTTAGGAAGTGAGGGGGGCAAGAGTGCAAAGGAGGGGGTGTCTGGGTGGTGCAGTCAGTTAGACGTCCGACTCTTGGATTTGGCTCAGGTCATGATCTCAGGGTCCTGGGATCGAGTCTCACATCAGGTCATGATCTCAGGATCCAGGGTTTCAGGATCTCAGGATCAGGTCATGATCTCAGGGTCCTGGGATCGAGGCTCCCTGCTCAGCACAGAGTCTGGTTAAGACTCTCTCTCTGGGGGCGCCTGGGTGGCTCAGTGGGTTAAGCCTCTGCCTTCGGCTCAGGTCGTGGTCTCAGGGTCCTGGGATCGAGTCCCGCATCGGGCTCTCTGCTCAGCAGGGAGCCTGCTTCCCGTCCTCTCTCTCTGCCTGCCTCTCTGCCTACTTGTGATCTCTGTCAAATAAATAAATAAAATCTTTAAAAAAAAAAAAAGACTCTCTGTCCCTCTTTCTCTGCCCCTCCCCACTGTGCTCTCTCTCTCTCTCTCTCTCAAATAAATGAATAAATCTTAAAAAAAAAAGAAAAAGAAAAAGAAAAAGAAAAGAGTGCAAAGGAGTCTTGACTCTGGGGCCTGAGCACTGCCCTCCGCTCGGTCCTTCCTAGGCGACCTCTGCATTCAGGTGCAGCGGTCAGTGTAGAGCAGGGGAACAAACTTTTGTAAAGGCCACAGATCGTAAATACTCAGGGCTCTGCAGGCCACAAAGCCTCCATCCCCACTACCATAGCCTGTGGGTACAGAGCAAAACGAGCCAGAGACAACACGTAGAACAATGATCACCGCGGGTTCCAATGAAACTTCATTTCAAAACCGCAGGCTGAGGGCCGCTTCTGGCCCTCGAGCCATAATTTACTGATCCCTGATGTAGAGCCAACAGACTTGTCTCACCACCTCCACAACGGGCTGGGGAGAACGTGACATGGAAATCAAGCCTCTACGTCCTGGTGAAGACTCTGCTGCCTTTGGGTTCCTTCTGCTTTAATCTGAGCGTCTTCAGCTCTGATTTTGTCCTACAGCTTGGGCGGGGGCCTGGACTGGAGCAGAGGAGAGGGCGTGTCATCTACCAGGAACTGGACCGGCCACCGGCCACTGCTCTGCAGAACGTCTGGGAGCCATCATCTCGTAGGCGGACTTGCTTTCTTTCCCCCCAGGCACAGGAGCTTTTCTAGCACAGTCCTCTGCCCTCCTAGACAAACCTGACTCGCAGCCAGCCTCCTGCCCCGAGCCCCTGATGGACCATGACTGGCAGCAGATGGCCAGCCCCGCCTCACTCATGGTCCTCCAGCCGGTTCCACACCCCGGCTCCTCCCCAGGACCAAGTGCACCAAAGAGGGAGCGCGATAAAACATCCGTGGGGCCATTCTTGGTGCAACAGCTGCTGGGAAGTCGGAATTTTAGAGGAATGTGGGACAGAGAGGTCTATCTGTTAAAGGACAGCCTGGCATGAGAGAGACCCCTCTCTCCTTGGTTAACCCGGCCGTAGCTAAGGGCCTGTCCCGGTGAGTCACCCTCCTGACAACAGCCTCGGTGCTCAGTTCAGGAGCACGTTAAGGGCCAGACGGGCTGGATCGGGCAGAAAAGGCAGGACAAACCCTCACCCCACCAGCTCAGAACGATGTTCCACATCACCAAGTCCTGAGGTTTCCTCTAGATTACACTTCCCTGGTCACATTACCAGGAAGGACACCCTGTTCTCAAGGCTTGTTTTCCGCTTCACTTGGGGCCTCTTCTGACGACGTTACAAGGAGAAAACCGTGTCGGACAAGCTGCCAGTCTCCTCACGTCGCTACAAGCCAGTTCTGCACCAGCAGCCGGAACGGCTTGGCAAATCTTGAAGGGAAGCTGGTGGGGTGACAGCTTGCTTCCGGAACAGGACTTACCAAACGCCCCTCCCACGAGATGTTTTGGGGGTGGCCAAGCTGTCTAGCAGTAGGCAAGGTTCTGAGCTCAGGGAATCGGAGCTGGAGCCTCTGAGGGAGGTGGTGGCACAGGTGTGGCGTGTCCCAGGTGACCGTGGGGAGCCAGCACAGGTCCCGTCAGGCCGGCCAGGAAGGATCACCGCAGAGCAAGGGACCGAGGTGGCCTCGGAGGGGAGCGTCTCCCAAGTCACGTTCCTGCTGTGCACGACTTTTCACTGAGTGACAGATGGGTCCAACCTAACACCTGGGCTAGACAACCTTTATTCTCTTGAAGCCATAAACCCCGCTGGCGCCATGACAGTTTTTATGATGAGCGTAAGGCACCCATGGGCCCGGGTGGAGGACCACTGCATGCCTTAAAGGCCTTGTTCTCCAAGGACTGAGGGATCACCCTCCTGTCTCCACACGCTTCCAGAACTTGCGTGCACGGGACAGACAGCATTTCTCTCGGTGGGTTCCTGCACTGGCCGGGGATTTGGAAGAGGTCTGGGAACGGGGAGAGGTGCTGGCAAGGGGGATGAAAACTGGCTGGGAGCTCCTCTTAGAGGGGAGCGGGGGTCAGGTGGTCTGTCCAAGGTCACGGCCGCTACAGCTGCCACACGCTTCTCCACCGGCCGGAATGTGGGTGCGGATTCCTGGGTGCCCACTGGCCGGGCAGTTTGAGCTCGGTTTGACGGATGGAGGAAACTTCAGAGTCAGCAGCCAAGATCGGACAGGCTCGATGGCAGCTGATCCTGGGGGGCAGCCCCTCGTGTCTCCACTCATCAGACCGAGTCAACAGAATCGCTGAGCCAGGAGAGATAGAACGTCCCATTCTTCTACCGACAAAATGGAACGGACAGATTTTCAATCATTGCGTGATGTTGAATGTTTGAAGCTCCCAATACAGAAAACGAGGCTGATAGCCCGTATTCTGTATCATTTCTTTTAATACTTCTTTTTTTTAAAATTTTTAATTTTTTATAAACATATATTTTTATCCCCCGGGGTACAGGTCTGTGAATCGCCAGGTTTACACACTTCACAGCACTCACCATAGCACATACCCTCCCCAATGTCCATAACCCCACCCCCCTTCTTCTTTTAATATTTCTATCCAAATTTTAGAGACGCTCTATCCTCTGGCGCATATCCCTTTTGTGCCTGGTGGCAGGACTCAGGAGCTAGTTATGGGTTCTGACTGGTTAACTAACCACCCTACCACCCACCTGAGTACATCTAGTACCTGTATAACCCAAAGACCCATTCCACACCTGTGAGGCCACTGTCTTCGTTCCTAGTCATTTTAACCCTCTCCTGCCTAATCTAGCCCCTGGTTTGCCCTCGGTAACTATTCGCTAAGTACACGAACATCCACGCCGCCCTTCCCCCGTGCTTCTGGGCTCCTGCTGCCCCATCCCTGGGCCCCTGGAACACACACCTCCATCCACACTGGGGCTACAGAGACTCATCTTCTGGGACCTTCCACTCTGCAGCCAGCCCAGGCCACCGAGTTTCATCTTTACAGACCAAGAGCAACTTGCAGGCAGGGGTGGATCTTACCCTACTAGGTGTCTCCCCTCGCCCCTCCCCACCCCCGCCCCAGGGTCAGCAGAGGGCAAGGCAACACCCACGAGGGCCCAATGGGTTCTTGTTCTTTGGTTGAAAAGCTAAAGCAAGACAGGAATGTTTACACCTATTTTCTGGTTGCAGTACAAAAAGTGTCCATTTGGAGGGACTCTCAGACAAGGAAAAACCTAGCAGGCCCCAAGGAGTCACGCACTTTTAAACAAAAATGTTAGATGCTCTCAAGAAAGCATCATCAAGCATTTAAAGGGCATATAATGTAGCTCCAACTTTCCGGGATAACATACCCGAAAGGGCCGTTTATGCTTGGGGAAAAGGGACCACGTAGAACTTCTCGAGATTTCAGAAAGGAAACGCAAAGGTGTCACCAACAAGGAACAACTGAGCAACGACGGATTGTGATGCTGTGGACCAAATGGGAGTCTTGGAGCTGCTCAGCAGGGGTCCCTTTGTACTAATTGTGCCGTGTCCAGTCTCCTGATGCCCTCTGTGCTGAATCCCACCGAATCTCGAATTTGATCTCTTCCATGTTAAGAAGATAGGACCCGGGGCGCCTGGATGGCTCAGTGGGTTAAACCTCTGCCTTCAGCTCAGGTCATAATCCCAGGGTCCTGGGGCCGAGCCCCCCATCGGGCTCTCTGCTCAGCAGGGAGCCTGCTTCCCCCACTCTCCACAGCCTGCCTCTCTGCCTACTTGTGATTTGTCAACTAAATAAATAAAATCTTTAAAAAAAAAAAAAAGAAGCTAGTACCCATTCATTTTGTATTACTTGTTCCTTTGCTGACAAAGACAAAAAGGAATGAGATGCACCAAAAGTACACCTGCTCAGTATCCCTGTCCAACTCCCCAGAGCCTATACAGAAACCTGGATTTGGGGACATAAGTCAGCTCCCATTTTAGGACCTATTTCTTGAATGTTCTGTTTTGTTGCTGAGACTCACTGTGTGGTGATAAGGATGTAATTTCTGTCCCTGTAAATCCAGTGGCCGTTCATACCCATGTGTCAGCAACTTTTCAATCAAAGTGCCCCTGGAAAAAAACTTAGCAAAGAGAATCTGGAGGCTTATGGTCTGAGATGAGGAAGCAGCATCTGGTCCTTGGAAAAAGACCATAAATATTTTCACTACTTTTTCTCTTATAGTTAGTGGACAATAAATACTTCTGTTAAAGTTCTATAACCTTGATGTTCTGAAACGAAATGGGATATGGTTATGAGAAAAATAGTATTTTCCAAGTAATGGGAGACTGAAATGATTTTGACAAACACAGGAGGATTTTAAGAAATACTAATTTCCCCCCATGTTAGTAATGGATACACTCATCACACAAAAATTTAAATACATAAAAGTATAAAGAGGAAAATTTAAATAATCCGTACTTCTGTTGTAAGAGGGAAGCACTGTTGGCAATATTGGTCTCTTTACTGCCAGGCCCTTTGCTCTGTGTGGAGCTCTACTGAAATATTTATTTGTATAGAATTCATATCTGTGAACCCAGTTTTAGATCCTGCCTTTATAAAATAACAAGGCATGCCTTGAAAACATTTTAAAGGACCAACATCCCACTTTATATCATAATTTCTTCAACGAATCCCTTGCTTGGGGCTGTCTGTGTAGTATAAAATTCTTCATCTCCATAAGTAACATAGCAACTGATTACCTTCCTGCACAAATATTCGTCTGCGTTTCTGATTTTTTTTTTCCCCCTGTGGACACAGTCTTAGAAGTGAATCAAAGAGCACAAGATCATTCAAGACTCTTGCCGAATCACTCCCTCCAAAGTCCTACCCAAGTCTTGCCAAGGGTGTGATTGAAAAAATGCAAAAAATAACATTGTAACTCTGGCTGGCTTGATTGTTTTTCAGGTCGAACTTCTTGTTTTCCCGTACGGTTATTTTGGTCGTTGGTATTTCTTTTTCTTTGACTTTAGCTCCTTGTTCAAGTTTCCTACAAGGTGCCAAAGAATTTTCTAACGGGGTCAGAGGAGCTCCTTAGACGTCAATGACTGGTAAATAGCCCTTGTATTTGCTGCAAACTGCATTTAGATCTCATTCACAATGCTTCTAGAAACACACAAGCTCAGCTTTTAAACAGTTCCATCTGTCAGACCTTTCCTTTATTTTTTCCATTTCTTTTATGTTGAGAAAGTTCTTACCCCGACATTAGCTAAATATTCACTTATGTTTTCTTTTATTATTTCGTTTCTTTTTGATGGGTAACTTTTAAATTCATTTGAAGTTTATTTTGGTATGCCGTGTGAGGCCAGATCTAATTTATTTTTTTTCTTCCGAGTGTTTATGCAACTTTCCCAGCGACATTGGTGGAAGGAGACCCGTCTTCTCCACGGGATCACACGGCTGCGGCTGGTTTCTATTAGGCCGTCTTCTTCACCATGTTCGACTTTGTTTTTTGTTTTTTAAAGATTTTATTTATTTATTTGACAGACAGCAATCACAAGTAGGCAGAGAGGCAGGTAGAAAGAGGGAGAGGAGGAAGCGGGCTCCCCGATCAGCAGAGAGCCCGACGAGGGGCTCGATCTCAGGACCCTGGGATCATGACCTGGGCTGAAGGCAGAGGCTTTAACCCACCGAGCCACCAGATGCCCCTACATGCGTATATATTTTTTCTTGTTAATCTATCTTTTGTTAATAGAGCCCCAGCCAAGAATCTGGAAAGGTAGAAAAACATATTTCCTCCTACAAAGTATACATCTTGTTAATATAGCTGAAGTTTTATTAAAAACAACAACAACAACAACAACCCAATCTGAAACTTATGGAGAGTTTAAAGCTGGTACTTGATCCCCAATATTTGTAAGCGCAGGTTTGTGCCTGAGGAAATGCCAGAACTTTGAACACATTAACTAATCCCCATAATAACCCAATTTGGTATCCACAGTTTATCGATGGGGAAGCTGAGGTTTGGAGGGGTGAAGGGGTACCTACCACAAGGTGACCCAGCTTGGGGGGAGAGGCCAGAACACAGGCAGCCAGATTCTAGTATTTATTTATTTATTTTTAAAAAGTAGGTTCCACGCCCAACGTGGGGCCTGAACTCACGACCCCAAGATTAAGAGTCACACACTCTACTGACTGAGCCAGGCAGGTGCCCAAGATTCCAGTTTATTCTTAACCTCCACACTGAACTCCTGGCTTGTCATTTGCTTTCAGTCTTTTGTTACACTGTGTTTTGTTTGCATTCCTCTTTTTCAAGAATTATAGTTTACGACGGAGAGTTGTCAAATATTATTTTTGACAGTTGTATGTTCTACGGATTTTAATCTTTACTACTTGTCCCCATGTTATTAGGACTATCCCATTTCTGAACTTTTAATTTTATGTTATCTTGCAGTCCCCTTTAGCTAGCTTTTAAATGACTTTCCAGAAAGGCACGTGGGGGACGTATGTTCTGAGCCCTTACATTCCTGAGAATGGGCTGTGTGAATGGCAGTTTGGCTGGGTTAGAAATTCTAGGACAACAAGCTTTGTTTCTCCAAGCTTTATAAAGTGATGCTTCCTTTCCTCTTCAAATTTTGTTCTGCATACAATAAGAAGTCTAATGCCAACCTGATTATTGTTTTCTTAATATGTAACCTATATATCCTAAAGGAAAGGTGTTTGTTTGCTTTGTGATTAAGAATGTTCTAGAATGAGGGGCACCTGGGTGGCTCAGTGGGTTAAGCCGCTGCCTTCAGCTCAGGTCATGATCTCAGGGTCCTGGGATCGAGCCCCTCATCGGCGGGCTCTCTGCTCAGCAGGGAGCCTGCTTCCTCCTCCCTCTGCCTGCCTCTGCCTGCTTGTCATCTCTCTCTGTCAAATAAATAAATAAAATCTTAAAAAAAAAAAAAAGAATGTTCTAGAATGAGGGGCGCCTGGGTGGCTCAGTGGGTTAAAGCCTCTGCCTTTGGCTTGGGTCATGATCCCAGGGTCTTGGGATTGAGCCCTTTGTTGGGCTCTCTGCTCAGTGGGGAGCCTGCTTCCCCTTCTCTCTCTGCCTACTTGTGATCTCTGTCAGTCAAATAAATAATAAGTAAATAAAATCTTAAAAAAAAAAAAAGAATGTTCTAGAATGGATGAATCACTAAATTCTACACCCGAAACTAATATTACACTCTATGTTCACTAACTGGAATTTAAATAAAAACTTGAAGGAAAAAAAAAAAAAAGAATGTTCCAGAACATTCCTTCCTTCCATTAATTATGCTGGGATAGGGTTCATTCCCTTTAGTTAGAATGCTCCATAAATTTGTTCCTATTGTATGGAATTCCTGCTTCCTGTTTCAATTTTTCTTCTTTCATCCCCGGGACAACACTATGATTCTCCAATCGTCTGTTCTGTCTTCCATTTTATTATCTCTTCCCTCATTCATTTCGTCCATTTGCCTGCATTCTGGAAGAGCTCCTCAGGATTCTTTCGCAGTACTGATTTGATTTTCTACAACACCACCTCTGCTCTTGACTGTTCCATGATTATTGTAATCACGTTAGTACAATTTAAGTTTTGTTTGCGGGCATTTCTTACTGGCCCACCTCCCTTTGTCTTGTCTAGCTTTTTGTATCTATCCCTGCCATTGAAAAAAAAAAAAAGTCTCATTTTCTTTGCTTCTCAACCTATTTGTCCGAATGGCTTCCTGTTCTTGTTTTCTGGAAATGCTGTACTGCGTTCGACAGAAGGTTATACACAGCTTTCTGAAATGTTTTGTAGTCCTTGTCCCCTCAGCAATTTACCTTTATTTATTTACTTATTTAGCAATTTACCTTTAAATATGTTCTCCGTGATATTCCCTTTTCTTTATTCCTCAATATATATTTTATTCAATTTTTAAAAAAAATTTTAAGTGCTCTCTATACCCAGCGTGGGACTCAAACCCACAACCCTGAGATCAAGAGTCGTACGCTCCACCGACGGAGCCAGCCAGGGGCCCCCTCAATATACAGTTCGCATGGGTTACATGTGATGTGTATGTTTTCTTTCCTTACTCACTTTCAGTGGTTGAAGCTATATTCAGAGGGATATATGAAGAAAGCTATATCTGGACCTGGTGTTTGCCAACAGACGCTATGTTTGGATTCCCCATTGGCTCTGCCCACTGTCTACTTGGATACTGGTGAGCTCTCTTCCGTCCAAACCAACCCAGCACTCAGACAGATGTGCTTGGCTCCCAACCCGTGTCGGCGTGTCTGTGCTGGGCCCAGGGGACGTCACGTCCCTTTCACAGTGCGTGGTAATCACACGCGCACTGAGGCGATGGCGTCCAGTGAAAATCCCACGGATGCTGGGGTTCTTCGTACTTGCCCACCCAAACGCTAGGCCTCACACACGGGGCTCATGAGCCTCGGGACGGAATCCACCAAGATCAGTCCCTTCCTTCGGCCAACCCTCTCTTCTTTTGGAAGCTACCCTGTGTGGGATGATAAGAGAGAACTGGATTTTGGCTCCCTGAAATCAAAGAGCTGCCTCCCAGGTTTGTTTTTTTTTTGGGCTGTTGAAGACCCTGCTTCTCTGAGCAAAGGGAGACATAAAGAACCTGCCTGTTTTCCTTCAGGTGCACGGGGCTTTGCTGTATATCGTGTACCAAGTATGGCCAGGCCATTAATAGTTTTTTTTTTTTTGGTTTTTGGTTTTTTTTTTAATGCAGACCCATCAGGCTAATAGTCCATAGAAACTTCTCTAAGACTGAAGTAGTTCGTCCGTCTCAGCTGTGGGTTTCTGTCTTTTCTTAGGCCTTCCTAATGTTCCAGAGGGACACAAAAGAGACTGCATTTCAGCAGGGTACCTGAACTCACAGGAGAAATCTACTGATTCCTTAAGCAGATCTTGCAATGCCACTGTTCCTAGAAAGCCTGGTTAATGGAAAGAGGGGTATATTCCTCTGGGCTTCTCTGGGTTTGAATCTAAGCAGTTCACCATCCTTTCTCCTGGCAAACACTGTACTCCAGCTTCCATGCTGTCCCCTTGTGGCTCCGTGGGAAGCTTTTCCGTGGGTTTGCCCCACTGGGATCTGTCCTTTGCGCGCCAAGGTTGGAGCTGTTGAACCCAATTCTACATCATCTTCTTGGCCATTTCACCTCCAGCTTGGATGTTAACTAAACCTTTAGATGTCCCCGACAGAACCTGAAGGGCAGCGGAGGCCGGGGTGGGAAGGAACACCGGGGAAAGAGAGCCCGTCTCCAGCCTGCTCTGCCTGCCGCTCACTTTCCTGGGCAGTCTCCAGTGGAGCATGTAATCTGTCTGGAAAGCGATGGGGTTGGTTGGCCTAGGAAATCTTGAAGATTCCTTCCACCTCAAACATCAGCTGCCTGCAAACTGATTTTTCATAGCACGTATTTATATGCCTTTGTTTTCCTGGTGTCACTTCTGTCCCAAGTTCTACGTTCCTGGTCTGGATACGGCACAGGGAGTGAAAGGTCCTGCATAACGCCCTTCATCCTAGAATTCCTAAATACGGGAGCTCCCAGGATGTGTTGGAGATGATGGCTGTGGCCTCCCTCCCTCTCAGGAGATAGATACAAAATTCTGCCTGTGATTCCCCCCCTCCAGAGCTGGTGTGGGGCCGGGGAATATCCACAAACTGGAAGCTAAGAACTAGCTCTAAGATAAACATAGCTCCTGTGCTGGAGTTACTTCGTACAGATCATCTGAAAGGGAATCAGATCCCAGGGAAGGCATTTCTATAAAGGATGATGTGGAGCCATAATGAAGGGATTCCCCTCCCTCGGGAATGTATCTATCCACAAGGGAAGCGAGAGTGTTCTCTAGGCATGAACCAACTCCGGGCCCTTAACCCTGGCTCCCAGCAGGGCTCGGGACATCTGCTCAAGGAGATGGAGGATTCCTAGACTGGTAAGACCAGCCTGTGTCCCGCAGGACTAAATTCAAGTAAGAGAGCGGGAGCAGAGGCACCAAGGCGGCCCTCAGGAGCGTCTGTGAGACTGGTCCAGGGACCAGCATCTGGGTGTTGAACTTCTAGCACTTCTGGGCCCAGAAGCACAGTTGTCTCTGTCTTGAGAGAAATGTGAAATCTCAGCCTGGTGACTGGAAACATTTATCTAACTCCATTATGATTCTATGCTCACTGGGCAGAGTTCTGGGTTCCCTGAGGACTATTTACGGGGAAAGGGGGCGTTCCTCCAGTGGATTTCTGCCAGGTGTGGTCTACGGGACAGTACTTCACATGCAGAATCAACAGAATGGGTTCATTGTGATTTGCCTTCATGGGGATCTTAACTGGACCATAGGGGCTGCTCTGATCAAGCCAACAGATGCACAGACAGTTTTATTTCTCCCTATAAATTAATAAGCTGGTGTCTTGGTGCCCTGCTCTGAGAAGCCTGCATTGGGTCTGGTCTCTGGGGGGGTCTGGCTGCCTCTGACTGGTACCACGAGGGAATCTTGGGGCTTTCAAAACGGAAGGCCAGAATTAGCTGCCTCTTCTCCCCTGCCCTGAGATGCTACCCCATTTCCACATGCACATCTCTTTTGGGTAATGCAGTGCTCTGGTTTTGATGACTTATCCCCAACCCCATTCCAAACATACAGATTCTGGTTTTGGTTTTTAAGTAAATCTAACCTCCTACAAGACTAGAACTTGGAATACCCACAGCTGTAGCTCTCAAATGTTACTGCGCATGAGAATCACCTGGGAAAAGTCACTCATGACAGAGATTTGCAGGTTTCAATGCTGGAGAATTGGGTTCAGGAGGCCTGAGGTGGGAGCAGTAATCCGTGTATGGAAAAGCGTCATGCTTGGAGAAACCTGGCACAGGGAAGCACTTACCGGCCCACTGGGCTGACTTCAATGAGTCACGGAGGGTACCTGGCTCACCAGAGACACCCCCTCTCCCCGCCTCTCATCATTCCTACTATACCCAGCCCCAAACCAGGCAATGCTCCCTCTTGGGGCATCTCGGCTCTGCAAGCCGTGGATGGCAGGTTCCGAACCAACCCTCCCACTAGGGATCCATCAGTCAGCACCCAAATCTTTCTGTCCTGTTCTCATGGCAACTCCCAGAACACAGAATGGAAATACTCCCGGGAATCAAGTTCCAGCTCTACCTTGTCACTGGCCAAGTCCCCGAACCCCCTAAGCCATTTCCTCATCCATAAATTCTAGAGAAGGAGAATCGAGCTCCCTAGGAACTGTAATATTGAGTGGGCTAGTGCAGGTAAAGCTATTGGCATGGGGCTTGGCACAAAATAAGGAGTAACTCTGAATTCTCGTCATCACCAGTGCCATCTGGGATAAAACCAGCCGTCCTGCGGACGCTCACTGAGACTTACTGTGTGCCAGGCACCCTTGTAAGTGTAGGGATTCTGTATGGTAAACAAGTTAAACACATAAATGAGTGAACATAAAGGCCTTGGGTGCTTGGGAGCAACACTACGGCTGGGAGAGAACTTTCCATCTCTGGAGAAAGCATATAAAACTGGGCTAAGTCTCTCTTGCTCTGGATCACTGTTGGTACCAAACCAGAGGCACACCCTCGGGGCCCCCCTGGAGCAGGGATGATGGAGTGGCCTTGGGGAGGCTGCTCTTGAGCTCATGGCTGGCATGCAAGCTCAAGGTCATGAGGCTTCTGGTTCGGGGTCTCGCTGAGGGGGCTTTTGGCTACTGTATGGACCTTTAGACAACCGCCAATCTGGGAGACCCTGGATTCCTGCCTCCCCAACTCCCAAACCTAGGGCATCAAAGCATCCGAGAGAGGAAGAGCTATAACGCCACCATGACAGATGCAGTTTGCTCAGAGGACAAGGGGAGGACCAGAGGAAGGTGCCACTGCTCGCTTCTCTCCTGACGCTAGACAAAACGGCTTCATTTATGCTTCTGATTGCATAATTATCATCCCCCCTCCCCTGCCCTGCCCCAGCCGAGATGATGCTTTCTCCGAGGAGTAAGACAACGCCAGAGAGGAAGAGGGTCAGAATGAGAAGCTGGTTGGGCTGACTGTCTCCACCAAGCCATTTCTCTCAAGCGGGGTTAAGCTTGAGTAAGTAGGGAGGGAACGGAAGGCACCCCCTGCCCCTCCCTCCTCCACCCCCTCAGTCTGATTACTTCCCCTTCATCCGTGCTTAAAATAGACTGAGCCGAACTGAAAATAACCTAGGAGATTAAATTAAATTAAATCAGGCCTGGCTCCAAGGCAGCTGCTAATAAAATCATAAGCATTCACATCAGTGTGGCAGACAAAGACGAAAATGTTTATTGGTTATTTTTTTTTCCCTCCCCCAAAGTAGCTGCCCCTTCAAGAGACAAAACCAAATGAAATCAGCCTTCTATCCCCTTCACACAAGGAGCTGGGTGCAGAAACCTTAGAGACTGGGGACGAGCAGGAATTTGTTCTTGCTAGACTCCGGAGAGGGAGCCCCATCTCCCGGAGGCCTTGGCCGGCCCGCCCTGCCAGGAATGTGCGGGCTCAGCATCGCACAGGACGTCTGGGCAGCCGGCAACAGTCCGACTTCCTCCATCAGCCGTTGGGAAGGGAATGGACAGTCCCACCCAGGGCTCTTCCCACCCCCCTGGAGAAGCAAAGATTCTCCCTGACATTTGTGATCACCAAGAAAGGGGTCAGAGCTGATTCTGAGGGATGTACTTCTAGGGAACTCTCGGGGGTTCATGGAAACAACAGTCCATTAGCCTTTGCCTCTGGAGTCTTTGGAGAGGGAGCTAAAATATAATAAACCATCGCCCCCCTGCCCCCGGTCTATCGGCTGTATCACCGCACTCTTTAATCTGAAAATACAAAGCTGCACACAAACATTAATTAAACTTGTGATGTCAGGGCTAAGAGTCTTTCACCTGGAAAAGCTAGACGTTCTCATTACCACTGGGATCTCTCTGACCGGGTCCATCTGTCCAGGGTGACCTCCCCAATGTCACCACATGTATCAAACCTAGCAAGAGACTAAATTCATTCTGAAAAAGACTGCGGCTGAGTCTGTCGGGTGTCAGACTTTTCATCCAGTTAAATAACCAAGCGGCCTGTGTAACCGCAGAGCCACGAGGCTACGGCAGCCACGGAGCAGGAAAGACTGCAAGCGGGGAGATTCAGCAGGAAGGCAGTCCGCATCGCGGGGCCCACGGGTCAAAGACGAGCCACGGGATGAAGATGGCAGGAGGGCCTCAAGAGGTGGGCGTTTGAGATCCAAGTGCTTTGGGGAGGACAGAGTAGGGGGGGGGGACCTGTCATTCGGAGCATAACCACCCCAGCTGAAAAACCACGCGGGAGACACACCAATTTGCCAACCGCGGGACAGACGAGTGGCAATGATTCATGGATAAAATGTACCTTGCTTTGTCTCTCCCCTGCTGAATGGAAGGTAACCTGGCCTCCCCCACCGGGAGAGGCTGAGAATCCAGAGGCATTGTTAGCGTACCGCCAACTAGTTCATTCTCACAGTTGGAAATGCTCCTGAAAGCAAGGCTCTGGGGGTGGCAGGCCCAGAGCCTCGGGACTAAGCACTCCGCGCAGCCTGCAGACAAAGCTGCCCTGGGGCGGTGGGGGGGGTGTCATTCCGGGCCACACAGTTCACGGTGCAGGCTGGAGGGTTTTGTCCAGGTCCCAGGCCCTCATCAACCGTCCCCAACTTCCTAGCACCTGTTTCTGCCTCCTAGCGGGGGCCACGTTCAAAGAACGCTGCTTCCTGGGGGTGCCATCCCGAAGCCTCTCCCCCAGCAGCGCCACTTACACTGGGCACTTGGACGGCTGTTTCACGGCTTCTGTATGAAAGGGGTGATTCAGGGGCTGGGCGGCTGGACCGGACCAACCGAGCCAAATCTATTTTTCCTTTCTCCTTGGCTGTTTCTGGAAACCAGCCAGGTCAGGAATCCGTTTTGTTCAAAAGGGACTTGCGAGTCACACCCAACTTTTGTACAGACGTGGAGACACCGAGGTGGCTCTTCAGTCTTCAGTCACCCGGTGGCTGAGTAGCGTGGCTGACAACTCCCGGACAAATTTCTGCATGACCCTGGAGGCCCGTGTATGGTCTTACTGCACCGCCATCACCCTGTCTGCTCAGCACCGCCTCCTGATCCAGCTAACTGCCCTTCCCCCACTGTGGCCCACCCCCGTCTGTGACCCTGTGCTGCAGCCACGGTCAAGGGGTCCAGAAAGGGCACATGACCAACAGGGAGCCGACGGATCCCTTCCCTGGGACTTAGGGTTGTGCCTGACATGTAGGAGACTCGAAGCCGTAAGAGGCAAAGCTGGAGCACCGTCCGGGGCCATGTCTTCTGGAGCACGGGGAGAGCCCAGCTGGCCACGAATGGGATGGGTGACAGCAGTTCACAGATAGAAGAGGGGATATAAGCTCGCCCCTCCTGCTCGTTGCTTCCAGGGTCTCACAGCTTTCCCACCCTTGAGTTCTAGCAGATAGCCCAGACTTTTCAGTGATAATTCCTTCTCCATGAGTGGGCTGAAGTTTGGTTTGGTCCCTTCCAACCCCACACACCCCACACCCAGCTGTCACGTTCCCTTGTTTTTTTTCACCTCGAGAACAAAGAGCTTGGGCCACACTGATGGTTTTGAAACTGTCCCCCATTCTCCTCGTGGGTTGAGGACAAGGGATGTGGGGGACACATCCTCATTCCCTTCACCCAGAGGCGCTCTGTTGAATGGGACTATCACGGCCAATAAGAGATCCCTGGAAGGCGTCTGCCATTCAGACTCGTCTGAAAGTCACCACGCCCGACGCTTCACGATCCTCGTCCAGTTACAGACTTGCTGGAGCCCCCAGTTCGGTCAGTTCCTCAAGAGGGAACACGCTGGTTGGCCTCAGCAGTCAGCTCTTTCTCTCTGAAACGTACACCCGGCAGCAGAACGCCAGCGCTGTGGGGACCCTCGGCGTTGGTACAATGAAGTGCCTCTGTATGAATCTGCATATGGGGAAAGCAAACCCAAGAGAGCTGAGGACAAGGTGCTGGAATCTTTAGGGTTCATATTCTCAGCTTCAAATACAACCGTTCCCTTCCCAGAGCTCTTTCTATTCTCAGAGCGCAGGTTCCAGGGTGTTCCTGGGTCCTGCTCGGTAGGTACAGTCAAGGAAAGGCAAATGACAGCTGGGGTTAGGTTTTCCGGCTGCGACTGGAATCTTCTAGTGGTTCTAGTTACGTCACGAACAAGTACCTACAGGAAGAGTCATTGTGTCAATAAATGATGTACGCTGGTGCATCGAACTGTGGAACTTCAGTGTGGCCACAACAAAACTCTTCCCAGAGAAACAGTCCCTAAGGTTTACGGAGCATTAGTTAGCGGTGGAGCTGGGAGTTGGTCCCAATCGATGTGACCATAAAGCCAAGAGCACAGTGTCCTCTTAAAACCCTTTTCTTATCTTCTAAACGCAGGCCCCCTGGTACCCCTTCTTCATGCAGAGAGGGTCATTGAATGGGTGCTGAGATTTTTTTCAAAATTATAACGGGCATCCTTCAGAAGTTCAAGGTTTTAAGGATACTGGAGAGTTCCTGTTCTCATGGGAGACTGAAACAGGCTTCAAGGTCATGCAGAGTAGTGAGCAATTAGACCAATGAGGCTACCCTGCACTGGTTAGAAAGTGTGGCGCACACACGTTCGGCCCTCGAGGGGAGCTGCCCACCCACAGAGTCTTCCGTGGGTACTCACCCACGCAGCCCATCGACCGAGACTGGCAATACACAGCCTAAGAACCAGGTCCTGCCTACCCTTCGTTCCGGCCGTGGCTGGCTGCAGGCAGCGTGACTTAAGGGGAAGGATATGTCAGTGTGGTATTTTCCAGAACAAGAGTCCTCCCCCCGCCACCTTCCCGCAGGGTGTTCAGCGAAGCAGACAGTGCTTTTGATTACGTCCCCTGCCTCCAGTGGGTGGAAGCTGGTGAGGCGACACTTTCTGCAATGCTACGTCCCCCAAATTCAGCACCCCCACCTGGCACGCTTTTGTAGGAAGTTTGCCGCGCATCTGTTCCTCCTTCATTATTCTAGGAAAAAAAGGCTTGACTTGGTTTTAAAAGGGACCCTGACTGTCTTTAATTAACCACAATACTTGCATTAATTACCAAGGAAAATGGGTGGTAACGTACAGCTACTGTTCTGCTCAGTAGAGAGGGTCCCCCGTGGGGAGACTCTGGAGCAAGGCTTCCACAGGTGGCCATTCCCTGCGTTATTCAAACAGGATATTTTAGAAAAACCCCCAGGAGCTAATTTAAGGCCGGCTTTCTCAGGAAATCTGCATTTTTCCCAAATGGAAATGCCTAGAAGCTGAGATGATCATAGTCTGCTGTTTCTCAGCACCATTTTGGTGCTAATAACCAGAGCAAGGGTATATGTAAACTGGAGATTCAAGGCATTTGAAAAAGAACGTTTGTGGGCATTGGAGCAGCTGTGTTGGAAGGAACCAAGAGGCACATCTGCCTCTTCTAGCTGTTCAGTGAACCACTCTTATCTGCTGTGAAGATGAAATGGATCAAAGGAGGAAAGATCTCTGCGTTTATTTTGGGACATTTCTACTGGCGAACCCAATGAACTCTGAACATTCACATTTTCCAAACTTTTGATGGGGGGGTGGGGTGGGGGGGGAGGAACCCAAAGGGGGAGCATTTATCTGCTTTCCTCTGATTCCCTTAACATCTCCTCTCCCCATCAAAGAGTTAAAAAATAAAGTTTCCATGATGTGATTAAAAAGACATCATTTGCAAACTTCTGATTCTTCACTTGGTGAACGCATTTACTTTCTAGAAGAAGATCAAGTTCCTTGCAATGATTTCATGGCAATTAATCTTGTGCTTAAATGATAATCCTATAATTAGAAGCAATTAAAATCCTGCACAAGAATGACCCGCTCAGTCAAGGACAGTGTCCCTGTATGCTAATGGCGTCGTCTTGAAAGAGGCCCCAGAAGTGTCTCTCTCCCCTCCGTTCCCCCTTTCCAGGAATGCAGGCGTTCAAAGCCCAGCTTTAAGAATGCATTTTCACGGCAGGAACCACGGATGCCAAAGTGGTTGGATGAATAAGGGCCCTGTCCAGGATCCAGGGGCTTAAATTAAGATCATCTTAAGCAGGAGACACAGAAGCCGTGTCACTTTGAGCTTGATACCAGGGTATTTTAAGACAAAGGCACACACCTCATTAAGAAAATGCCACATGGGTTTTGCCCTTTGTCTCAGTCTTGCACCACCCATGGACATCCAGTGACTAAGCAGCCAGCATGGAAAGCTGAGTCTGAGTCGCTGCACAGAGAACCGGGCAAGAGAGCTGGGCGCTAGTTAGTACACTCGACATTGAGCTCAGCCACAGATGGGCCAAGAGGAGCTACCACCGTCAGGATGTAAATAATGACATGTTTCCTTGGAGAGGATGAACCTCCTTCTTGGCTGATATGTGTTTCTCTGAAAGATCTCAGAAGTCACGTGGCTTCACGAATTGGGCTAAAACAGCATTATTTTAACTTGATCCAGATATACGGCCAAAATGGGAAGAGTTGCTTGGATTGGATACAAGAATACACAGTATAGAACCGAGTGATTTTTTTTTTTTATTCTGTGCCTACTGAGACTTCTATCATTGTCATCTGCTCAACAAACACATCAGCGCACAAATGGGAGGCTCTGGGCTGGATATGAGACGTAAGACACCGTCCCTGTCCTGGAAGGGCTAATGGTCTGCGAGAGGGAGATTAACAGGCGGATAAACACAAGTGGAATCACAGTATAGACGTCATAAAGGGTATAGGAGAAGAGTGGTCAATTTTACACAAGCTGTAAAATGAGAGGAGAGGCTTTGACAAGGTACCCAGAGCGGAGTGTTAACAGGATGCTCCCGAGGGAGTGGGGGATGCGGCATAAACAAGGGGGTGGAGGTGGGAAAGAGCCCATCCGCTGGACAAACAGCACGGCCTTCTTTACAATTGGAACACAGAATGTTCGAGGCAGGGGAGGCACCAGGAATAAGGACTAAGCCAGGCAAAGAACTGTCTGCTGAAGGGGAGACACGCAGATACGGGGCATCTGATGTTTAGAAGGATACCATCAAGAAAGGAGACAGAGTAGATAAATCCCTTGAAAACATGCCAAGAAGTCATCACCTCGACACCACCCCCCACTGGAATGGGGCAGCCGGTGGGCGCTCATCCTTACAAGCTACTACTCCTCGTCAGCACGGAGACGGCGCCTATTGTCTTTTGCAAACTCGTCTGCAAATGTTAAGCCCCAGCAAACGGAAGGCTTGTGACTGCCGGAGATGGGTTCTTCCAAGACTGTGGGAATGGGAGACGGAGGACGAGTCTGCAATGGGAAAGAACCAGGGCCTGGAAGGAAACACCGGGGATGGCAGGGTGAGAAAGGGCCACCCATGTGTGGCCGACCCGTGCACCATCGGGACACATCCCCAGTGGGTGTTCGTTTCCATCCTTCTTTGCCCATGTTAATTCTTTCTCAGCCAGCTTCCCTGCTGCCATTGTCTAAGCCCTGGGGGATGGACGCTGTGGGAAAGTATGACAGACCCTCCTCGCAAGAATGCCCATGGCCCCACAGTAATTACAGCGGCCACAGGACAACACAGAGCAGTCTCACCTGGAAACTGCAAGACAGAAACGGGAAGTTGCAAACACCTGGGCACCAGTAAGGGCCACATCTGCACTAGCACAGTCTTCCCTCGGCAGGGCCAGGGGCTGGCTGTGGGGAGGGAGTGGGAGGCACATGCCTGGGAGCTGGGGTGGGGTGTTTTCCACTTAGCAGCTGTGTGACCTTGGGCAGGCCTGGGAGCTCGTCTGGCCTGCTTCCTCCGTTACAGAACGAGCATAATGATCGCCCTTTTCTCAAAGCATTGCTGTGATGAATCCATCCATACATTCATCACAACATAGAAAGACTTCCAGTCAGGGCCTGGGATGTGGAAGGTACTTAAATGGATGCTGGTTTCTCTTCTCACAGGACCCAGGCACTCAAGGAATACCAGACGCTTCTCTGGTTCGCTCTCATGTCTCCTTTTCCACATTTGCTGCTTGTGTTCTGACTGGCTGGCAGTCCCCTGGCATCCGCATCGGGAGCTCTGATGTTAGCTCACCTGCGGGCTTCCTTCCGGCCGAGAGCGATCTCTACAGGCAGCAACGAAAGGTTCTAACTTATCATTGCCCGACATCCTGGAGGTTAGGTGTGAACAATTTCAAACCGACAGTGGAGTCGAAAGAACAGCACATCAAACACCTTACATACCCTTCCCCTAAACTCTGTCTCTCCGTCCATCTATCCATCTCTCCCTCCACCCATCCGTCTATCAAGCCATCTAACTATTTTAGATTCGTTAATTAGGGTTTTGCTACAGCTTTCTGCACGTACACATATTTCCAGCTTTTTGGGTTTTTGTTTTGTTTTGTTTTGCTTTTGTTTTTAACCGAACCATCCATTTGTGGGCGATCGGCAGACATCAGCAACGTGCTTCCTAAGTGCATCACCATGATCATCCAGAAATTTCACACTGGATTATCTAAAACATTATCTAAAACACTGTTCAAGTTCACCCCCTTCCCCACCACTGTTATCCAAAGCCCTTTATGGCTGTTTTCTTAGGTCCAGGATCCAATCCCGTGTTACCCAGGTTTCACCTGGTTGCCACGTCTCCACGTTCCTAACTCAAGAACCGTCCCCTTGACTCTTTCTGTTTCTTGGGATGGTGGCACTTCTGAAAAGTCCAGAGTGGCTAACAAACACAGAATTTCCCACTATCTGGATTTCTCTGCTTCCCTCTCCTCCACCCTCATGATTAGATTCAGGTTATAAGATTTTGGCAAAAATACTTGATAGGTAATACCCTGTTCCTTCTGTTACACCATGTGAGGAGACCCCAGCCTTTCAGCCTGTCGTACGGGGGATGCCAAGTCTGGTCACTCAGTTACAGCGGCAAATGTCCAATGGGGACCAGAACAACACAGGAAAACCTCCAATCCAAATGACGGTATTCTGACCAGTCAGCATTAGTGGGGTATCACCTGAGGGTTTTTAAAAACTGCGATAAAATCGTGGACTTTATGGAGCAGATTTATTCTCAGAGTTCATGGTATCTGAATTCTGAAATTCTGCTGCGCGTAATGTGGGGCAGAGAAAAGAAGGAAACTCCCTGATGGCATCAGGACCCAGAAATCCAGAGGGCGGTGAAGGAATGAACCAGGACTGGGGAAGGGAAAGGAAGAGCCCCGAGCTATGACCAGAATGGGAAGCACGACTGTAGAGTCATGACCTCTGTCTGCTGCACGAGTGGAGACAGAGTGACACCCCAGAAGCCGTGAGCACCCCAGCATCCAGAACTTGGGTTCTTATTTCTCAGTTAAAAAAAAAAATGCCCAGGGGTACCTGGAGATATGAAGTGCAAGGTGGGTTCTTCCGTTCCAGAAAGAAAGGAAGTGCTAAAAGAAATAAAAAATAAAAAATAAAACAAACCTGACAGATTATGTCAAAAGGACACAGAGAGAGTTTGAAGGAACTCCCTCTGGCTATATACTGAACAATCTGAACATAAAAAATGGGTGGTAGGAAAGAACTCACGAGCCCAAATTGCTATTTTAAAAAATGCAGGGGAGGGGCGCCTGGGTGGCTCAGTCAGGTAAGCATCCGACTTTTGATTTCAGCTTAGGTCTTGATGTCAGGATTGCGAGTTCGAGCCCTACTGGGCTCCACACTTCACACATTTAAAAAAATGTAGTTGAGGGCACCTGGGTGGCTCAGTGGGTTAAGTCTCTGCCTTCGGCTCAGGTCATGATCCCAGGGTCCCGGGATTGAGCCCCACATTGGGCTCTATGCTCAGCAGGGAGCATGCTTCCCCCCCTTCAACCCCCCACCTGCCTCTCTGCATACTTGTGCTCTCTGTCTGTCAAATAAATAAATAAAGTCTTTTAAAAAAAATGTAGGGGAGAGGTAAAGGAAAAGCTTTTCTTTCCAGTGAATACATCGATGGTAGAAGGAACTACAGAACTGGACCATTACCATTGTGCAACCATCAGTGTAATAACTGGTTACAGATCACCCACGGATGCTAAAGCCACTGGGTGGCAGGTTGCTGGTCTCCAAGTACCACACCCAGATTCCTTATTATTCATAAACAGCAGAGGGTTCCTTTGTAGGGGGGGCCTCTGATGAAAATACCAGAACTAGGTGGCCAAGCGCAGTATCACCAGTAATAGGCTGTCTGGAGATACTCGAGGGTAAGCAGCTTCTTGCTGACCTCCTCTTTCTATCCCAGCCCACAGACCAGCTACACCAGCTGCATCACCTCCCATGTGCCCGAGAGCTGGGTCCAAATCCCACAGCCGAGATTTTCTTGCATAGGAATTACCTCTGAGTAATACCTTTCCCTTCAAGCAAGCAGTTCGGTCCAGCTCTTTGCTAGCAGCCCCACGCTGAAGATTATAGTCCGTGAGCCTGTCTGCCACTGGGAAAAAGCATCCCTGTAAAGCTTTTAGGCAACCAGTGGGCTACCTGCTCTGCCCCCTTTCCCAGCACTGACAAAGAAAAGCCGAGGCTCACTGTGAACCTCGGGGTGAGGTCCAGGTTTCAGGCTAGGAGACAGATGCCCGATCTTTGCAAACACAGTCACCTGGAACTGAAAATCCCCGTTTGAAAAAGAAATACTTAAAGCCCATACGACATGACCCCTAAGAACCGAACAACCTATAAACTGGGAGGACTAGAGCCTTGATCTCTTGAAAATGGAAAGGAATTTCCCTCCAGCTCTCCCCACCTGACGCTCCGAATTCCCCGCGTCCTGGACTGTGCGTCTTCCGAACATAGCAGTGCCCTCCAATGGCTCTGCACCTTTATCTGAAATGTCCTCCCAGCATCCCGGTCCCTGGCTGAGCGGAGGTCTCAGCAGCTTCCCCGCCTGGCAGGGGAGGCTCTGCTCTCCCCAACGCCCGCCGCACTTAAAGGCACCTGGCATGCCACCCAGTGGTCCCTTTTTTATGTCTTAATCCATTCCCTCCCCCGCCCCCCTTCAAAGACCACACATTCCACAATAAGGGCCATATCTTAATTATCTTTGCTTCCTTGGCACCTTGAGAGAGCTGAACACATGCTCAATAAATGTATAATGAAGGGGTGATCAAAAAAATCAATGATTGTGACCCAAAGCTGAGTCTCACTGCCGTGACTCTGTAGGCTCTACAAGATGGAACCAGGACACACAGAGGCACTATTACTGCTTCATCGCAATGCCATGATGGACGACAAGTCTCGATGACTGGGGAGGTAAGACATGGGCACCGAGGGGCAAACTGCCCTAGAAGGCAGACCCCTGAGGAGGATGTGACCCGTCTGCTGCAAGGAGCCTCAGATCCTGCCCCAAGCCCTCCCATCCCCCACAGGACCCGCTGGAGAACTTCGAGCTCTGCGCCAAATAAACCACCCAGAGTATTTGAGAAAAATGAGACTCTTCTGCAGAATAATCTATTTGTGGGAGACATGTGCTCCTGGAGCAGCTGTAAACCATGATATTTTTTCCATTTACTTACAACATTAAATTGAAAATTTGTTCCCATGAGGGAATTTTTTTTTTACCACTCCTCCAAAAACCAAATAAAAAAGCACACAAGAATGTAGAAAACCTATTAAAATCGCATATTGAGAGAAATAAAAATGACACTGTTCAGATAACATCAGCACCACTGCCCAGAGGCGAAAAATAAAAATATACCATGAAAGTGGAGGCCTTTCCCACAAATACCGCGCCAATCTAGAAAGGAAATTCATCTCTGATTTCGAAAGGCCGATTTCTATCCCAAAGCAGGAGTCTGTTGGGAGTTTGATTTTACTTTGGGAATTATGGTCCATGTGAGTGGTTCTGCACAGGTAAAATAAAGCTGAGCTAACCTAACCATCAACAGGGCCATGCAGGGGTAAGACGCATTCTCCAAGGTACCACTTGCATTTGGACATAAGCTTGGCTACTACCCATGGCTCATTCTTTATACCTGCCCCTCATTAAAGCCAGGCTGCTTCCGCCGTTCCATCCGGGCTCTTTACTGCAACTTTCCTCCCCCTGCCTCTCAGAGCTCTGCGGGTCTCAGCCCCCTTCTCCACGACGCACCGTTCAGCACGCACATAATCGAACGTTTAACTTTGCATGCACTTGGCTTTTCCATTAATTCCTTCATGAGTTACTTTTTTGCTCCCTTGGTTTTAATCTCGCATTGGGATTTTCTGGACCCCCAGAGAACCTGTGGAGTGCTGAACAGGGGTTTGGTGACTATTTATGGGTTTGCTATTATTCGAAAGGAGAGTGTTTAATTAATACGAGAGAACTGGGGGGGTTCACAGCCTTGGGGCTGAAAGCCAGGGAGAGGGATGTGGACTCAAGCTCCAGCACCATAACTTTCTACCTTATAACTCGGAACAATTTCTTCCTTTCTCTCAGCTCATTTGCACATCTCAAAATTGAGAATAATAATAGCACTTTATGGCACTATTGGAGGGGCCAATGAAACAAGGAATAGAAAGCACTTAGCACAAAGAAAGTTCCAGTCTCATGAAGAGTAAGTACACACCAAGTACTCAGTGCATGTTAGCTATTGTTGAAAACACGTGTCAAGACAAAAATTTGTGCCGAACTGTTGGGTTAGGAGGCTGGGCAGGGCATGCAGGAGGGGGGAGCCGTTACCAGCAGCTTCTGCTCCAAAGGGACTTGGTTTTGTATCCCTGGTAGTCTTTTCATGCTGCAATAAGAGAAGTCTGATGTCTTCTCTTTGGCTCTTTAAAATAATTTCTAGTAACTATAAGTACACAGGTACCTATGTTTTTGTTTTTGTTTTTAACAAATTTAAAATGTATCTACTTTGAGGGGTGCTTGGGTGGCTCAGTCGGTTAAGCATCTGCCTTCAGCTCAGGTCAGGATCCTGGGGTCCTGGGATCGAGCCCTGCATCAGGCTCCTTGCTCAGCTGTGGGGAGTCTGCCCCTTAACCCTGCTCATGCTTTCTCTCTCTCTCTCTCTTCTCCCTCAAATATATTTTAAAAAGAAAATAAGAAATAAAAATCTGTCTACTTTGATACTTACCCTATGGTTATAGAGGAATATTAATTCTGGGGGTCAGGAGGACTAGGTGAAGGGGACCCTGTACTACTTCTGAAATTTTTTTTTAATTTGGACCATGAGCTCCATCTGTTATGGCTTATTATTTATATTTGTGTTCTCACTACATCAAAGTTAATTCTGATTCTGATAACCTACAATTACTCTCAACTAAAAGTTTTAGACAAATCATTACCTATTAGTTACTTCCTTGAGCTTGGGTTTTCATACTTAGGATTAGACTTCCTTCACACAAATTACAACCATATTTTAAACATAGATTTGCTATGGACTGAATTATGTGTCCTCCCAGAATTCATATGTTGAACCCCTAACCTTACCCTTTAATGGGAATCCTGGACCCCTTGAATATGGGGCCTTTGGGAAAGAATTATATCCCAACAGTGGGACCCTCTTGATGGGATCAGTGTTCTTATAAGAAGACACACCAAAGCGCTTGTTTCCTCTCTCTTTCCATCCCCAAGTGAGGACACAGCTAGACAGTTATCTACGAACCAGAAAGGATAGTCCTCATGGGAAACCAAATTAGCAGCTCCTTGATCTTGGACTTTCCAGCTTCCACAACTGTGACCAATGAATGTTTGTGTTTAAGCCACCCGGTCCATGGTATTTATGACAGCAGCCAGAATTAAGACAATGTTACAGTTCTTATTGATACTATCATTGAAATATATTATCTCTGCTTGTAGCAATTAAACATCCAACTATTAAATGTACCACCTGCTTGACTTTGGGCCAGTCACTTAAGTTCTTGATGCCTCCATCTCTAAAGTCAGGATAACCAAGTAAACGACCACTTAGGTTTAGAGAAGTTAACTACATGTCCTGCTCAGAAAGTGACCCTTTTGTGGGGACCACTCGTGTTGGCTGGTGTTGCCATTGTTATTAACCTCTTGCTGGATTCACGTTCTTAGAGCAGAGCTCAATCTATGCAAAGTATTTTATTTTTAATTTTTATTTTTATTTATTTATTTTTCCCTCCCGCGCCTATGCAAAGCAATTTAGATGGATTCTCAATACCCTTGACCTAGATTGTTGCTCTAAGTTAGACTCGTTGGCTTTTGAGTGTGGAAAACCTATGTCTAACTCAGTGAAGGGTGCTGTCCCCTAGGATGATCCTGCAGAATCATGAATCTAATTCAGCTCTTGGCCATGACGGGGTAATGAGGACAATACTTGCTGTGCCTGTGTGACGGGACCTGTCCTTCCTCTTCCGCGTACCCTGTACGGCTCAGAGAAGACCATGGAAAGCTCAAAGCAGCAAAGCAGCCCCATACGGCTGCTGCTTTTATTACAGGAGAAGGCACGGGGCCGGTCCAGCGTGCGGCGTGCCCTGCTGTGTTCACACACACACGAGGGCTGACCGTTCAGACACTCTCGCCAGGGCATTCTTGCCTCTCAGTGGGCTTTGCCCCTCACCGTGAAGCTCTGAATGGTTCCCTGCGAGGTCTATTGTACTGCCCACAGCAGCGGCTTTATAAAGTGTTGGAAAAACAGGGAAACCTTTAGCCAACAGGCATTCTAACCTTCTGCTTCCAAATCCCTTGGCACATACTGCTTTCTGGTCATTTTCTCCTAAGCTGTGTGCTCTCTGCACACCCCCCGCCCCCCAACCCCCAGGACTCTGGCAAGGTGGCAGCCTTCTCAGAGAACAAGTGTCAGGTTGGGGCACTGGTGGCCACAAGAGGGGCCCTGGCTGTCGGCCTGGAGGACAGAGTGGTCCCTACCGACAGCGAGGCAGGGGTGCAGGAGCAGTGGCCTGAGGAAATGAACTTCCCTGACATTCTCTACAGTGACATGCTCAGCCCCATGCCGAACACGGGGGAAGCGTAACCAGAGAACCTGAGGCGGTTTATCGTTGGTGTCACCCTTAGCGTGGGCTGAGCAGGTGGCCGCAGCCTGATGCCATGACACACCAGGGCCACCCGTACGCCTCCCCCCTGCTTCCCTGTCCCCCCCGGCACCAGGGGACAGCACACGGACCAGGTGTCAGAGTTCCCCAACCCACACGGCAGTTAGGACTCAGGATGGCCCCTGAGTAGCTGGGGGGTCAAGGTGGATGGCGTGGTCTCCGGGGGTGGGGTGGGGTGGGGAGACGTGTTTGTGGGAAATCGGGGGTTCTGCATCTGAGCGTCTCTGAGGCAATGGCGCACCCGACCTTGACCCGAACGCCCGCAGAGGAGCTGCGAGCCTCACCCCTCGGCGGGCACGTCTTACCGGTGACGTGGAGCTTCTCGTCGGTGACCTCGGCCTTCAGGTAGATGCGGCCCCGCTTCTCCGTGTGGTCCATCCCGCAGAGGCTGGGCACGTTGATCACGCACTGCTTGTGCACGTTCATGTCACAGGCTGCGAATGGGGACAGTGGAGGGTGAGGCTGGCCGACGGGCTCACGTCAGTGTTGTGGTGTGCGAGCGCAAGTGCTGGGGAGCTACCCTCTAACTTGAGACATTGCTATAATGTTTTCGGTGACACGGAGAACTGTTAGCAGATGTCCCTTACAACACAGGCTTCATGTGAATAACAATATCCTTAAAATACCCGTGCCATATTTGTCCAATCTTAACCAAAGCGAAATCCCCTGGCCTGCTCGTTCATGCTTCAGATATTTAACACCAGGCAAAATTCACACAGGTAAATGCATACAAAGCCCAGGCCAATTAATATTGCATGTATGCAGAGGGGAATTATATGCAAATTTTAAACAGAGGATATTTGTTGCCAAAGAATATCTTCTGCCTGTCTGAGCTTACTGTTTGGGAAGGGTGAGACTCTGTGGACTGAGTACAGGAAAGTCATAAATTTTCTTTCCTTTTAGTTAACTCTGTATTTTCATGAAGGCTTAAGTACCTTGCTTTTTTTTTTTTTTTAAGAACTTTTATTTGAGATTTTAAACCTGTCTGCAAATCTTTAAATATTATTCTAAGTAAAACAAACACACGCCTGGCATGATAAGCCATTCCCTACCAGCTGACATTACGTGGGTGAGCCAGGGAGGAATGAAAAGATCAGTCTCTGCACAGTGAACCAAGGAAACCCCGAAAAGAATCCTGTGTATCGTAGCCAGGGCCACTGGAATCCTCACACGCCCACGACAGGACGCGACAAGGCTCTTCTGTAACCTTCAAGGTAGAGCCCACATGCTCATTTCCTTTTCAGTGTTTAACATGGTGAGGCAGATTGCCAAAAGCATCACAAATAATGCATATTTGCTAGGATTCGATATGGGAAGCAGGATAACGCACCCAATGAGGAAAGAATCATCCTTGTCTCCACCAGTGTGGATCGTGCTTGCATTTCTATCCCCAAACTGTGCCCCACCTTCTCGCAGCTGATAGAAAGGGACATCTGCTGTGTTGTAAGGGACATCTGCTTCTTGACAAGGTGGGCTATTGACGGGACCTGTGTTCACCAACTCCTGGCTTCAAGTGCTGGGGCAGAATTGCAACTTCAAAGAAATTAATGCCAGCCTCTCCGGGAGGGAGAAGCACCACGGGGTGGGGAGCAGGGGAGGTGGGAGCGCCCTGGGTTGTATTCTTGTCTTGGCACCACCATGACTGGCTTTTTGATCTTGGGAAGTTCAAGTGCTCTCTCTGATTCTGTGACCTGCCCTGCAAACTAAAAGGCAGGTATGCACAGGGGGTAGCTCCTGTCTTTGCCCTGCTAAGCAGAGGTGTATATGGCATTCTGACCCTGCAACGTGTGAAGGCAGAGGGAAAGGTTTCTTGTCTGCAGAAGGGAAGGGAGGGGCTGGGCTCCTGGCACCCATCTGCTTCTTGGCCTCCCTTGAGGAAGGAGCACAGGCAGCAGCCCCAGAGGCCCTATGACTCCAAGGACAAGAGTTTAAAACAAAAGAAGACAAAGCAAAAAGCACTGGTCCAGGTCAGTGGTTTTCAACTTTTTTTTTTTTTTTTTTTAAGTAATGGAACCCATTTTTCAAATAAAATCTTAAGCAGAGTCCTAACACATAAACCAGATAAGTGTTAACTTCATCAGCAAAAAGTCAGTAGATCAATGCAAATTGATACATTTATTACAAAGACATTCATCGATCACCCATAAAGCCCTCGGATCCAAACAAAATTTTGAAACCAGCTGTCTCCGTCCTGTACTCACTTCTGCTCTCTCTTAGCGCTGTCCAGCTCCATAACAGGAGAGTACCTAGAAAGGCTAAACGCTGCCCAGCAACGTGCAGGCTGGCGGACTCCTTGGGGAAGTGGACGTGGCAGGAGAAACGTGGTTACACATTCTGCCCAACCAGTGAAGCTGGCAACGGTGTTTCCACCGTCTCCTCCAACTAGTCAAGCTCCAGTGGGTCACACATTCAAGAATTCACTTGTGTCCCGTGGTTTTATAAGAGTTAAAAGTAGATTTACAAATGCACTTAGGATTCGCACTCGCAGAACCCCTGAAAACCACGTCTTTGGAGCACAAGGGCTTCTCAACTCAGAGAAAACGACTGGTCTGGATCATCACAGAGGTTTTGTTTAGGCTGTAAAATCTGACAGCTTCCAAGGTAAAGGACCTCTGTGTGCTGAGAAACTATTCATCTGCTCTATAATGTTCCTTTCATCTTGATTTTTATATACACGTTGTCTTTGCCCCATATAGCATATGCCTAGAAAGCTTTGGCCATAGTAAAAGGAATTAATGAATGGCAACATATTGACATTTCCATAACACGTCTTTGTCGACTAGAAAAACAGGTCCAGTAATTACCTTTTTTTTTTAATCTTGAAAGTATACATTTTTATTTAAACATGTAAATGGCCTGGGAAATCTTATAAGAATTATCAAAGTGAAGAGTTTCCAGGTTTGTCTTCCTTTCTACCTGGCGCTTGAGGGTGATACATACAGAACAGAAAGGGAGGAATGGAGGGGCTGATGCCATCCTCGTCCGTGGACTTCGGGGGTTCCCTCTCTGACTGGCCTGATAGAAATCTGGTCCGTCCGTGAACGTGCAGGAGGGCGAGTGAAATTCGGAGGTCTGGTTTTCATTTTCATCGTAGTTTCAGTTTTAAGGAGAGCCTACTGGATTTTTCCACAGTCCACCCACTAATTAGAGACACAGGAAGATAATGACTATGGTGGCTGAGCTTATTTTGAAGCCGAACCAAATGTGGAATCTGGAGGTGGGGATTCTTCTTTCAACACATGGCATTTGCTTTGGGATTTGACTATCCTGTATTTTACAGTGACTGAAGATTTCCACCACAAAAAAAAACACACAAAAAAACCCAGCACTAACTTTGTTTATAAATCGGGTGGGGTTGGTGTTTTTTTTGGTTTGTTTGTTTTTGTTTGTTTGTTTTTGGTGTTGGTTCACAATTAGGCAAGTAAAGATTTTAATAGATGAGTATTTTGACGGTGGAGCGGTCCTACTTTTTTTTTGGTGTGGTACGTATTTGAATGAGTTCTTTTATTGATGAGTGGACCTGGAAAAGGTCCGGAAGCTGAGGTGCTCTTGAAAACCCGGGGTATCAGCTGCAGAGCCTCACCATCTACCGGAAAAGAAAACTTACTTACTGTCACATTTCATCCCTTGATGGATAAGTCCGTACAGCAAGGAGCCACAGTGATCACAGAAGGTGGGGCTTCCATAGGTGTGGATTTTGAACTTGTGCTTGCTTCTGGGATCCTGGTGGGGGGAGAGGAAGCACATTGTTTATTCCATCATCAAAGGAACACATTTTTGGACAAAGCCAAGGTCAGATCCCACCATTTCCTCCTTGTCCCATGTCCAAGGTTCAATATGAGACTGTATGCTATTCTCTGGGGTAATACAGCAGGGGGTGGGGCAGGGGGAGACTTCATCGCATCGTGTTTTAATAGACTGCCCATTTTGGACCATATAGTAAATACCCGTGTTTCCTTTCTTTTCAGGGTGTAAGTGCACACACCAGGGTTTCCCACTTTGGGACCCAAAGTTGTAAAAGTGCCTGCGGGCAGGCAGGGGGTTTTAGACGTCGTGGTATCGCAGTATCTGGTGCCCGGCACAGGCTGCAGCTCACGGTGGACACAAAAATCTGAGTGTATTTGTGAACTGAGTGACCCTGGATCCACTCAGTGGTCCTGGGGTGATCTCCTTTTGGGCAAGTTTTCTTGAAATACAGCATTAAGACCAGATATGCAGCCAAACCAACAGAGACCTCTTCCTGCTTCTGCACTATTTCCAAAGCATTATACGCATTTGCATGGGCAAACTCCGGGATAATGAGGTGAAAATTGGAAATGGCACTGAAAGCACACTTTCCCCTAGCCCCCTGCTGCAATTTCATTACCTTCCCTAGCATGGCATACAAATTACCGAAGGTACGAGACAGCGTTCTCTCAAGTAGCCTTTTTGTTCCTCAGTTCGCAGAGTACAGATAAGGAAATCAACATTATACACAGCTGAGTGTCGTAACCAAAGAGCACGGACTCTGCAGTCAGACTGCCTGGGTTTGGTCCCCTGGCTACTACCTCCCAGAAGCATGACGTTGGACAAACAACTCATCCTTTCTGCCTCATCTGTAGACTGGGAAATTAACAGCGCTTATCTAACGGGGCTGTTATGAGGACAAAACAAGTCAGTCTTATTAAATGCAAAGGAGGGTCCATCTATTTCGAACATGCCTCTACGTCTTGGACCTCCGTTGACTGACATGCAGAAGCAGAGGGCTGAGCCAAAAGATCTTTAGGTCCTGCCTGAAAAATAAAACAATTTCATCCTCAAGTCCATATCAGCATACTTTACCTTACTAAATTCCTCCTCCTGAATCATTCTTTGCGGCCCCATCGGCAGTTAATATAGAGCTGCCATTAACTGAATTTTAAGGAAGACAACAGAGGAGAAGGGTGTGGGGGAAGGGCAGGAGACTAACAGCTCCACTGCAGACCCCCTGAGGCCGACTTCTCCCTCCTGTGCATTTCCAAAGAAAGCTACTCCTAGCTCTCCACCTTCTAAGAGCCTAGGTGCTGGTGGTTTGAGAGCATTTCAAAGGGGATTTTGATTTTGTAAAGTGATTCATCTTTTGGTTGACTCTGAAACCTCAAATCCAAGCCACATATGCCAATGACTTATACAGTTGACCCTTGAACAATGTGGGGGTTAAAGGCATCGACACCCACTCCCACAGTTGAAAATCCATGTATCACTTTGACTCCCTCCCCCACTTGTTGGCTGGAAGCCTGACCAAGAACATGAAACAGTCAGTTCACACATATTTTGTATGCCATATGTAGTATATGCTGTAGCCTTACAATCAAGTAAGCTAGAGAAAAATGTTAAGAAAAACATAAAATATATCTAATGTACTATAGAAAATCCGTGCGTGTGTGAATCCATGCAGTTCAAATCTGTGTTGTTCAAGGGTCAACTGTAATTACGTTTTAAAAGTCATGAGTTTGAAAATCCTGGAATATTTCAATCATGCACAATAGTATAAAGAACATTACACGAAACATGTATCACTCAGACCTGACAAATTGTATGGTTATCTTCTCTACAGAGACATTAGTGGCCTTCAAAGTCATGTGGGCAGTGAAGAATAGAGCTAGGATTTGACCAATGTTTGCATCTTTAACACGGCTTCTCATCCAAGAGCTTAACAAAAAAAAAAAAAAAAAAAAAAAAAAAATCCACCCAGAATGAAATTTTGGCTCTGAACATTCTTTTTAAAGCAAAGTTTTAGATTTTCAACACAACATTTCAACAAGATTTTATTTATTTGAGAGACGAAGAGTTTGCGAGAGAGAGAGAGAGAGAGAGAGCATAAGCGAGTGGGCGGGGCAGAGGGCTAGGGAGAAACATATTCCCCTCTGAGCCGGGACACCGACCCCCATAGGAGGCTCCATCTCAGGACCCCAGGATCATGACCTGAGCCAAAGGCAGACAACCTACTAAGTCACCCAGATCATGACCTGAGCCAAAGGCAGACAACCTACTAAGTCACCCAGGTGCCCCAATATAACATCTTTAAAAACAAGTCTACCACCTGTTTTATGAATAAAGTTTTACTGGAACACATCTATGCTCATTCATTTATATATTTTCTGTGGCTACAAGGGCAGAGTTGAGAAGTAAAGACAGAGCCCACAAAGCCTAAAATTATTAGCAATCTGGCCCTTACGGAAAACCTCTGCCAATCTCCTCCGGACCCTGGTTTTCTCTACATGGCACCAGCATGACCTGGAACTTGTCTGAAATTATTTAGCTCCTCCCCAGACCAACTGAATCAGAAACCCTGTGCAGCCTCAAGCTTCATGTTTCAACAAGCCCTTCAGGTGATCCTAATACTGGCAGGTATGCTCAGGACTGAGAACCACTGCTGGAGGTTACTTGACAAATATCTAGTAAGTGCCTCCTGGACGCCAGGCGCAGATGTGTGTGGGTGATTGGCAATACTGAGTCAGGTCATCAGTTTCCTTCCTAAATGTCCCTTAGGGTGTGAAAAATCAATGTCATCTTTGGGAGATTATCGTCCTTATCAAGGAGTAGCTGTGAGCATGGTCTCAAGCCTGGGTTTAGCCTCCGTGAGAGCATTGCACCAATTTCCAGATGTTCGGCAGAATGTTGAGGGCACAGAACAGTGTCAGTATTCATTAACAGTCCCCATGTTGACAGCAAAGGTTACATCCTACCACGTGGAGGGCAAAGAGGATGCTAGGGGAAAGGAAGCAGCCAGCTTTCCCTGCAGAAGCAAGGCACCAACAACTGACCCTAGATAAAGAACGCACGGCAGCTCGCACTCAGCCCTCTGGAGCCTGTGCGTGCCAGGCGGCTCCGGGGCAGCTATCCTGCCAGTGGGCTGTCACACAGATCTCTACTGATGTGGCACACACGCGGCTTGCTTCACTTTTCAGGAAAATCTAAGTCTTACTCCTCCGATCCCCAGATGGCATCTTCAGGCCCCAACCGCGTGGAGGTGTAGGAAGAGAGGAAACCACTGCTTCCACCTCCTGTGGAAGTCTGGAGAATGACCAAGTCCTGGAGTCCTCACGCTCCAAAATCATGAGCAGCCAAGGATCATGCCTATGTTAATGAGAATAATAGTAACACAATAATAGTAACCCCTGTTTGCTGATCTTCACAGGTGTGCAGGTGGTTTAAAATGGACAGGACCTCTCCTACAAAAGGAGCTTCTACCAGGATTCTGGAGACCTGGGGTTGGACTCTAGTCCTGATACGAACTCAGCAATTTTGGACAAGTCGTGTCACTTATTTACAAAGCAGAAATATCCCTATGTCATAGCCCTGGGGATGGGGCCCATCTTTGGGAATGTACGAGTTAGGGCTTTGCAAACCCGAAATCCCTAAATAAATATAAGATTATGACAATTACATTATCCTTGGAAGTGAAGTCCAAGATGCTCAAGGTTTTCCAACAACACTTTAGGGACTTGGATCAGAATGGGAAGGAAGAGAAAAGCCGATCAACTTTGGGGCCCATGGGGGGCCGGATCGGAGGCCCAGTTGGCAAGGAGGCAGGGGACTTCCTCTGAGGTCCTGAGTTCCCGTCCTCTGCCCTGGAGTGGCCTTCCCAGGCAAGTGCCCCCCATTGGGTGGTGACACGTGAACACAGAGCCCGTCGAGCCGACCCGCCTGTGTACTGCTCCCACCATCAAGACAGCTCATCTCTGTCTCCACAGAAATGGAATGCAGGAGCACAGACACTCATTTCCAATTGAATTAATCTCACCTTGTCTGACAAAAGAAACCACAGTGTTAGCTAAAGAGCTAGGACTTATGATTTACAGAAGCAACTGTCCTGAAAAGCGCCAGGCTCTTCCTGTTCCTATCCGTAGCTGCTAGCTAGTGGCGCGCTTTACTTCTCTGGGTTCTGATTTCCTCATCGGGAATCCGAAGAGACTGGGTCAGCACTTTCAAAGGGGCAGAGTTCCCAGGGCCCACCAGCTGTCAGGAGTGCCCATGGGCTGCTGAGGGCACAGGAGGGAGGCCAGTGCTAAAATACCAGCGTGAAAACAGCCAGATGAGACGATCCTTTGATTCTTGCTTTGAAGACGAAGACAAACTTTTAATTTTTATCCTGATGTATTTTAAGACTCCCAGCAGTTTGTAAAAATAGTACGGACTGTTCCTATATATGCTCCAGCCGGCCTTCCCCAGGGATAACGTCTCACATAACCACAGCACATCGGCAAAACCAGGACCTGACACCGCGACAAAGCCATTAACCACCCACTTCAGGGTTTCACCAGATCCCACACATGTACTTCCCATGTGTGTATTATTACTGGATGGCTCATGAACCACACACACTCTTTACCGAACAGAGAATACGCTAGTATTTGCTGGCTAACCACCACGAATTCCGGCAGACCACCACCCAAGGAGTGTATTTATCAAATACACCATCCACTGACCAGCTCTTCAAAACAATATGATTTCAGGGCACAGGCTGGGCGAGCACTCACCCAAGTGACGGTGCCAGCCAGGGGGCGTGGCCTTCAAAGGTGTGTAAGTCACACGTTTCCAACGGGTGCTGGTAACCCAGGCTTCTCTCGTGTGGCTCTGGCCCTTCCCTCCACCTGGCCCAAACATCTTACACCAAGAGCCCACGTGCGGAAACACCAAACACGCCTCCTCCCGGAAGCCTCTCCAGACTCTCCAGCACCAGTCACAATTTTCCTCTTTCGTCTTGGCCTTCCAAGACACGTGGCTTCTGCCTCTCCTACGCCACCTCCACATCCTACTCCTTACAAGGTTATTACCGTCTACCTCCTCTTTCCAGTTTCCCTCATGGACCACACACTCGTGCGCGTCACAGACACACCCCTGCAGGCCACGCCACGGAGGCTAAGGGATGGTCCGGGATGGTCCTAAAGCTCCTGCTGAGCTTGTAGCTGGACCAGAACTAAGGCTAGAATGAAGGGTTGCTAGTAACCTTCTCTCCAAGCTTCCTGGAAACTTGAGCAAAAAGGGAAAAAAAACACACCGGAGTCCTCCAGGATTGCAAAGCCACCTGGATGCCGCAGACAGGCATCTGTCTTGTTTCCCTCTAAAACCATTTGTTTCCCACACGGTGAGCCTTCAGTGAATGTGTACAAAGTCTTCAACAAAGACTATTTTACCACTGTTCACCTGAGGATTCTAGGTAAAGTCATCCCACACCGTAGCTATGGTAAGTCTGGCCTCACACTTTAGTGTCCCACCCTCCCCCCCCAAATGGCTGGTCTACTCCAAAGCCTTCAGTATTACCAAGTTAGCAACACCTCCCCATTTCAACCAATACATGTACATCTGACTTTTTTTCTTTTTTTTAAGAACGTCCCTAGACATTGGCAGCCTCTCATTAAGTGGAGTATGAAACCTACTGTCACCAGTCACAAGACTGACATATTACAATGAAAGGGGGAGCCACTCAGCTCCGATGTTTCTGTCGTAGACGCGGTTGGGGGGGCGTAAAAGGAGTTTCTGACTCAACCGATTTTCATAGGAACGAATGAAGCCTAACCCACAAATCTAAATCTAAGACCTCTCGGAGGAAAGGAACAAATGAAAATTTCAAGTTCTACCGAAAGCATCTGCTGGTCTGTTTCTCGTATCTTAGTTTTAGACGACGGCAACTTAATTAGCTTTCCTTGGAGACACTGCTCTACATTTCCACCAGGACTTGTCAGTCTTTTGTCAAAATCATCCCAGCCACCGTCCTTATGTGATCTGTTAAAAATAAACACATGGGTCTCTGCTGCACAAAATTTTGGTACTTTAAATGGCCTAGATGCCTTCTTGTCGTGTTATCTATAACTATCTGGAAGGTGTTCTCCAGGTACGCTTTGAATGGCAGCCTTCAAGGTTGGCGTCCACCAAAACATGATGTGAAATCTCCAGAGGGTTAAACTCCTCACCTACCCAAAGGCTGGCAATCAATGATGCCTTTTGATGTTTACATTTGAACAGACATCATTTCAAAAGCCCTTTTCATCTGATGAGTAAAATAATGGCAGGCGTTTGGCTGGAGGTCAGCCTGCATTGGATTTCCCACCGGTATCTGAATGCCTCTGAAATGCCCCCACAGGTCTTTCACAGAGCACTGAAATGGCTGTCGCTGAGGGCCAGAGTCCAGACTTTAAGATGTTCTGGAAAAGATTCTGTTTTTAACTGAGCGAAGCCTGCAGGGTGGCTGCCTTCATCGCCCAGAGCAGTGTGGTTCCTTCAAGCTGCTCCTTCTAAATACCAAAGAAAATTCTCCACTTTCACCATCTGATGTGTTCTCATGAATCATTCTTTAAAGCCAAGCCCGGGTCTAAATGTCACCCACATGCTGATTACACAAGCAACACCAAAAACATTGCTCCAAGGGTGAATCTGGCATCATTTCTGAGATCTTAAATTTCTTGGGAAGCAGGGTTTTTTTTTTTCTTCAATAATTTTTAAAATTCCTATTTAAATTATTTTATGTTACCATGAGAGAGTACTACCAAAACCAGATCACACGAGCAGGGAGATTTTATGTAACTTGAGTATCACTCATAATTATTACATCGGACACCATGTACTGCACAAGCCCCCCACATCCCTTCTCGGGCTGTGGTATCAGCCTGGTCAACTATGTTTGGATGTAGGGAATGCACCTGGACTTAGATTACACTGGTCTTGTTGAATGTTGCCTGTCTTAAGGAAGAACCAAGGAACTTCCATTTCTGGTGAGTTAATTTTGATCTTAATGTAACCCTACATTATTCTGATGAATAACATTCATCTTTATAGTTGAACTAACTTGTCAAGCCAGGCTTTGCTAGTAGAAGGGTTCCTATGCGCCCTTCGCCCAGTTGTGCAAGATGCTATGATCATTAAATACAAAGTGGCAAACTCTTTAAAAAAGATGCTACATAAATCTCTACCTGCAAGACAATGGCTAAATAAACCATAATATATTTATACTGTGGGATACTATGTAGCAGTTAAGCCAAAGGAGCTAGATCTTTCAGTAACAATGTGGGCAGATCTCCCCAGTAGATTGTCTAGTGAAAAGAGCGAGCTGCGGAATGGAACATAAAAAGTGACATTTATGTAGAAAGCAGAATGAAAGACAACCCCAGATATAGAACAATAATACAGCTTTCCTCTAGATAGATATATAAATAAAACGCCTCTGGGAAAGTGTGGTGACAGACTAGATTCAGAAACAAAGGTGAGAGACCTTACGCTATCTGAAAAGATTTAAGTTGAAAAGAATGAATTCATACATTATCTATGCAAGCTAAAGTACCCCAAATCCCAGCTGAATGTATTTGGTTATATTTCCACTGGATCATGAGATGCCATTAGAGAGACAGCCCGGACATGTGGAAGAAACTGGGGCATGACTGTTCTAACTGGTGATGAACGGACTGTATTTGTGGCTTTCCCAGTGTTAGGCTGAGAAGGTGTCTGAATGAACTCACTCTGCAGATATCCGGCACCACCAGCCATCGATAAAATGGAAATCTTAATTAAAAACTATAACATAAACATCTTCTCCCTCCGGAATCAATTCTATACGTTGCCATCACCTCAGGACAAAAACTTGACATAGAGTCATGTCCTGTCAGTTATGGCTTTCTAATTCTGAAAGAATCTTTGATGGTTTAGTATGAAAGTATGGTATTAAAATCAGATGCTGAAAATTTGCAAATATTCAAACCACAAAGCCTAACTATTCTTCATTTAAAAATGTGGGCTCTCCTATCCGGCTATCAATTTCTTCATGTCACCTAAGAAATTATGTACCGGACACGTGATGGTGTGCCACGTGGTACATCCATGGTGGCAAAGATTCCGGGTGTGGCTCAGGTCCTGTCTTGTTTGGGAGAGGCAGAGTGACACTGCATTAACAAGTCACAAACTTTCTAACAAATTCCTCCTAATTTTCAAGTGGCTCAACACAACGAGCATTTATTTCTTACTCTTTCCCCTGGGACCCAAGCTAGAGGGCAGCCCCCAACTGGGACGTGGCCAGTCTAATGGCAAAGGACAAATGTCAGGACTGCTCAACGGCTCTTAAATCTCCAACTTGGCAATGATGCCATCATTTCTGCTCACATTTCATCAGCCAAAGCAAGACATGTGAGCCGTGATGGGAATCAGCAGGGCAAGTGTATGTAATCCTTCCCAGGAAGGGGCAGCAAGCATTCTGAGTAATAACATAATCCACAAAGACCCAGAGAAAGCTGCTCGAAGTCTACTGGCATTTTACATTATTGGAGGAAGGACAAAAGAATGGATTAGAACTTCAAACTTTGAAAGCTCGTAGGTTTTAAGGTCAACTAAATATAGTTTTAAGTTGGAGTATCAAATAAGCCATCTACCTTTTAGATGTTATATTAACTTAGCAGCAAAGAACACCCCTCCATCTTAATGGCTTAGCATCACATACATTTCTTTCTCTCTCAGGTTATAAGTCAGGGCTGCAGAGTGGGAGCACTGCCTGCTCATTTTAGGACCAAGGGATGAAGGGACAGCCATTGTCTGGGATACACCATTATCAGGGAAAGAAAAGGAAGAGGTAGAACCCAAAAATGAAATCTGTTAACGCTTCTTGCAAGTGGCTACTTCCCACCTCTCCCTCCCTCCCTGGCTCACCATGGCTCAAAGCAAGGCACAGGGGCAAACTTGACCCTGGGTGGAAGTGCTCCTGGTCTAGGGGGGACCTGCAAGCCACATGGCATGGTGGCATCCATCCTCCTTTTACAGGTGGTGGAGCAAACAGTGGGGGACAGTACAATCTTCCACAGATGCCCCTCAGTGTCTCTATCTACACACCACGTATTTAGGAACTGGTGGACATGTTTGTTTCCCGGATAGATTTTTTTCCCTTTCCTGTAGTCATTCTGACTCTTCTAAAGGAAACCGTTCAAATATTTTGTTTCTTCGCCCACTCAATTAGGCAAGGTGATTGCTTTATTTAGCTTTAGGATAACCTTTCGAATGGTGATCTATTCAGAAAAATCTCGCATTTAAAAAAATATATATTTTTTTCTGCTTTAAGTTTTTATTTTGAAGGCACTTTTAAACCCACAAGTTGTAAGAAGAGTGGAGTTCCCTGGTACCCTTCAGCCAGCTTCCGCCCCCCCCCCCCGACCCCTGCCCTCATGATAACAGCTTACAAAGCCAGAGTGGATGATTAAAATCTAGAAACAGATATTGGTACACAACCCTATGGATGTTACCAGGTTTTACATGCACTCATTGTGTGGATGTGTATAGCCCCATGCAAATTTGATCACATTTACAGTCACGATGAGAAAAGCTCCATCACCACAAAGAAGCCTCCTTGTACTAATCCATTTACAGTCACAAGCTACCCCCTCCATCCCCAACCTCTGGCAAGCACTGAGCTGTTCTCTGTTAGATAAATTTCTATAGCATTTCTTTAAAGCACCCAATAATGTTTGTGATAATTAAAGATCTGGTTAGCTCCAATGCCACAGTTTGAAAGGAAAATAAAATAGGAACATAAGAAGCATCTTAATTATGTGAACCCTTGCCAGCCCTGAACAAAGTGATTTGTTCCCTAAAAAAAAAAAAAAAAAAATTCATGGCCAAGTTTATAGGACTATCTGAGAACACATCAGAGATAAAAGGAAACATATTTATTCAAGAGTCTCCAAGAGCCCATCTTCTCTGTTTAATATAGGAAAGACAGAATTGGGCTGTCGGTCGTGTGAGAAACCCTGACATTCTAAGACATGTGGGACAAAGTCTGAACCTAGCATTTCATGGTAAGGATATGCTGCCCTTCTTTGTCATGGGCTTGGAAAAGTATGTTATTTGCAAGAAGGCGGATTTTCACGGCTCCCTAAAATGCTGGAAGATTCCCCAGCAGCTGGTGTTTGTTCAACTGATCAAACACAACAGAGCAGGCAGAAGGTGTATCCCTTTCTCTCTCCTGACTGCAAAGTTCAGAGGGGGCAGGATTCTTTCTTTCTTTAGGTACGTCTGATTCCTTCTCCAGCTCATGCAGTACTCTTAATAAATACTTCCCAAATAGCAAGGCCTCCTAGCTCTAGCAAGGCCTCCTAGCTCTAGCTCTAGCACCCTAGTGCCTGGGTGGCCCACTTGATTAAGCATCTGACTCTTGATTTTGGCTCAGGTCATGATCCTGGGATTGAGTCCCACATCAGGCTCCGAGCTGGGCGTGGAGCCTGCTTAAGATTCTCTCTCTCTTCCCCTCAGTCCCTCCCCTTCTTCACAAGCACTCTTAAAAAGAGAGAGAGAGAGAGAAGGAGAGAGACAGAGATTTACTACCTGAGGGCCAGTGATCTTTTTAGTTCTGCCCTAATGTGTATTTTCTTTAATGTGCAGCTTATGGCCAAATTTTGTAGTCACTTGTTAGTGTTCAATTGTTGATTTGCCCATTCATTTATACAGATAAATTCATAAGAAAACTAGAAAGTATGGTTAAGTAGAAAGGAAATTATATACATATATGTTAATATTTTGACATATTCGTCCAAGAAAGATGAGCGTGTTTGTTTTCTTGGGAATCATACTAAATAGAATGATGGTCTTGGGGGGGGGTCTTTATTTTTAAACAACTCATCCTAAACATCTCTTCATATCATTAAACACAAGGCAGTATCACCCTTTACTATATATTTCATCACGTGGAGTTACCATCGCTGATTTACTCAATCCCCAAGCCCTGGATTTTGGTTTATTATTCACTTTTGTAAACCACACTACCGTATGTGTCTGTGAGCACACACCGTGCAAACGTCTTAGCTCCTAGAAACCTTGGGCCAATGGAATGAACATAAAATACGAAATTTAAAAGCTACCAATAAGCTTTTAAAAAGCTTATATAAGCCAGGGGTTTGATTTTCATGAAAGCCACGTGGGCTGTGCTGGAGATGGCTGCTGAGCCTTTCAGCAAGCTTACCAGAAACTAGTTTTCAATTTGGCTAAAAAGTGATACGTGGGGGCGCCTGGGCGGCTCACTGGGTTAAAGCCTCTGCCTTTGGCTCGGGTTGTGATCCTGGGGTGCAGGGATCGAGTCCCGTGTCGGGCTCTCTGCTCAGCAGGGAGCCTGCTTAAACATAAATAAATAAAAATACAAAAATACAAAAATAAAAAGTGATACGTGACTCACGGCTTCTCCTTGATTTTTGTCAGGTGGAGGCATTTGTCGCTGCGTTAGGATCCCCCCGGTTGCTCTCTGACTGCTGAGAGCTGCCACAAAATGGTGGCTGCCTTTTTTTTTTCCCCCTCTCTGAGGCTGCTCTCTTCTTAAGGATTTACTGTTCTTTCTACCCATATCTTTCTGTTCTTTAATCGCTCCCCCCACTTTTTTTTTTTTTTTTTTTTGGGGATAGTAAATCTCCAACCATTTGTCACTTAAGGATGACTGGTCTAAAGCCATAAAATGGCAGAACATCTTACAAATTAAAAAAAAAAAAATCTCTATTTCTGGCATTAGCTTCGCATGGGTGCTCTGGGTTTGGCTCTGCAGCTGCGCCTGGGTGAGACCTTTCCATCTCAGCCTTCCCGCGTGAGAGGCGCCTTCTCAGGGACAGCTGTGTTGTCCCTCAGCATCTGCCGCTGCTCCCTGCCCATCTCTGTCCACGCATCTCCAGGCTGGGAGGCTGTGTGCTGGTGGCCTGAGGGCCTGCACGCCTTATACAGAGGAATTCTTCTCTTCCTCTGCTTTTCTTTTAAACAATGGGAGGTAACACGAATGCACTTTCCTCCAACTGTGAGTTTAAATGCATCCCAAGCAATAAATGCCTCCCAGAACTCGGCCTGAAGAATGTTGGCCACGGCAGCACCTGCTCAGACCTCCCCTAGAAGGACGAGGGTGACATTAGAGACCTCCGATCCGACGATCCGACGTCTCCAGCTGCTGGCGTGATGGGCGCAGCTCTTAGAGAAATCTGAAGTCTGCCCGTGGGATGGCAGAAACCTACTACGCACGTCTGAACTGTGTTCTTCTGGCTTTTGTTACATAAAACAAACACCAAGCAAACATATCACTGGGAACACGCTGTTTTGCTCCTCACGAAGGGCTATATTAAGGCAGAAATTCAGGTTGTTGGCCCCACGAGGGTTAGCCTCAGTGCCTGCTTCTCCCCTCCTGCAGGGGGAGGTTGGAAGAAGGTGTCTGGAAAGAGGGGGGGTGAGGGAGGCATGTGGCACGGAAATATCTTTACACGAACACCTCTAACTGATGTTCTTTTTATTTGTAGAGACAGAAATACCATGATAGCTAGTATTCTAAAAAAAAATTTTTTTTTTTCCTCCTTGTTAACTGGCTTAAACTGAAGGGTGGAAAATCAACAGTTAAAGCAAAAGGGGGAACATAACAAAACCGAATGGCAGCCGGTGGTCCACTATGACCAGTCGGAAGGCTGCCCTAGACCCCCGTTGGTCCAGCTATATAGAGACGACTCAGAAACATATTTCCAGTGTGTCTGTTTATCCATTCTTCCTAAGAGGATGCTGCGGTGGGTGGACGAGGTGTGAACACTTAGGTCTCAGAGGACCTGCATCGTTTCCTTTCCCCTTGTGACATGGCCATGGAGGGTTCCGGGAAGGACAAGAAACTGAAGCTTAGTATGAAGAAAGATCCATGGCTATGGAGCAGTAAAATCAAGATTTCAACCCAGGCCTTTGACTCAATTGATGGATCCGACCCTGTCCTAGATGTTGAACCCAAGGCAGATGCAGGCATCGATTGGGCATGAAGGCTCCTTCAGGCATTGAAATGAATTTGATAATAGTGTAGATGCCCAAACTTGTTTTCCAGGTAACACAAATGGACATAAAGCAGAACACTCTTTTCCCCCTGAGAACAGAAAAATATCAAACAAAATGTAAAGTAGCAGCTAATAATGTATCATGAAATGGTAACAAAGGTTAACAGAAGTTTCATTCTTAATATCTATAGATTCCCATTTTTTTTTTAAGATTTATTTATTTATTTATTTGACAAAGCAAGGGAGAGACCACAAGTCGGCAGAGAGGCTGGCAGAGAGAGGGGGAGAAGCAGGCTCCCCACCGAGCAGAGAGCCTGACGTGGGGCTCGATCCCCAGGACTCTGAGATCATGACCTGAGCCAAAGGCAAGAGGCTTAACCCACTGAGCCACCCAGGAGGCCCCATGGATTCCCATTTCTACCGTTGCATACATGTCCGGGCTGGAGGAGAAAGCCAGATACCCTTTAATTCCACTAGAGGGAAATAGAATGACAGCAAGGGATGCAAGTCAAGAAATTTTAAAGACTGTCACCAAGGGTCCTGATGAACTTGTGTTTCAGAGCACACGTGGCCCTCTCCTTTACAACCACCTCCTCCAGAGAAGTGAAATCAGGCTGCAATTGTCTTCAGCCTCCATGATCACATGCAATTGCAACATTCTGTTCTTTCTAGGAAGTGATTTTTTCTATTCTTCCGAATCAAGCCTATAGCATCGGACAGCCACACCAATGTACTTTCACAAAGACTCTAACTGGTATGTGTAAGCGCGTATATCCTGCACATGGAGAGATTTCAACAGGGAGGGTAGCCTGGGACCCAAAAAAAAAAAAAAAAAAAAAAAAATGCCATGGGAGACCTTCTTACGATCTACAGAGAGATGAGAGATTTGTTCATCAGGCCAACGGGGGGGTCCGGCCCAGCGCTGTCCAACAGAACCTTCTGACAGCGTGGGAACGTCTCACAACCCGTCCTGTCCAGCACAGTCACCAGCAGCTCTGTGCTGAGCTCTTGGAATGTGGGGGCTTCTACTGAGCAGCTGGATTTTTAAATTCTCGTTTACTCGTAATTCATTCCAACTTCAATAGCCATGGTGGCTCGTGGTGACAGTGCTGGACGCCACAGATTTAGAACCCCTTCCAGAGACACCCTGTATGTTCAAGTCTATGCTCCTTTCTTCCTCCTCCTTGTCAGAGGTCCCAAGATGCAGACTCACACTGGGAGGGAGCCGCGGATTCTCTGTAGATAACCAGGCAGGCGGGACTATGAACCAGTGGCTGGACGGCTCTCCTGAGCCGGCCTTTCATGTGAACCCCGGTTTGCTGTCCTGAGCCAGGACTTAGAACCACACATCTAGTGTCCTGATAGCTTCGGGCCCCACTCCACAAGTCCAACCTGACCACATTCCTTTATATCATTTGCTGCCTAGCACACACCATTTCGTGGCTCAAAAACCTCCAGTGGCTCCCCACTGCCTTGGTCCCGCCAAAATCCAGTTGCCTAGCCTCCGTTCTCCCCACAGGACTCCCTGTCAGCTGCCCACCCCACAAGCTAGCCTTGGTGTCTGCTCACAGGCCTCCCTCCCCTGTGGGGAAAAGCCCTCTCCTTGCCCCTGCCTCTTCTCAGCATGGCTTCTACACATGCCTCAAGGCCATTGGTAGGCTGCCTCCTCCCGGTGGCCTCCTCTGATTGCCTCTCCTATGGTTTCCTTCTTCTGTTTCAGAGTCGGCTCCCACCCTAACTACCGTTTTCTAAAAGTTTATAAAGGATCTTTGTTATTTATTTGCTCTCTACATACACCCTTTCCTTGTCCTCACCTCAGGGCCTTTGCACTTGCTGTCCCTGTGCCTGGAATCAGGCACCCTAGCTCTTCACATGGATGCCTCCTTGTCATTCAGGGCTCAGCTCAGCTTCCCCTCTCCTCCTGCTCAGAGAGGTTCTCCTTGATTCTCCATCCAAAGGACTCCTCCACGCAGTTAAGATGAGCACTGAGTAATGTACGGAATTGCTGAGTCACTACACTGTACACCAGAACCCCTATAACACTGTATGTTAGCTATACTGGAATTTAATGCTTTTTATAAGGAGCCCTCCAGATACTCTGTATTCAATATCTTCATTTATTTCTTCACTTAATCTGAAATTAATTTTCTTATTTAGTTTTTACTTGTTTAAATTCTGCTTTTTCTTTAAAACGTAAATTCCTTGAGTAGAGGGGACCTTGTGTCTGCTTTGTTCATGGCTGAACCTCCAGTACCCAGAACAGGTCGTGGCATAAAGCAGGCTCTTCATGAACTTCTGGGGGAAGGACTAGATCCTGGATTGCCTCCTGATGGCCAAGAAACTCAAGAGATCAGAGACCGTATCTCACATCTCCGGGGAACTCCATACATGTTTGCGGAAGATCGTGACAACCAAAATTCTGGTTATGAACGTATCTGTTTGTAACTGGCTTCCCTCTGTGACTGCTAATCTCATTTTGCAGATTACAGATGGCGATGGCCATTGTCTGCATGTGATTAACTATGAACTCAGCATTCACGAGAAGTCTGCAGGCTGCAGATGTACCATGATGGTTATTCCATGCACTTTTAAAGACCCTTTTTTTAACGCGGACTCTCTGAACTTAGTTGCCAGTCTTTGCTAAGGTTTAACACAGCAAACACATCAGAGGATTGGGAGTTATTTTGACACAACTGAATCAATGCCTCCAGTGTGATTTTCCTGGTCACATCCAGAACCTATATGCAGCCAGAGAAGATACTAGACTAGCTGTTAACCCTTGCCATTCCTGGACGTTTCTGTGATATTTCCTAAGAAAGTACATCAACATGAACACCAAGTCAGCTACCGGCATCTGTCTTCAAAAGTGCACCCTGTTCATCAATGGAGTATTCAGGCTTAATGTTTTCACATAACTCTCATCCTAAGAGCCACGATTCCATAAAGAAATCTGGTTCTGATGAAGATCTAAAGAAATTTCTACTTTGTAAATGGAGCAAATGATCCTCTTGCTTGGTAGACCAAGTGGTATGTCAGAGGTGATAAAATTTAATTGCTTATACCAGGTTTTACAATAGCAAATTTAGAGCAAAGTAGGTCCTTTAAAAAAAAAAAAAAGATTTATTTTTATGGGGGGGGCAGAGGTAGAGGGAGAGAGAATCTCAAGTAGACTCCCCGCTGATCGCAGAGCTCAACCTCACAACCCTGAGATCGTGACGTGAGCTGAAATCAAAAGTTGGCTACTTCACCAACAGCCACCCAGGCTCCCTGCAAAGTAGGTCTTTAGGCAGGAAGGACAGCAGGAAAAAGGGGCTTGTGGGACTGGGAGGTCCTCCATGGATAGAATGCCTCAATGAGTAGAATCATGATTTTGATGAAGTTCAAAGAAAAATAGACACACCTGAACTGCAAAATTACCACCAAGAAAAGGCCATTTCATTTCATGCAACTCAAACCCTCGGCCATTCTCTTGGGTTGGCCCTCATGGGTCTCTGCAGGCCACTGCCCTGAGGTTTCACTGACTAGGACAGCTCCATCCAAAACGTCAGGAACAGAAGGGAGACTCCTTACTTGACAAACATGAAGATCAACCCGAGTCTTCTCCATGGAATCTGGGGCTCCTCCCCCGTTAGGCTCTCAGGGGTTAATAGGTGTTAGAAGCCGATGCACAGGCTGGAACTAAGTCCTTGAAAGAACCCAAGTGAACTTGTGGTGATGAACAGATATCGATTTATTTTGCCTCCATCGCCAGAGGACAACTTCATCATGGAACTTCAGAGCAGAATTATTTTCAGATGCTCCGAGATAAAATGGATTTCAAGCCTCTAGGCTATTTTGTTAGCTGCAAGACAGATCTATTTCCCCCTAGAATACACAGAGAATAATTGAGAGGGGGTTTGGGAGAAATTGGGACTTTCCAGGTAGAGTAAATGTCTCCAGTTCCTGTGGACTGATGGCCAGGCATCTGGACAGGACACGACCGGCTCACAGTGTCCGTGTGCTGTTGAAAACATGCTCACTTTGACTTCTTGGAATCACTCAGCATCCTTGTACTGGGACATGAATTTCCTCCCACGGCAGACACTCCTAGGTTCCTGACCCAAATCCATTCCTCTTTTTCCTTCCCCTTATAGATTTCTGGGTTTTGTTGGAAAGACAAGTCTAGTTGACAAAATGCTCTTTCTAGCTTCTCTTGCAGCTACAGATGTAGCCTTGTGCTCTGCCCGATCAGATGCAAACACAAGCCTGCAGGTCATTTCCAGGGAAGCTGGGTTTTCCTGCAACTGTTGCTTCCCCTTTCCAGCTTCTTAGCTGGCGAGGGAACAGCTCCTTATGACCAGATGTGATCCTATTCCCTCTTTGGAAATGAAGATTTGGGACGACTCTTATAAAAAAAAAAAAAAAAGAAGAAGAAGAAGCTGGAGTTTTCATAATCTCAAGAAAACAGGCTAACTAGGCTGCCCCAGGGGTGGCTGAGTGGTTTTGTCTTTTTTATTCCGTCTCATCAAATTTTCCCAGAGCTGGAAGGAGAGAGCACGGCTTCTGCTTCTTTCTCTTGTTACCGTTCACTTGACAGGGGGACAGAGCTCATCAAGGGAGCACTGCTGTTTGAAAGCCGCACCATCTGTTCTGTATGGGACCCCTGTTGATGGATCTGTGCTCTCAAGGACCCCATGGTGGCCACTGAAGGGAACATGTGACAGTGTGGTTGACCTGATTTTTTTTTTCTTAATTGCTCCAAAATGCCTGTTTTCTTAGATGTTTTGGGTTGTTTCTAAGCAATAACTGCCCACATTCAAGCTAGCCCCCTTATTACTGTATAATGTCATAATGGCATTAGGAAAGCAAAGAAAGGTGGCGGCGGGGGAGGCTTCTGGGTATCCGACGGACAGCTTGCCTTCTCTCCTCCCCTCCTTTTCAGCAGTTGAAAAGGGACTATCATAAACTTCTTAAAACATCTGCGTAATGGGGTTTTGTGTTGAGACACTGAGTCGGGGAGAGAAGAGAGAACTGGTTTCAACACCGTTGAGCTTGGCCAAGACCCGCGGCTTGGAGAAATCTGCTCAGCCTTGCCAGCCCTCAGAGCCTTTATTTCATGGATGAAGATAATGATATTCATTGGAGGGGCCTATTAGGCCCTTCTGTGGCATATACAAACCAGCCTTAATGGATATTTTTTAAAATTTCCCATGGGGAAAATAGGCCATGTGGAAGAGCCAGGCATTTAACTGTCACTTCCTCCCAGGGAAAAAAAAAAAAAAAAAGAAAAAACAAAACAATCCAAAACCAACACCCGCAGCAGCCCCACTTAGATCCAACGAGCTATGGCTCTCACTGTTAAAAAGCTCTTAATGCTTCTGCCTCCACATTTGGCTTTAAGGGTTTCCTCAGACCCATAGCCACCTGCCAGGGTCATAGACTAAGTTAGAATACTTTACACAGATGAGAGGGAAGAGGGTAAGAGACGAGAGACCCCCAATTTGCTTCTTTTTGCAACCAGCTCAGACTTCCGTAATCCAGTATTCAATGAGACAGACTTCATTGCAGCCCTGTCAGCAATGGCACATGGTGTGTGTCATCATGCAATGTTAATTCCTGACTTTGGGTCCTTCAGTTGCCTTAGAATACCACGCAATACGAGGCTGGCGTATCCCTTCAGTCTATAAGTCTTAACTTTCTCAGCTCTTGTGGGGAGGGTACATGATATCTGGGGCTAATTATGCTCGGTGGGATCAATTTCACTCCTATGGGCTCCCCCTCCTTACCTACTTGCCGGGGAGAGTCTAGAGATGCTAGAAATTAATAAAAGAGAACACAGATGATCAACGATGGATGAGTAAATGAAGAGAGGGACGGAGGGAGGAGAAATTCACGTGGGAGGAAGTGGGACACACTCTCTAGTTAAAACTCTTTAGATATTCAGCAAAGATCCTTGCCCCTAGCCTCGCCTAGGTCCCTGTAGAACGCCGACACAGCGTACACATGTAGTACATTCCCCAGAAGATGAGATGCCTGAGTCAGACTCTTATTAAAATGCATGAGTAAAGTCTCAAATTCTGTAATCCCTGGTTACTTGATGTCTGCTACTTATTTTTGACAATCCTGGAGCTGTTCAATGCCCAGAAGGTTCTCCAAACAGTACGTGGAATGAAAGTTTTTAACATGGTTAAAAAAAAAAAAAGTCTTCATAGGTCTAGGGATAGTTCATCTGTTTTATAAATGAAATACTTGCAATATGCATCGATAGTGGCCAGTGACTAGCAAAGATGACGCGTGCTCACCTGGGCGGGAAGTAAGGAATGAGAAGGGAGGCAAGAATGAAGGCAAGAGCAAGCTAAGCTCAACGGAGACGATCCCGACATCTCCAGACCAGACTCCTTCAACAGTGCGCTGGAAGAATAAAGTCCCCCTTGACCTGAAAACTCATGTAGCATTTCTTCTGACCGTACTCTAAGGTGACCCTGCGGGGCCAGCTGATCTTTCAGGACACAATAAGTTTCTGGCACTAGCAAGGTCTTAAGACATGATTAGCCTCTTAGCCTGATAAAATCTCAATCTCAGTTCAAAACAACATTAGTGTAGCTCTCACTGGAACACAAGTTCCCACTAAACCGAAGAGTCATCAAGGTGCTTCATTTCCAAAAGTCCTCTATGTTCGTTACAAGAACGTGACAAAGGCAGGCCTGGCAGTCATCAGACGGTTGAATGACCCGATTTCAGCAGGGTTTTTAGGAAGGGAGGGGAAACGCCGTGCCCATCTGTGGCCACGGTTGGGAACGTGCCCGGTGGGTTCCTTCCCTATTTGGATTTGGGTTTTGGTAGCTGGAGGCAGGTCTGCCTAAGCTGGCCTGGCCTGTCCTCGCCAGTTCATGCATAATTCACCCAAATGGATGGAACAGGCCCATTAGGGACAAACCCTGGCCTGTTTCCCCTGGTTCGTCATCAAATCTGTTCTCTTTTGATCTCACATCCTCTCCTTTGATATCGACGGAGCTGGTGTAAGTCAGACAGCGACAGGAGATGGCTGGTGGCAGACGGACTGGGGGCCACCAAGAGAACAAAGTTAGGCTTCCAACCTAGCCAAGGAGCCAGGGGGTGGGCGGGGGGAGTCCAAGAACCAGATTGCAACTGTGCAGAGAAACAGCCCATCCCTAGTCAGGTTGAAAGACATGCAACAGACCAGATATTCCAGACTTAAAACCCGGTCCATCCTCCTGTCCCCGTCAGGCCTGGCGATGAAACAGCGCCTGAACATCTGTGTCCTTTGATCTCAGACTCCTCACATTTTTCATTAGGAAGAGACGGGATGACATGTGGTAACGCGTTCTGTGTCACTTTTTCAGAGGCTGTCGTTTATAAATGTTCTGTGTTAATCAGAATTATAGATGAGGAACAACTTCTTTCTTCCTTTTTTTTAAAAAAAAAAATATTGTGAGCTCTTCAGACCTGTGTCCTTGCCTTACTTAACACCCCCCCGGGCCCCACCCCCTAGCCACAGGGAATCTGGCCCCCCAGTTCCCCTCCAGAAGCTGGCCACGGCCCCACCCTCTAAGCCCTCCCATAGCTCCCCAAAGCCTGTGAGAACTCCTCTCCAGCTGCCGGCCCCCTCTCCTGCCTCAGCTTCCAGCCATTCTGCTCTTTCCCTACTGCTTGGGTCCCTCTGGCACAGACGCTTACGGCGCTCACTGCAATTACAACTCATTAAGTGTGTGATGATGGCTCAGAGCACATGGGTCTCTCGGAAGCCCAGGTCCCACCTGGTGGTTTCTGCCATCCTGGGGACCGAGGTGCCTACAGACGCAGCTCCAAGCCCCTTTGTGTAAATCACAGAGGTGGACAGAAACAGCCATTGTGCAAGTCCCCGCTTTGCAGCACCAGTGCCCAGCATGGGGCTGGAGCTCAGCGGACCCCGAGAAGACGTCCGAGGCGTGCACCGAATACGCCGGCAAACTGATCCCAGCGCCGCAGAGTCCTCACCGCACCTCCCTCATTTCACATGTGAGCAGAGATGTGCTGGCAGACACTAGGCTCTCCGGCACCGGGGCAGGATTAGAACCTCTGTCTTAGGGTTGAAGGTGCAATGTTCTTTCCATCATCATTACCGGGGTGAGGAGACAGCCACTTCAATGTGCCAAATTCTACCTAATGTGTGGATTTCTGCCTCATTTTGATTTTTGTTTCATTCTCCCCAGAACTAAAATTCACAGACACTCAGCAGGTCACGATCTGCTCGACCCCAGCCAGAGACCCTGGGACTGAGCCCTCAGGAAGGGCCGTGCATTACAAAGAGACTTGTCTATTGTTCTTGCCTTCGGAAACCAGGATTCAGAACAGTGATGAACGTCTTGCTGCCTAAAACCTCACTCAGCAAAATGGCTGACCAGAGCAAGGAGCACTTTTTCTTGGGCCTGGATCTAGAAGTAAAATGCTGCATGTCCTAATGCCGGTCACAGGGACTCTGGAACTCCGTTCCCTGTCCCCTCACGCAGGGGGAAGCCAGCATGGCCGGAGGCAAGGGCTGTTGTTCTAAACCATTATTTTTTAGCCCAGAAACAGGGTCTACTCTCTCCCTCTCTCTCCTTTGTAACAGAATCCCCATTTTGGCTGGGCACACTGAGATTTGTCGTGGAAGTAAACATTTCTCTAGCAGTGATGTGTGGCCATGTGACAAGTGAGATATGTCACAGGAAGGACTGGGGTGCCTGGATGGTTCAGCTGGCTGAACACTGACTCCTGATTTCAGCTCAGGTCATGATCTTGGGGTCCGAGGGTGGAGTCCTACAATGGGTTACGTGCTCAGCAGGGAGTGTGCTTCAGGATTATCTTTTTACCTCTGCCCTTTCCTTGCTTGCTCTCTAAAATAAGTAAATAAATATTTAAATAAAAAAGGGGGTGTAAGGACTTCCTGAAAAGCTGCTTAAGAGGAGGTCATTCAGCTGGAAGAGGTACCCCCCTTTTTTTTTTGGCATATTGTGGTACGCACCCCAGATGTGAGGGCTGGAGCTTCAGCAGCCCTTTTTGGCTGTGCCCAGGAGCCATGAGCTCAGACTGCATGGTGGAGACAGAGCCAGACAACGGGAGAGCTGCTCCATAAATCCTGGTCTGTTCCCCTACACACTCCTTTCACACGAGAGAGAAGAGAATGCTCTTAGTTCATCTGCCATCATCTGGAATTTTTCTATTGTATACAGATGCGTGCAAGTCTTAACTGATAGGCCCATGATTACTAACCAGGTCTTGACGTAAAATTGGGATGTCTGCAATACATCTATCCCTAAACCCTCTCTGGCCGTAAAGACAAAAATGCATGCTCAGCTAAAAGAGCCAGGAAAGATATAGGACTTGACATTTGTGGAATACTACGTATTTGACAAATATGGTATTTCATAGCCACAGTGTTGTATAAGGTACAAACAGTGCCCCCACTTTCACAGATAAGGAAAAGAGGTTCACGTAGCTTAAAGAATCGGTTCCATATCAGCTCTCAAGTGGCTAAGAGTCACATATTTGGATGAGATGGACCTATAAAAGAAGGTAACTTCACAGAATTAGAAGAGGTAACGTATACAAAGGTGCCTATCATACAGTATGTACTCTACAGCATCGGTTCCCTTCCGGATTTTTTTTTTTTAAAGATTTTATTTATTTATTTGACAGAGAGAAATTACAAGTACACTGAGAGGCAGGCAGAGAGAGAGAGAGAAGGAATCAGGCTCCCTGCTGAGCAGAGAGCCCGATGCGGGACTCGATCCCAGGACCCTGAGATCATGACCTGAGCCGAAGGCAGCGGCTTAACCCACTGAGCCACCCAGGCGCCCCTCCCTTCCGGATTTTTTAAAAATCCTTCCTGAAACATACAAACATCCACGTCCCAAATTTTTGAGGTGGATTTTGTTAGATTATTTCATTTGGGAGCTGACTTCCATGGAGACCTACAATCATTTAAAAAGTCATACCTGAGAAATGAAGTGGCTGGGTTTGCACCCTGGGTTGAACAGCAGGCAAGCACCTGCCACTCCATATACCCCTCCCACAAGATTCCTGTCCACCTGGGACCTCAGAATGAGACCTTATTTGCATAGGCAGTTGGTAAATTAAGAAGAGGCCCTTCTGGGTTAGAGAGGGCCCTAACTCCAAAGGCTGGTGTCCCTATAAGAAGAGGAGATAGTGGGGCACCTGGATGGCTCAGTGGGTTAAGCATCTGACTTCAGCTTGGGTCATGGTCCCAGGATTCTGGAATCGAGCCCCATGTCAGGCTCCCTGTTCAGCAAGACGCCTACTTCTCCCTCTCACTCTATACATCCCTTCACCATCCCGGGGCTTGTGCACTCAACCTCTCTCTCTCTCTCTCTCTCTCTCTCACAAAAATAAATAAAAATCTTTAAAAAAAAAAGACAAAAAAGATAAAAAAAAAAAAAAAAGAAAAAGAAAAAGAGGAGCAAACACACTGAGACCCAAGAGAGAAAAAGACCATGTGGAAACAAAGGCAGAGAGGCTGCAACGATGCAGCCACAAGCCAAAGTGTGCCAAGAGTTGCCAGGGAACAAAGCAAGGCAGGATGACTCTCTAGAGCCTTCAGAGAGAGCATGGCCCCGCTAGCTCCTTGATGCTGAACTTTCTAAGCCTCAGGACTTCAAGGGACGACTTGTCTGCTGTTTTGAGCTACCAGTCTGCAGCAATTTGCTCCAGCATCCCTAAAAATTCAGAGCCTGGAAACATGTACAGTATCACAGAGCACTGACCAATGAAGGTATTTATTATACTGAGATCCATTTCTGTGTATCTGGTAAATAACTCTGTAGGCTGCTGTGCAATTTGACCCCCCGTTTTTGTTTCTCACAGCCACTGCTGTGTTGTCCTTGACTCAACTCCTAGGAGCCTGCACCAGGCTCTGGGATTCTGGCTGAGAACTCTAATTAAGGGTCAGTGTCCTACCCCACCTGCTGGTGGTGTCCTCGTTACAGACGTGGGAAAAAGTCAGCTGTGGTGGGTCGGATACACCAATAAACAGCTGCTAATTAGATTTGGAGATCAGATGTGACTTTATCATGGAAATAGAAACAATCCTTGTACACAGTTGCAACTTGTGTATATTTGCCTAATTCTAACTGTAATGTTCTATTCTTCTGAAATTAACGGAATCAAGTTGAGTGTACTTATGTTCGGAATATCAGATGAATAAACATGACTTTATACATACCCCATAGTTTTACAAGTCTGTGACGGAGAAACCCAATTATGATAATTTAAAGACAGAAACGATAATTTCCTTCAACTGTCTGCAAGAAAAAAGGTTTTCTTCTCCTGGAGAAATTCACAATACGACAAATGAGATACTTATCTCTTGAGTTTCCATACAACTTAGCTAAAGACAAAAAACCTCCAACGGAAACAGTCTCAATGGCACATATGAGTTTTGAATTTATATACCATGAAAGATCCATAAATATTAAAATGCTCTCAATGGAGAATAGCTATCTCCACTAACTTAGTAGTCCCCTCTGTAGTTCTAGCACCCAGCCCAGCAGGCTATGAAAGGATTCACAATTCTATATATGTGCTGTATTTACTATATTTATATTATCAAGTTCAGATTTCTTCAATAACCAGAATGATCCCTAAAAGTAGGTTACACAGAACTATAGCATAAGTCAGTCAAGCTGCTTATAATGTCTCTTTGGTGTTTAAAATATTTTCCATTTGGTTTTCTACTCACACATCAAGACATGCTTAAAATAAAAAAAGTACTCTTATAATTGCAATGATGAACAGATAAACAACCCAATTATAAAATGGGCCAAGGATTTGAATAGACATTTCTCTACAAGAGACATACAATGACCAATGAACACATGAAAAGAAGCTCCACATCATTAGCCATTAGGGAAATGAAAATCAAAACCACAATGAAATGCCATTTGACACCCGCCAGGAAAACCAGAATCAGGAAGATCAGCAACAGTCAGGGTGGGCGTGGATGTGGAGTGGCTGGAGACCTCATATGCCATTGGTAGGATTGGAAACTGGGGCAGCTGCTTTAGAAAATGGTTTGTTGGCATCTCAAAATGCTGAACATAAAGTTACCATATGACCCAGCCATCTACTTTCTGGTGTATCATCCAGAAAACTGAAAAGGCGTGTTCACACAAAACCTGTATGGTTATGTTCACAGCAGTATTAGTCACAAAAAGTGGACACTGGGGCACCTGGGTGGCTCAGTCAGTTAAGCGTCCGACTCTTGATTTTAGCTCAGGTCATGATCTCAGGATTGTGAGATTAAGCCCCACATTGGGTTCTGCATTGGGGATGGAGCCTACTTAAGATTCTCTCTCTCCATTTGCTCCTCCGCACTCCCAAAGGATAAAAGATGGACACAACCCCAATACCCCTCAATGGATGAATGGATAAACAAAATGTGGTATGCCACACAGTGGATATTATTTGGTCACTGTTGAGGAGAAAGAATTTCTCTCCCCTTCAAGGGTTCTTCTAGCTGGACTAAGAACTGACATGAGACAGATTAAGAGGAGGAGATGAAATGTAATAGGTGTACGTATGAGGTATCTACACAGACATGGACATTGCAGAGATAGGCAGAATGAGGTCTATATGTTGAGGAGAAGGGGTAGGGGTTTGGGATTTCTGAGGAGAGGAATGCAATTCACAGGGTGATAAAAAGAGCACATTTTGGCAATGAGATGTTTGCACTGCCATATAGATGGGTCACGTGCATAGAATAGATCTCTGCTAATAACCCTTATTCTGAGAAAGACTCCCAATTTAGATGCTTCTGTGTAGTTAAGGGAGGACAAAATTTTCTCTTGAGCCCACAGGGTTTGTTTGCACAACTCCGTGGATATACTCTGTAGATATAAAAATCACTGAACTGTACATTTTCAGTGGGTGAAATTTATGTTATGTGAATATCTCCATAAATCATAAAAATGTGGACAGTGGTATTTTTAAAACAAACATTTATAACAAAAATGTAAAGCAATGCTTATTTTTATTCACAGTTGAAAAAAAACCAAACCCCTTTGCCAAAGCAAAACAAAAATCAAGGTGGCCCCTTTGACAATTCCTTCCAACTCAGTCATATGGGGTCCCCTTGCTCCTTCTCTCTCTTTCTCAGCCGTTCCCTGCATCTCTTGGGGCTCTGGTCAAATCATTCAGACAGTGACACATTTTGAATTGAGCTGGACAGCTGCTTGGGGAAATCGGTAACATCTTTCTAGAGGACAGACAAGTTAATGGTTTTGTTGGCCAAACTGGAGGCTCTGACCCATGACTGGGCACAGGCAAGGTCTAGTCCTGCTCCTCTCACTTCCCAGTCTCTGGCTGGTCTCTCCATTTCTGCTTGCATCCGGCTGTGCTGTTCACCAGACGCTGCTTTCTACTGGCAGACACCGCGGCCCCATGCAGCCACTCGACCCTCATCAGTCCCTCCTTCCTGTATCCCTGGACTCACTCAGCTGATCACGGGACTTAGTGGCAAAGGGGAAGCACCACCGTCTGTGTTTGAAAAGCCAGTGGTTCTCTCGCAATCCCGGGGAATGATTCTAAGAGCATCCCGAAGAGAAATATTTGCGAAGGAAGAAACAAATCTTGCAAAACTCCCGTGTTTTATTTATCTTCTTTGTATTGTTTTTAGAGAGAGCGTGTGCGAGCAGGGGGGTGGGGAGAGGGAGAAGGAGAGGGGGAGAGAGAATCTTACACACGCTCCACGCTCAAAACCCAGAGATCGTGACCTGAGCCGAAACCAAGAGATGGACGTGTGTTTAACTAAGCCACCCAGGCACCCCTCCCTTGTGTTAAAAAAAAAAAAAAAAAGAAGAATTAGAAGAAGAAAAGAAATAAAAAAAGAAAAAGAAAAGGTTGAGTCATACATATTAGGCTTCTTAGTGCTCTTTTAAATTCCAAGAAGACCAGCCAAATGAATAGTTTACAAAGGTAACTGAATTGAAAGCTCAGACCTGTGAGGCAGAAACAGGAGTTCTAGATCCCACCAATGAACTGGATGGTCCCTGCGGTTTCTCATTCCTTAGGTGGGAGGGTGGATTGTGCCCCCCAAGGCTGGCTGATTATCAGGATCACCTGGGAACCTCTTTTTTTCTTTTTTTTAAATAATAAGTCTTTTCATAATGGAAAAACTTTCAAATACAGGCAAAGAATAGAAGAATAGAGAGAACATTCAATCCTGAGTAGCCATTTCCAGCTTAAACAATGACCGACTGGCCTGTTCCCTACCCCAGAGAACATCCCTACACGTTTTCCTCCTCCTTCCACTCCTCCTGCAGAGCTTTTCAAGGACACAGATTCCTGGACCACACTCTGTGGGCTTCGTTCTGATGGATCAGGTCTATAAGGGGACCAGAGAATTGTTTTTGTTTCTCCTAAAGATTCAGTTTGGAAACTAGTGCCCTGGAAAGCCCTTGAATTTCTCTCTAGCAATAAAAATTCTATCACCTTTAAGATGTACACAAAGCAACCAATGCCACAGGTCAAGTTTATGAAAAAATAAAAATATGTATTTTTATGGACAGTAGATGTTCTTCATTGTCTCTTGAGCCTGTGATGAAGAAGCTGACGGCCCTTGTTTCAATTTGAACGTGGACCTGGAATCTCAAGAAAGAATGATCTTCATTGCAGGGTGTGGAGAAGCTCCCGTTGTTCCAGATCATTCTAACTACTTGCTTGGAACCAGACTGAAGTCCACCACCACCAAAGTGAGAATTTAGGTGTGCAGGATATATTACACAGCACATAAACTTCAAAATTGAACCGACTGGTTCAGTACGCTCTGAGATCAGCTGATAGGAGTCAGCACCGAAGCGTGGACACAGTAGTGGACAGAGTAGTAGACGCCACCAAAACTCTACCCTATTGCCTTGCATAGGCTTCGCACTTGGCCAATATTTTCATCTCTGACAATTTTATCTGTAACACAATTCCCTAGGACCATCCTAGCTTTCAAATTAATCCAACTTTCTGACAATGCCCTGTCCAGAACAAACATCCAGATCTGTAAAGGTAGCTGCATTCAAAAACCAATTTTTCAGCCTTCCAGCTAGAATACAATAAGCCTTATTAGCAAGGAACTTGATGCTGCATTCTTGCTAAAATCCCAAACATGGAAGGGACTTCAGGAACCCTGTAGCTACTCAGACTGATAATGAATTTTTTCATTTAAAAATATCACCTTTACGGGGCGCCTGGATGGCTCAGTGGATTAAAGCCTCTGCCTTCGGCTCAGGTCATGATTCCCAGGGTCCTGGGATCGAGCCCCGCATCGGGCTCTCTGCTCCGCAAGGAGCCTGCTTCCCCCTCTCTCTCTGCCTGCCTCTCTGCCTACTTGTGATTTCTGTCTGTCAAATAAATAAATAAAATCTTTAAAAAAAATATCACCTTTAATTTCTTTTAACTGGTGTCCACGTATAATCAAAATGACAATGTCCATTGAAATAGATATAAAGCCAGAAAAGTGAGACCAACTGATCCTCTGGGCATCCCAAACAGCCCCTGTACTTGAAGATTCATGTACCCACAAAAACCAGGCTACCAGTGAGCCGTTAGCTGGACGCGGAACCTAGGAATAGTAACTAAGGCTTTGTGTGCATCCACTTAGTAAGTACCCTGAGCTGGCCAAGGAACTAGATATTGCTACAAGACAAACTAACTTTTGTAGCTTGATATATGTTCCCTGGGATCAACACCAATCTATACAAGAGGAGAAAATGACATGGTGTTTTCTAAACTAGACCTCAACAATTACCCTAAAATTTTAAAGCAAGTTGTGTTTACCTTTATGTGAGATTCAGATTTTGATGCATTTTTCACAGAGGGGTTGGTAGAAGCAATCCATGCCTTCCTCCCCCCAAGAGGATAAGTTTTTAAAACATAATTCATAGCTTTCTTGCCACAAAGTCTCCACTTCACTGATTATATATCTGAATGTTTTCCAAAAACTCCTATGCAAATCAGAAAAGCAAGAGAATCATTTAACCCTAGAGTAGTTTGGCAGAAGTACAACTAATCCGTGGTGTCTTAAGCACATTTTTCTCATTAAGATAAAACTGCCTAATTAATATTTCAATTTGAAAGCCAGTCAAGTAAGCCTGCATCGTTTGGGTTTTATTGATTGGTATAATAAGCATAAAATTAATAAATACTCTAGGGAACAGAATTCTTTTTTTATTTTAAAGATTTTATTTATTTATTTGACACAGAGAGAGAGCACGCATGCACAAGCAGGGGGAGCAGCAGGCAAAGGGAGAGGGAGAAGCAGGCTCCCCGCTTAGTAGGGAGCCTGACACAGGGCTCGATCCCAGGACCCTGTGATCATGACCTGAGCCGAAGGGAGACACTTAACCCGAATGAGCCACCCAGGCACCCCTAAGGACAGAACTCTTAAAAATAAAGTCTATTTATAAAAATGTTTTATAATTTTTTTTGGTAAAGATTTTATTTATTTATTTGACAGACAGAGATCACAAGTAGGCAGAGAGGCAGGCAGAGAGAGGCGGGGGGAAGCAGGCGCCCTGCCGAGCAGAGAGCCCGATGTGGGGCTCAATCCTAGGACCCTGGGATCATGACCTGAGCCAAAGGCAGAGGCTTTAACGCAGTGAGCCACCCAGGCACCCCTATAAAAATGTTTTAAATCTTAAAAGTAACTGCATCACAAACAAGAAAACAAAAAATTTCCCAGAATCTCACCAAACTCAATTATGGGATCATTCTAGTATACTTCCTTTTGGTAACTATAAACAAGTTTCTTTTTGTAAAGGTATACTTAGAGTACCTGTAACTTTAAAAATCTTACTTTTTCATTAAATATTAGGTAAATTTAGTCATGTTGCCGTGACTTTAGAATAATTTTCAAATGAATGGATAAGTGAGTCATAATCTGCATCATTAACTTCATTAAAATTAATACCACAGTGGACATATTCATGTATAAAACTTTTTATATTTTCGTATTCTTTTCTTACAAGAGACTACTAGAATACCCACAAATATTTTAGAGCTCTGGATATACATATTGCCAGCTAGCTTTCCAAGAGTAGTACCAGTTTCTAATGCAAACTGACTCATGGAAAAATATGTGATATACTCTCTACCAGCCACGGATATTGGGTGTTTAGAAAATAAAAATTTTTTCTGCTAATTAAATATGTGAGAAGCGATCCTTCATTTTTCTAATTTTGATATTTCTGCCAGAGTGCCAGAATAATTTCTATTTGCTTGCTAATTATGTTCCCTCTATTGTGAGCTCTCTATTGTGGGCCAATTCATCTACTGCAGATCTTATACATTCATATGAGCTCTTTACTAGACTTAATAATCCTATTACCTCCTTGTTGTTGTTATTGTTGTTTGGTTTAACTTTGTTAAAATCGATAAAAAGAAGGGCGCCTGGGTGGCTCAGTGGGTTAAGCCTCCGCCTTCAGCTCAGGTCATGATCCCAGGGTCCTGGGATCGAGTCCCATATCGGGCTCTCTGCTTGACAGGGAGCCTGTTTCCTCCTCTCTCTCTCTGCCTGCCTCTCTGCCTACTTGTGATCTCTCTCTCTCTCTCTGCCAAATAAATAAATAAAATCTTTAAAATAAAAAAAAAATTGATAAAAAGAAGCCCCACTGAAATGGACTTGGGAGGTTCAGGAGGGGAAGCTCTCGAGCTCCATCACTCCTCGTCAACAGCAGACCCAATGGGAAGAAATGGACCTAGCAGGTGGCTACCATTTTACTACTTGGCAGGGGAAGGAAAGGCTTTCATCGTGCCCTGGCAACAGCCCAACCAATGAGAGACACTCACAACTCAGCCAATGAGAAGCCACCATACTTTCAACTCTGACTTTACTCCAATGGATTTTTTGTTTATAATAGCTTTCCCAGGGAGGCCTGGGTGGCTCAGTCTGTTATGAGTCTGCCTTGGGCTCAGGTCATGATCTCAGGGTCCCGGGATGAAGTCCTGTGTCAGGCTCCTTGCTCAAAGGCAAGACTGCTTCTCCCTCTGCCTCTCCCCCTGCTTGTGCTTACTCTCCCTCTCTGACAAAAAAATAAAATCTTAAAAAAAAAAAAAAAAACCCTTCCCAACCCCCCCTTTTCCTCTATAAAATGAGTGTGTATCTCTCCTTTGTTGTCTGGACTTGCCGGTGGTTTTGCCATACCTTGTTTGTCCCAGATTGCAATTCTCTCCTATTCCTGAATAAACCCATCTTTTGCTAATAGAATGGCAGGTTTTTATTATTTTTTAAGAGATAGCGAGCACGCGTGTGCTCACGTGTGCAAGCGTGCAAGTGAGTGGGGGTGGGGGAAAGGGCAAAGGGAGAGAGAGCATCTTAAGGAGACTCCATACCCAGTGTGGAGTCCAATACAGGGCTTAAACCCACCGCCCTGAGATCATGACCTGAGCCAAAATCAAGAGTCTGATGCTTAACTGACTGGGCCATCCAGATGTCCCACTGGCAGTTTCATTTTCAAGGTAACAACTTTATTATATTTAACCCCTTTAAACTCTCAAGTTTATTTTTATGCATGGTATGTAATAAGTTTCTAAATATAGGATTACCTCCAATTACTGATGACTTTACTCCAAATATCTTTTACGGAATAATCTTTCACTTCCCATGGAGAAGTAATTATACATTGATAAGTAAATTGATAAGTAGTAAACAACTTAATTCAGAAACATTACCCCCTCCCCCACTAAGGTGAACACATGCTTGGAAAAATCTAGGTGACACAGAAAGAAGAGACCAGAATGCCATCGTTACTCATTTACCTACCACACTGATGACTGTGCTTATATATTTATGTGTGTGTACCTATACATACAATGACATATTGTTATCTCACTGTGGTTCTGATGATTAATTCTTCCATGAGAACATGTGGTGTTTTCCCACCAGCAGGGAAGCCATGTTCTGATAGGAAAGGCACTAAGCTTTGACCTCTTGTCCCCACTGGGGAGCTGGGTGATAGGCGAAGATCTAAACTCCTGGGCCACAGTTCCTCAGCTGTACAATGGTGACAGTCATACCTTTCTCAGTCTGTTAAGTTGCTAGGACTGGGCCTAGAATGCAGTAGGCATCTAATAAGTGGTCATCATTACCACTGCCCCCATACTGGCCCTCTACTTGGAATAAAATAATGTGGAATCTGGTGCCCCCTATAAACACAAGATCTAGTTTGCAAACCCTGTGTGTACATGATCCCAGGATCACAATGTGGTAAGTACTCTGATGAGCTATTCACAAGGAACCACAGGAGCACGGGAGAGAAGGTGGCCCCATCTAGGGGGAGAGGCGGGGACCGCTTCCCAGACGAGTCAACCCAAACAAAAGGTCACTCTTGACCATCCTATTTGACAATAAGCATGCTTCTGCCAAAACAACTTAGCAGGTCATTATATGCAACATAATGGGTCTTGGTGGTTAATGATTTACAAAATCCTAAAATTGAAATCCTAAAATTGAAATCCTAGAATTGAAATTATTTTATGTTCTTTTTCAAATTTTATTTTGTAAATGGATCCCAGAGAGTTACTTCCTCAGAGAACACAGACCAATTTGGACTTTGGAGCGGGCTGGGGATTTGGCTAAATCAAGGCATACACTCAAAATCAAAGACTTTATCTTCTGAGAAGCAGATGCTATTGGCATGCCTTAAGAGAACCCTAGTTAAGTAGTGTGCTAGAAGGCTTGTACTTTGTCCTTAGCATATGCTACGGAGAGGAATTCCACAAGCGATGTCTTCACTCAGCAGCTAGGCCGACTGGGGTCCATCCAGGACTCAGGTCCAACCAGCAAAGGGACAGAGAAGACCACCTCAGCGAGGGCAAGCATCCTGTTCCAGGGCCTTCCTCTCATACAGAAGAACAACACGTGGTACAACAAAATCCTGTGCATGGCCTTCAAAACCCACGTTTTCCTCTAGAAAGTAATTCTCACAATACTTAGTACTCTGAGATTTGCCTATGGCTGTAGGGAGTGTTTTATCCTGCCAGGAAGCCTTGTTGTCTCCTGGGCCACCTTCTTTTCCTCACAGATGTTGCCAGAACTTGCCCGAAGCAGGTTTTTTATTTGGAACTAATATCTGTCTCTCCCCCCTCCCCCCCTTTTCTTAACCAACCCTGTTAAATCTTGTTTGCAGAAAGGGTTTAGGACAGCAAGATTCGGTTCTGGTGGATGTTGCAGAAGAGAAGCAGGCAGCTGAAGATGGATGGAGAGAAGGGCCTCAGAGAGACGAGGAGGAAGGCAGAAACTCTAGTGTCCACGGATGGATGAAAGAAATCATGTGGTCTATGCACGCCGTGGGATAGGAAACAGCCTCAGAAAAGAAATTCGGACATAGGCTACAGCACAGATGAACTTGGAACATAGGCTCAGTGAACAAGTCCATCCCAAGAGGACAAATCTTATGTGATTCTGCCATAGGAGATCCCTAGAATAGTTAAAATCAGAGACAGAAAGTAGAAAAAGGGTTGTCAGAAGCTGGGAGTAGGGGGGATGGGGTGTTGGTGTTCCGTGGGTCAGTGTTTCAGCTTGGGAAGACAAAAATGTCTGGAGAACATCATGATGGTTACACAACAAGGTGATTGTACTTAATGCCACAGAAATGTACACTAAGGATGGTTAAAAGGATAAATTATATGTTATATATATTTTACCAAAATTAAAAGAAAAAAAGAAAAAAGGAACAGACAGACAAACTCGGACTACCCCAGGCCGCTCAGTGGCATCTCAAGCACTGTGTTCATTTTAAGATCGACAGGGGATTCTACCTCAATGCTTGTGTATAGAACAGCTTAGACCTAAGGTGCGTTCCTTCTCAACAACCAAAGAAAACACAAGTGACATTTTCAAGGCCACGGTCATTCCTTGTCCTACATTTAAAAAAAATAAAAAGGTCACGTGAGGCCTTCGGGACAGTGGTTCTCTCTCGTTCCTTGTCCTCAGAGAGAGGATGAGCTCAGGAAATGTCCAAAGACCTCACAAAGCCGCTGGCCCTGGCCTTCCATTTATCCCATCACAGAGAACACCTTCTGGAGACCGTCTCCAGTTGGAGTTAAAGAATCCCAGAGCAGAAAGGGGGACTCTGGATGGCACCCCAGAGCCAGATTCAGAACTGGAATCACTAAGGTCCATACTTCAAACCCCACCCTGAGCTTCAGGTTCAAACCCAGTGACTTTTTCTCATTCTTATAGCAGCTAAACTACACCATCCTTTATAATTTTTTTTAAAGATTTTATTTATTTGTTTGAGAGACAGAGATCATAAGTAGGCAAAGAGTCAGACAGACAGAGGGGGGGAGGCAGGCTCCCTGCTGAGCAGAGAGCCCGAGGTGGGACTCGATCCCAGGACCCTGGGATCATGACCTGAGCCGAAGGCAGAGGTTTAACCCACTGAGCCACCCAAGCGCCCCCATCCTTTATAATAATAATTAAAAAAAAGGATTTGTTTTAAGTTGAATCTTTCTTCAATTTCCTGCAAAGTTCCTGAATATGTGAAAGAAAGGATAATCTTCCTCTTTCCATCAGGCACCTAGGAAGACCCTGATTCCCCCAGAAAGGATGGGAACATGTGGGCACAGGTGGACCAGAGCCTGGCTCTGAGCAGTGATGCAGCGAAGGCAGGAGGGAAAGGAAAAAAAAAAAAACAAAACATCCAATTGAACCTTCCGCGACTAAATTACAGGTCTGACTTCTCCTGCCCTGTGCATGCTTGCTTTTTTTATCTTGTTTTTATGGGGCTCGGATAAACCACAACAAACAGCAAAGGTACCAAGTGGAAAATAGGCCAGGAGGTGCCCATCAAGAAGTAAAATAACACTTATCAAGCCCTAGAGATGAATGATAGGGGCTGCACCCACCGACTAATTACAGAGCCTGGGAAAGGAGGGCGTGTGCAAAGGAAACATCCCTGACAACGTGTGAGCCGGCTGCTTCACAGGCAGCTGTGCAAACGGGGTTGCCTGTGAACCTGGGCATGCCCCGAGACAATGTAGTGCCCATCCCTGCAGGACGAGCTTGCTTTGGGGCACTTCTGATTCTCCAAATGGGAAAAATTGTCCCTGTTGCATTTCCAAGGCTCTAGGCCGTCTGCCTTTTCAGCCGACAAAACAAGGGGGTTGGGCGCTTGGTGGTAGTAGATTTAAACTCTGTTCATGCACGTTTGCTATGACCATGTAATGCGTTGAACTGTGTGGCTCAAAAAGATGTGCCCAAGTTCTAACCCCTGGTCCCCGTGAACGTGACCTTATTGGGCTGCAGGCTGTTTGCAGATATGATTATGTTGAGGCTCTTGAGATGAAATCATCTAGAATTTAGGCTGGGCCTTGACTCTGAACCAATGACTGACCTCCTTACAAGAAGGAGAGGGAGATTAGAGACCGAGACACGGTGAAGAGGCCCCTTGCAGACAGGGCCGACTCCGCCGCGTAGCATCTACAGATCAAGGGCTGCCAGTGGGCACCAGAAGCAGCGAGAGCCTGAGAGCCTGGAAGAAACCTTGCAGACAGCCTGATTTTGGAATCCTGGCCTCCAGGACTGGGAGAGAATAAACTGCTATTGTTTTCAGCCACCCAGTTGTGCTCTTTGTCAGGGCAGTTCCAGGACGCTAACCCAGATGTTCGTTTCCTCGGTAAGAGACTTTACAATGTTTCTATCTTGGTCCTTCATTTAGGAATGTGGACTCGCGAACCAACCACAGCTCAGCGGCCCCACTTGAACAATGCAATTTGTAGCCGTGTATGAGATACTGTCTGAGGCTCCCTGCGGCAGAAAGGAGGAGAGTTCTACGGTAATTTGTAGCTTGATTATTTTCCCCTGGAAGTGGGAGATTGGCTTTTTGGATTGGGGGAATTTAACTGTCTGCGCACCAAAGGAAAAAAAACCGCACAAGTTGTAAACACAGTTTTTGATGATTTCCTTGTACGTGTCAGGCCATAATATTCTCACAAGTATAATGTGAAGGGCCTGTGTTGGCCCTTTATTAATGTTATTCAGACCACAGTGATGACAGAAGGGATTCCAGAAATTTCTTACCAAATTAAAAATAAGGAAGCCATCTGGGAGCATGATCTACAGCTTTGTCCTGTGGAGCGCTATCGAGCAGGAGCCCAGGGCTGGTAAAGAGAAGCCTAAAACCCACTGTCATTGGGCCATCTCACCCCTTACCCTGTGCCAGGACGAGACGGCACTGCGAACGCCAGGTGATGTCATCAGGCTTGGGAACTCAAGGCTTTCTTCAAACAGTGTCCTTGGATCTCCCAGGGAAATATTCTAATAGGAGAAGAGGGCCAAGACTGCCAATCCTCCTGCACGACAGACCTTTGGGGGTGCGAGCGGACACGCCACGGACTCCCCCTCACACCAACCGTGCCTTCCGAGGCCATGTGCCTTCCAAGGTGTGAGGGGTGTCTGCCCAGGCTGACTACCGAGTGCCACCACCGAAGCAGCAGGAATTTCCTTCTCCCCTTCTGTTAGAGAGCCAAAGGACCAGAATCAAAAGCACCTTCACATCTGTGACCCAGATCACTTTTACGTCCTCCGGCAGCCATTCCTCTCCTCTCTGGGATGGAAGCCTCTTCGCCCCTGCTGTCTGTCCCACCACGAGTTTCAGTCTGGTGTCCGTCGAGGACCGCATGTGCCAGAGCATGTGTGACTCTTCAGGGCCTTGACTTCAAGTCACTGAGCTTTAAGCCCCCCCCCCCCACCAATTCCATGCAAACCAGCTTCAGTGATGCAAATAAGGAAAGCATCCCTGAAAAGGAACAGAGCACCAAGCTAAAAGAAACCAGGGTCCCTGAGGGACCACTACGGTGGCCCCACCAACCTCAGGGCTGCTGCATCAGAAGACAAAGAAACTTCTAACCTTAGCCACTGTAATTTAGTATCTCTTTTTGGAGCTCAGCCTTCACCCTGACTAATCCTCTGGATCGGGCATTTAAGCACTAAATAAATGCTTCTTTATGTAATGAATTCTTTGGCTGTGAACACTCAGAAAACAAATCGCAAAATCCAACGGCATCGCGGCTTCCTTCCATACAAGGCTTGGAGTCAATTTAAGTAACTCCGTGAAGCAGCAAACTAGGAGGTTCAAAGGAGCGTCAGGAGGGTCCTGGGCCAGTCGTGCCTGAGTATCATTTGCCGTGTGACTCTGAGTAAGTCATTTTATCTCTTTTTTATGTGGACGAGATCTGTGATTCCTCAGACGCACAAGAGAAAAAGTAGAACAAAGGAGGAAGTTTTTCATGAAATTATGTAACGCAATCTTTGGACACATACTGAGCTTATGTTCTCTCTTCCTCACTCCCTCCCGTCTTCGTGTTCCTTCGAGGGAGGAGGGGGGCTGAAAAGGGCTTTCTTTGATAAAATGGTGGTCAAGAGACAGAGCTTCTACTCATTGTCCGCAGCAGCAAAGCAGCTCCTTCTTCGAGTTTTATTCAGCAAAAAAGCAAATCCTCATGGCCCATAATTAAATCCCCAGAGCAGGGCACTTTTACTAGGAAAGAGCTATTTAGGAAGTACCAGAATGATGAATGAAAACTCAGTCTTAAAAACCAGCATCTGATTTGGGGGGCTCTTCAGCTGCTGGGGGAATGCTTTTCTCTGCTGCGGCAGTTTCCTCCCAACGATTACCAAGCTGCAGATAACAGAAACAGCCACAGACCTTCCCCGTACTAAGCATTTCCCACCACCAGATCCTGGGTGAAGCATGTAGCACCTGATACGCCTCCTTCTGTCTGGTTCTCAGGAGGGCTCGACAGTCATCTGGCCATCCGGATTTTACAGATGCAAACTCCAGCACAGGGAGGTTGAGTCACGTGCCTAGAGTCACAGAGCTGGGATCTGAACCCAGACGGGGTGAGAGCAGAGCCGTGTCCTCAAGGTGATTCTAAGCCCCCACGGCAGGTTCTCCGGGCTGCCGCACTTCCTTTCTGTAGGGCAGGATCATGCCAGCACCAGCACCCTCCTAATGTCCCCTGGGAGCTGTTCCTCATCTGATGTCCTTGTGTGTATATCCGAGGACAACATTAGTGATGCTGTTTATACGACATTTATATAGAACCTGACAGTCAGCAAACCACTTTTCCGTCCGTTCTGCGATAGGAATCTCACATCTGCGATGCAGATAGGCTGGTGTCGTTGTTACCCTTGACTGAGGTGGCGGAGACCGCAGAAGCCAAGGTTACATGACTCACCTCAAACCCAGGCGAGGCTCTGCTTCTGGTCAAGGTAAGTGATTTGTATCATTTGGAGAGAAAGCTCATGTGTGGCAAGGGCTGCCCAATGTATCATCCCAAGACCATTATGGTCCTCCTCCCTTAACCAGAGATCAGCCTCCTTCCTCCTGGGACAGCCTCCCGTGCCCTCTCTGTTCAGCTGTTCTGCTGAGCCCTGACACCTGTGACTGGGGTCATCTCAACATTTCCATGTCAACCCACAGAAAGTCGCTGGCACGTGACAGGTGGTCAAGAAGTGTTCCAGGAATGAGTGACCCAGAGGATGAGCCCTCCCCCACCACACTAAACAATTTGGGCTATGTACCAAAGTCTTAGAAATGAGCATGGCTTTAGCCCAGTAATTCCAGGTCTTGAATCTCTTTTTTTTTTCCCCACAAGGAAGTAAAGATATTCATAAATATCCATGTTCCCTTCAAGGATGCTTCTTATAGTTAAAAAAGAAAAAAAAAAAAAAGGAAACCCTGAACATAATCGATATTAAAGATTCTTTTATAATCTTCAAGGTGCAAGGGAGAGCTATGCAGCCATTAAATTTGACACCATAGAAACACATCCATTAGCCTAGAGATTTCCAATGTTTCAGGAAAAGGCATACAATCTAAAATAAGTATTTTATGACACTTTTGTTATCATACATTGTTTGCACAGTCATATACATATTAGAAACACTTTATAGAAGTCAAAGTATTAGTTTTGCTTCATGATGAGTGTAGAATTATGCTTTTTGCCAGGGTTTGTAATAAACGTGGACTGCTTCTGTATTAAGAAAAACTTGTCTCGGAGCTCCTGGGTGGCTCAGTGGGCTAAGCCGCTGCCTTCGGCTCAGGTCATGATCTCAGGGTCCTGGGATAGAGTCCTGCATTGGGCTCTATGCTCAGCAGGGGGCCTGCTTCCCTTCCTCTCTCTCTGCCTGCCTCTCTGCCTACTTGTGATCTCTCTCTCTGTCAAATAAATAAATAAAATCTTAAAAAAAAAAAAGAAACAAAGAAAAACCTGTCTTCACTTTGGAAGGATGGCGGCTAACCAACTACGTGCTGGTGGGAGTGGGTAGGCTACTCTAACCCTTCCAGAAGTCACAGGAACTGAAGGTTCCGTGTGCTAGAAGCAGGCAGGCAGGCCCTGTGACCTGAGTGATGGCCTCTGCCATTCATCGCCGATGTCCCAAACAAGTGAGTGTGGAGAACCACCAAGAACAAAAGCATTTTCCTAAAGACAATACTTTTAAAAGGCAAAGGAAATCAAAGCCTCAGAAAGAAAATAATAATATGAAAGCCTTGTCCTAACGACACATCAATAAACAGGAAATACAATAATCCATGCCCTTAGCATGTCACCAACTAGCCTCAGAGGCAGAATTAACAGACCCTTTTATAGATGCTCCTCTTCAAGGCTGGCCTGCTTATCCCTTGTCTCATTTTCCTTTCATAAGGATTTTGGTGAAAATGTCACGGACCCAGGGAAGATACTTGCAAATGATATCGCCAGAAAAATCAGCACCCAGAATATGTCAGGAAGTTCTACCAATCAGTGAGAAAAGAACCATCTCTCCCCCTCCACATTTCTAAAACTAGAGGAAAAATGTGCCACGGATGTAAACACACAACTAGAAGCGGCAGCTTGACGGGCTGGTAAACATCCAAAAAGGTGTTTAACCCTCCCAGCAATTACAGAGAGCCAAATGCCTATTTCACACCCTGTCAGGTTGAAAAATTTTGGTGAATCTTATAAAAAGCCCTCATCAGTTGGGATTTGGGGAAACAACCCTCTAAACCAGCTGGCGGGATGTACATTGGCTCAGGCACTTTGGAAAGCGAACCTGCCAAAGCCAGTAAAGGTACGCCCACCTCACGACCAGGAGTTTCCCTTCCAAGAGTGCCCCGACCGACTGAAATTCTCGCGTGAGAGCAAGGAGAGCCGAAGAAGGTGTGCACGGCCGCTCTGCTGAAAAGAGCACACACGCAGAAGCAACCTAGCTGTCCACCTGTGAGGAACAGACGAATTACTGTCATTATGTAGCAAAGTCAATGAAGGGGACCTACGTGAATCAACAATGGAGAAATTTCAAATTCACGGAGGAAAAAGAAAACAAGTTACGAAAGAATTTGTATTGTGTAATACAGGTAACATTTAAAAAGACAAAATGGGGGTGCCTGGGTGGCCCAGTCAGTTGAACATCCAACTTTTGGTTTTGGCTCAGGTCATGGCCTCAGAGTCATGAGATTGAGCCCTGCACTGGGCTCCATGTGGAGTCTGCTTGAGGGTCACTTCCTCTCCCTCTGCCCGTACCCGCCCCTCTGCTCATGCAGCCTCTAAAATACATAAAATCTTTAAAAAATAATAAAACACACAAATGATGCTAGATAATTAGCCAGATATTTATTCACGTGTTGAAAAAATCTACGGTAGTGATGCCTACCTCTTTCAGGATGTGGTTATCCCAGTAGGGAGGGGGAAGAAAAAGTGATGCGGGGTGAAAAGATGAAATAAAATCTGACACAAGAAAATGTTATTAGAAAGATACCTGCAAAGGGCTGTGGGCCCACGGAAAGAGATGAGACCTCAGTGGTGTCAGGAAATGGGTGGTCGTACTCAGCTTCCACGACTCCAGTTCAGGATTATGCTCATTTTTTTTTATTCCAGGAAGATGGGAATCTCCAGGTTTTTGAGTAGACACAACCCACAGGCCAGACTCAGAGACCCTACACAATGGCGGTATATAAGCAATATGGCGGCACTAGGGTAGAAATGGCCCTTCAGGACTAACGCTGCCTTGCACACCCTCTCTGTCTCTGTATCCTCTACTGGGAACCATGTCAGTCTATGGTGCCAGTGGCCCTAATGCCCAAAGCTGAAGAATGGGGACCATGTCTCCTTTCTACCTCCCGCCCGGGCCTGGCACACTGTGGATATGGATACTTAGTCAACAGTAACTCATAATAGTTGATGGTCTCAGGGAGGATCTAGAGTCTTCCAGGGAGTGAGCCACTGAAGGAACATAGTAAAAGTCCCTCTGCGGGGAAAGCAGGATTCTGTTATTTGGTATGGACAGAGAAAGTCTTCCATCTAGGGCCAGACCTCAGGGGCAAAGGTATAGATGGCTTCTTTTCTTTCCTTCTTTTTAAAAAGATTTTATTTATTTATTTGAGAGAGATCACAAGTAGTCAGAGAGGCAGGCAGAGAGAGAGAGGAGGAAGCAGGCTCCCTGCCAAGCAGAGAGCCTGATGCAGAGCTTGATCCCAGGACCCTGAGATCATGACCTGAGCCGAAGGCAGAGGCTTAACCCACTGAGCCACCCAGGTGCCCCTGGACGGCCTCTTTTAAAACAACTCATAAAGGACCAGTTACTTACTGGCCCAAGGTCAAAAAGGTGAAGCCCTTTCTTCTGATAAAAGTACAGACAATTTCTGTCCTCTGTCTTCTTCAGTGACCACTGACGACCAGACTCTCATCAGGCCCGTTAAGGATATGACTGGGGGAAATGCTGTTAATTCTGCCTATTACCTGAATACCTAGAATAGCTTTTTGTTTGTTTGTTTTTTTAAAGTCAGGAGTAATTTTTGAGACTCAACTAGGTACTGAGTCCTAAGCTGAAGGATATAGAAAGCTGGTAAAGGCCAAGTGCGTGGCCATTTTTCACCAAGTACCTTGGGGTGGGTTTACGGTTGCCCCATTTGTGATTTCCAATCACCTCCTAGAGGCCCGTTCTCTGCTGACTCAGATCAACAAGGTTAGGATGCCGTAGCGACCACAGCAAGGACCACCACGAACAGATGGCCAGATTCTGCCCAAACTCTCCACATTGACTGACTGAATCCTGCTGACATCCCGCAGTGACACAGAGAGTTCCACTCCATCCCCACCACTTGTCTGGACTCACCCAACAGATCTGTCGTCAGACATAATCCATCTCAGGGCACAGAAGTTAACGTAAAGGTCAACGGGTGACAGATTTCAGACCCAAAGACATGTATTATGTTCCTGCATCGTGCTAGCTGCTTTCATATGTTCTCCGATATAATCCTCAGGACCCAGGCAGCTACATATTATCACCTCCACTTTACAGATGAGAAGAGCCAACACTGGGGGAGATCTGATAACACCTTTGAGGCCACACCTGAGTGAGTGGGGAGCCAGCTTCCAAATTTCAGCTGCCCGCCTCCCACCGCAACAGCTGCCTTACTGCCAGTGTTCTGGGGGGAGGGGGTCGCTGCATGGCCAGCCCTGCTCGGTGGCCAGCTAAAACACCTGTGAAGCCAGCAACAGCAGGGCCAATAGTGGCCCCCAAAAAAGAGATGTCCAAGTCCTAACCCCCAGTATTTGGGCATGTGAACTTCTTTAGAAATAAGGTGTCTACAGATGTAATTACAGATCTTGTAATCTCTTTAGATGGGCCATAAATCTAGTGAGTAGTGTTCTTAGATAGAAGAGGGAGAGGGTCGCAGGGGAGAGGCCATGGTGGGGCAGAGCCTGGAGTGATGCTGCCATAGGACAAGAAACACCCAGAGCTGGAAGAGGTGAGGAAAGACCCCGCCCCACTCCAAGGCTTTGGAGAGAGTGTGGCTCTGCTGACACTTCCATTTTGGACTTCAGGCCTCCAGAACGGAGAGAGAATAAACTTCGGTTTTTTCAAGCCACCCAATTTGCGGCAATTTGTGACATCAGTCCCGCGAAACTGTCCCCAGCCTTTACCTTGAAGATCTGCCTGAAGCCAAGCCATGACAGCGCAGAGGCAGAAAGAACGCAGAGGAGAGACAGGACAAGGGACAGCGGACTCCTGTCCAGTTGGGTCTCCTTTTCAGGCTACCCGGCGGGGTGAACCAAAACCGTCCAGAGAAAAAGGCCAGCACGCTTAGAATACATATTGCCGGCTTCTTAAAATACGCTTACCTACTTAAGGCTTTAGGCTGTGGGTCTTAATTTTATGACACACACCTCTGCAATCTTAGAGCTGCAATGAAGATAATTTATCTTGGAGAAAGAACATAATAGCTTCAGGCTTTTTTCTTCCCCTTGCCTTTTTAAAACGCAAATCCATCTTAAAAAAAAAAAAGTACTCATCACCCATAATCCTATCATCGTGACAGATTTCACATTTTCAAAAATTAACTCTCCATTAAAATATTTTTTCTTTGCTCTTTCACCAAAGTGATTATATAAATATATATACATATATGTGTGTGTGTCTGTGTGTGTATACATACATACATATATATATAAATTATATATATGTATATATGTATATATAAATTATATATATATATATATCTCATTTAACTGAACATGGACCCAGGAGTTGTTTGATTTCCATGAAAGATCTGTGAGAACAGCACTGTAATTCTTAAGAATGTTTCCCCCAAAGAAATGAACCATTAACTGTGACTTCCTCCTGTTACTTCAAAGCCTCCTAGGAATAAATCCATTTTGCACAGTATTTAAGGCTTTATCACCCATTCTTAACCCCTGCATTTTAGTGTGTCTCTGAGTCTCCAGACAGAAAAAGACCAGTTCAGGAGTAGATGTCTAGAGCTGTTAATAAGACAGCGAGATAGACAGAAATTCAACAAACCATAAACCAGTACCCCATGAGATTTCCCCGCCTCAGAAAATCTGTCATATGTGACTTCTCTTACCTAGTGGCCACGTATTCAGGAGCCCTATCTTTACCAGGCATCAGAACCAAACCATAATGTATTTACCGAGTGAAAATGAAAAACAAAACAAAACAAAACAAAAAAACAAAAAAAACCCAAAACAAAACAAACAAACAAAAAAAACACAGCAAACACATAGTGCTTACTCTGTGCCTGGATGGTCTGAAAAGTCCTAACAATTAGTCATTTGCTCAATCCTCGTACTAACACAAGGCGGTAGATGGGATTTTCCTGCACTTTACAGACAGCCTCCCAGGACACACATCCCCTAAATGGGAAGCCGGAATCCCGCCAGGCTCTCCGGTCCTGAAGTCAGCCTTGCTTTTGACCCTATGTTACATAGAGTTCGCATTCTTAAGAGCCTAGTTGAGGGTCGGACACGGTTTCCTTCCTCTACTTTAGATCATTTTAAGGCTCCTACTGAGGAAAAGCAAGGTAGATTCGATGGAGAAGGTAGGCCAGGTGAAGTTACGGCTCACGTCCTGTGGCCACCAGGGGAATAGGAAACTATGCAGTGTAGGCAAGGTAACAAAGTCCTAGAGGTAAGAGAGTTTGGTATGGAAGCCAAGTAAGCCTCTCAGCCATGAACACCTGGAGTCCCTTCTGTAGGGGAGGAGGAAGAAGAGAGCGTTCCAGCAAATGCTGGGCATGGTAGGTAGCGTCTGTAGACAGGACGTTATTATCATCAAGGGCGCTATCCAAAATATAGAAGACCTTGCACAGCCCTGGTCCTGGAGCTCTGGTCAGTCAGACCGGATCCTTCTACCCACGGCTAGCTAGCACAGCCAGGCTGGTGAAACCAGCTGAATACTTGTCCTGACTAGCCTCCCATCGCGCGGACGAGGAAACTGGTCCAGGGACATAACTCACCCACGGAAACACAGCAAAAGGACCGGGTTGGGGGTGCTACACCGTGGTGCCCAAATTCACTGAGAAAACGTCATCAGCTCAAGCTGAGGACATAGAGAAGTTTGACATTTTTAAAGAGATTCTCCTCAAATATGGTTAAAGTTAAAAAAAAAAAAAAGAACTAAGTGAACAGCATAAGTGAACAGCATAGGAACAGCATAGGAACATCACATCTTGGCACCCATAAGTCACATTTTCCCGCGAGAAGCCACCATCACTTGGCCTTGGCTTGTCTGGGGCTGCTTCTGCACCACGGCCATGGAGCTGAGCGGCTTCCACGGAGACCGCGTGGACAGCAAAGCTGAAAATATTTACTATCTGACCCTTTCCAGGAAAAGTTTGCCCATCGCTGGTCTAGAAATTTGGGATCCTTTCTTTCTCAAATGGTAAAAAATAAACAAGGCAGTAATGTATTAATAAAACAATTTACAAATAACAGTCATTATAATCACTACACTGTAAATTCTAAAGGGTGGCTTTGCGCCAAGTGTGTCTGATCCTTGACTGACAGCCTCCCTCCGATGAGACCGCCGTTCCAAGCATCTGATTTCGATTCCTAGGAACATGGGATAAGCTGAAGATTGGGGAAACGATTTTTTTTTTTTTCAAATCCCAAATGTCATCTTCAATGTACATCGTCCCACAACACTGTATGATTCCAGGGGTAAAAACTTCAATGACAGGCAAAACCAAGCCAGGTTGTCAGGAGTGAAGGCAGCCCTCCCTTCGTGGGGAGAGCAGTGAGCGGAAGGGGCGCACCGGGAACACTGCAGGCTCTGCGGTTCCGTGCCTGGAGCTGGGTGCAGGTTACGTGGCTGTGTCCAGGTGCTGGAAACCCACCGGCACACACGTGAGAGTGCACTTTTAGGAAGCATGCTTTAGTGTAAAAATCGGCAGGGTAATACTTAGCTATGTGCAAAGTCACGTGCCTGGTGTTTGTTCCCAGATCCCAGACATGCTTCGAAGACACAGAAATCTGAACCCAAACCCTGCTCCGTGATCTGACATTGGACAACAGAGGCTCCAAGGTCTGTAAGGGAACCCAGGAAGGCGGGGTGGGGGGGGGCTGGTCAGCCTGTTCCCATCACAGCCGGCCCTCCACCGCCAAGTCCTGCTGGCTTCCAAGCACTGCGAAGTGTCTGGGCTTGGAGGGCTGAGCAGGGATGTGGCCGCACCAGAAGGCAGGGCAAGGACTGGACAGCCATCAGGGAACCTTTCGACTCCTTAAAAATGTCAAGTTGGGGTGCCTGGGTGGCTCAGTGGGTTAATCCTCTGCCTTCGGCTCAGGTCATGATCTCGGGGTCCTGGGATCGAGCCCCACATCGGGCTCTCTGCACAGCAGGGAGTCTGCTCTTCCCTCTCTCTCTTTCTGCCTTTCTGCCTACTTGTGATCTCTCTCTGTTACATGAAGAAATAAAAAAATCTTTAAAAAAAAATGTCAAGTTGGAGGAGCGATCCTGGCCACCCGTGCTATGAAGGGAATGGAAATTTTAGCTTTAGCGACACACCACGGGTATTCCACCAGGAATCCATTTTATTTAGGGTATAAGTTTAAAGGAAACATTACACATGACACTTGTCAAAGAACGATAAGGTGGATAGGAATGACCACACAGGGTTCTTCCATGGGGACAGAGGTGGCAACAAGAAAAAGTGCAAACGTACCACAGGGGAGCAGGTGGCGGTCAGGGGCTGGAGAATTACTAGCAGGGAAGCATCGGGGGGGAAGGGAGGATTCATGCAGGCAGCCCAGGGCAGGCAGACGTCTCCGGGGGGAGGGCAGTGGATGAAGAAATGCGGCACACACGGAGCGTGACCGGATTTCGAGGCTGGGGCTTCTGGATAAACAAATCTCCTGAGATTCTTGCTACAACTAGACAGCACAGACCAACACACACAACCCCAGAGTCAGGGATGGTTGAGAAGGGAGTTCCGAAGAGAGAACTCTTGAGTTTGGTCCAGGAGAACCTCTGTCCAAGCCCCAGCAACTTAACAGAGTGAAGGTCGCATCAGCGTGGAGATTAACAACAAAATAACGAAGACACCTGACTCCGGACTCTGTAAATTCATTCCTGCCTCTGTTCGTTCACGCGCTTGTTGAGCGCCCACATGTGTGGGGGTATCCTGAGGCGCTGGACTCAGTGGGAGGATCCTGAACCCTAGAACGTGGAGGACAGGTCCACATGCACACAGAGACACCGGCGCCAGACTCTGAAGGACAAGAAGGAAAGGGCGCGGTGAAGGAAGGACGGAAATCCAATCACTCCCACTTCCCCCTTCTTGCTTCCTCCCCAAGACTCCCCTTCCATCCAGGGTCGTCACAAGCTGAGTAGACTGACCCCTGAGAAGTGCCAAGGAGGTCCTGTCACTCCCTAAACTGCTGCCAGGGCTTCCCTGGCCCCGTCTCTGCCTTCTGGCCTCACCTCGCTGGACCCAGCTACAGCCCCAAAGTCCTCTTTGCAAGGCCTTGCCAGGCCCAAGCAAGGGAACAGAGGATTACAGCACACACTTGGGGACCAGACTAGTCAGGGTCAAATCCCACCACCCTATGAGCCTCTCTGTGCCTCAGTTTCCATATCTATAAAATTGGGACAACAAAATTACCCGGTGTGTAGGGTTTTCGGAGTCAATACAGGCCAAGACCTTCAGCCGGTGCGTGGCACGGAGCAAACCACAGCAAGTATGTGCTTTGGTGACCACCGTTATTCTTACCTCTCTCCTTCCTCAGGGCCTTTGCCCACCCTGGTCCCTGGTCCTAGAGAAGTCTTGCATCAAGCTCCCACGCCTCCCAAAAGCTATTTGCCACCTCGAACTCAGCTTAAATGACACACCCCTGAATCCTGGTCTGGCCTCTCTCCTATCACTGTCACGGCTCCAGTCACCACACTGACTCACGTGATTACCACTGTGACCATCTGAAGTCTGTCTTCCCCACCCGTCATACGGTCACGCGGGGCAGAGCCGCTGATGCCTACTCAGTGCTGCATCCCCAGCACCACCATGGGGGCTGCCGTGGAACACATGCGTAATGTATATCAGGGAAGACAGCAGCCCACGCCTGAATTGTAGCCCCTTGTAAGGGAGGCAGGAAGCAAGCCCCAGAGCTAGACAGGACGGTTGGGTGAGATTATAAAGGCCGGCCCACGCAGCTACTGAACGATCTGGAACAGAAACATGGGCACTGGGGGTATGATTCACAGCACAGAGGGCACCAGGGCCAGACTGGAGACGTGTGGTCCGTTGGGGGATTACCATGGCTGTCACGGATCTGGAGGTGGATGTGCGCCACGAGGCTGAGACATCGGATTCGAAGTCCCATAGGAGGGCCAGAACTGGCTGACCTATGGACAGAGCTGCTTTTTTAGGATGACTAGGAATCCATGTCCCTTATTTTCTTCCTTTTTATTTACCTTCCTTTTTTATTTAGGAGGAAGGAACAGTTGGTGCAAACCAAACTAACTCCCCAAACATGTATGGCTTCATCTCTGTTTTGTTCTTGCTGACCAGATGGGTAGATGGCTCGCTGGGCTCACCTCTGTGATGGGCATTTCCTGCACTGTCACTCTAAGGAAATGAATACAGAGGGGCTCCTCTGTGACGGATTCCTCTACCACATCCTCCTTCTCCAAAGATCTGAGACCCGTTGAGCTGGAGGGTTCCTCGTGAGGATTCCTGAGGGTTCCTGTGACCCTCGGGAGCCCCAGCCGGCCCGCCTGTGGGCTCTTCCTGCCACAGGTGCGGAGTCTCGGGAGGGCTGACCTGGGGGGTGGGGGCTGGGGCTGCCCTGACTCTGGGACAAGACGAAAAGCAAATTATCAACAGAAGACAATGGATCTCAGAGGGTGTGTGTGTGTGTTTTAAATGCAGCCTCTTCTTCCCTCACAGATGAAAAGCAAACCAGTTTCTGCATCCAGCATTCAGAAGGAGGCTGGGGGAGACGGATGGAGACGGGCATCATGAGCCGTGTCCCCCGCCCTCCAGGCCAGTCCGCTCCGGCTGGGGAGGGAAGGGGGCTATTAGCAGCTCCGTCGCTCGCGGGAGGGAGGCAGCGGGAGAGGATCTGAAGCAAAGCACACGGGGATGGACAACAATGACTCACAAGGCATCGGGGACAGGCGAGGAGCAGCTCTCTCCTCCGCGTCACCCCTCCACCTCACCTCAGTGTCATTCCCTGCTCTGAGGATAAATGTGACAGGGACTTCGGGTTAAGATGCTGCTGTACGCTCATGCTTTGGACGCAGCCTCCTTCAGCTCCAAAGACACAGACGCATGTACACACACGCACACACACATACACACTCACACACAGAGAAATACGAAAAGATGCCGTCCTCCCCCATGCAAGACAGGCATCTCCGTGGGGCAGAGATGGAGCGGAAACCCGAGGCCGTAACCAGAGCTGAAGCGGCAGGCCGACCGCGCTCCAGGTCTGAGGCAGCCAAGGGGATGGGCAGTGGCAGCTCCTGCAAGAGACACAGACACTAGAAGTGGCTGGGCAAGGAGTGGGGAGGGGTTCGGCCGCAACAAGGCTGGGGCTGAGACCCACCCCCCCACCTGCCAGAAGATTCCCGTGCCCAGGCCACACACCACATCCCTGAAGGTGCTCGAATTCTGAGTCCTCATTTGCTTTTAGTCTACTCTGTGGGGGGTGGGGGGGAGCTTGCTGCGGGAACACAGCAGCAGAAACAAAGGTCTTGACGACTGGCGCAAGATCCAAAAGCCCACCTGCTGGTCCCCACCTGCGTATCCCCACCTGCGGGTCCTGGACGGAAGGGCCCTGTGTCCCGCCACCTGCGGCCCACCGAGGCGGTTCACCTCAGCATCTCTCAATCCCTCTGGCTAAAGACTGCTCCCATCACAAGGGCATTGCTGTTCTCCAGAGAAACAACTTGAGGGTCTGAGAAGGGAGAGACGAAAGAGCACGAAAGTCCTCTGTGAGCACTTTGCAAGCGACACGAAGAGCGGAGGGCCCCTCGCTCGGGAGACAGGAGCGGAGCTGCTGGCCCCGGGCGGGGTCCCCACGGGAGGACGGCTCCTCTGACTTAACGGGCACCGGCAGAGCCATCACACAAAATGAAATTTCAAGCCTGGTCAAGTGGTACATGCATATCAAAGGTTTCTTGTCCCATGGAAAGCAGAACTGAAATTTCGGGATGGAGAGCGTCTTCAAGCACTTTGCAAAAATCAATAAATAGGAAGCAAATCCTATGGCCAGGTAAAGAGCTCTGGGCTTCTGCCCGTCAAAAGGCACTTATTTCAAGATAGACTGGTCCAGAATTCAAGTTCTTCCTCCAGCTTAATGACCTCTGGAGTGGGGGACTAAAGTCTCTGTCATGCTTCCAATCAATTTCACGAGGGTCAGAACCCAAGATTCACACGTTGCCAGTCAGCACGGAAGCTGGTGCTAGAATGGAAATGAATTTCTCTTGGTTCGCCTGCCTCAGGTATGTCCTCTGCACAGGAGCAACAGTGCCCATCAAACCGGCTGTCCTTAAGAAGGACACTGTTGTAATGGGTTTTCTGTGGGGTGACATCGTCTTCTCAAGCTAATGTCTGGAACCACTATAATTTATAATTAAATTCTCAGTTACTGAATGATTAGGTGCTTCTAATTTTAAGTACTAATATTAACACGAACACGGAGTGCTGTTTATCGAGCACTTCATTTAAATGTTACTTCATTTAACACAACAGAACACGAGGTGCTGGTAATGGGCAACGTTTCTGGAGTGTTTTCTATGGGCCAGCCCAGGTTCTGAGGGCTCTGCATGCTAAAATCTCATTTCCACCCTCATGAAGACATTCTGAGGCAGAGGCTGTTGTCATCCCGTTTTGAAGATGTGGAAGCTGAGGTTAAGTTAGAGGTTAGGCAATCTGCCTGAGGCACAGAGCTGGTAGTCCGCCATCTGCCGTCAAGTATAACGGAGAAGCAGCCCACCCTCTGTAGTCTGTCACCGTGCCGCCGAGCTGCGCGTTTCAACACACGCGGCTTTCTAAGTATGCATTCACTCTTCAATAAGCATATATGTGAAATGGCCAGGTCAAGGTTCAACGGTAGTCCCCTTTATGCCTGGGGGATACATTCCAAGACCCTCCGTGGATGCCTGAGGCCACAGAGAGGACTAGACCCTACACTGTTTTCTCCTACACACATAGACCTATGATAATGTTTAATGCCTAAATTAGGCACGGTAGTGATTAATAATTTAGTAAAAAGAACCATATATCACGTGATGTACTGTCACATGAGTGTCGGCTCTCAATATATCGTCCTGTGCTGCGCTCACGCTTCTTGTGTTGACGGGAGATGCGATGCCTACAGGAGGAAATGAGGTGAGATGACTGAGGCAAGCGTCATGACAGAGGGCTAGGCTGCCACAGGACTCTGACGCTGTACGTTAGAAGATCACCGTCTGCTTCCAGACTATGGTGGGCAGCAGGGAGCTAAAGCCGCAAACACATGGCGGAGGACTGCGGACGGTCAAGTGTATTGATACGAACTGCCAAATTCATTTCCAAAAAGGCTGTAGCAACACACGGGCCACAGACAAGTTACAAAGTTCACCTCCGTTACCCATCTGGGGCGTTGCGATTTCATTAGAACAAGTAGGATCTTGCTTCACATCGTTTTATTACCCTTGAGGCCATTTTTCTAGATGCTTATTTATGAGTGGTATTTCTTTGGAGAAGGTGTAATGTTTTTATGAGCTGGATGTATATTCTGGTGGGTGGATATGGCCCTTCAAACGGAAAAACAAGATTTAGGAGGTGAGATCTAGCTCGCTAAAAACAGCAGCAAAGCATAAGGTCAAGGAATAATGTCATGTTTTGTTTTAAGTGCTTGTCAATATTTTTTTCACAAATCATTCCTTGAATTTTGGGTGATTTATTTAGTCTTTGTACTTTTGGAGTACTGTTAGAATTTTCTGTAGTGAGCATAATCAGAAAGAAACAGACATTTTTCAAATGGAGATCTGGTGGGGAAAGGTGATTGTAGTTAGGCAGTGCCTTCCGCTTTCTAGACTAATAAATTAATCACCCAAGTGTCCTTGATTTCAGTGGAATAAGAAGAGATCAAGAGTTCTTGGGGATGTATTATAGTCTTAGAGATTTTTTTTAAGGGGAGGGAGGGGAGGAGGGAGAGAGAAGATCTTAAGCAGGGTCTACGCCCAGCATGGTGCCCAGCGCAGGGCTCAATCTCACAACCCTGAGATCACGACCTGAGCCGAAATCAAGAGTTGGACGCTTCTCAGACAGAGCCACCGAGGCGCCCTCCCCAACCCCCATCTTAAAGATTGATAATGTAAGGACATTCCAGAAGTGACGGCTTACCTGCTGACGGCAGGACTCTTATATCTATCTAATGACAACTGTCAAACTCACCTTGCAAGAAGCGTTGCCGTTTTTGTGGTTTTTCTGCATTTTAATAATTTTCACATTCCCCACAGTTATCCCATTGGTTCAACCCAGAGACAAGTGTTTCTACATAAAATGTCATGAGAGATTCATAAAAAAGTTCCTCTGGAGACAGAATGCAGCTCCTTCAAGCTCATAAAAACAAATGTATAGTCTTTTAAATGTCTGGGCCAGCAGCGCTGGATCTTCTCAGAAATGCGAGAGACACTTGGGGTCTGAGAGAAGATCTCACCAAACACCCATCAAACCGAACTACCAACAGCTGTATTTTTCACTGAAAATTGCCCTACAGGGGACAGTTCGTCATCCCTCACATGTTAGCAAAAAGTGGTGTGAAAACCACAACAAAAAAATTACATAACTTTTTAATATTTTAGTCAAAAAACTTCAGAGGAAAGGTTCAGTGGTTAAGAAGTTAAGCATGGACAATTTGACGAACACCCACTTCTGGAAAGCCAGCTCATCCTGGATGTTTTGTCCGAGTAGTTACTGATAATATTTTTTCACAGCATCTCAAAGCACCACATTCATTTGGGAAGCTGTATAAATTCAAGAGAGGCACCAGGGATTTAACTTATTTTGTTGAGGGTCTCAGCATCACAGACCATAGCCAACGCATTCTGTTTCAGTCAATGTGCTGAATGAAGAACACCCCAGGTATGGGAGGCACATTTTGAGGCAGAATACCATCGTAACATGATAAGACACATGGAATGTTCCCTACACCCTAATGTGGACTAATAATGTCTGTGTCCCATAAGCTTTCAAACTTCAGTAATAAAACACATCAACACTCCCTGTTTCAAATAGAGGGACCTCCCTCTCAACTGGGCTGCAGTTCGGTGGATGGTTTTATTTGTAGAACTATACATCTGTCACTAAGCAAAAGCCTTCAAACCAAAGGCTTAGATCAATAGTCTGTTTTCTGAGAAGAACCAATTCCAAAGAATCCACTTAGGAGGGTTGTTCAAATAAACAGAGGTTGATTAAAAACATGGGTTTTTTCTCCTCCTCACATGTGTTTCTTCTGACCAATTCATTTGACGAGAGGCTCCAAATTAGCTTTTTGTTCTGCCCAGGAGAACATTCCGAATATCAGTGATAAAAGCTCAAGCGATCAAGTGGTCTTTTGCAAGGGGAAAAAAAAAATCAACAAAAAGGCAATGCGAGAAGATATTTACAAATCATACATCTCCTAAGGGGTTAATATCCAAATTATATAAAGAACTTACACAACTGAAATTAAATTAAAAAAAAAACAATTAATAAGTGGGCAGAGGACCTGAATAGACATTTTTCCTAAGAAGACATACAGATGGTCAATGGGCACATGAAAAGATGCTCAACATCTCTAATCAGGGAAATGCAAATCAAAACTACAATGAGGTATGACCTCATACCTGTCAGAACACCTATCATTAAAAAAGACAAAAATAGGGGCACCTGGGTGGCTCAGTGGGTTAAAGCCTCTGCCTTCGGCTCAGGCCATGATCTCAGGGTTCTGGGATCAAGCCCCGCATCGGGCTCTCTGCTCAGCAGAGAACCTACTTCCTCCTCTCCCTGCCTGCATCTCTGCCTACTTGTGATCTCTGGATGTCAAATAAATAAAATCTTAAAAAAAAAAAATAAAACCAAAAAGACAAAAATAACAAGTGTTGGCAAAGATGTAGAAAAAAGGGAAGCCTCATACACTGTTGATGATGAAAACTGATGCAGTCACTACTACGGAAAACAGAATGGTGTTGCCTCCAAAAATTAAAAACAGAACTACCATAGAGTTCTGTAATTCCACTTCTGGGTATCTATCCACCACCCCCCAAAAATGAAACCCCTAAAGAAATACATGAACCCTTATGTTCACTGCAGCACTATTTGTAAGAGCCAAGATAATGAAGCAACCCAAGTGTCTGTCCATAGATGAATGGATAAAGATGTGGTATGTACACACACACACACACACACACACACACACACACACACACAGGCACAGTGGAATATTCAGCCATTAAAAAAAAAGATCTTGCCATTTGTGACAATACCGCTGGACATAGAGGGTATTGATGCTAAGTGAAGTAAGTCAGAGAAATACAAATACCAATAATATTGTAATAACTTTGGACAGTGACAAATAACTAGACTTATCATGGGGATCATTTCATAATGAATAGAAATATCAAATCCTATGATACAGGTATGAAATAGGATACTGTATGTCAAACTTCAATAAAAAATGACTAGTGTCAACTCATTTTCAACTTAAAATATTATTTGTTAACAGGCAAATAATTGAGTTTAAACAAATCTGTATATACAGAAAAATCACTTTGGAAATACAGGTACAAAGACCAGTGATTTCCCAAACCAGCTCCTTGCCTATATATTCAACCAGGTCAAGTAATAACCTGAAAATGGAGAAATAAGTATGTACGATTCTGCAATAGAATAGTATTTAGGAATAAGATAATTTTATATGTTAAGATTTCCCCCAAATTCCTCCATTGTGGTGACTTTTAAAAAAAAAATGAAACAAGATGAAACCGGAGAGGGAGACAAACCATAAGAGACTCTTAATCTCAGGGAACAAACTGAGGGTTGCTGGAGGGGAGGAGGGTGAGAGGGTTGAGGTGTCTGGGTGATGGACACTGGGGAGGGTATGGGCTATGGTGAGCGCTGTGAATTGTGTAAGACTGATGAATCACAGACCAGTGCCCCTGAAACAAATGATACATTCTATATTAATAAAAAACCAAAACTGTGCTTTTGTTTTCATACTTCACGTGTCTACAGACACTAGGAAATTTAAGAAGCGTATGTCAACGTGATTAGAACCTCCCTGGAAGGTATGGTTTATACAAGCAGATTACTGTGTCATCACAATTTGCAAACTGTTCTCACATATTACCCCACTGGACCTTCACAGCCATCTTAGAGATGGGGCTACAATGTCCATATGGACCTCCAGTGTGATTTTACTAGTAGGGGAGACACCGATAGACAACGGCCAAAAGACTTGACGCAGGTCAGGACTGGACACGGAACCTAGAACCCAGGACTCCCGGCTTCCAGCCCAGAGTCCACCCCACTGGATTATGCTGTCAATCTGCTAACGAACATTCCATTCCCAGAATTCAGGCTGAGAAGCGTGCAGCTATTTAAATACTCGGCTCTAGACAAGCGCAGTTCTATCAAGACGTTACATACAATCTTAATAGGAAAACTGCCAAAACTAGCAAAGAATGGCAGGGAAGCCCGAGAAAAGAGCTAAAGCAGAGTCTTTCACACCCCAAGCAAGTGATTTAGCAATATCACAATCTCACTTTCTACTCATTGGCATCCTTCCTCCGCTTGCCAGTGCCTCAGAGGCACCATGCAGACACCACCACCAAATGGCACAGTAGCCTGGGGGTTTGAAAACATTTCTAACATGAACTTTTCTTTCATCAGGTATAGCGATACTTTCAGGTACATGTAACACACATCCCGGTGCATTGGCCCCTGAACCCCTCTACGTACGTATCCACCACCAATCAATAGTCACAATGGAACCGGCCCCCCAGAGTTCCCCCCATCCCTTGTGCTTCTTCGAGTCACCATCCTCTCCCACAGGGTAGGGATGACCTTGATGCTTGGCACCATCAGTACATTTTGCCTCTTTCTGAACATGAAACATATGGAATCATAAAAATACAATTTGGACCTCGATTCTGCAGCTCAACATGATGTCTGAATCCCATTTTTGTTACATAGTATTCCATTGTAGGATTATACCAAAAAATCCATGCTACCTGGGTAGCATGGGTTGTTTCCAGGTCAAGGCAATTACGACGAGGGCTATGAATGTTTCGTGTATGTGACTACTCTTGCTACGCCGAGGTCATGTTCCTTTTGGGTCTGCACCTGAGGAGTGGAAGTGCATCACGGGGGGTTACATTCAGCTTCCATCAATATGGACCATTTCCCAAAGCAGTTTTAAAAACATACAACCCCGCCTGCCCCCCGTGGGTCTCTCTCAGCAGTTAGTATTGTGGGGTTTTATTTTATTCTTCACGAGGGGGTGTGGGTTCTCACTACCTTGTCTGCACTCCCCTGATGACCAAGGAGGTGCAGAACCTGCTCACATATTTATGGTCCATGTGTACACCCCTTCATGAAAGGTACAAATCCATTGCGTGTTTTTCTACTGGATAATCTTGTTGCTCTGTAGGAATTTTTAGTCTGGATTCAATTTTTTACTAGTTGTAAAAACTAGTACAACTAGTTTTTAAGCTGCCTCCCCCATGGCAGCTTATCTTTCATTCTTTCAATGGCTCAGTGAACACATTCGCTTAATTTCATTGTAGGCTAATATATGAACCTTCATGGTCAGTGCTTTATGTTCTGTTTAAACACAATTTTCTGTAATTCCATTTTCTAGAAACATTACTATCTTACCATTACAATTAGATCTATCGGTCTAGAATTGGTTTTTGTGTAGGGTGTGAGTGGGTGGAGGTTTTGTTTTTCTGAATATGGACACTCACTTATTCACCATCATTTCCCTGCTCCTGCATAGTTGAAGGCACAACTTTAACATGAAAATGTTGACTTAGAGGTACCTGGGTGGCTCAGTGGGTTAAAGCCTCTGCCTTTGGCTCAGGTCATGATCCCAGGGTCCTAGGATCAAGCCCCGAGTTGGGCTCTCTGCTCAGCGGGGAGCAAGCTTCCCCCCTACTCGCCCCTCTCTGCCTGCCTCTCTGCCTACTTGTGATCTCTCTCTGTCAAATAAATAAATTAAAATCTTTAAAAAAAATTGTTGACTTAAATGTATACAGAAAAAAATGTCCAAAGACCTCACATTTTAGTCTTCCATTAACTTAAGCATCCTTGCCTAATTCCCATAGGAAAAGGGAAGCGTAAGTCCAAAGATGCAACGCAAGGCTTTGTTCCCAATTTCACTGCTTTGTCAAGTCACACAAAGTGACTCTTCTTCAGGACGGGTGAGCGTTAGACAACAGAGCATGAGGGAATGATTTTTAAATTGTCTCAAAATGAAATGATTACAATGTCATTTTATACCACGAGGAACTCCTTATGTACTTCTCAAAGCCCATTTCTTAAATTTCATTTTAAAAACATCCATACTTCATTAACTCCACAGCAGCTGTCGAAAGAGCTGTCCCAGGGAGCAGCAGTTGGCAGAAAGAGTTCAAGAGAATCGATTTCTGCAATACACGTCTTCCTGGTCTTTGATGCCTGGATATCCAGTGGCCTGAGTGAACACCCAGACTCCCATTTCTGGAGCCATGCAGTCCCTCTCACTTGCAGAAGCTAACAGCACCTCCTAGAACAAGGGGAAGAACCTCGTGGGGAAAAATGCTAGCCTCTGCAAAAACGGAAATTCTCATTCCCTCTTTTTTTTTTTTTTTTTTACTGTTTTCTCATTTTATTTATTTTTTTAATTTATTTTTATTTTTATTTTTTATAAACATATATTTTTTCATTCCCTCTTTTTTAATGTAGCCCAATATGTTAACCTTTTATGTTTAGTGCTTTTCATGATTCGTCAAGAACACTTTCCCAGGGAACACGTGCAACAATAGCCTGTAGCTTCCTCCTCTTTTTTTCCCATCCACCAGCTGAGATTTTGGTCCTATCACAGTCATGGCATGAACTCAGGTTTTTGGACATCTTCCTATCTGATTTTCATTTCTAAGATAGATATATCTATCTATCTATCTTAGAAATATATATAGATACACACACACACACACACACACATATATATATATATATATGAAGATTTTATTTATTCATTTGAGAGAGAGACAGATAGAGAGAACACAAGCAGAGGAATGGCAGAAGGAGAGGGACAAGCAGACTCCCCGCTGAGCCAAGAGCCTGACACGGGGCTCAATCCCAGGACTGCATGCTGCTGAGGAGGACCTTTACCTGCTTGGGAACCAACACCCTGCTTCCTTAACATCCGTAATTTGGTAACAATCAAGCAGCAGCGATCAGTCTCACTCACCACAGGCAGCCAGGTGGCCCTCTCTAGCCACACGGCCATACTCTGGAATGTTCTGAGAGTGATCTAGTGACAGTGCATAACACACTGCCCAATCTGGCTTCTTACCCAGGCACCCGAGCACCCTGTTTCCTATTTGCAAAAGATTGCATGTGAATACCTAAGAGACACTAGTCACTTATATTCATACTGAATTCTGCAAACTGAGTTAAATAAACGCTTACAGGAAGTTCCCTGTATCATATGTGCAGCCTCCCTTCCCCTTGATATTTACTTGCCACTGCAGAAAGGCTTGCCTCTTCTGCAGTTTACACACCAGGTATACAATGGTTACAGGTGGTAGTCCTCAAGTGCAGTGGAAAATGCTTGAACACTATAAACATATAATGTGACAAGTATTGATATTTCCATTTAGGCTTCAAATTATGTGGTCAATTTTTTTTTTCTTTCTGAATTACAAAACATCCTTTCATGAAGCATCTTCCCCCAAACAATTTGACCATATCCTCTCTGGTCAGATCCTGGCTCTGATGCTCGTCGCCAGCTGTACATGCCTCGGACACTGTCCTCTTTGTTCTCCTCTGGTCGCCTCTACAGTGGGGAAAATAGAGCCTCTGAAGGCAGTCGTTCTATGTAAAGCGCTTCTCGCAGGTCTGGAAATACAGTATTTTTCTTAATGTTAGTTACGGTTATGATTACATACACTGGAGTATCTGACAACGCCAGCTGAAGACTCATGGAACCTGGAAAAATGCTGGGCAACCCATCTTGGGATGGCATGGACCACTTGGGCGGCTCGCCTTCGGTTCGTCCTCATCACACTGTGTTGTTCCTCCCAGGTCTCCTACCCAGGCTGCCCCGACCGTATCTCAGGAATTGCTCTCTTCCCTCCCCAGCTGTCAGCAAGAAATAAGTCCGGTGGTTGTGGCCATGATGGCCGGATGTCTGTAGGGTTCGCCATTTCTCACAGTAGAACCCTTCTGAATTGGGGTAGAGAAGGCCTCCAGGTATGCTTCTGTTGTTTGACTTATAATTTTTTTTTATTGTGATAAAATATAAAGGATTGCTTGGGTGACTCAGTGGGTTAAGTGTTCAACTCTTGATTTCAGCTCGGGTCCTGATCTCAGGGTTCCGGAATTGAGCCCTGTGTCGGGCTCCCCACTTAGCAGGGAATCTGCTTGGGATCCTCTCTCCCTCTTCCTCTCTCCCCCCCCTCTAAAAAGCAAAACAAAAAATTCATATATATATAAATTCAAATATGTATTCATATGTATAAATTAATATATATAAATTCTTATATAAAACAAAATTTACCAGTTTAGCCATTTTTGAAGGTGTAACTCAGTGGTGTTCGGTACATTTATGCCCTTCCACAACCATCAGCACTATCCATCCCCTGACCTTTTTCATCGTCCCACACTGACACTCTGTATATCCCATGCTGACACCTCATTGTGCACACCCCTGCCCCCCCCACCAGGCCCAGGGGATCACTGTTCTACACGGTCTCCATGAATTTGACCATGAATTTGACTATTCCAGGTACCGCACACAAGTGGCATCATACAACACATTGGTCTTTTTATTTTATGATTGGCCCCTAAGGTTCATCCATGTTATAACAGGTATCAAAATTTCCTTCACTTTTAAGGCCAAATGATATCCTATTAGATAGATAGACCATATTTTATCAATTCAAGCATTGATGGAGACTTGAGCTACTTCCATCTTTTCGCCGCTGTGGCTAATGCTGCTATGTACATGGGTGTACAGAGCAGCTCTGAGACCTGCTTTTACTTCTTTCCGGTAGGTACCCAGAGACAGAATTGCTGGGTCGTAGATCTCGTTTTTAAGGAAGGCATCATCCCTGGCTGTAGAAATGACACACACTGATGTTCTCTTCAGTTTTCTAGAAAATGTTCTCAGTGGTAGGACTACAGCTAGCTCAACTCCAAGGCGAAAACGTGGCTTCTTTCTGCCCGTTTGCGTGTGATGAATTCGAAGTGGCATCGAGCTGTGCTCCAACTTGGTTTCACATACTGACAAGGAAGTCGGATTTCTTCATTAAAACAGACTAATGAGTTCCGCACTCAAAAATCTTAAACTCTAGCTCCACTGGTAAACACAAGCTCTTTGACGAATCTTGATGGAATTAAAATGCCTGTGAAAATGATCCTTTCTGCACGTCTACCCCACTACCACCTGATAGGATGGAGCTTATCAGTCTCATTTAACAGGCTTCAGAATCACTTTAAATGATAGGTTTTGAGGAAAACAGCAGCTCTTGTTCTCCACAAGCCCACCTTTCCAGGTGGCTCACTTGTTAGTACTTCAAACTCCAGCAGGCTTTGGCTGAATCAATATTTGGATGGGAACATTTCCAGGGGAAGCGTGATGGGAGGCAAGTGCAGAGAAGACAGCCGACAATCTCCCCGCACCTATGACTGACTCCTGGAAGGCCCCCAAACTCCTCGGAGAGCTTCCTGTCAGGCCTGAGGCAGTTGGCCAGGCTTGCCCAGCATTACCTCAGGTGCTTTGTAAATCTCCAAGTACCAATTCAGCTCAAGTGGAAGAAAAATGCCAGAGGTGGGGCTGACAAGATTAAGTTCTTCAAGTGGTTCAAATTACGGCCAGAAGTTAAAAAGCACAAAGCTGGGAGGAAGTAGACTTCGAATGGGGTGACACAGCTTACAAACTGTTTTCATACATTATCTCTTTGAACCTCAGACCAATTTGGTGTGGTCAGATGGGCTCATGCTATGGCTCCTACTTTACAAAGGGGGAAATACAGTTCTGAGAGGTCAGGGGACTTGCATAGAGCCCCAAAGCTGACTTGGGGGTCGCCATGTCCCAACCCAGTGTTCTTCCCACTACAATCTGCTCCGTAAGCACAATGAGAAAACTTCCTGGCAAAATTTGGAACCCCTTCCCCACAAAGAATACACTGATGATGGGTTTGAAATACAGATAACCTTTTACATTTTCCGGAGCCCGACTAGCAATGTGTATGGAACATTCTTAATTTTTCATAGAACCGGCTTCAATTTCAGTTCGCATTTTACATTTTCGATTGTACTCTTGTTTGCTCATCTTCTTGATTTCCTTTGGGCCCGACCAAGGCCCTCCCTGACAATTTCTTTACAGTCTTTATATTTATGATTTAACCATTATACGATGCTCAGCATCAGAGATGCAGCTGTGAGCCTCTGAAGGGAGAATTGACCTTGGCCAAGCACACCCACCTTTCTCAGCTCTCCAATCTGCAAAAGACTGATCTGCCTTTTATTTGGGAGAGCACTTCCTCATTTCTGAGGAAGTGCCAACATCCTAAATTAAACCCTCAACTCCAGATCTGAACCAGGAAACATTCAGCTGTGAGCTCCCCCCACCACCGTCAGCCCCCCTGCCGTCCTTCATCTATATGCTCCAAGCCTCCACGGGCCATCTTTCAGCTCGGCGCTTATTAAAAGAGAAGGGGAAAGTGACACTTAAAAACACTATAAATAGTGAATCCACACTCTATCTGCCCCAGTGGCCAGGACTCATTAGATCTGAAACAGTTTGGCTTCTCGCGCAGGAGACTGGAACCCAATTACGACAGTTCACATACAAAAGAAATGATCTTGGTAACATTAAGATTCCACTTCTAAGCTGTTTACTTGAAACAGTCCTGGGGTTTTAACTGGCTTAATCCTTATATAAATTCTGAAAGGATTTTTTAAAATTAGACCCTAGAAGGATTTAAATGAAGATTTCCAAAAGTATCACTCAAAATGCTCAAAGAAAGCAAGGTTGCATCAGCTGACAGTTTCTCTCTGGCTCTGCCCCTAACTGTTTGCGTATCTTTGGATGAATAACCCCATCATCTCCCTGAGCCTCAGTTTCTTAAACTGTACGAGGAGGGTGCTGGAGGGCTTCTGAGGCTCACCTACTCAGTCTGGTTCCAGGACTCCTTGGCTCAAACCTTCCAGGGCAATGGCTAGGACGGATCCAAATGTGAGTGGGGGTGGGGGGCCCTTCAGCTGTAACCCTTGAGCCCAGAGGGATGCCATGCTCCTTCAGACATGAAATCACCGCAAGAGAGAGACCCCTGGGCACCAAGTTCCTGGTGCTCCCAATTCTCACCAGCACGGTTTCCTTTGTAGGGACCATCCATTTGCCTCTAGTAAGACAACCGCGAAGTTAGCCATAAAGCACTCCCAGCGCGAGGTGGGCTTAGAGCTGCGCAGGATCTGCCCAGAGCAAGCGGATCCATAAGCGAACCTTCTCCCAGCCGTCACTTCCCACCACCTTCACCACGGTCTCCAGTGGGGGACCTGACCATCTTCTACCTGACCACTGCATTTACCCATGGCTCACCCCACCTTCTCTCTTGCTCATTTTTCTGTTTTTTTTTCCAGGCAGGAACCACGGTCATCTTCATGACCATCTCAATCCGAGCCGAATACCGCAGCACTCCCCTTTGCTGCAAATGGAACGGAATCCCTAACCACAGCCGACAGGCCCAGCACCTTCTGTTTCTGTCCACCTCACCTGCGCCTTGTTCCCCTTTGTCCCAGGAGCTTCTGGCCCACTACCAGGCTCTGCTCTACCTGGAACGCACTTTGCTCTTACCCACACTGATATGACCCATACTCGGGGTCTCGGCATGGAGGTCCAATCCTAGCCAAGCCATGCCCCAGTCTCCCAGAGAAGAAAGCACATGTCTAGTGTTCCCTATCAGTGCAGCTCTTCTGGGCTAGACAGCACCTAGCATGACTTGCAGTAACACATCGGTCTGCGTACACGTTCATGGTCAGTTTCCCCATCTAGACCATAAGCTCCAGAAGGGGAAATGTCCACAGAGGCTTCAGTGTCTGCACAAATGGCCAGCACATACTTGCTATTAAATAAGTATCTGGGACATCATCAGCCATCGACCAAATCAAGAGTCATCAGACTGAGCCTCGCACCCAGCAATGAGGCGCTGCACGGGGTTTTATGGGAATTCCCGAATGCACAGCTGTCCCCTTGCTGGCTATGTCTATTAAGTCCTTACATACAGCAGAATTGGGCAGCAGTGGGCTATATTCCGAGGCGGGGGGTGCATTTCAGGCTCCCCAGATGCCAGCAGATGACAACACTTACTGGTGGGCATCTGGGCTGCGCAGGCTGGCGTCCTCTGCCTCTGCCTGTGAGATGGGACAGTGGGCTCCAAACCGGCATCTCACATCTGTTCTGCACACGAACTCAAAACACTGTTCTCTGGCTACCTCCCCCTCATGGGCCTGCAGGAAATCCACCATGGTGGGTCTCCTGCTCTTCTAGGAAAACATAGAACTTCAGCAGTTAGAAAGTATGGAAGGAAAACCCACGGTGTCCGCGGAAGCAGTAGAGGAGGGACCTGCCCTTTGCTGAAATCATTCCGATTTCCCCACATAAGACAAAAACCCAATTTTGGTACCTATTGCATGAGAGCTGCTACACCTATGATTTTACTGAATAGATCCATTTGAAAATCCTCATGAGTAATCCCCTCCCCCCCCAAATTTTGAAGGCCTGAATTATCCGTTAGACGGTGAGTATCATTTTTAGCACTGGATCCTGCACCCATTCAAAGAGTCCCTGTGGGATCCTGAGTGATATGTCTGAGAAATGTCAAGCAGGAAATCTGCTATTGTAAGTAGAGTGCATGAATAAAATATATTACTAACAATTTTAGAATCGTAATTTGTATCAAGTTGTCTGCCTTTGTGCAACTTGCTTCACAGAGAGGAGTCTCTGAATAATTCATTACGTCCTTAACCAAGTCCCTTAAAAAAAAAAAAAATCAGAGACAGGGCAGATAATATTCTTTCCCTTAAAATGACTCCTACCCATCCCATTTCCTACCAGTTCCTACCAGTGTTTCCGACAACACAGAGGGATGGGAATCGTTGGGTCTCCGCCGCAGGAGACTGGGGGCTTACAACTTCCAGAAATCATCGAGTTTGCTGCCACATTGCAGGCAGGTTTGTTCTGATCTTGCTCCAAACTAGCCTGCTTGTTCCCTGACCTGGTCCTACATGGTTCTTCCCTGGGGAGCACCAGGGAGCGTGCCCTTCTTCACACCCAACTGCCTTTCCTGGGTCTCGAGACAGCTTTGAGGTCTTCACACTTTCTCTTCCTTTGGTTAAGTGGTTTCCAGTTCTTAGGCTCCAAGAGTCAACCCTTCAATAGTGTCTTTAAATAATATATTATGGACAAAAATGGAATTGGATAGCTTTTGTCACCCAATGCCCATGAAAACTATTGTCTTAGGTTTAAAAACAAAGGAACATTCTCCTCAGAGCACACTCATTGGGTTAACTCATTGGTAGATGGCTCCAGGTGCAGATGCATATTTAATAGATGTTTTCTGGTCATAAAAACTCTATCTTGAATTTTTAAAGCACCTTTCAGAGAAAGACCCAAATGTGTTTAAAATGGAAAGCTTCCAGGCAGTAAACAGAAACTCAATACCCAAAGGTGTTCTCGTGAGCTGGAAAAGGACTCTAGTCTCAGGGATGGCTTGCCCAAGCTCAGCTGAGCTGAGCTACATGAATGCCTTCCTTTTCACCGAGCACTCTTCTTGAGAGAAAGTGGTAGAAAATTGAAAATTCATTTGGCAAAATAAATGAGAAGGCTATGTATCTAATGGCAAGAACAACAACAACAAAAAAATTAGTAGCATTCATAGCCAAGGTATGACAAATGAAATGCTTTGCAGATTCTTCTGGGATTCCGCACATTTTTAATAACATCTTCAACAGCATCTGGAGGGGAAACTCTTCACCTAAGGATGATCTAAAATTACTACAGAAACTAATTTTGTCAGCTGTGGTATTTCATAATAGAAGTGCCTGTCATCATAATTTTTTTTAAACCCCGAAGACCTTCTGTTCTTGGAACTCAAATAAGTCCTGGAGGACTAACCTTCCAGTACTGGTAAGTGGTTCTTAAAGGGTCAACTAGGCTACAAGCTACCACGTTGCCTAGAAATTTTTCAGGTAAAGTTTAAAGAAACCAGGCTTCTTACAAAATAAACTTATAAGGAGGGAAGCTGTCTGAGACACTTGCCGAGAGTACCTACCACATTGGGTGAGGAAGCAGCAAAGACGGCCAAGTGACACAGGGGAACACATAATAATAAGGAAAGTCAAGGAAGAGTGAGCATTCCTCCAGAGGATTCTGCCATGGGCTAGAAAAGCATGATCTTGCTGGGGATGGGTCTTCGGGTGCCAGTTTCCATAAAGAAGGCCATGTGTGGGCTGCCACCAAAAGTCTGGCCATGCAAAAGGGTGACAACATTCTACATGGCTGTCCACCCTCCACATCTACCGAGTTGGAAAGAAAGAACAGCCCTGAGGCCCCTGTTATGTTTAAAACATGGTGCTAGATGTGTAGTAAAACACCATTCCTGATTCAAAGAGTTCACAATCTACGTAAGGAGACAAATGTATGATCTTAAGTATTATGGGATGGTAAAAGCACACTATTGTGAGTGTTCAGGGGCAACAGATAGTCCCAACTGGTTGTCTATTCCTGTGACAAGGAGAGGCCTCCCTGTTGAGAGATTACAGAGCTTAGATAATTAAGGAAATTAGGAAAAGATTTCAAAATCACAGTAGGTAAGCCCAAGAGACACGGGGGAAGAAAGGGTCTCAGAAGGTGACAGGTAAGGCAACTAAACTGTCTTCATAGTCACGTAACTATTTATTAGGGACACAAATCCTCGGATCCTACCACACCTGAGGATAGAAGAATCATAACTTGAAAACCACTCATTTTTAAGAAATTTTTCCCTTAAGTCTATATAGATTTAGGTGAGTCCTGACGGACACACCTGGGATCAGAGAACTGATGGGCCCTTAAAATAGCGGCGCACGTACTTTACCGTGTGTTGCAGTAGGCGGCTATGGACCCGGCTGCCGGGGACTTCCCACCTCCTGGTTTTCACACCCTCTGTGGGCTTCTCTCCTTGAGTGTGGGCTGGACCTACTGACTTGCTTCTAACAGGATACAGCAAAAAGCACTGGGCTGTCATCTTTGTGATTAGGTTCTAAGACCATGAATCTCGCTAGCATTTCTCTTGAGGTTACTAGCTTCAGGGACGAAAGCAGGAAGCCCGGAAGTTAAGGATCTGGGGGTGGTTCGGTTTCTGGTCAACAACAGCAAAGCACTGCCTCAGTCCAACGGCTGTGAGAAACAATCCTGCCAACAATCATGTGAGCAAACTCTGAAGCAGATCCTTGCCCAGTCGAGCCCTGAGATAAGCACACCCAAGTTTACAATGGAACTGCTGCCTCTGAGACCCCAAGTCACAGGCATCCAGCTAAGCTCTGCTCGGAAACTATAAGATCGTAAATGCTGCTGCTTTAGGCCATCAAGTTTTGGAGTGATTGGTTATGCAATGAGAGATACTACATTGTTTAATATAGATCTACAGTATATGGCATTTAAAAAAAAACTCTCATGGTCCAGGTTTTTAGAAGAAAAATCATATTTTTCATAACTCATCATACTCTAAAGATCTATGTATTTTATAACATGTAAACTATACTTCAATAAGGGAAGGACTGATTCCTCTTATCTCCTACAGAAATTGGAATTTTTCATATAAGAGTTCTGCTTAAAGTGATACCTATACCCGTAGGACTTTCCCAGGACTGTGGTAAATAAATGATCCCAAACCTGGCAGCTCGGAACCACAGAAATGGATTCACTTATATTTCTGGAGGCCAGAGTCTGAAATTGGTATGACTGGGCCCAAACCAAGGCATCAGCAGGGTCATTAGTATGTGTGCTGACTTCGCTAACAGTAGATCTCCCCACCAGCGTAAATCGTTTACTGGATAGGAGGACAGGAAACAGTCCTGCCAAGGGGCAAAGAGTATCAAGGAGAAACACTGTCATCTGTACTGGCTGAATCATCCCCATGAGGCTCAGTGGGAGCCTGTCCTTCATCTCGGTACACTTTTTGTTAGTTTTATGACTAATGAGAAATATAAGTAGCCATAGTTTTTGCTTCATAATACTCTCCCACCAATAAGCCCAAGGGAGCCTCTCTGTTCCAAAGCCAGCAACAAGTTCGCTCAGGCTGTGGACCCACTGTTACAGCTAGATTTGGTTTGCTTTCTCTAATCAGGAAAAACCCTTTGGAACGTTCTCATGCTTGAACAGAGACTTGGGATTTGTGGACAGGCCTAAGAAAAAGAGCAGAATGACATGTTTCACTAAATTCCAACGCTACAAATCATCATTAATGTCTCTCAATGTTGTTAGTCAGAATTACCTAAAAGATGTTTGCATAATCTTCCCACGTTAAGTGCTTTGATGCATTGGAATAAATTAATTTCTCTGCTTAAGAAAAATCATATGCTAATGGAAATATTCAAGTCAAATTTGTGGTATTAGGGGTTCACAGTTTCCAATACCAGTGTGGAAATCATATTTGTTATGCATCTGGAAAATATGCCCATGTTTTATACTCCTTGAAACTATCAAAATGACTCAAAACTGAATGGACAAAACTTAGGGTGGACAGAAGTAATCACAACACCTGCCAAACATAAATTTAGTTGTTTGCACATAATTTTCAATAACGAGGAGGTAAGAGTGAAACCCACTATCAATTCCTAATTTCCAGTGCACACTTACTGGGAAAGGATTAGGAGGTCTGGTGCTGTCTTAGGTGCTAAGAGACAGAGGAATCTTACAATGTCTATCCCCTCTTGGGAAGGAAGCAACAAACTAGGCAGTGGAAAGGAGCAGGCACTAGGACTGGGGTGTGCATCATTCACAGAAGGCCACCACTGGCTCCACCAGATGGTTCAGAGGAGGAAGGACTTATGTAGATTTTGAAAGGGAAATAATTGCTTGACAGGTAGATATAAGGTGGGCAGGAAGGCGTTCAAGGTTCAATGTGAGCAAAGGTACAGAGATGTGACACATCCTGTCATGTCTGGAGAAAAACAGTAAGTGAGAAATGAATGCAGAGAGGTAAGGACAGGCAAGATCACAGAACATTATGGTAAACTGATGAAACAAGACTCCTGAAGACCAGACAAGAAATAACAATGGGTTTAACTTAGTAGTAGTAAGAATATAGTTAGGACAGATATGGGAGAGAGGCTATAGGGTTTTTTTTTTTTTTACATTTTCAATTTTAATTCTAGTGTAGATAGCATACAGTGTTATTAGTGTCAGGCATGTAATACAGTGATTCAACAATTCTTTGCATTATTCCATGCTCATCGTATGTGTACTCTTAATCCCCATCACCAATAGAATTTTAAGCACAGCACTTGATGCTTGACTAGAAATGAGGGGAAATGGAAGCAAACTGTTATAAGGGGCTTACACTATATATGGGCTATATTATTGGAAGGCAGAAGGACTGCTTAAGGATAGATATCATAAACCTTAAGCAACTACTAACAAACAGAATCAAAGAGGCATAGCTAAGGTTGTGGGTTGAACTATATCCCCCCAAAAAACATACATCAAAATCTTAACCCTAAGTACATGTGAATGTGACCTTATATAGAAATAGGGTCTTGAAGATATAATCAAGTTAAGATGAAGACTTACTGAATTAGGGTGGGCCCTAAATCCAATGACTAGTGTCTTTATAGGGAGAGGTAGATTTGGGGGCAGATATGCACATATGGGGAATGACTATGTGAAGACAGAGGCAGAAAATGGAGTGATACAGTTATAAGTCAAGAAACACCATGGATTGCCAGCAACTAAGAAATGAGGAAGAGGCAAAGGAAGAATTCTTCTCTAAAGTCTTTGGATGGAGCATGACCCCACCAACACCTATTTTTGGACTCTGAAGTTTAAAAACTGTGAGAAAAATAAATTTAAGACCCCCAGTTTTTGGTAGTTTATATGGCAGCCCTAGGAAACTAATACAACTAATAAACCCATGAAGTAAATTAGAATAATTTAAAAGTACTCTATCATGTCAAAAAACATAGGAAAGAAGGAAAATGAACAGAATGCACCATCACAGAAAGATGATTGTGATTAAATGTAAATTAATGTTACCTCCAATTACATGTAAAGGATATAAAAACTCTAACCAAAAGGCAGAGCTTGGGGTGGCTCAGTGGGTTAAGGCCTCTGACTTCGGCTCAGGTCATGATCCCAGAGTCCTGGGATCAAGTCCTGCATCAGGCTTTCTGCTCAGCAGGGAACCTGCTTTACTTCCTCTTTCTCTGCCTCTCTGCCTACTTGTGATCTCTGTCAAATAAATGAATAAAACCTTAAAAAAAAAAAAAGGCAGAGCTTGTCACAGTGCATAAAAAGATACCATCAGGGGCACCTGGAAGGCTCAGCTGGTTGAGCGTCTAACTTAGTTTCAGCTTGGGTCATGATTGGGGTGGTGGAATCAGGTCCCGAGACGGGTTCCACACTCAGTGGGGAGTTGTAGCCTGCTTGAGATTTTCTCTCCCCCTCTCCTTCTGCCTCCCCCTTTGCTTGTGTGCTTGCTCTTTAAAATACATCCATCTAAAAACAAAAGCTAACACCAAACTATATGCTGTTGACATGAAACATATGTTGAATTAAAAAAAACAGATATGTTAAAAGAATAGAAGGTGACATAGCATGTTTACAAAAGAAAACCAGAGTGGCTATATCAACAACAGGCAAAGTAGATTTCAGAGAAAAATTAACACATCTAAATAAGGTATTGTACAAAATACAATTTAAGGTAAGAGTGAGTATGGTGCATTTTTTCGAGGCAATATTATACTGATTACTTCATATTTTCCACTGGAATCTGTTGCATATTAGGATTCCTTCTGTACTGAGTGTGATTCCTACAATGATTAGATTTTAAATTCCTCTCCTTCTCGTGGTATATGCCATTACAAAGTTTGGCTCCACTGTTTTTCCTTTAAACATAGCCAGCAACACCAAGCAAACTGACCATGACAGAGCCTGGAATGTATAAACCATTTTTAAAAAAAAAGATTTTACTTATTTATTTGACAGAGGGAGAGCACAAGCAGAGGGAGAAGCAGGTTTCCCCCCAAGCAGGGAGCCCTAACATGCGGCTTGATCCCAGGACCGTGAGATCATGACCTGAGGTGAAGGCAGAGGCTTAAACGACTGAGCCACCCAGGTGCCCCAAATCATTTTTAAAAAAATTAATTTTAGCTCTGGCGATCTCTAGATACAGAGTAAAACATGAAGAACTTGCACGAAGCATCACAGGATGTAAAACAAAAGTCTCAATACATGGATATGAATAATTTTTCTTAAAGACCTACAGTGTTGTAGATAAATTCTTTATATTTCACTCTGGGAGCACTGACAAATAGAAGCAACATTTTTGAAAGCAAAACAGGAAAATCTTTCATTTGCTTAAGCCTAAAAAAATGTTTGGCAACTAATCAATATTTATTGAAAAACTCAAATCATGTAACCTTGAGCAAAACGGTTAACCACTTTCACCTGTAAAATGGAGACTGTGACAGTATCATGCGTAGGGCAGTTGTGATAATTCAAACAAATTATACTGGAAATTATTTTCTTGAATAAAGAAGACCTAAAGTACTATATAACAAAGTAATTCTTGTAAGAGAAATGTCCACATTTTCTGGATAATTAAATATTTTTAGGTACTGAGTTTTTGTTTTTTTTTTTTTAAAGCCAATGCAGGAACAAATATTTCTGAAATGTATTTTAAGTACCCTGATTTTCTTATAAATCAATATAATTGAACATTTCCCCAGTCACTGTAATGACGACCGTGAACCAGTATTCTGGTCTACAGCAGCGGGGCAGTGAGCTAGGAATAGAGCAGTCTTGTTTGGGCATAATTACTGGGCCTGTCGAAATGGAGTCCTGTTCTCGATGAATCTACCATTTCTCCGCCCCTTATTTTCTCCTTCTGATAGTTAACACAGAAAACCAGAGGATGGGCTCGTTGGGGTTAATGGACTTCGAGTGCTGGCATTTCCTGCAGAGTAGGGAGCCTGGGCTCCCAGACGGCGCTAACGATCGCCAGCATCCCGTGCTGTCCCAGTCTGACTTCTGCATCACACACGCTACGATGTCTCGTGTTAACCCCTAGCGGACAAGCTGGAACGCATGGGCTCTTTGGTCTCAAGTAAGAGTTGATATCATGAAAAGCCTAACCTCGCAGCAACTTCTACATTTTAGTGTCTTACAGTTTCTTATTCTACAAATAGGACAAATGAGCTACATTTTGGTGAGAAGAGCAACAAAGAAGAGGCATGTGGTACTTAAGGAATGCCAGGAAACCAAGAAACTCTGGCATTCTTTTGAATGTTCAATTAGGACACCTGAACTGTTTTAAGGAAACTCCTCCCAAACTGTATTTCATATAAATATTTTCAGCTCCACCCACTGCCCAGAAACCTGTTATCCTAGATAAGAAACCAGCAGATGACCATTTAGGGGGCAGAGTTTATAACAGGTCATGTGCTAAATCAAGCACAGTTTAATATTGATTATAAAACAAGAATAGAAATTATGGAAGTGTACAGCTTTGGAAATTGTGTGAGAACAATTTAACTTTAATCGGATGAAACAATAATTGACTTCAGCTGTAACTCCAAGGTTGTTGCTGTTGTTGTTGTTGTTTTTTTAAAATAACATAGAATGTATTATTTGTTTCAGGGGTACAGGTCTGTGATTCACCAGTCTTAGGTAATTCACAGCACTCACCATAGCACATGCCCTCCCCAATGACCATCACCCAGTATAACTCCAAGGTATTTTAGAACCATTACATTTTCCGAGTAATTTATTTGAAAAGACCTCATTGACTCATCAAATTCTATCTTTAAAAGGACACCTCCATTCTGAGAAAATTACCTGCACATGCTAGAATAAAATGACCTGTCCAACAATGTAATTTTAATTCAATGAAAAAAAAAAGTACAATTTATACTATATCATTTGATAGGATGATGGTATTTCCCAAGGGAAACAATGCTTAGTACACAGTGGTCCATGACTGTCAAGTCCCTATCAGCCTCCACCTAATTTTCCATCCCTCACTGAGTACCACAGGGCTCTGCCGTGGAATCCTGCCCAACTACTGGCTTCTGAAGAGCACGGTGCCTCAGCTCAAAATGTTCTGCCCACCCCACCCCCCGGCACCATCGCACCCCCTCATCCAAGTCTTAGGGCACCACCTTCCCAGACCCTTCATACCTGTCCTCTTTGCTAAGAAGCCCTCTTTGGACAGAAACAGTCCCTCCCCGCCTCATCTCTGTGATACCAGTACTTCTCACGTGGGACCTTCTGGGCGCTGGCTTGCTTACAGCAGGCTTACGGTCAACCAGCTGCCCGTCTCCCATTCACACACAGGAAGCTTTTCAGACTAAGAACCACCCCAGTTTGTCCATGGAAACTAGCATGAAGCTTCTGCACATAGTCATGCAAATAAATGTGACCTGAGTGAATTCACCACAAACTGTATCATGGAAAACCTAGGCATAACCAAAAGGGAAAAAAGAAAAACACTCTATTTTTAACGCAGATACAGAACAGTTTCTTATAACCCCTCCATATTCATTTTAAGGTTAGGGAAAAAAAAATGTTTGGCTTGGTCTACTCTGTATAAACTCTTTAAACATGGACTAGTAAGTTTATAAAAGCATGAAATGACTTTTTTCCCCTGTGGCTTTATACAGAACCATAATAATTGCAATCTGAGCTCAGGGTCACTATAAACGCCTGATACTAACCTCCCACTACGGGACTCCACAAGATGGCTTATTACCAGCCTCGCAGAGAACAAATGTGGTCAAACTATCTCTAAAATCTGCTGTGGGACTCAAAAATGTTTCAGGTGCTCATACAGCCTTTGGGCTTTGATATTTAATTGATAGCTGAGAAGCACACACTGGTGGAAAATCTTATACGACTCAAGAGTTTTAAACATAATTATACATTTTTACAGGGCATTTTCTGCAACCCCCAGAATAAGTATGTAAGTGTGGTAAAAAGTGGCAATATTTTTCCTTAATTTTCAACATAATTAGCTGCCTCCCTTTGTGGCTTTTGTATTCGGCAGGCGCAGAGAGTTTCCAAAGTGCAAGGAGCTGCAGATTGGAAGTCAGCTTCACTTTGCACACGTAATTCCTACTCTCAGAACTGCAGCTGTCACCTGCTGCCTCTAGATTTGCCTCTCTTTTTGGAGGGTAGGAGTTTTTCCTCCACATCAACTCCAGAGGGTAAACGAGCTCTGAATCTCAGTTACCTGCTTTTCATCTGTGCAGACAGACATTAATTTAAGCCACAGAGGGAAAAAAAAACAAAAAACAACAAGAAACAAGAGGAGCTAAGCCTCCAAAATCTTTTGGTATCCCTCGGCTCTGCACAAGTTTGTCAGTCCCCTTTAAGAACAGGAGCAACAGGAACCCAAGTTGGGGGGTGGGAACAGGCAGCAGAAGCACATCCTAAAAGACCTTCTAACAAAATTCTCATCTGCAGCTCTTATTTCTGCAATGCTAAAACAGTGCACAGCAGGTTAAAATCTAGTTGTGTGTTTTTTTTTTTTAAATACCCTCACTGTTGCATCTTTACTCATCAAGCTTTCTTATAAGAGGTATTACAAAGAATAAAAGCCAGACTCCATTGGTGTCGATTCCAAACCTCCGTGTTCCCCTACAGCTAGAGTGCTCCCTCACCAGCATTGTGATGGCCAGAGGACACACGTGGGGGGCATGACTAAGAGCCACTCCCTACCTCTGTGGAGTGTTCCTGACCTGCACGTGCCTCGCCTTTTCCAGCGCTTCCCCACAGTGGGGTGGGATGGGGCTGGGAACGTTGGCTCTGAGGGTTGAGAGGGAAATGCTTTGTGCATCACATCTAGTGATGGACAAGCATGCATTAATAATGACTGTTGACGATACACATGTCCTACACCATCACTGTCAACCTTCAAGAGGGAGGTTGGCCATCTTTTTTTTTTTTTTTTTTTTTTTTTTTAAAAACAGCTCGGGACAAATACAAAGGCAGAGAAGGGGAGAAGGGGAAGAAGATGAGGATCTGCTGTGGGTCTTACCCTCCATCTCGGACTCTAAGCTGTCAGTAAAAATCCAGATGTTCTAGCTGAGCTCGCCCTTCCTGACTCCCCGATGGCCACTGTGGCCTTTGCCAAGTACTGGGGGTGCCCGGGGCTTGCAGGGCTCCCCCCCACCCCGAGACACCCCTCTGGGGGCCGCTGCAAACTGCTGCCCCCCCCGCCCCCCACTTGCAACAGCTACCCTGCCGACTGCTCTTGGGTTATTTATGAGACAGTCCCCGCGCTCGGAAGACGTCTGTCTGCAGATTATTCATTCCCCCTCCATGAAGCAAAAACCCAGCACACACCGTCCTTTCCCTTCCGGCACCCGGCCCCGACCGGGTTGCGCAGTCAGCTGCCTCCCTCACCGCCCCCTCGCCGCCAACAGTCAGGGCTCCTGACTTGGGCTGAGCCGGCCGGGTGCTGAATGTTCCCCTTTGTCTCCGAAGCCCCGGGCTGGCGCTGAGGGCCGGACAGCCTGCACAACAGTGATGAATCAGAGTATTTATTTTTGAGGTTTTCTCCAAGCTGCCTCTTCATCAGCTCTTAAATAGCAGCATTCAAGCTGCCACAGACACTTCCAGAAGTTTTCTGGCCTGGGGTTCCCAGTGGGGGAAACTATGCCTTCCTGGCTCCACCATGCCGCCGAGTCTGGGGGAGAGGAACAAACTAAGACAAGCCGCATGGCCTACATGTTTAAATTGATTTTTAAAATTATTTGCAAATCCCTCAGGTTGCGTGAACAATGGCGGATTCCTATTTCCAAGTGTGGCTGACCTTTTCTAAAACGGTTTTACGCTTTTCACTCTTCTTTAATTGGTGCCGCCTAAGACCACGCGTTGTACTTATTTGGCGCGTCTGAGTGAGCTGCTGAATCCAGGACGCGCAAACCTAGGCCTTGAAATCTGAATTCTAAGAATCCTCCGTGGGCACAACCATTGTTTCTGATGTAAAAACCTCATGCAAAAGCAAACGGTTCTTCAGATGAAACGATCAGGCTTGGAAAAACGTAAGAATAATGCACAAGTCAGAGATTTGTTCTTTCTTGCTGCGTTTGACTATTAATAACAAAGATATTCTCCACCGAAAGCATTTATTTATACACACACACCCCCCGCACTCAGCTTGATGCCGTGAAGAGTGCAGGGGAGTTCTTATACAGGAAGGCAGAGGCAGAAGTGGGGGGGAGACCCAAAAACCAACCATGAAAATTGGAGAATGCTACCCAGAAATACGAGGTCATCAAAATACAAAACCGCCTCCGAGAAAAGTTACTTTAGGAAAACTTCTGCATTTTTGTACAACAAAGATGAAGAGGGTATGAGGAGATTAAGTCTCCGTTCCGTCGGAATTGTATCTCGTGACTTTTCCAGGGTGACCTGGAGACCACAAGGCATTTGATCACACACAAAATCTTCCAAGGAATATTAATTTTTAAGGGGTGCCCCACATAAGCAATCTAAGAACCCCAATTACAGATCCCATCAAATCACAAAGACAATTTAGGGCTTAATGATTTCATTGTGATTCCTACCACACCCTTGGGGGCAACAGAACAACAAAAGCCAAGAGTCTGGTTCAAAACTTCTACTTTCTCAATGATTATTATCTGCAAGGTTATGCTAACCCATGGCTCAGAGTAATTTGCACCATAAATTACGATAATAATTTACTTTGATTGAGGGGGGCTTTGGTGAAGTACTGTTCTTTGAAGCAAAAAAAGAGAGAGAGAGAAAGAGAATATTGAAAGTTTCTGCCACTTCTGATCTTGGGTAGGCAAGAGTTCTCAACATTTATATGCATTTTTAAAATTATGATGAATAATGGGGGGGTTGCTTCTTGAGAGTAGAGCTTAGAAAAAAGAGCTGGAGCCCAGAGAATGAGTCACTGAAACCCCTAGAACAGATTCTGATCAAGAACTGGGGTGAGCTGCAGAAGGAATGCCAGGTTCGTGGGTTAGCTACCATGGAGGGATTTTAAAGGCAGGCTCCTGGGAGGCAGGTCCAAGTCCTTCAAGTCTATCCAGCACAGACTGCAGGGAATGGCTCCAAGGAGTCTTAGTCTAACGAGTGCTGGAAGATGGGAACCAACTGGTGACTGGGCAACCATCTTGTCTCCCTGAACCTACCCCCACTACAGGAGTCTTTCATGTGAGCCACTGGAGCAAACTAATTTCTGTGGGGGAAGAGCAGCTGGAGCCTGTCTTCTTGGCCCTTCCTACTAAAGACAATGATAGATGGACGCTGGATATGCACCAGGCATTGTTCTAAGTATCCACCACCCTTTGCAAGATCTCTATGACACAGCACTATCATCTACTTTCTATGGAAGAGTGAGGCTCAGAGTTTAATTTCCCAAGATCAAAGAGTTATAGCAAGCAGTAGAATAGGGATTTGCACTCAGAGCTGAAATGTTAATGATTAGGCTACACTGCCTACAGCATCACACTTTCTCAGGGAGCGGATGTTGAATGAACAAAATCTCAGCGAAGAGGCTTGGATATTCTGATCCTGTTCAAGGTTTTAATTTGAGTGGATGCTTTTTCATTCTGGGTGCGCCCTGAGCCCTGGTTATTGCCTCTTTCTCCTGTAATTTCTGAACCTGTCACTGTTCATTTCTGATTTCGTGGCTATAGCAAGTGAAAGGGGGGGTGGTGAACATGTTCAATTAGCAGTCTACCTCCCAGGAGCTTCTCACAGGTTCTGTCGGGTGGGAGGCTAGAACTAAGAACTAAAAGAACAGCCACCACTTCCAATTATGTATGCCTGCAATGCCCCCTTAGAGAAGCTTTTTGGAGCTGCCACTCTTTGGATTCCGAGGTTCATTGTTACAAGAGCTGAACTGCTCTAAGTATACAGAATACATTCTCTTGCTTACCAATACCATAAAAATATGATGTTACAGAATCACAGAGAAGAAGAAATGGTACTCAAGTTTGCCAAAGGTCTCCAAACAGGTGGTTGGCAAGCTATGAAATTAGTGTCCAGAATCTTTCTCAATAATCCAGGTCAGTGCTTAATAATGCTCTGGGCAGCAAATTAGCCTACTTTACTCATATAATTTTCAGGATGCATTATATGTGTATATATATATATATATATATATATATAGAGAGAGAGAGAGAGAGAGAGAGAGAGAGAATGCTACAGGACTACCTAAAACCAAACTGCTATCTTCTGAAGCCCTTGAGAATTTGGAACAGTAAACCCTAGTACAGCAGGTACTGTTGGGGCTACATAATTTTATTTTGGTTTTATTTTGGCTTATTTTGTCTTGCTGTCAATTTAAATACCCAAAGTCAACAATGTGGCTTTTTTTCTTTTTCCGTATGGGCATATGTTAACATATTAAGTACACCTGTGTGGAAATTATGTAACTTTTCTTGGTAACAGCTTTGAGACATATTTTGTCTACTGTACAATTCACCCATTTAAAGTATACAAGTCAAGGGGTTTTAGTGTATTAGCAGGTTGTGCAAACATCACTACAATTTTAAGAACATAGTTATCCCCAAATCCGACCCCATACCCATTGGCAGTAATCAGTCCCTCCTTCTGACCAGCACCGCCGGCAACCATTCTTCTACTTTCTGTCTCCATGGATTTGCCCACTTTGGACATTTCATATAAATGGGACCATCTAGCATGTGGTCTTCTCGGGCTTCTTCCACTTCAAACATTTGCAAGGTTCATCCACATTAGGCAGCAGGAATCAGTACTTCATTCCTTTATACAGGTGAGCAAAGGTTCAGGTGGCAAATTCGGATTATGAATTTAACGATCATTTGTCAAGTGTAACTTTACTTACCCCTAAAGATAAATAATCCACATTCCTAGATTATAAACTTAAGGAAACAACCCCAAATCCTATTCAACCTGTGCCTCGGAGAGCATATGGCTCGATAAAATTTGACCTGAACTCAGTTTAATTTGTCAGAAACAAAATCGGTTTTTTAAAAGTGCCAAATTTTACTGATTCTGAAGCACCCCCAACACTGTTGAGGGGGTAGATACACAAGCCCTCCCAATTCTTCTCAACTCACTGCTGAGGGAATTAGAATTCGATTCAGTTCTCCATCTGCACGGTGAGGATGCGGGGGCGGCGGGGGGAGGCACTCTCACCATAGTCCCAGGGAAACAGGAAGATAGGAAACTAGACATCACGCTCAGATCGGAAATGGACAGACCAGCAGCCGCATTCTTCACCCCGTGACTACCCACAAGCACAAGGAGAAATTCTGGCTAAAAGATCATTTCTACTCCCAATAACAGCAACGCCAACAGGAGGGAATTGCAGGTTTCTTCCCTATCTAGGAGTGTACCTTATCTGCATAAATATGGTTTCATTGATAAAAAAGTAAACCCTCCCTCATCCTGGTAAAGGAGGTGCATCTTCTCTATAGAATTTCTAGGAAGCTTAAGACACGTTGCTTCCGAGTCACCAAAACTCTTCCAGACCCCATTTGGTGGAGTTTCTCCTGAAAGGTATTAGATGTTTCCCTGCCTACTCGAAGGGGGATGGGGAGGGAATGGGACTCGAAGTCCAGACCTGCCCTGAGCTAGACCCTGAGCAAGACACTCACGTGCCTTGGCTCTTCTCAGCCCCACAACAAACCTCTGCAGGAACACAACTTAAACACATTCTTAGCAACCCATGGGGTTCTTGCAGTGGTTGCTGGTGGAGACACAGTGAACAGCAGCATCTCCTTCTCACAGCTCGAAGCAGCAGTAGCCCGAGCTTACAGACCCAGGAAGTGGAGAAGCCATTTCAAACCCCAGCTTTCTGACTCTGAAGTTAACCATGTTAAACGCTGTTCTAATAACATTCCGGATATTTTGATTTCCATTACCCTTCTCTCCCCAGACTGCATAATCTAATCTAAGCTGTAACTTCCTAAGGCATTTCCTTGTGGGGTTTTTCTCCCCCAAGTCTTGGGCATTTCTCTCTGGCTCTTGTGTGAATGAACCTCCCTTGATCAACAGAGGATCTATCCAGATCTCACAGGAAGACCCTGGCCACTAGACCAACCGTCCACATTTTGTAGACACGCTTCCTAGCAGAGCACGTCAATACCGCAGCCGCACATGGTGCGGGTATCCAGGGCCGTGATCAGCAACAGGCTAAGAGGACCGCAAGAAATAAACGCCAGGATTAGAAAAGTCGGGCACATGGAAGAATTGAAAAATAATGAATGCTTCTAAAAAGCAATGAGTCAAAACCCAGGTAAGAAACAGAAATCGTGAGTGGGTAAATATGAAAGGGCAGAAGCCAGGGTCTAGGCAAATAGTCAGTACCTGCAGAGGGGCGAGGACGGAAAGAAAGTTACCAATGCTGACCTCTCCGTACAGTCCAGGCACGGTGCTATTTTTAGTATGTCTTCGCTTTGACTTCAAAGATAGGCATTTGAGCGCAAAAGAGAATGACTCTGAAATCCGGACACCTGGCCTCAATGACAACTGTCCAACTGCCCCTCCTTAAAATGGCCCCTCCTTAAAATGAGGGGTCTGGACTAGGAGACTCTGGTCTCATGATGCATGAGATCCTTTTTCTTGTTGAGAGAACAAAGAGAAGATAGTGGAGGAGCACTGATGGGGGCTCAACGGAACTGGGAAGGGAGGGACAGAGAAGATAGGGACCAGGCAGCAGACACAGACACACACACACAGACACATACACACACACAGACACACACAGAGTCTCTGCAGCTCAAGTGGTTTGCAGAACCCCCTAAGGGCTACATTATGTGTCTCCTACCCTGGCCACAGCACCCACCCTGAGGAAGCTGGGCCAGCACTGAGCTGGTGGGGACACCTGCCAACAAGTAGAGGTCTCTGGGCAGCAAGAGTGAGAGCATTTGGGTCCAAGATAGGGCAGGTTAAAGATGCAACTCGCTGCTATTTATTTTTCATTAATTAACCCTCAAGGCATCAATAAATATCTTTTTCTGCCATGTGTTGGCTTGAAGTAAGAGCTCCTGGCCTGAAGACGGGGAGATCCACAGATGGCCTATTTATACTCAAGAACATTTTAGTAGGCCTCATCCTTGATGAGTTTTTCTCCATCTGGCAAAATTCAAATGATGTGGACGGCGAAGAGGGGCTCCAAAGCCAATTCACAGACCAGACTGCAGATGTTCAAATCCCAGTTACCAGGAAACCTCAAGTGAGCTACTCAACCTCTCTAAGCCACTGGGGCTTTAGGTGAAAAACCAAGATGATAACAGCGGGGTTTGGGGATGACTCAAGGAACTAGTTCATTTCAAGCATTGAGGATGGATGGTACCTGGTACTTCACAGGTGTGGTAATGCAAACTTCGATTACTTACAATGGTGTTACTGTGCATAAATGTGGACAGGGAAGCACTTGCTACACTCTCGTGTCATGGACACTGATATATATTCAAATTATCATCCTCTGGCTCCGTAAAACGAGCATATGCCATTAGAAAGCCCAAGTCCCAAGCGATCCTCCTTTATTTTGTTCTAACAATGATGCAGGTATGGGTCAAATTATCATGAATCTTGAACTCTTTGTCCATTTCCCTCATGCTACAAGTTTATTATTCAAACACATTTGGCCCAGAAGTTTGGAAAGATCAACCTGTGACTTTCAACATGCAGAATATAAAACCCAAGAGGAAATCAGACATTTAGGGATAAAATGCAACGATTGTCCTACTTCCCAAGAATCGACAGAAGGACCATGGTATCGCGCTCGTGCTCCAGAGACCCCAACGATGCCCTTTAGCCAAGCCCGGCTGCTTGGCTCTCATCTGATGGGAATATGCAAATATGAGTCTTTGACACAAAAATCCCGTCAGCTCCCCTGGAGAAGGAAAACAGTCAAGGTGAATGTAATCAAAACTAATCATTTTCATATGGTGGGAGATGAGCTCTGAGAATGTCAGAATCTTCAACTTGCCTTTAAATGACAGAAAAACTTAGGCTGGAAGTCACAAGCTTCACCTCCCACCTCGCAAGAAAGAAAATGCTCAATAAATACTTCTGCCTTAACGAAGTAAAGGATTGGCTTCTGCCCCACCAAGTCCGACAGCCTCAGACAACTCGTATACATGCCGGGGACGCAGGGGGCTGCCCTTTCCGACGGCCTCGGCAGAGGCAGAAATAAGCCTGAGCCATTGCATGCACCTCTCCGAAGTCGACAAAGTCCTTTTGGTAGGAATCTTGAAGAGGAAAAGATGCTACAGGCCACATGAAAAGCCGCCTTTGGATCTTTCCTAGTTGCTCTTGACTGACCCTTGAGGTATCCAGTTAAAGCCTCGGATGGGAAAAACTGATGGGCAAGCCAGGTCTGTAATTCTAGAGGCAGCAGCAGAAGACTGACCCTTAAAACAATCCTTCTCTGGCCAGCTAAATTAAGAATTATAAACCAAGGGGGGCGCCTGGGTGGCTCAGTGGGTTAAAGCCTCTGCCTTCAGCTCAGGTCATGATCCCAGGATCCTGGGATCAAGCCCCACATCAGGCTCTCTGCTCAGCAGGGAGCCTGTTTTCTCCTCTCTCTCTCTCTGCCTGCCTCTCTGCCTACTTGTGATCTCTGTCAAATAAATAAATAAAATCTTTAAAAAAAAAAAAAGAATTATAAACCAAGGGGCACCTCGGTGCCTCTGTTGTTAAGGGTCTGCCTTCGGCGCAGGTTATGATCCCAGGGTCCTGGGATTGAGCCCTGCATTGGGCTCCCTGCTCAGCGGGAAGCCTGGCTTCTCCCACTCCCACTCCCCCTGCTTGTGTTACCACTCTCGCTGTCTCCTCTGTCAAATAAATAAATAAAATCTTAAGGAAAAAAAAATAATTATAAACCAAGCAGCTAATGTACAGATGCCCAGCCTTGGATGGGATTTGTTTCAACACACACAGCCTTAATAATAGCATGAAACCTTCTTGAGGATAAGGACGCGTCTTGTCTGAAGGCAAACATGGGAGTAGAAGAAATGCTTTTTCTCTCTGGCAAACCAAATGCAATTGCATCGGTTCAGAGACAGTGTCGGGGAAGAAAAACAGCTCATTTCGGTAAGACAGAGTCTATCACTTTTCTGTACATTTCTGGGCATCCCTTTAAAGGCATCATTCCGTAAGGGGAGAGGAAGTACAGGAATCAAAAGGTTGTTATCTAAGAGACACGTCACACACAAAAAAGCTCTCCTGTTTGAAGTCTCTCACACCTTAAAATTCATTTTCAGATGGCTGAGGTGCTGCTGACTACCTAAGGTTAGAACCTCCAAGTGTTTTCCAGCTGAGCCTCTCCCGTTCACTGAAAGCAGGAGAGCAAACGTGCCCGTTTTGTGCTAAAGAAACGCCGCTCCCTCCCGTCCGTGCTGGGCTGTGTGTACAAACCAGTTCCACCCAGGGCAGCCAGCTGGCCGTGTCCCTCGTGGGGAGGAGCTGGACCTCACACCCCCTCCAGGGAGGGCGTCACATGCTGCTGCTCAGGAGGCAGAATGGGGACTTGCCCACGGCCATCGATGGGCGAGCCACGTCATCCACTGGTGGGGGAGAGCAGGAGTCCAAGCCAGTCCTCAGGGCTTGATCCCCCCCGCCGCCTCGAAGAGGGAGGGACACTGGGGTTGTAACTAAATTAGAAGATGAACAGAGACTTACGGGGGAAAATAAATCAATGGTACCAGGAAAGACGACAAGAACAGAGTCTGGTGGAAGCCACCTGGCAGAAAGCTAGCGAGTTATCGTGTGCCTGTGTGAGAGCCCCCCGATGGCTCCAAAACTCAATCTGTGCAAAGGTGCTTGCGAGAGACAGGAGGGTCTCCCGCTGCAGCTCAGTCTTTAGCACAAGTGAATCCCTCGGGGAGGAAAAAGCCCCTCTGGAAGGCAAAGCCATCTGCAGATTTCCCTCTCGGAAATCCACCCGGAACTGCTGAGAAGCAGAACGCAGTGCTCCAGCAGCAAAGGAGCTAAATAATGCAGGAGCCAGCCTGAGCGAGGAAGGTTCTGGAGCTGCTGTGTGCCCGGCGCTCCCCTCCCTGCCCGGCCTGGGAGCAACCGCCACCCCTGGAAACGCAGGATGTCAGCCACCACCCCTGGAAACGCGGGCCCCAGACCGTGAAGGTTTGGGAAGTGAAGCCTTAAGATGGCTGGAAGAAGCCAGCCTACTTTCGGAGCCGGACAGCGAGACGGGGCCGGGCAGACATCCACCCCAGGCCCGTCGCCTGTGTGGCCCTCGAGGGTGGCACAGAGGTGGGCATGAGAAACAGCCTCGGGGACAGAAGCCTGGAACCGCGCATGCCGCTGCTCCCCTTCAAGGGGGACAGTGAGGACAGGAGGCTGCTGAAGGATGGATTGTGGACACGGGGCCAAGTCGCTTCACCTGGAACAGTCAACACCATAAACACCAGGGCAGACCCAGGGAGCCAAGAGCCCAGCCTCCCCACACCAGCCACCGGCAGTCCCCCAAGCAGGGAAGCCAGCTGGGCTTCCAGGGGCGCCTCTGCCCTAGCTTCCCGCTGAGGTCGTCTGGGGAGCTCAGCTAAGACACTGGGGCCACCGACTGCCCCCTCAGATGGGGATGATGTGACCTGGAGAAGGGCCAGGCCCCAGCCCCTCCTGGAAGAGCTCCTCCGAGCACACCAAAGGTGCGGTCAAGGGGCCCGGTCTAGGAAGCTCCGAGAAGAGGCTTCCAAGCTGCCCCCCCCTGCTCGCGTCAGTCACCCTGCCTCTCAGTCCCGTCTCCCACACAACAGACTGACGCTGGTGTGGCTTCCACGTGGGGTGTGTCCCCGGCTCACCGGCTTCCTTGGAGCCCAGCACTCACGTGTTTGCTGAGTGAACAGGAGAGGCAACAAGTCCTGCTGGGGCCACAAGTGGTGCGAAGACCCTAACTGTCAGCAAGAATTGGCGTAAAAAATCTGGGTAATCAAACAGATGGAAGTATTTTTTCTAGAGATTTTATTTATTTATTTGACAGAGAGAGATCACAAGTAGGCAGAGAGGCAGGCAGAGAGAGAGAGGGGGAAGCAGGCTCCCTGCTGAGCAGAGAGCCCGATGCGGGACTCGATTCCAGGACCCTGGGATCATGACCGGAGCTGAAGGCAGGGGCTCAACTCACTGAGTCACCCAGGTGCCCCGACAAATGGAAGTATTGTCAGGAGAACGTGAGAGGGCCCAAGGGGGAGAGAGAGAGACATGAGAGAGAGAGACACGAGAGACAAGAGAGAGAGAGAGAGCATGCGTGGGGAGACACACACACACACACACACACACACACACACACACACACCCCTGGCTCCTTAGCTGCTTACACCACAGGCAGGATAAACCAGGAGCAAAAAGATGATTTTTCTAGACCTCCCCCATTTACCCCAATATTACCCCCTCTGAAAGGCAGGGGAGGAGGGGAGGAATGCTAGCCCTTCAGGCTGTGTGGCTGCACAGGATTGCAGCAGAATCTCGAGAAAGGAATCCCACACTCACTCTCTCCTGGTTGAGGGAGTGCCTTGAAGTAGGCCAGGGCGCCCCCCTCCCTGGAGCCCTGAGCACACGCGGTTCTCCCGTCTCACAAACAAGCTACAGAAGGGCTGGGAGGCACCACCTCGCCCACTTCCCCAGAGCAGAGGATGCTGGGAAAACATCCATTTTATCCTGCGGGAAACCGTCCACCTGAGGTTTGTGAAAGATCACAAAGGTCCTGGATCTGCTTTTTACATCCAGTCATATCTGCAGCTGAAAAAAAAAAAAAATGTATTGGAAGTATTTTCTTTCTGCCCAAGCGTTTTCAGTGTGTTTCCCCGGGTTTGGGGATGGGGGGAGAGGAGGAGGTGGGCCTGGTGAGGGAACCTTGCTGTTGGGCGTACTCTCGCTCCCCCACAGCTGCATCTCTCAATAAGATTTTATGTCGCAGGGGCGCCTGGGTGGCTCAGTGGGTTAAAGCCTCTGCCTTCCGCTCAGGTCATGATCCCAGGGTCCTGGGATCGAGTCCCGTATTGGGCTCTCTGCACAGCAAGGAGTCCGCTTCCCCCTCTCTCTTTGCCTGCCTCTCCGCCTACTTGTGATCTCTGTCTGTCAAATAAATAAATGAATTTTTAAAAAAAAATTTATGTCGCGGTCTCCGGCTCAGTTAAGTATATTTGTGCATTTGTCCCTCTTTCCCCGTCTCAAGTCACCATGTGGCCACAACTGGAACAGACACGCTCCGCCTGCCTCTCCGCTCAGCTCAAGGTAAGTGATGAAATTCAAGACCATCGGGATCCGAAAAACAGGATTCTAGCCAGGAAGTGTTACGCAGCAGCCATCGGAGGGAACGGAACTGGGGTGGGAGCCAAAGTAACATCACTGACTTTCCAAGAACGTTTAAGGGTGCATCATTATATATTAACGGATGAAAGCAGAAAGGGCGTGATTCATGATTTGGTTCACAGTGACAGGAAAAGTTCTGTCTCCCCCGCCCCCCGACTCAGTTTTCCTTACTGCGTACTGCACATCCGGGAGGACTGAGAAGGGGCAGAGGGAGGTACCGGGAATGAGTCAGCTGAAATATTCAGTCCATTTGATTAGCCTGCACGCCGTCAGGCAGGGTAATCAGCAGCTTATTTTGAAGCTTAAGAAGACAGTTGGACTCTGATTGATCCGGCTAAGCCGCGGACCACAGTATTCAAGGCCTTCACGTGAGGACTCACAAAAATGAGCCAGAGTCCTAGAGGACGTTCCTAAGGATGTTTTCAAAAGCGGTCTTCGTTCTGTTGCTCCAAATACGTCCCATTCGCCTTGGGACAAATAAAAAGAAATGAAAACTTTCCAAGTGTCCTTTTGTCTGTAAAGAAAACTGCAAAGACCAGGAGAATCTGGAGTCCCACCCGTGGACCGCTCCTCCTGCAAAGAAGTACCCAAGGGCCGGGAACCCCCATCAGCAGGGGCACGGCCATTACCACCAGCTCCACGAGGCAAACCCTTTTACCAGTGAGCCCACCAAGATAAGCCAAGAGAGCCTCTCGGCCTCGAGATTCTTAACCACATCTGCAAAGCACTTTCTGCCACGAAAGGTAACACGTTCTTAGGTTCTGGGTATCGGGACATGAATCTCTTTCCAGGGACATCATTCTGTCTACTCCCCCCACCCTCCCCAACGCACACCCATTACACTGTCGCACCAGGGGACCTACAGCAATCCTGCATTCTGTTTTTTATCGAACACCATATTATAAACATTTTCCATACCTCCCCACATACACCAAGATTACAGGTTTTAAACTATATAACGCTCTATCTAGTTAAAACCACTGTAAATACATGCTCAGGGGGTGTATGTATAATATAATGGAAACATTCTTTTAAATGTTTCTAAAAAAGCACTTTTTAAAAAAAAGATTTTATTTATTTATTTGACAGAGAGATCACTAGTAGGCAGAGAGGCAGCAGAGAGAGAGGGGGAAGCAGGCTCCCCGCTGAGCAGAGAGCCCAATGCGGGGCTCGATCCCAGGACCCTGAGATCATGACCCGAGCCAAAGGCAGAGGCCACTGAGCCACCCAGGCACTCCCCAAAAGTACTTCTCTTAATTAAAGAAAATTGCTGCCGGAAAATCCGCTGACCCCAGAAGCCTGGGCCTCCTACCACAATGCCAAAAGCTGACAGAAGTGCATTTGAGACAAAGGTCTGCAGCATTTCTCTTGGGAGGAGAGGTGAGCAGGCTTGCACTTCATTCCACCCAAAGCACAATCAGATTGTCTTTCAGCAGAACAGAAACAATCACCCTATTGTCTGACAGCATGAATGACCTACAGAGCCACAAAGCAGTAACAGTAAAGGCAAAAGTAGCAACCAGCTCCCTCCTTTGTGTGTTCTACAGACTGCAATTTGTTGATCTGTCAACTTTGGTTTAAGGATTATAGCTTGTGGATGAGACAGGTATTGGCTTTCCCCGCCAAAATTCAAGCACCAGGATTATTTTTTCTCCCTGTTTTACCTATTTTATAGAAACACACAAGAATAAGAATGCAAGATACACTAGAAATACCCTCAAAAGGGATGATGGGGATGGGGGGGTGTCACAACTGAATTTGCTTCACATAAACTATTCAGTCCCGTAATATGAAACTGGGGTCAGCAAGCCTTTTCTGTAAAGGGCCAGTGACTATCTTCAGCTTTGTGGGCCAGTCTCCATCACAAGGACGCACATTCAACTCTTGCTACAGGCCCAAAGCAGCCATACCCAATGCATACCCTGAAGAATGGCCATGGCTACGCTCCAGCGGGTCATTTACAGAAACAAGCGTTGGATTGCATGTGCCCGACAGGCTGTAGTTTCCGATCCTTGGTACAGAAGGCAGGTGTCTTTGTTATACAAAGACCAAACTATACCCAAAGTGTTTATACACCATCTGTCATTTACCCTCTGTGCTCGTTTTTTTAGCAAGTCTTGGCTCTTAAGAGCCACGAAGAGAAAGTGGTATGTTTTCATTCCTAGCCCCAATTCCTCACCCCTCCCTGTATCTGTGCCCTTTTTTACATGACTCTGGACTTTCTCCCATCAAAGTCAAGTATATTTCATGCCCCCCCCCCCACGCGACTTTGGGCTCAGCCATGTGACTTGCTTTAGCCAAGAGAATGAGGCAGAAATGCCATGTGCCTATTCCGGCCGAGAAGGAAACACCTCCTGGCATTTTGGCTTGCCCTCGGGGGCTTCTGCCAGCCATAGAGGGACATGCCCAGGCCACCCCCCCAGTCAGAGGGGATGAGAGGCTTGAAGAGCAGAGTGGATCTTCAGTCCTACAATGAGGAGGCAAGGGGCCCAGTGGAGCCCAGGTTAAGTTAGTCAAATCTTTTAAGACCTGTAGATGATGTCAATGATGACACAATTGTTGTCTTAAAGCCACTAATTTTTTTCAAAGCCCCACGACTTTTGGGGAAGAAAGAGGGAAAAGTGCATGGAGTGGTCCCACCAAGTTTCTGTTTAATTCATGGAGACCGATGTCCATTTTCTACTTCGGACTGAAATTACTGAGTCATGATGCTCGGTAAAACTTCTGGTTGGGAGACAAGGCTCAGTTCAATGAAAACGTTCATCCCAATTCTGGGCAGGGTCAGCTTAGACCCATGCTTTTCCAAGGACACCCCAACTACCCACAACTGTGAGAAGTGGGTCCGTGTGCCCCCCAGAAAACCTCCACCCTCCAACAACTACAATATCACAGTCACTAGTGGCTCACCTCTCCACAGAGCAGAGACAGCTAGCCACCAAACTCGGGGTAATTCTCTGGTCCGAAAGCTGGTCTCTAAGGGGATCATGTAAAATGGGAAAGGCAGGGCGCCTGGGATGCTCAGTCAGTTAAGTGTCTGACTCTTGATTTAGGCTCAGGTCATATCTCCGTGTTGTGAGATGGAGCCCTGTGTTGGGCTCCTGGGGGGTCTGCTTGAGATCCTCTCCCCCCTAGGCCCCCCAACTCTCTCTAAAATAAATAAATCTTTAAAAAATGTGGAAGGCATTTCTCAAAGCCAACCTTCTGAAGTCTACGTAATTAATAACAGACGGGAATTAATACATACACAGAATGTTTACAACTTTCGATTATTAATAACAAAAGCCATTTGCATTGATATTGATGACGAGCACCTTGAGATTTTAAGCTGCTGAACCCTTCCCGGGCTCGCTCTGCATCCATCTGCCAGCTGACTGGCGCTAGATGGCCTCATTCCCAGGCATGGGGGATGGTGCCGGCTTGGCCTAGGAATCCTCAACCACAAAGCTAATTCCTGCTTCACGTGGCCTTTGAACTCTCAAGGAGGGCGGTGAGCGCTTCTTCCTAAGAAGCTGCAGGGCTTTGCAATGCTGTGGCTCAGAACCTTCCACGATGTCATTCTCACTGCATTCTACTGGTCAAAGGATCTTACGGAAGCCCGCCTAAACCCACAGGCGTGGACAAACGGACTTTACCTTCTGACCAAAGTTGTGGCAAAGTCATTTACAAGGGAGCATGCAACAAGGATGGGAAGATCTGTGGCCTTTCTCTCCCCCCCCCACAATATACTACATATACCTGGCAATCATATTCTATTGTTTCTATACAAAAGTGCATTATAGTTTCCATGACTTAGTTTTCCTGCATAGTCACATTTGGCAGATTCTGGAGGGAGAGGCTGGAGGTGATTTTGGATAAAGGAGGGCAACCATTGACAAGGGTCAGATTACTTCTCACCTGGGGCAACACAGTAGGTACATTTCCAGGCTCATGGGACAGGAACACACACTCTGGGAGCACAGGGAATTTTGCTTAGCTCCCTGACAGATCTCCAGGGCCCAGAGGAGTGCCTGACCCACGGCAGACGAGCAATGAAGATCTGCGAAATGAGAGTGAATGCCTCCTACCTCCTCGGTTATCGGAAGTCAACAGTCTGACTACCGGTACTTAGAGCAGAGCGATGCTGTGCTGAGATGTTCCCATATTAGTCTTCCAAAATGACATTAACAGCTTCTTGAGACTAGAAGTCGAACAAAAGCATAATGAAGTAGACCTTCTATTTAATTCCAACAGAACAAAAATGCTTTCATAAATGGAAATTTCTGTCTTTGTAAACTTCATGGGAATGTGAATCGTGAACAAATCAGCAAAACACAGCCTTCCACTTCACAATAGATCTTACATAGTAGCTGGAACGAAACTCGAAGATGCACAAAAAAAAAAATGCTCTGGAAAGGACGTGCAGTAAATGTTTTTGTTGAATGTTGCATGGTTAATGGCGGAGACAGAAGACCCCTGGTGGTTGTCTGGTCCCCTCCCCCCACAATGAGGAAGCCGAGCCCTCAGGGCCAGGCGGCTTATTGAAGGTCGCTTGGCTGGTTAGGCCAGAGATGGGAAAAGAATTCAAGAGTTCAAACTGAGCTCTGAACTCTTTCCACGACACACACCCAGCTGACAGTTCAGTGGTATAAACAAGCTTTTGAATATAAGCAACTATAAATAGCAATTAGTCAGAGTCTTGTATTAGATGTGTTGACATCATCAGCAAGCAACTCTGTTACAAGACTGCTCTGACGCTCACTCCCAAACCTCTGCAGTCACAGCCTCCTTTGCTTCCACCAGCACCGGGCTGCACGACCCTCTGGTCCAGCCTGCATTCCTCTTCCGGCAGCTCCCGGCAATCCGAGTTTCCTCACAACATTACCTGTGCACCTGCTTTTCTCATCTACCTACATCGTGTATTTGCAAAGACAGGGAGGGTGATTTTTCTCATTCTTTGGCACGTTCCCACCATACTGGGCAGCCACTGACGTTTTGGTTAAGCATAATAACCATTCAGTAAATATTAGCTATGTGACAGGCAATGAGCCAAGCATTTTACATGCATGATTTAACTCATACCCCAAACGCTAGGTATTACTTGGCCTAGACCCATAGAAAAAGGTGCTGTGGTTTGGAGAGGTGAACTGACCTACTCAAGGTCATACAACTGGGAAGGGTATTTGGTGATGAGAGTCAACCTGAGAATTATCTGCCTCTGAAGTCTGTGCTAATTCCTGTCCTTCCCAACAAGACCTGCTTGAGTGTGGAATGGGCCCAGGAAATGCACTGTGGGAAGTGTCCCCGGTGATTCTGATGTGCAACCAGGTTTGTGGGTCACTACCCCATCCTCCGCAATCCTACAGTAATAGACAAGTTGGCCCTTCCCATCTCTTGTCAGGTCATGAGCACCACGCAGAGTTGGTTTCTCTCCTGCGCTCAGTCCCTTCCCCTGGAACCCTCTACAGCCATTTCTGGACACAGACAGAAACCTGGGGGCACCAGAAAGTTCCTCCAGGAGCAGTAACAGGATTCCCTGAGGAAGGAGCCCCAAATGACCAAGGCCTGACAGCACAGCCCGGGAAGGGGCAGAGTTCCTGGCCCCATCAGCTTCGCGGGGGCCTCCCAACGAATAAGGCTCTATGCTCTCTTCTTCGGGCCTTTTTCTGCTAACGAGAGTCACCTGCACATGTCCTGTATCAACCAGTGACCCAGCTACACACTCCCACGCCATGTTCCCCAACTTCAGAATGGGCACTACGCTTTTCACTGCTCTGCCTCTAACCCAGGCAGCAAAAAACACCCCAAAACATCCTTTAAGTTTGCTTTGAGCCGCTGGTCCGTTCTTCCACTACGAAGGACCCCATGGGGCTCCGCACAACTGCCTGTGAGGGAATTACTCGACCCGTTTTGTATCAATACCAAGCACCTGACCAAGGTTTTCCGGGAGACCGGCAGCAGTGCTTCCGACGAGCCCCCTGGACTTTCTCCTTGCTCAGGGACTCTCTCCCACATCGTCCTCTCCCCTCTGGTTCTGCTAATAGCCAGGAACGCCTTTCTGCCTAGCGGAGCGGAGATGGAGTCAAAGATATTACTAAATACTAAGCACTGATACACACAGAAATTAGAGGAAGTTACATAGAAGGGGGGGTGCTTTATAAAATAGAGGTGTTCTCTCCTGCCCAAGCCGGCTTCTACAGCTTTGCCTCTGGTCATAATCAAGCAAACCGCCTATGCTGCTGCCTCCTGGCTCCCAGTCCACCTCCACCAGGGGGGTGCCCATCTCAGGATCCCAGCAGCTCCCTGACGTCTTGTGGGACCTATGGTCCAGACCAAGAAAAAGGCCCCAGTCCCTGTCATACAGAACGGGAACTGAACTCCGGCCGAAAGGAGAAGGAGAGACTAAATACCGGCTAAGGGGCAAAGGGCTGGAGGAAGGGCTCTTCCCGAACTAGTTCAGGTCCCACACATAGGGTGGTCTCTCCTTGTGCACAGAGTGTCCTCCCCTGGAATCCCCCACAGCCACTTGCTATTTCAAAGAACGTCCATATTTTGAAAATCGATCAAAAGTAGAAACCAAGTCGGGACGCCTGGGTGGCTCAGTTGGTTAAGCAGCTGCCTTCGGCTCAGGTCATGATCCCAGCGTCCTGGGATCGAGTCCCACATCGGGCTCCTTGCTCAGCAGGGAGCCTACTTCTCCCTCTGCCTCTGCCTGCCATTCTGTCTGCCTGTGCTTGTTCTCTCCCCCTCTCTCCCTCTGATAAATAAATAAAATCTTTAAAAAAAAAAAAAAAGTAGAAACCAAGTCTATTTCCTAAGCCAGTGTTCCTGGCTTTTGGCATAAGATAAGCAATTCTTGACCCTATTTTCTCTGCTTACCCACATGGTAGAAAACTGTACAATTAAGAGGAGTTCATTCTCTACAACAATCTGAATTGGTCTCAGACCGGCCTTCTTTACAGCATATATTCTTCTATCTTAGGACTCCTTAAAGAATACAGACTGAGCCAGACCAGAATCATCACTGCATAATTGGATGTTTACTTTCAGTGGTTCTAATTAGCCAAAGAAAAGAGAAATCACATTTTAATTTTCCTTTAGGAAAGAGTCGAACCTCTGTTCATCATTCGTTCCCCTCTTCTGGGATCCTACAGACAGTACTTATTAGAAAAAGGATGGGCGAACGGGAGGTTCTCTGTGGTCACGTACTCCCCCTAACCTTACAGAGGAGTCTACATTTGGATGACGCTGAAAACAGGTTTGAAAATTATAAAAACAAGAAACGGGACTTTGACGGTCCTTATAGCCCATGGGCCCTAATGGTCCTGATGCACCATTAGGGCTGTATTTGTACTCTTGTGCTATCTAAAAACACGAGCTAGCAATTGCCAGATTCTTTTAAAGTCTGTGAATACACTTGCTGGAGAAACTGCAGACTGTTGCAGAAAGCCTGTAAATGTCAAACATTTTTAGTACTTTTCTTTTTAAGGAGGCAATTTCCAAATCAAAATTAGTTGAAGCTACAATTTGGTTTGTATCGAGTGGGCAGGTCCCCAAAGAGTCCTGGCGATGCCACATGTCACAAACTGTCGGAGGCGTCTCGTACATTTGGAGCCCTTGCCTCCTAATATACCGATGATAGCTTGAGACTTTTAAATCACTGCAGGGTTGTTTTTTTTTTTAAATACTCTATAGCAGGTGTTTGAGAGGCCCCAGAAGAATTTTATTGTGTCTAAAATAGCAGGGGCAAGTGATACTGGAATCACTCTCTTTTTCCTGGTAAGTCTGTGGGCGAAATCTGCTCGGTTTGGAAAGCCCAGAAAGCCACTATCGATTAGGAGGTAAGAATGCAGGATCCCAGAGTCCGAAAAGCACGTGCTTAATTATTTCCTTAGCCTGACCAAAATATATAGTTATAAATAAATCCGGACACCCGACATTTAGGAGAGAAATGGTTGCTAACGGCATGAACGTCGACAAGCTGAATTTGGCCTGTTTTTTTTTGATAGCAAAATGCAAAGAGACTTTTGCCATTCAACGTTATCTTGTTCTCCCAACGGCTCAGAAACCCAGAGCTGCTGGATTCACGACCCTCTGTCGGCATGGAGCAGGGAAGCTGTGGGAGACCACAAACCTCCCATAGCAACAAGTACTGTCAACAAAGGCAAACAAACCCTCCCCCAGAAATATGTCCGAGGAGAGCTGTTCTCGGCGTGTGTCACCTGGATTGCTCACTGGACAGCTTGTGGGGTCTGGCCCCAGAACTGCCAACCCCATACATCTGCGGCACTAGGATGTTTACTTTTCTTTCTTTTTTTCTTTCTTTCTTTTTTTTAAGATTTTATTTATCGATTTGACAGAGATCACAAGTAGGCAGAGAGGCAGGCAGAGAGAGAGGGAGGAAGCAGGCTCCCTGCCGAGCAGAGAGCCCAACTTGGGGCTCGATCCCAGGACCCTGAGGCAGAGGCCCAACCCACTGAGCCACCCAGGTGCCCCGATATTTGCTTTTCTAACAGAGTCCCAGGTGATCGTCAAGCTTCCGGTGTGGAATCCGAGCTCAAGAATCTCCTGCCAGGGGAATACGCTGTCGGGGGTGAGAAGGCAGCACGTCCCAAGCGCTAGCATGATGTGTTCCTTTCCCATCATTCCCCCACATAACCCGTGGCACAACCGACAGGCCTATCACCGATGTAATGGGAAGGAAACACAGACCCAGTGAGGTTACGGTATCGCGTGGGAAGCGAGAAGGCAAGAGACCATCTGAGGGTGGCAAGAGACCATCTGAGGGTAGCAAGAGTCACCTTCAACCCCAAACAACAACATCACATCCATTGTAAAAACAAAAACAAACGAACAAAATACCCTGCGTTAGGAGCTGACCGTACTGCCTTACAACTTACAAACTTGCTAATAAAACTTGCTAACTTGAGGTCTCAGAGCGATTCAACCACCAACATGCACAGCCACATCTCAGCTCAGGGGCCAGTTTCCACCTGCAAACAGTTGCTGGGCATTTCAAACCATCCCACAACTTTAGGTTCGCTCATTTCCTGTACTACTCAACCAACTTCCCAAATCCTCCTTTCTTGGAAAGTCAACCCTAACTGGGCACATAAGAATGTGCCTGTCCGGACCCAGGATGTGTCACCCCATCTGAAATAGGACTGCACGTGCCACTGCCTGGACTTTAATGCTCCTGTGGCCGAGGACCCTGATTTGTATTTAGGGGTGTCAATAGGACGTCTCTAGTATAAGCTCCAAACACAGAGTTCCATCTGAGATCTGTAGAATATGCGTCGTAGCACAACACTGAATAAAGGCTCCGTGTTGACAATGACCTACAGTAACTCCAGATCAGGGAGTCCCTTACACTGGATAACAAAGCAACTCCGAGATCTGTTTCCATGACAACAGCAGCATCACACAGGAAAGAGCAGGAAAGACTACAGAAAGGCTCTTTAGAAATTGCTACCAAAATGCATACACACTTGACGAGGCTAAAAACAATGTTCTGGGCACTAGATTTGGGGTTAAAAATCATTTCTTTCCTCAATGTGCTCTCTAATGATGTGACTATTTTTAAACATCTAATAGGAACTGATTCAGAACACTATAAATACCATCCATCTGCTGAATTTCAAGAGGTCTAAAATTAGGTTACCAGGTTCATCAATTTCCCTTAGAAGATTCTAGTAGAAATAGACCAAACCTTTCCAGTGGCAGTAACAGTGAAATGCTCCTAAGTTCAAATGCTATGGTTAATAAGTCATCTTCATTTAAAACCTAATTAGTGAGAAACTCCAAAAGCCATTTTTTTCCCTGAATAAAATTAAAGTGGGAAACACCTTAGGAGGCGAAGTTTCTTAGAAGGCCCTTACAACAATTTGCCACATACTGAAAATAACTCATAGCAGTATGTGTTAGAATTAAATCATACATTACAAACAACCAAGAGAAGAAAACATTACATTTTCCTTTTCTACTATGCTCAGGATGGGCCTCTGCAAATGCCTGCTTTTCTCTTGTGGATGGAGGGGACACAGAAAGAAACACCCAACAACTAGAATAGTGTCTCTCTCTCTCTCTCTCTCTACATACACACACACACACACACACACACACACACACATATAGTTTGGTTTTTTGGTTTTTCGTGCCATGATTTTTCCCTCATGGACATCCAAGAAGAAGGGGCCCTCCTTCTAAAAATATCCTAGAACATCAGCCAGAATTGGGACCTATTTTTTCTCAGCCGCTGGGAGGTAAGGTTATTTCACCTACATGTGTACCAAGTTATTTTTACAACTTGCCTTGTTCTGTTCTGGTAAAGGAACCCAGGGGCCTGCTGCCGTCACATGCACTGGGAGCACACCGGCGGATCTGGCGTCCACAGCAGGAACGCCAAGAGACGCAGAAGGAAACTTTCTCCGTGGAGCCAGAAGGCACACCGTGCTTCATCAACAGTTGGACAGGGGGTTTTCAACTTTGTCAGCAGCACGGGAATCAGATACCTCGACTAGATGGCACTTGTGCAAGGTAACTGTGGCTACTCGTGCTTCTCAGTGACTGTCTGTCCGTCCTGCCAAGAGGCCACAGCTGGCTCAGACGACCTGTGAACGCAGTGCTGGTGTCTGTGTACAGTCAAAACAAAAATACCACGTAACACGGCAAGGTTGGCTCAGCCAGCCTCCCCACCTTTGGTCAGCTACTTGCTAAGTCAGGAAAGATGCCCTCAGCCAGCTACACACCAGACTGTGGACCAGCGCAGAGGACAGGGAGATGACAGATGGGCTTTGCCCTTCCTAGGCTTCGGTGTATGGGCAGAGACGGAGAGATCGTTACAGCACAGCGTTAGAAATGTCTTCAGAGGAACACCTAGGTGGCTCAGTGGGTTAAGCGTCACGATCCTGAGGTCCTGGGATCGAGTCCTGCATCAGGCTCCCTGCTTAGCAAAGAGTCTGCTTCTCCCTCTCTCTCTCTGCCTCTCTGCCTGCTTGTGCTTTCTCTCTCAAATGAATAAATAAAATCTTTTAAAAAAAATGGAAAAGAAATGTCCTTAGAGAGGTGCCCACGGAAAGAACGGAAGAGGAGGTGTCTGGCTGGCTCTGTCAGGTAAGCGTCTAACTCTGGATTTCGGCTCAGGTCTTGATCTCAGGGTGGCGCGGTGAACCCCCGTGCAGGAGCGCTCAGTGGCGAGTCTGCTTGGGATTCTCTCCCTCCTCTTCCTTTGTCCCTCCCCTGCTCATGCTCTAGCTTCTAAAATAAACCTCAAAAAGGGGGGGGGGATGAACTGAAGAGGAGCAACTGAAGGAGTGGGATGGGGCAAGGGAAGGGGTGGAGTGGAAAGAGACCCATAGGGATAGAAGAAAGGGGAAGAATTGGTCAGATAGAGATCTGATAGGGGTTAATATTCAAAATATATAAAGAACTCCTACAATTCAATAGCTCCCCCCCCCCGCAAAAAGCCCTCCAAAATGTAAATGGGAAGGTCTGAAATAGACATGTGTCCAAAGATGACATAAACATGCCCAACAAGCATATGGAAAGATGTTCAACATTAATCATCTGGGTGGCTTGGTTAAGTGTCCAACTCTTGATTGTGGCTCAGGTCACAATCTCAGGGTCGTGAGGTGGAGCCCTGCACCAGCATCCACACTCAGCGGGGAGTCTGCCTCAGGGGGCTCCCTCTCCCTCTACCTAAAATAAATTAAATCTTAAGGAAAAAAAAATGAGAAATCCCTTCATACTTGTTAGGCTGGCTATTGTCAAAAAGACAAGAAGTAACTGTTGGGAAGGATGCAGGCAAAAGGGAACGCTCATGCATTGCTAGTGGGAATGCAAGTTGGTGCAGCCATGGTGGAAACAGTATGGAGCTTCCTCAAAAAATTAAAAAAAAAAAAAAAAAGAACCCACAATCATATAGTCCAACAATTCCACTTCCAGTTTTTATCCGAAGACAAAAACACTAAGTGAAAAGACATACACACCCCCAAGTTCACTGTGGCATTATCTACAAGAGTCATGATCTGGAAACAAGGTATCAGCGGATGAATGGGAAGAGAAAATGTAGCACCCATGCATGGAACATTATACAGCCATAAAAAGTGAAACCTTGCCATTTGCAGCAACACGGATGGACCCAGAGAGCATCATGCTAAGTGAAATAAAACAAATACTATATGATATCACTTGGAATATTAAAGAATAAGAAATGAGCGCATAGGTAACAACAGATTGGTAGTTGCTGGAAGTGAGAAAAATGGCTAAAGGTGGTCAAAACGAATAACTTCCACTTATAAAATAAGGGGATGTAATGTACAATGTGGTGATTTGTTAATACTGTACTGCATTTTGAAAGTTGCCAAAAGAGTTTGTCTTTTTTTTTTTTTTTTTTGCCAAGAGAGAACTTCCAAAAGTTCTTAGAAAAAAACTTAGGAAAAAAAAAATTTTTTAACAGATGTTAATATATGGTAACAGATGTTAACTAGACTTATTGGGGTGGTCCTTTTGCAATGTATACAAATGCCAAATCATTATGGTGTAAAGCCAAAAACTAATAATGTTCTATGCTAATTATACCTCTATTAAAAAAAAAAATGTCAGGTGGCAGGGGAGAAGAGCATTCCAGAGAGAAAATTCAGCACCCTTTTGAGCCTCACCTCAAACCTGAAATGTGGCAGAGCCATCTCTGTTCCTTCTGAGTAAAGCAGGCCTGGCATCCCTTGTCCTACTTCTTGGAACTCCCTGTTCTGGAGTCCCTCTTCTATTATTAGAAACATCTACTCTTTGGAAGTTCTTTTTGGAATTTATGCTAAACTCTGCCTTCTTATAATGCTTAGTCATTGGGTCTGGGTCTAAACTCTGGTGTTCCAAAGTTAAGTCTACCCTTCCTCCTAGGATGAAAGGCAGTGCTCACTTATTCCTACAACTTCTTTTCTTCACAGTAAACATTCCTAACTCATTTTCTGGATCTCTATCCTACCCGTCTCCCAAAATCTCCCTAGAATCTGCTGCACATACTGCACTTTGGATTCCAGAAGAGGACTTGCATTCATGGAGAAATATTGCCTCTCACAACTTGGGGGGATGCTCTGCTGAAGACAAATCTGCTTTAATAAAATGTGTTACTGATATATTGTTTTGTTTCAGTCAACCCTATTTACTATCAGGAACTACTAAGTAATAAGAATATTGTGACTGGATATACAGTCATTGAAACTCAAGATATTTCATTATGAAAACCACAATGCTTCTTAGAAAAGAGCCGTCACCAAAGAATTACAAGTGTTTAATGGAAAGAAAAAAAAAAAGAGAGTCTTATCAAAACTGATCACAAGACTTCTTCATTCCGATCTCTTTTTTCTATCTACAGATTAAGAAACTTAGTTTGATTGTATCTGAAAACCCCTCATGACATGTGAGTAAGAGAATCCTTCCTGTGCTGAGATGAAGTCACAGCAACAGAAAAGGTCACAAATACAATATATGAAGACATTTATGTATAAAAGGTGGTACTCCATCCCCAACATTGAATTCAAAGTTAGTTACCTATCCAATATTAATTCTCTTCTTATTACTGAGCTACCTTGATTTTGTTCTGGGTAGACATATACCCAGCTTAAAACAAAACAAACTCCAGGGGTACCTGGCAATGTAGTTATGGAGTATTTGAGTAGCTCAGCCACCGAAGCATCTGCCTCTTGATTTCAGCTCAACTCTTTATCTCAGGGTCAAGCCCTGCCTTGGGCTCCACAATGGGCGTGGAGCTTACCTAAAAGAATAAGCAAACAAAATACAACACCTCCAAACTCTATGTTTTCTAAGCAGGAGAGGCTTTGTGACACAGTTCTGGCCAACATGGAAGTTGCTAGACTGGGTTTCTGGGGGAGTTCTTTAAAAGGGAGTAGACTCAACAGGCACCTTTGCTCTGACTTCACCCTTCTCTTTCCTCCTGCTTGGAACATGGACGGGATGGTAATGGAATAGCCACCTCACAACGAGGGCAGCAAAGGGGAAAATGAAATCTGCAGGATAAGATGGCTGAACTGAAAGGCAGAATGAGGTTGGATCCATCGTGGAACCATGAAGACGCCACATGAACCCTGGACTTCCAGTTCCACACATTTTTTTACAGGAGGAGCATGATGTCCCTTATTCAGGTCCAGCCACTGTGTGGTCAGGTTTTCCAGTCTTCCCGCTTGAACACAAACCTGAGCTGATACACGAGCATGAAGCCGTCAAGACACCTACGACAAACTGCTTTCTTGTCACACAGTTGAACAAAGAATTCTCAGATGTGTGGCTGTGTTCCATTTGCATGATGCTCTGGGAGACCACAGGACTTTATCATATTCCAAAAGTATACGATGACTTCTCAAAAACTGCATGGTTCTAACGAGATTAAATCTCGAAAGAAGCTCTCCAAGTCCAATCATCTCAAAAATCAGTCATCCAATGACTTCAATTTCTTAGGGTCCCTTCTAGATCCTGCCCCAACACAAATTCTGTCCGAGCTGTAGTCATAGCAATGCCTTTATAGTAAGCGCCTGGTACCCAGCATCAAAGAAGCACTTTTCCATGCCTTTAGAACCATCATTCTCAATGGCTGCACATAATCTATCACACTGATGTATCCCAATTTATTTAACTCCCTACTATTCAAGAATGTTAGGAAAAACCAATGGCTGCAGAGGGAAACCTAAGAACAAGGATGCTGCTACCAACCCAGTGGGCAGCCAGGCCATAACTTTCCATGGGAAGATCCCATTAGATATAAATTATTCTCAAGGTCTGAAATTCAACACTAATCCCACTTATCCAGAATGGCTGACATTCAGAATCGGGTGGTTAATTAGATAAGTCTAAATAAGATTGATCAGATACATTTTATTTTGAATTTTATAGACCACATATTAACATCAGGATTATGAAGAACATGTTTTCTGGAAGACACATTCAATCACATAGTAGGTCTCAGGCTTAATGGACACGGCCCAGTTTATTATACTAGATGGCACGGCATTATAATCACAGAAGAGAAAACGATCTCCACTGATCCTAGGATGTTTCCTTTCAGTTATATTGTTGGGAGGAAACAGAACTTTAAGATTTTTTTCCTCCCTTGTAAGAGTAATGGGCGTTTGGCCAGCCAAAAATATTGAGCACTTAGCGTGCCAGTCATTAAGTTGAATAGAAGCCTAAAACAGCATACCTACCACTCACGGTGTTTCATGCTGGTCAAAGAGATGAAAAAGTAACCAAGTAAACATTACGGATTCAAGTGGAGGGTTACAAAATACACACAGTAGGACAGACTGCTAGAAAGTGAGGGGAGGGTGGGATCTCGAGAGGCCTTTCCAAGGAGGGGTCATCTGAGCAGAGGCCTTAAAGGTATGAATGAGCCTCACTGCAGAGGAAGCCATGAGAGCAAAAGACCTGAGGCTCAAATGAGCTTGGCATTATCACGGATATAAACAAGAATAAGATCACCATCCGCATAAGCCTTATGGACCAAAGTAAGCAGTTTGTGTTTGATTCTAATGATCAGAGGCAGCCACGGAAGGATTTAGACAGAGCAAGGCAATGATCTGATTTGCCTGATCTAGCAAAATCTCACTCCAGCTGTAGGAGAGAGGATAAAGTGCAGGACACAAAAGCAGAAGCGAGGAGCTCAGCCAGAGGCAGTTTTGCTGGACTCCCCCAGTTCCGCTCCCAGATGAAGAGAAGTTTGCTAGGTGAGAATAAGATCGAACTTAAGCACAGAACTCCCAAGCTGACAGCAGGTGCATGTACTTGTAGAAAAGGTCTGTTTCACTTCTGTGATTCATTTTTAAGTTTTTCAACTTACCATTTCCTCCCCATTCTTGTTCTGTACATCACATTACTCTAAATCACCAATTCGTAATGAGAAAAACGTAATTAAAATGAATTACCTTAATTTTGGTGCATCATTCAAACGTAGCAAATGCAAAAGAGAGCAGACCTGCCTTACTAATTTTAAGAGCCTGCTGTGTGATCCCTTCTTTTTCAAGCTTCCCTGGTCTTTTGTGATTAATTTTAGTAACAGCAGAACGACCTGTTTAAGAACAAATGAGTCATGATACAGCTTAGTATCTAGAAACCTAAAATCACCCTCCTCCACAGAAAATATCATGTTTTAAACATTTCTAGCCTATGTTAATTCTACAAAGCTTCTGGCCTTGAAAGAGAAATGGGGAGGGACAGGCTAGGAACTCAAAATTGTAGAAAGCAAGCAACATGCAAATTGCCTTCTGAAAGGTGCTTATGTGTGTTTTATGACTTGGTGAAAAAAAAAACCCTCACTTGTAAAAGTTTATAATCAGTGTATTTCAAAATATAATCTTTCATTCTGCAGTTTCCCACCTATATAAATTTCTCACGAGCATGAAGAGCTACCTCTGAGTTATGTATAAAATTATCTATCCTGGCACAGTTAGGCATACAATGTACATGCACCTTAGAAAAGCAGTGGGCAGGGGTGCCTGGGTGGCTCAGTCAGTTAAGCATCTGCCTTCTGCTCAGGTCATGATCCCCGGGTCCTGGGATGGAGTCCCATGTTGGGCTCACTGCTAAGCAGGGAGCCTGCTTCTCCCTCTCCCTGCCATTCTCTGTCACATAAACAAAATCTTAAAAAAAAAAAACAAAAACAAAAAACATAAAAGAAATGCAAAGCAAAGCAAAGCAAAGCAGTGGTCAAATTGGACCACTGCTTCCGAAGGTAGTATCCTTAGTTGTATCATTTTCCTTATTGAACTGTGGTTATAACCCTTCTCCAGATCAACTGCACAGTTAGCAATCACCTTAATGAATATAAATTCAAAATATGTGGTTGACAAAACAAGCATCTCCTTTTAGTAGGTCATTTTCCCATCAACATTTAACAGAAAAAATATTCACCAAGTTAAAAAATAAAAGTCTGGTCACACAGTTAGCACAGTTTCAGAGACATTTTGCATAATTTTGTTAGGCTTAAATTTTGGGTATTAACAGAAATTAAATTGTTAAAATTGATCTTTTGAAAAAAAAATTGATCTTTTGAAATACTTCACTTTCCAAAAACAATAACTAAAAATCAACGGCTGTATCAATACCAGAAATGGCTGGTATGGATTCTGAGACAATCTTCCGGAACATTTTACAGATATATCATGCAAACTAAGGAAATTATTTTCATTCTATTTTGAGATCAGGGACTTGATTTTTTTCCTTATATTCTCTCAACAAATATTAATGATTGCCTAATTATGAGTCAGATATCATAGTAAGTATTGGGGATACAAAGATGAATAAGATTTAGGGAAAAGAAAATAGTAAAATAGGATCAAAGTAAGTCTTCCTGTGGTCAGCTGTCCTGTTAATGACTGCAGTGACCGCCCCCCCACCCCAGGCAGGATCCACACTGTGTACGTTCCCCTCTGTGATGCTTAAGTCTGAACGTCAACTTGACTGGGCCACGGGGTACCTAGATATTTGACCAAATAATGGTGTTTCTGTGAGGGAATTTTTGGATGAGATTAACATTTTTTTTTTAAGATTTGATTTATTTATTTGACAGAGATCAAAAGTAGGCAGAGAGGCAGGCAGAGAGAGGGGGTGGGGAAGCAGGCTCTCCGCTGAGCAGAGAGCCCGATGTGGGGCTCAATCCCAGGACCCTGGGATCATGACCTGAGCTGAAGGCAGAGGCTTTAAGCCATTGAGCCACCCAGGCGCCCCTGGATGAGATTAACATTTAAATTGGGGATGAGTAAAGTAGATTGCCTTCTGTAATGAAAGCCTCAACAGAACAAAAACACTGACAATCCCCCAGCCCCTAAACAAGAGAGTTCTTTCTGTCCGATGACCATGAACTAGCACATGGGCTTCTTCCCCATCTTCGGACCACAGACAACACACAGGCCCTTCCTGCATCTCGAGCCTGCTGGCCTTGGGACTGAAGCTTCACTGTTGGCTCTCTGGGTCTCCAGCTTGTCTGTGGATCTTGGCACTTGGCAGTTGCATAAGCCAATTTCTCATAAGTCTGTGTGATAAACATAAGCACATCCAAGTAGTTCTGTTTTTCTGGAGAATCCTGACTAACCTACCTTCACAGTGACTCTGCACTTCACCATGTGACCTGCCTTGGTGCATGGGACATCAGAAGACGTGGTGCTAGCCGCAGCTTAAGCACGCATACATTCAGGCCTGCCCTCTTCAAAAACTAGCCGCTTGTTAGAAGACTATGTTGCCCTCCTGGAAAGGTCACATGGAAAACCAAAGCCTGGCCCAGCTAACAGCCAGTGGAGTCATCATGTATGATGCTGTAGAAGCCTTTGGAAAATGCTGACATGTGCTACACACACACAGACAGACACACACACGATTGCATTACCACCAGCTGGCCATACAAAGGATGGACGACGGGAGAAACCGCAGTCCAGAGCCAATAAGACCAACTCATAGAACACGATGAGATCTTTGTGAAGACAGCGGCTATGAATACGGAGAGGAGAGGCAGAGCCCACAGAACTTGGGAGACAGCTTAGATGTGAGAGACAAGGAAGATGGAGCAAGCCAGATGATCCTGGGGCTTCTGGCTTGGGAGACTGTGCACAGATGATCACCTGGTATTGTTCCAACACAGATCAGGAGAACAGGGATAAGCCCCAGCTCAGGCAGGGAGAGTGGGCAGCAGGAAAGAACACAAGGGTCCTGTTGTGCAGCTTGAGTGTCATATTCTCAACATGAGGAACCTGAGAATTCTCTCCACACCAGGGAAATAATCGGGGGGAATGCAATCAAGACTATTTAATGCCTGATGGCAATGGGACACTTCCTGGCACAAGGACATTCTTCTTAGAACCTAGCTTTTTCCCTCAGTATAAACTCAAATGTGTTTTGATAATCTCTTAGAGGATGAAAATTGAAATGTGAAATGAGCAATGATTAGAACGGACCTTCCCACCGTCCATCGCACCTCCTGCTAATACTCGCCACCATGACTGTTCCCTCACAGCTTCTGGTACGACATGATAGAAACAGCTGCCAGAGGAGCTACTCCCCCACTTGTCTCATAGGTCCCAGCCACAGAATTCCTAGTAAGTGAGCTCCTTTGATTTTGTTTTTGGCCCTTGGTCTCACTGTAAATGTTTATTTACAGTGATTTACATGTAAATGTAAATTTACATAACAACGCAAGCTAGAAAATCCTCTGCAAATCTTCCTCTCCTGGCCAGAGAAATGCACTTCTCTTTTTGTCCACAGGAGACAGAGTCTCCTGCTAGAAATTCATTAAACAGAAAACAGCCTAGGTGAGGAAAGGATCAGCTAATTGAATGGGACTCCTACTTCAGCTTGTGGAAAGGAGTGACTCACGAAAATCCAGGAACAAGCCTCAGGCATGAGCCAAAAAGCTCTCTGGGCTGGCTTTCAGCTTAGAGGAAAGCCACTTAGAATCAATCTTTCCAGAAACCCAGGGTCCTGGAAAGTACTACCTTCTGCCTTCTTGAGGAAAACCCAAACAATCGACAAACTGCTCTAGGCTCTCACGGCATCCCCCCAGCCCCCTGGGTCTCCACTAGCTCACCTTGCTGGTCTCACTCGTGAATGCGTTTACTGTTATACTATCGGAGGAACTTATTTCCAATTTCTCTTATCATTTTAAGATTTCTCAGTCACCCTGACTCCAGATTCTAATCACAAAGAAAGAGAATTTTTCCCTGGCAGAAAACCTGCCCTCGGGGCACCTGGGTGGCTCAGTGGGTTAAGCCTCTGCCTTCAGCTCAGGTCATGATCTCAGGGTCCTGGGATGGAGGCCCGTATGCGGAATCCTGGCTCAGCAGGGAGCCTGCTTCCCCTCTCTCTCTGCCTACTTGTGATCTCTGTCAAATAAATAAATAAGGAGAAAAAAAAGAATAGCTGCCTGTCAAGTGGCTTTGTTCTTTAGCCCACTTGATTTTGAGGAAAGAGAACAGGTTTGGAAACAGAGGCTTGACCCAAAGCTTATGAATTATTTTCTACTGGATTAACCAACACTGAGCCTTGACTTTCACACATAGACAATAGGATTCATGTATGCCTAGTGTATTTACGTATGTTATCCACTGAAGTAATCACCTGAATAATGCTTATTCATGTGCATGACTTTCTACTAAGAATAAGCTCTTTGAAGACAAGGACTGTCTTTTAACCTTTGCACCCCACAGTACGTGCAATAATAAATATCCAAGCAGCATTTAATGACGGCATACAGTGAATACATACCAAGGACCAGAAATACGAGGTACTAAATATACATTGGGAGATATCATGAAGACGTCATTACTCATATAGCAGAATTTCTAGCTCTGGGCTTCCAATGATTTCAGCTCCAGTAGTAGGCTCCTTAGACATAACTGCCAACCACAGTTCTCAGGAACAAGTTCATTCGGTGGTTTGTAAATCATGAACTGTCTGATAGTACTAAGTCCTTGTACGGGTCAAGAAAAATAAATATAGAAGCCATCACACCAGTTTGTATCCTAAGCAGTCAAAAGCTCTATGGCTCAGGTCCACCATTTCCCAAACTCACAATAGTTAAGACAATGGTCTGCAATGGTTTGTGAGAAGCAGGAAAGTCCATTGAGTATGTTTCTTCCATCCCCCTCCTGTGCTACCCTAATAATGCTGATGAAATACCCATTCCTAGGTCTTGGGGAGACTCATGAGCAGTCCATGGATAGCTAAAGCCGAGTAATTCAACCCCAGATATGTACAACTAATGGTCCAATTAGGTGATCAGAACTTCTTCCACTTATTCTGGTTCAAGAGATCTCTTTCAAGTACCCATTCTGTGTCAGGCACTGCACGGAACTCTTTGTTTTTCAAAGGAAAAGACACAGGACCTATCCATGAAGGATCTGCGTTGTAGGCATGATTTGGGAAGCAGGGCAACAATTTCTTCTTCTTCTTTTTTTTTTAAACAAACATGGGTGTTAGGTAGAAGTGCCACTAAAAGGCTACACAGTGGTTCCTATATGCTTCACACACACAAGTCTCCTTCAAACCTGAGGTCTAGAAACAGTCTGTAACTCTCCAAGAAAATACTCTTTTAACCTTATCAGCTTACCTTTTTGGACCCAAAACTGGACCATCCACCCGAATTACTTCCCCTCGTGCAGACCTGGCTCCACAGAACTTGGCTGCGTCCCCAACCAATGTCCCCACACTCTCAAAGGCTGACAATTTGCCCAGAGTGGAGATTTTGAGAAGAATGTGCTACTGGCCTTACATGTCATTCCAAGAGTGGAGTTCCAAAGATGTTTGAGCAGAGGCAACTGAAATCTCTGGATTAAGTTGAAAAGCCCCCTGAGCGGGGGACTCCCCTGAACCAGGCATAACTGTGACCCAATGAAATGTGAGGCACTACTACCTCCCTCTCCTCAGGGGCCAAACCTGGGTAGCTACAGACAATGGATGTGCCACCACCCAGCTGTCTCCTTCAGTGCATCCAAACTGCGGAAGCAGGGCTTTGAGGCTATTTTTAATTCCCGGCTAAATTAATTTGGCGCAAAAGTAGCAGGAGTCCCTTCCCTTGGAGGAAATACTTCTGTTACTGTGAATCTGGTACATAAAATAATCCACCCACTGAAGAGCAGAATTAGCACGGGAGCTTTTTGTTGGGTTTGTTTCCCTGAAATAACTTCTTTTTAAGGTTCCCTGTGGCATCACAGCACGTGAAGAATGGCACCGGTGGGTGAGGGCAGAGGGGGGGTTCGGGACCCCGCAAAGGCTCCCTCCCAGCTTTCTCCAGAGGGGATCCCACCGGGCCACACACAACACTGCAGGTCTCCCTCGCCAGCGTTCTTTTTACACGTCCTCTTCCAAAAGCGTGTCACCTGAGTTTATGTGCCACTGGAGAGCAGCGTTTGGCAAGACAGAGAACTCCCTGAAACCAGCAAGAGAAATGCGCAAATACTGGTCTTACTAGTTTGTAAAAGAATCTGGAAAAGAAATAAATCTTAAAAATCTTTAAAAAACCTCTCCAGGAAGCCTTGCCTCCATCTTCTATGAGGCACTTTCTCTCTCCCACACTTAAAAACTCAACAAGCATTTCAGGTCTTCCTTATTTAGGGCAGTGACCCTACGCAGTCTTACAGTATCATCATTGGAATGCTCAGCTCATCTTTTTGATTAGGGAGGATGCACCAGGATGGCAAGAATTGTCTCCACCTCCGTATCTTCCCAGCATGAAGCCCTCGGAAGTATTCAGCGATGGAATGCCACGGAGGGCTGCAAACAGCTTTAATGACCACCAAGTTCAACTTCCATGTTGATAAATAGAGGATTTTTAGTGACTTGACAGGGCAGGATTCCCCCATTCCCACCCCAGAACTCTTTTGACCTCACTGGGCTGAATTTTAAATGCAACTTCTTAAGCCCTTGTACCTTTTTACAAATCTCCCTTTGTCAGGTCGGGAATAGGAAAGTGTTTCGGGTGTAACGGGATTTGCTCACAAAATTGCCTTATTTCCGTATTAAATGTAAAAGCCCACTTTGAGAAAATAGACTGGCTAATTACATTTCTAGGCTGACTTTAAATGTTTTGAGTTTGGTTACAGATGAAGTCCTGAGATATCGCATTTTAAACAATTCAGCAGCCTTTTTCATTTGCTCCGTTTCTAAGACACCAGAAAGAACTCAAGGTCGCCATCATGAAGAGCGAGTCATTTTGTACCCGGACCTCTGCGCCCCCATCCCATCCCAAGGTCCAGCCCCGCACCAGGTATCACTTTTGGCTTTGTGGCCGTTTGTCTAACCGTTTCCAGGTCCACTCTAGCGATCTACGGAATCTCCTCCAATGTCTCAGTTTCCCCACCTTTGCAGACCTGAAGATGTACTCAGATCGGAAGCCGGCCCCTTGCCCTTCAGGCAAGTTGATTTCTTCATTTACGCCCTTCCAAACATTCTGGAAGGCACCTGCTAACTCACGATGCTGTCTGTGTCCTCTCCCAGGTGAGGTACACTGATGTTTCTAAATCACCCGAATGCTGTTGGATTGCATGGCTCAGACCGAAAAAGTACCAGGTATCCCAGGTACAGTGTCTCCCCTAGACAGGCAGGGACACTGGTAAAAAGGCTCAAGGCAAATAAAGACAAACCAAAGGAAACCAAAGTGGGGAGGGGCGCGGAAGCCTTTGAACAGGTCCGTCCCTTCCCCTCTTCGTCAACGCTCACTGATGCCGTACACAGAGCAAAAATTCCGAAGACTGTGTTTACAGTGCTGTCTAGCATTTATGTGGTCTCAGACCTATCCCATAAAGACTTTTCTCTTGCTACTTTACCTATGGAAAGGGTGTGTGGGTTCTTCGTTGGGGGAGTGCAGGGCAGGACTGAGACTGGGAGGAATGTCTGAAACGGGTCCTCACAGTTTTCTCTCCCTTACGGCACACACAGAAAACACTAAGTACTGGAGGAAAATGAACGCACACCCACATGCACCCGGGAAGCCCCGAGCACCCCGGGGCCCTCCAGCAGGGCGGGCGGCAGGGACAGACGGCATTTGAGCGGAGCCGGTTCGAACGAGCAGGAAGCATTCCAGACTGAAGGACAAAGCAGCTGGGCAGCTGAAATTTTAGAAGGTGAAGGTCAAGAGTCTGAGGAAGTCCACCCTCTAGGATCCAGCCCTCCACCTCACCCCATCTTGGTGGCCAGAGCCACCAAGAGAAAAACCTCAGCTCAGGGCATCAGTGGCAGCTGACGAGGCAAAAGCATGGTCGTTTCTTTCCAAGAGCAAAAATCACCCCCCAAAGGCAATGTCCTAGTCCATGCCTTAATGGGGTCCGAGGGGGTGGCAGGAGGAGGTTTGCGGTTTCTCAACATGGGCCGGTTTTATCTCTTTGTGGTCCTGCAAGATCTTAGACACGGGGCTGAGATGCTGCGCAGAGCGCCAAGCTGTTTTCTGAGGCTGCACAAATCCTGCACTGACTCCAAGTGCCTTTCTGACGCTGACTCTTCCCTTTTCCTCTCTTCTCTCCTTGCTGAGCACCGGGGGCTGCACCTGAAGTCTCAGAAATGCCTGGCTTTCATCGCCAGACCTGCTGGTAGGGAGGGTCTGGCATCCTGGCCCAGCCTTGGTGGGGAGGTGGGTGGTGCTGGGAGAGGGGTCCTTCCGTGCCTCTGTGGAACCCAGACACCCCTTCTAATCCCCAAGGCTCCCGACATGTCTGCATCCTTTCAAGGAGCCTACTCCTTGAGTCTTGAAGATGATCTCTGTTCAAAAGAATTGTTAACTATTTCTCTCTGGTTCCTGGAATCTGGGCAGTGCTAACGTCACACTTTTCAGTGCCTGTCCTTTCATCCTGAAGAGGTAATCCGGTATCCGTGCACCCCCCAGGGTCTGCCCCCGCTTGGTCCCTGTGTGGGGAGGCCCCGGAGTCTGTGGGGCCGGCCTCGTTAAGCAGCACATGAACCGTGTGCCTTGTAAGCACCTGCCATGTAGGAAACAAACCTTCATCGAGAAACTTTAAGATTTTTCAAGGGAAAAGATGCTTAAGGTGGTTTTTTCTCTTAAGCTGTATTTTGTGTTTGTATTTGTGTCCATTCCATTAAGTGGCCTTTCCCATGCCCTTTAGCACTTTTGTAAACGTCCGAATGGAACTTTTTTTTTTTTTTTTTTTTTTTTTAAAGATTTTATTTATTTATTTGACAGAGAGAAATCACAAGTAGATGGAGAGGCAGGCAGAGAGAGAGAGAGGGAAGCAGGCTCCCCGCTGAGCAGAGAGCCCGATGCGGGACTCGATCCCAGGACCCTGAGATCATGACCCGAGCCGAAGGCAGCGGCTTAACCCACTGAGCCACCCAGGTGCCCCCCGAATGGAACTTTGAAGGATTACACCAAGGTAGTAGCTAGCAACGTCTCCACTGACAGCACGACCTGGCCACGGCACCCCCTCTTTCCTCTCGTGGCCTTGAGTCAACCACAAACCTCTTGGACCCTCAAGGGCCAAGTCACTGTGCCGCCGGATCATTTACATCTTTCTTCTATGGGCTTCGGTCTCCTAATCCATAAAGTAAAGCTAACCTGGAGAATTCTTTAACACCCTTTCCAACTCTCTAATTCTAGGACTTTAAGGCGTATTCAAGAAAAGATAAAATAAGGAAATTCTACCATCTCATCTCAGCACTGTGTCCTGAGACCTTTGTGCTTTTCCGGCTACCCCCCTGCTGCATTTGAGTCTGGGCAGCTTGGGATTTGTGCAATAAATAAATCACCCTGTCCTCAGACAGCCCTGGCTGCAAGAAGCCCTCATCATCGGCCTGTGGATGCCAACAACCAAGACGTGAATTTTCTCTTTGGAAGAGAATGTGCAGACTGCTCAAGTACTTTTCTCCCCCTCATATTTAAAAAAAAAAAAAAATCTCTTATCTTCACTTCTGCAGATATTAAAATGTGAAACTGAGCATTTCCGGCAGATCAACACAACACGGGGGACGGGGGGGGGGGGACAGAGCTTGGATGAGCATATCAGATCACAGGTGTGTGTCCCGTTTATCGTATGACCAACAGACCGGCACTAAGGCTTCCTGCCTGGCTTGGGGACCTAGGAGTACGGTGGCCTCCTAATAATCATCAAAGCAGGGTAAGAACTTAACAGACATTAGCTAATCTGTAGCAGGCACAAACCAAGACTCCCTGTGTAAACAAGACAGTCCTGCGCAAGCGGGGATGTATATGAACTCTGCGTAGTCACCAAAGCTTTCAGAATTCATGACATAAGCAGAGAGCTGGCCTACAGCCCTTCTAGGAAATTGCTAAAACAGCATCACTCTGTCTTCCTCCTACTTCTCTGCTGCTCCTCCTTGGTCTCCCTCCCTCCCTGCCGTCCCTCTTCCAGCCAATCTACTCGGGTTCTCTTCTGGGTCCTAATCTCTTGTCTTCTCATTCTGTCTACCCCCATCTCTAGGCAAGATGAGCTCCACGCCCAAAGCTTAAAACTAACCAAGAACAGAGGAACCTGCATCCTCAGAAGGACGCACTGTACTTCCCAGCTCCGCACCTGCATTCACAGACAACTGTCTTCTCAGTGGGCGACTTCTCAAACTGCACGTGTCTGAAGGGAAGCCCTCGATCTGTCCTATCCCACACCTTCAAATACAGTCTCCCGCCAAGGTCTCGATGGCCTCCTTCCATTCTTGGGTTTCAGACTGAAGCCCGAGAGTTTTTCCTCCACATCTCCATCTCCCTGTATGCCCCACCAACGGCCGAGAGCTGCTGATTCAGCTCCTATATTTATCTCAAATGAGTTCCCTCTGCCCATCCCTATTGCTGCCACCTCCCTCGAGCCCTCATCACCTTGCTCTCCGGACCGATACTTCATCCTTTGGTTGGTTCTCCCCATCTTCCCCATCCATGAGGCCCTCTTCCTAACCTGGTCCATCTCCCATAAGGAAGCCAGAGAAGCCCTTATACCATGCAAACAGGACCAACATCTTTCCTAATTTAAAGCCCTTCTCTGGATCCTTATTGTTCTTAAGATTGAGTTCAAAATCCTCAACTGCCTGATGAACAGCTTCTTCTTTTTCTCTCCCACACTGAATTTCCCATTTCAGTGCTTTCTCACTTGCTTTCCCCTTTGCCTAAAACAGTCTTTCACGGGGCTCCTCATGCCCCGCTGTGCACGTGCGCGCGCGGGCACGCACACATCCCCCTTATGCATGCCTATCTCCCACATGTTCCCACAACTTGGTTTAATGCCATTCCTCGGGGAAGCCTCTGACCACCTAGTGTAGGTCCTTGGGTAAACACAGTCAGAGAACCTCTGCCCTATTTTAATGAGTGATATCTTCCATGTCTATCTTCCCCCATATTAAGTACTTAATAACAAGTAATTGGGGTACATGGGTGGCTCAGTCAAGTGTCCAACTCATAATTTTGGCTCAAGTCATGAACTTTGGGTCATGAGATCAAGCTGTGCATCAGGCTCCACACTCATTGGCGAGTCTGCTTGAGATTCTCTACCCGCCCCCCCTTCCACTTCCCTGTGCATGTATATGGGTGCCCTCTCGTTTTCAAATCAACGAAACTTTAAAATGAATAGATAGATAGCACTTAACCAAAAGAAAGAAGTAGAAAGAGGGAGAGAGGCCGGGCAACAGCTACACTCCTACCGGCCCCCTGCCCCACCCCACTCCTGCTGGAGCCAAAATGGGAGAATGGAAGAATGGGTTTAGGAAAATGAGCAAAATGGCCAAAGAAACACCATGTGATACTCGAGGCCAACTTTCAGGAAAGCTGGTACTCTTCATCTGCATCTATTTTTACCTCTAAGATGCCCCAAATGGAGACAATAATCCAGAAAGAAGGGGAATGTGCAAGGGCCAGATGGAGTACACTACTGTTTCGTAGGCAGGTGGGTCGTTCACGGACATGGGCTTTCTGGTCCCTGCAGACAGAGAACAGGATGATCTCTGAGGCTCTGGGGCTCTGGCTCTGTGGGCCAGGGGTGGCTCTGAGCCCAAGGTTCCCACTCTGTGTGGCTTCCACCAGTACCTTCACCAAAACACAGCATGTTTCCATGTGCTCAGGGCGCATTGGTCCATTCCTTCATTACATGTGCTAAAAACCACGCACATCTGAGCCTCTCAGAGCTCACCATGAGTACGCCCTCTTCAGAAAAGGGAAGAATTCAGTCCTGTCTGCCCAGACAGAGCTGCTTTGAAATCTGTGTTTCCTGATGGGAACAAGAACCAAAGGTAGGAACCACACTCGGAGCACGTAATTTAAGTATTAGTGACTGAAATGATCCAGCAAAAGCAACTCAGAATAGAAAGGTTTCCTCTTCCAGTCCTCCTCTGCAAAAATTTTTTTTTCCCGCTGTTAAAATATTTTCCACGTAACAACCCAATTTTCCGCTCAATGTATTTGAGATATTGGGATTTCCCGTGCCTGACTCCCACTCTCCTTTGCGGATCCCACTTTCCAGTAAACAAGAGATGTAAGAGAGATGCTCGCTAGAGACAGGCAGAATTAGGGCACAAATAAAATTATGTGTTCACACATGGGCAGCTTCATAGATCAGTTGTTCAGTGGAACAGATGCTAAATTATTTAAATCAACAGCAGCATTTGTAATCCATAATGAAAAGGCAGGAAGGATCTCATGGAAGTGAACTAGGAGGAGGTAGTTACCTTGGCCCAAAGTAAGGACGGGCCTCTTAGTCCACACACCGTTAGGGCGGACAGTAAAGGGTGATTTACGTTTGTTGGGAAATTTGTCAACATCTCCGGAAAAGAACCACACCGTGTTTATGAAAGCTCCTGCTGTAAAATTGGTGAGGTTAGTCCTCACACGGATACCCACAGTGGAAGGGTAAAAGCTAAGAAATTCTTCTCCTGCCAGGGCTCCAAAGGACTAGAGCTCTGTTCATCAGTACGAGCTGACATTATGCAGGGCTCACGGACAAGTCTTCCCATCGCGAGTGTGTGCCCCAACAGCTGGGTCGGCATTCAAAACGGCGAAGTCAGAGATCTACATTAACAGCAGGTAACAGTTTCCAGACTACTTACATCGGTGTCGGGCCCCTTATCCGCACCCGGACAAGAAAAAGTGACAAACTCATGGCACCTCTTGTGAACCACAAAACAGCAAACTGGTGGAGAGAAAAGAAAACTAAAATTAGTAATTTAATACACAGGCTGTGTTTTTCCAAAACGAGGCTCTAGGTCCCTCTAGACGTCAGCTTGATTTCACTATAGACAGAGTCTCTAACAGCAATCAGAAGGCATTGTATGGGGACGCCTGGGTGGCTCAGTTGGTTGGACGACTGCCTTCGGCTCAGGTCATGATCCCGGAGTCCCGGGATCGAGTCCCACATCGGGCTCCCAGCTCCATGGGGAGTCTGCTTCGCTCTCTGACCTTCTCCTCGCTCATGCTCTCTCATTGTCTCTCTCTCAAATAAATAAATAAAATCTTAAAAAAAAAAAAAAAAAAAAAAGAAGGCATTGTATGCGAGACTCGGCAACATTTGGTATTTATTGGACTTAGAGATAATAGAACCATAAAATGTCAGGCCTGACAGGGCCCAAGGAGACCCAAACCCTGGTTCCTATTCTCTAAAGTTGAGGGGGTTGGACAGTGATTGTTAAGATACTTGCCCAAGATATAAACCGGAAATCAAAACTTAAACTACTTTGCACAGTCCTATGCCAAACGCATGCATATAAAGGGGGAAAAGAAAAAAATAACAGATCATACATAGAGTGACATCCATGTGTGTTATAGAACTTCCTCAGCAGGATTCTGAATTCAAAGAACTCATTAAGACACAAACCCAGAGAGTGCCGGGGGGCCCAGTCGGTGAAGCGTCTGCCTTAGGCTCAGGTCATGATCCCACGGTTTTGGGACTGAGCCCCCCATCAGCCTCCCTGCTCAGCGGGGAGTCTGCTTCCCCTCCCTCTCGGCTCCTCCCCCTGCTCATGCTCTCTCTCCCCCTTGTCTGCTCTCATTCTATCTCAAATAAATAAATTCATAAAAAAAAACCCAACCTATAGAAAACAGCCCTTTGAAACAAAAAAGGGAAAAAAAAGGCAAACACCGTCACACGTTCCTGCACGTGCATGCTTGCCATAAAGACTATCACCAGTTGAGGGACGGCCCCACAGATCTACCACAGAGCAAATATTTCCCAAGTTCAATGCGGTTTTGATAAATATTCAGGATGGGTCAATAAAAGAATTGTTATAGAAATTAATAAGTAATCCCCTAAGAGGTTCTGTGGATGGTATAATGTGGAGGATCCAAAAAAAGATAAACGACCTGGTTAGTCCTTCCTCAAGAGCTTGGAGTCTCTAAGGGTATGATCAACTACTCCACTGGTCTTTGTTGAACAACGTGCTAAAAGATATCACACCATAAATAGTGGGTGAGCCCTAAGTCGTTGCCGCAGAAGGAACAGAACTCCCCAGAATCGGGGCTCTTTTCTCCCCCTCCCCCCAGTGAGACCACAATCCCTGGCACGGGTGGCCATAGACAAGCCAACTGAAGACGGTCAGTAGTTCCAGGAAGGGGGAGAAGGTGGCAGGTTTATGGCAATCCCAGGGGGAGAACAAGTCCCAAGCCTCGTGCAAGGAAACCACGCAGAGGGCCCAAGTGGCCACGAAGACACTCAGGATGTTTTTGATGAGCGTCGGCAGCCGCGTAAGATTTGAACAAGAGTAACGTGGACAAAAACGGTGCTTTAGAAGGGCAAATGGTGGCAACAGGAAGAACTGAATGGACTAGATCTGGGCCAGGAGGCCCAATTAGAAGCCTCTTGCCTGGTCTACGAATGAAAGTAATGGCCCATCATTATTCAGTCTGCTAAGAAATGAAAATAACAGATGCCGGCAAAATTGCAGAAGAACAGACCTGACTTTCCAAGGGACCAAAGCTACTGCTGAGTGTCTTATTATGTGTCATTTGGATGGGTCCCTTCACAGTCCGTACTGAGTCTTCATGACGCGATGTAATATGCGTCAACACCTACATTGTATCAAACACAAAATATCGTTTCCCCTTTCCTTCCACTGTGTCCTAAGCCACTGACAGGAGGAAAAAAAGATGTAAGAGACGATGCCAAGATTTATACATGGGTGACAGGGAAATGAATACCTGAAAGGAATTACATATATATTTAAAATATACATATTACGTGTGTGTGTGTGTGTGTGTGTGTGTGTGTTTTAGATAGATGAAATAACCAGAGGATGAAGATGTGGGTATGCCCTGTCAGGGTAGTGGATAACGAACAGTTGTTTTTTTATGAAATAGCTTTTTTTTTAAAAGGTGGTCATAATACAGTATCAGTATAAAAATATTTCTGTTAAAAAAAAAAGTACATGAGGGCACCTGGGTGGCTCAGTGGGTTAAAGCCTCTGCCTTCGGCTCAGGTCATGATCTCAGGGTCCTAGGATGGAGCCTCCCATCGGGCTCTCTGCTCAGCAGGAAGCCTGCTTCCCCTTCTCTCTCTGCCTGCGTCTCTGCCTACTTGTGATCTCTGTCTGTCAAATAAATAAATAAAATCTTAAAAAAAAAAAATATGTGGGCTCGGAATGAGCAGGTGGCATTGGACATAGGAGGGGACCATACACAGGAAGCTGACAACAGAAGAGGTCTTGAAAAGCATCCTTTTGGGAGCAGAGGTGCCCGACGGAAGGGTTCTCCGTGGCCGCCTGCCCTTCCCACTGTGACACCTGCCCGCCGCGGGGGCAGGAGAGGACAGTGAAGCCAGGGACAGCCAGCTCCCAGGCTGCCCCAGCAGGCCCAAGACTCCGCGAAGGGCAGCACTTAGCTCCTCCAAGCCCTCAGAACAGCTTTTTCCACAATGTTTCTGCTAAAAGCATCCCCAGGGCAACCCTCCCTAAGGATGGGTGGGTGGTGAAGCGGAACCCAGATGGCACAAACCCATCTCATCGGCTCACTCTCCCCAGGCACGAAGTCACCGCTCACTCATTGGAATCAGAAAGTGAAATTATGCAAGGAAAAGGGTCACAGGAGCTTGATTTCTCCATCACAGTTGATCATGGATATGGGGTTTAGAAGAGAAGACAAGCATTCGGATTCCCTTATTTAATCGTTCGACATACGGGGCTTGGTGGGGGGGGGGGGGGTTAGTTCAGGTGAACATTTATGAAAACCTGTATTTATCAAATCCATTTGGATGGCTTTTTTGTACCACTCCTTTCTATTCCCATCTACCGGTCCATGCTATTATAAATCTCAACCTGCCAAATATTTCTTCCGTATCCTCAAAAAAAAAAAAAGAAAAAAGTCTTATATCCAATTTTATCCCAAGAGGCCCTCACTATGCAGTATAATTTGCAAGCGCAGTTAAAAAAGTCTCATCTACCCCCAAAATTACTTCCTCCTAGCCTACCTTAGCTGCCTCTCCTCCTTCCTGCCTTACACATGAAAGTCCCGTCTAGAAAGGTCTAGATTCACCCAACAGCAGGTGGAGAAATGGATCCGCTGAGAGCTGGTCATGCATGTGAGCTACCTGGAAGATAAAGGCCCTGTAAGGCTTGCTCCGAGACGTAAGATTCAGAATGGACGAGGAAGAAGCAGCAACCCATGCCTAGGTGAGTAATAAGCAAGGAGAGAAAGCCCAGTTACCCCCTCCTCTCCCTCTCCCTCTCCCACTCCCACCCCAGGGGCAGGGAAGAGGAGCCCTGTGGCGGCAGCCTCGGGCTACACACAGCGCTGGTCTGGGAAAGGCCGCCCCGGGAAGATGAGCAAGGGTCAGAGATTCCAAAATGATGGCTGGTGGGCCTTGACCTTGGGTTTCAAGTTCCTAACTAAACTGCGTAATGCATATTTTGTAAGGTAATATAATGCAAACATTTGAGAAGTCTTGCTCGGGGAGCCGAAGAATGAGGAACAGACGGAATGTATCGGGTTTACCTGGAGATGGGTCCGCATAGAATTTCCCCAGGCTAAAAATCAGGAGCGGTTTTTATTGATTAATTCTAAAGGTCTTCATCTCACCATGCTGTATGGAGCCAGGGGAGCTGGGGAGAGCTGGAGACCAGGCAGCTCTGTCACACCGTGTGGATCTCACACATACTGGTCTGACCTTGGCAGGCAGGAAATGGAGACGCGCATCACGGAAGGGTCCTCCCACTCCATGGTGTGTCCTGGAGCTGGACCCTTGGTGATTAAACAAGAATTTGCTTAAGCAAGCACAGGCTGGCCAAACAGAGATGAGGCCCCATTTTCCAAGACTTTGGGGACATGTTTGCTTATATAACCAAATGACAGGTTTTAAAATATGAAGCTATCCTGTAGCTTAGAGTCACCGAGTAAACCTTCATTCAATTGTTTTCTAAGCACAAAATCATTTTCCTCTAATCCTCTATGTGATATGCTTATGCCGCCCAACAAGGGATGGAGGACACATGAAATGCACAAAGCACACGAAGCGAATGACGTAGGAGGACTAAAATAAAATAAAATAAAATAAAGCCCGGAGGCTTGGTCAAATAAGGAGTCTTCACGTTACCTGGCTTTAAAATGGAGGGGGTTTCATCGACTGATCCGAATCACACACTCATCTTACTTATGGAAGGAAACTAAATGGAAATTAAGGAGAGTGTTCACCGTCTGTCAGAAATAGATTTCCAAGACAGAATAAGAGTCACCTACGTTTGGGTCAAGAATTCGTCATGGTTTCTGAAACACAGGTTGCGTGGGGATGCCGCTGGGTGCACGGACGTTAGCAGTGGTTCTCAGTCATGCTCGTTAAAGTGAACAGAACCCAACAAAGAATAATCTGAAAGTCAAACGCTCTGTGTGAGAGAAACACTCCCTTCTGACACTGTACCCCCATGAATTTGATCAGAATTAACTATAATGGTCTTGGCTCATTAGACCCCCCTGGAGGAACAGGAGAGGGCTTGCTTTCGGCGCCAAAAGTCATCACGCAGACAGATGCCTTGGGGCTCTTGGTACTAGGCAGTGTTCTCCAGAGTGAGCTCGGGCAAGTGGCAAGCCCAGAGACGTTTTCTGTGTTTCATTTAAACAGAGATTTTTTTTTTTTTTTTTTTTAAAAAGGCACACAGTGAGCTGATGAAGGAATGAAGGAATGAGCTTCAGCTCCTGCTTCCTGCTTGTCAAGGCAAACTACTCCTTATGAATGCCCCCGACACGAATCACATGTAAATCAAGGAGGTGTGGCGGCTGCTCTGACGAGAGAGAAAATTCTGACTGAAGGTGATTAGTCACCACCTCATACCCACTAGGAAGACTATTAAGAAAACAAAACAAAGGGGTGCCTGGGTGGCTCAGTGGGTTAAGCCGCTGCCTTTGGCTCAGGTCATGATCTCAGGGTCCTGGGATCGAGCCCCACATCGGGCTCTCTGCTCAGCGGGGAGCCTGCTCCCCTTCCTCTTTCTCTGCCTGCCTCTCTGCCTACTTGTGATCTCTCTCTGTCAAATAAATAAATAAAATCTTTAAAAAAAAGAAAGCAAAACAAAGTATGACACAGAGGATGAGGAGAAACTGGAGCCCTGGCCATCCCTGGGGAGACCAGAAGACGGTATAAAAAGTGAACACAGAACTGCCCTTTGATCGGACAATCCCACTGCTGGGTCTCATACAGATACTTGCGTACCCAGGTTCACAGCAGCAGCATCGATAATAATTAAAGGTGGAAACAACTTAAATGTCCATCAACGGATGAACAGATAAAATGCGATATATCCATCCGATGGGTTATTTGGCCTTAAAAGGGAAAAATTCTGACACATGCTACGACATGGACCCTGAGAACCTTGTGCTAACAGAAAGCAGCCAGATACAAAAGGACAGATGCTGTCTGGTTCCGCTTATATGAGGTACCCAGAAGAGTCCAACCCAGACACAGAAGGTAAAACAGAGGCTGAGGCGCCGGGAGGAGTGGGGCGTCAGCACTGAAAGGGTAGAGTTCTATTTGGGAAGAGAGAGAGTTCTGGAGATTGAAGGTGGTGTCGGTTGCACAAGGTGCCCCAAAATGGTCAAAATGGTAAGTTTCAGGATAGGAAGATTTTACAATAAAGTTTTGTTCATCAACCTGGGATGATATTTATGAAATTATAAATGAGACACAGCCTTTAGTCCTGTTTCTGAGAATTTTCTGTGGTTTTTGTTATTGAAACCAACAAAGACTTACTTGCTTCCATCACATAAAATTCTTAATAAAGGTAGTGACCAGATAGAGAGGGGGCATGGTCCTCCGAGCAGAGGAGGACCCTCCTGACTACTGAGGACCAGACAGGTGTCCCATCAACCCTCTCACCTCACTCACCAGCGGTCAAAGTCAATATTGCTGATAGAGACCAGCCCTTTAGACTGAAGGCCTGACTTTTTTTTTTTCTTTTTTGCCAAAATCCCTATGGCACTGATGCTCCTCCATCAACGTATGAAACAGGACCACCCTGTTTGCACTGGACATGGATTGGCACATTTACAGAAGAAAAAATAAATATACTACATGTATCACTTTCCATCTCTCTTCAAGAAATCTTTACCGTTCCTTTTCAACCTGTCTGTATCATTTGCAATTCAGGTCAGAGTCAGGTAAAATGGAAGATATGCATAAAAACTCCCTGCTACCCAAAATTAATGGGAGAGGGTACACATTATATAACAAATCCCAAATTCAAGGAAAAAACCTACCACAGTTATGAGTCTGACATTGTTTAGAACTGAAGACTGGTAGCTGGCTGAGTTTCCTCGAGTTCCTTTTTTTAAATACATGAATGGTTGCCATCATGTGAGATGGTTTTAATTAAATTTTGCTTAGCTGGAAGGGATTAATGAAAGGTAGAGTCACATCAGGATACGATGAAATGAAAATCTCTAAGGCAAGTGAACCACTTTCAGCTTTGTAGGGAAAGTCATGAAAATCTGAGCTTATGTTATATTTGCATGCTCAAAGAAAATTATTGGTTTCAGATTTGTAACAATGAAAACAGTCTTCTCGTGGGATACATGTTCAAGTTGTGTGAAAACAAATCAAGTAAATGTGCTTTATCACATATTACTAGAAGGGATGACATTCTTCAAGCAGCACAGACTCTGCCTCTAAGAGTCTGTGGATATGCTCCCGGGAAACTCTCCCAGTACCGCCTGATCCTAGTCTGTGATGAGGAACCCCCCCCCCCACTTTCCCCAGGAGAATCACCTTTAACCTTTTCCTCTTTTCTAATGTCACCAAGTCCTACTGACGGCTTTTTTTTTTTCTTTCCTGCATTCCTTCCTGATTGGATTTAAGATACCTTTTGGAGAAAGCTCAAAGACTGAACATGAGTGTAAAAGAAAGGGGTCCCCTGGTCACCAGTCAGAGAAACCACACAACTAGGGTCGCCCTCTTGCCACCAAGACTAGAGCCTTAGTGTGAAACAGCCTGTCACACTAAGGAGAAAGAAACCAGTTCTCCATGTTGGCACGGCACTCACCTCTAGACTCTGCAGCTACGCGAGCCATCAAAGACCCTTTCAGATTTTCATTTTCTTCAATATATACCTACACCTCTACATATACCATACAAGATACCTGAAAATGTCAGATCATTATCACACAGGCATTTCCGGTTCATGCCATTGTATGCAGACTTCTCTGTACTTGCAAGCAAAAGATACCTAAAGCAATAAAGGGAGACCTAGCAGACTGTGGGAAATGTACAAAGGGGGCCGAGAGGTAAGAATGAACTAGAACATGGAAACTCATGGGCTCCTCTCAACGGCTCACGGGAATTACACAGGCTGGAGGAGGAGGCGTGACTGTGTGTTTAGTTTTAGACAAAGGGAGTACCCCCAGGCTGCAGGGACACCCAAATCCATGTGTCAGGCAGGCAAACGGGACTTCAAGCTTAGAGGCCCAAAGGCAGCTGGGGCCTACAGACCCCAGTCTCTGCACAGCTGAGAGCCGAAGGGAGAAATGGCCGATGAACTCCAAGGAGCAGGGAAGAGCCTCGGCAACGCCCACATCCATGGCTGAAGGTGGGAAGGAGGTGGTGGTGTGGAAAGTGAGAGGGCAGAGTCCTGGCTCTGGGGCCTGAGGGGGCTTGGGGGAAGAAGAATCTCAAGAAGAATTGGGCAGGGCGCCTGGGTGGCTCAGTGGGTTAAGCCGCTGCCTTCGGCTCAGGTCATGATCTCAGGGTCCTGGGATCGAGTCCCGCATCGGGCTCTCTGCTCAGCAGGGAGCCTGCTTCCTCCTCTCTCTCTCTGCCTGCCTCTCTGCCTACTTGTGATCTCTCTCTGTCAAATAAATAAATAAAATCTTTTAAAAAAAAAAAAAAGAAGAAGAATTGGGCAATCACCGATGTAAAGGATTCTTCCAGAGCCAAGGGGAAAAGCTGAGATTTGGCCCCTCTTGGCCCAAAAGCCACAGACCTGGGAGAACACAGATGATGACAGCAGCACAAATACCAACAGGCCCTTGATACACAGCCTCTCTTCTTCCTTATCTCCATAGTCTTCAACCCAGAACCGAAACTGGGTGGAGTTTTCTGATAGCTTCAATATACAGCAGTAAAATCATCTTAATTCCTCAAGTAACTATCGTATAAAGGCCCAGCTGTTCCATAGCACAAACAAAAATCCCTCAAAGTATATGATAAATCAGGCAACAGTGCTTGAAGGGGAATCCTAAGGCTTGATTTTTAAGCTCAGATCTGGCCGGGTTTTTGCAATTTTGAAATCATCTGAAGAACCCAACCTCCCTTTTAGGTCCATAAGGGCATATCGAACCTTCATAACTGGGAGCTATGACACCTCTTCTGAACACTGACCATCCAACATGCACCCTGGGGTTCTGCTTTTTGACCCTAAAAAGAAACTGCATCCGTTCTACACAAGACTACCACACCTGTAACACCAGACTTTTCTCGGCAATATTTTTTTTCTGAAGACCTTTTTAAGTGGTTAGGTTCACAGCAGAATTGAGTGGAAGGTAAAGAGATTCCCCGTAGGTTCCTGTCCCCGCACCAGCACAGCCTCCCCCACTGTCAATACCCCTGCCAGAGAGCTATGTTTGTGACGACTGATGAGCCCCACGGACACATCCTCATCTCCCCACAACCATGGTTTATATGAGGGTTCACTCTAATATTTTCAAGTCTTTTATTTTTTCGGTCTCCAAGGACTCAACTGGGATCTGAGACTTGGGGTTAAAAAGTCGAGCTTGGCTCTCGAATCCTGTGTTTTAGCTTCCCTCCCTCCCCCTGCTAGTCTAAAATCTCCTTATTTTAGTGGAATATGACCAGCTTCCTTTGCTCAGAAGTAACTCGAGTCTAAGAGCGTGGGTCTGACTTGGAGGGAACCCAAAACTGTACTCTCGGCAGAATGCGTACCACTTAACAGGACCTCAAACCTTTCCCAGAATGGCAAATGAAAGAAACCTCAGCTCCAGAACTCTGGGAAAACAGAAGGTGGTAAAAACACAATTTTAATGAAGAATGGACTCCTATAGCGTAGATGAAACCTCTGAATTTATAACTTAATCCCATCCAGCCTGGGGTGGGCGCTCAGCGGGGATACACCTGTTTCTTACTAGGGTTATAAAAAAGCTACACTGTGACACAGTGTTGGAAGAAATATTCCGGAGATTACAAGAGGCAATGAAACGGAAGGAATCTCTTTCTTTGTCTCTAAATGTGTTTTTCTGAGCATGTCTATGTATGATTCCACGCAAGCCTTTTGTGGAATGTCACTCATCCTCTATTCATTCAATGATTCAGTGAATATTTATTGAACACCTACTATAAACCGATACTTTGTAAGACAGGAATGCCAAGGAGTGGTCAAATCAGTTTCTGCTCATAGGGATCGCAGGGTCTAGTTAAAAAGAAAAGCATGTAAAGGAGTAGGCATCTCATATCCTCTCTTCCTGTCTTCTTTGCCTCTCCATTCTCTTTATCTTCTACTGTTTTCCCTCTTTTAATTTGTTATAAGGTAAAATCCAGGGTTTATTTTGCAATATTTATCACTGAATAGCTTTACTTTTCTCCATTTTAATTTGGCAAAATAGAACATATACTATTTAAAAATTTAGACAAATGGAAATACACAATGTCTGTAACTTGCTCTAATAGACTTCAGCAAGAATTAAAAAAAAAAAGATGAAACAGGATTGGTAAAAAGCCAACAATTACTGAAGCTATGAGACCGTACCTGGTCTATTCTCACTACCCTTTGCAGGTATTTGGAAATGTACATCATAAAAAGCAAAGAGAATGAATAGTTAGACAGGATTTTACCCCTGAGCTTAAACTCTTCTCCAGCCACCCCCCCAATTAGTCAAAGGTCATTGAGAAATCATCATGACAATATTGACAAAAAGCTGCTTAAAAAAAAACAGAGCAGACTTCAAAAATAAGTCACTTGTACACCTCATATGTCGAGAACTATCTCAGAGTTCTTTCACAGGACAGAATTTATGATCCTGTAACAGTGGTCTTTCTAGCTAGTCTCTAAAGTACACTTAGGGTAATTTATCATTTCCACTCATCTCTCCTATACAGAATTGCCAGATCCTGTTATGGGATGACTTGTGTCCTCCCCTACTCCCCAAATTCCTATGTGGAAGTTCTAATCTCCAGACTCTCAGAATGTGAAATTATTCGGAAATACAGTTGTTCTAATTCTTTAGGATGAGGTCACACTGGCCAGGGGTGGGCCCTAATCTAGTGAAACTGGTAATCTTATAAAAAGGGGAAACTGAGACACAGTACTCAGGGGAAACTCAGACACAGGAATGCCATGTGAAGACGTAGGCAGAAATCAGGATGATGCTTCCACAAGCCAAGGAATTCCAATGATTGCCAGCAAACCACCAGGCATAGAGAGGGCCATTTTCCTTCACTGTCTTCAGAAGAAACCAGCCCTGCTGAGAACCGTTATCTCTGATTTCTAGCCTCCAAAACTGAGACAAACTTGGTTAGGCCACCCAGTTTGTAGTACTTTGTTAAAGCAGTGCCTGGGTGGCTCGGTTGGTTAAGCACCCAAAAGACTCTTGGTTGTGGCTCAGGTCATGACCTCAGGATTGTGGGATCGAGCTCCGCATCGGGCTCCACGCTCAGTGTGGAGTCTGCTCGTCCCTCTCCCTCTGTTCCTACCCTAGTTCACGATCATTTGCTATCTCTAAAATAAGTCTTTAAAAAAATATATGTAAACCAAGGCAATTTCTAGAAAGGGTTCAATAAATGAAATTTTAATCAGCGCTGTGTGTCAAGAAAACCACAACACCTCACTTCTCAAATGGAACCCAAGTTATTAAATCTACCACGTGGCCAGGGAAAGGATTCATACATAAATCAACTTCAGATTTCAATTAAGTAATATGAACAAGTAGTAAGGCTTCAAGTCGCTCTTCCCGGACAGCTCTATGTGATAGCATACCTGTACCCATGAAATTCACCTGTGTCACCGACGGAGACCGAGAATACCCTAGAATCCAAAGCAGCAATGAAAAGCTCAAGGAAGTAAGAGTTCTGTTCATACTTCCAACAGGAAAAATAAGGGTGCATGAAGATTATGGGTGATTGTAAGCAAAAATTGTTTTTTAAAACCTGAATTATTGATATGAAATAGAAACTCTGACATTCAAAAAACAAACAAACAAACAAACAAAACAAAACCCTGGGGCACTGGTATAGCTTCATTTGCTCATGATTATAAAGACATTTAATAAAGTCAGAACTCTTAAAAGGTCCCATATAGGAGTATCACCAGAGGCTCGAAATTCAACTCCTTGACTCTGTGTATGTCCTACTTAATATACTAGCTGTGACTTGCATTCGAGATAACAAGGACAATCAGGATGAGGTTTGTACACTGCTGGGTTATACATAAAGGACTGCTCACCTTTGGTGGTGAAATGGCCGTTTTCTGGGTGGAGGTAGAGGAACCTACGACTTGAAATCCTCAGGGGACCAAGAGCCCAGGGAAGTCATCTTTAGCATTAACCTTCAAGAGGATGTTACTAATTTAAACATCACGGAGTCTGAGGACAGCAGAAGCAGGAGACTTCAGAAAGAAGCTGCCTTTTAGGGGGACTGAGTGGGTGGGTAATAAGGCCTAGATTCCTCTCTGCCTCTAGTTGGCTCCTGATTAATTCCAGGCTACAGTTTTATTCTTAAGTCAAAGTTTTGCCAGTCGCCTGAAGAGTCAACATCCTTAACACGTTCAGCAAACAAGCCATTCGGTTGCAACTGAAGGCCAACAGCCAGGCTTTTCTGGCATTTGTAATTTTATAGCTTATTTTGAAAATGGACCAGATGTGGGGCACCTGGGTGGCTCAGTATGTCAAGCCTCTGCTTTCAGCTCAGGTCATGGTCTCAGGGTCCCGGGATCAAGACCCATATCAGGCTCTCTGCTCAGCAGGGAGCCTGCTTCCCTCCTCTCTCTGCCTGCCTCTCTGCCTACTTGTGAGCTGTCAAATAAATAAAATTTAAAAAAAAAAAAAAGAAAGGAAAAAAGAAAATAGACCAGCTGTAAAGTTCCATGTTTTTTTAATGAGTAACAGCTACATCCCAGACATGGGCTAGACCCTGGTGTCTACGAAGATTAGTAAGGCCCGGGTACTCTGAACAGCTTCAAGTCTGGTCTGGTGAACAGTCAAAACTGATCATTTCAAGATCATGAAAGGACCCTCAGTCAAGTCTTCCCGGTACCGGCTGCGAGCACCGAGGGCTCTTCTCCCGGCCTCACGGTTCCGGAAGATGAGTGGCAGAAATGATTCTGTTGCCGAGGCTGAAAAAAGGACACGAGGTCGAGGGACTTTTTCTTAGCACGATGGGCAGTCATCTGACAGAGTCTGCAGTAACACCTATGTAAAAATATGAAAATAGGCATGGACTGTCTCATGCAAACTACAGAGGCAGGTAGGCGGTCAGAGAAATCAAGCACTGATGGAAAGGAATGTGATTCATATCAGCCAAGAAAATATTACTCTTGGTCATGATTCATGGAAGGAAATTATGAAGTTGTTCCAAATATTTTAGTCAGCACTCCTTTCAGAATCCGGTGCTTGCTTCCGCCCCCCCCCCCCAAACTTTGGTCACATAATTACAAAGCTCCCATGGGTAAGTTAGGGAAAAGCGCTTCAAATTTAATGTTCTGGTTTGGCTTTGATTTCAGTCAATATTGGAATAGGGGTGGGAACGGTCTCAGAATTGAAAAGACACTGACGTTTAGTTAGAAATGCAGGCTTATAAAAGCAAACACGAAAAAAGAGAAAAAGGAAAAAGAAAAGCAAGTGCGGTACCGTGTTACTTCTGAAATTTGAGGGGCCTAACCCGGCGGTCATTTTTAATTCTTAGAGATAAATACATGCAGAAGTGTTCCATAAATAAAATGCTTTCATACTCTTGAGATTACATTGAGTTTATGGGACAAAAATCTGTTTGCATTATTATGTAATTTTCTACCCATGTAGCATTTCCCCCGGCGTATCTTCGAGGACAATTCAAAAGAAGCCATAATACACTAATTACCTCCCTGTTATCGAATATGTTGGGAACTAATAAAGCATCAGGGATGGGGAATGCAACATAATTACAAAGCAATGAGGCTACAAGTTTCCACAAAGGAAATTAGAAAGTGTCCAGGGGATTCCAGTGCCCACAGGTAACAATGGTGAGCACATGGGGAAAGACAAAGACAAAGAACAAAGTTTTCATACAAATAAGGACATTAGGCACAGACAGAGAAGAAATAAAATTTAAAAGACAAATCAACCTTACAAAAGGAGTAGGTTACATTGATGAATTGCATGCTAGAAAACAAGACAAAGGAAATTAATGACTCGTCATCAAGAATTTTAGGATCAAAGGGCTTTTAAAGTCTACACTTAGACACGATGCCTCAAAAAACTTACATTTGACAATAACCACAATATAGAGCTATTTACTGGTTTTTTAAATGTACATGTTTTCGCATGGGGAAGACTCTGGAAGGATATGGACCACAGTGGTATGGGATTGTGTTTGGGAAGATTTATTTTTACTTTTTTGTTCATCTGCATTTTCTAATTTATTCAACCATTAAGAATACTATTAACTAAAAATATAACTTTAAAGATGTTTATAGCACCAGGTGTTCAGACTGGAAAGTTCTTTTTGACTCTCTTAAAAAAAATTCCTTAGTGCATATTTAGAATTACATGTGTTATATCAAGTATCAATCAGGTATTTCTTTTTTTTTTAAGATTTTATTTATTTGATAGAGAGAGAGAGAGATCGCAAGTAGGCAGAGAGGGAGAGAGAGAGAGGAGGAAGCACGCTCCCTGCCTAGCAGAGAGCCTGATGCAGGCCTTGATCCCAGGACCCTGGGATCATGACCTGAGCTGAAGGCAGAGGCTTCAACCCACTGAACCACCCAGGCAGCCCCAATCAGGTATTTCTTGAATACAACTGCATGACTCATGCTGCCCGGTGCTCAGCCTAGGGGTATGCACAGAGATTAGAAAACAACTCAGAAATACGCTTGAGGACAGTGACTGAGACAAGCACAAAAACCAAAAAGCAACACAAAACAAAACCAAAAACCCCAAAACAAAGCATGAAACTCTTAACATCTCATCTTTGTCTGCTTGAAAACCTTTTGTTCTCCCATAAGAAAGGATGAGATCTTGCCATTTTTGACAACATGAACAGACCTAGATAATACAAAGGGAAGGAAGTCAGAAGAACAAATACCGTGTGATTTTGCTTAAATGTGAAATCTAAAAGACGACAAACAAAAAGCAGACTCAGACCTATAAATACACAGAGCCAGACTGATGGCTGGGGTGGAGGGGGAGGGGAAAGAGGTGGGCAAAACGGGTGCAGGGGAGTGGGAGATGCAGGCTTCCGTTTACATAATTTTTAAATGATGAGAGATGGGCACGCAGACGTGTGGCACAGATGCTTTGAACCACATAATACGGAATATCAGAAATTGGAAAGAAGCTAAGAGTCCAACAGAGGAAAAGTGGGTTGGCAGGTATGCATTTGAGATTTGTAATTACTCCACAGCCGTAACCACTGGGTGGTAAGAGAATATTTGCCAAATGAAGCAGGTAAGCGTCTAGAACGGTTACTAAATAAGAGAAAAGCCAGCTACAGCATAAAATGGTAAAAATCTTAAAATGCACGCGCTATTCAACTCATTCATGAGGGAACCAGGAAGTTGGTAAAGCTCATTCTCACAAGAATTTGAGGTCACCCGGTAAGGCATTCTGGGAAAGGTTTGCTGTGCCTGAGAACGGAAGTGGCTGCTCACAGGATAAGGAGAAGGTTCTAGAACGGACTCTGCTGGTAACTGCACAATTCCATGAATATTAGAAACCACTGAATTGTTCCCTTTAAGAGTGGAAGATACATAATGTGAATTCTAGATCAAGGTTTTCTTTTGCTGTTGAAAAGTCACATTTATGGGGTGCCTCAGTGGCTCAGTGGATTAGAGCCTCTGCCTTTGGCTCAGGTCATGATCTCAGGGTCCTGGGATCGAGCCCCACATCGGGCTCTCTGCTCAGCAGGGAGCCTGCTTCCCCCTCTCTCTCTGCCTGCCTCTTTGCCTACTTATAATCTCTGTCTGTCAAATAAATAAATAAAATCTTTCAGATAATGGATGTACAGCACTGTGTAATTTTAAGGTCTACAGTAGGACTTACTTATACAGCAAAATGACTACCACAATAAGTTAACACATCATCTCATGCTGACACCAAAGAAAGCTTTTCCTTGTGATGAGAAATTTTCGTTGTTTTTGAAATGCTAAAAATCAAACAAGCAGGTAGAACACTCTCAGTCTTTGGGTACTCTTGTCCCTGTAGAACACTGAAAGGACAGGCCCTTCATGTTATGCCTCATTTCCAAATTTTAAAATCTTTTCTTAGCATTGAAATGGTATCTTTATGCCTTCTGAGATGGTCTTTGGAACTACTGGCAAGACTAAGAAAAAGAGAATATTTGGAAATGAATAAAACCTAAGGAAAGACAGAATCTGACTAAGAGGAAAATTGAGCACCCCAAGAAACAAGGCAAGGCTGGGCCCCTGGAGGCCACTGAGGGGGGTAAGTCCTTCTGCTCTATTTCCTATGAAGAGAGAACACACACCAGAGAATTTGAATGGCTGCCACTTCCAGAAAGAGGTAACAGGACTAGAACTCGCCAGCACCTCCCACCTCCTTCCAAACCCGCTCCCTCCACACACAGGCCAGGCACAGACAGAGCCTCCGCCCAGCTGATCTAGACCCGGTGCACATTGGCTAATGTTCTCTCCTGGCTTTGCAAAGCCTCCCTTTGTGCCCAGGGCCTCCCCTGGATCAGGCATGTCAGGAAGCCTGGCTAGGACAAGGGGAAGGCGGTGCCATGGTACACAGAGGCACAGGCCTTGAGGGACAAGCCAGCAGAACTTGGTCCCCCCACCCTGTCAACCCCAAGAGCTGAAGACCCCAAAAGTGTGCTAAGTCCCAGGAGAATCAACTACCAAGAAAGGGAGTCAGAAACCACAGCCTCTTCTGTCCAGATGCGGTAGAGAACGAGCTAAGATTACAAACAGGCCACCACAAGTGGGGAGGAGGGCTCCTCATGATACGCATTCCTTCAAACCTTAGCCCATAGCAATCAAAACCCTCAATCCACAGCTGTGTGGTTGCACCTCATTAGGCGGACAGTCATCAATACCTACAATGTGCAAATACCTGTATCTGTGAAAGATACTTTCTGACAAGCAGACAAGATAAAATGTATCCACTTTGGATGTGAGTGGAGAGGGGAGGGTAACTTCTGTGAACCCACGGAAGGCAAGTTTCCCAAAGCGGGGGCGGGGTGTGGGGGTGGAGAGAAGGGAAACTGGGAAAGGTAGTATATACCCTAACTGACTAAATTAGAAACCCAAATTAAAAATCCATAGCTAGACCAGGCTGATTCCACAAACTATACGCTATCAAGAGAACAGCAAATAGTAAGGATAATGCAAATTCTCAAATGTAGCTTCAGTACTATAGAATAACAGAGATCAACAACACAGATGAAGACAAAGACACTTTAACTGATACAATTAATTAGTATAGATACCAAAAAGCAAAAAGAGGCTGCATTAACAGATGTATATAATCTAGAATGGAGGAGGTGAAAGTTCCATACAAGCTTTCATTCCTCCAGAGACATGATTCAGGGTTTCAAAAATTCCCTCACCGTGGTGCTTGTGGTCTCTTTGGTTTAGGGGAGATTTAGAACCAAGTCCTAAAAAGAATGGAGTTCCACCTGAAAGGGAAGTCTTAGCCTACAATGTAGTTCTCTGCAAATAATTTAAGGTCTGGTATTTGCAGAAAGGATTAAGCTTGTTCTGTCTGTCCCTAAAGGATGGAAACCCTAGAGGACCCAAGAGTGAAAGTTACAGGGGATCAGATTTCAGCTAAGAGTGGATGACGTCAGGGCTGCCTGAAAATGAAGGCGGCCTGTGGAAGTACTAAGGATTACCAGAGCTGTGAATACTTGGGGAGGCTCTCACTCTGCCTGACCCAGATGACACATAAATTTTACAGTGGGTATATGTACCCTAGAATCCCAAAGCAATCACATTCTACCAAAGCAACTAACTGCAATAATCCCATTTTATTTTTTAAAGATTGCTTTTATTTGACAGAGAGAGAGATCACAGGTAGGCAGAGAGGCAGGTGGGGGCGGCAGGGAGGGGGGACATGCTCCCCACTGAGCAGAGAGCCTGATGCGGGGCTTGATCCTAGGGCCCTGAGATCATGACCTGAGCTGAAGGCAGAGGCTTAACCCACTGAGCCACCCAGGCGTCCCAATAATCCTATTTATAAAAATTTTTAGTTCCTCCTAATCATTTAAGTTCCAAGAAATGAGCTTCTAGCGCACATATACACACACACACACATCTAAAAGCGGACTCTTCAGAAAGAAAGAGCTTTATTTCCAGGGCTGGGATGGTCTCAGCAGCATGTTTTAAAGCTCATGGTGGGAATGTGTATCTGGAAGCTACAAACTCAGTCCTTTTCCATCTGACTCATCACAGCTACAAAACGTACACGCGCTGCAGCAGCAGGACACGCCCACCCTCGGCCATTTCTCAAGACTGAAGCTAAAGAGATGGCACTTTTGCAAGGTGCAGAGTGACAAAAGCCTTTCAACTGGACTGACTCCTTGGCTGAGCAGATGTATTCTGAGACAACATTCGCTGGGCATCGGGCAGGAAAGCTGCACGGCTAGGAGCCCAGGCTCCCCATCCATTTTTAAGGTTCTCACATGTGCACACACACCTACGCGAGACCACATCACTGGAGATCTCAGAGAACGTCATAGCACCACGGGTGTTGTTTCTTCCTGATCGGGCCCCACTGCTGAAGGATTGCCATGCTAAACTGTATAGGGCTGGGTTCCCTGAACGGAGTTGATGACACAAGAAAAATCAAGACTATGAATACCGGTCTTCATGTCACTCTTCCCAAATGAAGGAAGGATGAGGCAGCCGTGCTAGAGAGAAATAAACTGCAACCACACCATTCACACACAAGCAGTCAGAGTTCCAACCCTGCCCGTCTGGCGTCAGGGCTCAGGCTCCTACCACACGCTGCTGGGCACAGATTAAGGCCCCCGCAATCACACCACACCTCGGGTTATTAGGTGATGGTGCTCAGATCACTGACACGCTCAGATTTCCCCCACCATTACCTGTATCTAAACAATGGGATGAGAAAGGTCTGGCTGGACAGAGGGACTCCACGGTGACTGAGGGTTGGGGCACCCAGCTGTTTCTTTTCTGAAGTCCAGGTGTTTCTGAAGGTGCCAGAGCCCAGGTATGAAGACGGAGTCCTGAGAAGGGCAGGGCAGCTCCAGTGGAGAGGGAGAGACGGGCAGCAGTGTTCCATGCGCGCAAACTGGGACAAGACCATGCCGTCAGCACGGGTGGGACGGAGCAGAGGAACTGGGAAGCTCAAGGCTGGAGGCCGATCCCATGAAAGTCCTGGGCTAGTGCAGACAGAGCAGGTACAGATGCGACGCCCAGGTGGGAACACTGGGCAGGAGGGGGAGGCGGCCCACCTGCACATTTGGGAAAGAATCTTTGATGCTGGAGCAGGAGAGAATGAAGGACAGGTGACATGTCACAGGCCCTTCTCCCAGCTCTGGGCAACAGCCTCCCCAGTGAGGAAGAGGGGAGGAAAAGCAACCCTAAAGGCTTGGACTTCAGCCTGGCCGAGAACCAAGCTGCCCCTTTGCTACCAATCAGGAAATCTGGGTTCAAGCCCTTCAGATGGTGCAGGAGAAGCTGCTGTCTCTTCAAGAGGCCCCATTTCTCTCAAGATGGAAAAGCGACCTGCAGTCCCTGTGGACCCTACCCAGATTCTCCTGCTACTTTACATCTGGGAACCACTCGGGAGTCTGAGAGAGTGCGGGACCCGTTTTCCAAAACCCTTTTCTGAGGGGAAGTGCCTGGTGCGGGGGTTTGCCGGCTGAGGGCGCCCACCGGATCTGCAGTCTTGCTCCTTGGAAGACACTCACTCCAGGCAGCCCGCCTTCCACTCTGCTGAGTCTTCACCTCCTTTCTGGCAACCGAGCACTCAACCCGGGAAGTAAATATGAGGTCAATTTGGTGGAAACACCTGATAATGGATTTCTGTTCCCTTGACAAAAAAAGAGGAGAAAATTGAAGAAATGCTAACAGGATTCATGGGGTATAAGTAATGACTTTGACTATTTTCACCCTGCTACCCTCCGTGAGCAAACACGGATGTCTGCCCGCATGTGGCTGTGAGCCGTGAGCAGGCGCGGCTCCTTCCCCTGCTGGTCGCAGCCCCCGGAACCCACAAGGCAAAACTTGGACCTTCCAGGAGCTACCAAGCCCCCCCACCAACACACACCCTGGGCTTGCTGGAGGTTGCCTCGTTGTTTGTGAATCGAATGTCAAGCCTCACTGATCGCATGGATTGATCCAATTCTGATTCTTCTGCTTCTTCATCTTTCCCCTCAAAATCCTGTGGAGGAGATGAATCTGTTCGCCCTGAGCTGAACCGGGGTTCTGGGCAGCCCCTGGTAAGCCATTTCTTCACCAGTGGTCAGGTGCCGACTTTACCACACCTTTCATGAAACCAAGTGGGGACAGGATGGACAGAACACCAGGAAAGACAGATCTCCCTCTGTGCCTTTCAGAAATCAGGTTTAATTTCTACCTTTTCATTTTGTTTTAAAGATTTTATTTATTTATTTGACAGAGATCACAAATAGGCAGAGAAGCACGTGGGGTGGGGGAGGGGGGATGTGGGCCACCCCCCTGAGCAGAGAGCCCAATGCAGGGCTCGATCCCAGGACCCTGAGACCATGACCTGAGGCGAAGGCAGAGGCTTTAACCCACTGAGCCACCCAGGCGCCCATCTACCTTTTCATTTTTAAAAAGTAACTTTCAGTGTTGCTTTCTAGTCCTGATATAGAAAATTTAGGAAAATAGTCCATTTGTTTTCCAACTCATTCAGACTCCCCAGTATGCCAATGTTTTATATTTGCTCTGCCTAAAACCCCAGAGGGACAAAATCATTGCTCTGCCCCGAGGGGACAATATTTGCCTGTGACCATCCCAGAACACATTGTTGCAAGTCCATTCCATTCAGTACACCTTCACTGGGTATCTGTTACGTGCCAGACCCTGGCCCTGCAGGAAATGAATAACCCGAGGGAGTTCGTGAGCTAATTAGCAAGCACCTGCTCTGCAATGACAAACACTCTGGGCTGTTCGGGTTGTCAGCAGTGGCTCCGATCTATTGTGTGCCCTGAGAACAGAGCACAGAACACATGTGACACAGAGCACCCATTCCTTCTTTGGTTGTATTACTGATTGCCACCAACACAAAATAAATCTGCTCTGATAAATGCGACTCATGGGAACGAAAAAATTCAGGAGATGAATTATTAGGTCAGCAAATGCAAGAAGTCCATCTGAAGTTTCAGAAATGAGAGGGTATGCCCAAAACAGGGCCGAAGTTCATTAATTCAACGCAGCCTCATGCTCTAGAATGCATGGGACACTTTGTGTAAACATAATAAACTGAAAATACCGGTACCAGATGCCAGCCAGACCTAAGGAAAGCTTTAGAAAAGGTGTTCCCCCTCTCATTTGAAACCTAGCCTTGGGGGTCATCTAATGAAACAGATGCTTAGTTGGAGCTGCTACTTACCACAGGAGCCTAAGAGGGGGGAGCCAATCAGAAAACTGCTTTTGATCTACTCTGTTCCCTAACCTACTCAAGAAGGCGACACCGTGTTCAGGGTCGCACTGCATTGCCTCCGCTGGTCTTCCTCAAAATTAAATTCTAGAATAGCAAGTCTTTCAAGAGGGGACGTCTTGGTATTGAAAGGAAGGGCTCACAGGACCCATTAGGTCTGAACCGTGTGACACATGGGGAATTCCCAGGTCTGCACAGATCCGGTCCCGAAAGCCAGCTGGGGCCAGGGAGCTCCAACTGCGTTTCAGTCTCTGCCCCGTAAAAATGCAAACAGGTTCAGGTCCATTAAGCATCAGCTCTGAAATATGTCAGGGGAATTTCTTGGGTTCCCATGTGACCAAGGGTTTCATTTCTGTGACCTCTTCCTGGGACAGGCAGACAAAATTTGTTCTTTCCTCTTCCACAAAAAAGTCATTTCCAAAACAAAACAAAACAAAAACCCCAATACCCCACCAGACAGGCAGCATGCACCAACAGGTAGATACTATGGGTCACTGCCAAAAAGAGCATGAGCTTTCCAAGTCATCTTTAACCTCCCTGAAGCCTCTAAGTGTTCCTTTGCAGGCCTCTAAGTTCATGGACATGCACATAGATCCTGAGGTTTTTGCTTCCTCTGAGCCTCGCCCGCTGGGCTTTGCCACTTTCCCCGCAACCCAGCTTCCCAAAGTTTCACATTCCTAGAAACCACAAACGCTTCTACTTAGGGGCTTGGAGATTTAACCCAAATGATCACAGGTGTCTACGTCAGGAACAGAGTCTGGGCTACTGAACTTATATATTTGCTTATATATTTGCAGACAACGTGTCCCACTTCCAAATGCTGCCTCAATAACCGGACCGAATTAGGCAGCTCGGTGGATGACTAATGAATGTTCTTTAAAAGGCTTCACAACCTAATGAATCTCCAGTTTACAAAATCACATGATGTGTAGGAGCCCATGAAGATAACATAGGATAGATGAATTGTTCAACAGCTAGATCAATGGTTTTAAGAAAAAAAGAAATCAAGACCACCTGTACTAAGGTGCTAGCCTGTGGTTATTACTTGGTAGAGGAATTGCATTTGTTTTCAGTTTCATTCATTTCATCTTTTATCCAGTGACCGTGTGAGACTAGAAACAGAAAGCAGAGCTCCCGTTACTTAGGCCTACATGTCATCGCGCTGGCTATGGAGCACCAGGAGTGGGAGAACTGGGCTCCGAGCAAGCCCTTGTGGAGTGACAGGATACCCTACCTACAGCAAATGCACGGATCCCAGCAGAGCACCTGGAAGCCAGTGGAGAAAGGCACAGGTGCCTCCCCACCCCGGCCAGCTACGATCAGGGTGTACTCCCTAGCAGTCTTGAGGTGACAGGTGACTGGATGTGGCCCCCACAGGAGAAAGAGGGGGAAACTACAAGCAGGGACTCCCTAATCTTTGGAGACAAAGCCTCTGCAGGGGACGTGGGAAAGGGGGGCCTGATGGAGACTCGAACGCCGTCCTCACATCCTTCTTGGTGCTGAGTAGCCAGAAAGTCTACTGGAAAGTGATGATCCCAGAAGGGAATGGAGCTGAGTTACTTCCTTTCATCATTTCTGCTAGGAAAGGAGGAACAAAAGCAGAGAACTGCCAGATAGATAGGGATGGTCATGGAGGGAGGGAAGAGGAACGGGTAAGTGGGAATCTGGGCTTTTCTTGCTGCCCACAGCCAGGGTTCGCCCTACCCAGGTTTCCCTTCCCGTCTCTCCCTCCTTCCTGCACGGTTCACTTCGGGGCTCTTGCTGAATGACGCCATGGCTGCTGGCTTTCAGGGAGCAGCCCCCCACTTGAAGCACTAGGAGCAACTCTGGGCATTTCTTCCAGGTAGCTTCCCGCTGAAAAGTGCACCCACAGGTCAGAACACAGTACAGCAGGACATTGGCTTCCTAGCTAGTCACTCTGTTACTTGCAATAGTGTCAGACCCTAGGAAAAATGTGAATTATAATTTTCCAGAAAAAAAAAATTAATCTGCAGGAACGAGTCAGCCAGCTGCTTACCAGGTGCTGCCCTGGGGTAACACCTGGGAGCTGAAGGCAGGCGGAGCCCTGACTGGCCACACGGATGGGCACACGGAGTCCCTCAGCACAGAGACACATGGTGACGGGGCCACAAGGGCATCTGCCAGGATCCACAGCCACAGAAAGTCATTTGTTTTCTTCCAGATCATGTAAAGAAAAAAAAAAAAAAGGTGGAGGGGAGGCAACATGCTGCATATATATATTTTTAAAAGATTTTATTTATTTATTAGAGCAAGAGAGAGGATACAAGAAAGGGGAGCAGGAGAGGGAGAAGCAGACTCCTGGCTGAGCAGGGAGCCCGATGCCGCGCTCAATCCTAGGACCCTGCGATCATGACCTGAGCTAGAGGCAGATGCTTAATGTGCATATTTCTTTTCTAATAGGGTAACAAGGCAGTATAAACCCAGGGAGGAACAAAGCCATTCTACAGCTTTCCTTCCTGGAAGCCTAAAATACCAAACAGACAATATGTACTTCATGTGAAAAATGGTCACTTCAGCAGTCTAGCCTCACCATGGGCTGGAGCTGATTAGAAGGAAAATGAAGTGCCCGGCGGAGCCCATACAGTCCCTGGAAGCCGCTAATGAGAAGCCACTGGACGGAGAACCCCTTCTGCCCCACACGTTCGCAGGGAAATGCAGTCACCCGCAGGGACACGTGACTCAGACATGACTGTCACATCAACACTCCTCAGAGTGAAGAAAGGTTATTAAATAGTGAAACCACAAATAAATTAATTCAAAGGGGCACCAGACGCAGCTACGATTCACTGCAGGGGTCTTTTCCTGCAGAACAACACGCTCGCCCAGCTAGCATAAACCATTCAAGTGTTTTGCTCACAAGGAAATTTAATGCATCAAGTCGAAAACCCTCATTTACAGAGGAAACTGACTCCATCAGTAACATCACGGGGGTGTTTAACCCTAGATTAGCCCCACGACATCTGCTTTCGTCACAAGAAACACAAGTGCCGTGAGCATCACCCTTTCGACACATCGGTCTTCAGTGCTCAAAGTTAATAGGGTCGGCGGCAGGCTGTGGCTTAAATCTAAGTTGACAAGCCACTGTATGCCCAAAAAGAACTCCCCACATCTCCTGGGAGCCAGGGCAAGATGTGGAGTCATCACTCTCTAAAATTCTCAAAGAAAACAAGGATTTACTAAACTGAGTGCCAGGCCCATCATGCACGTTTTCGGGGAAGTGAAGCAGCCAGCAAAACAACGCCATTGCAGGTTCCCCTTGACTGTTGGTGCAGTTTTGTTATTTAAGAAATTTCTTACTACAATGAAAAATGAATCCTCTCATGGTATCCAGTGCAACTCTCAAATTTAAACTCAAGACGGGAGTCATTTTGATTTTTCTCTACGAAGTAAGAGGTCACAATTCAAATCCCCATACTGACTTCCCTTTTCTTTATGACCGAGGGGTGAAGCGCCTACTTGGGGTATCCTGTATGTACCCTGAAAAGGAAGTAGAAAGGAGGATTTCTTTATTTAAAAAACCGAAGTTTCTCCCCACTGAGCAAGGAGCCCGATGTGGGCCTCGATCCCAGGACACCAGGATCGTGACCTGAACCGAAGGCAGACACTTCACTGACTGAGCCACCCAGGCGCCTCAAAACTTTGTGTTTTTTAATGTTGGATTTTACACAATACGGAAGTATACAGAAACAGCTCCATAAGAGTTGTAATGCTACTGGGGTCTACAACGGGTAACTACTATCACAGAATACGGACAAGGCTTGCACGGAATCCAAGCGATCTTTGTTCGTGGTCAAGACAGGCCCTTCTCTCTATACACATCCCTATGGTTATAGACCCAACACACTGGTTGCCAAACTTCCTGAAATACTCTTAGGATAAGCCAAATAGAAGGATTACCCAACAATAATGACTTCTTGGGGTAGCATGGAAGTATGTTCTCTAATTTTTAGCAAAACAAATCTTGTTGCAAAACAGCTCAGGACTAAGATTCTGGATATTAAAAATGTAGATGATTCGTCCTCTGTGTTCTGTAAATACTAAGTCATTGCAGGTGTATCTACCCAGGCATCCGCTAGTCATTCATTCATACATGAAGTTACTGGTTACATTCTTGAAGTGACAAACTACGTGTCCGCCAAAATAGGAAAACCAGCACCCTCTTTTAAAATTTTGCTAGAACTAAAACAGGAAATCACATAATTCCTGAAGATAGAAAAATCTAGAGGACCTGGGGTTTGACAATGACTTCAGATAGAGAACCATGAAAGAAGTAAATGGATAAGCTGGGCTTCAGTAAAATTAAAAAGTCCCAGGGGCACCTGGGTGGCTCAAGGTCCCTGGGATCCAGCCCCACATCCAGCTCCTTGCTCAGCAGGGAGTATGCTTCTCCCTCTCCCTCTGCCCCTCCTTATTTTATTTAATAAACAAATATATAAGAAGTCCTGTGCCTAAAGTCATAAGAGAGAGAGAGAGAGAGAGAGTATGTGTGTACATGTCAAGCCACAGGCTGGGAGGAAGTATTTGCAAAAGACATTCCTGATGAAGGACTTCCCTAAAATATACGAAGAATTCTTTAAGCTCAATAATAATCAACCCAATAAAAAAGGGGCCAAAGACCTTAACAGTGCCTCGTCAAGAAGATACACAGGTGGCAGATGAGAAGATAACTCCGTGACATATATCAGAAAAATGCAAATTAAAATGACGAGTCATTAGGAGAACCGAAGTCCAGAACACTGGAAAGAGAACATGCCAGTGAGTGTGTGACGCTCATTCACTGCCGGTGGAAATACAAAATGGTACGTTTTGGAACACAGGCAAATTCAGATAAAACTAAACATTTTTACCATACGATTCAAGCTATGACACTGCTTGATCTTTGCCCAAAGAACTGAAAACTTACATCCTCACAAAAACCTCTACATGGATGTTTAGGGCAGCCTTATTCAAAAATTGCCAAAACCTGGACGTCATCAAAATACCCTGCAGTTTGTGAGAGAATAAACAGTGATAAAACCAACGGCCCTTTTTCCGGCACTAACATGAAATGAGCTTTCAGGATGTGAAGAGACATGGAGGAAACTCACATGCGTATTACTCAGTGAAAGACGCCAATCTGGAAAGGATGCGCGCTGTACGGTTTCCCCTGTAAGACCTTCCAGAAAAGGCAAAACGAGGGAGCCAATAAAAGCAAGAATAAATAATAGCTGTAACAATGTTATATAAATAAAAGCAGGAAAGGGATGAACAGAGAGGAATTTTAGGACAAAGTATTCTGTTTAACACTATGATGAGAGATACATTTCAGGATACTTATCCAGAAATCCAAAGAGGGGCACCTGGCTGGTTCAACCAATAGGGCATGCTATGCATAATCTCAGGGTCATGAGTTCAAGTCCCACACTGGGCATGTAGCCTACTTCAAATAAAAATTTAAGAAGGGGAAAAAAAACTTAAAAAGGGGAGGGGCACACCTGGGCAGCTCAGCAGGTTGAGCATCTACCTTTGAGCATTTGCCTTTGGCTCAGGCCAGGATCCCAGGACCCAGGGATGGAGCCCCACATCGGGATCCGTGTTCAGCGGGGAACCTGCTTCTCCTTCTCCCTATGCTGCTCCTCCCACTTACGCTCTCTTGTTGTCAAATAAAATCTTAAAAAAAAAAAAAATGTGTGCTTGTATGCCTCTGTATTTACAAACGTATGAACGTATGCATGTGTGATTCTCCCTTCACAATTTAGCTTTTATTTCCTAGGTTGTACAAACAATAAGTCTCTGGGCTTTTTTTTTTTTTTTTTGCCCCCAAAAGATGGCCTTTTATGCCTCTAAGCATAGAAACATAGAAACAACCTTTTATAGAAAGCAAACACTGGAGGTGGGAGGTAGCGGGTATTTGTGTTTTCGTACATTGCCTCTAAGGAAGCTGCCGTCATTGGTGATGATGACCTTTATCTTGGCTTAGAAAAGAAGTATCCAAAAAAGGACGAGTACCATTTATGTGCTTTAGTAAACTGAGAGGCCACTGATGGAAGCCTTATCTATTTTGAGAAGGAAACCGACTGACAGAGGGAAAATGTTTACAGATCCTACAGGTAAGGTTGTAAAAACTGAAAATACCTTGGGGTAGGCTATATAACCAGATATCCAAGTATTATAAAAATAGAATTTCCATACGGATACAAACTATCATCTTATGGAGAAGCTAGCTGCCAGGTGCCTTTTCTGTGTACCACCCCCCCCCCCCCCAAGCAGTATCTGCACCGAATCGGGGACCTGCTAGCTGCTGCTTGGAATGAAGAGCCTGGTACTTCTCTCCCTGCTGACGCTTCCTCCTCTGTATCCTGCCAGACTGACCTGGTTTAGGAACAAAGAGGAAGAAGTATTGACAAACCAGGCTTGGTCTTACATGCTCTTCCCAAAACTGCTGAGCACCATTCAGCCTCCATTCCCCCGCAAGGGATGCACCCGGCCACCCTGACTTCAGAGGGGAACAGATCTGAGGGCAAGAGTCACAGAATTGGCTCCATACCCCTGCCCCACAACCAAGGTTTCACATCAAAAGGAATGGAAATACAGATTTGAAAAAGAGAAACCCTCAAACTGCTCGTGGAGGCCGGAAACCCCTCAGTGAGGTCTCACAGAACCCGCTCAGGAGTCAGGAACTCTGTCGCGTGCCCGCCATTTTCGGGTGCCCAGTTAAATCTGGAGTTACCATGAAGCCCACAAAATGCTTCTGCATCAACCAGGTGCTGAGGTCAATGCTCCTTCATATCCACCATCAATATACCTGAGGGCCCAGTGAACACTGTCTCCTGTTAAGAATGTATCTTTGCATACCTTCCCCTAGAAAAGTGTATATGCTTTGGGCCCCTGGCTGCCTAGGACCAGAGCTCTCCAGCCCTCAATGACTGCATCTCGAAATGGGCATAAGCAGCAATGAGGGCAATTATGACACTGAAATCTGGGGTCATGCTCTCATTTTGAGTATCAGAAAATGAGAGGTCTCTGAAACTACTCCAAGTTCATGTTACACCTGTGTTCCGCTGTAGAACTTTTGACTGTCGCGAGATAATTACCTACCTATGCTTGAATGTGCGACATAACACAGGCTGGTTGAGACTGATCAAAACTAGTTTGGAGGGACTTTGGTTAAAAAAAAAAAAAAATTCTTTTTTTTTTTTTTTAAAGAGAATGGTGGTGACCATTCACATGGAGACTGGTGGTGACCTTCAAAGTATTTGGATGTGCTTTTTTACAGAACAAACCTATCAAGACAGAGTCTCAGGGAAGGCTCTATAGATTTATTTCATTAACCTGTTTCTGTGATAAACCCTGGGTAGGACCTGTGACATGGAGCCCTTAGCCACTGCTTTGCGGGTCGGAAGCATCTCCCGCGAGTCAGATCCTAGAAACGCTGTTCCGGGTCTGCGGGAGCCTGGCGGCTCGCCCCGCCAGCCGCAGACTGACACAGCGTCTAGCAGTAACAGTCGAGGATGCAACCCCGCTGGCTCTCCAAAGCCTTAGCAGAAGAACTCCCTGGGAAGGACAAGACAAACCAAGTCCTTGTACTGAAGCTCAGTAAGCACCAGAGCCCAGGTAGAGAGTGATTTTAGGACTCCCCGCTCTCCACATGGCTGAAATGCAGAAACAACAGAAAGGCACAAAACGTCCAAAGAATAACGTGACACGGGTTGGGGGGGTGGTTAGGGAGGAGGCAGGTGGACTTGGAAATGGTGTTATGCCTTAGCTTCCCAACCCTGTAGGTTTTTTTTGTTTGTTTGTTTTGTTTCTTTCTCTTCCTCTTCCACACAAACCCTTCCATACACTGAATGTTTAGACTGGACAAAATTTGAAGGCAGTAAAAAAAATTTTTTTTAAAGACCTACATAGTAGTAAGAACCCTGACTTCATTGACATGGCTTAGAAATACATACAAGCGCAGCCCACACACCAGCTTCAATTCTGCTGGGCATTTCCAAATCCACAGTCAACAATGTTCATAGACTTCATTCATAGGACTTGTTCCATCACACGGTCCTGGAAACCAGCAACGCCCATTCCTTGGGACTTACTCAGAAAACCAAAATAACACCCTGTGGATTGCAAATTTCAAACACCGTGTTGGAAACAGGCAGAAAGCAAAGATTAATTTAAAAAAAAAAAAAAAGTCAACTTTGCAAGAAAAGCTTGCATCCAGTGAGGACGGAAAACCTGCCCTTCATGAATGATTCATCCCCAGAGACGGAGGATGGATTACTCAAGGCTCCGCTGACGTGATCCTTCCTGCACATGCAGGAGCTGGCCGGCCAGGCAATGAGGCTGCCTGCTCACTCACCTGGTAGCACTGTGGGGGGAAAAAGTCAGGAAACCAGCTGACAGCAATCCTTTCACAGGGAAAAAAAACAAAAAAAAAACAGAAAATAGCAATGTCCTAAATAATTACGTGCTTCTGAAGCACTCCCAAAGAAATCAGATCAATACAGTAAAAATCAGCAGAAACACTGTCCAGCCACGACCATGCTTCTCCATCCTTGCTCTTGATGTCAACAAGGTAGATCTGGACAGAGATGGCATTATAGCCAAAACAAGACACCGCAAAGTCTAGTTTATCTAGAACTGTTAGAAGACAGGTATTTCAGAAGAATTTTTCAAGTGTCCTGCACCTACCAAAAATTTAAAAAAAAAAAAAAATTTTCAGGGCAGCTGGGTGGTTTAGTCGGTTAAGCATATCTGACTCTTGATTTGACTCAGGTCATGAACTCAGGGTCATGGGACAGAGCCCTTGTCGGGCTTTGCAGACAAGCAAACCTGGGTTCAAATCCAACTCCCCTGCTTTATAGTTGGGTGAACCTCAAGCTGCCTTAGCTCTCTTGAATCTCTACATCCCCATATAAAATGGAAATCATATACCCCCTGTCAAGTGCCTGAAGCATAGTCGACATTTATCCTGGGCTATTTCCCTCTTCCCCTTTTTGCTTGCTCTAATCGGATGTAAGCTGGGAAAGAAAGCAGTCAAACTTGTCAAAGGATATAAAATTTTTTTCATCATTTTGTGAATATTTTAATATTAAAGGTTTTATCACAAAATTCTAAGTATTTATCATTACTCTCAAATATAATGAAGCCATGTGCAGAAGGTTCTGAAACTTTCCTTAAAAAGCCATGCAGAAGGGACGCTAGCCGGTACAGCATGCCATTGGGGGTTTTGTGATCACTCTTTCGAGTACTCAGTTTTCGTTTAATTCTGGAGTCTAGGCTCCGTTCCAGAAAGTTGTAGCTTTCTTCGAGCCTTAAATCAATGTTTCAGATATAACTGTTCAATGGCCTAAATAGAAAGCAGATTCATTCACACAAAGAGCGCAACAAAAGAAGGGACACATCATTGCAGGATTCTGCAAGACAGGTTTTCAGTAGCATCTCACATTTTAGAGGTTAAAATCCATATACCGCCCACCGCTGCTTCCCCTCCATCAACTAAGTAGTCTGGAGCTCTCATCTTGGGCTTCCTTCATTTTTGGAAATCACCGTCTTCACAATAGGACCTTGGGAAGGTTCTAATGTTGATGTCCGGCTGCTTCTCCAAACCAACTCGGTGGGTAAAAGAGGACGGGTTCTTGCACTCAGTAAGAACCCTTCAGGGCATCAAGGCTCACTCCTTCATTCGGTAAAGAAGAGAGGTCTGGAAGAGTCCAGGAGGAGATCCAGCAGCTAACTCCGTTATGATAAAGACTAACCTTGGGCACCTGGGTGGCTCAGTGGGTTAAGCCGCTGCCTTCGGCTCAGGTCATGATCTCAGGGTCCTGGGATCGAGTCCCGCATCGGGCTCTCTGCTCAGCAGGGAGCCTGCTTCCCTCTCTCTCTCTCTCTGCCTGCCTCTCCGACTACTTGTGATTTCTCTCTGTCAAATAAATAAATAAAATCTTAAAAAAAAAAAAAAAAAAAGACTAACCTTTGCGGAGAGCTGAGTCTCCAGACTGCTCTGTAGGGGCGATTCCAGTCACACTCTTCCCCCCCACTAAGCAAGCCGTACATCTCTTCAACCCAAACCCAGAAGAGGGCACTACCCTCAGCAGAGGCACAAGTGTGTGTTCTCCTGATCCACACAGACTCACAACTGAGGCTTAAGAACTCCTCTTTTCGGGACGCCTGGGTGGCTCAGTCGGTTAGGTGGCTGCTGCCTTTGGCTCGGGTCATGATCCCAGAGTAAAGGGATCGAGTCCCACATTGGGCTCCCTGCTCAGCGGGGAGCCTGCTTTTCTCTCTGCCTCTGCCTGCTTGTGCTCTCACTCTGACAAATAAATAAATATAATCTTAGAAAAAAAAAAAAAAAGACTACCTCTTTTCTGCAACAAACACCTAAAATAGCAGAGATGTTACAGAACAAGGAAAAGATTCCAAGATGACTCTATCTCTTAAATTCTTACTGAAATATTCAATTACCGTCATGATCACTCTGGGCAAAAAGAAGTCTTCTACCCGAGCCCCATGAGGCACCCTCCCTCGGCCACACTGGTGGAAGCTACTGGCATTCAAGGCACACCTAGCATCCCAAAGCCAGTCTAAACCACTGGAATGCCTCCCTGTCAGCTGTTACTCACCACTCTTTCCTTCCAACCCAGAAAGTCGTGCCTCTGAGGCTCTGTGTGCCTCTCAGTGGGACAGCCACGGGCAAGAGGCGATTGAGGATGCCCTGGCCTGGGAAGCCAAGTCGGGGGGGCAAGGGGATGAGGGAATTTTGCTTCCGGCCTTTGTCTTTCCTCTGATACCTACACTTAGCTCTAAATTAGACCCCAAATCATCTCACGCAGTAGATGTTCAGGGATCTGCTCCAATCTGCTGCTGAGCAAGACGGTATCACCCCCGGGCAGGGTCTGACTGTTCCAAACCCTGGCTTTCTACAGAGCCATGGACAGAAGGGAAGGAAAAGGAAGGTCAGCAGAGACCATTCAGAGCCCTTCAATGGGGGCAGGACAAGAGGAGACGACAACGAATGGCAGTGTGCACCCTCCAGTGAGTGAGTGACGGAGACACAGGCGTCCAATGGCGGAGGGGAGGTTACCACAGGGTCCTGGGACCTGCCATAACCACACACCACATACCAGGGGCTTTAATGTAACACGAATGAGCTCTCTTACAATCGTGGAGGCTGGAAGTCCAAAAGCAAGGTGCTGGCAGGGCTGGTTCCTTCTAGAAGCAGAGGGAGAACCTGCCCCCATGCTTCTCTCCTAGTTTCTGGGGGGGCTCCCAGAAACTCCTGGTCTGCTTTGGCTTATCAACACATGGCCATATTGTTTCCCTCGCCACGTGGCCTTCTTCCTGGGCCTCCGTGTCCTGACGTGGCTTTCTTGGGAGGACAACAGCTCTGGATTTAGGCTCCCTGCTGACCTACTGTGAGATCTTAATCACACCTGCAAAGTCCCCATTTCCAAAGAAGATCACATTGTTGAGATTCCAAGCTGCCATGAACTTTGAGGGGCTGCTGGTCACACCCCAGTACAGAGAGAACGAAGACAAGGGGCACACCCTAAGAGCTTTCTATGACCTTTCCACTCTCCTGCTCACTCACAGATGAAGAATGAAGTCAGGCACTTCGGGCTCTCCGTAGCCCTGAGTTCTTAAACCCTAAGTGGAAGGAAAAAATCACGCTTGGATACGACCCCAGTTCAACAAGGTGCCACAAGTGTGCTTGGCACCCTGTCACTTTTAAAGGTTGATGAAGAGAATTTTCAGGAATGTGGGCATGAGAGTCTGGGCACTTGTGCAGGCTTCGCAATTCACTTCCTTTTCCCCGGAAGCCCCGGCTCAAAAGGCGTTGGGGGACCCCTTCTCCTCACGGCATCAACATAAGTGGGTGGTCCTTTCTCTCTGAAAACCCAGCATTCCTGGCAATTTTAGGAAGTCTAGGTGGCAAGAAGAGGCACATCACTTTTTTCAGGCACATTTGTGAGATGTGTGGAGAGCCAACTAAAATTAATGAACTTTTCTTGCCAAAAAGAACTCGGCTCTAAATTCGGTCATGTACTGCCAAAGTGTGTGAATGAAGTCAATTTGTGAGGAAAATAAGAACATTCCAAAGGAAAAAAATCAAATACAGGCAGTCCCAGACGCATTTGTGCTGATCTAAAGATATTCCTCTTCTGAGAAAAAAAGGAGTCCATTCCTGCAGCTGAGCGGACCACAGACACTCAGCCACCGCGTTACCACTCAGCATGTCTCTGCCATCGGCCTCCACTTCCCTCTACAAATCTCACCTGCCCCCACTTCCTGTCCCCTTGCCCCCACTTCCTGTCCCCTGGTCAGGCACCTCCCCTTGCCCCACCCGGCCCTGGGTCAATGGTAGCGTGGCTGCCAGGGTGAAGGAAAGGGAATCCTCCCTCCGACCCCTCAAAAATGTTCTTTGATCTTGGGATTGGCTACCTTGAAAACCTTAAACTTGCCCAGATCTACCTCTTCCAACCCCACATTTGGGTGTTCTTCCAGAAAGTATGCTTTACCTCCTTGATCTTGACGGTTACCTGGCATTTTAGACCCATGTCCGGCCTGTACTTGCCTGTCAGGGACGCAATGCCCACCTGAGCTGGTCCGCTCCACTGTCCGTCCCCTCGGAAGCTGACACACTGACTGAGGAGGCCCCCAGGACCTCAGACCGCCAGAGCTACCATGTGCCAGCCACTGCCCCAGAGAGGAGGGTAGGCCTGGCTCAGCCAACCAACTGTAATTTTAAGCTGAATACAATTAATTTTATAATTGTGAGTCATTCCAGATTAATTCGGCTCAAATCAAATCATGAAACTAGGGCAGAATGAAGAATGATTTCAAGAAATCAGACGTGAAGTCCCCGTAAATACTTGGTTCACATCTAAGGCTGACGGCTCACCGTGCTATCAGCTGGGGTTACTGAGGGAAAAAACCGGACTTAGCTCAAAGACACAGAGATCCTATCCTGCAATCTTAAAAACCTGCTTGGCCCTGCGATGGGTCTGGAGGAAAAAAAAAAGAAAAACTAAGGTATTTTGACTCCTATTGAAGCTAAATAGCCCTACTGAAAACCTAGAAAGATACATACTTACATCAGGGAGAGAGGAGAAAATAGAGCAGATTTAGATCCAAGCAGAAAAGAAACGCAGAAGTGTGGCAGGAAGCTCTAATCTGAGCTCCTTCCCAGGGTGTTCTGCTCTCAATCCCAGTTCAATCCGAGACCTGACGGGCTTGGAAAGGTAGCAAGTGGATGCGCCCCTGAGATCGTAAGGGGCAGAGGCAAGGTTGGTGCAGAATCACGCACTGCTGGGCAGGTGCCGGTCCCCGGTCTCCCGCAGGGACCCCCTGAAGTCTCCTGCTCCCGCCAGTCCCAGAGCTTCTGCCCCAAGCCACGAGGCCCACCCTCCGTGGTTGCAAACTGGGGGTATTTCCACTTCCGCCACCACGGAGCCAACAGGAAGTGAGGCCACTATGGGGCCCTCCAGACAAGACCCCCAAACGCCTCTCTTCACCCCCCATGAGTCATTGGGTCGGTGCCACTGCTCACTCGCTCCCACACAGTGGGGGGTCAAAACCATCCTGGGGAGCAGGACCCCAGCCATGCCAGGTCCCACCCCTTCCGAGAAATGACAGTGTTTGGGGTCCAGACAGTCACTGCAGAAACGGGGTCTGGAGCCCATCTGGGGGTTTCCTGGATGCTGTTTTAGCTACAGATGCACAGGCCCCTTTCCTGGAGGCCCAGGCACAACACAAACAAGCTGGGTGTGTTCCTATCGAGCAAGGAAAATGGAGGTTCCTGGGGGCACATGGGGTCTCCCAGGGAAGGACAACCTTAAAGGCAGAACCGTGGGTCATTCCTCATTCGGCTCGAGGCTACAGAGCTACTCCCCAGGTTCAGTTGCCCCGTTAAACGGCACAGGAATGCCTGTCCCTCTCTGTAGGGCCGAAGGTCAGGCCTCCCCTCGGCAACACCTGTGCTGCACCTGGACCCTGGGGTCCTTCTCCCAGTCCTGTCTGGGGCCTGTCTCCCCGGTGAGTACGGTGCTGGCTGGGAGGAAGAGCATCAGCCTTCCAGGAGGCCATGTGACGCACCCAAACACAGAGGAGGCCACAGACTGGAGACACTTCCCTTAGATACAATGAAGCCAGTTCTCCTGTTTTCAATAGCTCAAATGATTCAGGCTCCGTGGATCGTAAATTCCCCTCGAAGCCCCCATTCTCTGGGGTGGGGGGGTCAGTCTTGGAAGCGTCCCTGCTGCCTGGAGAGGCTCAAATCGACCTCACAGAAGCGAGGGAAGTGGGCTGCCAGGTGATTGTCTGCTGTGGGCCGCGCCGCAGAAAGCTCTCATCGGACTGATCTCAGCAATGCCCTGCTTTTGATCAACTTTCTGGGCAGCTAGATTGAGACAGAATCAGAAAGGTATTTGCCTGGAGGAAAAAAAAAAAAATTCTGTCCCCTGGCCTTCATTACAGATCACCCTCGAGTTAGCCAGATGGTACAGAAAAACCCAAGCTTCGTGGAAACTTGGCTTCGAAGCCTTTCATTGATGAGCAGGGGCTGCTGGGAGTGCTGTGGAGAAACAGTGTGGGGGGAACCTTCCTTCCTCCGGCTGCACACCCCCTGCCCTGCCTGCCCCCAGAGGTTTCGATGTCCAGGCATCACTGTGGACAAAAGAGCAAACACAGGTATGATCAGAGCACCATGACTCCCCTCAAAACACCTGTTCCACTCTCTCGTGTCAGAACATGACAATGAAAATTACTCTAAGTGGACCTATTTTAGTTAGGAAAAAAAAAAAGAAGTACATTAGGTCCTTCTAGGAAGGAAATGTAGACGGCACATGGCCCGCACGTTATCAAAACAGAAGCATCCTTCACTCAGCTCGTCCTGGGAGAAAAGTATTTCTAATTCTGTACTTAAGATTTTGAAACGAAAGACCCCTCCTTGACACGAACTTCAATTATAGTCTCGCCTTCGACTCTCCACTTACAGACCACACGTGGAAGAAACCAAACGCACAGCTTCAGGGTGAGGAGGAGTCCGGGTGTCCTGGCCAGACCCGCACCTACGTCTCTTATTCACTTGTGAAGACGAGCACCCATGGCTACTCTCTCGGGCTCATTTTTAACCAATACACCACCTGGTTCATGAAATGAAGCATCAAAGAGAGAAAAACAGACACCCGGAGTCTCTATTCATTTTGTGGTTTCTTCTGAATCATGTGAAACCCATGAACTCTTCCTTTTTCTTCCCAACACGCCCCACCCCTTTCTTTTTTAAAGGGAGGGAGGGTGAGAGCCACCGCGCGGGGTCACTGCACTCACGCCCAGCAGGAAACCGCCACGTGGCCGTTCCAAATCATACCGCTCTCTTCCAACGTTAAAATGAAAAAAAAAAAAAAAAAATCAGGTTTTACCAGGTGCATGAATCAGTGGTTTTCAGAATCTATGGGGCACAATACTATGGTGTAGGAACCCATAACTGGGCAACCACAATATCCCAGGGTCAGCCTGTCCTGACCTGTGCACTCATCGCTGTGCATGAAGGAGGAGGCCCAGCACGTACAGAGTCGCGAGTAGTAAGGGTGTGGGTGAAAGTCACAGGAGAAACCGCCACCGGCTCTGGGCCCTTTCCTCGGTTCCAGCTCTCCGTTTCCTCTAATGCCTCTGCTTTCCTGCGACGCATCTGCTCCTCTCCATCTAGCTTCCCCCCTGTAGACTGCGTGACCCTCCTTCTGCGAACCTGACGCTGATCTTCGCGAGGTGCCGCATCAGGAACCAGCGCTCGCTCAGCAGACCGTGCGGCAGGCCTTTTCACCTTTGTCTTTTTTTTTTTTTTTTTAATTGGACACAGAAGCACTAACCCACGGAGGTACTGTTATCTCTACAGAAGGAGGAATTAAGACAAAGAGGAAAGCCCCTCCTGATCTCGCAGACAGGGCAGGAGACCTCGACCCTGTGGTCCCACGAACCTTCCGTAGCTGTTCCCTACGTTTATCTCTATGACACGAGGTCTCCGAGGGCCCGGCCCGGCCCAGGGCACTCGACAAGCACATCGCTAAGGGATGACTGTGGGGATTAACTGTGCCGTCAAAGGTCACTCAGTTAATAAGGGCCAAAGACCCAATTCCCAAGCCTCCGCTCTTCTTATCCATCCAATGAAATTTTGGCAAAGCTGTCAATGATACTTTAAAGACAGAAACAGAAGCATCCCCCATTCCCTAAAGGAGGCCTCCTTGAAAATGAAAACCAGACTAAACGAGAAATCACATCTTAAAAGTAATCAATACAGGAGTTCGATCCACAGTGCCTCTAAACGCAGGCTTCTGGCAACAAAACACACCCATGCCCGCGTCTGAGGATAATCGGGGAGCATTCACCAATGAGAGGTTTGACTCCTTCTGCCTTCTACCACGGTCCTGGTCTCCACTCCCCACAGCAGTGGTCACACAGTGTGCTGGAGGGACACACCCTACCAACAACAAAAGCAGCACAACCCCAAGTCTAGGCACAAGTCCCTGGTCCCAGTCTGCTTATACCTCGTCCCTCTCGCTCGGCACCTGCCGTTCTGCTTACAAAGGTAACAGCTCTGGGCCGAACCACCCAGCAGACAGCAGGCTTCTGCATTTAGCACAGAGCCAGGGACACGGAAGCCCAGGTCTGGTGGGAGAAAAGAAGGTTGAGGTTGTACTCCTGGATGGGCAAAGATGTTTGATTTAGGAAAGTGAACAGCCAGGTTAGATTTGCTGCTTTGTCTATGTTTTTCTAAGGCAGGAGGACTAAGGAATGACAAGGGAAAATCCCTCCATTTCCCCAAGTATTTGTTCTCTTGAAAGCACATATAGCATGTTTTAAGTTGTGTTTTCTCAAAGCGAGGCTCTCTTCAAAATACTATAAACCATGTGGAGAAAAAAAAAAAAAAAAACCTGAACAAAACAGCCAGATTCAATAAATTTAAAATGTTACTGATTTGTTTTGCCAAAATCTTTTTTTTCTGATGTGTCCGCAAAGGTGTTACAGGAGAATAGATTCACCTCATATTTTAAAAGCACCTTTTTGTTGGGGGGGTAAAGTCGTATGCATATTGTCGCTGCTTGTCTGGTTTAGTGTGGGGCAAGTCAAAGAGCCAGGGAAATCACAGTGAGTTCTTTTCAAAGTACAGACTTGTTACAACCTGACAAATCTGCTCATGTGTTTGATCACTAAATTTGGATTTTTGTGCAACTAATGTCCAAAATAAAGACACAGCACCAATATAGAGCCTTTCTAAAGGTTGAAAGCATTGATGAGGGTACGAGTTCCTTCCCAATCTGCCACCCTCATTATACCTCACGGTTTTAAGAGAGCGAAGAATTAATGGGTCTTCAAGAGCATCACAGAGCTGAAACGACCGGTGCTTTCCATCAGGCACCTTCAGTTTCCACACCAGCCTTCAGCTCTCCCTGAGCCCCGAGAAGCAGCAACACTCACCCTTCTTTTTAACCAGATCTTGTTTCTGCCGTGCCACATTGATGAGAACACACTGCATTAGGACAAAAAGGTCTTGGGATCCGCATTCCCTTTACGTTTAGAAGCATGTACTCAGATACCAACAAAACAAAATAAAAGCAGGAGGTTGGCTTTTAGGAAAAAAGGGGGGGCAAAATGGAACACAACGGTCTCCTTTTACCAAGACTGCCTTCTGAATAAGAGAAGGTTCACTGTGCAATCCCAAGGTTTAATTCAATCTGATCCATTCGCTGTGTTCTCCGAGCCACGCACAGAGCTGAACTACAGACACAAAAATGAATCTGCAATCCTCACCCTGTAGATGCTTTCTGCCCAGCAGAGGCAATAAACAAACAACCAAAGACCCCACACACGGTGCAGGGCACAGACACAATGCTTTGGGGGAGCAGGCACGGTAGTGAGGAGTTCCGTCTAGGATTTCAGAAGATGTCAAGTGCACAGGAGAACCTGCTGAACAAGGGGATAAAAATCTTAACTCTCCTCCTCCAAGCTCACCTGGCTGTGCACAGCCAGAGCTACACAGAGGGGGCTGAGGGAGGAGCTTCCAGAGGAAACTGAACCGGTTTGGCAAAGACACACATTAATTGTTCTCTTCTACCAATTCGCTCCGAATTACCCCCGATGCCTCTCCTCTGTCTCCGTTCCATATACATCTTAAGGGTAGGACACTTCCCTTGCTGCCATGCATTGCTAATATGTTAAGGTTCCTGCCAAATACAGGACTTGCCCTGGTGATTTCTTGGCCTGTCTTGTGCTGGCTTCATATTGAAGCAATTCTGGAACTTAAAAGCTGTGGTAAACGACGTTTTACATTTAAAGAATCATCTGCTAAGTGAAATAAGAGAAACATTTTATGATCTCTCCTAAATTTAATCTAAATTCTAAATTTTTTAAAAAAGATTTTATTTATTTACTTGACGGACAGAGATCACAAGTAGGCAGAGAAGCAGGCAGAGAGAGAGAAGGGGAAACAGGCTCCCTGCTGAGCAGAGAGCCCGACACAGATATATACACCACACTCACAGATACAGGAAAATTGGTGGTGGCTAGAGCAGCAGGTCAGGGGTGGGAGAGATGGGTGATGTTTTAAAAGTAGTCTTTTCAGGGCGCCTGGGTGGCTCAGTTGGTTAAGCAGCTGACTTCGGTCAGGTCATGATCTCAGGGTCCTGGGATCGAGTCCCGCATCGGGCTCTCTGCTCAGCAGGGAGCCTCCTTCTCCCTCTCTCTCTGCCGCTCCGCCTACTTGTGATCTCTCTCTCTCCCCCTGTCAAATAAATAAATAAAATCTTTTTTTTAAAAGGTTTTATTTATTTATTTGAACAGACAGAAATCACAAGTAGGCAGAGAGGCAGGTAGAGAGAGACGGGGAGGCGGGCTCCCTGCCGAGCAGAGAGCCCGATGCGGGGCTCGATCCCAGGACCCTGAGATCATGACCTGAGCCAAAGGCAGAGGCTTTAACCCACTGAGGCACCCACGCACCCCAAATCAATAAAATCTTAAAAAAAAATAGTCTTTTCAACAAATGATGTTGGGGCAACTGGATACCACATACACAAGAACGAAGTTGGGTTCTCTACTTCACACTGTGTACAGAACGCATCATTTGCCGATGTTAAAGCTACAACTATACAACTCTTACGAGAAAACATATAACCCACAAAATAAATAAATAAATAAATAAATAGGACAAAGTTTAAAACTTCGTACTTCAAAGGATACCATCAAGAAAGTAAAAACAAGGGTGCCTGGGTGGCTCAGTGGGTTAAGACTCTGCCTTCGGCTCAGGTCATGATCTCAGGGTCCTAAGATGGAGCCCCGCATTGAGCTGTCTGCTCGGCAGGAGACCTGCTTCCCCCACATCACCCACCTGCCTCTCTGCCCACTTGTGATCTCTGTCAAAATAAATAAATAAAAACTTTAAAAAGAAAAAAAAAAGAAAGTGAAAATGACGCAAGAATGGGGCAAAATATTTGCAGGCAACAGCTCATATAAAGGACTTAAATTCAGAATATATAAAGATCGCTTACAGCTCAATAAAAAGACCAACTAATTAAAAAAATGGGCAAAGGATTTTGCACATTTCCTCCGAAAGATATGCAAACATGCAAAAAGAATTATGGAAATATGATCAGCATTATTAGTCATTATGGAAATGTGAATTAAAATCATAATGAGATATTACTTCACGCCAAGTAGGAGGACTGTAATTAAGGACAACCCACAACAGTGCTGGCGAGGACGTGGAAGAAACGGAAATACGGTCCATTGCTGGTGGAACCGTAAAACGGTGTGGGTGCTTTGGAAAATAATTTGGCAAGACTTCAAAAAGGGAAACGCTGTTGCCATATGATTCAGCAATACCACTCCAAGGGATATACTCAAGAGCCCAGAATACAAGCCCGCGCAAGGCTGAGGGCACACTCTTCCAGTGCTCACGGCAACGTGGCTCTCCACCTCCTGACCTTCCCTCGCTCCGGCCTGTTGCTGCCTGGGTCTGGAGAACAGTAGGCTAGGCGCCAATTTAATGAAAAAAACAACCACCACAACCACCACTTCTGTTAATTTAAGAACTGAATAAATGTCTGGATCATATACATGTATTAAAACTCGCACTAAAGAAATAAAAGGGAGTTCAGAGTCCATTTCTTCAAATGTTAAAAAGGATTTGCATTCATTTCTTAGAAACGGCTGTGTGATAAAAAGCAAAGCAAGGTGGATGCTTCACCCTCTGAGTTCAGTACTGGAGGGTCGCCATCCCACCTCCCCAACACACCCTGACCAAATCCTCCAACCAGCTAAGCTGCCTTTGTCTGCAGATCTGGGGGATCATTAGGGCCTTGAGACAGGCCTTCATTTCAGCCCCACGAATGCACCTCGGTTCTCAAGGCGACCGGGGCCTCACTTCCTGGGGATGAGTCACAGGAGATGCTGAACAAGGGGCTGCTGCCACCAGGGCATCGGTGTGGGCGAGCCCCTGTGCTCTCGGACTCGAACACCAACACCGCAGGCAGCAAGGAGTCACCGACGTGTTCAAAGCTCAGTGCCCAGGGGAGGCAGCCCTCTGCAGACCCTCACTAGAATCTAGACAAGGGTCCGGAACTCAGCCATGTCAAAGACACAGCTGTTCATGATAAACTGAACCCCAGTCTTCATTTTTTTTTTTTTCCTTCTGGTCTTCATTTTTTTTTTTTAGCATCATTAGAACTGTCTCTGTCTGGGTCCAGTCGAGAGAAACTGAAAATGTCTGGCATCTTTCTTGAGCAGGAGTGACTAGGGCTTATTTCGATCTTGGAGAAGATGGATCAGGATGTCGTTTGGATACTCGGGCCAGTGATGGGGACGACGGCGGTGTCCAACACAGGCCCCTCGGGCTTCTGGAAGGAGGGGAGAACAGGGAAGGGAAGAGAGCCTATCATCAATAAAATTAGGAATCAGTACCTTTGCCAGAGCCAGGACCTGCTGGCTTCACAGAGAAGAACCAGGGCTCCCAGGTCGACCTCATCTCCCGACGTAAAGGGGGAGCCCAGCCCTAACACAGGCAGGTTAAAAGCACCACCGAGGGCTAGACCGCACACCGTCCTTCCATCACGGTCACGGGGGACACGGGGATGGGCCGGGGTGTCTGCGCCACTTCCTGCCCAGCACGCTCAGCAGAGCACTGAGCTCCGGCCTGGCCGATGTGCCTGAGCGTCGTCTCAGGTCCCTCGCACGGGCAAGGTCACAGAGTGAGTCCGTCTACACAGGGAACTTCAGGTCCTCTGAGGGGTCAGGCTCAATTAGTTCTCCTCCTCCCAGGATGGCTTTCATCAGGTCTGTGCCCCAATTACCAGGGATTCCTCCGTGTCACTCGGTCAGAAGCCTTCTATTCAGGGATGGTTGTTTCTGATTGACCCCCTAAAGCCTCACGCTCCCCAGATCCGCCGCCCCCAGCCAGCCCGGAAACGCACACGCTGGAGGCACTTCTGCTGGAACAGAGCCCAATCCCCACTCTGGTTTGCTTTCAGCCTTCCCGGGTTTCAGGCCTGAAAGCATCCCCAAGCACCAGCACCCAGGTGGAGACTGAAATGGTAGGGACCTCACTGCAAAGGGAGCCGGAGAAACTCCGGGCTTATTCAGGAGTCCCACCCTGGCCAAGGTCACCAACGGGACACCGAGAGGCAAGTTCAGGTGGTAAATTCAGGGTCAGAGATGTGTCAGGACAAATGCCAGTGCTTGCTGAGGTCTCATTAGGCCAATTTGTGTGCCCACGTGTGCCCACGGGCGCACACCCGGGAAAGTGTGGTGGGCGTGGGCGTGGTGTGGCGGGGGTGATCGGTGTGCTGGGTAGTGGGGACAAGCATGCCACGTAGTAGAGGAAAGTGTTCAAGGACTCCAGAGACTGAGCTGGATTTTCTAACAACACTAAGAAAAGAAACAAGCGGGGAAGGAAATTCTATTTTGTGCTCTAAAGCTTTATTCTCTCCACCAGGTGCAAACAAGAGCGTCAGAGGTGGGAGTACCTTTCAACAAATAATTCACAACCCCAAGTGCTAAAATTAAACTCCCACACAGGCAGACAACAAGGGAGGACTTCTCCCTGAAATTCACTGCCAGCATGCCTCTTCCCGAGGAATCCGCTGAACCCCGACCTCAACCATAAGCCCCCGCTGACCCCCTCCTCCCAATGTCACCAGCCCCTCACTGAAACTGCAATCTTAACTCTTTTACGCTCCAGAGAAATGGGTGTTCCCTGCAGGTCGTGAGGAAGGTGGTTCTGGGTCCTCGCCCAGCAGGGAACCAGTCTCTGAAAATCTTCCCAGAGAATCCTTTGGTTACGGGTCTCAGGGAATCCCAGATGCCATCCACGGTGAGACGCACCTCTAAGACACTAAAGAAAAGTGCCCACCAAACCAGGACATGTCGTTGAATGTAAGACACCCCAGATTCCAGAACACCGACATGGGAACGCACAGGGGTCTTCGATTTGCTGAGAGAAAGCCAAGCCTATCTACGGCTACCCTATCGGAAGTTCATGGACCAGAACCCGCGGAGCAGCAGAGGCACCTGGGAAGCCCACGGCAAACACGCCCACGATGACCATCTATGATCCCGCACCCCACCCGTGCTAGGACCAGTACTAGGAATTTCACATATGTGGGGCCCCTGAGTCATGCAATTCCCCTGAGAGGCATCCGCACCACACCCCCTTTCACAGAATGAGGCACAGAGTCCCGAAGCGTAACTTGCTGAGGCTGGTGAGAATCGGGGCAGTGATTCCCCACTCGGGTCTGTCTGGGTTCAAAGCCCATGACTTCCTACCCCAGCCTGCATCTCAGAGAAGTCTGTCTAAGGGTTGGGGGGTGGCAGCTCTCTGCCCACGTGCTCAGCCCCTCCTCCCTTGGCAGCTTGCCAGCAGCTGGCAAGAGGGAAGCATGTCCTCATTAGGTTGTGGGTGGTCAGGAATTTCTTATTAGCTAAACCTCTCTCTGCCCTTTCTTCCATCCACCGCATTTTTAGTCCTCCCATTAAATGAGTCGCACCTGCCAATGCCAAGACCCTCCCCCCACCCCCGCGAGCCCATCCAGCAGGGATCCTGCTACCGAGGACCAGTCCTCGAATCTCAGGGGTGCTAAACAGCCAGCCTTGTACTGACTGCACGCCACACGGCCCACCCTGCCACAATCTGTCACTCATCGTAACAGATGTCTACGTGCGGCTGAAGGAAAGCATGTAACCCGTTTAGTGAGTTGCTTATTAGGTTCCTCTTCCCACAAACTCTCGTGGGCATTCTCTGTGGCCGGAGCAAACAAGCCTTCTGTTTCATGCATGGTGACATCCAAGAGGTCCAACTTAGTCCCTCAGTCTCCAGTAGCAAGGCTAGATTTCTCAGAGTAACAGACGCCAACCAGTCCGCCCCAGTGATTCCCCCAAGTTGCTGCTCCCTCGTTACCTGGGAGCCCCGCATCAGCACCGTTTGTCCGGGATGGGCGTATTGTCGTTACCAAGTTCAAGAGGCCAGCACAGAACACGTCAGGAAGGGCAGCTCAAGCCCCAAACCAGAACGCCTTGATTTTCTATCCTTACCCACCACTTGCAGCAACGGGGCAGTCACCAACCTTCTCTGAGCTCAGCCGTCTGCCCAACAAAGTTCCGAACGACCAGTGGAAATTTCGTGAGGTCTGAGACTGAGTGTGCGGAACCACCCTAGGAGAGGGCCCCTGAACAGGAGGTGAGCCCCCAAAGGCAACGGGGGTGGAGAACTGCTGGCACAGTCAGCAAATGCAACTTTGTAGGTTTCCCCGAAATGAGAAAATGACAAGCTCTCAGACAGGAATTCAGGAACTGCTCATAGCCATGCCATTCTGTTACATTACCCCCCAAAAAAGTTATAGGCAAATCTATGAGAGAAAAAGCAGAAATACGTATTTAAAATCCACAGCTGAAAAATACTGAAGAGTTCTATGTGCTAAGTGTGAGGGATCGCAGGTAAATCCGAGGCAGGATAAATAACAACGGGCCTCCTTGAGCTTTCGAGCTGATGGGACAGACTCGCAGGAGTGACACGGTTTTAATACTCATCACATGACTCCTAGGACCGATGTGATGAAGAAAATATGTGAGTGATATGAAAGTAAGTCAGAACGGGACCAGAGATGATCTGGGGTCCAAAGGAAAGTCTTCAGAGATAAATAATGTTCTAACGGGAAGTGAAGGGCATAGGAGCAGACAACCAGGCGAGCAGGGGCAGAAGGGCGTGCAAGGTCAGCGGCGTAGCTCGGGAAAGGTCTCGGGCAGAAAGGAGGGAGGAGGGCACACTCGTGCCTCCTGGAGACGTCGGAGAACAGGAAGGATCAGAGGACACATGGCCTGGTAGTCTACTCCGAATCCTGGATTTTATCCTGAAAAAGCACTGGAAAGCTTCTCAGTGATGATAAGCAGGAAGCATGGAGTGGGACTGAGAGTTCTAATCCCTCGGTGCAGTGGAAACAGAGTCAGGGAGAAGGGTCCAGGGACCGATGCAGGGAGACTAGCTGAGGGGCTAGACCCAGAAGAGACGCCACGAGGAAATAACACGCCGGCGTGGAAGACATTGGCTGAACTGGGGCCATAAGGCTAAACTGGTTGGAACGTCGGGGTACGGTCCTGGGCGACCTTTCTGTCCTCCGACCGTCAACTCAGCATTGCCCAAAGGCACCTGAAGTGTGGTGTGGCACAAAGAAAACCGCAGGCAGCTGACAATCGGCTGGATTTGTTCGAAGGAAACCATGACCCAGAGAGCACACCACTGGCATTGCTTACGTACAGACAGACACCCGCCTAAGCTAGCGGGGCTCACGGTCCCTTCGGTGTGAATGAAGCACTCTGTCTTCACCTGAACTGAATTCAGGCAACAGGGAAATGGGCTACCTATGAAAAAAAGCCAGCCCAGTGGCTCGGAGTATGCCTCCTTCAGAAGGCTGCTCGCGGACGCTTTACTTCCATTTTCGGGGGGAAGGTCTACAGATCCCCGGGGTGCTCGCTAAGCCACCTGAATAGGAGAAGCATCCTCTCGAAGATGAGGAGAGTCACATGGAGCGGTATTAAAAATAACAAACATTTCAAGGGTTTTCAAAAAAAAAAAAAAATCAGCAAACAGATGGGGCTCCAGTCCATTTTTAGATACAGAAACAGACTTTGAAGAGAAAGGGGAAGTAGGTTCCACCCTGAGGGAACAGTGTTCTGCCTCTGCTAGGGAAAGGGGAGTCGGCCCAAGCTGTGAACTTAGGAACATCCCGATCTTCCAAGTGCTGGCTGGGATTCCTGGGAAACCAGGCCTCCAAAAAAGCCCCCTTTGACCACCGGTCCCAGCTGAGGTCATCTGCATGTTCAGCACCTCATGATTCTCATGGCCTCTCTCGGTGGGCAGGATCCTTTAAGCACTGGGGCTTATAGGTCAAGGTCCATCCCCCTGCTAAACTCTCAGTCCTAGAGAGGGCAGAGTAGCTGCCCCCACAAAGGACATACAGAATGGGAACTTGCTGAGTATTTGTTGACTTCTTGCATAACCGAATTGGTCAAGAGTAGCTTAGTTGATAAAAAAAATATTTAAAGAATGAAAAACAGCCTTATGCCGCAGTGGGTCACCACCCTCTTCAGCTGCAGAGGACTGGAAGTCTTTTCTATCCCAGGCACAAAAACGCTTACAACCGTGGCACTTGTGCTTACATTTAGCTCATGTTCACCTCTGCAGAAACCTCAGCTTCCGAACTCAGTGTAGTTGCAATCGCCTAGAAACCAATGTCTTGTAATATTTCAGGAGTCTATGTTTCTGGGATTTCGTGGGAAACGAACATTCTGGGGGAGCGGGGGAAAGCAAGACCCTTATTTAGAAGAGACGCACATACCACCCAAGTTCTTTCTGGGAGTGATTTAGGAAATCCATCAGCAGAAGAAGGCTGTTGGGCTAATTATGGGACTTCCAGGGTGTGTGGGAGGGATGGCAAAAAAATTAAAAAAAAAATTAAAAAAAACACAAAAACCAAAAACAAAACCACCAAACCCTTCTTTTACTTTTTAAAACATGGCAATGCTGATTCCCTTTTCCTGCCTCTGCTAATCAGGCCCTTCAGGTCAAACACAGGAAAGGCTTTCTTGTCAAGTGTTGAAAAATGGTGCTTTTTGCCAAAAAGAACATCAGCAAAAGACTGTGCACCAAGGCTTATCACACCCTCTGACAGAGAATGCAGCTCATCAGGAAGCCCGGCGCTCAGGTCTCCCAAGTGCAGGCTTCCACAGACCTCAGCCACGAAGGACCTCAAACCTTGAAGCACAACCATGAAAAGACAATAAACGCCCCCATTAGAACTACGTCGCTGCCTAAGAGAATGCATCTGGAAACCTGACAGCATGAAGCCAGCCAGGGCCACGTGTCTGCAGGACAGGAGCGACACAATGTTTTCACCTATCAAGCTGGGTACGGTATAGTAGTATCTAATTTATTACAAGTTGTTGCAAGGGCTGAATGGTACCAAAGGAGACACAAAGTACAGGTGCTTAGCATAAGGCTTCAAGCGGGTCCTCGTCACATGCCACTACTGCCCAGAAGCGCAACGGTGGCGATTATCATCACTATTAAGAGGGGATGTTTACTCCTCTGTTCTCCCCTGAATCTTCTCTTCTGGGTCCGGTCTCAGCAAGTACCTGGTTCTAGAAGAATGACTTCCCACACAGGAGCAGAGTTCAGACAATTTGTTTCCTTCCTCAAGTGCTTCCTTTTTTGAGCTTTTGGCTGCCAGGAAATGGTTCAGCTGGCTGTTTACAGATTTGGGATCATTGCACAAGTACACATGTCCAGGCAGCATCCACTGGGAATACTGGAGCTACTGGCGGCCAGAAGCCTCGGGACGCTTGAATTTGCCTCATGCCTACAGAGCTGCGCCTCCGGGGGAGAACCAGACAGAATGAAATGCCTCAGGACCCTGGTTGCCATCTGAGCCCAGGATCCTGAGGTCACCACGCCCTCTGAAGCCCTGGGCTTTGCTCAACCCCCATCGCGCTGAGAAGAGGACACCCCTTGGCTCTGCTGTCACCTCAGCCCCGTTGGAAACCCTGCTCCCTGTCGTCTCTGGGGGTCTGGGCATTTGCTTTCTCCTCCCCCTCCCCACCTCCAGCAGCCCATATAAGTGGCATAGTAGCTCCTCATCTAGAAGCCTGCTGTACAGTCTAAGATTGCTTCACTGATTTAGTCACGGTGTCCAAGTATGAGGAGAACCTGTAGAGCCTATTTATAGACATGAGCCAGTTCTTTGAAAGGACCAAGAGATGTAGGGTTTTCCACAAACGAAGCAGAAACAGGGAGGCAAGCTCGCGAGGTGGCTCTGGGCTGGCTACGACATTACCGCACCCGGCTCTTCTATATGAAGCGGCCAAAAGAAACCTTAAGAGGTCTGCCCGCTTCTGGGATTGACAGCATCCCGACATGAGCTACCCCTAGGGTAGCCTAATCCTCACTGCACCTGCTCCGGGGGTGGCCGAGCAAGCGGGGCCTCCAGCCGCGGGACACTGTTCCAGCGGACAGCCGAGGCACCTGCCAGTATGAACAGGGGAGGAACCCCCTCCGTTTTGGTTTCCGAACTTATGTTTCCTAGTAGAAATGACCTCTAAAATAAAAGCTGTTAGAACTCCCCAAGTTACTTCTTCCCCAGTGCCTAGAATTATGAATAAGCAAATAAGCTTATAAATGATGATGAATAAACATCATGTATAAGAAACTATCTTTTGCAAAAAAAGGAAAGAACTGGAGGTCTAAGGTTCAAGCCACACATCACTCACACAAGGTCAGAGCTGCATTTACTCCCCATGGAGAAACCCTTTTTTCGGTGCCTCCCCACATCCCTCCACACCTGCACTCCCTTCCCACATTTTAGACAAGAGGGTGCTTTTCACCTGCTCAAGATTTCCTTCTTCGTGTGTGTGCACCACGCTGCCAAGTCCCTCCCTGGGGACTTAGATTTACTCCCTCCCACACTTGCATTTCTGATGTCTTGCCTCCTACCGGTGGCTTTCCATCGGTCTTTCAGAATCCTCCACTGTCTCCTGGAGAAGCAGAGGGAGGACCGCATTTGCCCCTCGGACGCCTCTATACACCACTCATCGTCACTTCTCCCAACCTCTCCCACCCTGATTCTCAGATCCCTCGAACCTGGCTTCTAAATGATCCCAGAACTGAACTGCCTCAGCATCTTTAACAGTATCTCCACACTTTCCTCCTCAATTTACACTCAATTCTCAACAAATCTGATTTGGTTGACATCTTCTCACACACACACACACACACACACACTCTCCTTCCTTGGTTTCCATGACAACAGTCTCTTGATTTGCCCAATTCTCCAGTTACTCATGGTCCATCTTGGATTTCCATGTTACCCTCCCACTAATCCACAGGGGTCTTCCCCAAGGCACCACGCTCATCTCCACTTGCCCTGGTCCCCCGTGTTATCAATCTATGCGCTCACTCCACTGAGAAGATCCTTTCTTCCCAGAGTTCCTTCATCTGCATCTCCCAGCTCTAGGCGTCTCGTCCTCAGCCCTCCACCTGGCCCCACACCGGCAGTCTGACTGCCCGTACAGCGGGGACGGACAGTAAGCCAGCACTGACGTTCACGGAGTGCTCGTATCGTGCCGAGCACGGTTCTGCACATCCCAGATGTGCTCGCTTGTGTAAGCCCTCACAGCCGCCTCCTGGGGTAGCTGCTATTATCATCCCCATTTTAGAAATGAGGAAAGTAAAACAGAACAACGGGGCCAACACTGCAAAGCTAGTCACTACGTAGCACTGGGAGTTGAACCCAGGCCGGTGGAGTCCAAACTCTGAACCACGATGCAAACCCTCCTCAGCTCTTTTGAGGCCTGGGAAGGATGTCCCACTGCAAAGTTCTTTCCAGTTTTCACATGATCTTCATTCAAAATCGATGCCATTCACACCAGCCCTCGAGCTCTGGGGACTTGCAATCTTTCTTCCCTCGTTTCTTTACTCTTCAGCGTTTCCCACTGCCAGCAGCCCGGCCAGCATCCGTTCCCTCCAGCACTGCCCCGAGCAGCTTCCCGCTCATTCCTTCTGGTGGGAACATTCCAGCACGTGCTGCCTCGATCCGCATCACAGCTCTCCCTCAAGGAGCTGCAAGGATTTCCCTGCCCCTGAGACAGCAAACCCTCGCGCCTTCTCACTCAGCCGTCCCCTGCTTGTCTCCCCACAGGTTTAGAGCAGGGGTTCTGTGGGGTGGTCATGTCAAACCTTCGTTCTCAACATGTGTTGCTTTCTCTCTGGAAAGTTCTCCATTTTTTCTTCAAGAGCCAGCTCGGAATCCCCCGCTCCTAAAGGGGCCTCCATCCCTGCTGGGTGAGATCCATTCCCTGGGCTTTGTCCTTCACGTGTACTGGTTGAATCTGTTCACTTTCCCCTTTTCTACTCCCTGATCTTTCCCTGATTTAACATTTTCCCCCACCGAGCCTGCAGACTGTGCTTTTGTACTTCATCTTCCCTCCCAAGAGCCTGGTCCAGTGCAAACAGTCTAGGTCTTTTTTTGTTTTGTTTTGTTTTGTTTTTTAATAGGACAGTCACTCTCTGGCCAGGAGCACCTACAACTGTTCGTAAGGACATGGCACACGTGTACCATCCCACCAAGATGACATGCTGCCAGTCGTAAGGAATACCAAGCCTTGTTATCACAACATTTGGGGCTTTTTGACAACATACACTGCACTCAAAAAGGTAGAAGAAAAACCATGTGTGTTAGGAAGTCCATCCAGCGAAGTAGGACCTTAAGGAAGAAACAGGACTGAGAAGGGACACACACTTAGGCAAGAGTCCTGGGACAGGAGATCAGGACATGTGCTCGGACCAAAAGCTATGGCAATACCAGCCCGTCTGCACTCTTCTGCTCAGGAAAACCTTGTCATTCTGAATTCAAGCACTCTGGACTCCACGACAAAAGGCTGGCATGTCTATTTATTTTAATTTCACCCACACATGATGTGAATACAAACAATACAAACAAGAAAACACAAATGAATTTGAAAATTGGCATCAGGAAAAATACGGATCACACCAAAAAGTGAAGATTGGGAGGCGGAAATAATGCAAAGATTTGAGGCTAAGTTTCTTGGCAGTGGTGGTTTTGCTAATACTAAATGAACAACTACTGTGTTCCAAGAAGGCTCTAAGCCCTTCACATTACTGCACCTTAATCCCACCAATTTTATGAGGTAGGTAGCACCCTTAGAACTCAGGGATTTTTAGGACAGCTGGGTGCCACGATTTTACCGAGGCACAGAGAAGGTAAGCCACCTGTCCAGGTCCACACAGCTAACCAACTAGAAAGCGGAAGCCTGGACCATCTGATTCTAAAACTATCCTCAGGGGCCTCCTTGGGAGCAGAGCAGCCTCTACAAATCTGGTTCTGCACCCCACAGTCACCAAAGGGGGACATTGTCACAATGCCAGGGCCCAGTACAGAAATGGGGAGCTTATTTCAGCAGCAGTACCTGCAATGAAGAGAGCCCTCCTGCTTCTCCCCTGCCCCTGCTCACCTGCGGGCAAGGCCTACAAGATCGACACATCATCCGCCTTTCAAAAATTATTTTAAAGCCACTGATTTCCTTTTATTCAGCACTCCGAGGCCCACGATGTCTGACCAAGGCCTACACAAACCACATTTGATAAACACATTATGAAATCCAGTATCACGGGGCTGGCTTCCATAGACACTGCCAGCCAGCCCCAGCCCGCTCAACGGACGGCCCCCATCAAGGGATGAAGATAGGGACAACACAGCCATTGTCCCTAGGGACAAAGCAAAGCTGTTGTACAGATTAAGGAACAGCAACGAAATTAAAAATAGAGCTTCCCTATGACCCTGCAATTGCACTTCTGGATATTTACCCCAAAGATACAGATGGAGTGAAAAGAAGGGCCATCTGTACCCCAATGTTCATAGCAGCAATGGCCACGGTCGCCAAACTGTGGAAAGAACCAAGATGCCCTTCAACGGACGAATGGATAAGGAAGATGTGGTCCATATACACTATGGAGTATTATGCCTCCATCAGAAAGGACGAATACCCAACTTTTGTAGCAACATGGACGGGACTGGAAGAGATTATGCTGAGTGAAATCAGTCAAGCAGAGAGAGTCAATTATCATATGGTTTCACTTATTTGTGGAGCATAACAAATAGCATGGAGGACATGGGGACTTAGAGTGGAGAAGGGAGTTGAGGGAAATTGGAAGGGGAGGTGAACCATGAGAGACTATGGCCTCTGAAAAACAATCTGAGGGTTTTGAAGGGGTGGGGGGTGGGAGGTTGGGGGAACCAGGTGGTGGGTATTATAGAGGGCACGGATTGCATGGAGCACTGGGTGTGGTGCAAAAACAATGAGTACTGTTACGCTGAAAAGAAAAAAAAAAAAAAAGGGAACAACAGTCACTGCTCCAAGGCTCAGGCTGAAATAGGCTCATTTGTCCCCTAGCCCTACAGTTTCTAATGAGCCCAGGATGGCTACAGGAGCCCCTGAAAAGTTTGGTTAGGAGACCAAGAGCCAGTGTCCAGAAGCCAGGTTCCCCGAGCTCTGCCGCCATGTGCACCCGATCGCTCCCTCCACCCATCAACAGAGCTGGACTAGAACAGAGCCCGTTTGTGAGGGTACCACATCCTCGGGAAAGCTGCACAGACAGCTCAGCATGCCCAACCTCGCCACAGGAGGTCCCGAGTCAGAGGCCTTGAAAACATTCCCCAAGTGTCTCGGATGTGAGAATCTGGCTGAACCGCTGGGCCAGGAGAACTCACGGCCCATCTTTATTCTCCTTCAGCTGCTGTGTGTTTGGAACAAGAAAACGCACTTGGTGGCTCAGAGAAGAGATGGGAGGAAGAAGAGGCCCCCCAGAACTCAGCAGGGAGGGGGCTGCTCTTGACTGTGTTTGTAGGGAGCTTCTGCACAGGTAATTTCAGAACGATATGTCTCCAGGGCCCGGAGTGAGGGCTGAGGGGAAGCTCCGGGCTCCGGGGTTTCCTCTAGACATATACTACTGGGAACACACACACTGATGTACTCACAGCCTCCTGAAAACATCCTGCTTATTGGAACGTGTAATCTCTAAGCTCCCTTTGCTTTAAAAAAAAAAAAAAAAGTAGTAAGGATCTCTCCAAAACCGGGAGGAATTCTTCCTTCTAGATGGCCACCTTCCTCCACTGTGATCACGTACCCCAGAGCCTTGCTTTGGGCATCCCAACTGCATTTCCTTACACTTCTCAATTTGCTTGGCTCATCAAGGGGTCCCCTCAGCTACAGCAAGGTGCAGGACACGCTGACGGTAACGTGCGTCGGCAGCGACCAGTCCCGGGCTCATAGAAAGCACAACGGACCCACTCCCTGGCACTGGCAAACTCACTTTATTAATTCAACAAACATCTACTGCACCCCTACTGTGCGGGAACCGGTGCCGAGAACGTGATTAGGGCACGGTCTCTGACATCGCGACGCTGACGCTCTCGAGAACTGAACAAGGACTGCCTTCTCCTGTTGACCAGCTGGGGGAACCCGGGAAAGCCATACAGCCCCCCTAAGCCTTAGCGCTCTCAATTACCCAGTGCAATGAGAAGTCAGGCCCCTGCCAAAGAAATCTCAGAAAGAAGGAATAACTACGGGGAAGACTTCCCAGGAGGGTCTCTCCTGCAGCTTTGTCTGAGAAAGCATTAAAAGGGGGGAGGAAGCGGGGAGGGGAGGTGGGAGAAAGGGGGGAAAAACCTGGTCTGTAGTCATGGCAACAAGAAATCACCAGTTTAACGGATCCCTGACAGCTCAGCACCGGTGCACACCACTCCTGACATCACCATGTTCTTGTCAGAAGGCCAAGAGCAAGCTCACCCACATGAACTTGACAGCTAACGTCCACTACACTCTCACCTCCCAAGGCTTGCCCAGTCCTGTATTTCATGCTTCCCAAAACCTTCTACAGGCTCAGCTCCCAGCGGGTCTCAGCAGGTGTCTACATGGCAGAGCTCTCCTTACATGAATAAATCCACCTTTTAGTGCTTCTGATATTGGGTAGTGGCTGCTTGAAAATGAATCCTCCGAATATATTCACCTGCCTTCTGGGGCCCATCTCGGTCTAAGGATGGTACGAGAGATGACTTGGAAGGGATCTGGAAATGCTGAATTTCTCCACAAAGGAGAAAGCAGGAGTTGGTGGGGAAGGCCATCACTGCTGTGCCACAAGACGGTCCTCGGCTTGATCGGTGCCGATGCAGTTTTGTTCTGGACTTACTTCTGACCTGCCATGCTCACCGAGGATGAAAAGCAGCAAATGCTATGCAGCAGAGGGAAGAGGCTGGCCACCAGGGGAGATCCACGAGGCCTCTGAAAACTGAAACCCGTACCCGTCCCACTGGGAAGCAATAAATCGAAACACCCATTGAGTCCTGGATTCTGTTTTAGAAGGAACTCCAGGGTGATCCAAGAGGGGAGAAAGGAGTCATTACAGAAAACGTGAAGGTGCTGGTGCTCTCGGGGGGTAAACCACAGCTACCCAGAGTAAAGTTTTCTCTGCAGGCCTCCAAAGCAGAAACCAAACCCGCTAAACTATTTCTGATGTAATCAGTTTTGTTCTGACCAGCGAGGGTCAGGACCTATAAAGGACAACGAAACTCAAACCGTTTCCCTGCAGGCAGAGAAAAACACGAGTCACCTTTCCTGAAGACCCTGGTCTGTTCCATCAAGAAAAATATGAAAAGATCTCAAGTATCAAAGGGGAAAAAAAAAATCAAAATGAATTCATTTCCATGACTATTGTCCAGCACAGCTGCACTGAACTCATTTACATATGCTATTAAATGGCCCGAATAAATATGAATATTGCACCACATAAAGCATTTAAGAGGTCCATGTCTGAAATATCTAAAAGTATCAAAAACAATAAACCCAGTCGCCCAAAAAGCAATGGTGACTTCAAATACATTATCATTCCCCCCCAGCAGGAAGATGACAAATTAGTGGACAATTAGGAAAAGAAACTCAGCATTCTGAAAACTGGTTATTAGTGGTACATAAACAGGAATATGTTTTCTAGGGCGAACAATGAGGGCCGGCTGTGATTTCATTCCAAACCCGAGGCTCAGACCTTGTTCCACAAAGCAGGTTCACCCTGTGAAGCAAATTAATGTTCCACTACTCGTGGGGTCCCGTGATTTCCTTGCAAAGTCCTGTGCCAGTGTAAGCTGGTCCTTTCCTCTCTGCCTGGAAGGTAAAATGTTCATGAAAAATAACAGACGCAATCAACAGTGATTGAGCAAAGTAGTCGTCTTCGACACTGGTCTCGATCACTTGGTCGCTGCCTTGTGCCCCCAGAAAGCCTCCCGAAACAAATCTTCACTTCCGATGGGCAAAAGTTAAAGGGTAACGATAGGGAGGTGTAAGTTAACTTTGTTTCTGCAAGTGCTCCAGACCATAGAGGAGAACGAAGCTCTACCGGAGGTAAACCTGGAATCCGCTCCAATCTGGAACCCTTCTTGAGATCAGTGCACCCTCCCCCTACAAACACCTGAAGACCCACTCTGTCCCAGATTCCGGCTTCATCCCCTACAGGAGAAGATAGGGACAGGGCAGATGCCCGTCATTTGGTGCATCATGAGTCTAAACACGGTTTGCCCACACCTGGAAGATGCTGGCTCTTCTGCAGCCCAATTTCCTGGGACCTGAGGCACGGTGGGGGGTCTCTGTCCAGGCTGCTGGGAGGCTGGTGCTGCTGGACCAGATAGTACACTCTGTCCCCGTATTTGATGCTGCCCCCAAAGGCTAGAAGCTCAAGGGACTTGTCATAAGGAAGGCAGATTTTCTCTCTGCATGAATTTCACCCAAAGCCTGAATCAGAAACCATGACAGCAAGTGGAGGATGAGGGCTGGCTAGCTCCCAACGCAATTCAGAAACTGTACAAAAGAATACGGGCATGTACGTCTGTATGTTTATCTTTACGTAAAGAATAGCTCATGGGTCCTTGAAGGATGCAGAGAAAGAACATTGTATCCAACAGCCCCAGATTGATGCTGGCCACAAACACTAAGTATAGAATTGTATCCACAGTCCTCAAATCTGTTAAGTTTCACTTTAGAAAATGATCTTAAAAGCAAGCGGGAAACCAGATACGACCTCCCCACCAACATGCTCATAGTTCTCTCCCATCTGTGACACATCACTTCTGCTATCCAACATATACTCAAGAGGACGGACTCTGCTCTACTTTCACCTACACTTTGCAGGGAGCCACGGGACTGAGGTGGAGACAGGGGAGACGCGTACTTGGTTCCAGTAAGGAGAGAAGGAGGCGGATAGGTGACAGCTTCCTCCCATTAAAATGATCGGTAGCCAGACGTTGGGTGGGAAAGTTAACATTCTTGCCTCATCTGGAAAGGGAATGGACCGAGGCAGCCATCCCCGAGATCTCATCCCAGCCCCGCCTACGCCATGTACCTGCAAGCTCTCATTTACTGCTCACCGGTTCTTAAATAACCACAGACCAAATCACACTAAGAAATTCCTCATCTCCTAGAGTCATAAGGATGTAAATTCAAGTTCTGTTTCTGGAAACCCATTTCATACATTCACCATCCCCAAACAGATTATGAAAAAGAAATGGAAAGATGGTAAGATCCAATGGATACGTTCAACACATTTATCAGCTTCATGAAACTGAAGAGTGTCAAAGCTAGACTGTGAAATTTCTTTCTGGAAGATGTTACTACTACTACATGCAGCTAGACTGACTGGGGCATCTTAAAATAGAAGTCCGGTAACACCAGGAGTATAGCCTTTTTTCCAATAGTTACGAACGGAGCACCTACCATGTGCCAACAGCTAGGCCAATGTTGTGTGACAAAATCAGATATATTCCTACTCTCAAGGAGTCCGGGCCTGGCAGAAGAGCCAGAAACAAACTCCCCAAATCTCCCAGAACAAAAAGGCTTTCTTTATCTTACCCCCAAAACCTTCAGACTACATCGTTTTAAACAAGACAGTTTGATATAAAACTTCCAGATACTAACTCTAAGTGCATGAATGGCTCCCAAGTCTTTAGAAGGTGCAAGCTTCAGCAAAAGCCTAACTTCACCATCACATCTTCAATGATCCCCTACTCCCAGTCTCATCAAAATTAAACACCTATTGCTAATAGAAGCCTTCCTCCTGGAACTACTCAACTTTAATGGAATACGTTCTTTCTTGAAATGTCTTGTGCGGTTTCCCCCGAATGCTGATGTGATACCAACCTCAACCCTCCCCTCAGCCTCCACCAAAGTAACCAAGTCAGTCATCCTTGGCTCGGGCTGTCTTCCTGTGACATCTCATCTCAACTGTTCATCAGCATTTTGAAGACAGCTCAACGCCTTTGCTAAAAAGCACTGCTTCGTGCAAAGGCTTAACGGATTCACCTTCTGATCGCACATCCCTGACATCAAATCTATCTGGTTTTTCTACCCCTGTTCACTCCAGCACCTCAGTCCCAATGGGATCATGATGGCATCAGCCAGACAGGGGGATCTGTCAAAGCCAAGAATGAGCTGGGCCATGACCACAGGGAGATGGTCTTAGTCATGGTAAGGAAAGATCATTCAAGAGTCACCAGTCAGTCATAAGCTGAAGGTCTCATGTATTCATTAGCCCTTTGCCCAGTACCACAGAGTCTGAGGACAGGAGCAGGAACCAGAGGCTATAGAAATAGCTTTTTCCCTGTCTGGGACAAGCAGATTAAACATTAATTTTCATATCTAAGACCATCAAAATCGGTCTTAATTCGACATTTGAAATGTCTAGATCTTTTAATTTATAACAATAAACTAATCTACCTTTGGGCCTTCTATTCCTATCAATTCCTTTCCATCTGAAACTTGACATTAATGACTAATCATCCTTAAAACCCTTTCCTACTTGGTTTCTATGATGTGCTAAGTCCCAAATGCCTATCTTCAGTCCTGACCACACATTTGACCTACAAAGCCCCTGCCTACACAACAATCTCCAGTTAATACTGCTATGTTCCAACAAAATTATTTACAAAAAAGAAAAACAAAAACAAACAACAAAACAGGTGGAGGGTGGCCCATAGGCCATCATTTGCCAACCCCTACTGTAAGCAATAATGATTATTTATCTTACAAAACAAGGAAGGTTTGAGGTAGAGAGATCCCAGGGTTGGTTAATTCAGCCACTCAACCATGTACAAAGGTCCTACTTCCCTCCAACTTCTGCTTTGCCATTTAACAAAACTGGCCCTCCTCATGGTCACAAGATGGCTGCCACAACTCCAAGAGACACATGGATGGATAGACGGCATCATCCCACAGAAGGAGAAATGGCTTCTTCCTTGTGTCCCTTTATAGGCTAAGGAAACCGTCAACAGCCAACCTGTCTGACAGGAATCACATCCCCAACCTTAAATGGGATTCCCATGATGGTCCCAGGATTTAGTAGAGTCACGTGGCAAGGGTTGGGCTCCACCCTCCACCCACACCTGGGCTCTGTCTGCACAGACACAGGGGAAGGCGACGGGGTTGAGCGCCAACACACGGTGCCTATGATCATCTCTCCCCAACCATCACCAGTTTTCTAACCACTCAGATCTTCTACCCCTTCATTCCCTCCTACCTGTTTGCTCTGCCACCTCTCAAGTCCGGGCCTTCACCGCATCGCTGGTCCGTGGACACTACCTGAAACCTTGCTCCTGTCTGGTTCACTTGACATAATGTGCCCCGACTGACCTATATGACAGAACAGGCCTTGCAGTTGTCCTGGTGTCCCTCCTCAAAGGCCTACAAAGGCTCTGCCAGCCGATGAAGACCAACTCCTCCGTCTACACTTGGGTCTGACCTTCTGCCAGCCTTTCCTTCCCCAACCCCACATCACGTCTCGACAGTAGGATGCATCCACCCACCATCGTCTCACGGCCCGGCTCGTGTTCCCTTCTTCTTTACTTGCACCCTTGCTGCTCTCCCGGCCTGAAATGTCCTCCCTCATCTCCAAGTAACTGCATCTTCTCTTCCCAAGGCTGGCACACACAGAGAACATAAACAACCCCGGGAGATCCGGGTTTGACTCCCTCCTAGCCCACATGGGCTGCACAGTGCCTGAGCCACGCTGACATTCCTCATCCACACAGTGAGGGCCGTGAGTCCCTCAGAGTCCCTGTACGGACCAAAACGGACCTGAGGGACACCAGGCATGGTGCACAGGAGCTCCCTTCCTCCTCCTGAATCACACCACCTCTGAGAATCCTTCAGACCATTCTCGCTCCTGCAAACTTCCATCCTTTATGTTAGGATTAACCTACTGCAGATACCTTAGGGCTTTCAAAAGCTTACGTTACATGCAACCACATATTTACATATTTATATATTTTCTAGTAGGCTCCACACCCAATGCAAGGCTTGAACTCACAACCCCAAGATCAAGAGTCACATGGTCTACCAACAGAGCTAGCCAGATGCCCCACAAATACCTGGGTTGAAAAGACGATACAAACCCCTTTTTTCCCGAGCACGCTGCAATCCCTTTCCATTCAGAACTGCTTAGTTTTGGGATCGGGTTAATAGGCAATGGAAACTTCACATTTCTCATCCTAGAAAGGTATTAGGAATATGCCTTCAACCGATTTTTCAGGGGAAAGGTCAACCGTAGCACAGACACCCTCTCACAAGGAAAACAAAAGGCCTCGAACCACAGGTTGGTGGGAAGTGGACACATTTCCCTCATGGAATAAGTAGCAAACAGCAACACTCATCAGAGCACCAAGGGAAGCCGTGGCCTGGGGGCAGGGCAGAGAAACCACCGCGGCAGGTGAGCACGGCACACCTGGGGCGTCACCAGCACGAGGGAGGGCTCGCTGGTTACGGCTTTGATGCCAGATGCACGTGGACACGGACAGAGGTGGGACAGAGACGTAGCTCACGGGGGTGCCACTCCCCTGATTTAATAGGGAAAGGGAGGCTCGCCCGTGTTCAGTGATTCAGCAAGGCACTGCTAAGTTAACGCAAGAACAGTGCAGTTACAAGCAGTGGGACCCACCACCACCTCCTCGGTCACGGGAGACTGGGCCTTTTAGCAGACTCTTCCACATCCAAAGGGCGTAGAAACAAATCACCCTGGCCTTCACGCAGCACACAGGGGCGATGAGACAAAATCCATTTACGGATCTCCTGCCAACGTCCCAGATGCAGACGGCGTGTCATTAGTTCTTATTTCACGCAATGCTTGAGAAACATGTGAATTTCTAGGAGAACGGGAGTTTATATTACATAAGCACAACATCGTGGCTGATTTCCAGGATACTCGCTGTTCCTTCTCTCCAGAAAGATATCTACTCAACGTGTGCCGAGCAAGCTGACAGACGGCTCTTGACTCAGGAAAGAAGTGATGCTTCGCCCCGAAGACCTCCAGCGGGGGAGAACGATCCTCCTCTCCACCAGCCCCCCCACTCCCAGGAGCTCACAGGTCTACTGCGAGGACAGCGTTGTTCTAATGCTACAAAGTGCCAAAGAGAATGATTTTAATAAACGGGGTTTCTATGCTCTTAAAAAACTTGAACACAAGTCCTTGATTCTATTAGCGAAAGTGCACTGCGGCTAACAGAGGGTTCGCGGTGCCCCGGAGCAGCACGCGGCTGTTTGAAAAACTGACATCACCAGCACTTGGCAGATAGAATTCTTAAACACATTCAGCTCCAGAGAAGCGCTCCCAGTCTAATTAGAGCCATCCATGTAAGATTCAAGAATTGGAAGTGGGCTGTAAATATTTTTTACTGCATAATATGATGGTGTGTCTCAACTGGGGGCAGGCCATTCGAGTAAACCGTAATTATGACTGCAGATTATTGCCCAGGAAGAAAAACCAGGATGCATTAAAAGCCTCAAAAACAGCCTGCTTTATTATTTTTTTTTCTTATTAACATATAATGTATTATTTGCCCCAGGGGTACAGGTCTGTGAATCATCAGCAAACAGTCTGTTTTAGAGTATGCAAGGTGACCAGCCAGACCTGACAGGTGGCATCCCTGAGGGGACTGTCCCTGAGTCGGGTTAACAATTACTGCATCATTGAACCTGCATCAGAAACTAATACATCAGAAACTACAGGTTGACTAACTGAACATTTAAAAAAAAAATTATGGTATGTAAATGATGCTTCTCTAAAGATTTTTGGAAGAAATCTGTCTTATTAGCCTTATCATTCCATATTAATACTTTAAATGAGATGTACTAATCTCTGAATTATCAATATCCCAAACCTGTAAAATCCATATAGTCCCAAATTTCTGAACACGGAACCACAAGAACATTAGACATAACTATTTACTCTTTGCATAAATGGTTGCATCAGGCAGGAATCTGTGGGGAAAAAACAAAAACAAAAACAAAAACAATAAAACTTCTCTACTCTCTGGACAAACGCCATTATCTTGGTATGGTGGGTAAGATGAAAATCCACCGTACATCCCTAGTGCTTTCTAGATTCATAGATTTAAGTCTTTCTGGGAGTATCAACTTTAATAATCAAATGAGGTAAGAGCTCAATCTTATCTGTATTTGAATAAACTTAAAGATTGTTATGAAAAGGTGACTCTAGATACCTTTTTAAGAATACAATATTGTGGTACATAAAAGTGATTTGACATGGAGTCTCCTGTCCTTTATTTGATGATTATGCTACAAAGAAAGGTAAGAAGTGGGGTGCCTGGGTGGCTCAGTGGGTTAAAGCCTCTGCCTTCGGCTCAGGTCATGATCCCAGAGTCCTGGGATAGAGCCCCAGGTCAGGCTCTCTGCTCAGCAGGGAGCCAGCTTCTCCCTCTCTCTCTGCCTGCCTCTCTGCCTACTTGTGATCTCTGTCTGTCAAATAAATAAATAAAATCTTAAAAAAAAAAAAAAAAAAAGACTTGTGAGAAGTCTGTCCTGCAGCCTTCAGCACAGGCTTCTCTACCCTTAGGGTCACCATAGAGAGCCCTATCACTGACAGAAGTCATTGCTGCCTTGGAGTCCTTTAAGCATTTGAAATTAACTTGCCTCTACACCATTCAACTTGTTCATGTATTCGACATGCCTTTATGCAAGCATATTCAATATTTGAGGATTTATTCTAGGTTCTCGGAGGGTGGGCGGGGGGTGTCACTTAGCGCCTTGGTTCAATTTTGACACATTTGTACATACTGAGAAGGGAGGTCAGAGAGAAAGGGGACTGCCCCTTCCTTCCAGACAGATGAAATCTGAAACTGGCCCCCAAATCAGCTCTCCCTTCTGTTCAAAGAGCTTGGGAAATTCTGTGACAAATTCCCCCAAATGCCAACGAGTCTTTTTATTTATTTCCTCCTAAGTTACTCAACCAAAACTTTTTGGTTTCACTTCTCTTCTTCTTGAGTAAAAGCAGGACAAAATGATTTGCAGGTGGACGAAGAGCAGAGTAGTAGTTAAACAAGCTCTTTTGGATCTTGGGGCAAAATTCATTGTGTAATAAGGTTTTGACTGAGACCACTTATCTACTTATTGAGAACCTAAGAATATTTCCATTTTGGTATGAAATTAATACATTCTGATTCTGAATTAATACATTCTGAAATTCTGATCTTTTCGTTTCCCCCAGGGTTAATTTTTCCCTGTAAAGATGATTTTGGAAACTCCAGAAGAGGGATGAATGCAGGGCTCAATCGTATCGCTGAATTCCAGGACTTTAGCTGAAGAGAGACCATCTCCTGAAGCATCTTCTTGATCTAAAACTGGACTCATTACAAAGACTTTGTCAAAAATAGCCCATCAAGGGGCACCTGGGTGGTTCAGTGGGTTAAGCCTCTGCCTTCAGCTCAGGTCATGATCTCAGGGTCCTGGGATCAAGCCCCATACTGGGCTCTCTCCGCAGCAGGGAGCCTGCTTCCTCCTCTCTCTCTACCTGCCCTCTGCCTACTTGTGATCTCTCTCTGTGTTAAATAAATAAAATCTTAAAAAAAAAAAATAGCCCATCAAAATTCCTCTAAATGCCTTCTCTTCCCCATTACTGTTAACTAGCTCTTACTATTTCCAAAATACAAAGGCAGTGCTTCCCAATCTTTAGGAACAAGGAGTGTCTGGGCCGGGTCAGTGTCTTCCCTCATTCAGCACACTCCCAGGACTAGCTTGGTTTACTACTTAGCTCCAGAGCTAAGCGCTGAGTACAGGGGGACAATAACACAAAGCACACGGACGGACACAGGCTTTGAAGACTGTCTCCATCAACTCCCACAATTTCTACACTTGCAGTCTCCAAAATGTCACAAAACTAGTCTCACTTGCAAATACGCAGCTTCCTCTCTGGGCTTCCTTGCTTTTTTTTTTTTTTTTTAGAACTTAACCCACATCAATCTGTAAGCCATCCTATCTTCTGACCAGTCATGACCTTCCTGAGCTTCCTTCCAAATGGGGAGACTATTGCTTCCACACACAGTCAAACGCGCTCCCAGGAAGTGTACAGAACTGGCTGAGCTGTCTGCACAGTCCAGGACGACGACCGTGCTCCAATGATGCTGGCGTGGGGACAGGAAACTGTGCAGTAGCTAAGACGGCTGCGTAGCCCCATGAAGCGTGGATGCCTAGCATGGGAATTACTATGGAAATAAAAGTAGGTTTAAAAAAAAAACGAAAAACCCAGTCACATGCATCCTGGGGGACTTAAGAATGGCCCAGGCTCTGGTTTTTGTTTGTTTTGGGGTTTTTTGTTGTTGCTTTTTTTTTTTTTTAATTTTTAATTTTTTAAATTTCTTTTCAGTGTACCAGAATTCATTGTTTATGCACCACACCCAGTGCTTCATGCAATCCGTGCCCTCCCTAATAACCCACCTCCTGGTTCCCCCAACCTCCCACCCCCGCCCCTTCAAAACCCTCAGATTGTTTTTCAGAGTTCACAGTCTCTCATGGTTCGTCTCCCCCTCCAGTTTCCCTTAACTCCCTTCTCCTCTCCATCTCCCCGTGTCCTCTGTATTATTTCTTACGCTCCACAAATAAGTGAAACCATATGATAATTTTGACTCTCTCTGCTTGACTTATTTCACTCAGCATAATCTCTTCCAGTCCCGTCCATGTTGCTACAAAAGCTGGGTATTTGTCCTTTCTGATGGAGGCATAATACTCCATAGTGTATATGGACCACATCTTCCTTATCCATTCGTCCATTGAAGGGCATCTTGGTTCTTTCCACAGTTTGGCGACCGTGGCCATTGCTGCTATGAACATTGGGATACAGATGGCCCTTCTTTTCACGACATCTGTATCTTTGGAGTAAATACGCAGTAGTGCAATTGCAGGGTCATAAGGAAGCTCTATTATTGCATTACGAAGAGAGCAATTTCTAGACGGGAATCCAGTAGAGGAATATATATTTCTATGAGGACAAGCCAGGTCTTTCCCTTTCCAGTATGAGACCCAGCCAAGCAAGGGACCAAAACACATGCCTGGCTGATGAATAAATAAGTAGCCATCACAGTGAGACTGACGGCAGGCGGCTCTCCTTGCCACAGGTGATGTGCAGTTAAGGAAAGATCACTGGGGTTCTCTGCCAGTCCACTTGATGAGCACTTACTAGACTTAAAACCTCAACTCAGAGCCATTACAGAGACACTGTAAAGTCTCCGCAAGTGCAGAGGGGCCACAGAGGGGGTCACTGGGCAATGCAGGACAGAAACCACCACCGAGTATGCTCCAGGCAAGGACAAATCCTTCTGCATGTGGCCAAGGATTCTACCAGTTCTTTCCGGGTGGAGATCAGCTTGCACTCTATCTAACCAGATTGTTTTGTGGCACTGGGGGCAGCTGCGCATTGATAATTATATGTAATACTACGGCATACTACAGACTGATGATCTTCAAATGCTCTTTTCATTGCCTTTATAAAAACACCATCATTCCAGAACCTCTCCAGGTTCTGTGACATGTGGACAGAGGGGGTTTCAAATGTGGACAAACCACAGAGCAGAATCTGGCACCCGAATGCCAGCCCACGTGAGCAGTCAAGCTTGCTCCATGGAAGGAAAGCCAGGAAGCCAAGCGAGCTTGAGAGTCTGAGTGCTGGGGATCAAACCCCAGTGCTGCCTCTTTCCTGTAGTACGATTTAACCTTGTCACCTGCTTCTTCATCTGTGAAAAGTACCCACTCGAGGTTGTTGAGTGAACTGAATACATTTGTCTATAATGTGCCTGACACATGATAAGCGTTCATCAGCTGCTGAAATAATTATGGTCAGTCGTCAAAAAGGCTCAAAGAGGTGTAGGCAGGCCACAAAGGTTGGGGTGAAGGCCGGGCATATCTGGCCCCGTGTGGCAGCCCTCACCAGCACTATCCACACTCCCTTGGCTGCCTTTCTCTGTGCGAGCTTCTGGTCACTTCCCTGGTTCCTCCTTCCCTTTCCCTGTTCCAAGTCCATCGGGCACCAAGAAGGGTTGCTCTGATGCCATTCTGCCCCACCTTCTGCCCAGCCCATGCCCTTCCCCTTTCCCAGGTGTCCACTTCCAGCCATCAGGACAGAGGTCGCCCATCCTGCAGGGGTCCACACAGGCTGCCTGTGTGGTGGTCTCCTCAAGAGGTCCAGTCTCAGCCAGCCAACTTGAGCAAGAGCCAGTAACAACAGTGCAGGCTCTTTCTTGATGGGAGACTTGGAATTCATTATAGGTGATTAAGAAAAACTAGGAAGAGAGGCTCATTCATCACACATTCATTCATTCATTCATTCATTCAACCAACATTTAAGGAATGCTCACTGTGTGCCAGGGATGTGTCTAAAATTCCCAAGGAGCCACTCAGGACATGGGAATCTGAGAATGCAGGTGCCTTGGCATTTACTGCACCCAGGCAAAGTCCTGGTCACTCAACCTACCCAGGAACCACTGGATTCCAGGGTGTTTAGAGGGGAGGCGTGGCCAGAAACCTCATCATCTTGTTCTCTTTGAAGAAAAACTTTTTCTCTAACATCAATTTAAGGAAATCTTAGATCTTTATGGCAACAAAGAAAAATGCTTTCTTTAAGAATGCTCTTAAGGAATCTGACAGTTTGGTTCTAAAACCTCGAGCTTCTGACAAACATGTTCCTGCATAAATAGCTTAGGACAGTCAGGACTACCTTTGGGCCAAAAGTTAATAATTTACAGCTGAGCAAGTGTAGGGAAACTGCCACTTTCTAGCTAGCTCCTGAACCCTTACTGATCACTATGAAAATTACAAAGGGCATGCTCTTCCAGTATAATCTAACTCAGAATCAATCTTGTGCTAATTTAATGTGCTGTTCTTTGAAGAAGGCAGTCCATGGGTGGTTCTGCCCTACTTGGCTATTTTTTAAATGAAAATAACAGCAAAATTTAAATTCAATGACAGTATCTCTCTCAGTCGTGGTAAAATACATAACATCGCTGAACTTCAAGTCAGCAGAGATGACACAGACTTCACTATGGATACAGACAAGTTGGTCTAAAAAAGTTTATCTATCAATTATAAAATGAATCCAAGCTCATTTTGGAAGTTTTGGAAAATGTAAAAATATGAAAAAATATATATATACTTGCACCCAAAGACAAAGGTTATCACATTGATATGCTTCCTTCCGGTCTTTTTTTCCTGAGTATGTGTAACTATATTTCCATCCTGGTTTATTTACAGACATTTGTACCTGGCCATCATCTTCATTTTCAGGGGCTTCGTACTATATATCACAATATATTAAACCAGCCTGCCACATTTTCTATCTCCTTTAGTACAATGCCTGGTGTTGAACTAGAACATCTGCTTCAGTCACGTTGTCAGCCATAAATAGAAAGCAAGCAGAACTGGAAGCAAAGGTCTGAAAGACTAGAACCCCTGGCCAAGCTGGTCTTGCTACTTGAGAAAATGCAAAAGCCTCCCGGGTGTCTGCAGCAGGGGAAGAGAAGGGTGGCATGTTTTCATGAAGTTATTAACACAAACACAGAGACACAGCCACCTTGCCACTCAAGTAAGGGGTACTGGCAAATTCACACAGTAAGGATTCCAGGAAGCCGACCAGACAGGGCTCAGCAAGGCGCCCTAGAGAAGCTTATCAAACTGTCAGGGCCCTAGTGTGGAGATCCCCAACTTCCCTAGGCAACAGTGCTCCCACTTTCTGGACTCAGCACAATACTATCCAGTTATCATCTCTGAAGTGACTGCTACCTTCATTTTAAAAGAAAATGTCTGGCAAATGCCCAAGTCTGAAGAGCTACGATTTATCCATTACTTTCCAGTAGAAATTGTGGGGTGGGGGGAGTGGTTCATGAGAAAAGCAGCTAGGTCAGCTAATATCAAAAATCCCACACACTGGGGCACCTGGGTGGCTCAGCTGGTTAAGCATCCAACTCTTGATTTTGGTTCAGGTCGTGATAACAGGGTCATGGGATCGAGCCCCATACTAGGCTCCATGCTGAGTATGGAGCCTGCTTAAGATCTTCTCCTCCACTCAACTCAGGTGCTCTGAGAGAGAGAGAGAGGAAGGAAGGAAGAAAAGAAAAAGAAAAATTGCATATACGTTTGTTTAAAGTAAGCTCTGTGCCCTGCATGGGGCTCGAACTCACCAGCCCTCAATCAAGAGTCACATGGCCTATGGGCTGAGCCAGCCAGACGCCCTGCACGCATCTTTCTTAAAACAACCACACATCAGTATGCAGAGGTGCTTTATCTGTACTTCCCATTTTGTTACAGAGAATATCCGACATGTAACTCAGGAGTCCAGGTTTAATAAAATTAATCCTATGACCGCTTCATCAAAGACATGCCCAAGTGTGGACATCTTTTCATCACGGTGAGTAGAGGAGGGACAAGGGTCAGCACAGTGAGCCACTGCCTCGACTCAGACCAAGGAACCACCAGCTTTTCCACCATCAGGGCAGATGTCAACATCGTGAAAACACCACACACACACACACACACACACACACACACACAAAATCGTAGCGTCATGAAAATAAATTTGACCTTAAAGACCTTGTGAAAGGCTCTTCTAGACCCCCAGGGGTCCACAGACAGGCTTTGAGGACCAGTGGTGCCAAGACCAGGAGAACTAAAAAGCCTCCAGAATAGTTATACACATTTTTACCGGAAGTACCCAAGTAATCTTCAACTGTTTAAGCATGTCTAAAAAGAACACAGCTTGTTCTTTAAGGATTCTCAAATACTCACAGAACATCCTAATGCTATGCAAAGATCAGCTCACTTAGAGCAGCTCTAAGGCAAAGAACAAAACCCTAGTTTGGTGTAAAGCATACGTCTGAGGAAGTCCTTCACTGGTCAAGTTCAAGAGTTCAACTACTTCAGAAAGTCAAGGAATTGGAATGAAATGTATACAACTGCTCTTAAAAACCAAGAAAAACAATGTCACTTTTATTTTTTTAAAGGCCAAGAGGCCACTCTGTTATATTAGGGTACTTCCTTAGTAATTTTAGTAGCTGTAAACTGTCCTGCAAATCAGGAAAATGAATAACTTAGTAATAGACTAGCTATGTCTGAGTCACCATCTGAATTCACTTATGAGTTGTTAGATTATGCTGGGAGGTCTTTTTGGAACACTCACACAATATGCATGATCTGCAAATATTCCTCATGTAAAGAGAAAGCATCTTCAAATGGGGAGGTGTTTGATCATCAGTCATTAAAAATTCTTACCTTGATAACCCCTACAAAATTAAAGAGCCTCCCAAGGCAGAAGTCCATTAACACGTATGCCATGGACTTCTGAGGAAGGGACTGGGGAGATGGTGACCAGTGGTCACATTCCCTGCAGCCTGATGTGGCAACAGGCACGTAGGCAGGGACCCTGTTAGTCCCGTTGGTCCTTGTTGATCGAAAGAATGGGTCGACAAACGAACGCACAAATATGGTAGACAGTGGTGGAGAGAGGGATCTGCTAGCAGACTCTGGTTTCTGTCTGGAACTCTCCACATACAGAGGACGTCCTACTGCCTTCACCTATTTCAAAGGGACTACAGAGCATCGATCTGTCCATACAAACCCATTTGGAAATATGTAGGTTTTTGAGATGCAAATAATTTCGAATAGTCCCTATACACCAGAGAGAGTGACGCGATGCATGGTATAGGGCTACTGGACTCACTGAAGCAAAGACCCAGCACCTGCTTCCCCAGGGTTCCTTTCCTAGAAAGGTGAATAGTATTGATCATAAATTAGAATTCATCAGTGGAATGGACACTGTACACAGGACAACAAGGTAATGACAGCATCGCTTGCCTGGTGTCCAAGAGACATAACACAAACATACATGGTACCCCCCACTCCAAGACCTAGTGAAAGCAACCACGATTTTCTGACAAGCAAAGGAGAAATAGAAACCAACTTTTTTTTTTTTAACTAACCTCCCACCCCTGACCCTATTCCTTATTTCATGAGTATCCCGTATTTCAAGAGTGGACCTCAATATTTTCTAAAATTCCTGCAGCTGTCACTTGTAAGTGGAAACCAAACACTTCCAAAAACTTTAAATTTTCTGGTAACTGCCAGATACTCTATCAAAAGCACTCGACTTCCCACATATCAGACCAAGTAATGATCAGCAAGTGTACTGGTCTATATTTGTGTACTGGTCTATATTTGGCCTTCCCCTTCTCTGCTCTAACTGTTGAAGGTAAAATGAAATGAATATTTGCACTGAAAATGGAGAGAGTAAGACTAAAACCGATTTTTTTTTTTTAAACAACCAGATAAATTCAAAAATGCCAAGTTAGGTAACAAATTATAGGTCTGGACACTCCCACTTGGGGAGGCACACTCAAACACATGCGGTGCTTTTAACACCCAAGCTGATTTTTAAAGCCTTGATTCAAATGATTGGTTGACACAGATTTAATGTATCCTCTCATTTTTACAGACTAATTTTCAAGGCTCATATTATAACACTAAAATGTTTGACAACCTTCAGACTAGAATGTTGCCCTAATATATAGTGATTTGAATAAGTCATACCATTACGAAGATACTAATTAACAATCAATGAAATATAGTCAATACAATCTCGTAGCTGGAAGGTCTTCTTAAACACTGAATAAGCAATGAAATTTTCCTTCCAAATATTCTTCTTTTCACATAATCATGGGCCCATAGCTGCCTTTGACAGTCTATTTTGATTAGAGCATGTTTTCCAGTAAATTTCCATAAATTTTATGGTGTAGATCATCCATCTACCCAAAAGAGGTACGGAAAGTGAATTAATGTCAATGCCAATTTTTATAATATGTAACTGAGCGTAACCTTCTTGGAGTCATGGGTGGTTCGAACTACAAATTACATAAATGCTCAAAATCTTAGCCGGCTCATTTCAAAATGATGAATTTCCAGTTTTAAAAGTAACAATGCTCTTTAACTGCTTATCCATTACCTATTTCTAAGAAATACACATAAAATCACGTTCAAGACAGATCTCAAATGCTGCTTACAATGTTCAAGAATGAATGTCGTAAGCCTTAGCAAATTAGGAAAAAAGTAAAATTCTGTTAGCATACCATAAAACACAGCACTTTTGTTAATGTGCCAATTTAGCTGTAAAGGAAAAGGAAAGAAATGTTTTAAAACATTCTTTATATTAGCAGAATCACACAAACTTCAAATGTATATACGCACATAATCATGAATCAGTCTAACAATTTCTGGGAGGTATTTGGACTCAAATAAATAGATAAACAAATATGAATGTCACAATTCATAAATTTAACTCCTACTTCAGCAGGAGGCCTGCTGGACAAATATAAAATTAACTTCACGGAATCTACAGAACAGTGTAAAAATATTAATACCCGGGCGTTAGTTTTCAAAGCAAGCGAGACTGTAGAGGTCACATAAGATTTTCAGAAATGCAATCGTTTTCCTGAAATTAGATTTCCTGGAAATGAAATCCTCTATAGATAAAGAAGTTGCCAAGAATTGAGCCCGTTAGAAGCCAGCTTGAGGGCTCTCTGCTGCAGGGGGTAAAACCTTGCCCTCAGTGCCCTGTCTCTCAACACAGAGGCCAGCGACAGGAAGAGAGAGGAAACAATAAAGACAGATGGGCTTTATTTTGACCTTCTTGGGATCAGAATCCAACCAACTACAGAAACCAGTCCAAATGATCGAATTTTTTTTTTTTTAAACCAGATTCCTAACTTCACAGCAAATGCATATCCAGCGACATCTTTTCTATGATGCTGAAAAACCCAGCAAAGCTCAACACAGCTTCACGAAGCTGCCTGGACATTCTCCACCCTGCGTCGATTCCTGGCAAGAAAATCTGCCTATTTTCCAGTCATGATAGAGAAAGTGGTCATTAGCCACCTGGGAACTGGTTGTATTTAGGATTCCAATCGTACCCGTAAGTGACCCAGAACACTGGTCTTTTGTTTACGGAGGGTCACGCACACCGGGACAATGGGGATACCTTTATAAAGTCCCGTCTCTGAGCGTATCCAGTGAAACTTTCTTTTTAGGACAAGTCATCCTGGTAAAGAGTCTAAACTTCTACAGAAATCACACTTTTAATTCAAAGCCACCTTTCTTTTCTTAGTGAGAGACCGGTAATCAAAAATGCACAAGAAATCAGGGTGCTGAAACCCAAAGGCAAATTCTCGGTTATCTGTTTCCTCAGACATCCATACCAAGTGTTTTGGGTGTGTTTGGCACTTTGCACTCACTCTGATGGGCTCCTGCCAGCCCATCACTCAGCCCACAGACTCTGTATATGACAGAGCAAACGGGCAGCTATTCAAATCTGACAGCTGGCTGGAGAGAAGGGAAGGAAGCCACCTTTTTTTTTCCCCCTTCGCTAAGAGGTGAGAATAATGTATTCTATCTTCCCCCATACCCACCATAATAATTGGCCACAGGAAGTCCCTGAAACCCACCAGTAGGAACACAGCCACAGAAAACCTGGCAGAGCTTAACAAGGCATATTCTACCAAAATGCCTGACTTCAAGTTAAAAAGTTGCTAATGAAGAGCACAGATAGCCATCTGCCAAGAATTTTCAACTCTCCCATTCAGGCATTAGTAGCTATTGGGAAGGGTTAGTTTTACACACAAAGGAACAGGAGATGACTCATTGGATTATGAACCCTTAGAAAAATATGCTTTGCCTACCAGAACTTCTACATCTACATTTTAAAGCCAACTATATCTTTCAATGTCTAACTGTGAAATATAAATAGCAATTACACAGAGGGGTAGGTCCCTCCCTTCCCCATTTATTAATGGACAGGCAGGAACAGAAAGAACCCTGATGCTGAAAGATCTGGCAAGGGTGCTCAATGCAGGTAGAGGTTTTCCATGTGAAAGGACAGATGGACCCAACCCAGAAAGCATCACAGAAGGAATGGATGGTCCCTGGATAAATCCAGAGAAAACAGCAGCACAGCTCATTTCTGGATCTATGGGCCATTACAGGAAAATCAGCAGTGAGCCGCAAAACCAGGGAATGCACAGTGGGGTCCCCAGCAAGGAGACCCTCCATGACCTGCACATAGCTCTTCCTTCTCACCCCTGCCTCACACAAGTCCCTATGAAGTGCGCGTCTTCTGCCCTCTTGGCAAAGAGAACAAAGACCATTCCTATGGGTGACAGGAGAGGAACAAATGGGCTGAAATGGGTTTTAAGGGAGATCTAGAAGGTCTTTCCAGCTCCTGTAGTATTGGGGTAGTGATAACATGACAAGTAGGTTTCAGCGACTCTTGAATGCCAGTGCTGAGGACAAACTTAGAGCTACCCTCCAGCTTGTTAATGGGGACCCGCCCAGAATAAATGGAAGACAAGCATCTAAGATACAGATACAGAGACAACAGCACATTCAGCATTTAATGCTGCAAGCAAGCATTATCAAAGTTTTCTGGTTTGTGGGTTTTTTTTTTTTTTTTTCCCTCCCTGGAGCAGTCAAGAATAGGAAGTAGTTACCTTGCCAGGAGTATTTGATCGATGATGTGTTCTACAGCTGGAGAGATTTTCTGTGGAGGCTTCTCTGGCGAGACAAAGTGAAAACTAGCAACACATATTTCCCACGCGTCTCTTAGCGCAAGGTGCATACTGGACATGAGGACTGAGTAAATGACTTTCCAGTACTTTCCTCCCAGGCACCCAGCATTTGATGCATGGAACAGAGCCAGGGAGCCGAGGGTAAGAATTCGTGTGAATGAGTCTCATGCTTGCCTGTGGTCTTGCTTCTTAAGATATAAAAGAAACAGCCGGTTGACTTTTGAGCCCTTTCATTCCTCCAGCATTATAAGGTCTAGGTGGTTCTGGGAAAGCCACAGTGGTCCTTAAACCACAAACAAAGGGCACTACCTTGGAACATGTGTCTTTTTCCGTTTGAGTAACCCAAATCCAAACACATAAAAGTAGACAAAATAAGAGAATCTACTGGATCCCCTGAAAATTAATACTTGTTCACGTTTGTAATGGCCCCATTTCCCCATGCATTCCATTTAAACCTCGGATTTCTTTTAACAACACTATTGAAGGCTGGCATTATGCTCCAAACCTCTATTATACCTGAATTGTTCATAAATGGATTTAAGGTGCTGAGTTCTCTGAAAGACTACTGTGTGCGTTCTGCCTCTCAAGAACATTGGGAAAGCTAGTCCTCCACGCCACTGGCCCTCCTGCAGAGAACGGGGTATTGGTACCTGGAAAACGTCCACTTAAATTGCTTTAATGAGTTCTAAGTCAAACATTACTCCCAGTGATTCATTTTTCCATTTGATTGGCTGAGGATCTGAATTAAAGCTAGCATCTTTCTTGGAAGCTGTACACAACAAGGGGTCAGAATTCTATTCATCCATTACTGAAACATGGCATTGTTGAGCCGTGCAGGTATGTAGGCTGTAGTAAGTCGTCGTCAAATTAGGGTCAGGGATAACATCTCTGTAGGCTAGGCTGGAATGCAGAAAGATTTCAGGGAGTACCATAAACCTCTTGATATTAAAACATGTTGCAATGATTTCAACAAGACCCCAGAAGATTACTCAGCATGGGTCACTGATAAAAATAGAAGGCATGAGAGATGCCTGGGTGGCTCAGTCGGTTAAGCGGCTGCCGTCAGCTTAGGTCAAGATCCCAGGGTCGTGGGATCGAGTCCCGCATCGGGCTCCTTGCTCAGCAGAGAGCCTGCTTCTCCGCCTCTGCTGGCCGCTCTGCCTGCTTGTGTGCGCTCTCTCTCTCTCTCTCTCTAATAAATAAATAAATAAAATCTTAAAAAAAAAAACTCTTAAAAATAGACTCTTAAAACCCAGAAGGTTCTTGATACAACCCTGTTAAAAATAACATGGTGCCATGTACTTAATGGCAACTCAAATCTTGAGTAATCCATCACTCCATACATAAATCTGAAGCAAAGGATCATTACAAAACCACTGTGCCTGCAGAGGACATGCCAGGATAGGCAGAAAGGCGGGGGGGGTGGTTTCAAGCTGAAGGAGCCAGTGATGACACAGATGAAAAATGAAGTCCTGAGGCTCATCACAAAATTATTCCTCAAGCATGTCCAGTACCAATTCCATCCACATTTCAGAGTTTCTCCTCTAACCAATTTCATCCATTGCCCCTAAATGTCTTACCCATATTAAAAAAAAAAAAAAAAAAAAAAAAACGGACTTCACAAAGATTTCAGCCCACCCTTTCCAGTGCCTTTTAGAACCTGGTTCTACTTTTTTTTTTTTTAATAGATTTTATTATTTGACACAGAGAAAGAGAGTACCAGAAGGCAGAAAGGAGACAGAGGGAGAAGCAGTCTCCCCATGAGCAGGAGCCTGATTCAGGACTCGACCCCAGGACCCTGAGATCATGATCAGAACTGAAGGCAACCACTTAACCGACTGAGCCACCCAGGTGCCCCTACATTATTCTTTACCTTAAATCTTCAACTTCTCCCTCAAAACCAGGAGACCTTTTTCATGCTGTGGTTAAGAGAGATCCATGCAGATTCCAAGAGGTGGGGCTCTCTTGCTACTTGGGTCCCATGGAGCTCATCTTGTGCCTCAGTTCTCCTCAGGGAAGTGGGCATCATTCCCATCGCTGACTGAATTGCATTGAAGGAGGTCATCCACCAGCTGCTGAATGCCACATGCAGGGGAAGCCCTGTGTAACGTTAGCTGCTTTAATTACAACTGACCTCTTCTCTTGCACTAGAATATGCTCGAGTCTCTCCCACCTTAATAAAGAAGACAGCTTCCCTTGACGCACCTGTTTTTCACTCTTCCCACTTCCCCATCCACCTGAACTTCTGCAAAGAGTACATTCAAGCTCTCTACCCCCTTGCTGAACATGTTGCTGAGATTAGCTTCCCACAAACAGTGGGTTACACAAACGGCTTGGGCAAAGGTCCAGATGATTCAGCTGGTGCATCTGAGGTAACCGATCACTCATTATGAACACTCCTATGTTCTTAGCCCCAGTGACCCAAATCCCTGTTAGTCCACTCCAGATCCATCAACAATAGTGCTTGGCCAGAGGTCTCTGTTCCTTCTGCCCCATGTCCAGTTTGGGGCCTACCTAATCCACGGTCATGGTTTTAACCACAATCTATACCTAATGAATCCCAAGAGTGCATCTCCATCCCTGACCTCTCTGGCAAGTTGGGCTCAAACCCAAGGCAAAGTGGACATCATCGCCATGCAAAGGTCTTACAATAGATGCACCAACCTCAACCTGTCCAAAATGGAATTACATGTACCCCAGCATCTCACGTGCATCCTCAGAGCGGAGATCGTGGAGCCCCTACCAGAAATCTGCGACCTGTCTTCAAGTTTCCCCCATCTTCACCACCCACACATTTAATCAATCAGCAAAATGGCTGTGATTTTTCTAAGTATTTTGCAAGTCCCCTGCCTTCCTTGGACCTACTACTGCTGCCCTTCATCAGGCCTGGTCTCACCTGAAATTTCATGAAACCAAGAACCTAACCTCTACCTCCCCTCCACATGGCCAGAGTCATGCAACAGCCTTGCTTCGATGCCCTACTGCCTTCCCAGCTTTGATAGGGAAAAACCCAAGCTCTTGGATGTACATCAAGCCAACTTTGTGGGTCTCACTTCCCTCAAACATCATGTCTACACAGCACCATGCTGCCTAGGCCTTCCCCTTGCTCAGGTGGGTCTGAATCCAGGGACTCCATTCCCGTCCTGAAGTCAATGGGTGAAACTCTACTGATTTTCCAAGGTTCAATCTAACTGGACCGGCAAGAAGCCTTATGCTCTCACCGGCACGCTGTAAGACTCCGTATTTCCAGAACTAAATGTTTGCACTGAGTACAGCAGAACTCCTTTACATAGGGGTTTTAAACATTCTTTTTAGGGAGGATAGCAGTCAACTGATATGTCTCAGATCACAATACTTTAGTATTTGTTTATAGGTAATAGATTGATCTTGGCCCTTATGACACTTATTAAACAACAACAACAAAAACAAGGGTTGGTGAGGACATAGAGACGTGACAATCCTTGGGCACCGTTGGTGAGATGAGAGTGGCACAATTGCTCCGGAGAATAGAAGGGAGAGTTCTCAAAAAATTAAAAAATAAAACTACCATATCATCTAATAGTCCCACTTCTGAGCACAGATCTAGAAGAATTGAAAGCAGGGCCTCAAAGTGGTATTTACACACCTACCTTCAGAGCAGCACTATTCACAATAGCCAAGAATTGGAAGCTATCCAATGGTCTAGCCAGCGATGAATGGATAAACCAATATGGAATGGGTGTGTTTATGTATATACACATACATACACACACGTATACACACACATATATTGTATTATATACACACATACACATACACACACAATGGACTATTATGGAACCTTAAAAAGGAAATTCTCATATACCTGACAACATGAATAACCCTTAAGGACATCCTGGGAAGTCACACAAGCCAGCAACAAAAAGACAAAGACTATTTATCATCCTACTTATGAGGTATCTCAAGGAATCAGACTCACAGAAACAAAATAGCATGGTGGTTACCAGGGTCTGTAGGGACAGGAATGGAGTTCTTTGATGGATACAGAGTTTCAGTTCTGGAGATCTGTTTCACAACAAATAGCAATATGCTTAATGGTCCTGAACTGTCTACTTAAAAAAGGTTAAGATGTCAAGCTTTAGGTTCTATGTTTTTGCCCCAATAAAAAGACACCATAGACTGAAGTTCTGAAAAATTCAAAGGGGAAAATAAAACTTTAAGATTTTAAAAAATCTGTCTTGGTTGGTAATAAACCTATTTTCTTATTACATTAATATCAAGAAAATTGCACATAACCATATGAAAATGTTATCCAACAAGTGATTCCTCCTGCCCACAGTGTCGTTCCTCTGGGCTTTCCACAGCCAAACTGCTGGTGTTATTTCATCTCTTAACTAGATCTGAATCTACATGAGAAACAGCAGAACCAGTACACGCAAAAATTGAGTATTAAATAAAATTAAGTCCATGAATAGAGCACAAGTTTGATTTTTTTTTAAAGTAAATATAACCACTCTGCCTGGTACGTGGAAATCTCTGCAAGCTTTTAACAGGCAGCAGGACCCTAATTGCGTAACCTTGTTTTAAATGAGTAGATGCAATTTTGCTATAATTTTACATATTAAAAGAGCATACAAGTAGCATAACACCACCCACCTCCCCATCATCCATCTGCCTTTCCCGCTTATTATTACATATGCTGATGATTCTCCCTGTCTGATTGCTCTGAATATTAACATACATCCTCCAAATTAGGTAACATTCCTTCTCTGTCTTGCTTCCTAATTGTCTGATTAAACCTAATTGTCTGATTGGACCATGCTACTTCTAGCTTCCAGTCCGCAGGATTCAGTTACTCGTGGAACAATCTGTCTTCACTCGCATGTCTTCCTCCCTCCGGCCATCTCACTTCTTTACCCACATATCCTAACCTTCCAAATTAGTCCGACAGCAACTTTGATTTTTCTCCTAAAGCCTCTCAAAACCATCCTGAGCCACTATTCACTTGAAAACTGTGATCGGGTTACAAGACGGCCAAATGACCACCTAGTTTGTCTCCTCAGTTTCTCTCCATTGGTATCAATTGCGTCTGCATGCGACCTGGAGAATGCCTGGGTTGGAATCCCAAGGGTTTTGAGTGTTTCTCCGGTTTTAATCTTTGCTTCATTTCCTTCTACCTCTCAAGGACATTGAGCGTGGACTGTGTATGTGGGCTGTGGAGCCCGTTCCCAGCTCTGCACATTTCCGGCTGTGTAATTCCATGGAAGTTATCTGAGCATCAACTGTATCAACAGAATGAAGACAACGGGACTTGCCATAAATGTTGTAAGGATTAACCATGGAAACAAAGTGCTGAGGTTCAGTGCCTGGTACATAGTAACTGAAAAAAATGTCAGTGATAGTAGACATCAGCATCCTTGGGGAAGGAAACAGAACAGCTATACTCCTTTGGAGTTTAGACAATGTCACAGAGCCCTGTCCTGCAGAGGCCATGGAAAATGATGCAAAACACAGGAGTCAGCACATAGTGGTATCTTCTGGATGCAGCTTCACCACTGCCGATGGAGAATAGTACTTATCAATAGTACCTCTTGAGTGGGCCCGATTCTCCCTCTGACCTATTACCGACGACACGTGTTGACATTATCACAAAGCTCTAGGCTACCTTGACACACTCAAGTCTTCAGCATCAGGAATTACTCATCATACTCATGAACAGAGCATAGAAAAAAAAAAAGATGAAAAACCACCTGTGACCCATGCACCCACCATCCCTCCATTATGCCTCAGAAGGACATTTGCTCCTTATTAGTCAAGGACGAGGGCTCCAAGACTAAGAAGAACAACAGGAAAAGTGTCTTTGTATTATCTTATTTTAAACTTTTGCATCAAAAGGACATCCTTATCCATCCAATTTCCTTGAAGTTATCGATCCCTGCATGGGCTGAACTGTAGGAATAAGCACACACTTCACAGGGAAGAATGTCAGCTTGTGCTGTGTTTTGAAAGGTAATTTGGCAGCACGTATGAAAAGCCTTAAAAACCATCTATACTGTTTGAGCCAATAATTTTGCTTTTAGAGATTCCTACTGCAATATATTTTCCATATAAATGATTACGATTACGTAGAATAAAAAGGGCAAAAATAGAGAGCTAAGAGTTAAATCAATGACAAAACATAAATAAGGTAGATTAATGCAGCTGTATTACATTCTTGACAAATATTTAAGAACATGAGAAAATACTCATGATACATCAAGTGTAAAAAAGATAAAAACTACGTAAGATCGCATTGTAAAATAGAAGCCTAGAGGTATTAAACGAAAAAAAAAAAAAAAAAAGCCAGGAAAGATACAAGGTAATAGCTTATTCTTTTATCTTTTTCAAATTGGCACCAAAGAACTTATTACTCATACACATGAAACTAGGAAGGGGCTACGTAAACCTGTTTGCAAGCAGCTTCTACCACAGCCTTCTTTCCACACCCCTAATTCCCCAGTTCCTACGAACACCCCACCCCCACCAAGGGTTTGCAAGACCTCCTTCACAAACGGACCCTGAACCAATTCCATGATTTGCAGCCGAACTAGAAAAACTCAAATGAGAACTATTTTAAGTAGGTGACAGAATTATACTTCATAACCATATCCTTGCTTAAGTTTAAAATTAATAGCTACAATATTCAATAAAATAGCAGTTTAAGCCTGCACTAAAATAATGCTAAAAATACTCCTGCTGCCTGAGCCAAGGACTTTTCCCAGTGGGAGACTTTTCAGGTTAAACATGAACGCTGGTCGAATGCCATCCCATCAGTAGGGAAAGCAAGAGAAAATAATCAATCTACAACACGGCCTGCCCTGTCCACAAAACGCAGTCCTGGACAAAACACAGCCCCTGCGAGGCCCAGCGCTCCCAAGAATTAACCGCTCTCTCTGCTGTCACCATATAGAATATTGAGGGATCTCTTATTGCCTCTTCTCAGGGGATCCCATCCAACAGTGCTCAGAGCAAAATTGGCCAAAAAGGTCAGCTGTTTTAATCAACTAAAATAAAAGTGGGTTACCATGATGTGTGGGCATAGCAGCAAGCAAACAAAAAATAGGTCAGTCTTAAGAACTATTCCCTGTCCTCCGTGGATGGGACACTGCTTAAAAGACCACCCTATCCAAAGTGGACCTGCATCACAGCCCCCAGAACTCCAAGCCTGCTCTGTCCAAAGCCATTAGCCAAATGTGCTCACTGAATATGGGAAATGCATCCAAGTCCAACCGGCAATGTGCTCTAAGTGTAAAATACCAACTTTAGGAGACTTTATACCAGAGACCAAAAATACTGATAATTTAAATATTGATCATATACTAACATATGGAATTAAATAAAATATTAGAATTGGTTTTGCTTGTTTCTTGTGCTTTTAATGGGGCTACTGAAAAATGGACAGTTGTATGTGGCCTGCATTACAATTCTACTCCACAGAACTGTCGTCAGCCATCAGGTTGTATACCGTTTTTTGTTTGTTTGTTTTAAGATTTTATTTATTTATTTGACAGACAGAGATCACAAGTAGGCAGAGAGTCAGGCAGAGAGTGAGGAAGGGAAGCAGGCTCCTTGCCGAGCAGAGAGCCCGATGCGGGGCTCATTCCCAGGACCCTGCAATCATGACCTGAGCCGAAGGCAGAGGCTTAACCCACTGAGCCACCCAGGCACCCCTGTATACCGTTCTTTAAAGTGTGCACCAACCACGAGAAATAGCCATGTTCGTTTCTTAGAGGCACTCCACCCACAGAACAGCAGTCCCACGAGAACAGGACTCACAGCTACACACGCAGCATCTGGAACCGAGGCTATGCACCCCACACCCGAAGCTGGGAATGGTGAACCAAGAACGTGAATGAAGCCTGGCATTCGTCGGTCCCCCATGGGCAGGGCTGTTCCTCTAACTTAAGACTTGGGGTGTGAGTCTTTCCTGGCAAAAGCATCCCTTGCCCCTACCTGCCCCCATCTCCCCACGCAGGCCCCACCCACGGATGCACTCACGCGGGCTGAACCCCCAGTCCTAAGCCTGACCTAGCTCAGTCATGTCGCTGTCTGCAGGCCTCTGCTTTCAGGAAAACATTTTGTTCGTGGTAAAGTGTGAAAGCAAGATCTGCCCCCCCACCCCAAAATGGCTCCTGTCCTCCGTGGTGTCAAACGTGCCCCCCACTCCTCTGCCTGCCTAGACCCCTGTCTGAAAAGCCCATGAAGGTGTCAAGCCCACATGGACCTTCAGGGAGGCTCCCCACTCAAAACCTGGATGAGACACCTCAGCAGCTCTGACCCAGGAGCGGCATAGCCGATAGAGAATGGAGGACCCAGGGAGGACCCAGGGGCACAGCAGGCTGCTGCCACCACCCCTGCGCACAGACTCAGGTTCTGGAGCCCCCAGGTCCAGTCAGTCAGTGGCAGGAAATGGTGGGCCCCTTCCTGTCCGTCCACACTCCTCTCACATAAATAGAGGCTGAGTTGCTTTCTGGGGGTCCTCTGCTGCACTGAGACGTTTGCGAACTGCATTTGGGTAACAAAGCTGATTGTGTGTGTCGGAAGAAACAACTCCATCAAGGAACAACAGCCAGTGCCTGAAGCCCGCAGTGGGGCTGGACACCTGGCGGCCAAGGAACTAACCAGAAGTTCAGGTTGCACTAAGACGCCCCCTGCCACCATCCCACATTCTCCCCAAACTCCAGACCTTCTACGTATCTTCCCTCCCCCTACTTCCTAGCAAAAAAATCACCTAGTAGAATGCTTAGCAAAACCGGACTGCGGTTAATCTTACTTAGAAATTATAACTTACTTCATAAAGTCAAAATCAAGACCCAGGTTTGCTAAGGGGGACTTCTATCACTTCTCAGGGTGCCCTGTGTTCTAGAAGCCCGCTGGTCTAGGTCTGAAATTACCTCCCTTTCACACAAGCAATCATGGTTTCCACTCCAAACCAATATGGAATATTTTCCCATCATGTCCCTTCTAGCCAGCCAACAAGATGCCTAAGAACTCTGAAAGGGCCTTTCACTGGCCCAGGGTGGGAGCTGCTTCCTCACATGGATGCCTCTAGTTACTGTAAAGCATACGGAGTGCCCCCCCAAACTGCTTCAGAGGGGGCCTTTCAAGAACACATTTTTAAGTTTAGCAAAACCTCCTTTTTATGGTAGAAATAGGTGAAGTTCTGCTATTCGGAACAGCCTGCATTTCATTTATGGACATATAAAATTCTTAAGTGTCAATACAAAATTAAGCCACACTGTTATTAAAGTGCAAAAATTGGATTTGTTCGTGGCTAGAAGTCACGGAGCACTCCCTAGCATTGCGCACAGCAAGGAGAGCCCGGCTGACTAAGCACTTGGCTGGTCCACACAGCCGTCTCCCGTACAGTCATAAACCTACTAGTAAATGCAAGCAAAATGAAAGGCACTTTTTCAATGACAGCCCCTGAGAGGCAAAGGAAGGAATCAGTGTGGTTATTACAAAATCACAGCGGAATTTGTAAAAGCCAGAGCTCCAAATATGGTAAAGCTGAAGGAGTTTTTCAAGAAAATACTAGATTTGTGTAAGATGGCACCTCTTCCCTGTTCAAATGTTTGACGCGGCTATGGTGAGCTTTGCAAGCTTGGCTCTGTGCACCTGGTTCAGCTCAGACGTTACCTTTTCAACGAGACTGTTTCTAATTCTTCCCATGTAGAAGGTAATTTTCCCTGCTCTGTACTCTCAAAGCATCACATTCCTCCATAAGACTTCATAAGGACCTCTTATTCCTTTCATAAGGCCCAAGGAATCAGGGAGATAGTGCTGTCACGTCCGCAGCTTACTTTCAGATCACATGATAACCGTGTTCGTGTGCGCACGTGCACGTGCGTGCGTGCCTGTGTGTGTGTAGACGGGTGATGGAGCAGGCGTACCATACACATTTCCCATCCCATAAGCATCAGAACACCCACCGCCAGGCACCGTGGCAGATGCAGGGGTTGGGACCACTCACCAGCCTCTGCCCAGACCCCAGGGACCATCTGTCCACCGGAAGAAGCAATGACCACAACGAAAAATGCCCAGGCCCTCCAAAAGGGGCAAGGAGGAGGTTCTACATGAGGGCGGAGGCACCCATCTGCTCTTGGACAGAGAAGGGGGCACTCAAGTAACACATCAGTAGCAGTCACGTGCTTGCGGAATGAACAAGCAAATGAATGACACAGTACGTGACGGTTGAATGGTGCCTTGAAGCATCCAGCGGAAGTTGTCTCGGGGTGGGGGGTGCGGGTGCAGGGTGAACACCCCTTATACTGCCACACAAGCCAAGACAGAAGGGATAGATGGCATTCTCCCCACTGCTCTGAAAGCTCCACTCCAGGACCCTGGCACTCAGGGGACAGGTCTAGAGCAACAGACAGCCAAGGCTTGTGGCCAGCGGAGTGGAGAGTGGAAAATGCCTGAAGGACCACGTTAGTACCTTTAATTCTCTACTAAAAGGCTGGCTGAAGGAGTCTAGCAGATCCCTCACCCGGGCAACCCCTTCGCACCCCAGGCACAGATTCCACCAGAAGTGTGCAGGAGGATCGGATTTCATCTCTGAAACCCCGGGAGGCTGCCGGGATTCCCCTCTGCCTTGCAGATTTGGTTCCTTGGCTTCATAAGCTAATGGCTCCTGGAGTGGGTTCCCTGGTTCTCTCGGACTGATCTTTGGTAGAGAGAGAGGAGACCAGCCTCTCATTCCGGGGGCTGAGGTCAGGTAGCTCCCTACACCTTCCTTCCTGCTTAGAAGCTCATGGCTGCTCATCCCCCCCATCCAACCCCAGTCTAAGCTCCCGAAAACTGTGCTAGCCGTGCGTAAAGTTTCAAACAATGGAACTCCTGGTTTCAGCTCAGGTCATGATCCCACAGTCGTGGGATCAAGCCCCATGTTGGGCTCTATGCTCAGCATGGAGTCTGCTTTAGGTTCTTGCACTCTCTCTCTCTCAAATACATGATCTTTAAAAAGAAAGAAAGTTCCAAACAGTGGAGATGCCCACAGAAGCTCCTGTGAAAGTCCTTTTGAAAATCCCCAAACAGGTCACCCAAATAAGCAGCAGCTAAGGAAGGACTACTATGGGAACAGAGATGGGATTTCTTCTCTGGAGTGTCAGTGGGGTAATCACTGGGAAGTTACGAGATCAGAGTATGCAGCATTTCCCCTCTGTCCTCCACAAAAATCACCACCTGCCCTGTTGACAACTCAGAAACACATCTGTGGAAACAGTTTGGCTTTTTTTTTTTTTTTTAAGATTAAAAAGCAGTGTTCCTTAAACAAAAAGCTGAGTGGGAGTTGGCTGACTTCAGTTCCTTGTTGGCTCAGGGATAGCTCTTAAAAGTTATTTCACATAACCCAATTTCAGCTATTGTAGCCCAAGGAGACCAGGAATGCTAAGCTATTAACATGACCGTTTATATCACAATTTTCCCAGTATTCTGGGATTCTATCTTACAAAAATAGTCTGTCCTCCATGATCTTACATTGTTCCAAGCAACTTATTTTCATCTGGGTTATTTACAAAGCGATGAGCCATTATTCCTCTGCACTCACCATCAATAAACTTGTACTATGCTTTCTACGAAAGAATGTTAAGACTGTATAGAAAAATGAAATTCTGAGGTCGACCCAGGTGTCAAACAGATGACCATTTTTTAAACTGACCAGCTGACCAGCCTGATCACAAAAGGTGGGAATAGCATACAAGCTTTGCCCCTTGGCCAAAATCTGCCAAGTGGCAGTGACACACTTCAAACATGACCAGAGCACCACAAAGCACACAGTTGTGCTGGGCCCGCCACTCATCATCCGCTATCTTGGCTCTGGACGCTAACAGGACAACAGAAGCTGATGCTGAAGGTGCTGCCTGTCTCTCTCTCTTGAGGACCTGTCAGTACTACCCTACTTTTTCTTTTCCCCAAAGATTTTATTTATTTATTTGACAGAGAAAGAGATTACAAGTAGGCAGAGGCAGGCGGGGGGCGGGGGGAGCAGGCTCCCTGTTGAGCAGAGAGCCCAGTGTGGGCCTCGAACCCAGGACCCTGGGATCATAACCTGAGTCGAAGGCAGAGGGTTAACCCACTGAGCCACCCAGGCACCCCTATCCTACTTTTCATATAAATTCTCTCCAGTCTTCACAAACTTACAGGGGTGCCCATCTACAGAGGGGGACCTTGAGGGGGAGGCCATGCAAAGTCACAAGGCTAGAGAGCCCACTCACCGCGACCAGGTCTAACCAAGGTCAATTGTGTCCCTCACATGTGCCATGCTGCCAAAAGAGGGGTTGGCAGGCCCTTCCCTGGGGAGACACAGGCCCATGGGAAGCCACAGGCCTCTCTTCCTCTCCATTACCAGCCCAGCCCTTTTATGAAAGTAGAATTCAATTCTACACACATTTACCTAAGCACCTTCAGGTGCTAAGGCTTTCCGATGATATTCCAAGGAGGATGTGAGCAAAAGAAAAGCAGCTTTGGGGGTACCTGGGTGGCTCAGTCGATTAGGGTCCAACTTGATTTTGGCTCAGGTCACCATCTCAGGGTCGTGGGATGGAGCCCTGTGGTGGGCTCTCTGCTCAGTAGGGAATCTTCAGTGGGATTCCCTCATGCTCTCTCTCCCTCTGCCCCTCCCTCCCACTCTCTCAAATCTTGGAACAAAAAAGGGGAGGGGCATTTTTTTTTTACCTCAGGTTGACCGCATAGTTGTGAGCCGAGCAAGAGGGCGCCACGCTGAGACTATCGCAGGATATGATGCTCCTTCTTAAATAAAATCCTGATGGTTCTATTAATGGCTTAAATGAGTCTTTCACCAGGAATCCCTGAACTGTTTGCCACACCTTTTCTCTTTCCCACATTTATGTGTTTCTTAGTAACATCCATTAGTCCTCTGGCTATTCTCCTCAGGTCTTAAAAAATGAGGTCACTGTCCCCACTGAAGCAAATGGCAGACTAGAAAAGGCAAGACAGGGCTCTGAAGACTGAGGAGTTGTGTCACGTTACGTCTAACTGTGTGACCCTGGGCAGGTCACTGGTCTTTCCCTGACCTCAGTCCTTTGTGGAGACGAAGCAGCCACCCAAGGTGCAGGGACTGACAAACCCTGGGCGCCAGCGAACCCCCCTTCATGCGCATGCACGGTGGTGTGGGTACATGGTGTGCTTTGTTCCAGGGAGAGGGTCCTAATTTTTCCAAGATTGGCAACAGAACTGTGACCATGAAATGGTTAAAAGTGACTCGAATCTCTAAGGTCTAACCTGCCTCCAAAAGTCTTGGGCTCTGTACAAAAGAAAGTCTGATTCCACAGGAAATTAAAACCCTACCCCTCCCTGCTTTCCTTCCTCCTCCCCTCCCTCCTCGCCTTGGGACCCTGGGACCTCAGGGTCATTGTGCCCCATCCCTGCTCCGTGGTCACCTCCTGCTTTCTCAAGCACAGAAGTTTTCTGCTCCATTATTTTAAAGCTGAGACGCCTAGATCAAGAGGAGGCTACCTCCACACCAAGAAAGGCAGAGAACGGGGGCGCCTGGGTGGCTCAGTGGGTTAAAGCCTCTGCCTTCGGCTCAGGTCATGATCAGGGTCCTGGGATGGAGCCCCGCGGGCTCTCTGCTCAGCATGGCGTCTGCTTCCCCCGCCTCCGCCCCGCCCCACCTCTCTGCCTACCTGTGAGCTCTGTCAAATAAATAAATAAAATCTTTAAAAAAAAAAAAGAAAGAAAGAAAGAAAGAAAGAAAGGCAGAGAACAAGGAAGGAACAAGGGTCCGGAACCCTTAGAACAGGACCAGTTGTGATAAAGAGCCGGGGGCAACACAGTGGAGTGCGGGGGCTGTGTTGCTGGCCAAGGTGAAGTGGGGACCCTCTGGGAGAGCTGCAGAGCAGGCCGGCAGCACTCTCCAGCACTCTCCTCGCTGTCCCAAGGCCTGCTTTGACTTCCTGCCCACCGCCCTGCTGCTCCAGGGGCTCCCACTGGGAGGGCGGGCAGGACCGCAGCGGCTTAGAGGGAAACAGAGGCACTAGCGAAGCCAGTGACAGCCAGACCTACAACCTCACTGCTCTCAGGAGAAGCCACCTTCCCAATGACCCTTCCCTCTTAGTCCTGCAGAAGGTCAAAATGAGGAGCACTTTCACCTGGAGCATCAGGAATCTCCAAGGACAGGAGAGGGACGGCGCCAACTCCAGAGAACAGGTGCACTCCCAGAACACCGGGCGCCTCCCTCTCTCGCTGACCACCCCCCACCCCACCCCGCAGCAGGGATGGACACGGTCCGACCCTGTGCCAGCTGTTAGACTGGGTCTGACAAGGCCTGCCTCGCCGTGCTGCCAGCGGAAACCTCAGCTCCTTGCCTGGCCCTGCTCTCCTGCCCACGCCCAGGACCGCTCCTTGAACCCCAGCCGAGCACCACGCTTGCCCTCCAGCTCCACCCTACGACCAAGAAAAATTCCTTCCCGGTTTTCCTGTTTTACCACCAGCTGCCATCAGTCATCCAAATGGGTCTCCACAAGGCTCATCAAACCGGATGTTCCTGCTCATATGCAAATGTCAAGCAACACTAAACACACAGAAGATAACCTTTACTCTTGTTCAAGTGCACCGTGTTGAAACCATGGGGGAGAACATTTCAACGGCAGGTCCAGAGACCACGGAGGAACATTCCCTCAAGTTCCTAGACAGGAGAGTTATAAAATGCACTGGGCACACCAGCGTTTCCTAGTGTGTGTCACCAGGCAGTCAAAACCAGAGAGAAGTAGAAAGACGTAATGAAGAACTTGCTTTTAAGCCTTACGCTAAAAAAGAAAAGAAACTATGCCTTTCAAAGAACCAAAGTTTACTAACTAGTCGAGACTCACTTAGGGCAACATTAGCAGAGGACAACTGGGAATCCCTATCGAAATCTGAATTGCATTTTTAAAACACACAATCCAGGGCACCTGGCTGGCTCAGTGGGTTAAAGCCTCTGCCTTCGGCTCGGGTCATGATCTCACCACCCTGGGATCAAGCCCAACATTGGGCTCTCTGCTTAGCAGGGAGCCTGCTTCCTCCTCTCCCTCTGCCTGCTTCTGCCAACTTGTGATCTCTCTCTGTCAAATAAATAAATAAAATATTTAAAAAAAAAAAAACACAATCCAAGTCTTTTAGGAATGAATATATATTCATTCCTAAATATATATTCATTCCTAAATATATATTCATTCCTAATATATATGAATATATATTCATTTATATTCCTAAATGAATATATATTCATTCCTAAATAAATAAAATCTTTAAAAAAAAAACCAATCCAAGTCTTTTTTTTTTTTTTTTTAAGATTTTATTTATTTATTTATCAGAGAGAGAGGCGGGAGAGAGCGAGCACAGGCAGACAGAATGGCAGGCAGAGGCAGAGGGAGAAGCAGGCTTCCTGCTGAGCAAGGAGCCTGATGTGGGACTCGATCCCAGGACGCTGGGATCATGACCTGAGCCGAAGGCAGCTGCTTAACCAACTGAGCCACCCAGGCGTCCCCCAATCCAAGTCTTTTAGGAATGAATATATATTCATTCCTAAAGGAATTCATATATATATATAAAGTTATATAAATTATATATGTAAATAAATTTATATAGTTAAATAATATATATAAATTTTTATATATTATATAAATTTTATTATATTTTATATAAATTTATATATATTTAAATAATATATACTTACATAAATTTATATATATATAAATTCCTATATATATACACATATATGTGTGTATATATATATATATAATTTTTTTTTAAAGATTTTATTTTTGGGAAAGGGAGAGAAAAAGAGGGAGTGCACACAGGGGAAGGGGCAGACTGAGAAGGGGAGAGAGTATCTGGAGAATCTGGAACAGGCTCCAAGCTGAGCACAGAGCCCAACATGGGGCTCCATCCGACAGCCTGAGAGCACGACCTGAGCCTCCAAAATCAAGATCAGAGGCTTAACAGACGGAGCCACCCAGGCACCCCAGGAATATATTCTTAAGGGTACAAAGGTGGACGCTGGGGCTAGACCTGTCAGTGACCGAGCAAGCACCGTGTCCTGGACACTGTTCTAAGTGCATCATACACATGAGAGATTTTACTACTCATAATACCCTCGAAGGTAGGGATTCCCATCCCCATTTACAGAGGAGAAACCGCAGACCAAGAGCAGTAGAGCCACTGGTTCAAAGCCCAAGGGGCAGCAATGGGAATTCAAACCCAGGCAGTCCAAGCATGTCACCGAAGCTCTGTGTAAAAGTCACAGCACAGCAGGTGACTTCAATATTCATCAGCAGGAAACAGCTCAGTCAGTCACGGCGCATCCACCTAATGGAAGCCTACCGACTATTGCCAAGTTCTCTGTCTCCGTGCTGAGGGGGAAGGACAGCCAAGATCGACACTGTTAGTGAAAAAGCAAGTCGCAGAACTGTGGGATCCAATGGGGGTTACAAACAAAAAGACAGTCACAGTCGAAAGCAAAATTCTGAAAAGGTACACAAGAGAACTCAACGGTGTTTACATCTGTGAAATGGGCCTGTGGCCAGGGAGGCTTGTTTTTTTTCTTTCTTTTTTTTTTTTTTTTAATATCTTGCAACCTTCCATGTCTTTGTAAACCCAGAGTATGTATTCAATTTGAGGTTTTAAGCATGTTTTTATAAAAATAAAACTTAAAAATTTATCAGTGATACCACATAGTGAGGAAAAGGGCAGAACCTCATAAAGCATGATCAAAATCCCACATGTGTGTGTCTGATTATGAAGTGGCTAATTTAAGTACCTGATTCAATGCTCTTCCCTATTTTTTTTTTTTTTAAGATTTTATGCAACTTCTACACCAAACGTAGGGCTCAAACTCACAACCCCGAGTTCAAGAGTCACAAGGCAGCCAGGTGCCCCGGCTCTTTCTTATTTTAAACTCTAGGTTGACATGTAGAGTACAAAGTACCCAAAAGTACCCAAAGAGTCCGTGAACACAGAACAATTCATAGCCCGTGCTGTGTTTGCCCAGGACAGTTCTGCTGTACACCTGCTGTCCCCACTGGACAATAATCACATGGGCCACCTGACCTAGGTGTGCCCCACTAAAACCAAGGAAACAAAAACTGCTTCATATCTCAGGAAGACACTATCCGAGAAATGAGGTTGACAAGTCAGAGAAAGAAGGCGGATTCAAGAAATCCTGATTCAGATATTTATTGCACAACCTAGCACTAAGATAAAATAATTTAGATTCTGGGAAAACTGAAGAAGCAAGGTCAGTTTCAAACTTCTTTTTTTTTTTTTAAGATTCTATGTATTTGAGAGAGAGTGAAAGCGAGAAAGAGAGCGCACACACAAGAGGGGAGAGGGAGAAGCAGACTCCCCCTCCCCCGCCGCCCCAAGCAGGGAGCCGGACACAGGACTCAGATACCAGGACTCGGGGATCACGACCTGAGCCTAACACAGACGCTTAACCAACCAAGTCACCGAAGATCCCAGATTCAAACTTTAAAGAACCTACTTGGAACGGTTCCCTTCTCCCTGCCCCACAGGAAAACTGAAACATTATGAAAGTGGGAATAGAACATCCCCCCACCCCGAAAAGAACTAAGTTTTATTTAAATAAAGAGATCATTTTTCATTGCTATTCTATTTGTAACTCCATCAGAAAACACAAGACAATGCCTACTTTGACAACGGGTTTCTGAAGCCCTAAGACAAACCGCTGTTCCGGGAAACAGGTTTACCACTGACAAAGTGAGGTAACGGGCGGTTTTACTCCCAGCCACTGCTTCCACGGCAAGTAATTCATAACAGAGACCAATGCCCATCAAAAGATCAACTATAACCCTCCAATCATTTCAGTACAAAGTTATACTCTGAGCCATACAGTGTGGGTGTAAATGTATTCACTCATGTTTAATACGTAGTTATTGACCATTCTGGGTGCCCAGCAAATACACTCTGAGAAGGGCCAGAGAGGGCTAAGTGCCCCATAAAATGCACAAATATAGGATTAAGTGCGATGGAGCCCTAAACTATACCTAAACGTATTTTACTTTCATCATTTCATTAAGAACTATTTTACTTTCTTAGAATTTGACAAAATCTTCCATGAGGCTTCAAATGACTCTGATTCTTCAAAAAGTCCTGAAAGTTGAAACGATGATATTTTCTTAATAAATTTCCTTGCAGTCAACACAGGTATTATTCCACTGATTTAGAATTTGTCCTAATAACCTTATTAAATAGACATCGATGGCTGTAGAATAGTGTCCAAAACCCATGAGGATAGATAGTGACGCTCTCATGGGCTTTGGGAGAAACCACATTTCTCACCAAAAAGAACACCGTAAAGGACAAAAAGAAATACCACTTTTTGCCTACTGAATTAGCAAAAATTTTTGAAAAGGTTCTTTTCTCCCCTAAACATAGACGCTTTATGCTGGCAAGAACCCAAGCAAACAGGACGTCCATTCACTGCTGATCACACCCTGAAATGAGTACCAGGCCTTTGGAGAGCAATGTGGAAGTACTGGCCAAGAACCATTTAAAAGTCCACCCCTTAGAAAAATACCAGCACTTGTCAATCTTCCCTTCAAGAAATAATTGGCAATTCAGAAAAAGACAAATGCACAAAACTGTGCATTATAGGTCATTCCCCAGAGCAGTAAATTAGATTATTTGTAGTAAAGAAACAAGATGACGGCAAAGTCTGGAAGGCATTCAGTGACCCTGAGGTTACTAGTCATGCCCGTCATTAGGATATAGTGTTTGTTCTACAAAACCATGGACACTACTATGTATAGGGACACAACAAACGAAAAAGATACGGAAAGATAGCAAACTGTGTGGGATGACTGCAGGATTTATTGCCCTCGGCACTACTGGCATTTGGGGCTGCATGGTTCTTGGCCATGGGGGGTCTGCCCTGTGCAGGTAAGAGGCTGAGCAGCCCCAGTCTCTACCCACTAGATGCCAGCAGGATACCCCACCCTCAGCTGTGACGATCAAAATGGTCTCCTGACATTCCCAGATGTGCCTCGGGAGGCAAAAATCACTCTTGGTGGAGAACCACTAGGCTTACACTTTTTTCCCCTCTACTTTCTAGTTTTGCTTTAAAATATGAATGCTAATAGCAGAAGCCAACATCTAATGACCTGCTCTCTACTCAAAACACAAAGCCATTCCCTCCAGCACCAGTAAAACTAGGTGGGTCGCTTCCCACCCAACAGCCCGAGGCCTTCCCCACTGGCTGGCCCGCCCATCCCTCTGACCACACTGGAGGCCAAGGCTTGGGGAGGCACCAAGTTGTTTCTCCACCAAAGCAGCTCCCCCAGCCTGGCCCTTCCCTGCTTTGTACATTCCCTCCTACAAAATTAACCCACGTCTAAAAGTTTTCTGTTTGGAGATTCACAGAGCAAAAGTCAGAACGTCGCCATCTCTCCCATCATTCGGGGTCTCGCCGTGACACACTCCTTACCGTCCGAGAAACGGGGCCGGGCCTAATCACGGGGCCGGGCCTAATCGTGTCACCAGCATGCATTTCCAAAGGAGCTTCCATTCCTTTCCTGGTTACTACAGAACTCTCCAAACAAGAAGAAAATAGTATTTTGACTGGTCACATGTTTTTGAGACAACAGGTCAGAGAAGTTACAGAACAACTTAAGAATGGCGGCAAAATAACGACTTGCTCTGTTTCTTAAAATCCAGCAAGTGGAGCGGCAAGGTTTTAAAAACTACGACAGTGGGCTGGGACACCTGGGGGGGCTCCGTGGTTGAGTGTCTGACTCTTATTTAGGCTCAGGTCATGATGTCAGGGTCGTGAGATCCAGCCCAGAGTCGGACTCTGTGCTGCTAGGAGCTGAGTCTGCTTAAGATTCTCTCCCCTTCTCTGCCCGCTCTCCCCTCTCAGCGCTGGTTCACGCTCCCTTGTTCTCCACAATAAATAAATCTTTAAAAACTAGAAGAGTGGGGATGGGGTTGCATTTCAGCTTCAGGTACTAGCAAATCCATACCCATTTTTCTGCTCCACACTAAACAGTTAGATCTTAGAGTCAATCTTCTTTGACAGTTCGCACGATGAATTCCAGACGGGCCTCATGTTACCTCTGCAGCTGACTTTCCAATCCGTTCCCTCCCTTCAAATTCAAACTCTGGGGTCCCTCCTTCTCATGCTGCTTCGCAGGGGTCAGGGAAGGCTCAGAGAGGCTGAAAGATGCCCGTGAGCTCAGATCCACTTAAAACCTTCCACCAGCCAGCCACCCGAACACCTGCTTCCCTAAACTGGAAACTCCCTGGGGACAGACATGGCACCCTAGGCTACCCACGTGAACTTGTAACTGGCCCTAAGCCATCCCTGAACAGCTCTATGAGCTTCTCTCATATTCACAACTTCTGTCATGTTTGGGCGGGAATAGAAAAAAAAAACACCTCGGTAGAGAATTCTTTCCCGAGGATTCTTTATAAGGAACAAATGCAAGTTCCGTATCAGGTGGCCTTTCTCGCCTATGTGGTTTTGCTTTTAACCATCTCTGGTGCCATTCACGGAAGCCCTAGCGACACTTCATTTGTTGAACGGCTACAGGGACAAGGAACTCCACCAACCGATTCCTTCTGCTACCTGGTTCTGCAACTGCCTTTGTGAATCTAGGTTACTGTAAGGAAAAATACATTATAAAACAATAAACATTAATATTAGGCTTATATCATTAAGTCATCTGTAACAACGGTTTATTATTCCTTTACTGCGGGCAAAAATAATGAACATGTATTTATACAACTTAAGATTATCATAGCAGTGTTTAACATTCAAGGGAGACGTGCTGATTATGCTGATGACTCAGCGGGACATTAGAAATATTAAGAGACGGGGCGCCTCAGTTAAGCGTCCGACTCCATTTCGGCTTGTGTCATGATCTCAGGGTCCTGAAATCAAGACCTGTGCTGGGCTCGGTGGCGCTCAGCAGGGAGCCTGCCTGGGATTCCCTCTTCCTCTCTGCCCCTCCCCCCACTCACACACTCTCTCTAATCTTTAAATATTAAGTGGAATATTTATTTTTTAAAAGATTTTATTTATTTGACAGACAGGGATCACAAGTAGCCAGAGAGGCAGGCAGAGAGAAGAGGAAGCAGGCTCCCTGCTGAGCAGAGAGCCCGATGCGGGGCTCGATCCCAGGACCCTGGGATCATAACCTGAGCTGAAGGCAGAGGCTTTAACCCACTGAGCCACCCAGGTGCCCTTAAGTGGAATATTTAATAAGCACTTAACCAGTATTTATTAAGAATCAGGCTCTATTCTAAGCCTTTTAACCTATCAACTCAACTAACCCTCGCAAGCACCTGGTGAGGTATGTAATTGTTAATTGCGTTTATACAGAGGCAATCATGAGGAACCCGAGCAGATGACCAGCTTCCTAAGATAAACTCCAGGAAGTGTATTTACATAGCTAAACAGAAGTACGCGCATGTAAGTGTCGGTGGACAGCCGAGTCCTTCCCATAAAGCCAAACAGTTATCCAGCCCACATGAAGCTTTACATTCTTATTTCTGTTACATGCACTTCTCCAATGGCCCACTGGGAGCCATGTCAAAACACTTCCCAAACTGGACCGTGTCTTAGCAGTCAGGCTCAATTTTAGAATAAAATGAGACAGGAGCATTTATTTCTTCAAAAAACGAAAGCTACAGTTTTATGGAAATTTTAATTTAAAAAAATGCTTTTAATCAGTCTGGTTGACACACGATTCGCTTCCAGTATGCAACATGGGGACTCATGAGCTCCACACCTTACTCTCAACCGCGAATGTAGCTATTAAAATATTAAGGTACCACAGACGACATTCAGGGTCGTATGTCAAAGGTACGTAGGTTGTACCTTTGGTTCACATGGTTTATTCCATAACCAAAAGCCTCTGTCTCCCATGCCCCTTTATCCACGTCAAGCTACCACACCACGGAAAGACGTGGAGGAGACTTACATGCACGATTCTAAGTCCAAGAAGCCAAACCAAAGAGGCGACATATGATAGGATTCCAATTACATGATTTTCTGGTGGGGAGAAAACACACTCTAGAGACCATCAGTGCTCAATTATGAGAAGAACAAGCCGAGAATCTTTAGGGCAGTGAAAATATTCTCCATGATACTATAATGATGGACCCAAGTCATTATGTTTGTCCGAACCTGCAGAACGGACACCACCAAGCGTGAACTGTGATGTTAACTGCAGACCTTGGGTGACCAGGATGGGTCAGTGTAGGCGCATCAGTTGTAACAAATGCACAACCCCGGCAGGGGATGCTGGTGGAAGAAGGCTATGTGCTTGTGGGGGTAGGGGGGTAATGGGGAAATTTCTACTTTCTCAATTTTTCTGTGAACCTAAAACTGCTAAAAAAAATTAAGTCTTGTGGCAGTGGGTGGGGGGAGGTTAGTGGGGAGCACACCCCTTTACAGGAGATTGAACTCAAGCTCTAGACTGGCTTTGTGTACTTCCAGCATCTTCCCTGTCCCAGTCAGGCAAGGCTTCTCTGCCTCCCTGTGCCAAGCTAAACCAGGAGAGAAGAGCCCTACCTTACCTTCCCAGGGTGTCTTCACAACTCCAGGCTGCTCTCCTCATACACAGAGACGCTCCGTAGCTGGCACAACCCCAGGGACGGGTTTCCAGGCAGGCCTCCTACCTACTCTCCCTCCCCGTCCAGGATAGTTCCTCAGACCTGCGTCTGTATCTTACACCAGTGACCGAAAACCAGAGCTCCTCCGCCAGCGGACCCACCTGCCCCCTGACCACTGCCTTCTGCCACCTCACCATCATCCTCACCCCAGGCCTCAGCTTATTCGTCCCGCATCCTTCCTGTCACGCCAAGGCTTCTTGTCAACCTGTACGTCTCAGTACCAACAAGACAACTTGCTACAACAGCTTCCTGGGCCCCAGATACTCTGATTCAGTGGATTCCAGTGGGGCCCATGGGCCGACACTTACATCAGACTGAGGATGCCAGCCCGGGACGGTGCCCCGAGGACAGCTGGTGCATACAGCCCTGAGCCCAACATACAGAACTCCGGACATGCGCACGGAACGCACAAGGGCATCTCTGTGCAGATCACGCATCACGTCTTACAAGTGCCCTTGCCTCTCAGTAGCTGTGGCCTCACTAGACCCTCAGAGCATCTGCCCCCGCCTTACAGCGGAGGGTTAGACATCATGCTGGGTCCACACAGTTCCGATGGGCCAGCAGAGCCTGAGAAGCCGGGAACATTGAGACTTGCCAGACCTACTCCGAGCCTCGGCAGCTCTTCCCTTCCAACTTAGCATTTCCCTGGCAGATAACCCGGAGGATAAAAGAAACCCCGAGGGAACAGGAGGAAGTAGAGACACGACCATGCAGGAACGGCCCCGAAAGCTCTAACAGCACAACCTGTCGAAGGAACGTGTGGCTTACGCCGAGCATTTGGAATACAGGAGACACGGGATGCTTTTCCCAGAGATGGAAATGGGCCTCACCAAGAAGTCATCAGCTAAGAGGGCAAAATGCAGACAAGCAGGGAGACTGGCTAGAAGCACCACTGGCTCCATTTCAAAGGCAGCAGCCCAGAGCAACACCAGCCATCCATCACTGCACAGCCCCAGGACTAGCATCTGTCTTCAGCCAGCAAGTCAGACGGAAAGGCCGCCTGTGGTCAAAGGCCAGTGCCCTTCAAGGCTTTGGAGATTCAGGTGTTTCCAGGTGAGCCGGCAGGAAATATTCATGAACCAGATCTGGGCACTTCCTTTTTCGGGGAGCCTTTCAGCGAGGACTAGGAACGACCACGCGCTGCTCCCGCTCCTCACCATGCCCCAGTCCTCCCAGAACCTCCGCTCAGATGAACGTCTCCATTCCACGGTAACACCTCCCGTGAAGCTATACTTGCCTCGAGGCCATATCTGTGAAGACACCACAGCAGGAACCTACCTGGCAAGTGCCAGCACTTGGCACACGCCCAGTAAAACGGCGATTATAATGTCATTGCAGATGTAATTACTTCCCTGAAGACCAGGACCACAGACCAGGAATCCCCACGGGCCCTGGAATCCAGCCCCTTTTACATCATCAACCTAGACTCCTTTGCTTAATTCCGGGGGCCGACGTGGAGGGGGCACTGGAGGACAGGGTGGGAAATCAGACAGCGGCGGGTCCTCTAGGCTGGCCTGGTGCCGTGGTAAACAAGCAATGCGCCTGCGGAAAGCAGAGGTGAGAGGCGACATCCGCATGACCTTGAGAACAACAGAAGCAGGCCTGTGGTCTCTTATGAGGACCAAGAGCTCAGCACGCATCCATGGGGGACGCTAACGCCACACACAGAACAGCAGGCGGCGGGCGGACCGCGGGGTGAGGGCGCTGGATCAGGTGCAGTGAGCTGGAGGTAAGAAGAAGGACGGGCTGGGGAGGCTCAGGAGGAAGCATGAGCCGGGACTCCGGCCACCCCCGAGGGAGCAGAGTCCCCTCCTCCAGCAGAGACCGACCTGCAGCACCAGCAAGGGCAGCAGTGTCCCCAGGAAGCTCAAGGACAGGCACCCAGCACAGGAGGCGAGAGGCGAGAGAGGGGCTGTCCTCCCCCAGCGCAGCAGCCTGGGCCCCGGCCCCCAGCCCCAGAAAGGACATCGCTAACCCATGACACACTGGTCTCCCGGTGAACCCCGAGGGATGCTTAAGGGCTGGGGTCAGCCGATTCATCAGTCCTCAAGATGACCTAACCCATCACAGCGCAGAAACAGTCCACGACCACGGGAGGCTGATGTCCGTGGCACCCACGGCAGCTAAGTGGTCTGGCTGCTCCGGGATGGCTGTCCCGTGACTCCCTCAAAGACAAGAGCAATACCAACAGCCAATGTAACCCTTTCAGAGAGTTGTCAGGAACCATCCTGGTTACTGCTTATTTCTCCCTGTGACAGGGGACCGCATCTTGGCTCACCCACCCATTTCTTAGTCATTTTCTGTGTAGAGTTCCTCTAAGAATAGACAGCTGACCCTTGAACATCACGGGTCTGAACTGTGTGGGTCCACTTCTATGTGATTTTGGTTCTTTATGAATACAGTACTGTAGACGGACCTTAAGTTTTTTTAATGATCACTTTCTTTTCTATTACTTTATGCAAGAATATAGCATACGATACACACAAGAAACAAGTTAACGTACATGTTAAACGATTTATCAGTGAGGCGTCCAATCAAGAGGAGTCAAAAGTTATACTTAAGTTTCTGAGGAGTCAAAAGTTATACTTGGATTTTTCAACTGTGCGGGGGTGCACATCCCAATTCCTGCCTTGTTCAAGGGTCACTGTACTTATGTGGGCTCTAGCTTAAAAAAAAAGAAAAAGAAAAAGGATTTCAGAGTATGTTAAGAATGCATCTAACAAAAAAGTGACAAAGATTCAGTTAAAAGTTTAAGAGTGTGACAGAATATCACCTCATGGGAAACTGTAAATGTGTCACTGCTTACGTTTGAAACAATTAGTGATTCACCAATACCACCCAAACAGCTATGAATTTGGCTGCGAAATGGTCTCTTAAATAAGCAGACTTAGGGGGCGCCTGGGTGGCTCAGCGGGTTAAAGCCTCTGCCTTCAGCTCAGGTCATGATCTCAGGGTCCTGGGATCAGGCCCCCCACGTCAGGCTCTCTGCTCGGCAGGAAGCCTGTTTCCTTCTCTCTCTCTGCCTGCCTCTCTGCCTACTTGTGATCTCTGTCAAATAAATAAAATCTTAAAAATAAAATAAGACTTAGCATTTAGATAAGCAATACACACGCACGCACACGCATCTCTGAGGTGGTTTCAGTTAGAGGTCTAATTTTGTGATTGCCAAGGAGCTGCCTGTACACATGCATCTAGACTTTGGACTTCCAACCCAGCTTCCTCCACATCTGGTCCGTGGACCCTGGGTCAGTGCAGATCCCTGGGTGCCAACCAGACACACAGAATCTCACATGCTGGAGATGCGTCTTTAAATGAGGCTCCCAGCAGATTCGCACACACACAAGGCGCAGCGGGTCGCTCTCTCCACTGATCGTTACTGAAGTCTCACACACACATTTCCAATCCTACCAGCTTCAGCCTCTGCATATAGCTTTTTCCTCTCCAACATCAGTTCACACACGAAGGACTTTAAAGACCTCAGCTGAATTTAACAACAAAGTTTTAGGCGTCTCTTATCTGCCGGGTCTTGGGTGGGGACTTTCAAGACATTGTCTTGCCTCCGAAGAGCCACTTTTCACCGAAAAATCCGCCCTCTGGGTTAATCCGCCCTCTGGTTTGTGGGCCACATGTGCAACATTCAAGGGAGGACACTGAGGACCCCAATTTTATTCGTCATTTATCCAACTTCTGTTGCTTTAATCTCATCAACATCTCGCTGAAGTCAGCCTCGGGGAATTACCTTTAATAATGGGGAGGGGGAGAAAATAAAAGGTTCAGCTCTACTCAGGGGTCTTTCCCCTCCACAAATACCTCTTCTGCTGTTTTAAGAGGAAACTTGGGACCATAGAACAATCGTCACAAGATCCTCCCGTATAACTACAAAGCTCAGACCTCATTAGAGGAATCCCAGCACTTTACCATGCTTGCCCTAACCTTCCCTTGGGCCAATTTCTAGTCAACAGAAGCTGAATGATAAAATATTGGAGTTACAGGTAACGCACAGCTCTGACCGAAGCCCGTCGGCCACCTCCCACGGGCTCTGAGGAGAAACGTGCCGGTCAAGGATCAATGGGGTAGACCAGAATGATGTATTTGACAAGGACAGGGAGCCAGCTAGCCAAAGTCTCTCAATTTATTTTTAGGTTAGGAAACTAAAACCGAGACATGGGGACTTTCTCTGGGTCAGATGATCTGGGCCAGCCCAGACAGCAAGCCCAGACTTCTAGCTGCTCCCCGCACTCCAAAACCAACAAATCACGAGGCTCAATATGAGTATTTTCTATTTGTACACAACTTGGTATTTTTGAAAGGCGTGTTCACATGGATCTTCTCTTAGAGAAACACCTTCCCTTCTATAAGGCAGTGCTCCATATACTAAAAATGAAAACCGGAAATAAACATGCCTAGGGATTTGCCACAAGTCAGGAGTCATCAGAATTGAGGATAATTGAGCCTAAATTTTCAAAATGCCCAATCAGCTACAGCATTTAAACCAAATGCATAGACTTCCATAGAAGAAACACCCAAGGGGCACCTGGGTGGCCCAGTCGGTTAAGCCTCTGCCTTCAGCTCAGGTCATGATCTCGGGGTCCTGGGATCGGGCTCTGCATCAGGCTCTCTGCTCAGCAGGAAGTCTGCTTCCTCCTCTCTCTCTGCCTGCCTCTCTGCCTAATTGTGATCTCTGTCAAATACATAAAATCTTAAAAAAAAAAAAAAAGAAGAAGAAGAAGAAGAAACATCCAAATTATATGAACCTCATTTTTTAAAATACATATTCTGACAGAAATGCCATCAAGGGGCTACTTGGGACACACCAGAGTGCTGAGTTCATGATACTGACCAATCTGGACAGTTTGCTGATTTTCTCCATATGTCAGTTACTCCCTGTGAAGGAGAATGGTACCTACATGGTGTTCTGGAGATACAGGGACTATGTCCTGTGGGATACCTCTCAAGGGCATATGTATGGTTAGTATGCAATAAACTCAGCTCCTTCTGAACAAAAACTTTCCACAAGGCATTTCAAATGATCCCTGCATGTTTGTGAGTACAGTTTCTGTGTTGCAAATCAGTGTAGTGTCTCCATTGTTCCCCCAAGACAATGATGAACACTGAGAACTTGGGGCATAGCTCAGATTCAAACCTGGTTTTAGGAGACCCACAACTAGGTGTTCTGACCACAAGAGGACTCCTTTTATTTAACCCAAAGAGGTCTTTAACCAGGAGAGAAAAAAAAAAACCCTTATGAAGCCATTCTACCTGATTTACAGTCAAAACTAGGACTTAGCATCATCACAAGCTTAACAGATTCTGAAAGGTCTGAGCAAAGAATCTACAATGGGTACAGAAAGAGCAAAGCTCCAAATTTCTGAAACTTTGGAATTTAAAACTTTTAACTATTATTTTAAGTACGGCCATCGCTTTTACTGGATGTGTTTGTCACCTCTGTTTGTCACCCGTCAGCCTCTGGCTTCCAGACCATAATTTTTCACCTGTCTCCACACACTTTCATCAAGTCTTTTATCCATCACTGTGACCACGGGCTTTTTCTTAGCTCAGGTTCCAAGCTGGAGAATTCTTGGCCAATGGCCCAGGCACTTCTGCTCAACTCAACAGGTTTCCTTTTACTTCCCAACATCAACTTCCACAAAGACCTTTGGGATCCATGTGGTTTCCCTTAGAGAAATCACATCTGGGGTGTACGTATGTGTGTGTGTGTGTGTGTGTGTACGCGTGTGTGTGCACATGTGTGCGCATGTGTGTTTTAATTCAACAGAGTACTGTTAAAAAGCTTAAACTTCCAAATTGTTAAAATTCCAAATTGTTTGCCAATTGAGGCCAGTTAAACATGCTTTACTTCTGGCACCTCGAAAACAATGTTTTCAAGAGATTTTAGCCTTGCCCTGACAAAATTACTCACAAACAGGCAGGGGCAGGGAAGAGGGCAAGCGGAAGAGATCATGGACCTGACGATTATTGTTCTAGAAAGGACAGCATGGAAGGAAAGGTCCCCAACGAGCTCCTCCGATCATTGAATACTTAGACAATGGTTTAATTAAAAATTCTGCTCACCACGAAGTGTTTTTTAAGCCTGGCTTTTGGATCACGCATATCTTTTTGTTTTGATCATCGGGCATACGGAGCCAAGGGTAATTTCTTCAGGCGAGGAGAAATGCATATGAGTTTACTGGCTGAGGGTGTCCCCATCTGCCCTCTTCAAGAAAATGGGCCAAGAGGGCGGGCTCCCCACGTTTGCCTCCCCCAAAGTATAGCTTGTCCACCACTCTTTTAAATCCTTTCTCCCCCAGTTCCTGCTAGCTCAGGCCTTCAAACTCAATGGCTCTTATTAGACCTTGACAACCTCCCTACAACGAATTCACATGCTCAATTCAGTTAATGGATCGATTAAGGTCTCCCTGAAATCCACTATTTGCCTCTGCCCCGTAGAAGAGAACTGCCCCATCCACGTCCAACCTCCGTACCAGGCCCTGAAACAAGAACACAAAGGGAATTTATTTTTAATAAGGTAGGCAGGTGCGTGTCTGTATGAAAAGTGGAGCTGCGAAAGTCCCTGGGGGACAGCTTTGTTTCAGAGCACCTTTTCCATCAACAGCGATCAAGGTTTTATTTATTGAAGACCGTAGAAAACTTTCGGCTTCAGAAGGATTTTTCTTCTTTGAAAGTACTGCAGTTGCATCATGAATAAAATACATAAAAAGATCACCTGTGAGGGTCTCTAAAACGCCAGTTCTGGGATGGTTATCTTTAACACTGGAAATAAAAAAATATAGAAATTGTTTTATAACTGGGGAGATTATGGCAATCTGTGGGGGTGGTTTTAGGGACAGCTTTATAGCTACCATGATCTTAATTATAAAGCCAAGTTGGAAAGTACAGGAGAATCCCCTAGCCATGATATGGACACATAATTAACATAAAAGATCTCTCTGTATTTCGGACTATTCAGAAAAGAGAACGGGTACCTATTTTGGATGCTTTCTGTATATAAGCAAAAAGAACAGAAATACTATATTACTGTCAACACTCAATTCATAATGAAGAAAAACCGTGGCTTGGAGAATGTTAAATGGTGCATACTAAATAATTTATGTTTGGTTTTGGCATGGGTCTTATACTTCTGCTTAAGTAAGTGTATGGTAATCAAGGGGTATTAAACATTCATAAGTCTGCTTTCTCAGTAGATATACACTGAATAAAATCAATTTTCTGTCAAGGCGAATCCTCTTCAGGAACTATTTATTGAACGTTTAAGATGACACGAGGTACCTTCATATACCTCTAGGTACCATGAGGTATATGAAGAGTTAATCTACTGGGGAAGGTAAATACGACAGTAACTGCAAGATGAGGGCAGAGTAAAATCAGAGAAGAGGTTAGTGGTCCAGAGCATGAACTTTCTGGTCAAGTATATCTAAGACGGGCCATTTCCTCTGGTGAAATAAGGTGACAGGAAGTCATCAAGTGCTCTGTCTGGGGCTTGGGTCATCTCACACCCTCTCTTCCTTTTATCTTCTTCCTGTGTTAGGCTTTTAAGTAGCCAGCAAAACTGGGAAACCTTTCTCCATCCTTCCTCATGCTCTTGCACGATGCGTGTTATACCGAGACTAATTACCCACCGTCTTGCTCAACACACACCGCAGATCCAACATGATGCTGAATTTGGGCACTTGCCCAAAAGTCTGCCCTCCTAATTCCAGTAGGGCCTCTCCTCTGAAAAGCTGCAACTGTGCTATAAAGTCAAGAACACATAGTAGGAACATCAAGATAAGATAAACACTGCTACAAAAAGGAGACTCCTTTTCTCTTCTTCTAGTGTCTGGGATATATTCGTTTCTTCTAGAGGAGGCTTTACAGATGGACCTTTGTGGTGTCATGAACGCATATGAAGAAAGCCGCCGCTTTGCAAACCTGTGATGGGATGGGATCTTACATTCTTTGGTTCTGAGATAGTCTGCAAGTGGGAAATTACTTCTGTAAAGGGTTCACTGAGTCACCCATACAAAAGAAAAATCACATTGATTGGTCTAAAATTAGAAGATTTGCAGAAGACCACGATGGGATGGAAAGTGGAAATGAGAGAAAAATCATTGTGTGAATACATTAATGCGTGCCCAAGGAGCAAGAGCAGCCATGGAGCAGTGGAAAGCCCTAGATCAGGGGAAAGCCGTCCCTCATTAGGTCATGTTCAGGGGCAAAGCATCGAACCCTCCCTTCTTCGCCCCCACATTCCTGACACGTCGGCTACACTGACCCCCTTCCCTATTCCAGATCTTCCAATCTCTATGCCTCTGCTCTTTGCTCAGAGTTCCCTCTCTCCTGCAATGCCCCTCTCCTTAGAGGGCCGCTTGTATGAAAGGCATCCGTTCTTTAAGACCAAATTCGAATATTACCTCCTCAGTTCCTGTTCTGTGGCTCCAAACCACTTTGGTTTGACCTCTCTGGTGACAATGATCATGGTTTCTCTTCTTGATTATAGGTTGTTCCCTTGTCTGTTATTCCCATGAAATTAAAAGCCCGTCCTTAGCTTGTCCATTTCATTCGTTCTCCCTGTGGTCAGCACAGTGCAGAGCACAGACACTTTGAGAAATTAAATGGGCTTTATTGGAAAAGTGTTTCTTCTTAATGAATTTACTTGTAACAAACACTATGCTTTCACTAAATAGACAATAATGCCTCATTAAGTCATGACTTTTACTTATGGAATGTAAGGAGATCTCTTTGCATCCAGAAAGCTGGTTGTGTGGTTATTTACCAGGCATGAAAAACAATTCCAAAAGGGGCAAGCCATTGCTTCCTTTGTTCTGGGTTTGCACTATTATTACTCAGTCACTGCTGCTTCTAAGATCCACTCCGTACCACCACAATGGCAACAGATTGCCCTGTGTGAAACACAAAGGTTGAGCAAAACAAAACACACCAAGGTAGTCATGAAGGGCTTTTTTGGCATGCCCTGGGCTAGCTGGTACTAGGTTTTGTAAGCTTTTACTCACAGTGAGCATATCTGCGGAAGTAAAATGAGTTTCTGCATGAGTGAAAGGACACAGCTGATGGAATCGTTGGGCATGTTTAGACAGTCTCCAATGTATCCGATCTCTAGAATCTCTAAGATCCCTAGGACGCTACCTTAAAACAAGACATGTCTGAAGAACCCACAAAACCTGCAAGGCACCACACTAGTTGGTGGGGATAGAAAAATACATACCCCCCTCAAGTGACAACCTGACTTTACCTATTGTACCCTGTGCACCAAGCCTACGAGACGCAGGAGGTAAGACTTGGTCTCTACCCTAAGAGCCAGAGGATTGAGTGAAGGCATCAAACACTGGGCAGTTGTAACAGATATGAATAGCAGGAACACTGGAAAGTTCAGGACAAAAGGGCAAAGGGACAGGAGAAAACGCCCAGGCTGAACAGCCAAGAGGCGCTAGGCAGGCTGAGGGCAGGGGAGGGGTGGCGTTCCACGCAGGAAGCAGCCACAGAAGCCAGAGCTCTCAACTCCTTCTAGAACCTGGAAGTAGCTGATGGGTGAGGAGGTGAAGACTCAGAACGCGAAGCCTCTGAAGCAAGGCTGTGGGAAAGCAGACCTCACACCTCTCCTGGGAACCAGATGCCACTGGACTGTTGAATCAAGGACAGCACGGAGCGCTGCCTGACGCAGAGCACACGCTCGGCAAATACTGGCGACAGCCGTTCCCCAGACGATGATGGTATGGGAGGTAGATCTGAGGGACTCGCTTTCTTAACGGAAAGTAAAGTCTATACATCTGTAAACACTCCAAAAGCAGTGACCACCTTTGGTGAGAATGAACTGTTTGAAAAGCAGAACAGGGCTGGGTAGTGTCCATGCTCTTGGCTAAATAAATAAATTAATTAATAATAAATAAATAAATTTGATGTGCTTATCTCTAGAAAGAACTACAAAAGGATGAAGAGTTGACCTCTTTTGGCCTTTGAAGTCTCAAGATCCACAAAGGATGCTCTCAGCAGAATGGCTTGTTGGTATTAGGGCTCCAAAATACAGTTATCAACATACACAAAGACAAGTTTACACTCAGACCAGTTCCCTCCAGGAACATGCCCCCAGACCCAGCTAAGCAGCCTTCAAAACCTCAAATCATGCAAATGACCTCCAAGAAATCATCACAGATCATTAAGAGCTTGTTGAAACCTAACTCTGTGTCCTCCCTGCCTTCCTTCTTAGTCACCTGCCCAAGACAAAAGCAAAACAAAAACCAGACTTAAATTCCTTCAATCAAAATAAAAAGACTCTTCTACAAAACAAAACAAAAGAAAAAAGAAGGAAACCAAACTCATTCTCTAAACCTCCCTTTGCCCTTCCCTGAGATTTCCAAGTACCACTCTGGAATGGACAATCCACCGGCTCTGTGGTTTCTGAGCGATGGAATTCAACCAAGTACAGGAAGAGCCAAGGAATTTCACTATCCAGTTCAGATCACCAGCGTGGCTTTGAGATTTCCTAAAGTGATGTGTAGGAAGGATGCCGTAAGCCCCATCTGTCCCTTAAGTCTGACCTGTCTGTGGCTCCTGAACCACCCATGTGTCAAAGAGCTGGTCCTTCCGCATCATCCTCCATACCTCCTGCTGCCACAATGTTCACAAGCTCCTCACCCACCTTCTATCCATGCCCCCATCTCCCAACTTCTCAGCAGAGCTGAGGAAAAGGAGCCATGACCAAGGCCATGCCTGCTAGCCACGTGGCCGAGAACACAGTGTCGGGGATCCACAAGGAAATGGTGGGCATTTCTCTGGTTAACAACTAAGACTCCCATGGAGTCTTCCCCACAACCCCCCAAGGACTGAAAGGGAATGCCAGTCTGTTAAGGGGGCAACCTCATTTGAATCACAACCCCTAAGACCTCTCACAAGGGTGAAAAGTTCTCCTGGTCTGTGGAACTTCTCAGCTATGGAAGCTTTTCCCTCCAACTTCAAATATTACAAAAAAGGTAAAATCCATTTAGGGTCTTGGGAACTGAGCCCACCACCGTCCGAGAAGAAAAGTTATTCTGAAACAGCACAGAAGACACCATTTCAGTTGTTGACATGAAGGATTCCCAGCTGTCCCTACATACTCTCCACACACAGTATCATTGTCTTCAAGGATATCCTGGTCATCCCTGCTGGAATACCAGTCTAGGGAAGGTTAGATTTAAGGGGTGAAAACCAGAGCTAAACAAGAAACACTGAAACAACGAGTGCGTTTTAGCAGGAGTTAAACCATGGCTACAACAAATAACTCCTTATTCCGGTTCTCTAAAATAATTGCAACAAGCTTGCTTAAAGTACTTTGAGTCTATGTGCAAGTTTATGCCTACTATAAATATTTCCATAATTCTTTTCTGTTCCCAACTCCTTGAGAGACTCCTTTAAAAATCTGAAATATTTTTGGTGCTGGCCTAGAATGAATTAGTAGTCACTTGGGGCACAACTGACGGAGTTGTCCGTCAACATTCTTCAACTCACCCCCTGCATAATTCACACTCACGTGAAATAGGTATTCTACTAAGTAAAACCACCAAGTCTTCCTTTCAGAGGACAATGAACTCATGTTGTTAAAGCCCTCTAGAATTTCAGATCCACACAGCTGGGCTGGGATTCTTCTATAAATGAGATGAGGACTTAATCCTGTCAACTTTACAGCTCCTGAGAGGTTTAGGCCATTACATGGTGTGACCGATTCCTAAGGAAGCGGGAAACCAGTTTTCTGCAAATCAAATCCAGTGTTGAATACCACCAAGAAACCATGATAATGCTTTTAGAATCTGCACGGTATTTTTTGTTGTTTTTTTTTTTTTTTAATTAACACGTTTACCATTTCTGATGAGCGAGCATAGGTTTTCAAAGAATAAAGTCAGGAACGTCCAAGCTGTTGGTGATGAAAGCTAGTGCCACTCAGGTATTTCCCGAGAAACTCCTTGTTGAGGACCATTCGTGGGCTCTAAATTCATATTTTGAAATTCACTTGGCTCTTTCTCAAAGCATTTTGGGAAGGGGAAGTTTGTAGAAAAATTTTATACTAGATTTCCAGACAACAGTAGGGTTTTTTTTTTTTTGTAATTTTTTAATTTTTTTATAAACATATAATGTATTATTAGCCCCAGGGGTACAGGTCTGTGAGTCGCCAGGTTTACATACTTCACAGCACTCACCACAGCACATACCCTCCCCAATGTACATAACCACACCCCCTCTCCCGACCTCCCTCCCCCCAGCAACCCTCAGTTTGTTTTGTGAGATTAAGAGTCTCTTATGGTTTGTCTCCCTCCCGATCCCATCTTGTTTCATTTATTCTTTTCCTACCCCCCAAAGCCCCCATGTTGCATCTGCACTTCCTCATATCAGGGAGATCATATGATAGTCAGACAACAGTAGTTTTAAGGTGAGCTCAGCTAAGATAAAAAGGCCACCAACTTAAAAAGCATCAGGATAATGAAGAGTGTGTTGAAAATCATAATGAATTCACAGGGACTTTGAGGCTCATTTCATTGGTCAGAGGTGAAACGCGTCCTTAACAGAACTTCAGGACTACTCTCATCCTAGTACCCTGGTTCAACTGCTGTCCAGTTTCTCGCAATATATGCAACGATGGAAATCAAGCAGAAGATCAGGATTATTAATGTGAAAATATGAAGCTCTTTGTGGGAGTGGAGCTGTTTGGAATATATTCACTAAATGAGTCAGCCATGAGATCTTGAATTAATTCGAACAGAGCAAATGTGCCGTCATCACTCAGCACAAGAAAAAATAAAATTGAAACCAGTAAAAAGGTGCTGGGACAGGTTTTGTATGCTGATGAATGAAGGAAGGAAAACACTGTCTTCTCCACCAATCACTCAGCTCGCTCTTACACTGTAAAGAGCAAAGGAGTTGCTTCTGTCTCTCAACATGAGGTTAGCTTTAGGCTTGGATCTTTCAGAGAGGAATCAGACTAATGGTTTACCATCCATTCATTACTACGTGCAAAAAAGATTTGGAGTATTGCAAGGCCATACTTATTTTTTTAAAAAATAGACCTATACTGGATATTTCATTACACAATAGGCGAAGTTTCATTATACAAATAGTGTATTGCGCCCTTCTTCTTCAAAGGAACCACAAAAAATTAGAGAAAACGAAGAAAAAAGTCATCGCCAGCTCATCATGTGTCACCATCACCTTACAGGTTTACCCCCAGATTTTGTTGATATTCACGCTGTCATCAGTGACTAAAAATTTTAAGTGGCAGAGTCTATTTTTAGGACCACTTTCCCAAATTCATTCTAAGCGGTGACTTGAAAATTTATCAACGACTTGTATAAACAGCCTGAATGACTGAGTCATTTCCCCCAGAACTGGACATAAAGGAGGTTCCCCCTTTGCTATTGTAAGTAAACCAGCAATGGGCAAGTGTATTGTCCAAAACTCTTCCATACTTAAGATTTTGCAAGGCTGGACTCTCAGAAGCTGAATCAGGCAATGAAACGACTCAAAATGATCAGGATGGCCATGGTAATAGTGATGGCAACATTTCAGACAACCAAGTTCAGAGACGGCTATAACCAACAGCCAGGAACCCACCACCAGACTTCAACTTAATAGCAGGAATTCAAGAACTGGCAGGAGAAGGTACATGGGCAACTCCATCCCCACCAGACAGGAAGCTGCCAACCCTTACCACAAAAATCCCAGAATCGTACTGGTGCAGCAGGCAGCATTTCACCACCTCTCCCTTCATTAGTACCTGCTGCAGGGTTTGAAAAGATCTGGGTTGGCTGCCTGCTTATGACTGAAATAGCGTGATCTCAGTTTTAATGAAGCCCTCCCTGCATGTAAACCGAAGACATTGGGAGGGGCCTGGGGGGGACAGAAGTATTCAATGAGAAAATTCAACCTCTAAGGAACTGAAGACATTGTGGTTGGGCAAATATCATGATATGTGATTATGTCCAATTAATCAATCTTTCAGGAAATACCCCATGCCAAAAAAAGACTATTCTAATTTTCACTGTTTTCTCTCCCTCTGGCAATGAGGGTTCATAATGGGTTGGTAAAATGTAAGCTCGTATTCGAGAAAGCAAGCCTCCCGTTGCTACGATGCTGAAAAGTGGAGATATGTAATCAGCAAGGACAATAAAAATTATGTTTCTCCCCTGACTACACCAGAAGATAAAGTATCACGAAAAAGCAAAAGGATAAATGAAGCTTTTTGTTTAGTCATCCTTTTGCATGAGAAAATAAGTACTTAATGTGCAAGGCAATATCTTTTAATAGCTATGGGACATGTTACTAGTATCCTACAGCTTCTCAGCTGGAGAAATAGGATTACTGACCTAAGAGAGCTTAAACTGCTTAGTCCAGTGGGCAGTCCTAGGGCAAATAAGGAGGAAAAAGGAACAGCCCAGTCTTCTGGGTCCTGCAGAGGAATAAAAAAATGGTGTGTTCCAAGGATGGGCTAAGACTTCAGGCTGCAATTTACTCCAAGAGGGGTTTTAACCTTCACTTTCAAAATAGGCTGCAAATGTCAGAGGTCAGACTCAGTTGGGCTAAAACACCATTTGTAGCATACCAAAGCAATTTCAGAATGGCCACAGTGCATCAATGAATACTTACTCAACTCGGGGTGTCTATGAAGCAACTATCCCCAGGCACCATACACAGTGAGGGACAGAGAACCCAGAGCCTACACACAGGAAAGAGAGCTAACTCTTCTGCCTAAAAATAACTCTAAATGAGGAAGGAAAAAAAAAAAAAAAAGATGGTTTCTCAAATCTGAGTCTGGGTTTGATGGGTTGGAAGTCATCTTCTAGATCAGTTTAGATGAACTTCACTTGGAAGAAAGCAGCACAAAAAAAAGCACTATGAAATCCAGAGTTGTGTGCTAACTCAAGGACACAAAATTTTAGTAAAAGGCAGTGTTAAGGTTTTCAATCACAGCCAAGAGCTCTTCCCATGAAACAGATGAGACACATTTTAAAGAACCTGACACTTAACACATGAAAAAATTTCAAGATGGAATAGAGGACTTGTTCATTGGTAATCCTAGCAAAGTAGCACAGAACCTATCTCTATTTGATGTTCTAACTCATGATTATGGGAAAGCAGTGCATAAAAAAAAAAAAAAAAAGAAGAAGAAGAAGAAGAGGAGGAAGAAGAAAGAAAGATAGATAGATAGAAAGAAAGAAAAGAAAAAGAAAAAAAGAAGAAGAAGAAGAAAGAAAAAAAAAAGTCCCAGAAACCAAGGATGCCACCGGCCTAATGGGAGATCCTAGCTAGGACCTCGTTCAAGATTCTAGAAACAGTCCACCAGGGCAGCCACAAAACTCAGAACAAGCCACAGGAACCAGACATAACTTCAACTCTCGTCTTTATTTCCCAGTATTTTCCACACAGTTTCTACAGGGGAATTCCTCAGTGCTTTCAGAACAGAAGTTAGAAGGGAAAGTAAACTCCCTTTCTGCATTGAATGACCCAATTACACTCGTTGCGTAAAGGACAGGACACTGGTCATGAAATTCAGCAGGCAGCCCGAGCAGGAGGTTACCAGGAGCAATTATAAAAATTAAAATAAAGATTATGATCACAGTGAGCCATCAGAAATGGTTAAGCTTCACCAAAATGTGCAGAAAGACCCGCTTGTGCTGTACTTAATGGAAAGGATTTCAAATGTTAAATCCAGGACTTATCCCTTTAACCAGGGGGTCTTATTAGTTTAATGCAATCCTATCTACCCAGATGTCTGATAGATTTCTCGAGAGCAGGGCATAAAAACAAAACTATCTTCACTGCAGCCAGGTAAAGATAAAGCTGACTGACAATGAACAATCATCTTTGACAAACTGTAATGTCTCGCATATTAAAAACAGATTACTGGAGGATCCTAAGAATTATTTTTAAGAGCATGCAGTGGGAGAGGGGCCCAGGGGGAGAGCGAATCCTCAAGCTGACTCCCCACTGAGGGCAGAGCCTGAGATCATGACCTGAGCCAAAACCAAGAGTGATGCTTAATGTACCGAGCCACCCAGGTGCCCCCCGGGACTATTTCTGAAATATCAAATATTATATTATGTATGTAAATATGTATCTAATACGTATATATTGTATATATGTATACAATATGAATACAATATGTATATACAATACAACTATTTTATCTCAGAAAATTTAAGAACACCCCTCACGTACCTTTGTCTACCCTTCCTTCCTCTCCAAACCCCGCAGCTTAAAAAACACTTCAAAACCCTCTTCTCTTTCCTGACATTCTCTCTTCCATTTTCTCTCGAGTTGTGCATGGACAGCCCACCACTTTGGCAGAATTACTACTTCCACAAGCCTGGGGCGGAGCTGCCTGGGCTGTGTGCCCGACTCCGGTCCAGCTCCGAGAATTCCATCTCCTGCCCAAGCACAGGCCTCAGGAAGGTGCCGAGTTCCCCCACAAGAAACCGTGGGAGGTCACTGGTAATAAAGGACAGGAGGTGTTGTCAGTCCCCGCAGCTTGTTAGCTTGCTCTGAGTTTCGTAGCCCTGGGTGAGGCACTTTCCAGAATCTTGAGACAGCTCCCAGGAGCTGGTGTCCCTTCGGGCCTCTATGCTAGGTTGGTTCCCTAGGCTCCTTCTGAGTGGAATCCAGAATTTGCTGGGTTTTGCTGGCTCAAGGTCTCTCGGGCATTTCATCTAAAACCTGTGGTCGTCAGCATTTGGACATAGGCGCGTGTACACTCAGGACCTGATGTGGCCTTCTGAGAGCCTGTAAGCAGGGACGTGGAGGCGGTCCCGTCGCTACCCTACGGAATGCAGCCAGCGCCAAAGCAGGTGGAGGCCTCCGGGGGCTCCTGGTTCTGAGACCCTCCTAGCCCGGCAGCACTGGCTCTCCTTGCCCCCATGCGCTGCCTCCGGGAAAACCTGCTTTGGGGCGTAAGCTGGCATGAAGAGGCATTTTTTTTTTTTTTTGTAACCAAGAAGGCAGTCATGTTTAACTATTTAAAAACATCTAATAATTTATAACCCCAGAATAGCTTAGAAGACGACTTCTTGAGCAGCATAGAGTAAGACATGACGGTTTCCGATTTCAAAACATTTTACAGCTCCCCCCAGCCCTTTCTAAAGCAAACACGCAGAAGAGGACATTTAAGTATTAATAGAGTCGATCTCGTAAGTGATGGGCCATTAAAATCTGAGGCTCCTCGGTGCGGGGGTTTTCCTTTCAAACCTTCAAATTCAGAAGGTCTCGGACTTACGATCCGTGCCAAAGGAACGGATACCGCGAGGGCAAAGCTCCATCCGGCCCCGAAGCCGGGGGCACTGACCTGGGCCAGAGCCGAGCTCCCCGCCACCCCCACCTCGGCCTGTCTGCTGGCAAACGTCCCTCCCCAGCCTGGGGGGCCATGAAAGGAGAACTGTGCGGACACTCCGCGACACTCCGCGGTTTATCGCGGCCAGTACACCTGGCCATTGAGCAGTCTCTGCCTCTCTACCCGCACGCCATGTCCCAGGCTCAGTACTACGTAGGGCCAAGGACAGGGGTGATCGGGAAGGAGCTGAGTGGACAGTCTCTCCCAACACTTAGACTTTAGTGTGAGAGCGAACGGACACACAGTTACGGTGTGCTCCCGTCTCTGATCAGGTGAGCAGAGAAAAGCATGGTCTGCTGCAGGAAGCAGTCCGCTCCCCACACTGGGCAGGAGGAAAGAAAACCGAATAGGCCTCGGCACTCTCCGCCCTTCCTCGGTGAGCATCCCCGACTCTCCAGGAACTGGGCCCCAACACAAACGTCCAGGCTCCTAACTGTAGAAAACAACAATTCTAAATATTTTCATTTCCTTTCCTTTTTCTGTGGTAGGAAGGAGGAAAAGAAATGGCCGTTTCTGCAATCAATCCCTCCCCTGCCTCAGTGGTCCACGGACATGCACCAACAGGAGCCCAGACGGGCGGGGCCGACCATGGCGGGGGGGGGGGGGGGGTGGGGGGTGGGGGGGGTGGGGGGGGCCCTCCTGAGCCCACCCTTTCAGAACAGGTTTTTTTCCCCCGGGACCATGCACAACTGGTGAGAAGCCTGTTCTTTCTGAAGGGGCTCAGGGGCAGACGGCCGTCCCCCCGAGTTCGTCCCCTCATCTGTAACCGGGCTGGGCTGTAAGCAGACTCCTGCAGGGCCACAGGGCTGAGGACAGTGGCCAGAGCTTTAGTTACAAGATCTCTTTTCACTGCCCATCACGTGCTCGTCCTCTCCCGCTCCTTCCCCGACAGCCATTTACCAGCTCCTAGGGCGGATTCTGTTTTTTAACCTCTGTAACTGAAGAACCTGATAGGGCCATGTGATAAAGGACCGGTGGCCTAAAAACCCCTAAGTTTCCAATTCCAGCAGCCGTGGCTCACTTTTCATGTTTCACACACAGAAAGACGTGAACAAAGGCCCTAAAAATAAGAGACCCGGGAAGCAGCCAAAGAACTACCGAACACTCAGTCAGAGCCTAACACTCCATCGTTAGCGGTTTTGGGGAGCGGGGCCAAGTGTTTTTCTGCCGGAGGAATAATTTAGTGTTGGTGCGCAGTCAGCAGCTTGGAGAAGGGACAAGAACACAGGGGCTGGGCAAGCAGGAGGCCCCGGGAAACCCTCTCTGCCCTGCCAACGTCCACCACACAGGCAAACCCTTCATCGTCCAATTGTGGGCAAGGGAGGATTCATTCCTTCTACCCATCAGGCCAGGAGAGAAAGTAAAAGCAGAAGACAATCACCCAAAGGATGGGGCAAGTTACCTGCAAACCTCTGTAGAGCCCTTTACTCCCAGACAGGTTTTGGGGGCAGAGTTTCACGTGGCTACTGGTTTTCTACCGCCCACCCCAAGGAGTCTGCCACGCCACCAAATGCTGCTGCAGATTCGGGCTCACGGGTGAGCAGCAGGATCGCAGATACTGCAGGAATTTTCACTTGTTAAAAATGAAAGTCTCAAGAGAAAAATTGTACCGTAAAAACTTTAAACGGAAGGCAAAAATAAGATATTTGTTCGAAACCTGCTACCAGAGGCAGGCTGTAACTTTGCGGAGGACTGGCCACTAGGAGGGCCAGGGGACTCTCAAATTACACCCAAGAAGAGGGTCAGGTCCTGTCCGCTCTATGGGAGCTCCTTAGGGAAACCAACCTTAGCTTTTCCCATTTTGTTCCGTGCCTGGTATCATTTGAACAACTCCGCGAGGAACCTACTGAAGCTCTGAAAGTCACATTACCAAGAAGAAAGGCTTTATGAACATGCTCAACCCGACCCTAGACACATTCTCAGTTAAAGGCTACATTAAAAACCTATTTTGGAGACCTGTAATTTTTAAGTGAACAGTTTCACTGCCTTTCCACTAAGCTGCTGACTAAAGCGGGGAGTAATTTTACAACTCCATTATCCACATGTGGATGATTCATTTGTTGGATTACCCTAACTTCAGGCCGCCTACCCCCTGCGCTCTGTGGTCCAGCCTGCCCCCGGATCATGGGTCAACCGCCTGCTGCTTGAGGCTCAAGGCATGCAAATGGATTTTCATGTAAACAGCAGCAAAACAGAACCATGATGTTGAATGCCTTGAGTGCATTTCTGCAAGAGAAACACAAATGGGGGGTTATGCATGGTATTGGACAACTTGTACCACAACTTCAATTCATTAAGTATGAACTTGAATGTGGTCTTCCCAGACTCTTAGAAGTGGGCTTCAAAGTATGATCCAGGACCTCCACGGGTCAAGCAGCATCAGAACTATTATTCTGATGTTACTAAATCATTTGCGTTCCTCATGGTGTCGAAGTCTGCCCTGATGGTGCAGAAGCAAGAGTGGGAAGACCACTGGGGCCTCAGCATGAATCAGGGGGGCAGCACCACATTGTGCTAACATGGACTGGGTTCATCCCACATGAAATCCCAGGAGATAGATATATTTTTAATGCCAGCTTCATGTTTAAGAATGTCTTGAAGTTTTAAAAATTCTACGTTGACATTCTAATTTGACCTATAAAGCACCATGGCTGTACTCAGGAGGACAGTTGACATGTTCACACTTAAACATGGGACGCCATCTTTACTTGAAAGAGCAGCTACCAAACTGAGCTTATTCAAGACTTGGGTATTTGGCAGAGACTCTTGAAAATGAAATGAACCTGTCACTTCATGGAAAATAACTGAGTATTTATTGGCAATGATAAAAGTCAAATTTCAAGTAAAAAAAAAAAAAAAGATTTTAGAAAACGTGTGTCTTCCATGAGTTTGACAGCTTCTTGATAAAGGTGTTTATGAGACTGATGATCTTAGTTCTTTTTTGATGTTTCATAATGAAATGTGCAAACACTCAGAAGACCTGCAGGACTAAATAAAATAGTATTTTTCAAACAACCGAAGAATAAGGTCGTGCAAGGCATTACAAGAGCGATTCAGTATTTGAGACAGACCAACAGGCACAGATATGGTCTCATCATCTTTTCTACTAACCTTTAAGAAACCCCCTTGCCAACTATTAAAAAAATGTCTCCAACTATTTGAAGAGCATATTAAAACACTCTTCCTTTTTCCAATTTCATCTATTAGACCTAGAATTTGGCCAAACCAACATCAACATCTCGTAACAGATTGAAAGCAGAGCACAGGAGTCCAATGGCATTTCATCAAGTCAGATAGCACAGAAATTTCCAATACATGAAATATCCCCCCCCTTTTTTTACTTGGAAAATGTAACCCCTTTTCATAGAATTATATGACTGGTGTTAACATGTAGGGAGTTTGTTATTTTAACTTTTCACCTTTGATGTTTTTCATTTCTAATATGGTAAATAATGGTAGGTAAAAATCTATATAAACAAAAGGTCTTTGGCGTCCCCAATTTTTTTTAGTAGCAAGGGGCCCTGAGACCTTAAAGTTCAAGAACCACATGGCCCCACATATACACGATGAATCACTAAAATTCTACACCTGCAACTATATTAGACTCTTACCTGGAATTTAAAAACTGGGGGAAAAGAAAAACCCACAAAGCCCCTTGTACAGCAATCGCATCTAGATAACACTACTGGAGGTGACTGGGGGGCTCAGTGTCTGCCTTTGGCTCAGGTCATGATCCCTGGGTCCTGGGATCAAGCCCCACATCAGCCTCCCTGCTCAGTGGAGAGCCTGTTTCTCCCTCTCCCTCTGCCTGCCTCTGCCTACTTACGTTCTGTCAAATAAATTTAAAAAGAAAAAAATCTAAAAACAAACTAGCAACAGAAACAAAAAAACACAGAACTATATATTTAAAAATTGTTAATGCTATGTGTTTCTAACTACAATACAAACGTCTTTTAATATTTAATTAAAAGAACCACAGGTTTAATATAATGCATATCTAAAATTTCAAAATGTTCTTTACTTAATATTTCCAAACAAAAGTGACTTCTGGTGTTGTAGGACACATACCTATTTCTAATAATCTTGGCTTTTCCAATATACTTCATTGTTATCTCTTAGAGTCTATAGTTAATACTAAAACCAATCCAACATCTTTTACTGGCATTTAATTATCAACTCACAAGTCTGTCACTGAGTACCTTCTAGATGATGCTAGAAGTACAGGGACTGAGGCAGCTGACCTCACAGAGTTCATATCCCAGTGGCATTTATCCACCTACCTATTTCCGCATTCATTCAATAAAATTAAAAAACCATCTGTTATATATTTGGCCACTGCCTCAGAATCACAATATTAATCTACCTAATTGCACTTATCAGGACTATGAATTCCTTTCTCCAGCGTTCCCAATTTTTGCTCATTTCCAAATTCCTTTGGAATTGAGAGCTTCTTCATCGTACAATTGAAGGCTATTGCTATGTTCATTTCTCCTGTCCACAATTTCATGAAAAAAAAAATAAATTTCATGGTAAGAGATTTGTCAATAATCAGAAGGACTATGATACACTCATCACCACTCTAACATTTTCTTTTTTTTTTCTTTTTTTTTTTTTTTTCTGTGAGAAAGAAGTGGTCTCCTACCCAGGAGTTTAGGGAAAGCCAGACTCTAATACTGGATGGGGGACGCCTAGAGTCTACTTCTTAGGGCTAAAAGAAATGGAGGCTGCCATTGACAGGATGACCCCAAACTGTCTGGATTTCCTTATAAAACCAACCAGGCAAGTGAAGGCATATATAAACACAACTCTGAAAGTCATTAAAGCAAGATTCCAGAGAAAACTGAAAGATAATTGTCCATTAGTTACACGGGCTGCACATAAATGACTGCTTTAGAAAGTCAGCTTCCTAACAAGGGTTTTTAATTCAATCACAACTTAAAAAAAATCAGCAGCACCATGTGCAATAAAAACTAGCTAGAAATTGGCATGGGAGGAAAGGATGGCCATGCAGAAAAAAATCTCTAGTCTGAATCTGAATAATTTTGCTACTGCTAGAGCAAGATAGGGTATATAAAACTCTGAAGAAAATCCGGCTGTAGAGGATAAAAATGGGCATTTTGTTTACCAGATACAGGAAGCAAATTTAAAGGTGGTAGTAATCTTTTCTTCTGGGTATTATGTAAAAGACTTGATTAGACACTGTTCATTCATTCATTCATTCCTTCAGTAAAGCTTAGACTACAAAGCACCAGGTAAGATACGAAGACCAAGCAAGCATCACTTTTATTAACCAAAAGGATATGTTGATACAGTGGACAGCAGTGTGACTCAGGATCAACCAGACTGGATGCAAACCCAAGTTGTGCCACTTCTTTGATGCAATTCAATTCCATTTCCTTAGCTTTCAAAGTCTCAGTTTCCTTATCTGTAACATAGGAATCTCAACATTCATCTCACAGGGATAATTATGGAAGTTACAGGGCATAGGGCTAAGCTAAATGATCGCTGTTTTTTTTCCCCCAAAAGGCCAAGCAGTATACGCAAATATATAAATAAGGCAAAAAATAACACAAGCATAGTAATTGCAAAAGAAATGGAGATCACTTTGGTCTTAGGTGGTCAGGGAAGAAGTTAAAAAAAAAAAAAAAAAGGGCAGGGGGTAGGGGGGCCTTAGGAGCAGTTCAAACTCCCCACTAATGAAGCTGAGTAGATTTCCATTTATCGATAACGTTCTTGTGCTTCATGAGTGCGAGGCAAGTGTTTGCTAAACAGTTACTGTAAACATACTCAGTGGTTCTTAACCTTTGAGTCCTGGCTCTCTCTGAGGGTCTCATGAAAGACATGGATGGACCTGCTCACCAGAAATTGTTGTTGGCTTTTTTTTTTTTTAAGGAGCAATGAGCCCCAAGAAGCCCACTCACACGGGCTCTGGAGGAAGACATACAATGCTAGACATCATGATACTATTGATTTTGAAATGAAGCCCAAGGTCACCCAGTTCAGCCTCATGAATCAGACAAGCACCAGTTTCCTCTTCCGTCACATCTTATCTCCGCGAACGGCACCACCGCCGGCCCCTGTTGGGCAAGCTCAGAACCTTCCAAGACGCTCCTTCCCCGTCACTCCCCTTTCCACGAAGTTGCCCATTTCTCAAGTATGGCCTCTTATTTCCACCTTCCTCTGCCCTAATCACTGTCATTCCTCAGCAGGATTGCTACAGCAGCATTGTAAGTGGTCAACTCACGTTCGATTCTGCTCTTCCTCCAGCCTGGTCAATGCACAACCGGCTGAGTGATCTTCTAAAAAATGATCATCTCGTAACCCCCTTCCCCGACCCCACCCCACCCCCAGCTCTTAATAGCTTTCCATGAAAACAACGGAAACTTTCATCAAAAGGAAGCTATACCATTCTGTGACTGTAACAAAGAACAGTAGGACCCCAGAGTGCAGAATTGGGGAGAAACAAAGTGATATGAACAAATTAAGCATGGCAAAGAGAAGAGAAGGAATATCAATAATATCAAGAGCCCTAAGTATATTCTCAGTTTCTTAGGAAACTCCAGTCTATATGCATTATACAACCAGTGTTTGGTATGGTAAACGTTCCCTCTCTCCCCTTCTCTAGTTTTAGAAATCAAGAATACAAAGAGAAACCATTCATATCCCTAACACCCAAAATTATCTACTTTTAACATCTAGGCATATTTGTATCCTTTTTTTTTTAATGAAGTATTTTAAAGATTTTATGCAATGCAGAATAGAAAGACAAATATAAAAATAAATCAACACAGACATCTACAAAAATATCACCATCAGCAAGAAGTCACTCTAGGCATCTTTGTACGTACATGGATGGCTGGACTGATGCAGACAATCGCATGCTAAAATTTCCTCGCATTTTCCTGCTCTCTGCTTGGAGATTTTTCTTCAGTTACATTATTTTCCACAGGATCTAGGCTTGTAACTTTCACATTCTGTCCTGCTCCCATAATTCCCTGAAGTCACTTGGCATTAGTTCTACCTACACTTTAAGTGGTTCATATGCTCACCCTGCCTCCCACACTGTCTCCATTTCTGAGAGAGTTTTGATTCAGCTTTTAATGGATGGATCTCAGCACTTTTTAAAAATAGGACCACATCTGATTTGGTCACTGGTGCACCCTTAGTGTCTGTGTATAGTAGTTGCTGCAGAAACATTCACTGATGTGGTGGCATTTACCTGCAGAACAGTATGAAAAAACGGTTTAATCTCTTAAATGACATATACTGTATGTGCAGCGCACAGAAGGTAATCCAACATGTTGAGTTCCTTGTAAAAGAGCTGTAAGAAAGTAATTCACTGGAAGTCACAATCTTACAAGATGCCATGTTTGAGACTTTTCTTAGTCAATTGTAATAATCAGCAAGGCAGCTTAAGAATATATAAATGCTTAGGGAAAAATGCCAAAATTATGTTTATGCACATAAAGGGCAGACCAACTTTATTCAGGTCAAGTTCAATTTCAGATTCCAGGTTGCTATCACCTGTGCTAGGATCATACTGGCACAGTCAAGTATCTAGTTAATTATTTGCGACTGATTACCATTTATAACTCATCTCATCAGAACAGTTCCTAACTTGACTACTTTTCATAAATTCAAAACTCTAAGATTGTTTATAAAGTGCTTTTACCCTTCAACAAACTTTTTCAAGGTGAGATTTTCAGAATTAGCAAGTCTTCACAGTCCAAGAATCACAACGAACAAAATGCCTCAATTTGTACCTTTACTAGGAGAGGTCCTATCAAAGATTTTTAAGTATTTTCAGATTACTTACTACCCAGCAGAATCTGCACCTTAGAGATTAAGTGCAAATTTTTAAAATGTGACCATGAGGTGCTAGAATGAAATGAAATTTGAAGGGCTTACTTAATATTTACATTCTGCTGCCAGTAAGCAGTACTATAAGTGAAAGAAACGGCAAGGCTTGCCTTATCCCAAAACTTCTGTATCAAAGAGCAGGAAGCCAGCAGCCTTCTAGACAGAGGTCTGGGACCAGCAAAAAAAAAAAAAAAAAAAAAAAAAAAGAGAGAGAGAGAGAGAGAGAGAAGAAAAAAAGATTCAGCAGGGCATTACGAGGGCTTTAAGGCTTCCCAAAGAAAGTAAGGAATTACAAAAAATCTATGCAAGTGATTTTTCAGATCTCTAATAGCATATCTATGCTTCCTACTGGCATAAAGCGTTTAAGAACTCAACTGCCCTACCCTCCTGATTCCCACACAATCAGCCTGGGACTCCCCTGACTTCTGGCACTGGCCCTTTAAGCAGAAACTCAGTGTTGACAGAGCCCCAGAGGGCTGCAACTAGGCTCTCCTACCTTCTCAGTTGCCCAAGAAGTTTAGAATGATTGGCTCTGGCCTAACCGGGCTAACAGTTGCTCTCCCGATGGTTAACATAAATGACTTCTAAATGAAAGATGTGAGATACTCAAATTCAGATAGGCTTTGCTTGCTCCAAACAGACAGCAGCACCCAATTAGGACATTTTTCTTTGTTCTCCACTGAAAGTTTTAAATATCCTAATGTTTATGCTCTGATTTCCCTATCCCCCCCCCACCCCGAACATAGTTTATACTCCCTCATCTGAAAGAAACTAAGAAGCCATGGTTACACTCAGGCCAAATTCATATTTTGGAACAACATCCATGTTTGCATAGCAGAAGCACCAAGCCTCTGCTGACCTGTTCCAGATCTTCTGGAACATTCACAACCTAAGCCTAGCCGTGGCCTTGTTCTGACAAACTACATCTGGCAGCACTGATACCAGGATTCCCCAGTCCCCTCCCGAAGGCCAATTCACCCACCCCAAAGCAGTTTCCCCAAGGCCGTGGTAATTGTTTTCCATTACTGAGATTACCTTCAAGCAAAAATCCATTACTTTTGCCTGAGCAACTGTCTGGCAAACATTTTATGGCCGATAGCTTGTTTGTAAGGCTTAAATATTTTTTATCTGTTCCCAAAGAGTTTAATGCAATACATAAACAAGATGAAGGTATGTTTAACACAGAACTAATCCACACTATATTGACCCCAAAGCAGTCCTTAGAGTTAAGCCTGGAATCAATAAAGGGCACAAATGTTAAGGCTTACACTTTGAGCTCATGGAATAAGAGTTATAACTCAGACCTTTCCCTTTCACCTCTATTACATAATTTTATAAAAAGCATTTGAAAATCTGATCAAGCATGCATTTCCTAATTGGCAGATTCCAAGATGAGCCCTAAGTATTAGGTTACTTTGTTGCTGGCTTGTGGGGAGGAGGGACTAGCTTGAGGACCTAAGCTGACATCCGACTATTTCCATAAAACATTTTTGTCCTTTTTGGTGGCCTTCAGAGGCAAGCTGCCACTCTTTGCTTGGCAACTGGAAGAAATCAGATAGGGTTTGGGGTTAATGCAGCAAAAGGAAACGGCTTCTATTTAAAGGTCTTTGGGGGAGGGGGGTAAAAGGAGTCAAGGAAAAACAAGATTCTGGAGTTTACAGTTCTTTAAATGTATTCCAGAACAGCTGTTCTATTTCTAAGTTCCCCTCAAGTAGTAATAACAAAACAATATTAGGTAGCTAAAATGAAGAGAATAGAAATAGAACTTCCTTTACAAAAATGGTTTTTCAGTAACTCTAGGAAACCGGTAGAAGTCATGGAAGACTTTCTTAGCATAAGCTAAAATTAAGTTAGCTTCCAAGTGGGTTAAAAAAAAAAAAAAATCATCCTTGAGTTAATGAGAGGGATCTTAGGCCAAGGGGAAGCTTAAGAAATTCGGGTTTTCCAAGAGACTCCACATTCTTCTTGAGCCTCTGTTCTCAGAAGGCTTAAATTTTAAAAGAATGGTTTAAATACTAGGACAAACAAGCAGTGGGACTATACTGAGGCAGCGATGTAGGAAGTACATGCTGGAAACTTTGTAACACTCCGGAAGGTTCGAACTCCAGATAAAGTGTTGCAAGTCAGCGTCAAAATCCAGCCATCCCCAACCCCTCTGTTCATACTGTAACAGTGACTGTTCAATGTGTGTATCTTGTCCATTTCTTTTAGCACAGACTCAATGATCTACCCCGCAACCTACCTCTTTCCCCCTCCAACACCCCCCCCACACACACAAACACACTTTTCAGTAAATATTTAAGGAATGCCAAGAAGATTGATCAAAGCTTCTTTAGCTCTGCAGCAGTTAGCATTTTATAAAGATAAAACTAAAACAGGACAAGGGAGCCTAGGATGGTGACGATAAGCATGTCCTCCTATTACCTTGAGGTCAGGCAACATTTCCACATGGAGTAATATACCCGCCGGGAGAATTTTATTGCTATCTACAACAAACTACGTATCGCGAATAGATTTTTGTCAGTGTCTGAGAATCAGCTGCATGAAACCTCTGCCAAGAAGAGCCAATTAAAATTGCAAAAACATCTTATTTGTTGGTTAGAGTCCATTCCACAAAGTGTTCCTCCCCTCCCCTTCTTCCCTCTGCAACCTTCCACAATGCTGTCAAAGCCTGGATACAGCTGCAGAATCTTTGTTCATTTATATTTTTAAAATTTCGTCTATTAACACAGCTTTGAATAACCCCCCAAACCCCATATGTTTCAAATGAGCATATGGGGCGGGGCGGGAGGGGAGCGGTGGCAGGGAATGTTATGTGGTCCTCAGCATACCTAATTTGCTTAGTGAGCAGTTGCATAGTGAAAACAATCCTAGAAGTCAGGAAAAACCAATACAAGGAAACTCTACAGCCCCACCAGATGTTCCCAGTGCCAGCCTTCGCTCATCATCTCCTCTCCACAATTTAGTAAAGCAACATTAGGTGCTTATGCTAATATGCAGAGCATGGTTCGCAGCCAAAGTGGGGTTTTTGCACAGTAAGTCAAAACAGCCCATTGTGAAAATTGGACTGAAGTCTTCCATTTAGTGCCAGGCAGAAATGCAAAGGGACAAGTTTGGTCAGGGACCAGAGAAAGCCAGTGCTTTCTGGTGATTGCAACAGCGCCTTGGCAGCCTCAGGGAGCGTACCAACGCTGAAAGCTCCCTGAACAGATGAAAAGAAGCGTGAGGCCAGGTTAAAAACAATACCCAAGGGGATCTGGGATTTTCTGCACGCCTGAGGAAGATCGGGACCCTCTGGGTGGAGGAATTTAAGTGGATACAGCCGAAGAACAAGTTATCTACCAAAACGAGGAATTTAAGAAAAAAAAAATTCTCAGGTCAAAAACAAAACAAAACAAAACAAAAAAAACAAATACCCATGCTGCTTATGTATTTCAGAGGAATTAAACTCGCTTCTGGGTTCATGGAAAGGCACAAGAATGATCCATCATGGGCTAAAGTTTCATTATTTAGGATTTCTTCAAGAATTCCACCAGATGAAGCTCTTAATACTCAGAAGTCAAAAGACCAAGGCCAGCTTTTCCAGTCCTCCCTTAAACCGCACAGAGGCCTGTTAGAAAAAGTTAGGTTTCATTACCTATTACCTATTTCATTACCAGTCCATCCAGATTTATAGTTTAAGTCTGCCACCAACACTGCTCTCCGCACTTGGGCAAGTTAACACCTCATAGAGACTTCGTTCCCTAGCTGGGAAAGTGGAGGAGAATCTTAGTATTTTTGAGTCTAGAGAAAGTGAATTTAGCTTTAGTGATCAGCTGACCATTCCTCCTCCTTTCTCCATCCTCTCCACAGCTCAACACCCTCTCTATGCCCTCAGATAACTCCGGGTCCCCTCTGGGACTTCCTAGTCACCCTTCCCCAGGATTTTCCGGCTGAACTCTGTAGAGGAAGCGGGAACATCACCTACAGTCTTACAAGTAAAGGAGACCTATCGGCAGAGTCAATCCTAGAAAGGCATAAAGTGCTGAAGGCTCTGGTTCCATACAAGGATCCAGCAGGGATCTCGCATTTTCCCAGAACAGGCAACAAAGCACAGATCCGAGCTTAGACAGCGAGCAGAGCGGGCGCGCTCGGACACGCAGCCTCCGCAGGAATGGGAAATGCCTGATGGAGATCACGCGGACCTGAGACCTGGCCTGCCTCAGGATGGAGGCCAGCCCACACAGCAGGCTCTACTTCCAGGGCCAGGGAAGGTCAGCAGAGCTGTCCCCTCAACTCCCTTGGGTGCAGGGTCCTTCCTACTACAGATGGAAGGGGGCGTGTTGGTGGGAAACAATCGGAAAGTTCCTCGGGTAGAAGAAGAAAGAAGCAAATAAACCTGCAGAGGGTAAATAACTCTACGACAGAAACAGCAAAAGGTTAATGTTATACTATATAAAGAATTCTTCAAAATTTGGGGGAAGTAAGCCAATAAGAAAGGAAGTTTAAAAAAAAAAAAAATCAGGATGATCAGTTGCCAAATCCTAAAAGAAAAAATACAAAAGGCCAATTTTGGTCTGCACTGTGGGGTTTCTCCTCTGGAAAAGTTCCCTCTCCTCTGTGGTTCTGCTGCTTACTTAGATGCCTTCTCCTCATCCTTAAGTCCTGGCTTAACCACGTCTCACAGAAGCATTCTATCTTTTGCAGGCTGGGGCAGGCTTCTCATTTGATGGTGCCCATCCGTTTTATCATAATTGGATAACGGACCCTCCCTGGGACCGTAAGCACATACATCCATCTTGTCCGCTATGATGTCGTGTACACAAGAAAAGGGCCTGGCACGCAGATACTCACATTCATTCAACAAATATCAAGCACTCCCTAGGTTTCAGGCATTATTAACGTAAGTGGGAAAACTTTAAAATCACTAGTAATAAGATGGATACATTAGAACAATGACACACACCATTGCGGGCCTTAACAGGCAATTTGTTTTTAATGATAATACATGGTGTCTGCAAAGACAAGATGAAATGAGTGCTTGGTTGAAAAGATTTAATAATGCTCTGAAGGTAATGTAAGGATATGGATCAAAAGCCTTGAAGTTTATACCATGTAGCCTAATCATCTCACTTCGAGGAGGGCCATCTTAATTCTCTGTAAAGAAAAAACCGACTTCCACGGCTATTTGCTGCCTTGCCTACATTCGTGAGAAGCAAAAACAATGTCACTGCCCAAAGAAAACGGCAGAAGTTATTCTACATAATGGATTATACACATTGTGTTTTCAAAGAATATTAATGACGTGGGATGACATGGGAAATTTTTAAAGTTGTGGAAACATCCATAATCTACAATTCACCATAATCTACAATTCACCACATTAGCCATTTTTAAGTATATAGTCCTAGGGTATTAAATAAATGTTGTTTGTTCCGCAGCCGCCACCGCCAGCCACCGCCAGGCCACTTTCATCTTGCCACAGTGCAGCTACCCGTGGAACCCTAACTCACGATTCCTCCCTTCCCCCAGCTCGTGGAAACCAGACTCTACGTCCTGCTTCTGCAAAGGCCACTACTCTAGCATCCCCCAAGGGGAATCCTTTGGTTACTGGCTTGTTCACTCAGCATCGGGTCTTCAAGATTCATCCATGTTGTAGCGTGTCTGAATTTCCGTTTAAAGGCTAAATAGTCGGCTCTGTGTGTATACCATTTTCGTTTATCCATTCATTAATGGACAGCTGGGTGGCTTCATCTCGCCAGCTGTCGTGAGGAACGCTGCTACACACATCGCTATGAATATCTGTGCAAGTCTCTGCTTTCAGTTATTTGGGATATATATTCCCAGGAACTGCTGGATTGTAGGGTACTTCTAAGGTGTAATTTTTCTGAGGAACTGCCATACTGTTTTCCACAGTTGGATGCACCACTTACGGTCCCACCAGTGATGCGTGAGTTCCGATTTCTCTGCATCCATACCAACACTTGTGTTCCTGTTTTCTGGATAACTGCCATCCTAATGGAAGTGGCATCTCCCTGTGGTCTGTTTTACATGTCCCTAACGATCAGTGATGCTGACCATTTTTTCATGGGCTTAATGGCTGTTGTGTATCTTCTATAGAGAAATCTATACTCAAGGCCTTTGCTTACCTTTTAATTGGGCTGTCACAATATTTTTTTAGTATTTATTTTAAAGAGCACACATGCAGGGGGTAGGAGTGGGGAGACCAGCAGACTCCCTGCTGAGCAGGGAACCACAGCTGAACTCTGGCCCTGATGACTGAACCTGCAACCCATGAGATCACAACCTGAACCAAAACCAAGAATCAGCCACTTCAACAACTGAGCCACCCAGGCACCTCTGTCAACATATTCTTAAGTGACAAAAGTATCACCTAAAGATGTATATAATTTTTAGCATACCAGGGGAAAAAAAAACATACATAAGAGGAAGGAAATTTAACAAAAGATGAACAAAGATGACTTCTTGATAGGAAGACTGCATCTTAATTTCTTCTTTACACTTTAGTTGCAACATGTCTAACAGAAACAACTGGAGGGAAGGAGAGGTTTAAAAATCCGAATCCAACCACAAAGTCAAAGTTTCGATTAAGAGCAGCACCTTAAAAAGTTTCTAAAAGTAGCCTCCAGGAGAAAGACCACCTCCTCGGCTTCTCTTGCCGCGGCATGGGACAGGTGCACTCAAGGAGCCACATGTTCTCTGGGAGTAACAGCCAAGAATCACCAGCACTGGAGAGGACTTCGCCCCTTCATTCCCCCCATTTACATACTACAGACTCCCCCTCAGCCTCCAAGTACAATGCACAGAACCTGGAAAATAGTTCAAAAAAGATGAACCTATTGATAGAATTACATAAAACTAGGGGCACCTGGGTGGCTCAGTAGGTTACACATCTGCCTTAAGCTCAGGTCAAGATCCCGGAGTTCTGGGATCAAACCCCGAACCATCAGACTCCCCACACAGCTGGGAGCCTGCTTCTCCCTCTCTGCCTCCCCCTGATTGTGCGCTCTCATGGGAGCACGTGCACTCACTCTCACTCTCGTAGGTGAATACTTACAAAAAAAAAAAAATTATATAAAACTACATGGCCATGCAAATAACCTGTCTTGAAACATTAATGTAGACCTAATAGGGTCCCAGTTATTCAGACTAGACCACACTGTCCTTGAACATCCATCAGAACAGCTTGATAATTCTTGCTAGAACAGCAACACAAGTAAAGACTAAGTGATTGGAGAAATACAAAGCTTTTCAGCATTTAGGGAAATACACTCCCACTAATAATCACTCGTGTTTGTTACACTTTGTCAGACTCTTAGGCAAACTTATTTTACCATTATTTGTAATACACACTTCACTGATGTAGACTTCCAGCCTCCATGCTGATTTCTCTTGGAGAGCTATTTCCATGCACAGCACATGCGACAGAGGTGCTGGTCACGTAGGGCTGAAGGAAAATCTGACGTCTTCATTTCATATAAACAAAGACTCAAGGGAAGAATGAGACTCTCCTACCACAAAGAGATCCCTTAAAAATGCCAGAACAGATTTTAGACCTCAGAAAATTGAAGCATGAATCCAGCTAGGTTGACAGTCCTTGATGCTGGTGTTCCCCGCCCCCCACCCAGTCTCCCTCTAACCCCTGCACAATGCCCACCGCCACCACCACCAAACCCGAATCAGAAGCTAGGAAATTAATTAGATGCTGTGGGTGTTGCAAGAATTCCCGTGGTCTATTCCAAGAGGTTGTACATTTATATATCCTGTTGCAAATGGGGCAAAAACGTAAGTGTTTATTTAACAAGGCAAACACTGTACTTTACAGTGTCTTTAAGACCGTTTTCATTAAGGCTGTAGTGATGCATTTAACAACTAAGGTTATATTCTAACAGTCCAGCTGTCACCAGTTACCTTCACAGAAATAAAGGTAATACAGAATACTCAAATATTCCCATTCTTCTCAGTCACTTCCAATAGTTACGCCACCCTGACTGGAGGGTCACATTGCTCTGGCCAACAAGAAGTGAGCAGGGTGCCCTTCGTGAGCTGAAACACTGAGAGCCCGTGTGGGTGTGTACTCTGGTCTCTCTTCCCTAGCTTCTGAAGGAGGCAGCCTCTGATTCTAGATGCCAGCATCATACAAGACCATGTGGACAAGTGACCCCTCATGGACTCAGAGTGGACATGAACAGCAAGGAGGAAGCAAACCTCTTGGGTTAAGCCACCACTGTGACTGAGGGACGAATGTGTCACTAGGGCATGGAATGACCAATTCCAACTAGTACGATGCAAGTGTAACAGTATCAAATACAGAACATGGTACCAACCACATAGGAGTCTCCAGAGGTTAAAGCGGGGTGGGCAATTCGAAGCAGTGCCATTTATACTTTGGGAAGACAGGAAGCTCGGAATATACTCTTTCCACCTGAACTAGCAAGACTGGGTTCTCAGAATACACAAACGAAGACCGTCCCATACACGACCCCTCCTTTCCTGATAACACGAGTCCAAGAACCAGGGAGCTAAGATCTTATATTATTTGACACTCTATTTCTAGAAGTTTCTCCAGAAGCAACACTGTAAATTATCTTCCGGGCAGTCTTCATCAGCAGCATCTTGGACATGTCCCCTTGTTCATTTATGGAATTGCTCCAGAGTTAAAAATATGGAGAACTAACAGACAAAATTCTTAGGAAGAGAGAATAAACAGTCTAGGAGTAGACAGAGTGAAAGCATGTGCCGTCTTCATTCCTACCAGGATTCCCAGAGTCTGAACCTATTAATCCTACTAGCACCAGCCTCATCCACACAGACAGGAGTCCAAAATCCTTTTTTCGGTTGCTTTTTAAAAATCCAGCTTATGAATTCTGTAATCTAGTTCATTCTCGAGCACATGACTCTCCAAAAATCTCTTCCTGAAATCATGCTGAGGCCTCTTAACGAAATACTTAAAAATGAGGTCTCTAATAGAATATCGTAGCTTACAATCTCTCTAACACTGACAAATGCTTGCCTACTGACCCTCTTTATCTCTGCTGAAAGGATGGCTATTACAGATGCACCACTAAAGAAAGGGGAAAAAAGTCCTTTTACGGATATGTACACATGTCCTAGCTGAGTAAAGACAGAGGGGCAAGGACTGGGGTACGTGCCTCCCTTGATTAGCTGAGAACAAGCTTATTCCAGCTGTTTTCTTCTGTATTAATACCCAAGAGAGAAGCAGAGAGGAGGAGTCCGAGACCAGCTGAGTGCTGAATGCATCAAAATGTTAAAGAATTCCATTTTCTGCGGGTTCTTTCTCAAGAATGAAAGGATAACATTTTCAACCTGGTTGGTTGAAAGACAGGGACCTTCCCAGGGAGCCCTACCCTCAAAGACGATTCATGGAAAGACAGAAGGACTCTGGGTAAACAGGATGTGTTAAAACTGAATAATCCGCAGTAACTATCCAGGGAATCACTGCTCAGTTGTCGTGTCCACGTCCTTTATACTCTTTGCCCCATGACAATAAAGCTCCACCCCCAATGTCCCCTCAACACAGCTCCCCTCTGTAAACTCCATCCTGCCTGTACCAACAGATCCCGTCTTCCCTCGGCTTTCCTGTACCAGAGCTCCTGGGCTTTCTTCCTGCCTCACTGACCGCCCCCTTCCCCTCTCTGGCTTGCCCATTCTCAGCTACAGAGCCAATGGAGGGGAGGGTTCCGCTATGCTGACTGGACTGGCCCTCTCCCCCAGGCACACTGATCCCTGTAAAACTCCAGTAACGGAGGGCTGCTTTGGGTTCCCAGAGCACAGTGCTCCTTCGTTATAGGAGGTCTGGACAGGCTGGTTGCTTTGCTCAGAAAGCCTTTCCCTTTTTCTTCGCTTAACTCCTTTTCATCCTTAAGAGCTCATTCAAATGCGGTTTCCTTAGGTGAGATTTTCCTGACCCCCCCACCCAGCCCAAGTTAGGTCCCCTTTTTATCCACTAGCAGAGTCCTTACGTCTTTCCTTTATAATTCCATAAGCCGTCTATAGTAATTTGTCCACGTGACTATTGGATTAGTGGCCAGGTCCATTACTAGAGGGATTACAGCAGAGATGGTCTCAGTTTGGCTTATTTGTATCTCCAGCATGAGACACTGTGCTTGGTAGACAAAGCAATTTAATGGAGATATCTATATCTACATATCTATCTCCATTACAATAAGATCATAGTCTAAAATTTTTTAACCTCATTTTGAGAAATTCTCCTGCAAACCTGTATTAATGTTTGAGTAAAGCTAACTTCATAAAATAAGATCTGAGGATACAGCAGAAAGGAATTGAAAGAATTAAGACCTATGGATGAAGGACAGATGTTTACAGAGGTCATTTCAAATGTCTGGAAGTTATGGAAGTAGAAAATGATAAAAAAAAATACAGGAATGTTTTTAAATAAGCTGATTATCAAAAGTAAGATGAAAGTATCACATCACTTTCAGCCAATCTCTCCTTTATCAAATTTTAGAATACCAAGAATTCACAGATACTGATAAACTAGAGCCCTATCAAATAGAAAACTGAAATAGGACATCTGGTGAACACCAAAAAAAAAAAAAAAAAAAGCACACACCTCCAATTCTAAGAGAAGCCAAGTTTGTGATGACCAGATTGCATCCGACTCTGGGTAAGTTCAACATAATTGAGCTCAGCAGTTCAAAAAGATGGGCAGAGCAGGCATACAGCAAACCTAATTACAAAGTTTCCCTACCTCGGATAAGGACAGAAAAGAGGACACTCCTAGAAAGTAAAATGGTAGGATTGAATTAATCTTTTATATCAAATATAAACTCATTCCCTGTATCTTTGAAACCTCAATTTAATGTTTGCCAGGCTTGACTGCTCTTGTTTTATATCCTCCTCTCCCACCAGAATATAGGACAGGAAATTAAAGAGCATAGTCTTACAAATAGATTTTCTACATTTTAATGTGAGTGATGGGTGTGGGGGGTGGGCATGGGGAGACAACATCTGGATCCAAGTTGTTAAAAAAGAAAAATGGGTAATGTTTTAAAAAGAATGTAAATCCATGAAGAATTTATCTTTCCAAAGCCACTTTTTTTGGATAAAAGATCACAAAAATCCATTTTTGATTTAAAAAAAAAAAGGAATCCTTAATTACAGTCTATATTCAAATACTAACCTAACCTAGTAGTTTAGTTGTAGAATTCAGGCAACACAACCTCTGCCCTCATCCATAAAATAACCAATCTTCATTTCTTTACAACGATTAAAGAAGAAAGCAGTGTAAAGTGCTTAACACCCAGCTATACGCAAAGGCCATATGCAATAGATTTTAGCTACTGTTACTCTCAGCAGTTAGCACAGTGCCTGGTAGAGAACATGCATGAGAATATATTAGATTTATGGTAACCAACCACAGATGGAAGTCTTCAGGACTCAACATCAACCATAAAACTGAACACTTAGGGGCACCTGGGTGGCTCAGTGGGTTAAGCCTCTGTCTTCAGCTCAGGTCATGATCCCAGTGTCCTGGGATCGAGCCCCGAGTAGGGCTCTCTGCTCAGCAGGGAGCCTGCTTCCCTTCCTCTCTCTCTACCTGCCTCTCTGCCTACTTGTGATCTCTGTCTGTCAAATAAATAAATAAAATCTTTAAAAAAAAAAAATGAACACTTAAGGCCAGTTTTTTTTTTTTTTTTAAGGAGGCAAGGAGGAGAGGTTTAAGGAGATAGTAATGGAGATTATTTTAAAGGTCAAATTTGCACAAATAGGATCTGTGCCTGCAAAAGCATGCAGTCTTATAAACTCAAAGTAATCCTAGGGTTCTGTCTAGCTCAAAGGATTGTAAGCAAGCTTTCCAAAAAAAAAAAAAAAAAAAAATCACAACTATCCACTCCATAGGGCTTTTCTCCTCTCCCTTAACTCTGTTCAATTTCAGGAACATTGCTTCCTGATCTACTGCTTCCAGCTTGATTTCCTCTCTGATGCATCTCTCAAGAGTTCTGTATGCCCACTACCGCCAACCTCTGCTCAGGTTAGGATCCCACTACTTCAGCCTTCATGATGCGTCCCACAAAGTCAAAAACAAAGGTGTGCTCCTAATATTGCCTCTACAGATTAGGAGAAAGGGGGACTCCAGAGTGATTACTTGGGCCAAAGAACTCTGCAAAAGCCACAAAAAATCAAAACAATACGAATGCCAGATTTCAACTCTTAAGAAGTTCACATACATAGAACAGTAAAAATCATTGGCTTATCCAGGTCAGAAGTCAGAAAACCCTAACATTTTACATGCTAATCAAAACAGCATCAAAGAATTGAACCGGGCTTTTTTATTTCCCTCCATCCTAAACCAACCAACTCCATTCCTGCTTGAGACTAATTCCAGGCAACCAAGGATTTGTTTTGCATGAAACTTTCAATACTTCAATGATATTTTTTAAGTTCAGTACCATAGGATTATTTTTCGCAGATGCGGTCTTTATATGGAAGAAGTGAAAAACAATGAGCAGCGAGATGATCAAGCCCTCCCATCTTCCTCATCCTCAAGAGATCAACAGCTTGGGAGGGCACCGGGAGAACACCCGGCCTAGGGACGACAAGTTTGCTGGTCTTCCACATCAATTTCAATCAACTGATATTCAAGGCTACTTGGGGTACAGAGTTGAGGATTCTGAAACTGAAAGAGAACCGTGATTACTGTTCTCTGCCACAACCCCTGGCAAGAAGGTTCCATATTCGCTAACCCCCACCCCCCTTAGAGAGGCCAACTCCCTCACTATGAAGAGGACAGGGGCTGAAACCAGAATCAAACCCAGATTACCTAGTTTCTAGCCTAGCCCTTCCTATGTGATTTTTTTGTACTTCTGTGTTTTTTATAGAAGTATCCTTCAGATCTCTAAGTCACGCTTACCTAGTTAAATTTTATTTTTATTTAATTTCTTTTTAAAGATTTTATTTGAGACACAGCAAGCACATGATGGGGGGAGGAGAGGGAGAGGGACAACCAGACTCCTCGCTGAGCAGGGAGTCCCACACGGGGCTCGAGCCCAGGACTCTGAGATCATGACCTGAGCTGAAGTCAGATGCTTAACGGACTGAGTCACCCAGGTGCCCCTCTCCTAGTTAAATTTTAAATTCCTGAGTGAACAGGCCCTCTAATTCTTATGAAAACCCTCTTCTTCCATATCAGCAGCTAGTGCACGCTTCTGTACACAGCAAGTCCTGCAGTAGATGACAAGCTGCTTCTTTGGATAGGAACACACCACCCTCCCCTCTCATATGCTTATTCTCTTTACCCCTCAATGGTCCAGTGCACAAAAATAATTCGGAAGTGCCAATATTGATCTTGTGTTGGAAATCAAGACCAAGAACTAGTAGAACAAGGACCATGGGTGAGGTTCAGGCAGGTAAATAGCTACTTAACAATTAGCAATTCTTTCCACCGCCACCAAGAGACACCCACACGCACACATGCCTCTCACTCACGGCACTTGGTAAGCACCAACATCTGCACAGAGGTAAAATGAACCCCATACATTTGGAAAGACCTGACCGCCAAGTTTCCCACATGCAGCATGCAGGTGTTTCCATGTTGTATGCTGTATGCCGCAAAAATGTAACAAGCCAATTTGACTACACGAACAGTCCTCCATTTGGGATACTTTGATAGGAAAAAACACTGGTGTTCCTTCCACATTAATATACGTGTGACCAACATGCCCATGGTTATAATGGCATCTTAAACCACGACCCAGACTGAACCTGAGTCCAACCAAACCTCTGTACCCAGGTGCCATTTGGCTGAAAACAGAGGAACGTGGTATGCTACACAACAAGCATCAGAATCAATGAAAATTTGGACCAGGGGGAGCTCCACAGGTCCAAAGAACCAAGTACTCCCAGATACAGCATAAGGGAAATATTTGTAAAATGTGAACACTGAGACAAGCCAGTGAGATCTATGGAAACCCCCTGTATCATTTTTTACCTTTCCTAGGTCTAAAAGAAATTCAGAATAACTGTTTGAAGAGAGAAAAGAAGAAAAAAAAAAAAAAAAAACAACCACCACCAATTTCTTCCAAAGGTTTAAGAAGGAGCTTGATGAGAAAGAACCCCAGTTAGAGCCAGGGGCATTTTAATCACTCACAGAGAAGATGTGGTTGGTGTCTCAGGAACAAGTCCCCAGCCACTGCCCCACCCTAGATTCAAAGTTTTTTTCCCAGAAAACTGAGCAATATTTGAAAAGGCAGGCTATCATCCAGAGCAGGCAGTAACCTCCTTAAAGCAGGAACAAAGGAGCAGTCACAACGGGGGCACAGAAGCTTCCTACCCTCAACACTTAAGTCCTACCAAAATTTTTCAAAATTATTCATACACATCAAGTCAGCAGTGGTATTTTTTCCACTTAGAATTTCTTAATTTTGAACACGGCTCAAAGACTCAGCAATAAAGATGTCCAAGAATATTGCAGGGAAATTCACCAAGGGGAGGGGGGAGAGAGCCATCATTCTGGGCTCATTTTTAAAGGAACTTAGAAATCTAGGACGCGAAGACAAATTTTCCGAGGAAAGATTACAAGACTTATGTCATTTGGATTTAGATAGAAAATAAATTTTGAGAGAGGTATGCATAAACAAACCTATCATCAGATCTGTCATTTTGTATATTTTGTGTTTCTATTACCATCTCTGTATTTCCAAGGTCAAAACCTCAAATCAACACCACTGGAACTATGAAATAAATGTATGACTTCTGTATTTGGCTATTCTCCTGCCCTGAAATAAATTCTAAGGGTGGAATTTTTTTTTGTAATTAACATTTTTTAAAGATTTTATTTGACAGGAGGAGAGTGTATGTGTACACAAGGGGAGCGGCAGGCAGAGGGAGACGCAGGCTCCCCACAAAGCAGGAAGTCCGACATGGGGCTCAATCCCAGGACTCTGGGATCATGACGAGCCAAAGGCAGACCCTTAACCAGCTGAGTCACCCAGTCACCCGGGGTGGAGTTACTTTTACTACAGAAGGCAAAACCAAGTAAACTCAATGGTTACATTTAGTCACTCTTCAGATCTTGTTTCGGGGCCTCCTAAAAAGATGTGCATTTGCCAATTAACCAGGTACCAACTGATCTGTGCATATATATTTCTGGTAGTATATATATAAAATGCAAAAATCAGCTCTGGTGTAATATTTCAGCATAAGATTAACAGCAGACTAAGGAACATAGGGATGTAGGCTGTTCCCAAAGAATCAAGCATTAAAATTGGAAAGACAAAAGTCAAAGAAAAATATGTAATTTCAAGTCGTCGTCTCCTTTGCTCACGGATTCCCATCCAACACAATATCAAGGTCTTATTCCCAGACTGGCCATCTACACCATAAAAGATAAACGTATAATCCTTAATAAAACTCCTAGACTTTATAGCAAGATGCATATTCATGTCTAGAAGGCACAGTCATTTTTCAAATAGAAGGAATCTAGTGCCTACTTTGTGGATTCCTGTTTTTTGGGGTTTTTTTAAATACAGATTATTGGATGAGCACCTATGCTTACTGGCAAGAGCACTTAAGAGTCAAGGCTACAGAGTACAAAGGTTTATGAGCTACTGAGCAGCAGGAAGGTAACACTGGATGGAAGTTGGGGCTAGAGATTTAGGTGTCACAAATGTGCAGTTACATCAAGTCACTTAGATTCTGCTGGCCAACTCCACAGCTATAAATTCAAGGACCTCAACTACATAGTCTCCATAGTCCTTTCTTGCTTTAGAATTCTAAAAACATGGGGCACCTAGCTGGCTCAGTCCGTAGAGCATGCAAATCTTGATCTTGGAGTTGTAAGTTCAAATCCCATGTTGGGTGTAGAGATTACGTAATAAAACTCCAAGAACGTGGCTCTTCCTGATCCTGTAACTATAAAACTCACCAAGGAGGACAATGAAGGGGCAGATTTAGATGTACAGTAATTCAGATTATTAACCTACATTTAAACACAAGCATGTTTTTATCAGCTAACATGTAACTTAAGCAATATCAAATCCAATGCTTTCTTAATTCTTTTTTTTTTTTTTAAGATTTATTTATTTGACAGAGAGAGAGATCACAAGTAGGCAGAGAGACAGGCAGAGAGCAGGAGAAGCAGGCTCCCTGCTAAGCAGAGAGCCCGATGTGGGACTCAATCCCAGGACCCTGAGATCATGACCTGAGCTGAAGGCAGAGGCTTAACCCACTGAGCCACCCAGGCCCACTGCTTTCTTAATTCTAAGACTAAAATTTTGCCCATCTCACATGAACATGTTCTACCATTTAAGTTAAATATCCCAAGAAAGTCTCCAGATAGTTGTAGGCTGTTAGGACAGAATACACAAAATATTGAATTTAACATAAAAGGGATACACAAGAAATGCAAACAAGGACCAAAAAGGTAACAATGCATTACAAAATTTTGAGATAAAACTTGAGCCTTCATTAGTTCTGGACCAGAACTAACGAGAGTCAGCCAAAAGCACCCTGTTCTCAATCTTATCCAAGTTATCACAAATATTTTATTTTTCCCTGTGTTTGTGCTTTCAGTCATTGAGAGCATTAATATAATGAGAGGTAGAACAGAAAGTTTAATAAACCCAGAGCCTCACAGAACAAGTTACCACTGATCTATGTCATCCCCATTCATCTTAATTATTCTTCTACCACGTTATATTAGATTCACTTTAGACTACTATAGCAAATCTTAATCAGACGAACTACTTCAGCTCCTGCCTGATAATTAATCTTCATAAAATACAATTTTGCAAGTTAATTTGCATCTCACGAGCACAGACTCCCCTGTTATGGTGTTACGGTGCTTGATGGTACAATTAAGCAAAATGGGAAAATAAAGACCATGCATCTCAACTTTTACCCCTAAACCTGCATTTAGACCTAAATCAAAATCAGTTCTGCATGCTTCTGAACTGCTTAATTCCCTGGATTTTTTAAAGGCACGCATACGGTAGAGAGAAATTTTAAGAAGAATGAAGTTTTCCATCTTAATGAGTCATTTGGATTGAAAAAAGTAATGTGAAACTAAACAAAAGTTAACTTAATGATCAAACTTAGCATGTGAAAAAGTTAGATTTATTAAGATTTTGAAATCAGGCAAATGACTCATAACATGATCATTGTTTTGTGATCCACCTATCGGATGTTAAACACCCATGCATGGCTTATGATTACAAAGTGCACCCAAGAAAACACTTTGTAATAAGATGAAACTAGATTTTGAACTATTCGCTACACTGTAAGTAGTTAATGACCAAGGTGCAGTATCTAAGATTTTTTGTGTAATCTCCCATTGTCATGTTTGAATTATAGTTGCATGCACTCATTCAAAAGTAAAGTACATTAAGCTCGTTTACTGCCTCAAGACCAACCCAAACAGAAGCTAACAAAAGCCTTTACAAGCACATGCCTAGCTTTCTTGAATCAATGAGAGTTTTACTCCAATTACAACAAACGGCATCACAAATCATACTTCGTTAGCTAATTTAGGCAAAGGAAGAATGAATGAAAGAGAGAACAGGGATTGGCTACTTGTCAGTACAGCTTCAGACAGTAAACAACTACTGCCCATGAAATACAGATGTTTACTAAATCCGCCTGGTCTCCAAGGCACCAGAGCATGGACCAGCGGCCTGACTTCCCTCAGCCCCCACGTCTGCTCCTACAGAGCGGGAAGGACAACGCCACCTCCCCGCCGGGCAGGAGTGTCTTATAAGCACAGATCAGCACAGGAGCAGTAAGTAGTACATGCGTTTTTCTTTAGCAGGTCTGAACCCACACGAAAATCCATCTTCAGTTCCAAACCACAGTGCTCTGCAGCCTTCACAAAGGTTTCTGATCAGGTTACAACAGTCTCTAGAGTTTAGCACCATGGAGAGAAGGAACAACCACCGGCGATGAGCCGGAACTTCTGACAATACGCAGTTTTTAAAACCGATTTTAAATACGCTAGTTCTTATTCCCCTTGTTAATGTGTACGAACAAATCTAGTCTCCGTGTCTCACATGGTCATATTAATTCCCATGCTGTCACACTTGACCTCCAACAGGATGCGGTCATCAGTGGAACCAGCTTCATAAGAGAGAGACCCTTGGAATGGTGTCAAAGCCGCGTACCTTCTAAAGTTACTAAGGTCCAATACAATTTTTCACATGGGGGATACAATGCTTTACTCTCCGGTACTGCCCCCCTTCTTCTGCAAACTAAGAACCACGTAAAAAGAGACCAAATCCTATGCTGGCCCAGAAGCAGTCGGTGGGGGAAAGCATGTAGTTCTACACAAATTTGTGGAATCTGTTTTTCTGCTGGGGGTCGGTACTGGCAACATCCCGAATAGTATGCGCCCCCCACCCCCCACGCCCACGGCCCATCCTGGCCTACGCTCCTCCCTGCACGTGAGTCCCTTCCATTCCCTCCTCTTCTCTTTCCCCTGTTATTTCCTTCCTGTTAGAAAACCTTCCCCAGGGGCCTCTGGGTGGCTCAGTGGGTTAAAGCCTCTGCTTTTGGCTCAGGTCATGGTCTCAGGGTCCTGGGATCAAGCCCCGAGTCAGGCTCTCTGCTCAGCAGGGTGTCTACTTCCTCCTCTCTCTCTCTACCTGTCTCTCTGACTACTTGTGATCTCTGCCTGTCAAATAAATAAATAAAATCTTTAAAACAAAACAAAACCTTCCCCATCTCTTCAAAGGAACTTCTCTGTATCCTCCAAGCCCAAATGGAAAGCTACTTCCTAATGAGCCCAGAAAACCTCTCCCGGCCCCCAAATGCTTCAATTTCATTTGGACTTCTATTTCAAGGTTTTTTTCATCCAGTGTTTCCCTCTGCTCTGATGCCAGGGGCTCTGACCCATGCCCAGCAGCGTCTGGCATGATATACAGAGGTCCACACATTGGCATTATCTCCCACTATGAGCAGTAGGCACAGTGTTAGAGTAGAACAACGCTTCATCCTTCCACACCTCCATAGTCAAGTTCGTGGCACAAACCTAACAAACAGTAGGAGCTATGAAGCAAAACACTTGGGTTCACAGCGTAGAGTCTGGACCCATACCACCTGGGTTCGAAGCCCCGCTCTAACGTTTTGTGACCTGGGACAAGTTCTACGCTTCTATGCCTCAGTGTTTGTTTCCTGGTCTGTAAAATGGAGGTAACACTGCTCACCTTTTCAAAACTGTGATGATCAAAGGCATTAATGAAAAGTGCTCAGAACGGTGCCTAAGAGCAAGCACTCCGTGGGTGACCATTTCAAATGCAGGAAAGTCCACAACATGGGCTACTATGCATGAACTTCTGTATATACCATAAAAGTCGAAGCATCAATTATTCTGTTGGTGAAACCATGGGAGTCAAATCGTCCCCAGGAAATAATTTCGCTCAGCTTAGCTGTTAAATACTCTTCTCTTACCCCATTTCTCTTACAAGTTTGCCCAAGTTGTATCTAAAATTTATAAACAATTTCATGTCCCTGTATTTCCACCCTTGTGTCATAACTACCTTTTGGAGTTAGCTTAGATAATACAGATGGACCCTGTATTTCCCAAAATGCCAAAACTAAAGAGGTATAGAGGTTGGGGGGTAGGGAACCACAGCCAAGTGAAGGCATTCGAGATTAACGCCCCTCCTGCTAGTCTTACTTTGTGAACCTGCTCTTAATTCTGATCTTGTGCTGACAATTAATCAAATCATTCCCCTCCATTACATTTTTGATAGAAATCTATTTCCAGAAGCCATTTTCCCCTTTGTATAATTTAATAGAGGGCTTTAATGTAGCCACAGTAATGTCATCTAGATTTGACTGAATGCCACAGCAATCCTGAAGTGTACCCCTCCCTCCCCAGCCTGAAAAGTCTAACCTAAGGTTTCACAGTTTAGTAGAAAACAAGACTTGAAATAAAGGGTTTGTCATGGAAATTCTGACAGGAGGACAGCGAAGCCTTAATTCTGTCACCAAGAAATGTTTCCATGTTTCCCTTCGTGGCATCATTCTTTCCTCTAATACAAATCCAGGCTTTGTAAGTACCGCAAAACTTTCCATTTGGCTCTGAAAAATGTTTTCTGCAGAACCGTTTGAATTGGGAGCCCTGCTCCACCCTGCCGGCCTGGTAGTTCAGCATGCATACTTCGGAGAAGGGGACAGGAGCCTGGGCTTCGTGGGATGCTCCTGGGATGAACGCGTGCAAAATGTCAGTGCTCCTACACATCTGGAATCTTGCAGCATTTACCATTCATTGTCCCTCTCCGTAGAGGGAGATTTTTCTTTTTTAAGAATTTATTTATTTCTTTGACGGAGATCACAAGCAGGCAGAGAGGCAGGCAGAGAGAGAGAGGAGGAAGCAGGTTCCCCCCTGAGCGGAGAGCCCAATGTGGGGCTCCATCCCAGGACCCTGGGATCATGACCTGAGCCGAAGGCAGAGGCTTTAACCCACTGAGCCACCCAGGCGCCCCTGTAGAGGGAGATCTATTTAAAGTGACTAAGTCAGTTCTAACAGTTCTGCTTGGGTGTTTCTATTGCCACGCTCATGCGGCCCTTCTCACATCAAGACACAGAAACCTTTCAGGTACATGAAGTTTAAAAATACCAGGATCAATAAAGTTGAGCTACTACTCCCTCTGGAGCATGGTCCTCTGCTTTTGGCGGTCAGCCATCTCGAAGCAAAACAGAACATTTAAAGGACTGTACCAAGTACCTGTGGTGGAGCTGGTTTTAATTTTTCACCCTGTACCCAAGACCTTTCCCCGCTCAGGCTATGGTCCATAACAGGCTCTTGCTACATTTGTGGTGATAAGATTCATTATGGATGCCTGGATACATCCCTAAAGACAGGAGGCACACTGAGTGCTTTATCCCTCTTAGGTTTAGCATTGCCCAGAACTTATAGATACAAAATAGCATTTTCTGTTCTTTATTTTGAATAGAGATGCTTAGCCTCAGAAAATACTTTTCCTTAAGTCACTAAAGATCTATCCTAGTTGACAGAACTGTGAACTATAAACTAGATTTTAAAAAATGGTATGCAGGCAGAAGTCACTGTGATCCTTCTGGCTATGGACTTTCATATCATATCTCTCCTTTTATATAATCACACACCCAACAAATATTTATACAGTCTCTACCAAGCGTCAGGCACTGCGTTAAACCCGGGAGATGGAAATAAGTCTCACTCCTTGTTCTCAAGGCTGGCAGAGACGACAGACAATATGGGGTAAAGGGTCCTGGGAGAAGCAGAGCATCCAGAATAGCGAGGAGGATGGAAAAGGTCAGAACTAAACTTTAGGCTAAGACTTACAGGTGAAACAGGTGGTAGCATGGAAAAAAAAAAAAAAAAAAAATATATATATATATATATATATATATATATATAATTTGAACAGGACACTTTCCAGGAAACTGCAATTTATTTGCAACAACTGGTGGGTGGAAAGCAGGAAAGCATCCTTAGATGAGTCTGAAAAAGCAAAACAGACTTGAAATGTCCTGGTCAGGAGCTAGACTTCACTTTGACGGGGAAACTCTGCAATGAATGCTATTTTGAAAACAATCCTTTGATGGAAAACGAGGGAGCAAGCTAAGGGTTCATGGACCTAAAAACTTGGGTCTGAATAACATTATTTAGGAAAGTGAGACACTGAGAGCATAGTAAAATCATTTCATCATAAAATTAAAGCAGGAACTCCCGCGTTAGATTCACCCGCAAAAGTATTAGGATTCCTACTGCTTAGAAAGAGGAATCACCCCTCCATAGGCTACAGGATCCGATTCTGGCAGGGGGTGTGTAAGTAAAACAGAATGCTTGCACTTAACGCACTAAGCGAAAGTAGCAATTCGGAAAGCCATAAATGAGAAATTGTTTCCAAACCAGGATGGAGCACCAAACGTGGATCCCGGGCAGATCTGGCCGTAGGTCTCCGCTTCTACCAAGTATTTGTGCGTTTTTGCAAAGGCAGAAAGTGTTGGAAGCAAAAGCAGTTCCAAATGGCCATCTCCACCACGCTTCTGTTTTAGGTATTCCTGAACAATTTCATCTTTGGAGTGGAAATAATACTTTGATCGGACCTCAGTGCAAAACTGCCAGAATTTCCAATTACACCTTTCCGTGGATTGGTGTTCCCGGAATTGCACTGATGACCCCGGGAGCTCACTTATCGCTCGCACAGCTTCCAGTCTGAGGAGTAACCAGCGAGAAATGGGGTGCTGAGATGCTAACCCCAGGTCTGAAGATGGAAACTCCTGGTGTCAACTGTAAAAATCAGTGGATTGTTGCTAGTTTAGGAGGGCTGATCCAGAACGGAAGGACAAGTCTGTTAAAGGCATTCTATTTACCCAGACTTCAGCTCCCCTTCTATCTCCTGGCACTTGGTGTCCACTCTGTTTGGCTCCCAGCATCCTATAAGCATCCCATAAGCTGTGATAACTAGACAACCTTTTGTGAAAAGCTGCCCAACTGCATCCCCTTTGTTAAAGGTGATCCTCCCTTAAATCAGCCTGGTTTTCTGGAATTCCTTTGCTTACACAGCCATGAGGGGGAGGGCAGAGGAAATTCTTTTCCCCCCTCAAACATCAACTTTCATTTTTTAAAAAATGATTTTATTTATTTATTTCACAGACAGAGATCACAAGTAGGCAGAGAGGCAGGCAGAGAGAGAGGAGGAAGCAGGCTCCCTGGCGAGCAGAGAGCCCCATGCAGGGCTTGATCCCAGGACCCTGAGACCATGACCTGAGCTGAAGGCAGAGGCTTTAACCCACTGAGCCACCCAGGCACCCTAATCAACTTTCATCCTTATAGAAGGGATAAGAAACACCATACCGTTCAGGTGAGCTGATAGAAAGATCTACCCTGAAACATGCCTTCAGAATGGACTGTCAAAGGCTGAGGGAAACCATTTAACACCTAACTGCTGGAAAACAGCTTCGGTTGGAGTCACAGGTTAAATACAATATTTGGGGTGTGCTTAGAGAAAAGGCTCCAGGTTCAGAATGGATTCAGAGCAGCATCCTGAAGTCACAAGTATGCATTTGATTCCCTGCAGACCCCCCACCCCCAACAAATATCCAGTGTTGATCATTCTGAGCCACAGTCCTCCCTTGATCATGGTCATAGGTGGGAATGGATTCTGATGTGGTCTCTAGGGTGTCCTAAAGATTCTAGCTTGGTTGTTCATTCTGATTTGTGACATTAAAGAATAGGGGGAAAAGCAGGAAAAACATGCTAAGATGAATCAGATCTATCAGGCTAGGTAAGTTACTTGGCACATCAAATAAGCAGGGCACATTTGGAGGCTGTTTCTATCACTGAAATTTGAGAAGTGTGCCAGTCCTGTTGCGGGGGGGGGGGGGGGGGGGGGGGCAGGATCAAGTTGGCTCCTTCCCTTTTCCAGTGGTGAAAGTAATAGATAAGACCATTTTGGTTCCACTGCCCCAGAAGAAGACAAGACTCGAGCAGCGTGGCAGGTTGGCTGTGCTTCCCAGGACAAGAGTTTTTGGAAATCCCGGCCACACAAGACTACAGACAGGAGACAGACCTTCCAGGCTGGAATCTCAACTTCATCAATGACCAGATCAGACAAACCTTTCTCCCTCTCCTGGTGGGAGGAGCAGGGAATAGGCTGTGGGCGAGGGGGGGCGGGGCTGCTCTCGGCTAGACTTGCAAAAGGAAATGAGCTCTGAGTAGATCAAGCAAACCAGGAGAACGCAAAGCCAAACAAAAATCAAAAGGCAAATTCTGTCCTCGGGGCTATTTCAGATCTACAAAGGGACAAGCTCGTCTGCAGCTCTGCAGCTCTACGAATCTTAAGAGAATTATTTCATGGCTTCTGGATCTGCTCTGCACTCCTCTTTGCTCTCCCCAGTGTTGATGGCCCCTGATTTCAGTATTTGGGGCAGTAAATGTTCACAGTGGGACCCTTCTGGGTGACCTGCCCAGGTAATACCCACTTTTTCAGGGCTGCCCACCCAGACTGCAGTCTAAAGGACAGAGTGTCCATGAAGTACATCCTAGAGATCTTCAGAAAAACTTCCCTGCTTCCACTCAGACTGCATCTCGGGGAAGGGAAGAAGCAGGGGGGGAAATCTTTATGTGCTTATAAAAGGCTGTCTACATATCACAGATCAGAAACCCAGTTTTGAAGGATGACACCTCCCATCTTGAGTCAATGTTAAGAACTGGAAGACTCCGTGAAGTAACGACTATTTTAAAAGCCAGCTCCCATGAGGCGGTGACTCATTTGGAGCATACGCGCCTCTCTAAAGTATACTTAGCTGCAGATACCGCGTCTGAGCAAAGGGACATACTACACACTGGGAGCTAGAAGTTGCCGCCTCCATCGGGTGAGAAAACAGATAAGGAGGAAGAGAGTCACCCCCAGCTACCATCTCCAGAGGGTATGTTGCCAAAAGCACAGGATGAGAAGGAGATACTCCCTTGAAGAATGGGACTATCAAAGAGAGTAGGAAAGATTTTAACTTGGAGAACATTAAGAGAAAATAAGTATATTCTAACTTCAATGTAGTCTAAAATGGTCAGATGTTAGGGGCGCCTACGTGGCTCCTTAGGTCAAGGGCCCAACTCTTGGTCTCAGCCAGGTCTTGATCTCAGGGTTGTGAGTTCAAGCCCCACGTTGGGCTCCATGCTGGGCCTGGAGCCAACTTCAAAATGGCCAGATGTTAGTACTTTGGAGACTGCTACAATGGAAGTGTTAGGTAACTGTATACTTGTGCAATTAGAAAGCACTGTCCTGAGCTAACATCCAGAAGTTATAAGATAATCAGCATGTGCTTACTCGAAGTCAAATACAGAGGACACATGCTAAACAAAATGTGGCAAGCAGATAGCAGGATACAAATAGGTTGTATATGAAATAGTTTATGATCTAAGACTTGTAGATGCAGTATAGAAACTCATGTAAGGAGACCTCTGGTTTACTTCTTCAAACAACAGTGTATAAAGTACATCGTCACTGCTGTATTTTGTTTAGTTTATAAAAACTAAATTTCAAGAATTAAAGGCAATTCAGGGATGGATATCCACCATATATGGGGGGGGGGGGCACCAAATCGCAGGATTTAAAATTTTGATCTCTTAAAGCTATGAGTGAATGGATAACTTAAAAAGAACTTACCCTGAGGAAGAGAAAAGGGGATAGAATTTCACTTTTTACTTATGGGAGTTATGCCAACATAAGACTATTAATCTGCTAAGCCACTCAAAAAGTCCATACAGTCTTGGGGGGGGGGATCATGTAGGCCCCCCCCTTGTGCCCCTAATATAGCCACTCTGATTTCACCAACAAAACGGACTTCAACAAGCAAGTCTAAAAGAGACCAACCTTATCCTGAAGTCTCAGTACCTAAGAAATGGTACCGTTTAACATGCCACCTTTCTCCCCAACAAGAATTCTTGTGTTTCCATAGGTCCCCACCCAAATATTACAACAAACAATAGAAGCAAATCACAGTTGCCCAGAACCACACTTTCCACGTTTAAACTTCTTTTTAAAAAAATCACATTTCAAGCCAAGAGCCAAACATTGCCTAATGTGAGTTCAAGTCCACAACTAAGAAATGTGAAGAGCTCCGCCTTCCTTTCGTCTCTTATAAAGAGGGATGCAACGCGCTGTTCTCTTTATTCTTTAAAGGAATAGCTCTTGATCTCCCAATGTTACTGATTTTTATTCAATAGGGGTTTGAAGCACCTGGTGAAGGTAGAATATTACACCATAAAATACCTGCATTGAAAACAGATTAAGAAATTGTAAGAAACAAGTTCATGAATTTGAAGAACTTTAGAAGTTAAACCAACTTGCACAACTTTTGAGTTATAAGTACACAGTGTCTCCCTAATGTGCTTACCATTAAACAGCATTAGGATAATATTTTCCACGTTGAAAAATACACTTCCCACTTGCCCTAATAAACCGACGCCCAGATGGGAAATGTAACCAGAACTAAACAAACATAATATAGTGAGAAGAGCTAAAAGGTGCACTAAGACCCTGCGATGCCTTCACAAGGTACAAAGTATTAAGATTAAACAAATAGAGGGAGAGTATAAGAAATGAGATACTTAACGTGTATAAAAAAGGACTACAGATCTAAGGTGGAAATAAATGGATTTCTTTTCAGATGCAATCAGTAGTATTTATACACATTAAAGGTCACGTTCACCCTAAAGGAAAAAACATGCCTGCCAGCACAGCAACCCATTATAATCTAGGTAACTTTAAAATGTGTTAACTTTGTTCTGAACAATAATCAGTAATTAAAAACACAAAATCACTCCAGCGATGTACGGCCTAAGATTAGTTACGATGAGTCCAACCCGATACAGAGGTAAGAGATAAAGAACAAAAAAACGAGCAAGAACAAGAAAAGCCACATGAATACAAAGTGATTCCATTTCTTTTCCTCAACACCCACACAAAGACAGCAGTTTCTGACAAGAATGTTCTTGGCAAAAAATAAAGTTACAGGAAGGGTTTTTTTTCAATGAGAAAAAGGCAGCTCCATATGCAGATTACTAGGCGATACGATTTTTTTTTTAACAGCCCAAATTTACAGACCTCATTTTGAAAATATCTAAGCTTTTTTTTTTTTTGGATCACAAAGAAAAGATGACTAGAAATACTGTTCCTGTTTGGAATGCTTATTTCGTGTTGTACTTGAAAATAAAATCCAACGTGGCAGCTTACCTTGGCACTGGAAGCCTTGTTTCCCAAACCCCCTGAAAAACAGAAACAACAAAGTATCTTAACATATTTTGTGTTGTATACCATATTTTAAGCCAATTATGAGACAAAGTATTCAATAGAATAAGGGTTTGTACATGAAAAGCAAAGATTCGATAGCAAAAACACGCCTAGAGTACTGAATAAATTCAACTTTGGGGGGGGGACTCTGTATAGCCTTCAAAGCCTCATTAAATTATTTCAATGTATCAAGGTTCTTTCCAGTTCACACTTTGTTAATGATACTTAAGTTTCCAGACAAGAACATGACTAAGATATTCAGTGTTGGTATAATATTCGACAAATAAAGACTTTATGGTTGAAGGAATTGCTTTAATTTTGTCCCTAAAGACAAAATGAAAATCCTTTTTCTCCCTAAACGCAACTAAAAAGTGGCTTCATTTGTTATGAAGGTACTTCAAATAGGTGTCTAGATACTGCCAACAGTACTACCTCACATTAAATTTTGGTTTAAAAGGAGCCAGATTTCACAAAGTATCATTTTTATTGGTTGTATCTGAAGTTAACGATCTAATTTTTTTAGAGTATCAGTAACATTCAAAGCAAACACAGAAGCTATTTTGTTCTGGTAAATTACTTAAGAAGACTTATTCTCTAAGCAGAGAGCCCTAGCAGGGACATAAAATTGTAAACACTGTTTCAACTATGATGAACCCCATTAAAATTCTTAGTCATGATCGCTTGCTTTACATAGCATTTTAAGTTGACAAAGCACTTCATATATCTTTATAACTTAGTCATTCCCCCAAACACACGTAAGCCCAAACATTTATAGTTTTAAAGTATCAGTATTTTGATATTTAGAACAAACTTGTAAATTAAGGACCTACAGGCACAATGAAAGACAACTGAAGTTAAAACCACTGCTAGATGATCCTGGTATTTTCTCGGAACTTTCAAGTAGTTTCTGGTTAGATGGAGAAGCATTACAGGAATTACTCAGGGAGGAAGCTGACAAGGAGACCTTTATTTTCCACTTCACATTACACCTGACCCGAAGTGCCATAGCAGGTCACTAGGGGCTCAATCCTTTAGAGCAACTGATAGTGGAAAGACCTTGGCTAGCCTGGTTATGAATGTTGCAAGTACCTTTCCTAATTCATCTACTTTCCCCCGAAAGTAGTCCAGAGTCTCAGTGTTCCCTTTTTATGGGGTCTCCCAATTGGCATGGGAGGCTGAAGACGTCCCCTTAACTAGATGCAGTAATCTCTTGCCCTGATGCTCCAAGAACTTTTAGCTAGCCTTGATGCTCCAAGAACTTTTAGCTAGCCTTATCTACAATTACTTTGAGCACAACTGCTTCATGTGCTGACTACAGTGAAAATCATTCGCAGAGGTGGCTGTGCTTTTTGTGAAAACACTTCTGAGATTTTCTAAAAAGGAAAGGGAAATGCCCCTCGTTTAGCATTGTCTGTGGGGGACTCTCCCTTACAGACACTTTCCCCAGGTACTGAATAGCCATCCATAAAGGAAAAGTTAAGCATCATAGCACCTTTGTGGGACCCTTAGAAGTGATTTCCTCCAGATGTGATGGATTCAGAGAATGCCACCCATAAAGGAAAAAAATAAGCTCCTTATGAGCACATCTGCGGGGCTCATGATTTCCCCCAGGTGTGGTGAACTCAGATGCCATCCATAAAGGAAAAGTTAAGCATCTTAATAGCATCACATTTCTGGACTTTACCCTTGGAGTTGTTTCCTCCGGGTCTGGGGGGGGGGGGGTGATGGATTCACACAGCCATCCATTAAGTTCTGCCTAGGGCCCCAACAAGATACATGCCACCGGGAGGGTTAGTGGCACTGTCCCCGGAGTCACCATAGCTCTGACTTGGAGTTTCCCACCTACATTCAGGAAGGCGAGATAGAAAAAGCCCGGGTATCTGCCAACCTGAGGAAAAAAAAAACTCCTTACTGCTCACACTAGAGCACCTGGGGTTCCCTAGAGGTTCAGCTTTAAATTTGGGGGGTATTTTTCGGGGCGGGAGGTGTCACCGATGTTTTGAGAGTAAGAGCCATTAGCTCTCACCAGAAAAGGGTAGATACAGTTCTGCCTAGTTTCGCAGGGTTCAAAGACCCCGGGAGGCCATCCCTTTATCAGTCCCCCCACCCCACCCCAAACCCCTGGACTCACAATACCGGCATTCACTGTAAACTCTGTACCTGAACTCCGACGCCTTACAGTAGTTTCCTTAACTAGGGCCTCTGTCCTCATCTACCGGGCTGCAGGTCTAATCTCGTGTTGACAGGGTCTATTTTAAATGACTCCCTCTGCCCTTCTGCCATTTGCCTGCTCGGTTTTAATTCCCCCTCCCCCACGGCAAGCTTTCAACAGTTTGCTGCCTCTGGGCTCTCCCTGGGCTCACCCAGACGAGTCCGGTCTCCCGTGCCCAGCAGATCCAAGCTACAGTAGGCAAGGACCCAAGGTTGCAGAGGAGTCCAAGCCCGCTGGGAAACAACACCCCCCACCCCCTCCCTCCCCCACGAAGGCGCCCAGCCCGGCTCGTCTGGAACTTGGACCGCGCGGCGCAATCGCCGCCGCTCCCCCGTTACTCCGGGCGTTTCTCCGGGAAACTCTGCCCTTTGGATTCTCTTTCTCGCTCTTCCCTTCGCTCACGCCCAGAGAGCGGCGCTCCCCTGTCCGTACAGAAGGGCGGGCGCGCCGGGGAGACGGAGGGGACCCGCGGAGGCGATCGGTGTCGCTGCGGCGCGGGGGCCAGCCTCCCCCCTGCGGCAGGGGGGTGTGTGACCCGGCGCCGACTTCCCCGGGAGTCCTGCCCGCGAGTGTCCCCGGCGCGCGCGCGCCGTTCCGGGCGAGAGTTCGGACTCGGCCGGCTCTCTCCCAAGTTCCCCGAGTGAGTCGGCCCCCGAGTGGGCGCGCCCGAGAGAGGGTCCCCGGGACGCAGGGACCCGGGCTGGAGAGGGACGGGTCCCCAGCCCCGGGCGCCCCGGGGCGGGGGCGGGGGGTAGGAAGGAGGGGGTCCGGCGGCCGCCGTGCGCCCCGGCCCGCGCGCACCTACCAGATGAAGTCGGTGCAGTGGCTGCAGAAGGTGGGCTGCTTGAAGAAGCGGGCGATGAATTTGTGGTCCTTCACCTCGTGCACGTTCTTCTGCCTCAGCGCCCCTTTGCGGGCGAAGCGGTTGGCCACGTCCTGAGACGCCGTGGAGTCGTTGGCCGGGAAAACGTCAGCCATGGTCCCCCCAACCACCTCTTGCCTCCGCCGGGGAGCGGCAGCAGCCGGGGAGGACCGGGGGGGGCGGGGGCGGGCGGGGGAGGGGCGGTGGGGCGGCGGGCGACCCCGGGCGGGGGGCCGGGGGCGCGGGCCGGCGGTCGCGGCGGCGGCGGCGGCGGCCGCGGAGAGTCGGGCCGGAGCGGGCGCGGGAGCCGGAGCCGCTCGCGGGCTGGCTGGCTGGCTGGCCCCACGCTCACTGACAGCCCGGCGCCCGGCGCTCGCGCTTCCTACTCTCGGCGGCAGAGGCGGCCCGGAGCGGCGCCGCCCACCGCGCATGCCCGGAGCGCGGGAGCCGCGGGGGCGCGCGCGGGGCCGGGGGCGCGCGCGGGGCGGACGCGGACGCGGGCGCCCGGGGAGTCTGCGCCTCCGCGTTTTGCGCGCGGCCCCGGGAGGGGAGGCGGCGGCCTGGGCCGGGCCCGCCCGATTTGGGGTGCGGAGGAGGACGCTGGGAGGGGCGGGCCGCCCTCCGCCGCCTTTTTCTTTTCCTCCTTTCCCTCCCTCTCCTCCCCGCCCTCCGCTCGCTCTCGTCCTCCTCCTCTTTTTCTTCCGCTTCTCGGGCTCTGCCCGCTGCTCTGCCCGCCGCTCTCCGCCCACTCCCCTGCTCATCCTCCCGCCGCTCCGGGCGCCCGCCTCCCGGCCGCCCTCGCTCCGGCGAGAAGTCCGGCTCTCGGTCCGACCTGCCCGGAAGCTCGCCCTTGCCCACCTTCCAGGACCCGCCGGTGCTCCCGGCCGCGATGCTCAGGTTTTGCGTCCGTCCAGCTGGCCGTGCCCTGAGCTGCCCGCACCCTCAGCCCGCACCCAGCGCGGCTTACACCGGACAGGAGCAAGGGCGTGTTTGTAAATCATCGCTCGCGGACCCTATCGCCTGCCTCTGCGGGGCTGTCTTCACTTGCATCTTGTGTAGGACTCTAGTGGGCACGTGGGGTGGTTAAAGGACCTGTCCTAGTTATTTATCCCGTCGTTACTCGCTGGCTACTAGACTGACGACGTTGATTGTCAGCTTTTCTTGATTTTGCAAGTCCAGAGCCTTAATTTAGAAATCATTTTGCATCCCAAACTAATTACCGCAATACTGGCAGGTGCCGAGTCCAGCCAGAACACTTGTACTACTGAGTAAAACTGCCTGTGAAAGGGTAGCTGTTACGCACCTGCAAAGACGCCCGCGGGGATGTACCAGCTAATCATTTGCTGAATATGTATTAGTTCTGCCTCCAGGACGCTGAAATATGTAAGGAAAACAACCATCCCCCGGCATTTCACTATTGTTTTTCCTCATTGCCCGATTCACGAAGTTCACAAAACAACTACACTGAGCTGAAGAACGTCAAGAAAAAGAACACGTTGTTTAATCCTACAAGAAGTTTGGGGGGGGGGGAAGAAAAGGAAAAAATCTTGGAGGGTACATGTCCTCTTAGAGCGTACCACGAAGATCCCTCCCAATTCCATCTTGTTTCATTGATTCTTCTTCTACCCACTTAGGCTACCATGTTTTAAGATTGCCTAATTGAATGCTTGATTCTAGAAATGTCCTTTATATTTTAGCAAGCGTAAGCTGTACTTTCCTAGCCTACTTACAATCTCTTGAGCCAATGTTTTTAGTGTTTAAAGAGACTGCACCTGCTTGATACACTGGTCAGAAATTTCACCAGTGGTGACAACCCCTCTAGGCCAAGGAGGCAAAATAAATAAATAAATAAATAAAGGCAGAGGCAAGGGAAGGAATGAGAAGCAGCCATGTTGGGAAAATAGATCAAATTTTTCACAAAACACTGTAAGCATCATTTCCAAGCCATGGTTGTTTATTATTCAATGATCGTAAAGTCAATAGAGCACAGTAGAATGAAGCCTTCTTTCCTCATAACTGTCTTAATTTAAGAGTGGTCCTCACATATGCGATGAAGACAAGATTCTGTTTCCCTGAAGCTTTGATGTAATCATAGAAGAAAAACATGGCAGAATTGGAGGGTGGGGTTGCTGATACTGGAATCCCTGAGAAAAGTAATAGGGAAGATGAGTTAAGAACCAAATGGGCTATGGCAGCAGCGTCATCTCCCAGGTGTGGATTAGAGTGATCGCAGCAATGGGTAGACCAGATGGAGACAATAGGTCTCTTTGCTTTCAGGTTGTGGCTTTGCTTTCTTGCCTCAGTTATGACTGTTGTTCTTTGTGGGTATAGAGAGAACCAGCTAGAAGTTTGTGGACTGATAACTGGGCTAAACTTCAGCACACAGTTGCCCTCAACTTATCACAATTGTGGGGGCAAGGGGACAGAGACATACCTGGAGTAGGGTTCCCAAGCAGTGGGAAGGACTGATGGCAATGTGGGCCACAGTTTGCCCCTACAGCCACAGGAGAAGTCTCCTCGGTAGCCCTGAAGTAGAGGGGCTTATGGAAAGGAGGAGAGGGAGTGGTCGATCAGTCCTGGGCATTAGTAATTATTTTAGAGTCAGCTGTTTCATGGAGAAGGTGCAGGAAAGAACAGGGAACGGTAGACTAGATATACAGTCAGTCAGAACCCTGCCCTTGCAAAGTAAGCTTCAGACTCTTTAGAGAGGTGCTGCTTAGACCAGCAGGACCCAGAAGCTGGGGGCTGGGATCAAAGTCAGGCCACAGAAGTGGTGATTCCAAACCAGAGTGGTTTCCTTAAAACCAACAACCTTTATGATACAACCTGAAACTTGTTGCTCTATGCGGATCACTAGTCTGTTTTCAAACGGATCAGGCCATTATCAAATTCAGCAATACAAATTGCTCACAGTATACAAAGCTTGATTCTGAGATTTTAGTAACCGAGATAATTTAAAGACTCGTGTTTTGCTCTATGCACTTAATCTAAGGTTTAGGAGAGCTGAGACAACTCGTGGGATATATAATTACTCAGGCAGTGTTTAGAGTTGGGGTGAATGGCTGGTCTCATGAAACGGGTTTCATGAGAAACCCGGTCTAGCTCGGGAGAGGCTGTTGCTGGTTAAGTTAGGGAGACAGAAAATATTTCCTAGGGGTTGGTGGGTCAGAAGCCCCAGTCAGAGGTTAATTCCAGGGCTGCTGGGTATGGTTGTACAAGGAGAAGGATAGGGGCACCTGGGTAGCTCAGGCGGTTAAGCGTCTGCCTTTGGCTCCGGTCATGGAGGACCCTCCCCCTGCTCGGGCTCACTCTCTCTAAATCTGCACTCCCTCTGTCAAATACATAAAGTCTTCTAAGAGGTGGGGTAGGATGGAGGAAGAGTGGCCGTTCACTGTGTCCGCTCTTGTACTTCAGAACATTTCTTCCTAGTTTAAGAAAAAAAGGTAACTTTGAAAAGGCCTGGAAACAAAACACCACAGATTTCTAACAAGATATATTGTATCAAAAGAAGTCCATCGTTTGGTCGTAAGTAGAAGAAACAGGACATAAAACGATATTCAAAGTAAGATTCCATTTTTTAGTTTTTTAAGATGTTATTATTTATTTATTTATTTGAGAGAGAGAGAAAGATTTGGGGGTGGGGGAGGGGAGCAGAGGGAGAAGGAGAGAATACTAAGCAGACCCTGCACCGAGCACAGAGCCTGAAGCGGGTCTTGATGTCACGACTCTGATCTCATGACCTGAGCTGAAATCAAGAATCAGACACTCAACAGACTGAGCCACCCAGGTGGCCCAAGAGCCCATGTTTTAAAATTTATTTATTTATTTATTTGACAGAGAAAGAGAGATCACAAGTAGGCAGAGAGGCAGGTTGCGGGGGGGGCGGGGAAGCAGGCTCCCCATTGAGCAGAGAGCCCAATGCGTGACTTGATTCCAGGGCCCTGGGATCATGACCTGAGCTGGAGGCAGAGGCTTAACACACTGAGCCACCCAGATGCCCCCCAAGATCCCATTTTTTTTAAAATGTCTGTATGCTTACATCTATATGAATATAAATATGCTTATGAATGCACACACACATGCATATTTAAAGGTACATATAGCAAAATGTTCATCCAAGTGACTTTCTCTGGATGGTGGGAATATAGATAGTATTTTGCACTGGAAGAGAAGTCTTTGGCCTACGACTCACAGTTTGAAAGGACTTTACAAGCCATAATTTGTTCATGTTTTCCTCTAATCACAAAAGAGGCATTTATTATTTTAAACACACGAAGTTTGATTGCCAAAATTTTGTGGTTGTTGCATGGAGTAGAAACCATACCAATTTGAATGTCAAATATCTGAGAAGTCTCTTTTAAACCACTGACCCTTGCCTCTTCCTTAGCCCTAATCCACAACAGGGGTCGATCCTGAATGGGCTGCCTAAGGAAGCTTCTTGGTGTCCCGTGTTTGACCTCCCCGCCTTGAAGTGTTTTTCCTCCACTTTCTTCTGGTTTTCTACAGTAACCGTGGCACAAATGAGATGTGGGTTCAAATATTAGCTCCAGCACTTAACTGGTCTGTGCAACTTGAACAAATTAACTTCTCCAAGTCTCTATTTCCCCTTCTAAAAATGGAGATATTCTTAACTTAGGATTTTCTTAAGCATCCACCTAGGTAATGAGTGTAAGTGTTTAATCAATCCTAAAGTTTCATACAAATGCAGGGTAGGATGGTCCTTCTTAGCTCTACCAAGTCTGCATGTTGGAGAAAGAGCGCTGAGAGCTCCCCTCTCTGAAGCTAGTTCTTCCTCCCAAAGGACAAATGTGTTTCCCTCCACTCCCAGTGACTATGGGATGATTCATGGAAGGAAGTATAAGGTTAACATTGCAAACATGCACCATTGCCCCCCATCCTCACCTTTAAATTGTTTTCCGGTGAAGGTCATAGTGCCTGGATTCTCTGAAAATGCTGGTTGAAAGACAACCCAACGGGCGCCTGGGTGGCTCAGTGGGTTAAGCGTCTGCCTTCAGCTCAGGTCATGATCTTGGGGTCCTGGGATCGAGCCCTGCATCAGGCTCTCTGCTCAGCAGGCAAGGAGTCTGCTTCCCCCCTCTCTCTGCCTGACTCTCTGCCTACTTGTGATCTCTCTCTCTGTCAAATAAATAAATAAAATATTAAAAAAAAAAAGACAACCCAAGCAACTCCCATGACTTCCCATCTACTCTTAATCGAAATTGCAGTGGGTACTTAAGAGTTATCTCACTTTCCCACAGCTGGGGAAAAGTTTCTGCCCACCTAAGTGTGAAAGTGAACTCCATGTACCTATTACCCAGGTTTAACAATATCATCAGTTTGAGACGAATTCTCTTTCACCTATCCCCTACCTCATCTCTTTATCTCTAGGGAATTAAAACCTTGAAACAAAGTAAAACATGCCAAAACTTCAACACCAGGAGGAAACTTTTCGGGTGATGGCTACGTTCATTATTTGTTGGTTCCCCACAATGTTCACGTATCAAAACTCACCAAATTAAACACTTTAAATTTGTGTGCAATTTATTGTAAATCAATTATACCTTAACAAAACCCTTAAATTTTTAAAAGCTAAATAGCTAAGAACACTAAAACAAATTGACAAACCAGAAGAAGACCAGTAGAAAAACCAGTTGGCCCTTCCTCATGGCATTTAGCTGCCCTTCCCCAGGGCACTAACACAAGGCCACTGTGTCTGGTAGGGGACAGTCCACTTTTTTTTTTTTTCCATTCTAGTACACATTGAGCTACAGCCCTATGGCAGGCAGTTTGCTACACCCAGGAATACAGAAAAAGAAGATATGTTCCCTGCCTTCAGGGAACTCAGAGTCCTTCAACAATAGCCCAAAAGGAGAGACCTTCAGCCCTGGAGTGGAGTATTATTTGAAGACATACAGTCCAATTAGCAAAAAGAAATAAAGTTAAGGGGATCCTGGGTGGCTCAGTCTTTGGGTGTCTGCCTTCGGCTCAGGTCATGATCCCAGGGTCCAGGGATGGAGCCCCGTGTCGGGCTCCCCGCTCAGCCCGAAGCCTGCTTCTCCATCTCCCACTTCCCCTGCTTGTGTTCCACCCCCCCAATAAATAAATAAATAATATTTTCTTTTAAAAAAGAAAGTTAAAATTAAAAGAATGTAATTTATTTTTTCAAGTGCCTCAAAGGGAATCAGGCAAAAGCCAATTCATAACCAACCTCCAACTAGACTTTTCTCAACCGCCTTTTTCCCTCTTTCTTCCTTGCCACACTCATGGTGACTTCTCACATTCTCAATAGCTTTTCATAAACCTCCTCACCCCCCAGAAATAGTTGTTCCCCTACCCACAGCTCTATAAGCTTTTTTTTTTTTTTACTCTCTCTCCTCCCCTTTGTTATTTTTTTATAACCATTATTATATATTGTTTTAGGCAAAACCTATCTCCACCTCTCCCTTCAGGGCAGGGCCCTCTTCTGTACCATTTCTCTGATTTTGCATCACCAAAAGTCTAGGATGGGTTTTAAACAGGGTAGGTTAGCGGAGGAGTGAGTTTCAAGGCAGCTGAGCAGAGGGTGAGCTGGCAATGACCAGCTCTAGGGCCATTTGCATGACAATGAAGGCTAGGTCCTGAAATATTAGTATAGTGTCTGATACGTTTGCTATACTTTTGCTATAGTTTGCTATATGTTGCTGTCCTGGTGAGGCCAACAGATACACTCTCTGTCTCTGTGTAACTTACATTCACTTTGTGTTTTGAGTGGGAGAGGGAAGTCTGGGCACACTTCCACCTGGCAAAATTGAACTCACATATGCTCATTTCCATGTTTGATGACAGTCCTCCTTTAATGCACGTGCATAACTACCTTCAAAACTTTGATCTCGTTTTAGTTTGGATGTTTCGTGTTGCATGCAGTAATGGAGGACAAACAGCACCACTTCCACCAACTGGCAGAGGCCAAGATTCAAATAAAACTTGGAGAAGCAGCTCAGAAGGTATGTCCAACAGAGTTTATACAGGTGGATCAGGAAGCGATGTAGAATGCCAGCCTCCTCTGGGGTGGCACTGTTTTGCAAGGTTCAGTGCAGCAGTGAAAGCTTGGTTCTCTTAAATGCACACTAACTACCCTTTTTTTAAAAAAAAAAATACAGACTCTGTGATCTGCAATTGGGTGTGTGTTTGGCATGGCCTTGGAACTAGAATGGTGAGCCCTTGGATTCCCAAAGCCTTGGAGTCCATTCAAATGTTGTTCCAATTTCTGTACAAAGTGTGGCCGGCTCTAACATATAGGAAGAATAAGGGAAATATTTTAAAAAGACACAATTTATTTCATAAATACTGATAGAGCACGGATGTTCTGTGTGAGCACCGTTACAGATATTGGGGATGAAGACTGGACAGAATTGACAGTTTCAGTGGGTAGGTGGGGAGCATCAAAGCTTGTTTGGAGGGGGTTTCAGGGAGAAGGGAAGAAGAGAAATTGAAGTGAGAAATTATAGAACGCTATTGCAAACCAGAGTAAAAGAAGCAGAGAAGGGCAAAGAGCCCAGATGGAAAGAGCCCAGATGTCCATCAACAGATGAATGGATAAAGAAGATGTGGCTATATATACACAATGGAATATTACTCAGCCATCAAAAAAATGAAATCTTGCCATTTGAAACGGCATGGATGGAACTAGAGGGTGTTATGGTGAGCGATACTAGTCAGTCAGAGAAAGACAATTATTGTCTTATCTCACTCATGTATGGAATTTAAGAAAAAAAAACAGAGGAGCATAGGGGAGGGGAAGGAAAAATAAAACAAGACAAAATCAGAGAGGGAGAAAGACCATCAGAGACTTTTTTTTTTAATTTTAAAAATTTATTTATTTGACAGAGAGAGAGAGAGAGAGAGAGATCACAAGTAGGCAGAGACACAGGTAGAGAGGGGGAATCAGGCTCCCCGCTGAGCAGAGAGCCCGATGTGGGGCTCCGTCCCAGGACCCTGAGATCATGACCTGAGCCAAAGGCAGAGACTTAATCCACTGAGCCACCCAGGTACTCCCAGAGACTCTTAACCATAGGAAACCCAACTGAGGGTTGCTGGAGGAGATGGGGGGGCATGGAATAACTGGGTGATGGACATTAAGGAGGGCACATGATGTAATGAGTGCTGGGTACTATATAAGACTGATGGATCACTGAACTCTACCTGTGAAACTAATAATATGTGAATTAATTGAATTTAAATTTTAAAAAAGTAGAGGAGGGTGGTCACTGAGCTCTAAATACATCTTTTATGGGCAAATAACACTACATTGGTGTGATGATGGGAACCACCCTGGAGCGGAAACAGTAGATAGATGTGTCAAGTAGGTGTATTGACTAAGTACGGTTCATAGGTGTTGGGGAAGAAAAAAAATTTCTCTGCCCACTTAGGTTCAGTGTTTGGAGCATGTGAATTAGACCGACAAAAGACAGAGTAACAGGAAAGAAGACCGAGGTTTATTCACATACCCATGCAGAGGCACACAGAAAAATGTCCCTCAAAGGGGTGGTTAGATTTTGGGACCTATCTGACATCTCAATAGAGCTGGGGAGGAGAGAAAAAAGACACATACTCAAAAAACAAATGACTTTTAGAGAGGATAAATGGGCCTTTAGGAGAATAGATGGGAAATGTGGTATTTTGTGACAGTATCTGTTCAGGTGACTTCTTATCCCAGTGATTTCATCGCCAATGATGAAAGTTAGGAAAATCCCAAGGAAGGGGTTTATGACAGTTGAGTTCTTTTGGATGGCTCTGTTTTTAGGCAGATAAGGAGAATGGAGTTTGTGGCAAAGCAACCCTGAAAAAGGTTCAAGTCCACAGGCAGTCCCGAGAAAAGTCACCCTTGCGGTCGAAGTTGTAGATTTCATTCTCTTGGAATGTCTGGCAATTGCCTCAAGTAAGTGAGAAGGCAATCTCAAATGGCGGGTACAGTATGCATGTTTTCTATTCAGTGGACGGACATTCTTCATCCCAAGGGGATCTAGATCCACCTGTATGGATGATAAAATACATTAAGCCTGCAGCGTTTGGGGGCACCTGCATGGCTCAGTCAGTTAAGCTTCTGACTTTTGATTACAGCTCAGGCCATGATGTCAGGATCATGAGATTGAGCCCCATCCCCTACCCTCTTTGGTCTCTGAGCTTGGCAGGGAGTCTGCTTGAGGATTCTCTCTCTTTCCTACTCTCTCTGCCCCTCATCCTGGGGCTCTCTCTCTCTCTCTCAAATAAATACAAGAATATTTTTTAAAAATAGCTGTGGTGTTCGTATGATTGCATTGATCTTAAAAATAAACTATATACTTGTATTAGAGAGAACTGGACATAGGAGGGCTTTCAACAGATTTACTTTGTGTTTCTAATTTAAAATGTGCAACCGAGTAATGGATTTAGATGGTGATCTCAAGTTGAAGTCATACTGCCTTTATAGGCAGAAGTAAGGCACTTCAGAGAATTTGAAGATTCGTCAGTTTTACAAAGTTTAATCCCTTTGATTTATAAAACTTAAGGAGTAAGTCTTAATGGGGGACCTGTGATTGCCAGACGATTGGTACTTCACCATAATTTGTTAGGGTTTCCTTGAAGCATTTCTAAAGTGATTTGTAAATAAAAGAGTAAGATTTTGTAAATTGAACTTAAAAGCTTAAGGAAGAACGTAAAAACTTTTAAAACTTAAAAATTATATTAAAAATTAAAACTTAAAAATTTTTAAAACTGCAACATTAGTAAATTTAAACATGAAGGTTAACGATATGCTCTGAGGGTTTTTCTGGGAAAAACAGAAGAAGGACAAAAGTGGGACATAAAAACTCACGTTGACTGTGTTAAATAACAACATTCAACCAAGTCAGTTTGAAGATGTAATTGGCTTTATTCAACAATTCATGAATCGGGCAGTCTCCCATCTGCCTAGTTGAGGTGTTCCCAAGCAGTGCAAAATGGAAGCTGTCATAGAAGAAGGGAGGGCAAGAAAGTTATCAGCAAAAGAAAAGAATTATTCCAGGTGAGGCTGCTTTCTAGCAGGAAAAGCAAGATGTCTTATCACATAGATTACCTCCTCTTTCTTCGGGGAGCCATGGAGAGGACCCAGGTGGCAGACACACTGAGATGGACTGAAAATTTTCCTGGTTGAGCTGTTAAGTACGACTACATTTCTGGGGAAGTTTAGAACCACAATTGGATTGTATTCAAAGCATCTGTCTGGGAACTTGGGTCTGAGTGACGCCATCTTCCGCCTTTGCTCTTCTTTTTAACAACAGCTGATTTTATCTTATCTCCAGGCTTCCATGGAGATATTTTTTTTTTCCTGCCCTTGTGCAAGGGTCTAGGAACTGTGGGAAGTCCAAGTTCCAAAGCTGGGGTCCTGTGTGCCCATACATTTCTAAGAATGCATGAGTTGCTTTCCCAAAAGTACCAAACACATCTTGAGAGGGAAGTGGACTAAAAGCTGTCAAATCTAAATTCTTTACCTTTAAAACTTGGTGCTTCCCTGAGAGCCTAGGAGTCAGGAAGCAAAAAGTGGTTTGAGCTAAAGCTATAGGTATGTAAAAATATGTACCTTTGTGTAGAAAAGAAGATCTAACGTGAAAAAGAATCTGGGCTACAAATGGCTCTATAGCCTTAGAAAACAATGTGAGTGGAATTTCAAAGGAGTGAATTAATTGAACACGGAAAACATCCCCTTGATGTCAGCTGCTCTCACACAAAAATAATGATGTCCAGGGTAGTCTGCCCAGGCACAAACAATGGTATTCTTTGCCCATTTGGACCAATGAAATATAAATGATAAATTTATAAACACCATCTCTAAAAATACCTGTAATAGACACCAGATCATTTAGCCCTCTATAGCTAACCTAAACAGACTTGATAACTTACACAGTTTAGCAGGAGAGAATGACAATAAAAAAGCACTTAACATTTCTCGGGGGCTTAATGATGTCCCAGGAGCTATTTTAGGCTTTTTAAAAAAGATCTTATTTATTTATTGGAGGGAGAGCAAGCACAAGCTGGGGGTAGGGGCAGAGGGAGAGGGAGAAGCAGACTCCCCTGCTGAGCGGGGCGCTGGGATCATGACCTGAGCCCAAGGCAGACATTTAACCCACTGAGCCACCCAGGCGCCCCTATTTCAAGATTTTTACAGGCAAGTGTTAACTTATTCAACCTAACATCATAGGAGTTGGTGTTAATATTATCCCCCACGTAACCTACAAGGAGCAATACGGAGAATACGGAGACACTAAGAGGTAAAGTTACATAGGCACTATCATGCAACTAGGAATTAGCAGAGCTGAGAGATTTGAACCCTGGCAGCCTGACCCACAGCGTACGTCCTAAACCCGTCCACTCACCGGTCTGCCATGTGCAATGATGGGTCTGGTGCCATCAGCAGGTGCCTGTTGACTCTACATCTTGACAAGAGGAATTCTCCTAAGTTGGTTCTCTCTACGGTAGCATGGGATTTTTTTCTTTTTTCTTTTTCCAGTTTAGGAAATCGTTTGGTGAGGAACTAAAGCTGCGGCTGACAGAATGTAAATATTGAAAGAGTCGGAGAGAAGCCAGTCTTCCATCTAGTGGTGTGAGAATGATTTGTAGCGGTTGAGTGCAGAGCTTCCTTAATGGAGCTCAAAGTAGGAGCAAACAGGCAAAACAAATATTTCAATACCTCTATCCAAGTCACTACCTCTTTTGTTAGGCTTTTCTCCTTCAACAGAGTGTATCATTCACCTAGGAGCTCCCAGACTCAGCAAAGAGCAAAGATGTTGCAAAGGAACACAAACTCCAATGTTTGATACATTGTTCTTCTGCAACTATGTTAGTCTTAACCTAAGACGATGAGGATCATTAATGAATAATGATCTGTTTTTGTAAGCTAAGAACTAAAAAAGGCACACACAGTGGTTGTGAGCTATCCTGTGTTTGTCACAGCCTGTCCTTCCCTTATGTGCCTGGGAGGATTCTGCTTTTATTTGCAATCATTTATCACAGGGATAGAATATGGTAAAGAAAGATCATATTATGGAGACTATCAAAGTTGGACAGCAGCAGACGGTGAATGGTTTATGGTTCTTATGGCTTTTCCAGTGCAGTTTCTTAACCACATACTAGCAAAGTCACTAAAACTACACTTGATTTTAGCCAAAAGGCTGAGAAGCGATAAAGTCCCTAAAACTGATAAAGATGTCTTAAACTCAGGGCACCTGGGTGGCTCAGTGGATTAAAGCCTCTGCTTTCAGCTCAGGTCATGATCTCAGGGATCAAGCCCTGGGGATCAAGCCCTGCACTAGGCTCTTTACTCAGTGGGGAGCCTGCTTCCCCCTCTTTCTCAGCCTGCTTCTCTGCCTACTTGTGATCTCTGTCTGTCAAATAAATAAATTTTTTAAATTTTTGAAAAAAAATCTCTGGTATATAAATGACACTGTAGACAGACTCCAGCCACATATCCCCAGTTTTATACCATAGATGTGAGTAAAGTGTTGCGAATGAACTCTGCTACAGCTCCTTCTAAGGGGTTAGATATCTGACCATCAAGACAAAAATACCTTGGCAAAAAGTTTCTGCTGGACTTTGCATCAATAAAGAGAACCAGGCAGCCCTTGGGCATGTCACTGGTGCGGTCAAGTTTGTTTCCATTTACCTCTTTCCCAACTCAGTAATGTTAGAGCCTCCCTTTACCTATTAAGTATTCCTTTCTTTCTGTGCCCTGTCTTTTTTCTCTTTCTCCCCCAGCCCACCCCCTCCCCCAAAGCTTATCCCTCGCAAACTCTGGGACAATTATCTTTTCCTATTCAGTCTCCCCAACAGCAAGCTTTATAAAATCCTTTCTTTGTACCTTCCCACTTTCTGGCACAACATCTAGCACATTCCGGCTCCATGCATTCCACATCCAATAAATATTCCTAGAGTGCCCACTGTGTACAAGCAGTTACTAAAATAAATTCCTTCTTGCGGTGGAGCTTCCAAATCAGTGGGCTAGGCTGAACTGAACCGGCAGAATCCCAAAGGGAATCTGGTCCCAGCCCTTCTCACATTGACCCAAGCCATCCGTTGCTTGTTAACTCCCTCAGTTGATCTTATTTGCATTTTTAAATCTTTTCTATCTATCTGCGGGTTGCCTTTCTGATGGTCTTTTTGGCTTTTTAGATAAATCTTCATGATCGGGGAAATGGGAGAGACTTGAGAGGGCAGGTAGCCTTCTCGACCTTGTCACTCCAGCTTTACCGAGGGCCATGGAGCCACATCCCACTTTTGGTGCCTGCGAACTGGGAGATCGTGAGAAGGGGAAGTTAATCAACCTCTTCCCTCTTCCTCCAATCCTTTATTCCCCGTCTCTGCCAGGAAGATGATTCTCAGGGAGCCCCAGGTTTCTGGGGGATGTTGCCTAATCTCTCCCTTTTTGTGCCCAAGGATGCAAACTCTAGAACCTGTCCTGTCTATCAGAACCACGCTAGCCCTGTCCTGTTCTCTCCCTGAGCCCTCACGGCTCTTCCTCTATCCCGATGCCCCCATACCCTCGTGCCCCTGAAATCTCAGTTGCTCCAGGGATGACCCTCCTGTGCCCTATCCTCTCAAGCACAGTAGGCAGAGTGCATGGCCCGTGGCTTCTGATGCTACTCAGACGTATCCCTGGATCCTTGGAATTGGAAACGGAAGCTAAGCTTCCCATCTTCAAGAAGCTCAGGGCCAACTTGTTTCATCTAATGGCTGATTATCTTTGGACGATGCTCTGACTTCACTTATGACTAGATCATAACCATAACAGTGACCTTTCACTCTTTAGTTTAAGTTCTTCTGATTCCCAATTCAAGCCATGAATCATCTTTAAAACTTACTAGGATAGGGTGCCTGGGTGGCTCAGTGGTTAAGCCTCTGCCTTCGGCTCAGGTCATGATCCCAGGGTCCTGGGATCAAGCCCCGCATCAGGCTCTCTGCTAGGCAGGGAGCCTGCTTCCTCCTCTCTCTCTGCCTGCTTCTCTGCTTACTTGTGATCTCTGTCTATCAAATGAATAAATAAAATCTTAAAAAAAATACTAGGATAAATTTGAAAAGCTCTTATCTGAAGAAGGTCTTTATGGAATTAAAAAAAAGAAGGACTTAGTAAGAAAACTATTCACAATACTTCTAATTTATCCTTTCATAAAACTCCATTTTCAGACATAGGGTCTCCTACAAAAATATAAGCACACCCATTTCTACCCACTGCAGTGTCTAGAAAATGTTGGCTTATTGGACTAAACTATCAAACACCAACCTTTTTTTCTCAAAGAGTCCTGGGGAGGCCTGGGTGGTTCAGTTGGTTAAGTATCTGACTCTTGATTTCAGCTCAGGTCACGATCTCACGATTGTGAGATTGAGCCCTATGATGGGCTCCGTGCCCAGCGCAGAGTCTGCTGGATGTTCCCCCTCTCCTTCTGCCCCTCTCCTTGCTCTTTCTCTCTCCCTCAAATAAATAAGAACTTTGAAAAAATAAAAAATAAAAAGAGTCTTTTGGTAACATAAAGTAGCCTAAGAGTCACCAACTTGCCTCCTGCTGCTTCATGTGAGAGTTAAATAAGTATGTGTATTTTAAGGAAGGGCGTGCAGGATATGGAGCGATCCTCTCTTGTTACTGTTTCTTGATGCCGCAGTTGCACGTCCCCAAGGCATATGCCAAGTGGATTCCTGTTTATTGGAAAAGATTCCATGTAGGTTTCAGCGGCAGCTGCCCGAGGTGCTGGACCCCTTTGCATCCAGACAGAAGCAGGCAGGGGCCCCAAATTAATGAATCTTGAAAGAAAGAAAGAAAGAAAGAAAGAAAGAAAGAAAGAAAGAAAGAAAGAAAGAAAGAAAGAAAGAAGGAAAGAAGGAAAGAAAGAAGGAAAGAACAGAAGGAAGGAAGGAAGGAAAGGAAAGAAAGAAAAGAAGTGAAAAGAAAAGAAAAAAGAAAGGAAGAGAGGAAACACCACTTACAAATGGGGATGAGGGAGCTCGAGCTTCTTGAACAAAACAAAGTGGAGAGCTAAAGGCAATGTGAGTGTTCCTGAAACATCCAGAGAATTAGAGCCAAAAAAGTTTTCCCCCAAATGTTCAGGAAAAAGTCATGTGTTTCCCCTTCCCCCTGCATTGGGTGCATGGGACAATGAGAACCAGCCAGAACAAATCAGAAGTTGGGATCAAAACCCAAAACCCTTCCATCCATATTTCTCCCTTTTAGTGATCTTAGCAACTGAGATACTTTGTAATTTACAACAGGCATGTCAGCTTGAAAGAAACAGCAATGATATGTTTCTAGTGACTCTCTCCAGAAAGGGCGAGTTTCTCAAAAACAACCTTTATTTGTGCCCCCTCTTTTGTGGGGGTGTTCTTTTTTCATCTGAACTAGTATTTGTTTAGCTTTTTTTTATTTTTTAAAGGGCTCAGATAGGCACATGGTAAAAATACAAATATTAGAGAAATGTTTTTGTCCCCACTGCCTCCTCCCTTCCCAACCCCCAGAGGTAATCTCTCTATATACTTGCCTTTTAAAGAAAAATATTCATGTTGCACAACACAGTGTCTTGATCCAAGTTTTTTAAAAAGTGAAAGACAAAATGCTTCAGATAGTCTCCATCACTGCCATGCCCAACCGACATATCAGCAAATTCATTCCACTAGACATTTGGAATGAAAAGGTTAATGGGCCCCATAGGTTAGGATCTCATTTTCTAGCTACAGCCAATAATTTCTTCGCATGTTTACTCTGCTTTAGAAGAAATCAGTAAATGTTTGTTGGTCAAATAGGTTGTTTTTGGTTCACTAAAGGGCCTTTTAATGAGAAAATTATAAACAAACACATGATCACCACCTTTTGCCTCTTTTACCACAAAAATATGTTCTAAGGCAGGATTCCGCCGATAAAAGAGCCTCAGTGAATGATCAGAAATGTAACCTGGCCTGGAGAAATGGAAGGAGGGAGACACACACACACACACACACACACACACACACACACACACATATACACACACACACGGTCTTGGAAAGGCCTCTAGTGGATTCAGTCCAAATGCTTTATTACTGCTGATCATCCAAGTGGGGGCCAAAACCTCTTGGACTTTTTGTGAAAAGGACTGGAACAGTAACTGTAGAAAAACTCTGTTTATTAAAAACTCTGTCAATGTCAAGTTGTTACGAAAGTTGATACTCTTTTGTCTGAGAGATCTGTAAGCCGAGGCTTGCCGCCCCTGGTTCCCACTCACTGTCGCTTTGCTCCCAGATCAAGTGCCCCTGGAGGGGGCTGGGTGAGCAGCTGGGGGCTCGCTGCCTGTCTAGGCTCACAGAAAACCCAGACAGACAGCCACAGCTTGGAGTCCTCCAGATCAACCTTCTGAAGATTTCTGAGTAGCAGACCAGTGGTTCTTGATAGCAAGACAGATCAGAACTTTATAAAAGCAAACAAACAAAGAAACAGGGATTCCATGTCTGTTTTGTGAATTTATACTCAAATAAATAATTACATTTCTGCAACTACCTGATAGCACTTCATGGATCATCCCGAAAGTGATGGAGAGAACGAGGGTTTTGGAGACAAACAGATCTAGGTGTACTTCCCAGGGGCAATCTATTTAGTTGTGTGACCTTGATAGATTATTTGACCTCTGTGACTCTTAATTTCCTGTTCTGTAAAATGGGAATAATACTGGAACCTCCCCCCACCACCACCACCAGACACTACTGGGAAAGCTTCTTGGGATAATGGACATGAGGCTCCAAGCTCAGTATCTGGAACATTGTAGGTGCTCATAAATATAAGTTCCCTACTTAAGATATGTAGTAGGGGTAGAAGAAAGAAAGGATCTTTAAGGAAGAACAAAAAGCAGAAAAGGAAGGGGACATCAAGGGCCAGCAGGACTAAGACTAAGAAGGTAACAGAAAGCTTTTTGTGATGGAGAAAATCCTCGTTGCTGCGAGCACTGGGCTGGTACCTCTTCCAAGGTCTCCCTCCTCCCTCCTGCAGTTCAGCCTCTGGCCATTTCAATGCTCATTAGCACCTGCCGTGGGAAGAAGGAGAGAGAGTAGCTGAAGCCCAAATCAATTTCGCTGTTAGCAAGTCTTGTCAAGATTGAGTCAGGAGCAGAAAAGATGCAGGCAAAATAAAGGTGAGAGCTTGTGTATGTTTCTGTTCTCTCTCTCCTCTTTATTCTCTTCTCTCTGTAGAGACGTGTGGGTCCTACAACTTGTCTTCCTCAGCCTGCGCTCATTGTCTAACCCTTGTCGTGTGTCTTCTACCACACCCTACTCCCAACCCAACGCTCTACCCAGCCCACCCTTTCCAAAGTCTTTAGTGACTTCTTGGTGGCCAAATTGTATGGCCTTTTCTTAGCCTTCATGGAATTACTATGACTGACCTTAAAACTCACTATTTCTGTAGCCAGCTCTGCCCCTGGTGTCTGAGAATACTAGTTGTCTACCCAACGCCTTTTGCCCCTTGTTTCTTGCTAGCCTATTCTGGAGCCTATTCTGGAGACGTTGTGCTGCTAAAAATACCATGGGCTCCTTTGCAGCTAGAATGTCCAGACAGATGTAAGCAGGATTATGTGCAGGCAGGACAGCCTGAAAGGTCGTCCCCCAAGTCTTCTAGTGGCTTGAACAGAAACTTGACTGTAACTTGCTTTTTCACCCAGCCTTGGGAGACCAGAGATCATTAAGGAAACATTTCCCTAGGACTTACAAGAATTCAACTCTTCCCTCCTGTGAGTGTGGAATAAGTATTGGTGGTGGGAGTGGTGGCGGCCTGCTACACCTTTGGGGCCCCTAACACGGAAAGTGGAAAACCCATTTGGGAGAGAAGGGTTTCTTCCTTCCTTCCTTTCTTTCTTTTTTAAAAGATTTTATTTATTTGACAGACAGAGATCATAAGTAGACAGAGAGGCAGACAGAGGTGTGGGGGGAAGCAGACCCAGAGCCTGATGCAGGGCTTGATCCCAGGACCCTGAGATCATGACCTGAACTGAAGGCAGAGACTTAACCCACTGAGCCAAACAGGTGCCCCGAGAGGAGGGTTTCTATGTGAAGTGTTGTAGATGAGTCTTCGTTGTCCTTACTGGTGGTGGGGCTACATGTCCAGAGGTTGTGGAGTTGCAGTGAGTAAGAAAGAGAGAGCCCGAAGTAGAGGGGCCCCACTCTCAGTACAAGGAAATGTCAGTCTGGAAAAGAGGACCTTTTAGTTAAAGCAGAATGGAAATGCCCAGGTTCTTGCTTGTGCCCAGAGAGTCCGAAGAGGACACAGAGGGCAGGGTGCTCTGTAGAGGTCCCTGGAAGAGGTCAGCTGGCCTGAAATCTCAGCCAGGGATAGAACCCTGTCTCCACTGGGTGGGGGGGGGGGCGTGGGGGGTGGAGCTGAAACAGGGTGGGGAGCAGGCAGCGTGGGAATGATGGGGCACTGGGCAGAAGAGCCAATCAGGAAAGGATCAGTAAGATGTGGAAAGGTCACAGGAGGGTGCATATAATTGGAGTGGGGGCCCCTGAGCCCCAGTGAGTCACCGCAGCACAATACATACTCCCTGCTGGTCTTGTTTTCTTAGTGACATATCTTCCTGATACACTGCGGTCACTCTACTGGCTGATCTGGAAGTTTGTGCCAGCCTACTTAGTCATCGCCTGGAAAGTCTGTCTTAGGTATTTAATATCTCTAAAGGATAACCCTCAACGTAGGAGGGAAGTATCTAGGAGTCAGATGAATCCCTATGACTTTGGACAAATCCTTTTTCTCTCTTGAGACTTAGTTTTCTTGACTGTAAGTTGGGAATAATAATAAAACATCCCTATTGATGTTGTTTTCAGGAGTAACTGAGGTCACATATTGAAAGCCCTGGGTCTCCCACTTCAGCCACCCGAAGAATGTTAATCGTGTCGAATTTTTATTAATTTAAAACATTTTTAATTCATTAATGAAATCTTTTCAATCTCATTAAAATGGGCCCTACCTCCAGAGTTTCTGAATTAATAGGTCCAGGTGGGGCCTCAGAATTTGCATTTTAGGTAAATTCCTGCATGATGCTTCTACTGCTGATCCCAGTCCCACACTTTGAGAACCGCTGTTTTTAAAGTATTTGGGCTCAGGGGGCCTGGGTGGCTCGGTCAGTTGAGCCTCTGACTCTTGATTTGGGCTCAGGGTCGTGAGATCGAGCCCCAGGTTGACCTCTGTGCACAAGACAAGAGTCTGCTGGACTTCCTTTCCTCCTCTCTCTTTCCCTCTCTCTCAAATAAATAAATAAATCATTAAAAACAATAAAGTATTTGGGCTCTTTCTGAAACTTAGACATGGATTTAACAGGTTCCTTTTCTTCCTCCTGTCCATGCCATGGGTATCTCTAAAACAAGACTTAGGCTTTTGAGTCATTTCTTTGTACAGATACTATTAATTAGTGCTATTAATGCTATTAATGTTATTAAAAAATAACAAATATATAGTATGGTCCTTCTGAGGAGAACAGTAACAAAGCTAACATTTGTATAGACCCTTCACAAATATAATTTAATCCGATCGTTACCAAAGCCTCATTTTAAAGATGAGGACATGGAGGTTGAGGAGGTGATGGGACTAGGTCAAACTCACACAACTGCAAAGTTCAGAGTCTGGCCTCATTCTCAGCTCTTCTGATCGCTAAGCTGCCATTCTTTCCATCAAATGCTGCGGACATCATTTTTGCTGTTGCCATTGTTATAACCTAGTAGGAAGGTGGGCTTTCCCCCCCTGCTGACCCTGGTGAGGCACATGATCACTGTAGAGTCTATAGGCTGAATGGCTTTATCACCTACAGCCCCCAGCAGCAGCCACAAATGGTCTTAGGGGTGAGTGGTTTTCTAGTGTTTGCTCACGAGACATGCTCGGTTTTAATCGAGGAAGAAGCTAAAGCTGGTCATTACAGGAGAGATGCTGCCGTGTCTCGGACTTGCCCCTTCAACAGGGATACCTATCCCTGCCCCGGAGCACCACCCTGGCTATGTGTTGTAGAGAAGAAGAATTCTTGTCCCCTTCGAGGTCCTTCTAGCCAAACTAAGAATCAAATGTCATGAGACAGATTAACAGCAGAAAATAAAATTTGATGGTGTTTGTACAGGAAACCTACAGACACGGGAATTCCAAAGATGGGCAAAACGAAGTGTGATTGTCATTCTGAACAAAGGAGAGGGGCTAGGGGCCTGGGTCTTCAAAGGGAAGGAATGCAAACTTCAGGTAGAGAGAAAAGAGAGAATGTTTGGTAGACAAATGTTGGCTGGGCAACTCGGACAAAATGAGACCCAGAGGACTTTGATCCAAACAGCCTCGCTAGGTTCCTCTCTGTCTGTCATACCTAGTTCATATCATAATCATATCTATGGTGATAGGATGTGTATCATATCTGTGGTGATAACTCTCTTTCTGGAGCGGGTTTTCCATGTAAATTCTTTCAAGGCAGTCGAGTGCGACGTAAATAGCTTCTCGTGAATCTGTTGGGTTTGAATTGCTTTTCAGCTCAAAAGTGTCTTCATGCCAAAGGGGGCCCCTTTGGGGGCTGCAGGCCCTTCCTTGGCCCCTCCGGTGTTGAGGACGAAAAAATTCAGAACCGCATTCAACCCATACAATTGCTGAAAAGCAAATGGAAATTACACTCTATCCAGGGAAAAGGAGAGCCGAGCAGTGATGGAAGCTCGTAAGGCTGGTAAAGTAGCATCTGGCGTCATTTGCAGAGGGATACGGCGCCAAAAAGTCACTCTCACTTCAATGCAATTAGGGAATTACAGTTTTGCTGTGAGGAGCACTGCAGGAATGGCTGATGGGAAAGAAGACAGCGGCTAGAACCAGACGAATCTGGCTGCCGGGCTGGGCCTTCCCCTTCCTGGACAACCCTGAGCAAATTCCCAGCCTCTCTGACAACATCTACCTGCTGCTGTGGGAACTCAGTGGGTCTCTGTTAGTGTAGTATGCACCAAATATGTGGGTTCTCTTCCTCTATACCCTGGGATCCCCTTATAGGGGATGTCTGGGGGGGTTGTTTTTTGGGGGGGGGGTTGGGGGAGGATGATGGAGATATTTTATTTTTCTTACCTTACACCAGCACATGCTTCTTATTTGGGCATGAGTCTTGGGGCCACAGGCTCTGTCTCCCTTTATGGAAGGTGGAAGAGCCTCATTCTCTTTCCCCCTGACCCTGGAAGACCAAGTGTGTCGATGGATTGTGCCAATGGTGAGCTTGCATTTCTTAGCTTGAGTTGCCTAAAAAGCAGAGCCAGAGACAAGGACTCAGGTTTGGGGAACTTATGTTGGAGAGAATCCCGGGAGCAAGCCTGCAGGGGCAGGGAACGTGCAATGGGGGAAAAGGGAGCACAGTGAAGGGTGTATTACTGGGCTGCCTCCAGGGTGGGCCTTGGGGCTCCTCCATCCAGCGGGAGACCATCTGGGGAGCAATGTAGAATGAATCTCACAGTTGTCTTTAAAAATTGAAAGACTAGAGGGGTGCCTGGGTGGCTCGGACGGTTAAGCCTCTGACTCTTCTTTTAGCTTAAGTCATGGTCTCAGGGTCCTGGGGTCGAGCCCTGCTTCAGGCTCTGCACTCAGTGCAAAGTCTGCCTGAGGATCCTCTCTCTCTCTCTCTTTCTGTCTCCCTCTGCCACTGCCCCTGCTTGTGTGCTCTCTCTCTCTCTCAAAAAAAATTTTTTAAAAAAGAAAAGCTAGAGCAATTCCACTCCTACTTGTATACCCAAGAAAGATAAAAACACATGCTCCCACAAAAACTTGATCCAGATGTTTATAGCAAGATTGTTCAGAATAGGCAAGAGAAACAACCCAAATGTCCATTAGCTGATAAAGGAATAAACATAGTCTATCCACACACTGGAATATCGTTCAGCCACAAAAAGGAATGAAGTATGGACACAAGCTGCAACACGGATGAACCTTGAAAACAGGATGCTGCGTGAAAGATGCCAGACACAGGAGACCACACATGATGTGATTCCATTCACGTGAAGTGCCCAGAACAGGAAAATCTGTGGAGATGGGAATATAGGGTTGCCTAGGGTTGAGTGGTTGGGGCAGAGGGTGATAGCTAGAGGTGTAGGAACAAAGGGGAGATTATTCACAATACAACCCAGTAATTCACTTTTAGTTACATCCCCAACGAACTGAAAGCAGGGTCTGGAAGGGCTCTTTGTATACCGGGGTTCATAACCACATTATCCGCCATGGGAAGGAAACCAAGCCTCCATCAACAAAGGAATGGATATCAAATATGTAGGATATACACACAGTATCATTCAGCCTTAAAATGCAAAAAAAAAAAAAAAAATCCTGTTACCTGCTCCAACACGGATGAACATTAAGAATGTGATGGTGAATGAAATAAAGTCACAGAATGACAAAGACCATAGGATGCCACTTATATGAGGTAGCTAGAGTGGCCAAACTTATAGGGACTGGGAATAGAAAAGTGGCTTCTAGGGGCTTGGGGGAGGGGCCCACGGGAAGTCATTTCATGGGGACCGAGTTTCAGTTTGGGAAGATGAAACAGTTGTGCAGATGGATGGTGGTGACGGGGCCGTGGCGGTGAGAACGTGCGGTGTGCCACCCACCCATACGCTTGCTGGGAATGTAAATGAGTGCAAAAAAAGAAAAATAAATGAAATAGAAATACAATATGATCTAGTAATTACCACCCTGAGAATTTATTCAAAGGAAACAAAAGTACTGGGACACCTGAGTGGCTCCGAGGGTGAAGCATCCGACTCTTGATCTCAGCTCGGGTCTTGATCAGAGGGTGGTGAGTTCAAGCCCCACACTGGGCTCCAAACTGGGTATGGAGTCTGCTTAAAAATAAAGCTAAAAATTAATTAATTAATTAATGTTAAGAAGTTGAGTTTTTTAAAATGTTTATGGCTTACTATACAAGTGGGTTTTTTTTTTAAGATTTTATTTATTTATTTGACAGAGAGAGATCACAAGTAGGCAGAGAGGCAGGTAGAGAGAGAGAGGAGGAAACCGGCTCCCTGCTGAGCAGAGAGCCTAATGCGGGACTCGATCCCAGGACCCTGAGATCATGACCTGAGCTGAAAGCAGCGGCTTAACCCACTGAGCCACCCAGGCGCCTTACAAGTGGGTTTTTTAAAAGATTTTATTTATTTATTTATTTATTTATTAATCTACAAGGGACAGAGCAAGAGGGAGAGAGAGAGACTCTCCAGCCAGCTCTGCACTGAGCACTGGGAGCCTGACTCAGGCTCCATCCCAGGACCCCGAGATCGTGAGCTGGGCTGAAATCAAGAGTCTGATGCTTAACCGTCTGAGCCAACCAGGGGCCCCTGTAGAGATTTTTTTTTTTTTTTAAGCACTGGAGGGGAGAGATTATTCACGGCAGTCACGTTTCAAGTCCTGTGGTCTCTGGTCCTGTCTGCCCAGAGCCACAGCTGGATTTCCTGCCGCTTCTCCTCCTCCGGTCCTGCCTTTTCCAAGCCTCATTCTGCAGCCTTCTGGCAGAACCCACAGATGCCCTGATGTGCTTCTAGTGCATTTCTTTTGTGCTTACAGTTGCTGGAGTTACTTGCTGTCACTCGAGGCTCAGAACCCTGACCCACAGACATCTGGGATAGAATGAGCAGAACAGAAGTTTCAGGACATTTTCTACTGCAGCCATTTATGAAGGTAAATCTTAGGGCCAGACTTAACATCAAGGACGTGACTGTTATTCAGCAAAATTTAGGCTTTGTTAGCCGCAACATTAAGCAGGTCCGGCTGGTGATTCAGGAGAAGCGGGCTTTGGGAAGTGCCCATTCCTGGTGTGGGTGGGAGCAGGGTCGGGGGCACTTTCCATCGGCCTTCTAGAAAATGTAATTGCTATGACTGTGGGGCTGCCGCAGCTATCCCTGGTTGACCTCAAAGATGTGTTTGTTCCTCAAAGATGCTGAGGGCAATGACAAGAGCAGGGAGCCACCCATGGACTCCAGAATTACTGAGGAAAAAAATAGGTCTTTAACTGGGGTTCTTCTCTCCATTCCCCACTGGTTCCCCTTCCTAAGAAGGAGGGGCCAGCATGGCACGTCCAACAGCACATTGTGGGTGGATCTGCAGAAACAAGCACATGAGAGCAGCTAGAAGGCAACACGGGAGGCAGAAATGAGCAGAGGGGAGGTGGCTGTTCACTCGGAGTGTGCACAAGCCTGCCTTTTGCATGCAGTACCTTCAGGGCACTGAAGGGGGCCTCAGAGCAGTTTGGAAGGGCACTATTTCTGAGACCACAGAGCAACAATGTCTGAGACTCTGAGACCATGACTTGGTGGGACCCAAGCTCATCTGTAGCATTTTGGAGGCCAAAGAACAGCTTGAAAGATGGTGGTGAGGAGGGACCAAGGCCTCGGCCCTAGCTTCTGCCCCTCTCTGCTAATGCCACTGAAGCCAGAGAACTCTATGACCAAGAGAGGGTGGTGGAACCCTCCAGACTCTCTTGGGGTTGACCTTTCTGCTAGTCATTGGGTAGGAGCCCAAAACAATTGGAAGCTGATTTTGATACATAAAGTAATGGGATTTTTGCTGGGTCTGAATTCACACTCAGAACATACCTTTCTCACTTTTCAAATTCCAGCCTCCCCTGTTGATGGGGTTCAGGACAGTCCCCCCAGAATGGGCCACTTTGGCATGTGGGTTATGGAGAGCCGAAGGCTCTTGAGATCCTGCAGGCTCCAGAGGAAATTTTGTCCTCCTTTGCCCACACAGAAGAATCTAAATTGGGCTCTTTCCCAGAACAAGGGATTAACAGAGATCATTTTTTTTTTTTTTTGAGGGCCCCATCTATTTGGACAGGACAACTATCTCATTACCAAACATCTGCTCTCCTTAACCGTCCATGAAGTACATTTCTGCCCTCTGAAGCCCTCTGAAGACTTCGCCCTTCGCCTCAGTTCAGAATGATATACAGACCCCATTTTGCCCGTGTTTGGAATTTCCATGTCTACGAGGATTCCCCTTCCCTACACCTATCAAATCAGGTTTCCCCTGTTAATCCATATCATGTCCATTTTATTCTTCATCCAGCTAGGAGGACCTTTGAGGGGACAAGAATTCTTACCGTAGTCTATGACTGTACAAGCAAGCCAGGTGCGTTCATTTTGTTATAGAAACGATGTGTGTGCGCAAACTTCCCATCTTGGGTGAGGGCTCTCCTCCCTTTCTTGGCTCTCCAGGGGCCTTCTGGGACCTCAGGGTCTTATCCCAGCCCCTCTCCTCATCCAGCCACTTGAACTAATTGGACAACTACTTGGGGACAGCAGTCCCCAGCCCAGTGGCCCTCAAACTTGTCAGTGCATCACAACCACTTGGAGGAACACAGAGACTCCATCCAAGTCCTGAACTGAGGTCCCATTGAAAGAGAGGCTCCAGGAATAGGGCCAGGCATCCAGATATTCAACAGCCTTCCCTTGCCATTCTAAAGCACTGCCAGGTTTGAGAACCATTGTCTTGGCCAGAGCTCCTGGAACTGCCTACTTCCTAACCACGGAGGAGAATCAGCAGGGAGCCCCTGGGAGGAATTTGGGCCCATAGATCAACTGCCTATTAAAAGCCACAGTGCCTTGGAAGGCTGCTCTTTTGTCTTCGAACTCATTTGGGTCCAGATTTCTTAACAGGTCAGCTCTGCCCTCTCTGACTGCTAGTTTTGATTTGCTCTCGGCGTTTGTATCACCAGCAATGACGAACCCAAGCTTCCCATCACTCCTCACAGAGAAACACTTGTACTCCCTAAGTTACCATGCAAATACAAATGCAGTCCCGGGGGCTTTATGTAATTAGCGCGATCAGACCCTTACAACAACATGCACAGAGGAGAATATGGTACCCATTTCACAGATGGAGGAAGCTGCAGTTCAGATACACGACATGAGCCAGAAAATGACAGAACCACAGCTTTTCTCACTGTTCATTTTCCATTGTGGTAAAAGGCACGCGGCACGAAATTTACTTTTTTGTCCATTTTTAAGTGTAAAATTCAGTAACATGAAGTAGCTTTACAATGTTGTGTGACCATCATCACCATCCATTTCCGGAATAATTTCATCCCAGACAGAATTTCTACCTGTAAAACAGTCACTCCCCATTTCCCCACCCATAGTCCCTGCTAACCATCGTTCTGCTTTCCCTAGGAACTGGCCTATTCTAGGTGCCTCATATTTGTGGGAACATACCCTCCTTCTATACCTGCTTTATTTTGTAAAGCATAATGTCATCAAAGGGCAAGATTCCTCCATGTTGGAGCAGGTGTCAGAGCCCCCATTCAAACCCAGTTCTAACAGATTCCTAAATCCATGCTCTTTCCACTTCCCATTTTGCCTGCAAGGGGGTAGAAGAGGAATCAACCAGATGTTTCTGCTCATGGAGCATAGAAACAATATCATCGGTGGAAGTTTCGGAGAGGCCAATTCCAAAAGGTTGAAATCATTTTGTCATTAGAACGGACTCAAAATATGGGGCATTTGGGTGGCTCATTCGGTGAAGTGTCTACCTTCAGCTCTGGTCATGATCCCAGAGTCCTGGGCTCGAGCCCTGTATCAGGCTCCCAGCTCAGTGGGGAGCCTGCTTCTCCTTCTCCCTCTGCCTCTCCCTCTGTTTGTGCTTGCTCTGTCAAATAAACAAATAACATCTTTAAAGAAAAAAAAAAAAAGAACAGACTCAAAACAAAATGCAGCCATCCCATTAGGTAGTGAGTTACCAGTCACTGGAGGTGACCAAACATAAGCTGAACCACCAAGTACTAAAGCTGCGCACTTCTCCTAGCCCATGGGATTTTGTTTGGGAGAGGACAGGAATTGGGAAAGAAATAGCTGTTTTCGATTGCTGCTCCTGAGATTACACCAGAATCACCTGGAAAGCTTTTTAAAACCAGGATCCCTAGGTCTCCCTGCAGATTGTGACTCATTGAAGCTAGAGTGGACTCCGGGGTATGTTTTGGAAGACCTTTTGGAGACCTGGATTACATAGACACCCCAACCCCAATAAGATCTTTGAGTCTAGGCTAGGTAGGCATTCTCTGCCAGAGAATTTAAGTTCCAGCTCATTTATTAAAGGGACAAGGTCTGCGCTGAGACAGACTCCAAAGACTGTTAACAGTCTCTAAGAGACAGAGGTCAGGGGTAGGCAGCTGTGTCTTGGTTATGACTCAGGCACCCAGGGAAGCATTAGAGCGGCAGAGTGTTCAAGCCCATTAACATCATGAAACATTGCCAAACTCGGGGGAAATAGCAGTAAGAGTCATTTTCGTGTCTTTGGAAGTAACGAGACCTACCTCAGCATCCCCTCTGGAACTTACTGCTTGTGGTATGCCAGCCTTGTCCTCTAGCTAACAGTCTGCCCCATCCCTCCCTCCAGCACTGCTGGGTCCCCCCCTGTCCCCCAGGTATGCAGGTGGACCAGGAGTAGGTGGGGAGGGGAGGCACAGCAGTCTAGAGCAGGCTGGTCCCTGGATGGAGTAAGCACATGCTTCACCTGGGAATCTTGTTAAAATGCAGACTTTCATTCAGTTTGGGGCATGGCAGGAGGGACCAGAAATTCTACTTAGCATTTTCACCAAGCTCCCGAGCGATACTGATATTCTCCGCTGCCATATCCCTGTTCTGGGAACCACACTTGACTAGCAAGGGTGATGGGTTCACGGGGCGGGTTCTGGGGTCAGAACATCTGAGTCCGAATCCCAGCCCTACATCATAAGAGCTGCGTTCGCCTGGGTAAGACACTTAAGCTTACTGAGAGCCCCAGTTTCTGCATCTGGAAAGGGGGACGTAATTGTACTTATGTCACAGAATCGTGAGGATTCTACCAGATAAAGGAAGAAGAGCCCTTCGACAGCACCTGGCCCGCAGTTGGAACTGTGCTCCAGCATTAATAAACGGATGGAAGCTCCTGGACCCGGGCTGGGAGGGGAGGCAGCGCGGACAGACAAGGTGCTGAGCTGGGCTCTGGGTGTGGCCATCTCTTCTGCTGGTTCTCCATCCCACCCCACGCATTAATGCTCGACCACGTGTGAGAGCTGCTGGGAATTGCTGCTGCTTGGTCATCTGCGTTTTTTATGAAGCTTGTTCCGATGGTGCCGGTTGAAACCCACATCACTGGTGGGAGCCGCTTAAGCGGTGCCCTTGAATTTGGTGCCGTGCCTTGATGTGCTTTGGATCAACCCTCCCTAAATTGCCATCCTGTTGCTTCAGCCCAACTATAGAGAAGCCAGTAATGAGTCCAGCCTGATGAGCGATTCAGGTAGGAACATTTTTTTTTTTCTTTCCCCGGTGAGACTTCATTGACTATCCAGGCAAGACCCAGCTGGAGCCCTGAATTATCATCATCTTGTTAGCAGCCGTGGCTTACCATTGGCCGGGTCCTTGCAGAGTGCGGCAGAGCATGCTGGGGAGGAGTGGAGGGGGCGGGCAAACCCTCAAGCAGGCCCACTGACCTGTTCTTTTTTGCCAATTTCCTGGATTCTCAGTACACCTCTTTGTCCTATTTCTGCTGGACATTTAAGACTCTGATATGTGGTCTGTGAGCTCATCTTTTATTTGCAACTATCAAAGCCTGGTGTTACTCAGTGGGCAAAAGAAAAAAAAAATTTTTCTTAGGAACATTGGGGAAAAAAAAAATCTCTGGGTCCGTGACGGTAGTATGAAGAAGCTGTTCGAAGTCCCTTCTAGAGCAGTCTCATGGGGCCTTAATTAATTAATTAATAGCATCCCTGGGTGGGCTTGAACTCATGATTTCTCTCTGTTTATTCAGAAGAATGAAGGAACAGGTCAGCTCCTCCGGGCTTCTCTTCTGTTATTTCAGGAGCATTCATAAGTTAAATTCAGACTCCTGGCCTTTCCCATGGATTGTGTCCAGTCTCTCCAGGCTGAGGGCTAGAGCGGGGTACAACATGGAGCCCTTTAACAGTAAAAGTGAGATGGAAGAAAAGTGAGATGTAATTGCTCTGGTGAACTACACCTTGAACCTCAAGAGCCAGAGCATTTCTCGCTTTAACCATTTCTTACACAGATCTTTCTAAAATACACTTCGCACATCACTCTATGGAAACCTCAACCCGTTTTCAGGGGCTCTCCCACCACCGGGATATCCATTATTTCGGCGACAAGTTCAAGAAGCCTGGAGGTGTCGTTGACCCTTGCACAATACGGTGCTGGGTCTCCAACTTTTTATAACTAACCTTGATTGGTTTTCCTGATTATAGAGTGAGAATCTTAACATTAAAAAAAAAAATTATTCCTTTTGTAATAGCTTTCAGACTATTTAGCTACCTACTTGCTCCCTTTGGCTCCCTTGAGTACATTCTAGCACTGTCCCTCTCTTTGGTTAGGTTTGATCTAGATTTAGGCTGGGAAGCCTCGCAATCAAGCCGGCTACAATTGTGTGTGAAGAGTGCCCTCAGCATAGACAAACAGCCAGTTAATATCTCTATTAGGATAGAACTTTCTAGTGCGTTAGGAAAGAAAGGTTATGGAATCAGATACGTCTATCCAAATATGAATTGCTTTTCTTTTTCTTTTCTTTTTTTTTCCTAGTGGCTTAAAACAAGTATTTTATTATATCTCACTGGTTTGTTGATCATAAATTTAAGATTCTGGTGATTTGTCTTGTGAATTGCTTTTCTAACTCTTACTGGGATTGGGAGCATCTGCAAATGAACTTACCACCCTCAGCTTCTGTTTCCTCAATGTTAAATCAAAATAACGACACCTAACCTACATGGTTATCGTAAGGACTAAAAGTTGGGACACAACCATCATAGCCTTTGGCTTTCTGTGAGCACTTGTTCTCTCTCCCTCTGCCTGCCTCCCATGTATCATGATGTCGTAGAAGCAGAATGCCTCTAGGACAGTGATTCTCAAACTAGAACTTGTGTCAAAATCTCCTGAAGGGCTTATTAAAATACAGGTTGTTGGGGGCACCTAGGAAGCTCAGTTGGTTGAGCGTCTGACTCTTGATCTTGGCTCAGGTCATGATCTCAGGGTTGTGAAACTGAGCCTCATCGGGCTCCACGCTGGGTGTGGAGTCTGCTTAAGATTTTCTCTCTCTTTCCCTCTGTCCCTCCATCTCCCATTCTCCTCTCTAAAAAAATAAAATAACATAAAAACCAACTGCTGGGCCCTACCTCGAGGGTTTCTGACTCAGAAGGAATAGGTTGGGGCCTGAGAATTTGCATTTTGAAGAAATGTCCAGGTATGCTGGTGAGGCTGATGTTACTGGCCCAGGGGGCCACGCACTAAGAACCTAGAACTGGTCTAGGAGATAGGTTTTGGTCTAAATACTGATGGCTACTCAGTAATTGTGTTAATTAATGCATATCATCTAGCTTCTTTGAGCCATGGTTTCCTCATCTAAAATGTTAAGTATAACTTCTGCCTCATGAAGTTATAATAGACATTAAATGAGATGGCAGCTGGAAAAGATCTAGCAATTAATAGGTCTTAATAAATCTTACTTTTTCCCTCGTTGAGGCAGGGTCCCTTCCTGTTTGGCTTATGGATTTTTTAGTGTCCCAAGGAACTGTAACAACCTGATGATCTTTGCCCCTAAAATTACATAATTCTTGTCCTCAGATACATCACAAATGAGTCATCTGTCACACACCCAGGAAAAGCAATGGCAGACTCTGTAATATGTAGCAAATATTGATCCCATACAGGTAGCTCAGCAGATCAATTTCATTAACTTTTTACCTGCTTACCTTGTTAGAGCAGTGATGGATTGATTTTAAATTATCCCCCCTGCAGACTAGAAAGTGTTTCACAGGTGGGTACACACAGGTCAACAAATGCTATCTCCAGTTGTAGAGATGGATGGGTGAATGTGGGCTGTGGGCTGTGGGCTGTGGGTTGGCGCAGCTATTTAAACTCAGATGGAAAAGTATACTCCAGGGGCGCCTGGGTGGCTCAGTGCATTAAAAACCTCTGCCTTCGGTTCAGGTCATGATCTCAGGGTCCTGGAATTGAGCCCCACATCTGGCTCTCTGCTCAGCAGGGGGCCTGCTTCCCCCGCTCTCTCTCTGCCTGCCTCTCTGCCTACTTACGATCTCTGTCTGTCAAATAAATAAATAAAATCTTTTTTTAAAAAGTATACTCCTAAGTTGCAAAGCAGGTGCAACTCTAATCATATTTATTCTGTTCCAATGACACACTCTCCAGGAAAAAAAAAAAAAAAGAATGTTTTTCTGCTGTGAAATTGGTTTGCTGGGGTACTGCCAAAAGGAAGCCTTATCATAGTAAATACATCAACTTTAATTATTCATTTCTATTTGCTCGAAGAAATATTCTTATGTGACATACATATGTTCATACATTTTCTTGTTGCAGCAACATGAATTAAATAAGTTACTTTCACACATAAAATGCAACTCCAAGACTTATTATCGCTAACTTGTGTTCTCTATACCATTCACACATTTTCCATTCAGCTGGAGCAAAGGTAGTGTTTGGATGATGGGGGGGAATCATGGAGCAAAAGATGAAGATCTTTTTAGTGTTCTTTCAAGTAGAGGGGGGGAAAAAAACACAGGCTACCATCTGCTATTGCTGATGAATTGAAACATCTCAATCTATAGGGATTCGTTGATGTACAACTGGTTCGCCAAAGTCGTCTACTCAAGCTGCAGAACCAAAATGAGGCGTGCACGTTGGGGGTCTGTTTCGCCACCTGGTGTCCATTGAAGGAAACGTCCGCTGAGACCTGAATTAAACAACCAGTGTTTCTTGTACATTATTGGCTGTTGCGAAATTGTTGCTATCTCAGTGAAAGACAATTCCAGAACGTCTGTCAAATTCCAATAGAAGACAGCGGTTTGTTTCGAAACATTAGTTTGGAAGTAGTTAAGACATACTGTTCAATTGCAGTTGGGATCTTTTTTTTTTTTTTTATAAGATTTTATTTATTTGTCAGAGACAGAGAAAGACAGAGCCCAAGCAGGGGGAACAGCGGGCAGAGGGAGAAGCAGGCTCCCCGCTGAGCAAGGAGCCCAATCCGGGACTTGATCCCAGGACCCTGAGATCATGACCCGAGCTGAAGACAGATACTTAACCAACTGAGCCACCCAGGTACCCCTGGGATCTTTTAACTCATGCTCAGCACACAGCTTCCATGGATATTACAGAAGATAAAATTGGCCCTGGTCCCTCGCTGTCTGTGTCTCTCTGATTTCTAACCTCCTCTCTCTGCTTGGACCAGTCACACACTGGTTGCTTTGTTCTATCTGTCACCAGGACTACCTACCTCTTTCAAGACTCTCTTTCCATTTCAACCAAAATGCTTCTTTCTTGAATGCTACCATAGCTGATATCTGTGCATTTATCATATATTTATAATATATATTTGTTATATTTATCATCCTATCAAATCAATTTTTGTTATGATATGGATGAGACTTAACTTTTCCAAGAAGCACTTGTACTTTCCAAAGAAGTTTCTTAGCAGAAGTGAATTGGAAGTTGGTGAGTGTTGCTGGAGAAGTGGCTTTGAACAACCCTGTTGCCTGATTCCTTTCTTCTCCCGTCCATCAGCTGACAGCTGTTTATGTTGCATTGACTTGTGTGTTGGGCCCTGTTCTAGGTGCTGAGGATGCAACGGGTGAAGATGCATGCGTCCTCGACGGGTCTGCACTCCAGGTGGAAAAGTAGATGGTAAATACACAAGCAAATCAATAAAGGTAATTCCAGATGCTGGTACATGTGATGAGGAGGTGAAGCAAGGCGGTGTGGGTCTGAGTGAATGGGGGGTCAGGGTGATGTTTTAACCAGGTTGGTAGAAGGCAGGAGCCCCCAGTGATGAGAAGGAGAGCAACCCAACTATCTGGGAGAAGGGTTTTCCAAGCAGAAGAGAAACAGTACGAAGACTTTGGCCTGTTTCAGGGAAAGAAAATGAGACTGCAGATTTAAATACCACCAATAAACTCCCAGATTCATCTCTCCAGCCTAGATTTATCTCTTCCATTCCAGATTCTTCTATCCAGCTTTGACTTTAGTAGGTGTCCCAAATCTATTGGGTAAAAACCTGCACTTCTGGTTGCATGAACCAACCTCAAAGTCAACCCCGTCCCGGTCTCCTTATCTCCACACATGGCATCTCTATTTCTCCAATCGCTGTAACTTATAACCTGGGTCATTCCTGACCGTCTCTTCTTCTGGAATCTCATATCCCATCCATCAGCCAAATCACAATGACTGCTTCTTCCAAATGAGTCTGATCACTGCTCATGACTTGGTACAAGCGTAAACAATGGTTATTGCCTCCACAGGAGTTAGGGTGTTGGGCAACATGCTGGACCAGAAATACCACCCTAGCTAAGTTGTGGAATTAAGATACAGGGGTTCAAATAAGGTAGCTGCTTATTTTTCTCTGGCCAAGATGTAGAGGGCTCTTTGCTGTCAGGTCCTTCAGGTCATCTATCTTGTGTCTCCAGGATTCCTTAAGTTATTGTTGTTCCCTTCATGGTTGGAACAGGCTCAACACCACATCTTCTTTTCCAGCCCACAGCCAAGGGAGAGAAAGAGCGTGAAGATGTGTGAGTGTGTGTGTTGGAGAGAGGGGGCTGCTTCCCTTTTAAGGATGCAACCTTGTAGTTGAACATATCACTTCCTCTCACATCCCATTGGTCAGGAAGTGGTCCCACAGCCACACTTAGCTGCAAGGGAATTTGGGGAAATGTGGTATCCAGTGGGACAGCCCTTGACCCTGATAAAACTTGGGGATGTTCTTCGATAGAAATGCATAAAAGAGAAACTTCTACAGTTTCTGCATCTACCTTTGTGGTAGTCACACAGAGGTACGACCAGAATCTTCCATCAGGGAAGATTGCTGCCCACTTATAGGAAGTGTGGCCAGCACAGAGCCCCCCACTGTCCTCTCCTTTGATGAAGACCTCCGGTCTTTTCCCGATGTCATGCCTGTCCTGGGCAGCGTTCATCCTGTACCTGGGTCAGAAGGGGACATAAAGGTCCAGCTGATTTAGGACACTGACAGACAATACTTGTCCCCAGAGCTCCCTAGTGGTTTGCCCAAGGCTTGCTGGCTTTCCATGTCAGTTCCACTTCTTTCTCTGCCAATCTAGCCTCTTCTCCTTTCTTCATTAAGCGTTGGTTCCTGTTTCTAATAAACCTCCAGCCCCCCAAACTGTCTCAGCGACTATTAGAGAGGCCAACTTCTAGGTCTCCGTCTTCCTGCCTGTGTTTACCTCGAGCATACTCCCCACATAGCCACGAGAGGGAAACTCCCCACATAGCCACGAGAGGGATCCCTTCCCCATGAGCTCCGCTACCCTCCCTTCCCTGTTCCGTCCTTCTCCATCTCAGACTTTATTCGCTCCTTGCTCACTCCCCTCCAGCCTCGCTGACCTCTTCCTGGGACATGCCTGTCACCTTCCTGACCTGCAGCTGTGTCCCTGATGCATCCTCAGGGATCCCCTGGGGCTCAGGTGTCCGGTCTTCCTTTCCTTCAGGTCTCCGCTCTAAGTCACCTCCTCAGAGAAACCTGCCCTGATTGCCCTATTTCAAATAGGACTTCCTTCTTTCATTTGCTATTCCTTTTCCCATATCTATTTTTCCTCATAGCACTTACCACTTGACACTTCATTTATTTGTTTATTATTATTATCTTCTTTTTTTTTCATTTATTTATTTTCAGCATAACAGTATCATTTTTGCACCACACCCAGTGCTCCATGCAATCCGTGCCCTCTCTAATACCCACCACCTGGTACCCCGACCTCCCACCCCGCCGCCACTTCAAACCCCTCAGATTGTTTTTTAGAGTCCAATGTCTCTCATGGTTCACCTCCCCTTCCAATTTACCCCAACCCCCTTCTCTCTAACTCCCCATGTCCTCCATGCTTTTTGTTATGCTCCACAAATAAGTGAAACCATATGATAATTGACTCTCTCTGCTTGACTTATTTCACTGAGCATCATCTCCTCCAGTCTCGTCCATGTTGCTACAAAAGTTGGGTATTTGTTATTATTATCTTCTTGTCTTTCTTCTTCCACTAGAATCTTAGCAACTTCAGGACAGAGATTTTTGCTGGCTTTGCATATAGTCTTGGCATATAGTCATCCTCAGAAAATAGTCACAAAATAAATGAATAAGTAGACAAAGAGCAGAAAAGGAGAGAGAGAACTGAAAATACAGGTCAGCAGGGGCCAGACTATGGAATGTGCGATAGACCACAGTGAGGAATCTGCATTTTGTTCTGATTTCAATGGAGAGAACCATGGAGCATCTAAGGTTAATTCCAATGGAGAGCCATGGAGTGTCTAAGGTTGATTCCAATGGAGAGCCATGGAGTGTCTAAGGTTGATTCCAGTGGAGAGCCATGGAGTGTCTAAGGTTGATTCCAGTGGAGAGCCATGGAGTGTCTAAGGTTGATTCCAGTGGAGAGCCATGGAGTGTCTAAGGTTGATTCCAGTGGAGAGCCATGGAGTGTCTAAGGTTGATTCCAATGGAGAGCCATGGAGTGTCTAAGGTTGATTCCAGTGGAGAGCCATGGAGTGTCTAAGGTTGATTCCAGTGGAGAGCCATGGAGTGTCTAAGGTTGATTCCAATGGAGAGCCATGGAGTGTCTAAGGTTGATTCCAATGGAGAGCCATGGAGTGTCTAAGGTTGATTCCAATGGAGAGCCATGGAGTGTCTAAGCAGGAGAGTGGGCTGACCTATTCTCAGGATGATCATGCCTTGAACTTGAAGGACCCAGAACCTTGATGTTACCAGGGACAGGACACTCACCATTTCTTAAAGAAACCAATGTTATTGCTGAAAATCTTTCATTATTAAACATTTGTTTCATATATTGAATCCTTCTTCCCTCCCAATGCTGCTCGTTCATCTAAATTTTGCCCTCAGGAACAATTCAAAATGGATCTTGAAAGATTTGGAGACAGCTTTCTAAGTCTTCCCCCTCTCTAGGGTAAACATCCATGATCCTTTGAATTATTATCCCTTTACATGACTTGGAAACTATTCATTGTCTCTCAGAGAGTTCTGACTTCTCAATATACTTCTTAGGAACTATCAAACTTTGGTCTGACCAGCACAGGACAAAGAAGCAATTGTGTCCAAGACTGGATTTGCCTATGTCTTTGAACACAGCCTACATCAATTACATTTCAGCCCCAACCTAGGAGTCAAGCTAAACTTGTGGTCAGCAGAAGGATCTGGAAATTCTTCAAGCGAGAACTGCTCCATCCCCTACTCAATCAACCTACATGCTGTGATTTACATTGCTCTTGTGAAATTTACCCTGTGGTTTTTGGCTGATGTTGCCTTTTTTAAGATCAATTCTGCATTCTCTTGGCTTGGGCAACATTTGAAAACCCATGGGAGTGTTTTTTAGACTTTATCTGCTTGTTGACAATATTAAACAGAATAGAACCTGGGACAGAATTCTCTAGTTTTCTTCTTGCAAGATTTTCTACATTATCAGCTTTTTGTATAATAGACTGAATAAGGAGAGGAGTGTAACCCTATGCCCACAGTGCAAAGATCCTTAGCTCTAGGATATGGATAGATCAAAGGAAATATTAGAAGCAGGATGAGGATATGAAGGTGGGTGTGCGGTGTTGAAGAAGCTGACATGAGAACTCACAGAAACAAAGGGGAAGTCATGAATGCCCTTGACAGGTTAAATGGATTTGTTTTCACCCAGGAGATAAGCGAAGTCATCTGTAAAGGTCCTTGACGGGTTTGTGCAAGTTCATATAATTAGATGCCTTAGGAATGTTTCTTAAAATCCATGATCTTTGGGGCACGTGGGTGGCTCAGTGGGTTAAGCCTCTGCCTTCAGCTCAGGTCATGATCCCAGGGTCCTGGGATCAAGCCCCGCATTGGGCTCTCTGCGCTGCAAGGACCCTGCTTCCCCCTCTCTCTCCACCTGCCTCTCTGCCTACTTGTGATCTCTGTCTGTCAAAGAAATAAATAGAATCTTTTAAAAAAAATCTATGATCTTCTTGAGCGGCTCACATAAATCAACATTGTTGGGTGTCTATACCCACTTTAAATGTAAAGATTAAATTTTTTAGTATATGTGCTGCTGAAATGAGCACATTTTTTTAAAAAGCCATAGATCATATTCGTGGGAGAGATTTATGCCTCCAACTGTCTTAAAATAGTGAACCATTCTCAAGACCTCCCTTGCTTTCACATAGTCCAAGGCTATTGGAGCTACTAACCCCCAGTGGGGTTTGGTTGTCTTGTTGGAGCTACTGTACAGACCTTTTCACATACACTTTGTACAAGTACTTGCTAAGTCAACTAATAATATGTTGGTCTGATCCACACTTCAATTTTTTTTAAGTTTTATTTATTTAATTTAGAGAGAGTATGTGTACAAGCAGGGAGAAGGGCAGAGGTAGAGAGAGAATCCTGAGGCAGACTCCCTACTGAGCATGGAGCCTGAGGTGGGGCTCGATCCCAGAATCTCAAGATCATGACCTGAGCTGAAATCAAGAGTCAGCCACTTCATCATCTGAACCATCCAGGCACCCCTTTTCTTTCTTTCTTTCTTTTTTTTTTTTAAAGATTTTATTTATTTATTTGACAGACAGAAATCACAAGTAGGCAGAGAGGCAGGCAGAGAGAGAGAGGAGGAAGCCGGTTCTCCGCTGAGCGGAGAGCCCGATGTGGGGCTCAATCCCAGGACTCTGGGATCATGACCTGAGCCGAAAGCAGAGGCTTTAACCCACTGAGCCACCCAGGCACGCCAGGCACCCCTTTTCTTAAGTTTTAAAATTTATTTACGGAATCTCTACACCCAGCATGGGGCTCGAACTTATGATCAAGAGTCCCATGCTCTTCTGACTGAGCCAGCCAGGCATCCCAGTCCAATCCACTCTTCAACAGCCCCTCCTGGGATTCTATCAGAGGGAGGTCATCAAAGGCTTTGCTAAAATGGAGACTCACACTACAGCTGGAGTATTTCCCTGCATCTATTAACCTAATAACTGTGTCAAAATCAGACTCATTCTAAACCTCTTAGAGGAGAACCCACATGGGTTTTGGGTGATCATCTCACCTTCATCCAAGTGCACAGAATAACGCATACCACTGGGCTGTGTCAAACTATGTCAAACGTGCTGATCTCCATTTTCACAATCTATGCCTTTTCCTCCTCTATCCTCAGGAATCTCTCTTCTGTATCATTTTTAAAAATTCATTTTTCCTCCCCCCACATAGTTTTACAAACTCATTACATAAACTTTGGAAATGGAGAAAACAAGAAAAGAAAATCTCTCCTCCTACCTGAAATACTCTGAACATTTTGGTGCCTTAACTTCTAGCATTTTTTTCTATGTATATTCTTTACAACATCACGATGTTGTGCATGTATGTTTTTAAATCAAATATTCATGTTATCAGATGGTCTTCCTTACCATCCTGTATTTTAAAGATTAATGGCAGTGATGTTGGGGTCATAGCTACAAGTTCTTGCAACCTGGGATATATTTTTCTGGGTTAATAGCCCTGAAATGCATTAAAAAAAAAGATTTTATTTTTAAATAGAATCCCAACGTGCGACTTGAAGTTACAACCCCGAGATCAAGAGTCTGATCTATATCTGATGAGCTCAGATATAGAAAGAAAAGACGCGCTAGAAAGAAAGAAAAAAAGGAAGGAAGAAAGGAAGGAAGGAAGGAAGGAATGTTCCACCGACTGAGCCAGCCAGGTGTCCCCCTCTGAAATGTATTTTGGACAAATAGTTGCTCATAGAAATTTCTAGCTGAGCTTCCATTCATCTTCATGATGTCTACCTTAACTTGTTTTGTGTGAGTATAATCATCTTTGCTAAATAAGCCAGAAGAAGACTAAAAATTAGATAACTGAGCTTTCTCTTTGCCCTATGTTTAAATCCTTCAAGCCCTGGAGGGTGGGAATGTAAATTGGGCTAATCTTTCTGGAAGACAACCATGTAACATGTATCAAGATATCCTTTAAAAATGTTTTGCTCTTTATTCAAGTCCTTCCGCTTCTAGAAATAAGATCCTAAGGAAATAATGCGTTCAAAGATTTTGTAAAAGGATCTTCACTGTGGCGTTCGTCACAGTGGTAAAAGACACCATCGACATGTCCGAAAGTCAGGAGATGATTAAACGATGCTTGATGAAAGATAATACAGTCACTTTTCCAAAGCCTGCCGTTAAGGCGTAAGTAATGATCTGGGCCAGTGCTTATGAGATGAAAGTAAAACACAAAACTACGTGCCGTGTATGATCCTGATTTCGATTTTGGTCTATAAACATGCTGCAAGGACATAACTCTACGTGGCGAGATTATAGGATTTTCATTTGTTTCAAACGTTTGTTTTCCAGATTGATGAGACAGATAGAACACGCCTTTATAGTGAGTAGAATAAACATATAATTCTCCGCTGTAGGAACCTTCTTCTTTGTGAAGCAGAACACCCACCCCTGTTCTCCCTGTTCTGACTCCCACCTTTGTTGTCCTTGTAGCTTATGAGATCTTCATCTCAACTTGGACTTGTTTGAGTCCGTTGAGCTCCTGACATTTTACAGGTTTGATTTATGCTGCATGTGCGTTCCTGCCATGTGCCGTTTCCCTCTGTCCATCCATCCTTCCTTCCTTCCTTTTTTTCTTTCTTTCTAGCACGTCTTTTCTTTCTATATCTGAGCTCATCAGAGAACTTCTTGAAAAGTCATGTTAGTTTCTCTGGCTGCCTCCTCATTTTCTTCTCCATCAGATCATCAGGGAACACGTTTTCAACATTTTATTCTCAGGCCCTCATCTGTTAAGCCTCATCTGTTCCCTTCCAGAATCTCTGGTAATGAGATCATATGGATCTTTCCTTTCGATTGCCTACAATATGTGTTTCTAAATAGTGGATGGCATCGATGGGAAAGATCCCAGTGTTCTCATCTTTGTGTTCCAAAGCATCAAGGCCTTTTTGTCCCAAATGGGCCCTAACTCTGAATTGCATGTGAAGTAGGGACCAGGAGTCGGGACCAGGCACCAGATCCATATGTGCCAGGAGCAGGGGGGCTGAGGAGCCTGACTCTCGGGGAACGGGCTGGGGTTTCTGGTGATCACTAGACATTACCTGGGTGACATGATCACTCTGCTTCATCTAAGAGGGAAACATTTGTAGTATTTTCTATATAAAATGAGTTCCTAGAGCAGAGAATTCCTATGCTTGTGCTGCCCCTGGGGACCAAGGTCGAGTAAGCAGTGTCCAGGAATGCTCTTTTAAGATGGGAGAATAACATAACTTCTTTTGTGTTTGTAGATTTCCGTGCAGAAAATCTTCTTCTTTTTCTTCTTTTTCAGATTTGATTTACTTATTTGAGAGAGAGAGAGAGAGAGCACGAGCAGGGAGAGGAGCAGAGGGAGAGGGAGAAGCAGGGTCCTGACACTGAGCAGGGACCCCCAACTTGGGACTCAATCCCAGGACCCTGGGACCATGACCTCAGCCCAAGGCAGGTGCTTAACTGACTGAGCCACCCAGGCACCCCTCCGTGCAGCAAATCTTGTATTTCCCACCAAATTGGAAATAGAATTTCTGTCTTATCTACTGATCGGTTTTGAAAAATCGGTGAAAGCAAAATAAAACAAAAGCTTGACATAGTAACATGAAGGAAGAAAGTAAAATACTTCTCTTCCACCGCCTACAGATAACTGACCTTTGCAGTATGGATGGAATATGGCTCTTTTTTTTTTTTCTTTTGTTCTTTTGTGTTTTCTAATAATGAACAGCCATTGACTGAGCCTTATTGAAACCTATTACGGTTTTGTGTGGGGATTTCCAGGTCATGGGGGTAAGACATCTGAGTCACTGATATTCATGATAAGACGATGGTTAAGGAGAACAAAATTTTCTCAAACACTCGGTATAAACCAGGCACATTGAAAGCACTCTGCATGCATCCCAGTTTAATCCCGACCATCAGCATAAGCCATAGGTTTTCTTTTCATGCCCATTTTAGAGATGAAAACTTGACGATGGAGTATCGCTTGCTGAGGATGCCGCAGCTAATACGACGCAGAGTCAGAACTCAAACTCGACGTAGTGTGATTAAAGGCTGTTTTTGCTGGGACACTGCCTTCCCTCCATCGTGGTGGCCAGGACACCCTTCCCCCATGGAGTCAGCCTCCAAAGAACCACACACTGCGCTCCGTTTCTCTATTTGGCTCATATTCCCCTCCATAGACTCTATATCACAGTTATATCTGGGCACAATTCTCCAAATCCCGTTTAAAAACCTGAACGTCTGGGTTAGTGACTCTGCCCAGCGAAATTCCCTCCAGTTCGGACTGCTGTCCTCAGCCCTCTGCTAGGAGTCCATTCTTTGGGAATAAAGTCCTTTATTCCCTCGGTCCTCCCTTTCACTACCTTCAAACTCCTAATCACAGAATATTAGAGGTTCTGTTACCTAGATCCTACCCTCCCTCCAGACTCGTCTCCCGCTATTCCATACCTGAAGCATTCTGCTCCGGCCACATTCAACCGTTTGCAGCTCTTGGAAATACAGCTTTGCCAGCACAACTCCTTGGACTGTCTGATCTTTGCCTTGCTGTTCCTACCCCCCCTCATCCCCTCTGAACCACTAAGGTTCTGTCAAACATAATCCAGATGAAGCACCCTCTGTGATGTTTCTGCAGTCGCTTTTAAGGAGAATAAGTATCTTTGACTTTCTTCTTCTTCTTCTTCTTCTTCTTTTTTTTTTTTTTTTAAGATTTATATATTTATTTGACAGACAGAGATCACAGGTAGGCAGAGAGAGAGGAGGAAGCAGGCTCCCCGCTGAGCAGAGAGCCTGATGTGGGGCTTGATCCCAGGACCCCAGGATCATGACCTGAGCTGAAGGCAGAGGCTTTCACCCACTGAGCCACCCAGGCGCCCCTTTTTGACTTTCCTCTATTATTTTATTTATAACACTGTATTTCAATCCTTGTCAACTGTGATTGCCTTCCAGGCAACAATCAAGTCATGTATTTTTCTGAAATTCCAGTATCAGCTACAAAGCACAGCTTAGTAAGGGCTTAGTAAATGTTTGTAAGATACCGGATGGATTTGGGGTGCCTGGGTGGTGCAGTTGGTGAAGCATCTGATTCTTGGTTTCAGCTCAGGTTGTGATCTCAGGGTTGAGCGATCGAGCCCCACATCAGGCTCTGTCCTCAGTGTAGAGTCTGCTTGAGATTCTCTCTCTCCCTCTCCCTGCCCCTCCTGCTTGTGCTCTCTCCCTTTTTGTCTAAAATAAATAAATCTTTTTTTTAAATGAATGAATTCATGGAACCCAGAGGTAATCCACTAGAGCTCAAGGAGTCACATAATACATACAGAAAGTATGGAGAGTAACATCACTTTGGCAAGAGAGAGTATGTATGTGGAGGAATCCCATGGGTTGAACTTAGGTAAATATTAACATGATGAATCAGAGGGTCTTAACCCTCACTGCAATCATAATTATCTCAGCACTTAAAAAAAATTAATCAATGCCTAGACCTCTACTACCCCTCAGAAATTCTATTCAACTTTTTAAAATTTAATTTAATTTTTTAAAAGATTTTTTTTATTTGTTTATTTTTTAGAGGGTGGGGGAGCAGTAGGCAGAGGGAGAAAAAGGCTCCCTGCAGAACAGGGAGCCCAATGAGGGACTCAATCTCAGGACCCTGGGATCAGGACCTGAGCTGAAGGCAGACACTTAACTGACTGAGCCACCCGGGTGTCCCTTACTTTTTTTTTTTTTTTTTAAACATTCTGGGAGATAATAATGTGCTGCCAAGGTTAAGAATAACAGCTCTAGGTGAAGACTGAAATTGTAGTATATAAAAGACATTAGTTTTTTCAAGGGAAATGCTATTTACATTAGGGAATTTCAAAATTCACACAAAGGTGTTTCAGTGCTGACTTTGGCTGACCGTGTGTGTATTTCTAGATGCATATAATCATGCCCATTAAGTCCTGTGACAATGGTCCTTTGTCCTCTCAGCAAATACGGACATAGTTCCTGATACATTCTGCTACCACAGGATCAAAGGCACTTGGATCTTTCTGCTGGGACCTTGTTGGTAGATGTTGGCTAGAATTCCATCCCAGAAAGAGACAATACTGAAAGGTTTTTTTTTTTTTTTTTTTTTTAAATCTAAACTGTTGCTAAATGTTTAATGTTACGGTCAAAGTCTCTGCTTGTAAAGTAAATAAGAACTTGTAAAGTAAATAAGTTTTGAACATGTGATGCAATGTGATGTTAGGAATACAGAACCTTGGTCTCTGAGTCTAGGTCTCTATAGTTCAATTTACAAAGGCGAGTAGGGAAGGATATGTAAGTAACATGTTCAAGTACAAAGTCCTGTGTTTCTTATAAAACAAATGTTTTCACGTACTCTTCAGCCCAAGTGTCCATGTGTCTGTGTGTTCCCGTCCATGGTTAACAAAGCAATATACCAAGTCCAACATTGAATCCAAGGGTTGGTTAATCTTTAGTGGTGAGTATAAACCTCAACAATACGAAACAACCACTTGCTTTGCCAAAATTCCTAGGGTTCTTTTTTCTTAATGGTTTCTCCCTTTGCTCTGCCAAATTAAACTTCAATGGTAAGTTTAAATGTGTCTTCAAAGTGCCATGTAACCTTGATGATCAGCCGGCTTCTCGGTTATTATCATAAGGTTGTTAGTGTGAGTTGAACTATAGGGAGAAGATAGATTGGACTCCGGGCCAACCACATGGTGCTGAAGTTACGCTGAGAAATGACTCACCCATGCAGGGTGAATGATTGCATCTCATCTTAAGGCTCATTGTGAAGGCTTTCATCAGACCCATGTGTGTTTTTGGAAGAACATTTTGTAATTCTCAGACATATTCAAGGGCAGTACACTCAGGACTAATAATAATTATAATTTATTAATTGTGCAAAATACCATCCATTATCTTTATATTTAATTATACAAACAAGGAAAAATTTTACTAACAAAAAAAAGGGGGGATAAAGAACTCCCTCTCCTCCTACCGAAACCATAAACACATGTGACTCTTCTCAAAAGCTATCAGACTAAGTTTGATTTCGTTGTTTCCTCATTGGCTTGTTACTGTATTTTTGGCACTATTTTCCATAGCTTAGTAGGCGACAAATAGGAGTGGGATGTCAATGGCTCAAAATTAATGTGTATGCATAATATATATAACTACTTAAAGCTCTTTTGCTTTATACACATGCACATACACACATATATGAAATTAAAATTGAAAAAATTCTGTCCATTACACTTATTTTTATGGGGTGATGCCAAAAACGTTAAGGTTTGGCTTAAGAACAATATTTTATTGGGCGTCTGGGTGGCTCAGTCAGTTCAGCATCTGCCTGGGGCACAGGTCATGATCGCGGTGTTCTGGGATCGAGCCCCACGTCAGGCTCTCTGCTCAGCGGGGAGTCTCATCTCCCTCCCTGCACTGCACATGCTCCTCTCTCTCTCTCTCTCTCTCAAATAAATTAAATCTTAAAAGAAAGAACAATATCTTATGAAGACCACTCTCAAGGAAACCACAAGAAAGGAACATATTCCTTTTCATTGCTATTATATTTTTAAGCAATTTCACATTTCAAATACACAGGAAATTTCCAAGAATAGAACAAAAGCCTCCATATACTCCTTACCCAGAGACTCCATTCAACCTTCACCAAAATCCCCTCTGGCTCTCTCAGCAATGGCATGGGACGTGCCCTTGGCCATTCTCCCTAGGTTCCCCCAGTCTTCCTTTGCCTTTCATGACCTTTGCCATTTTGAACTTCACAAGTTGGTCATTTTGCATATCATCCTTGAACTTGAGTATGTGTCATATTTTCTCAAGACACAACCCAGGTCTTTATGTTTAGGGCAGGAGTATTGCAGAAGAGATGCTGTGTCCTTCCCATCACATCTTATTCACGGGGCGCACTATGTCACTTTGTCCCATTAATGGTGGGAGAACTTTAATAATTTGATTCCGATGGTGTCTACCAAGTTTCTCCACTATAAATTCCTTTTTTTCCCCTCTCTTTGTAATAAACATGTTTTTAAGTGGAGACGTTTTTAAGGCAATATGAGTGTCTCATCTCTAATCCCACTAATACCTCCTCGTTTTAACATCCATTGATAGCTCTTGCCAGAATTCAATAGTTCTCTGATGATTTCCAAACTGCAATTTTCCAATTCCAGTACTCTTATTATATTAATTAATTGGCATTCTACAACAAGGAAGAACTTTCTGATCTTCCCATATACTTGTTAATATGTTTATTGCTATCAATCAACATGGACTCATTGATTTCCATTTTAGTCAATGGACTGTGACTTATTATATCATTACTTAATTTAACACTCAAATGGTCTCATCTCTTCAAACACCTTCCGGGTCCTTCTAACATGTCCCTATCATTCTCTGAGCATTTTCTGCACTACTCTTCACAACACAATGTTCCAGAATTGTCTTATAGTTTCCACTTGTAGAATCAGCCAATTTTTTAAGGAGCCTTGGTGCCTTTCCATGGATAGTTGTTGTAGAAACCAAGATCTGGGCACGAGGTGTGCTTATGGCTACTGAGTATATTGTCATTCCCAGGCCATCTTGGTGGAGAGAGCTAGGAGTAATATGTATGTCCAAGCATACATACATACACACATGTACACAACTTTGTATCTATAATTTCTGTGTCTATCTAGGTGTATGCAAAATTTATACCAATACCGCTCCTTCCAATCCAACACTACAGGGTTTATTAGAACTTTCCTTCTTCCTCTTTTGCTCCCTCTTCTCACCATTAAAAATCCCAACTCTCATTATCCCTAATATATTTGCTTGTTTGCTCAATCCCTTTTTGTAGCGAATCCTGTGACAACGCTGGGTTGTCATCATCACAAGGGTCAATATGACTGCCCCACTGGGTTTGCCCCAAGACTTTTGGACAGAATTAGGAAGGAAGGACAAAGGAATGGAGGGAAGAAGGGAGAGAGAGAGGCAAAAAGAAAGGAATGCATTGTTTTTAATTTGAGGTATAATTAGCATATAACAAAATACACAGATTTTAAATGTTCACTTGGATAATTTTTTCATATTTAATAAATTATTCTTTTAAAAATTGAAGTATAGCAGACACACAATGTTACATTAATTTCGGGTATACAGCATAGTGACTTGATGAGTCTATCCATGATGCTGTACTCACAGGTGTGGCCACCCTCTGACACCATACAACGCTATTACAGGTCCGTTGACTTTATTCCCTATGCTGTGCCTTTCCTCTCCATGACTTACTCATTCAGTGACTAGAAGACTGTACCTCCCACTCCCCTTCACCCATCTTCCCCATTCCTCCTCCTCCTCCCCTCTGGTGACCATTAGTTTGCTCTCTGTTATTTACGGGTCTGTTTCTGCTTTTTGTTTATTTCTTTGTTCATTTGTTTTCCTTAAATGAGTTTTGATCATTGCAAGTACTCTAGTAACAAACATGTAAAGTATAGAATGTTCCGGCCCCTCCAGAAAGGCCTCTCAGGTAAGGGTGCACATCCATTAGCAAATACTGTGAAAACCCCCTCTTCTGTCAATGACTCCTCTCAACCACTATCACTCCATTTACATCTGTTGCCAAAAACGTCTCTTCTTAGTTTCACACTTCTCAAATATATTTTCCTGATGCCCAGCCTGTTTGGTTTCTCTCTCTCTTTCTCCATCTACCTCAGATCTCTATTATGTAGAACAACTCGGCCTTATTTTCTTTAGTTTCTCTCTTCTCCACACATTGAGGGAGTTCTCCACAATAAAACAGAGCCCGTGAATGATCTAGAAAAGCCTTAGAAGGGGAAGGTTGAGTGAGTGTATGTGTGTGTATAAAGACTTTGATTTAATCACAGAGGGGGAAGGGCCACAATATTTTCTATTAGTGGGAGTATACTTTTCTTCTTGTTACAGAACACAGTGTTCATCAGAAGCAAAGTTCAAGAATCACTGCCTGACAAGAATTCTTCTTAAACTAATGTGTGTCAAGCAACTTTAGACCTCAAAGGCCATCCAAATGAGAACCAGCAAAGGCAACTGACTCAGAGCTTGCCATGACAAGGGAGTCAGCCATCGTTATTTGTGTTTGGCAGAGACTCAAAGTCAGAGGAGTGGTCAAACTTGATTGTGTACACAAAGGGCAAATTTCAAGATGTCCTGATGGAAGGTTGCTGGTATGATAAGGGCAATGGAGGTGGACTAACTAGAAGCTGGGCATCCTATGTGATTGATTAAAGAACATATTTGGCTTTTTCTAGTTTGTCCTAAGCTGGGTTGATTGCTATGGAGGTTGGGATTTGGCTTGCTGGATTGGTTGCTACAGACACTAGGGGTCAGAGTTCTATCTTTATATATCTTCTGGCCATTGTCCACCTGTATATTCAGTCCCTCCAAAAGTGGAGGATGCATGAGAGGACTGGGGAGTCATGGCTGGTCCTCTTTGAACCCTCCAAGCAATGTCATCATCATTGGCCATTGTCGCCTCCTACTCAACTTCTGTTCTTCTCAGAGTCCCAGCTTGTAACTTCATGTCAACTTTCTAAAACAGATCTAGAAATCTGCCTAGACAGATCTAAGAAGTATTAAGAGTGACGAGAAGGACTTCGTGTTGACTTGGCGTGAGAAGACCGAGGATTTGAGGATAGCTTTGAGGTTGCACCTGGAGGTGCCAGAATGATCTGTTACTAATTGCCAGTAAAACAGAAATCTGGAAGAAATCATCGTTTTTCTGAGGGAAGATGATGAACTCAGGTTTTTAGGCATTGTAGCTTTAGATGCCTCCTTGTGGATGTTCTTCAGAATCATCCATCTGGAAACGAATATCATTTTAGAGATGTGGATCCTGAAAGCTAGAGATGGTCCAAAATTTCTACATCAAGACTGTGGGGGAAGAAGGTGCTCCAGGCTTCTGATTTTCCACCCACTACATACACAAAACTGAGGATGGAGGATGAGGGGTCTGGAGTAGAGCCCTGACAATCTGGGAATCACCAGAATTCTATTTGAGGTGATAATGGACCATGTTGTGCCATTAAAATAAATGTTACAAAGATGGAAACCATTTGCCAAGGATTTCACAACAGACACACAGAAGTGAAAGTAAATGATTAAAAAATGTAGGTCTCAGAGTTCCTTTCAAATTGTGATATTTTACCTTCTATTTACAGAGGTAAAAGAACACAGGAGAAGAGGTTAATGTTTAAGCACTTTTATGTTTGCATCCCTCTTTTTAGCAGAGGAAACCATTTTGGTAGTGCCTGTGTGAGTCATCCACAATGATTTCTCTGGGGCTCTTCTTGTTCTCAAGTTTTCTCTGCCATGTTGCTACTGCAGGACGGAGTAAGTACTCTTTGCTTTTGCAAATATAATGAATACCTCCAACCCCCTAGTATATGACAGGGATCAGTAATGATGATTAAAATTCTTTCTAGTGTGGATGCTGGGGAATCTGGATTGATACTGATTCTTCACTATTGCCACACTTAAAGCTCCTCCCTAAGATATTCAGCCTGATGAAGCCTCGATGTATCGACCTATAAAAGGGGGACACCTATAGTACCCTTCAACGTTGAGGAGATTAGATGAGATCTTGCATACGTGAAATATTTGGTACAGAATTTAGCATAGTTACTATTGGCAGCATTAGTTTTTTCATTTTTGTGCTAGCCAGGCTTAAAAATGAAAATATCGATTTCTTTTTAAAATGTTGTTTAAGATCAATTAACATATAGTGTATTACTAGGTTCAGAGGTAGAGTTTGGTGATTCATCAGTTGCATAGACCACCCAGTGCTCATTCCATCAACTGCTTCCTTAATGCCCACCAACCGGTTACCTCATTCCCCCCACCGCTTCCCTTCCAGCAACCCTCAATTATTTCCTACAGTTAATAGTCTCTCATGATTTGTCTTCCTCTCTGATTTTGTCTTATTTTAGAAAAATGTAGATTTCTTAACTAAACACTTCATGCTCTATTTCAGCCTGTCCCAAACCAGATGAGCTACCATTTGCCACCGTTACTCCACTAAAGAGAACCTATGACCCAGGGGAGCAGATCGTGTACACCTGCCGTCCGGGCTATATGTCCCACGGTGGGATGAGACGGTTCACCTGCCCTCTCACAGGACTTTGGCCCGTCAACACCCTGAGGTGTACCCGTAAGTCAGTGCCTTCTCTCACATGCTGTCCCCTCATTGGGATTCAGGACACTTGGCGCATAAGCCCCCTTTGTCATGCTGGGGGCACAGAGGGCCAGGCGAGCCACAGAATGGAAGGCTGTAAAGAAACCAGAGGGCCTGGGTGGTGTTCATGGGAGGGGAGAATAGAGGTAACAGGTGCTATTTAGAGAGGAGGAGGTGAGCATAGCCCAGAACTAGAAGAGATGTAAAAAAGAGACCTGCTACAATAAAAGAGAGAGAGAGAGAGAGAGAGAGACTGCAAATGTAAAAAAAAGATGTACAGATACTCTGAAATTTAAACATATGCCAAAGAGACTTTTGAAAAAGTAAAACACAAGGAATCATCATATATTTGGACCTGGCCTCAAAACGAAAGCATCCTTAATGGAATCATTGTATTATAATAATCTATAATAAATATAATAATATAAATTATATATGATTATATAACCATAATTTATAATAAGTTATAATATTATATGTAAATATAATATAAAAACTTAAATATAAATTTATTGCTCTCTCCTTATGGTAGATGGTTGCTTTTCTTTATTCCTCAGCACATGGTTCTGTGCTAACATACCAGCATTACTTTTTATAGTTAAATATGGAGCAATTAACCCGAAAGAATTTCTGCCCATTTTATGTAGAAGTTAAAGAGTAAAAATCACTTTATGGGTCTCTCTGAGCTCCGGTTGTTTTGGTCATATGGACAAGACCTTGGTGAAACTCCTATATTTCATACAAGTGATTTTGGTCTGCTTTTTGATTCAAAAAGGACTAAACACGATTTTTCATGAAAAACAGCTATAATAGCATGAGGGAAAAATTTTCTTTAAATTGGTCATAACTGGAATACTAACAATTTCATTTTTTCAAGTTACTTTCCATGTGTATATTTTTGCATCATTGCAGAAAGTAGGTACCATTTTATATTTTTCTATATTCATTGGCATAAATATTGATAGTGTCTCCATAGTCTTCGTAATTCATATTTTGTTGGCTGCCTAAGGGTTCAACTGTTGATTTACCATAATTAATCAAGACAACTACCTGTTGGTAAACATTTAGGCTGTCTGATTTTTGTTATTAGGCAGTGCAATGAGCCTCTTTGTGCATATATCATTTGGCTAATTTGAGTTGTTTTCTTAGAATAGTTAACAGTAGAGTTATTGGATCAAAGAACAGAAATGAGTATATATATATATATACATATATATATATATATATATATATAAATTTTTTTTTTTTTGACAGACAGAGATCACAAGTAGGCAGAGGGGCAGGCAGAGAGAGAAGAAGGGAAGCAGGCTCCCTGCTGAGCAGAAAGCCCAATGCAGGGCTTGATCCCAGGACCCTGGGATCATGACCTGCACCGAAGGCAGAGGCTTTAACCACTGAGCCACCCAGGTGCCTGAGTTTACATGTTTTTACTCTAATAAAAAAACTCTATAAATTGAAATTTACCTCTCTATCTTTAAATTACAGCCAGAGTATGTCCTTTTGCTGGAATCTTAGAAAATGGAGCTGTACGTTACACAACTTTTGAATATCCCAACACGATCAGTTTTGCTTGTAATCCTGGGTAAGGACTTCTAGCTAACAGAGGCAGAACCATCTCTGTGCCCTTACATTAAATATCAAGACATATTTTATTTTTGGCCTTCAGGCTGGAGTTGCTGAATACAAATCATTTGTAGTCCTGCTTTTAATCTGTACCACAGTGGCATTGGGATGGGGGAGGGGTAGAGACTTGAACAGCTAGTGACACATGAAGTTGCTACTGGTATCCAACTTCCCCTCTGGTCAGTTACTTAACTAAGGAGGTGCATTGGAACCCTTAAAACTGGATGGTAATTCTTTATCATCTCTGGGACTTGGCATGAAGGTTAAAATACTTTAGGAATTGGACTTGGGCTTTAGATATGAACCTAATTTGATTGACTGACCTGGGACTCTCCAGGAGGGTATTCTCTTGTGAAATAGGGAGTGTGATGGTCTAGAAGGCAGTTCCGTTGATCAGCATCTCTAGCAAGAAAGCACGTCCAGTTGGTTACATAGCTCAGCTGCCTTATGAGCAAAGTCACCACCAGTGACATGGTCGGTATAGGTCAGCTGGCTGTACCTTAGGGCAAAATTTTACTGAGGATTCTTATTTGGGATTGGAAATGAAGAAATACTATGTGTGAAAGAGAAATGAACTCTTTTCATCCGAAACACCAATTAACTTGTGGGTCTGATGAAAAAGGACCTTGAAGCAATTGGTTGGACGAGACAATGTTACATTTTCGTTGGAAATAGACGCATTGTTTCTACCCATTTATCTCAGTAGAGTGAATAGTTTTAGGAAATGAAGAGTAGCCATGACTCAGTTTGATTCAGTTTTGTGACCCTGAAGAAGAGCTGCTTCTTCGTTCTGCCTATGAAGCAGTTATTTTTGGTCTGCTGATTGGAAAGAAGGGATCTGGGGGTTTGGCTTCTACGCCTCCAGCTGTGGAAATTTCTCATTCTTCCATGAGTTCCCTGAAGCCCTGGGCTGGGAGATTTGATGAGCCTTAAGAGTGCTGAGCTCCTCAAGAAAACAGCCTTACAAAATAGGGGAAAAGTTGGTAACATGACTCCGAGGCAATGCTCAGTGATGAGGACATTTGAGATGCCATCGTCGGGTGATTTTACTGATGGGTTATATTGTCCTTTTGCAGGTTTTATCTGAATGGAAGTAGTTCTGCTCAATGCACCGAGGAAGGAAAATGGAATGTTGACCTTCCTGTCTGTACTCGTGAGTCTGTGGGTCCCCGGTTCTGGGGAGAGAGATTAGTTGTTTCACCTGGGACTTTGCTGGCCTCAACACTGTACACTCCCTGGCCTGGAAACCCCTCAGTCCTCACTCCTTGGGATGGTTACTCATCCTTACGGAGAGTGTTCCTCCCGATATCATCTTACCTTGGAGGATGCAACAACCCTTTTGGAAGGACAGAAGGGAAGCATTCGACTCTAATCACATTTGTATCCTCCACCTGGTGAAACCAGTGGTATTTGGGCTTATTCTTCCCCTCACTCTCACAGTTTTTGGCAGGGGCTTGGCTACGTGTGATATTGGTCAACCTGGGATGGCCATCATTTGACTAGAAGAACTGGAAACAATCTTCCTGCCACTCTGGGATCTCATTCATTCATTTATACATTCACCCATTTATGTATCTCATTTATGAGATACATAAGAGATATACATATGAGATCTATCTCATTTATGAGATATTTATCTCATATGAGATCTCATTATGAGATACATAAATGGGTATTGGGGACCTAATGTGGGTCATGTCCTGCTCTCAGCACTGAGGCTGTATGGCTGAAGGAGACTTTGGTCTGCCTTTCGGCGAGTGTGTCTAGTGATGAGGAACATAGGAAAGTAACCTTCGCAGTGACCTTAGATTCCATCAAAAGGCCTTGCCTCATAGGAGTGAAGTGGGTTTGCTTCAAAACACACTGCTGGTTTATTCTGGGACCCTCAGCCATGCAGTCAGGGGCGCCTCTGGACATTGCTGATGGAGGCAAGGGTGTTCTGATTGTGAGTCACAGGAGTCCCATCTTTGACCAGGAGTCCCACACGTCACAATCATGGTTATGGTTCCCCAACATTTCAGTGAGATCTATCCTAACAAGAGCCAGTGAAAAAGTCAAGCAATTTCAAATCAATGATCGTTTGAGTAAAGTTGAACTACCCAAACAAAAGGTTTTTAAGGCTAAATTAGAGTTCTTTACTCAGCAGTAAAAATCACCACTGTTCCTCTAGTTTCCCTTGGAAGCAGGTTTACATCAACTATGTAAAGTCACTTTTGCTTCTTGGTTACAAACAGAAAATCTGCTTTAGCTTCTGTCTAATCTAAACCAACACTCCTTGTACTTTAATGGACAGGTGAATCATCTGGGCATCTCGTTAAGAGGCAGATTCTGATCCATGAGTCTGGATGGCGTCTGAGCTGCTGCATTAATAGCAGGCTTCCCACTTGGAGTAGCAAGGATTTAAATAATTCAGATTAAATCACATTCTGCTCTGCACTAACTTCCTTTACGTTAGTATAACTCTCCCTGGATTTATTGAAACCCTATATTAGTTAGGTCAGATGACAACCCCGACCATATCTCCATGTAAAGTTACTTGTGCAAGCTCCAAGCATTCAGAGTGCAGAAGCGGGAGATGTTCAGTGGGAACAAACCCATGTAAGACAGCAGGGGAATGAAGATGTCACAGAGGACGTTGTACCAAACGCTCTCATGAGCATTCATTATAGAATGGTCCTCCATCCTCTCCTAACTCTGACTTCCAGAAACATCTAGCATTTGGATCAAAGCCTTATGGAGACCTATGCACTGTGTCATTGTAAGAAGCAAATTCGTGGGGACAAGACTTAGACTTACTTCATTTTTCAGTCTTTTCACTGGTTCGATCATCTGATTTTTCAGATCATATGTTCTTCCATGACTTTTGTAAGTGATTGTTTTTCCCCGGCGTTTGATCCCACTTTGCATTTCCTCAAGTTAATCTTTGCTTGTTTGTTTGTTGTTTTCTTTTTCTGGAAAGAGTAGCTTTAAAAGACTCAACTATTTCATAAAAGTGATCGTTCTTTCTTTTTCCAGCTGTAACCTGCCCTCCTCCATCCATTCCTAAGTTCGCAACCCTTAGTGATTTTAAGTCATTGACTAAAAACCACTCCCTCTATGGAACAAAAGCTGTCTTCGAATGTTTGCCGCATTATGCCATGTTTGGAAATGATACAGTTACCTGCACAGCACATGGAAATTGGACTGCATTACCAGAATGCAGAGGTAGGTACAAAGACAAGAGAAAACTATTATAATAGTGTAGAATCCCATTTTTGGAAATGGAAAATTCCACTCTCATCGACTGTTTCCAATGGTCTTGTTCAATACATGTTTATTGGCATCTACCACATTCTGGGCAGTGTGCTGGATGTTGGGGATACCAGATGAAGGATGCCTGGCTTCTGACGTCAGGAGAATTCTACATAATGCCATGAACTACTTGGAGCTGCCTGGGAGGGCTTCCCAGAAGAGGAGAAGTGGAGAATGAGGGGAAGTCATGGGAAGTCAGGGAGCCGTGAGAGAACAGGGTGTATGCATGGACAGTCAAATATGGTAGTGAGATTGGTGGGGAGAAGGCAGGATTAAATTGGGGAGCTCTAGGAGATGATGGTGAAAAACTGGGCTGTAGTCGGATTGTCCCAAGCTTTTATAGTCCACCTAAATTTAAGAATCACAAGAACATTTGATTTAGGGGCGCCTGGGTGGCTCAGTGGGTTAAGCCTCTGCCTTCAGCTCAGGTCATGATCTCAGGGTCCTGGGACTGAGCCCTGTGTTGGGCTCCCTGCTCAGCTGGGAGTCTGCTTCTCCCTCTCCATCTCCGACTGCCCCTCCCCCTCCCCCTACTCATGCTCATTCTCTCTGTTTCTGTCTCTCTCTCAAATAAATAAATAAATACAATCTTTTTAAAAAAGAATGATCCCCTGCCTTTTTAGTAGTCTTTACTTGACATTTTTATTTTTATTTATTTATATTTTATTTTTATAGAGAGAGAGGGAGCGTTTGCAAGGGTGGGGAGGGGCAGAGAGAGAAGGAGAAAGAGAATGCCAAGCAGACTCCATGTCCAGTGTGGAGCTGGACCTGGGGCTCAGTCTCTCAACCATGAGATCACGACCTGAGCCAAAAATCACGAGTCAGATGCTTAGGGATGCCTGGGTGCCTGGGTGGCTCAGTCAGTTAAGCATCTATCTTTGGCTCAGGTCATGATCCCAGGGTCTTGGGGTCGAGCTCCACATCGGGCTCCTGGCTCAGTAGGGAGCCTGCTTCTGCCTCTGCCTGCTGCTTCTGCTGCTTGTGCTCTTTCTTTCCCTGTCAAATAAATAAAAATATTACAAAAAAAAAAAGAGTCAGATGCTGCTTAACTGACTGAACCACTCAGGTGCCACTCCTTGACATTTTTAAAGAATATAGGCTAGCTGTCTTGTAGAATGTTCCATACTCTGAATCTAGGTGATGATTTACTTGTGATTAGATTCAAGCTAAATAATTTCATTCCATCACATCAGGAGGAATCACTGGTCATGGTTTGTTTCATCCCTCGGTCAGGTAGGTTGTGTCAGATCTCTTGGTAAAGGCATCTTTTCCTCTTCGGAAGCAAATGGTGGGTGATACTTTGAGACTGTGTGAATATCTACTCTCTCACTGACATTTTAGCATCCTCTGGTGATGCCCAACTTAGTCAATTACAACACTGGTGGTTGCAAACTGGTGACTTTCTATCTTTTCTCCTATATTTATTAGTTTGCATTCTTCTACAGAAAAATGCTTTACTTTTCTTCCATGGACTATTTTTAAAATATTATTATAGACTCATAGATTCAGGTGCCAGGAAAAACATCATGTTTCTCCCTCATATTTCATTCTGGCTTCTCATATAGACTGAAGACATTCATAAGAATTAGATTTGACATCTAGGTGTTACCTGGGTGACTCAGTGGGTTAAGCCTCTGCCTTTGGTTCAGGTCATGATCTCAGGGACCTGGGATCGAGCCCTGCATCGGGCTCTCTGCTCAGCAGGGAGCCTGCTTCCCCCTCTCTCTCTGCCTGCCTCTCTGCCTACTTGTGATCACTCTCTCTGTCAAATAAATAAATAAAATCTTAAAAAAAAAAGAATTAGATTTACCATCTAAAATCCAATAATGGTGAGCTAGTGTGCGTGGAGGGAGACTTGGTGTTCTAATTTCATGGTTTGTTGATTAAAAGAGGCAGAATCATTTTTTCTTTTTTAAAACCCACCATTTTAGACTGCATGCAGATGAAATTTGGAATAAATAACACTTTGCTATTGTATGAGAGCCCAAAGCACTTGGTAACTCATTGATTTACTTTCAAAGTATTGTTTTTTCCTTTATAACATCTAGGGTCCTGTGGGCATAAGAAAAGGGGGACCGGATTAAGCACCCAGGTCCCTAGAAATTGAATTCCAGTTACAGGAACACCCAGTGACTCAATAGGGTAATGGAGATTGGAATGTAAATATTTTGTAACTGTGGAAGAGTACTACATATATACTAACATGTCTTACTGAATATACTTTTTAGAAGTAAAATGCCCATTCCCATCAAGACCAGACAATGGGTTTGTGAACTATCCTGCAAAACAAGCACTTTATTACAAGGATAAAGCCACATATGGTTGCCATGATACATACGTCTTGGATGGCCCAGAAGAAGTAGAATGTAACAAATTTGGAAACTGGTCTGCACAACCAAGTTGTAAAGGTATGAAATAGGGGTGCAGTCTTCCTACGTCCCCGAACTTACCCAGTGGATTACTTTTACTTGCCGTTTTCTTGTTCCAATCATTCTCTGCTTGTTGCTCAGACTTGCTTCACAGTTATTTGTATGTGAAAGACTTTAGGACTCACATGTGCCTTGGGGAGCTTCACGCTTAGCAAGTGTGTTTGAGATGAAACTGTAGGAGATACACAGATCCTTTGTAAGCATTGATGATGCGTTGGAAAATGGTGTGGGTTTCCTATGCTCATTTTTCTGTGAGCATCCTTTTCTGCTTTGTCCTAGTCTAGACTCTTCTTGTTGCTGCAAAAAACCAACCACACATTCAAGCTAGTTCAAGGAAATAGGGATTTATCATAAACAGGCAACAGGTGATCATATGGACATTGATGGCGAATGACGAACACATGAAATGCAACTGGTCCTCCTGAGGATTTGAACTGAAGCCAGGCCCTATGGCTACTCCTCCCGTATCTCAGTGACCTCATGTTCTCTCTCTCTCATCTTCATGTTTCCCTGCTCTCTCTCCTCAAACCTGCCTTGACTTTGCACCAGGACCTCTTAAGCAAAGGGCTCAACACTAACTGGCATCTTTTCCTGGAAACACTGGTTCCTTATGAGTTAGGTGTCTATCCTTGATCCAGGGTCATGCTTATGCAGAGAACAGTTACCTAGCTCTGTATTTCTCTGCTGGTTGTTACAGGGCTGGGAAGTTTAAGCAGAAAAGGAAACTAGGCACAGCAGGCAAAATGATGTATTATTAGTGTCTTATGTTGGGGTCCCCTAAAAACAGAGCCTGAGACAGGGATTCAAGTGCAGGTGATTTACTCAGTGAGTGTCTCAGGAGAAAGTGAGGCAGGTTGGCTCGAGTAGGGCACTGGTTCTCAAACTTCACTGTGTCCCAGAATCACCTGGAGGGCTTATTTAAACCCAGAGTGTTTGATTCAGTAGATCTGGGATAGGACCTGAGAATTTGTTCAAGTTCCCAAGCGATACAGCTGCTGATGATCCTGGGACTAAATTTTGAACAAACAGGTGGTCTCAAATAGAGTCTAGTTTTAATTTCATCCCCTTGGCAGCTCTGGACCATGAATTCTACCCCAGCTGATCCCACCAAAAGGCATGGGGACCTGCTTTTTGTATCACCTTATTGATCCGTCATTGGCTATGGGCTGCTCTCTTCCCTGACCCTGGTGTGGAGGCTGATTTGCTCCTGGAAGAGGTGGCTCCCTATGGCTGAGGGCAACTTTTCAGAGAAAGGAGCATTTGTGAACTATCATCAGCCAACTCTCACAGTAGCTGTTGGATGGCTGCATTAGCTCAATAAATGGGATTTCAGTGGGGCAGTGGAGGTTTACATAAAATGGCAGTATCTCGTAGAAGTTCTTTTTCTCGGAAGCCTAAAATCTGACACTTCTGCTCTGACCTTATTATGTGGGTACTACAGGGGGAGAAAAGGGCGTCTTGGAAGCCATGATTAATGGTTCCATGGATAAAGAACTTCTATTGGCCATGACACTGACGTTACTCACTGTGAACATTCTTGGAGTCTTCCTGTCTTGAGCAATGTGTTTGAAGCATACTCAACTACTGATTCAACTGCTACACTGTCCTTAAGGAAGACTCCCTGAACTCCCAAGTCTTGACCATGAATATTGTGTCTTTCAGCTTCTTGTAAATTATCTGTTAAAAAAGCGACAGTGCTGTACCAAGGACAGAAAGTGAAGCTTCAAGACAAATTCAAGAATGGAATGCTGCATGGTGATAAAGTTTCGTTCTTCTGCAAGAATAAGGAAAAGAAGTGTAGCTATACAGAGGATGCTCAGTGCATCGATGGCACCATTGAAATCCCCAAGTGCTTCAAGGGTGAGTCCGACCCTGGTGATTGTAGCTGGGATTCCCACTTGCCTCTCACCATAGGAAGTACTTTAATTACATAATGATTACAAGAAGCCATGTGAGTTTGGCCTCTGGATTTTCTTTCTTTTTTTTTTTTTAATATTTTATTTATTTATTTTACAAAGAGAGAGAGAGAGAGATCGCAAGTAGGCAGAGGCAGGCAGAGAGAGAAGGGGGAAGCAGGCTCCCCGCTGAGCAGGGAGCTGGATGGGGAACTCTATCCCAGGACCCAGGAATCATAACCTGAGCTGAAAGCAGATGCTTCACTGACTGAGCTACCCAGTTGCCCCTGGCCACCAGATTTTTAAAAAGAGCAGGGGAGCAGGAGAAAACAGTGAGATAAAGCAATAAATTGATTCATTTTCTCCACTTGCATTAACATGTTCCTTTCCAATTCTTTTCCTTAAAGCTCAGGGTTGCAGTTTTATTCAGTGAATATTGAGATGAGTTATGCCATCTTGCATACTTCTAGATTAAGCTCAAAAAATAATATTGCATGGAGTATTGAATAATAATAACATTTACTTGGGGTGCCTGGGTGACTCAGTGGGTTAAAGCCTCTGCCTTCAGCTCAGGTCATGATCCCAGGGTCCTGGGATTGAGCCTTGCGTCAGGCTCTCTGCTCAGCAGAGAGCCTGCTTCCCCCTCTCTGCCTGCCTCTCTGCCTACTTGTGATCTCTGTCTGTCAAATAAATAAATTTTTTAAAAACTTAAAAAAAAGTTGGGGATTTAAAAAAAATATATTTACTACCCCTTGGTCCCAAATTACAGAGAACTCACCCCAATTACAAAGTAGCTCATGGTAATGGTGATTACTTTATAGATCTTCTAACATTTTTTCCTCTTTCGTCAGCAATTCCTGGACTTTGAAAAGTCTTCATTAGGGCAAAGTATTCATTAGAGCAAAATACTTTAAGGAGGATGAGGTTATGTTTGTGTGAGATCAAGAAGTATACAATGATCAGCATTTAGAACTGCCAAATTTTTAAATTTTCAGGTTTAGGGCTTAAATAGCTTTGTACTATGAAGGAAGAATGAACCAGAGGCTGAAGGCACTATTGCCTCTTAGTTTAGAAGTGGGATCCAAGAGGGATGCCTGGGTGGCTTAGTTTCTGCCTTTGGCTCAGATCATGATTCCAGGGTCCTGGGATCCAGCCCCACATCAGACTCCCTGCTCAGCGGGGAAAATACTTCTCCCTCTGCCTGCTGTTCCCGTTGCTTGTGCTCTCTCTCTCTGACAAATAAATAAATAAAATCTTAAAAAAAAAAAAAAAAGTTCCAAGAACCCTGACAGCCGTATACTGGGCAGGCAGGTTAGAGAAGATGAGGGGTTTGAGAAATGACTAGCTAGAGACGGAAAAGGGGATGAAAATACCACCTACTTCATAGGTTTGTTTACCAGAAATATGATCCATGCCACAGAGGAAGTGCTCAAACAATGATAGTTATTATAATCACTAATGGTTAGAAATGCACTGGATAAATTGTTATTGTTTCAAATATAGCAGACCCCCTGGGCAGATATTAAATACTGAAATTGACAGAGCACCTGTAGCCTCATTCAAATCAGTGCACAAAATATTAGAAGAGGATAATTTTAAAAAACCAAGCTGAGTTTTGTTGATGTATTTCTTCGGGCCATTGTTCCTTACAGTCTTCAGACAGATATGGCACTGTTAGTGCATCGAGAATAAATAAAAGGCTGATACAGTTGGTTTTTTTGTTTTTTTTTTAAATCTTGACTGTCAGAATTAGACAGAACCTTTTATTTTCTCTCTTGGAAATGAGTGCCTTATCATTTCCCTGATGTTTTCTCCTATCACTGAAACCTCACAGTCCATGGTTTTATTCATATAATTAAATTTTCCCACCCGTTGGTAAATTCTATTTGATTTGGCTTAGGCACTTAGCAAATTTAAGAAATGATCATTTCTCTTAGAGTCTTTCTCTTTCTCTTTCCGAACAGAACACAGCTCTCTGGCTTTCTGGAAAACCGATGCATCAGATGTGAAACCGTGCTAAACTGGTTTTCAGATTCAAAATTAAATGGCGCACTTGAATCAGTGTTTGTCCAAGGAACATGACAGAAGTGGAAAAATAAAGTGACTGAATTTATTCCATTTCTCGCTGCAGCGTGGTAGCTTCCTTTTAGTTATGTTAGTTGGTTAAGAAACCCAGACACTTGGAACTTGGCCGTTTCGTGATGTGGAATAGGAAGGGTACATAATTACCCAGGTAACCTAGTTAGGTCTCCCTGGCTCTACTCAAATAATTTCACCTTAACCAACTGCAGTATTTTTCATAGAATGGTCCCGAGAACCATCACACGAGCCCTCAGCTCTGCCTGGCAGTCTTACCGTATTTCTCTAATTTGTGCACTCCCCTCCTCTCCAAGGTGGCTACTTCTCTTCTCAACCCTCCTCAAGCTACCTTCTCTCCCCTCACCCTCATCTGATAATCTTCCTCTTCTTGCACCAAGAAAATAGAAAAGACCCTTTAAAAGACCTTTCTATGGGGCGCCTGGGTGGCTCAGTGGGTTAAGCAACTCTTGATTTAGGCACAGGTTATGTAATCTCAGGGTTGGGGAAATCGAACCCCAGCAGGGAGTCTGCTGGAGGGTCTCTCTCTCCCTCTCCTTCTGCTCCCCCCAACCCTCACTGGTACATGCTGTCTCTAAACAAATTTTTTTAAAAAATAAATAAAATAAAAAATCTTCCCATGACCAAATCTGTCAACTTACTAGTACCTGTACCAGATTCTCTGCCTTCTGTCTTGTTGCAGTGGATAAACTCAGTTTCCATCTAGGGGCAAACCATATGCACTGGATCCCATCTTCTCTCTCCCACTTAAGGATTTTGCTCCTGCCACGAGTGATCTTCGATTTCTATTTTTTTTTTCTTCCTATTGGACCATTTCTATCAGTGTAGAAATATACGGTAATATCACCCTTTACAAAAACCCTTCCTATTGTCTGACATCTTTTTCCAGCTACGGCCCTGTCTTTTTCTCCCTCTTTTTGTTTTTATTTTGTTTTAATTTATTTTAATTTTTAATTATTTTTTATTACTTTTATATTCCTCTTTTTTATAAAGTACTAGAAAAAGGTGTTTCTCTTTGCCAGCTTTACAAATAGGTCCTGTCACTACTCTTGAAATCTGTCTCCCCAAAATTCCCTCACTGAGGCTTTTTCCTTAGGGTTTGACCTGCTTGCTGTGGGTGGGGGCCAGATCTCTCTTTCAAGATATTTCTCTGCCCCCACCCCCAAGGTGGTCATTCAAAAGCTCCACATTCCCATTACTTAACCTTAAAAAAGTTTTACTTTTTCTTCCTCAATCTTTCCTTTCTGTATGGTCTTTCCCTCTCTGGGTCTTTGGGTTTGGGTTTGAGACCACTTGATACCCCCTCTTTGTAAACCAAAAAGCCCTATTGGGGGATTTTGCTGAGCAAAAGAGCCTTCTGCTCTGGACTTCCTCTCTTAGCACAAAGCTTTACACCCACTGTTTCCTTTAACTTCTTACGTACTATTTTTTAAATGGACCTCCCAGGGCACCTGTGTGGCTCATCTGGTTAAGTGTCTGACTCTTCATTTTGGCTTAGGTCATGATCTCAGGGGTCGTGAGATAGAGACCTGCTCCACAGTCGGCGCAAGTTTCTTTCTCTCTCTTCCTCTGTTCCTCCCCTCCTCCCAATCTCTCTCTCTAAGAATAAATAAATAAATAAAATCCTTAAAATAAAAAATAAAAAAACAAAAGAGACCCTCCCCCCTCATCCCGGGTAACAGGACTAAGAATGAAAAGACAGCAGTAAAAATTTTAGAGCATCCCCTTTTGCTCCAGACGTGATCGCAAGGTTTGCTCCAGAAAAGGAGAGAACATGTTTTTCTATTATCCTCCTTTTTGGTACAAATGTTTTCCTGATTAATTTTATTATTTCAAAATTTAAAAAATACATAGGAAAAAAATTTAAATTGCTCACTGTCCCTCAGCTCACTTGAATGGGACTATGGAGCCGTGAATGTCAGTGATTTTCTTTATTTGGTGACTGGTTATTGGGGGACTTTCTAAGCTCCAAGGCCTTTTGCTCTATCTCTCAGGGCCTCTTTTTAATAAAGACTCACAATTAAGCTTTCCTGTTTTTTATGAGGCCATTAGCTACTTGGATCAACTGAGACATAATCCAGAATTTTTGAAGTTCTATAGTCCAGCTTATACCCAATTAGGGATTATTTACTTAAGTATTACCATGACCCATCTCAAGGGTATAACCAGTAGGATATGGGCCGATCAGAATGGATGGCTGTCTTGGAGTGGGGGCTGGGGTGGGGTGTTGGGGCTGAAAGCCTCCCGATGTATGAGACGTTACCCTTCAGTTAGACTGGTGAAAGCAGGACACAAGGTCTTATGGGAAGAGCTGTTGGCCTCATGGTTGGTACTCAGAGATTTGGGGCAACAGCTATCTATCAACTGGTGTAAAAGGTTTTCAATATTTTCACACTGTGTATGTCCTACTACGCCTCCTTTCAAGAAAGATTTGGAACATCTTGATGTTGAAAGGACATAAACAACATAAAAAGAAAAAAACCCCACATGCAACAAAGAAAACAGAACAAGAACATATATTGTATATTTAAAATTATTGTACCTTTTATTTTTTAATGCTTTATTATTTCTTTAGAGTAGTTGTAGGTTTACAACAAAACTGAGAAGAAAGTGCAGAGGTTTCGCACACACCACCCATCCTCACACACGCAGAGCCTAGCCGTTATCTGCATCACTTACCGAAGTGGTACATTTTTAGCCAAAGTGAAACCTACACTGACATATCACCCCAAGTTTACCTTGGTCTATTTCTGGGCTCCCTGTTCTGTTCCATTGATCTATTTGTCTATTACTTTGCCAATACCACACTCTCTTGATAACTGGACCTTCATGTCTGTTGTTTGGTAAGATCAGGTGTTCATAGTGCCAAAGTTTCCTGAGCCCAGAACTCCTATGCTCAACCTACAGCATCTCTTTACCTCCTATCCCCTTAACCTGCTCCACAAAGAAGCTCCTAGAACATGGTAGGTTTGTTGAGGATGGCGTTTTGCACCATTTTTTTTCTTTTTTTTTCCAATGGAAGGCATTTCAGGCTTCTGGATAGGCTTGGGTCCCTGAAAAATTAATCAGAGTAGACTTTAAAGCTTAAGCCATAGTCCTGAGTCTTCTAATTTAATGATATTTTTATAGAAAGAAAAATCTGCTACTTTGGCAGTTTGGATTAGAAGGCCCAGTCAGTAGAAACTGCCCAGTTCAGCCCTCCATTTCATGATTATGTGGTCCATTTAGCGACACAGGTAGATTGTCTTTCCCAAATGCTTTTCTTCTTAAAAGCTTTGGTCATCAGGTCACCCAGCATTAAAATTCAGCTATCCCCTCCCTAGTAGGTGTGCAGTGCTGACAGAGCAGGAAGTGCCTCCTTCCGCCTCCCACAGGGTCAGACGGAGAAAGAGTGAAACTATGGTTAAGGAGCCGGTTATCATCCTATATTTTAGCATCATTGAATTCATCTTCCCATGTTATGTGATAGAAATTAACTAGCAACAGCAGACCCCACCAACACTATAAGCTACATATGGCCAAGGAGGACTTCTTTCAAGACGAGGAGGTCCCCAACTGTGCCTCCTAACGCCCAGCTTTCTTCTCTTGGATGATGGCTGGTTAGATTTCTCCATGCAAAGGTGTCCATGTTTTAGCTTTTCTCTCACACTGTCCTATGTATTTGTCAGGGGTTTAGAGTATCAAAAATGACTTCTCTCATTTCTAAGGCATTGACCAGTCTTTCAATATACAGGGTCTCATTTCTGAGGCCCCAAACTCAGTGACAAATACTCATCAGCGAAATTTCTCATGTACCCTGAGGATCATTCCCTACCTTAATCCCTAAGTGAAAGATGGAAAAGATACAAGAAACAGAAAAAGAAAAGAAAATCACCTGGGATGTGTGCAAGTGTGTGTGTGAGTGTGCGACATATGGGTCGACATGAACTTGTGTGTGTGTGTGTGTGTGTGTGTGTGTGTGTGTGTGAGACTATGCAATGTATGCTTGTGCACAAATGTGTGGGCGTGTGACAGCAATAGTTCTTTGTGGGCAAATGCTGCCTCCTAGTGGCATCTCTTACTTTCAAAAGTGTTTGCGAAAACAGTTGGCAATGAATGAAAGAAGATAACCAAGTCTCCCAGGGTCAAGCATCAGGCAACTTTCCGTGTATCTCACCTTTGTTATTTTTATTTTCCCAGTTATGCCATTGGGAAGGTAAAGAAACTCAAGCTCGGGGTGGTTATGTCACTTCATTTATCAGAGTCACAAAGCTAGTGACAGTTACCCAAACTTCAGAACTACGTCTTTTCTACCACTCTCAGGCTGCTAATTTAGCGATTAATTTTCCTGGTGGTTTGTCAAAATGATGGCAATCTAAAGTTAGAATTTCACAGCCTCGGGAGAAGTGCTGGAACATTCGTGGAGAGATTTCCTGGCAGGTGGTTGCCAGCGTGTAAGCACGCTGGCTGGGGCATATGCGTATTTCCGAAGGGGAGAGGAGCCGGTCTCTCTTTGTTGATAGCTCCCTTATGGCTCGTCCAAGAGGGCAGGATAGAGCAAGCCACGGGACAGGGATAGAACGCCAGGTGCAGCTTACTTCTGGCGTAAGGATGGAATCCAGCATCACTGTAATAAAGGTGGTAACTCTTTTTCTTCTTTTTTTCTTAGTAGTGAAGAAAAGAAAATAATGCCTCGCAATTCTGTTCCTGCTCTCTTTACACTGCATCTATTTTTTGTCTTACGATTTCTATTTTATGACCTGAAAATAGGAAGTTCTGAATCATTTCCTATCCAATTTAAGGAACTTGCTGGCTGTAGGATTATTGTGATATCAACCTCTAATGTGTTTACATAATAATAATCATTCTTGGTATTTGTAAATTGCTTTCCATTTAGATAGCTGAGATTCATTCATTTATTTCACTCTAATGATACAGAGTATCTTGATAATGCAAAGTGGTGAATCAACTGAAACTTGAGTAGTTAGATTATCAGTCCATGCTAAGTACTGTGTGCAGAGGCATTATTGGTTTTGAAACGATAAATCAAAATATGGAAGTTACAGACCTCATGTCAAATTCTAGAAAAATGGACAAAGGGCTAAAGGGGTCCTTTGCAAATGAATAAAAAGAAAAAAAACTAATAGAGATTTTAAAAATATTTCAATGTTTCTAAGAGTTTAAAAGGAAAATTAAAGAGGACTGTTTTTAATATACAGTTAGCACAGATTAGAAAAATTGTTAATGTGAGATAGCCGCTCTCAGGGACCATTGGGTGGGACTGGAAATTTGCAAAACACTCCTAGAAAGAAATTTGACAATACTGATCAAAAGCCTTAATTTTTTATGCTCATTGGAATATCTTTTATGGAGATAGCTGAAACTTCAACCAAGGTGCATATATTTAAAGATATTTATTGTAACATTATTTATAAGAGTAAAAAATTGCTAATAACTTACATGTCCAATCATGGAAGAAGAATTAAGCAAATTTTGTTGGATCCAAATGATGGAGCAATAAGTAGACAGTAGAGCAATTACACACACACACACTCACACACACACATACAATTTAAGGAAACATATGCAATTATTAATAGTGGTTATTCTTTAATGGTAGAATTACACATAATTTTTATTTTTTTCTTGAAACCTTTCAGTGTCTTCCAATTTCCCTGTAATAGCACTAAAATTTTATAATCTGATTTAAAAAACAATTCAAAAATCTCCATCTAGGAAAAAACATTTCATTTCTCTTTACAGGTAACTTTTGATTTATTATTATCATTTTTAAAGATTTTATTTATTTATTTGAGAGACAGAGAAAGAGAGAATGAGCAGGGGGAGAGGCAGAGGCAGAAGGAGAAGTCTCCCGACTGAGCAAGGCGCCAGATGCAGGACTCAATCCAAGGACCCTGGGATCCTGACCTGAGCCAAAGGCAGATGCTTAACCTACTGAGCCACCCAGGCGCCCCTATTATTCTTGCTAGTAAGTGGGAATAACTGCCTGATAGTCCACTGAAGTGATCCAAAGTCACTAACATTTGTTCTTAGGTATTGTACTTTCTCTTTTATATGTTTATTATTCACAGTCTTTCCAAATAGTGGACAAATTCACATTGAAGTTCTTGAAGCCCTGACTCAAAAAAATTTTAGAGGAGAAAAATAGAGTAAATTTCAAAATTTTGGGTCTGAGTCCATTTTTCCAAAAGAGTGCTATTTTTGGAGAGATTTGAGGCTATTTAGAAAGCAAAACAGAACTTAAAATATGTTTAATCGCTTCACCTAGAGAATCACTGGCCACATTTGAGTTGTATTCTTACATGTTTTCCTTTCTTTGTGTGTCTGGCACGTATATAAAATGGAATCATCATATTTTGTAACACACTTTTAGTATTTATTAGTGTAGACTTCTACTTTCGGTATGACTCTTTAAGGCAATTAAGGTATCACAAGAATGCCTTTAGGAAATTGTAAGTTGCTTTTTTTTTTAATTTAAAGATTTTATTTATTTATTTGACAGATCACAAGTAGGCAGAGAGGCAGGCAGAGAGAGAGGAGGAAGCAGGCTCCCCGCTGAGCAGAGAGCCCGATGCGGGGCTAGATCCTAGGGTCCTGGGATCATGACCTGAGCTGGAGGCAGGGGCTTTAACCCACCAAGCCACCCAGGCACCGCTTATGGTCATGTTTTTACTATCATGTTCATACTCTGTGTTACCCTTGGATTTTTAAAAATTGAGGTTAAATATTACTAGTTTTTGAAACAAACTTCTTTCATTTAAGTCACTTGTAGCTGATAGGAAATAATAGGTGTTTTTTGAAACAATATTTTCAATGGGAATAATGTTTCAATTTCAATCCGGTTTCTAACGCTGGAGCTAAAACAAGGTTGGGTATATATTTTCTTATCCTGACTTTATAATGACTATATAGTGTTTGCTTTATCTCCCCTCTATTCCCATAACATACTTTTTATATACCTTTCAAGCCAGGTGATGTAATCTGATTCCAAATATGGTTATTTGGTGTTTGTCTTATTACCTCCTACTATACGTTAAACTTTTGGAGGGTGGAAACTCATCTTTGTTTTCACAACTCCTGAAGATTTGTCGAAGCTGGAACCATTTGTGAAGTCCCCTTCTCTGAGAAAGGAATCCTGATGCTTGTCCTTCAGCACAAAGGTGAGCTACTAAAATGTCACATTAATACAGCGGGATGCCCCATTTCCTGACCACACCTGATCTGATTAAGTGTTCTTACTTGATTCAAATTAGACCAATCAAGTGCACTCTCCCAGGAAGAAGTTTGGATTCAGAACAGTTAGTCTTCCGGGGCCTCTTGAATGAAAGCTTTGTAAACTAGGAAGTTAATTAAGGGTGGCTATGTTCCACCACAGGTGCAGAGAAAGGCACAAAAGACCTGTCTGCCTTCATTCTTTGACTGATAAACATTTACAGATTGTCTGTAAGTGGCAGGTATTCTGCAAGGTGCTGGGTCTCCAATGATAAACACAGCATATGTGGTTCCTCTCCTTGTGGATCCTACAAACATTTGAGAAAGATTGCTAGTTTAGTGAATAATTGATTACAAATTTTGATACATGCAATGAAGAGAAGGAACAGGGGCTTTGAAAGAGAATAATGGGTGCATTAAGAATCGATGAAGGATTGAGTAAGTGACATTTAAGCCGAGGTGAAGAGCAAGGTGTTAGAACATTCCTGGTAGAGGAAACATTCCCTGTAGATACATACTAGATGTTCACTGACACCTAGTAGCATTCAATAAATACATTTTCAGCTGAAAAATTATCATGCATTGTAAGAAAACCAGACACAGAAGTCCTATTAGTTGGTTGCCCTAGGTGTTTGGCCATAAAAGGTTTATGTGAAGCTGTATTTTTCAGGCCACATAAGCTTGGGGCTATACTGCAGCAGTCACAAAAGAGTATTTATCTGTCTTTACCCTTGAGGTCCCTGAGTGGACTCTGATTCCCGCCATTTCTTCCCAAATATTAATGAAGGTTCCTAGGGTGGGTCTCATGCATGCTGTGTATGTTACTAAACTATCATAGGCTTGCATCATTTATTTTTCTCTAAGTGCCCGTAGCTGTGAGAATGCTGTTATTCTCACTTCTTGTCTCTGATGCTTGATGAAGGTGTTCCTGCTGCTAATTTTCACTGATGCTGCCTTGAGGTTGCTGGCGCCCACACTAGGGGCAATGTTGTCTGTACTGAGTGTGCTACCTTCAGAAATTACATTCACAAATGCCGGTTATGGCTTCTGTTCTCAATGGTTAAATGGGTAATCAATCCACACCCAGGAGTTCTTAACCTAGGTTCTATGAATGGGCTTCAGAAATTCTGGAAACCCTTTGATTTGTATCCATATTGTGGGGCATGGGGGCATTTGATGGTGAAGGGGGAAGGGAGGAAGGTTATACATTTTTAATATTTTCGAAGGATGTTCCTTACCTCTAAGGATTAGGAATGACTCTGTTACAACAAGAGGAGGAGAACTGGAAGCCATTCCAAGGCCAGCACTGTGCTTTATGGAGAATAGCCTTTCTCTTCAATTTTTTTATCATCATGGAACCAGACCTGCTCACCATCTCTTAGGATGAGTTACTTCCTAGCAGTTCCTTGATTCTCATGTAAGGAGATTCTTTATATTTTCCACCAGACCTTATATAGGCTTGAATCCCAAGATAAATGCAGCTTAGTCTCAAACTGGTATCCCAGCTTCATATTTATAACATAAATGACACTAATAACCTCCATGCATATCATAACAATAATTTTGTCTGCATAAATATATATGTATGTACAGTTGACACTTGAACAACATAGGGATTATCCATGTTGAAAAACCATGTGTAATTTTTAACTCTCCCAAAACCTAACTACTAATAGTCAATTTTGACCAGAAGTCTTACTGATAACACGAATAATTGATTAATACATATTTTGTGTGTTACATGTATCATTTACTGTATCCTCACAATAAAGTAAGGTAGAGATAAGAAAATCATAAGGAAAGAAAAAAACATTTATAGGACTATACTGTTGTTATTTATGGGAAAAAATTGGTGTATAAGTGGACCCAGGCAGTTCTAACCCATGTTGTTCAAGGGTCAATATACTTTTTTTTTTTTTTTAAGATTTTATTTATTTGACAGACAGAGATCACAAGTAGGCAAGAGGCAGGCAGAGAGAGAGAGAGGAGGAAGCAGACTCCCTGCGGAGCAGAGAGCCCAATGCGGGGCTCAATCTCAGGACCCTGGGATCATGACCCAAGCTGAAGGCAAAGGCTTTAATCCACGGAGCCACCCAGGAACCCCCAATATACTTTTTAAATGAAAAAATTGGCAGTCTCATAGTTCTTAAAAGTGGAAAGGGAGATTTTCTTATCTTCTTTCACTTATTTAGGGAAAATACTTAAGAAGTCTACTTTCTTAATTTTTTTTAGTAATGACTTTTTACTTTCAATCATATTTTTCCTGCAATTATTTCTGCTCAGATGAACTTGACTTTATTTTTACCTTTGATCTCTTTTTTCACCTTCCTTTTTTTTGCTCATTTCATTTAGACATCAATTGTCAAAAACTCATTTCATGTTCTTCCTTCAATGTGGTTATATATTTCGAACTTCACTGAGTGGTCAAATTCCTGCAATTAATTGCTTGCATGGGTTTTGCATCCCTGAATCTCAGTGCAAATGATCTGGATGACTGATCATTCTTTAGCCATAAACATGCTTTGGAAATATGCTTTGGAAAACTAATTTCTAAAGCATTTCAGTTTCCTTCCTTTAGCCTTTATAATTTGTCATGGAAACAATGAAGAACTGTTGATGCTTATTTCTGGTAGGATGAGTTTGAAAAAGCACCTTGGAGAGAATACGACTTCCCTCTGGAAGCTTGAAAGTAACGAGTTACAAATGAATGAATCTTCTATTTTCTTTATGGAAAAACTGAAAAGTTGCTTCAAGCTGTGCTTATGTTAGATTTGGCATCACACTGAGTGTATCGCGGATACTGCAGAAGAAATCCTGTTGTGAAATTAGATGAGAAACAGTGGTAAACTGAATTTCACTTAAGTGAGTGTTTTTACAATTTAAATTTTGTTTCTGCCCGGTATTTGGATAAATATACTTCAGAGCTCTTCCAGAAATGTAATAGAAGACCAAAAAATATCACAACATAGCAACGCAGACATGGAGACTGCCGTTGAGGTGCTTGAGACTTCCTGGGAGTAAAACAAATTACATTTTTCCCACTGGATCCTGCTATTCTACATAGAACTGGTAAACACAAAACTCTTTATTTTATTTCAGCATCCTCAGAATTTGGGGTCCAGTTTCTTTAGTCCTCGGAGAGTTCTGAATGCAAAAAAAAAACCCAAAAAACAAAAAACAAAAAAACAAGCTAATGCTCACTTTCCCCCTTTAATCCGACCTCATCATTCACCTCTGGTTCCCACTTCTGAGATACCAGGCAGAACATTCTCACTTCTGTAGACTCAATGACGTCTGCCCACATGGGCACACCCTTCTGTGAACACCCCTCTAGCTATTCTATTTCTCTTTACCCTTTACCTGTTTCTTCTCTACAACACCTAAAATGTTCACAAGAGACTCTCCTCGCTGGATGTCCCAGGGGAGCAGTGTGCCGACAGCGATCGTGTTACCCTGGGAACCTCCGCCTACGTACCATCAGGCTGCTCAGCCAGCCTGGAGGCTGCGCGACACCCGGGAACGTCGCCATGGCAACAGCGCGGCGCGCTCACCGGGATCTGGAGGGAACGAGTACGGAAGTCCCGCCTCCGAATTGCCGGGAGCGTCGCCATGGCAACGGCGCCGCGCGCAGGTCGCGAGCGGCGGGGTGGGAAGGGGGCGGGGAATGAGGGCGCGGAAGTCCCCGCCCCTGGGCTGCTAGGGCGGCGGCGACCGCGGCGGCCCGCAAGGATTTGAAACCGTTTTTTCTGTGGCGGAGGTGGCGGCGGCGGCGCGGCCGACCGGAAAGCTTGCATGTAGGGGCGCCAGGTTCTCGACTTCCCGAATTTCCCCGCCCCGACCCTACACCCGGGTTCTCGAGTGGAATTTTGCGCGGGAGGGCGGCCGCCCCTCCCGTGCGGGCCCGTTCGGGGAGGGGCGTCGCCCCGCAGGCCCCGGGCCCGTTCGCAAGGCCTGTGGGGCGCGCGCCCGGCTGGGGGGTGAGGGTGAGGGTGAGGGTGGGGGGGTATTGAGGGTGGGGGTGGGGCTGGGGCGTCGGGGCGCGGACCGCTGCGATTCCACTTGGGGGTGAAACCCATTCCCGGAAAGTTCTGGGTAAAGTTTGCTAGATGGATGGAGCTGGTCCGCAGGACGCGGTCCCGAGGTCGGACCGCAAGGCTGGTGCTGGGGAGGAGAAATCTGTGTCCTGCACAGGGCAGGGGAGCGGCCGCGGCCTCGCGGGCTCGCAGCCCCCCGCCCCGCGCCCGCTGGCCGCTGAGACACGGGAAGTTCCTCCGAGGACAGGATAGGCGACCCCGGAGTTCGGGCCGGACGGGTGTGCTGGCTCCCGTGTGGGCGACAGTCCCGACGCCCGAGTCCTCGGAATGGCCTGGCCCAGCGCCAGGGCGTGCGTGCGGGGGACACCGAGTGTCCCCGAGGTCCGGGGTTCAGGAGAACAGCACCGGTGCAGACGAACAGCTTTTCTTCTGATCCTTGTGTGGCTGTTTTAGCGTTTGTCCTTTATATTCAAAGATGAGTAACAATAAGGTACAGAAGGCAAACGGAATGACAAGGGCCTCTGCGTGGTGGCCAGGCTGCAGTCTGGCGCGCACGACGGCGGGCACACAGTGTCCAGGCCCAGCTGCCACTTTCCGTGGGACTGACTCTAGGGCAGTTACTCCACGCCGCTGAGCCTCGACTTCCTCCCTTGGGAAATGGCCATGAAAGAGGGCCGGTCTCCCAGGGCGATGACTGGGAACCGTTTGTAAAGCGCACAGCATGCTGCTGGCACCGTCAGGGAAGTCCTAGTCCGCGCTCTGGTAACTGTCCAAGCATCACGTGCACCTGTAAAACTTCTGATTTACCGAGGGACGCATGTCAAGTTTTCTGGAATGACTCACCATGCATTTAAAATAATGGTTTGAGGAAAACTGATTTTTGCAACTTCCGGGATTTTGTTTATTGTGTTTGGCCGAGGTGTATTCTTTGGCAGCGTGGCTGCTTTTCTCCCAAGGCCTTTTAATATTGGTGGCTTGCATCTGCTTTGCTGATGCCTGTGGAGGCTAAGCACCTTGAGAAGGTCTTAGCCCATTTAATAGGTGTCCACATGTAAATAGGTTTAAAAAAAGTCAATGCCAGTGAGTTAAATAAAAGACGTGGTCAAATATAGATTATTACCATAAGCAAGAGTGACCCAACTGAGTTCTTTTTTTGCTTTTAAAGTAATTTATGTGATTGGTAGGCACATGAGACATACTGAAATACAGTTTTAAGTAGTGATCCACCTTTTTGCCTAGCTGGAACTAAGTAGATAATAGTTTGTTTACAAGATGTAATTTGGGTAGCAAGAATTCCTTGAAGGTTTGAAATGATAACTTAATTTTTTCCTTTTTGCATTTCTTAATTTTGTTGGCAAATAAGTAAAGGATAAGGAGATGTAGATTTTTAGCTTTTTCCCAATATCACATTGACCCTTGATTGAGTTTTTAAAAAAAGTGTACTCCACTATTGTGTCATTATAGTGATTGCCTTTCTGCTTTTCAAAATATGTCTTTATTAGTTGGAGATGTCTCTGATGTTTATGTAAATGCCCAAGAGGTCAGATATAATGGATCTGAGAGCTAGGGATTTCAGAATTTTAATCTGAGCTTTGTGCTTAATTTCATGACTTTGAGGCAGTATTTCAGCTGTTGAGTTTTAGTTTTCCCTAATATTAAACACTAACATCTCCTGTGTGTGTCAAAGGATTTATTGTGAATTAGTGATTATTAGAAATCTTTTTGTTTTAGCTTTATCTATGGGTGTTCTCAGGCAAATGTTTGAGCACCTGTGCAGATTGCACTGTTTCAGTCTGGGAGTACTCCTAGGCTAGAGTGGTGCTTAAAATTGTGAGTTTGGGAGGTTCTGTTTGTGTTTTCATCCATTTTAATAGTTACTTTTTAGCTTTATGATCTAATATCCTGCAGTTGTAACATAGCCCTCTGCTACCAAGTACCTTAACAGGTGTAATTATACAGGAATGCCGTTAGTTAGTGTAGGAATGCCAGATGACCAAACACCCCCAAGCCAACTAACCAATCAGAACATGCATTTAAATAAAATTTGACTTAACCATGTCTTACATTTGAAAATATGTTTCTTCTACTGTGATGCACCAGGTAGGATGACCAGTTATGGTAAATAAGAATTAAGGCCATGTACTATTTCTATTCTAGAAGATCTATTTGGTACTTGGAACAGAATATTCTAAAAGAATTATTAGTCTCACTTTAAAGTGGGACATTATTCTGTTTTGTTAGCATTTATGTACCAGTCAGTTCTTGAGCTTCTAATAAGGTGCCACATAATGTGCCAGGTACCTACCAAGACGTGTACGTCATGGGCCCTGCCTTCCAGGAGCATCTCACAGATGGTGGAAGACATGTAAATAATGAACAGAGGTGTACGAAAAATAATGGCACAGTGAGTGCCGCGCCACACATGTGATCAGTGCACACGGAGAAGGGAACACAGGAGTCTGGGCCGAGTGGGGCAGGATTTTCTCCGAAGCGCCATTTGGGCTGCATTTTCCTGACTGCGGGCAGAGGGAACCCCCTGTGAAGAGGATGTGGAATCATGTCAGGGCTTGGAGTGTTGCAAGAATGGCGCAGAGGTCACCGGCAGGGATATGGCCCTTGGTGGGTAGACGAATTAGGCAGAGAGGTGAGAGGTGGGCTCCAATGCAAAGGCACTCGTAGGCCCAACTTTGGGTTTGGGTATATGTTGATGCAGTAGGTCAAGAGAGATTCTTAAATAGAGAGTGATATGCTTAGCTTTGCACTTAGGGAACTTACTCTGGTACCAGTGACTGAAGTAGGGAAACCAGACGGTGGGGAGGTCGGCTGGAGGAGGGCAAGGGAGTGGTGGGAAGGGCTTTCTCGGAGATGGTGACAGTGAGAAGCGAGACACCAGCAGGTCTGGAGACATTTCTGAGTATTTGTTGCTATATTGGCTTGAGGGGGGTTTAGAGAATGGGAACAGTGGAGGGGATGGAGGCCACGGGGATGGAAAGTTTGAACCCACGAGGAGGTAACTGATAGGTGATGGAAATCCTGGCATTAGAGACGACAGTTAATGCTTCAGACACAGAAGCAAAGGAGGGAAGGAGGTATTCTGTTCTCTTAGAGGTAAGCCGAGAGGTGGAGGGAAGAGGATTTGGGGTGTCACCACCGGATTATTTTTCCCATGAAGGAGGAGGTAAGATTTGTTTAAAATTGAGAGTGAGGGGAGACAAGAGCAGTTGGAGGGGCTTTGAGCAGCTTTTAAGCTGCTTTGTGGAGGAGGAAATAGGGAAAGACACGTGGAGGGCTCGGTAAGGTGGGAAGCTGTCTGACTGCAGGCAGCGCCATCTTTCTCCCCAGCCCCTTCCTGAGGGAATGAAGGCGGGCGTCGCAGGAGCGCGGTCTTGCTGAGGAAAGTGTGCGGATTTCTAACTTAAGGAATTTCTTCAAAACCTATTGACTTTTGGGATTCACCTTCTTATAGGTAGTGTTTTTCTTGCCAGTTTGGAAGAAATGCGAGGACTAATGTTAAGGTTTTTTGAGGGGAATTAAAAATTTTGAATGTACAGTTACAAATCACTTTTTTGGTATACAGTTCACTGAACTTCTACACATGCATAGAAAAGGGTCTTATAACCTCCTGTGCAGACAATAAACAGAACAATTTCCAACACCCCAGCTCCTTCCCTTGTGCCACTTCTTTGTATTCAGACTGTCCCCCAACTGCTAACCCCTGAGAACCGCTGATCTGTTCTCTATACTCTTACTGTTCGCCTTTTCTAGAATGTCATACAAATGGATAGCTTGAGTAGATAGCCCTTTGAGGATGGTTTCTTTCACTCAGCGCAATACATTTGGGGTTATCCATGCCCCGTATGTTAGTAGTTGGTAGCTTTCTGTTGCTGGGCCCTCCCTCCGTTGGGCGGATACACCGCAGTTTGTTTATTTCCCGGCTGAGGGACATATGCATTATTTCTTGTGTTTGGTGATGATCCAAGAGCAAAGCTGCTACAAGCCTTATATTCAGGTTTTTGTGTGATTATAGACGTTGTTTCACTTGAGTAAATACCCAAGAGTGGGATTTCTGGGTCATATATGGTAAGGGTGTGTTGGACTGTGTAAGAAACTGCTAAATTGTTTTCCAGTGTGGCTGTGCCATTTTGCATTCCTCCCAGAAATTCGTGAGAGTTCTTGTTCTGTGTTCTCACCAGCATTTGGTATCGTTTGTTTGGTATTTTTTATTTTAGCTGTCCTAATAGGTAGAGTGAGATCTCATTGTGATTTTAATTTGCATTTCCCTAATGATTAATGACACGGAGCGTCTTTCCATGTGTTTAGTTGTCATTTACACATTTTCTTTGGCAAAGGGACTCTTTTTTTCCTACTTATTTTTGTTTTTTTGTTTTTTTCCCCTTATGATTGAGTTTTGAGAGTTCTTTGTATGTTTTTCATATAAATCCCGTATGAGATATATGATTTACAAATATTTTCTCCCAGGCTGTGGCTTACCTTTTCAATCCCTTAATGGAGTACTTTGCAGAGCAGTTTTTTATTTTGGTGAAGGTCAGTATGATAATTTTTCTTTTATGGGGAGTGCTTTTGGTCGTCATATCTGAGATATTCTTGTCTAATCCAAGGTCATGAAGATTTTCTCTTATGTTTTCTTCTAAGAGTATTACAGTTTTACATTTTACACTTTAGGGCTTTGATTTCTTTTAATTTTTGTATGCAGTGTAAGGTCTAGGCCAAGATTTATTTATTCACTTTGTATATAAATGTCCAATTGTTAAGGCGTTTAAAACCTCTGTTATAAAACCTGTTATTTCTCCAAGAATTGCACTTTTGTCAAATACTAGCTGTCCATACTTGCATTGGTCAATTTCTGAAATCTAGTTGGCCCTGTGAGCCTGTGTGTCTTATGCTCTCACCAGTACTACATGGTCTTGATTCCTTAGCTTGATAGCACATCTTAAGATCAGATAATTGAGTTCTCCAACTGTGGGGTTTTTTTTTTTCCCCAGAATTGTTTTTGATATTCTAGCTCTTTTACATTTTTACATAAATTTTAGAACCAGCTTGTGCACATTTACAAAGAATACTGCTGGAATTTTGATTAGGACTGCAACATATTTATAGGTCAATTTGGGGATATTTAACACTATTTAACACTAATGAGTTTTTCTTGATCTTTTTCATTAGAGTTGTGTAGTTCTCAGCAGACAGATCTTAATATTTTAATTTTAAATCTTTTATAGACTGAATTATGGAAATTGGAAGTGAAGAAGAAAAATGGGAGAAGCTGGATGCAGAATTTGATCACTTTGTGGTAGATATGAAGCCCTTTGTTCTAAAATTACCCCATAGGTCAGGTAAGATTATGATTGCAAACCAGATTTTAAGATTAATTTTTCTTTATATTATCTTTTCAAACCAGTGAATTATCACAATGAAGAGAACGCTTAATTTCTTTTTTCTTTCTGTTTTTTTGGTGAAAGGTTTATTTATTAGAGAGTGAGTGTGTGCCTGTGAGCAAGGGGAAGGGGAGAGGGAGAGAGAGAATCTAAAGCAGACTCCTTGCTGAGCGCAGAGCCCTATCTGGAGCTCGATCTCACTATCCTGAGATCACGATCTGAGTTGAAACCAAGAGCTGGATGTTTAACCGACTGAGCCACCTAGGCGCCCCCAAAAGCTAAATTTCTTTAATCACAGTTTCATGTTAAGCTGATGTAGAATTGTGTGCTTTGAGCTATTCAAGGGTATATAGAAATTTAGTGATAATATCCTAGTAAACTGTGGGAAGATCTAGTAAACTAGATCTGTAAACTGTGGAAAGAGTGTGATATCACTCTCAGACATCGTGAGCTTAAAGCCCGTGGATCTCTAACGTTAGCTACAGCTGTTTCTTCCTGCATCTTTTTCCTCCCTGAAGTGCTTCCTCTTTCAGGAGTCTACTACTATCCATCTGTTCTCTGACAGTTTTATTTATCAAAGCAGAAAAAAAAGTCTATTGATTTTGTATGCTTATTGGTTGACTGAATGAAATCAATTGTGAATGAGTTTTTGTTACTATCTTGTCTGTGCTTCCTGGCCTGTTTAATAATGGGATGAGAGTCTTTGTATCAAGTCAAAGACTTTCAGATGACTTAGGAATCAGAGAACAATTGGAGAGAGTTTGGGGAGCCAGGATGATTCTTTACGCCATTGTAGGCTGTAAAGGTTAATGGCATTTGTTAGTGGGGAATAGCGCCAAGATACTCTGGCTTTTACCCATGTTTTGTCCAAGTTCCCTGTTTCCCTGAGGTGTATAAGTCAAGTCCATGTTCAAAATGAGGAAGCAGCTTCATATTAGATATTTGTTCCAGGGGTCTGCATTGGGAGAAGGGAATGTAGTGTATGAGTTATACATTCTGTGGTCACCTTCTATTCTGGGGCTATGGCCTTACTTAGGATAGCTTGGCATGGTCTTCCTTCTAAGCTTCTTTCTCTACTCTCTTCTTTTGCCTCATCAGACTGTAACCTCTTCTTTCTCCCTCTGCTAGTCTTTAAGATACATATTTCATGTCCTGTGGCTCAGTCATGATCATTTGTATTGTTTGTATATTATTTGATTAATTGTATTTCTATTTCATGATATCTATACTGTGTTCTTTTCTGATATTTCCTACCTTTTTTTTGGGTCTTTTTTATTCTGTTCTTTTGTATTTCTATTTCATGATATCTATACTGTGTACTGTGTTCTTTTCTGATATTTACTACCTTTTTTTGGTCTTAGATCTGCTGATTTGGACAAATTTGTATTAAGTCTCTCATATTTCATTTAAAAAAATTTTTTTAAAAGATTTTACTTATTTATTTGACAGACACATCACAAGTAGGCAGAGAGGCAGGCAGAGAGAGAGAAGAGGAAGCAGGCTCCCCGCTCAGCAGAGAGCCCGATGCGGGGCTCAATCCCAGGACCCTGGGATCATGACCTGAGCCGAAGGCGGAGGCTTAACCCACTGAGCCACCCAGGCACCCCTTCATTTTCTTTTAAAAATGGATGTTAGGTTCGGGCACCTGGGTGACTCGGTGGGTTAAAGCCTCTGCCTTCGGCTCAGGTCATGATCCCAGGGTCCTGGGATTGAGCTCCGCATTGGGCTCTCTGCTGAGCGGGGAGCCTGCTTCTTCCTCTCTCTCTCTGCCTGCCTCTCTGCCTACTTGTGATGTGTCTGTCAAATAAATAAGTAAAATCTTTAAAAAAAAAAAAAAAGGATGTTAGGTCGTATGGTTGGATTAATTGTAATCTTTGGTTCATGACTCATTGTCAGTATTGGTATATCCTGCCCTTTAATTAATTAATTAATTAATAATGAATGTTCTAGAACTCACATCCTAATCAAGAGCTGGAATAATGATGAAAACATATATCTTCTTATAGCTAAATGCTACTTAACAATAATGGCTTTCTCCAGTACTTTAAGTAGAGTAAAGAATTCTTTTCATGGACTAAATTGTACTAAATTTTGGCCATTAGGTTATTATATAGATTTCAGTTTGCAACAAGGTATATAGAAAGTACATAATTTGAAAAAAGTGTTTTCTTAAGTTTATCAGTTTCACTTTTTCCCCCCCTCAAAATACACCAAGTATTTCATGAAGTTTGCTTTGTGATTATATAATTTTCAAAGCTAAAAATACAAAAGTTCTTTAAAGGTTAGCCCTCATACCTGTAAGTGATAAATCTGGTATAAGCAAAGTGGTAAATCCGTCCTGAGTGATTTTTGTAGGTAAAACAGTAAATGAATATGACCTTTAGAAATAAGAGATTAAAGCAGAGTTATGATTTATGTTAGATATATAATCCTTAAATTGAGTTAAACTGATAAAAGATTAATCTCAAAATAGTTTTCATGAGACAGGAAAATAATTCTGTGTAGTGGTCAGATAAGGTAGTCAATGGGTCATTTTATGTGGATTATATGTGTATTTTTAAAGTTGTTTTTAAAGGGATAATTATTTTGCTAACTTACATGTTGATAGCCCTCAATTATTTTTAGAGAGGTTAAAAGAAAACCCTGAATGAATCAACTACAAATCTGAAATTTATCAGCTTAGTAAATAAAACATTTGAGATTGAATTTTAGGGTAAGTTTAAAATGCTTAAGTAAGATTGCATTTCAGCTCTCATTTGGTTTGTATAATTAGAATTACAGAAAGATTTTTCAGCCCAGCTAAAATTATCTTAGAGATGTATTTATAGCATAATTTTTTCTCAGAAATTATTCAATAGCGATCAGAGATTTTATTTTTGAGAACATATTTCTTTGCATTTGTCTTGCCTGATCACTATTTAACTAAAAAAGTTAACCTTTTCACGGGTTGGCAAACCATAGCCTCCCAGGGCCAAAACCAGCTTGCTGTCTTTTCTCTAAAGTTTTATAGAAAATACTGCTGCCCATTTGATCACACGTAGCCTGGGGCTGTTTTCATGTTATGGTGGCAGAGTCAAGTAGTCACGTCAGAGACCGGCTGGCCAGCACAGCCGAAAATGATGGCCTGGCATTTTACAGATAACGTTTGCCGCCCCTGGTCTAGACCAAAAAAGATGTTTCATAGGCCTTTACTGTTTTATTTTCTGAAAAATCAAGTTTCTAATGGTTCTTATGTATTTCTAGAACGGCAGAGGTGTGCACTCTGGATCAAAAAACTGTGTGAGCCTTCAGGAACAGGTGCAGGAATAATGGGCAGGAAGAATCGGAACCTGTATGCCAAACTGCTACTGCACATGCTGAAGCGAGGAGTGCTCGAAGGCCCCTTTACACACCGACCTGAACCAGGGACACTGAAAACCTTACCTTCGTACATGGTGGGTGTCATTTACCAAGAGGTGTCTCAGCTTCATTTCTTTAAAAATGTCAACTCATCATCCCAGTTGGGAATGATTATATTATTACGTTACAAGTCCTGGATAATATATGAGTTAAAACTGTTTTTTTTCCTTCCTGATTCACTTTTTCCCCCTTTGAAGAGAAACCAGATATTGGCCTTATGGGGATTATGCGTATTGATCTAGCCATCCCATAATATTCTCCTGAATTTCTGAAAAACAGAAAGTAAACTTTTTAATATTGAGCCTTAGTTTCCCCACTAGTTTTCACTGGACAACATTAGCCATTACTTATGTATATCAGTGAATTTTAGTTTATTAAGCTCACATACATCATTTAAAAATCATGAGAGGTTGGATTGAGTGACTTTCTACTCCAATAAAATGACGATAGTAAGTTGGAGTTTATACTTTGTTTAATTTCACTATCAAAATCAGCTGTTAGAGAAGTAGTTATAATTATGTTTGATTGGTGAGTTGCCACTGTCTTGATCTTGGTAACCATGAAATATGCCTTGGTTTGTGTGGTGTTTGAATACTTGAGAAACCTGACTTGAGTACTTGGTATTGATAGCTGTTATTAGGATATTTATCTATTTAAAAAAATGACTTTGGTTAACTTAAACCAAAATGCAGTGAAGAGGCCTACTGCGCACTAGATGGTAATTTTGTTGATCAAGGAGAGATGCCAAAAGTTGTAATGCTGGTTCCAACTGTATGGTAAAGTAGAGCCACGTATTTTCCTTCAGATCAGTGGGCTTGGGGGTAGTAGTAAAGTTTCTGGTTAATGCAGAGTTTCCTTCAGAAGTGTTTCAGGAAGCTCTGCTCACTTAAAAAGCAATTAGTGGGCCGCTGCCATTCTTCTTAAAGACTGAAGGTAGAACCTTGTCTGAAGCACCTTCAGATGTTGAGATATGGGTATGTTGCATCATGTTTTTCCATTCATACTCATTTCACAGACTCATTGGAAGGTTTGATTTCACAAATAGTAACAATGAGAAGGCCCAGGGACCCATCTTGAATCTTCTAGTTAGTTTATGGCCAGAGCTAAACTCCAGGTCTTCACCTCTATTGCTCCTCCTTTACCTTATCGAGGGATTCTTAATTTCTGTTTCTGATTTTTATGGATTGTGGTTTCTCTGTCCGCTGATTTTGTGTGTGTGTGCAGAGTAATTAGTGGTGATCACAGAAAGAACTAGAGCACATGATTTAAAAAGAATTTTCGATTTATCTTTTTTTTTTTTAAACTGGGATTTCTAGTATTCCATTTCATTTTCACTATCAGTTTATTAGCCATATCTCTCCTTTTTAGTAGTTGCCTTAGGGCTTACAAATTGCATCTTTAAGTTATGGTAGTTTACCTTCAAAAATATTATACCAATTTATGAATTATGGAAGAAGCTTCTAAGATTTCCTCCTCCCATTCTTTGTGCTATAAGTTTTCATCTATTTCACTCCTCAATGTATTTTATTTTTAATTTTAATTCCAGTATAGTTAACACACAGCATTATATTTGTTTCTGATGTATAATATAGTGATTCAATATTCCGTACATCATTCAGTGCTCATTGTGATAAGTGTATTCTTTTTTTTTTTCAGGTTTTCTTATTCCCAGATTTATTTTTTTTAATTTAATTTTATTTTTCAGTGTTCCAAGATTCATTGTTTCTGCACCACACCCAGTGCTCCATGCAATACTTGCCCTCCGTAATACCAGCCACCAGGTTCACATATTCCTCCCCACCACTCCAAAACCCTCAGTTTGTTTCTCAGAGTCCACAGTCTCTTATGCTTCATCTCCCCCTCCGATTTCCCCCAATTCACTTTTCCTTTCCTTCTCCTAATGTCCTTCATGTTCCTTATGTTCCACAAGTAACTGAAACCATATGATAATTGACTCTGCTTGACTTATTTCACTCAGCATAATCTCCTCCAGTCCCGTCCATGTTGCTACAAAAGTTGGGTATTCATCCTTTCTGATGGAGGCGTAATATTCCATTGTATGTATGGACCATATCTTCTTTATCCATTCATCCATTGAAGGGCATCTTGGTTCTTTCCACAGTTTGGCGACCGTGGCCATTGCTGCTATAAACACTGGGGTACAGATGGCCCTTCTTTTCACTACATCTGTATCTTTGGGGTAAATACCCAGTAGTGCAATTGCAGGGTCATAGGGTAACTCTATTTTTAATTTCTAAAGGAATCTCCACACTGTTCTCCAAAGTGGCTGCACAAACTTGCATTCCCACCATCAGTGTAAGAGGGTTCCCCTTTCTCCACATCCTTTCCAACACTTGTTGTTTACTGTCCTGTTAATTTTGGCCATTCTAACTGGTATAAGGTGGTATCTCAATGTGGTTTGATTGGAATCTCCCTGATGGCTAATGACAAACATTTTGTTGTGTCTGTTAGCCATATGTATGTTTTCTTTGGAGAAGTGCCTGTTCATGTCTTCTGCCCATTTTTTGACGTGAATATCTGTTTTTTGAGTGTTGAGTTTGAGGAGTTCTTTATAGATCTTGGATATCAGACCTTTGTCTGTAGTGTCATTTGCGAGTATCTTCTCCCATTCTGTGGGATGCCTCTTTGTTTTGTTGACTGTTTCCTTTGCTGTGCAGAAGCTTTTTATCTTGATGAAGTACCAAAAGTTCATTTTTGCTTTTGTTTCCTTTTCCTTTGGCGACATGTCTTGAAAGAAGTTGCGGTGGCCGATGTCTAAGAGGTTACTGCCTATGTTCTCCTGTAGGGTTTTGATAGATTTTTACGTCATGTTGAGGTCTTTTTTCCATTTTGAGTTTATCTTTGTGTGTGGGGTAAGAGAATAGTTGAGTTTCATTCTTCTGTACATAGCTGTCCGATTTTCCCAGCACCATTTATTAAAGAGACTTTCTTTTTTCAACTGGATATTTTTTCCTGCTTTGTCAAAGATTATTTGACCATAGAGTTGTGGGTCCATATCTGGACTCTCTGCTCTGTCCCACTGGTCTATGTGTCTGTTTTTGTGCTAGTACCATGCTGTCTTGGTGATCACACTTTGTAATAAAGCTTGAAATCAGGCAACATGATGCCTCCAGTTTTGTTTTTCCTTTTTCAATGTTTTCTTAGCAATTCCGGTCTTTTCCGGTTCCATACAAATTTTAGGATTGTTTGTTCTAGCCCTTTGAAAAGTGCTGGAGGAATTTTGATCGGGGTGGCATTGAAAGTATAGATTGCTCTGGGCAGTATAGACATTTTAACAATGTTTATACTTCTGATCCATGGGCATGGTATGCTTTTCCATCTTTTTGTGTCTTCTTCAATTTCTTTCATGAGTGTTCTGGAGTTCCTTGAGTACAGATCCTTTACCTCTTTGGTTAGGTTCATTCCAAGATATTTTATGGTTCTTGGTGCTATAGTAAATGGAATTGATTCTCTAATTTCCCTTTCTGTATTTTCATTGTTAGTGTATAAGAAAGCAACTGATTTCTGTACAGCAATTTTGTATCCTGCCACATTACTGAGTTGCTGTAAGCGTTCTAGTAGTTTGGGGGTGTGATAAGTGTATTCTTAATTCCCTTCACCTATTTCCCCCTTCCCCCTCACCCACCTCCCCTTTGATAACCACCAGTTTGTTCTCTATTAAGTGTCTCTTGGTGGATTTTTTTGTTTGTTTGTTTCCTTTTTTTTGGTTGTTCATTGGTTTCTTAAATTCCACATATGAGTGAAATCATGTGGTCATTTATCTTTCTATAAAGCTGTAATTTTTAATAATATAAATAATTATCAGATTTATCTGTTATGTAATTTTTTTCATTTATCAGATTTCTTATACAGCAAAGCATAACTAAAACGTAAAATGGTATCCACTTTATGTTTTTTAATATTTCATAATTCATTATGCATTTTTAATGTAATTGAATTTAAGTTGAGTATTTGAAAGGCTCTTACCAGACTTGAAACTTGGTGGAAATCTTAAGTATTTCATTATAGTACATTTTGAAAGAATAATTTTTCTAATTTTTAAACATCAGTCCATCTATTTTGATGAACCAAATTCAGCACGAGCAAAAGGTTCAAGCCCGGAAGGATTACCAGACTGGGTAATGGGTGAGCTGGGGACCAGTGAACACAAATTAAATGAATCATGGAAGCTTTCTTCTGGAGAAGATTACTCTTTGGGGCAGTCACCAACTGATGTACACAGGTATGCTATGAAAATGGGATTTAAACATGATTCATTATTTAAACTGTCTTCAGATCTGGTTCATATGTTGCTTTTCCTTGCGGGTTTTTTTTTTTAATGGTAAGTAGTTGGCTTAGTTTATAATTTCATTATATTTGAGGGCTGTGAAGGGATGTCAAGTAGGAAAAATAACAGTTTTGCTTAAACACTTATGATACATGCAAGATTCTGTTCTAGTTTTAGCCACTTTTTGGGTGTTTGTTAAATATATATATATACATATATGTATATATATATATATATAACTTCTGAGTATGGGATGGAGATAGATAGATAGATAGATAGATATATATCTATCTATCTATCTATCTCCATCCCATACTCAGAAGTTAGTGCCTGAGAACCTTTAAATAACTTATTTGTTTTCTTTTATGACAAACATGAATTAAGAACATTGTTAATGACTTTGCCAAGATGTAACATCCTGTGTATTCATCTTGAAACTTATGCTTGAATTTCTCTTCTTTTCCCCTCATTGCACAATATTTGTTTTGACTTAATAAAATAATGAATGTGAAGGTAAACCCCAGTCAACTGTGTTTTCTCACCAAAGCATGAAACTTAAATAGGATTTTTAGTGCAAATAAGAATAAACTTCTAAGGTTTTCAAATACACACAAAGTTTATTATTGTTGTAGTATAACTTTTGGCCTTTAGGAGGGATAGATTTCCATTGGACTTTTATCAAATTTTGAATTTAACTTGGGCATTGTTTTCTGAAAAGTTAAAATTTTGGACAGTGGCAAATTGACATGGAGCATACTTGATGCTTTACTCCTCACCTTTCTCTTGCTAAAACTTGATGTGATTAACAGTATAATCTTTCTCTTTTTACTGTCATTATTTTTTTTTTTTGGTTTATTCCTTAATCAGATAGAGAAATGTTATTAGTAATTTGAAATGTTTTCATGGTTGATGTAGTCTAGTTACAGGCTTTTCAGACCGCACATAATATGATGAAAAAGAGCAGACAGATGAACACAATGCAAGAAATCCAGTCTACGTGAAATTTTTTTTATTAGAAAGGGGAAAAAAAATGGAGAGGCAATAAGGAGACATTCAGATGATTAAAGAGAAATGAACAGATGAGTTAATAACAGGTGGTGTTAGATACTTATTTTTTGCAGTCACAGGAGATTTAAAAATAGAAGAGGGGTTATTGTGGCATTTTTGTCAGCCTTGTAGTTGGTAAATGGAGGTATAAAAAGATAAGAAAAACAATTCTTGGTTTGGCTGCAAAATCCATTAGGTGTTTGCCAAAACATTTCTTGAGTGTCCAACTAAAAGCTACGTTCCTTTCTAAGTAGTAAGTATGGAGATGATGGTATAAAGGTGAACTAAAATAGTTTCCTATGTCTTGGAGCTGAGCAGAGGTTGGATACTGATGATCTTCCTGGAAGGAATGAATCGTGGGGTGGATAGATTTGTTTTGTTGGACTTGGAGAGTGTCTTTAAAGATTTTTTGAATGAGTCATTCAGAATTAATAATTGGGGAATTTCATATAAATACCTAGTTTTTTTGACTATTATAAAAACTGGAGACCCAGCTGTCTTTCGAGAAGACAGCCATAGGTTGGAGATAAGTAATTCTTGGTTATTCCCCTGATGCACCTTCACTGTTTGCTGCTCGTTTCTGACACTGAGTTTGACTATGAGCTCTTTTTCCCTTTTAAGAAGGGTTGAGAGGTGAAAGAAGTACTTCTTTTCACATTTTTACATCCTGTCGCAAGTGGGAAGAAGAAAGGTGAATGAAGAAGGCTCATATGACTCAAAAAGAGGAGAGAGACTGCATCTTTGTAGAAGTGGAGACTGTTCTACATCTGGCAGTGTAATCACTCATTCGTTACCTGGATCCTACAGACATTGGATTGTTAAGGGTACTTTTAGATAAATAGGGAAGAGAGTTAGGTGCGTGGAGAATTTCCATAGGTGATTGTGGGGATTTTTGTGAAGATTGTGTGTAAAAGTAAGGTTGAGGGTAGGAATTTTTTTTTTTTTTAAAGATTTTTTTATTTGATGAGAGAGAAAGAGAGTCATCACTAGTAGGCAGAGAGGGAGGGAGAAGCAGGCTCCCTGCTGAGCAGAGATTTCCGATGTGGGGCTCGACCCCAGGACCCTGAGATCATGACCCAAGCTGAAGGCAGAGGCTTAACCCACTGAGCCACCCAGGTGCCCTGAGGGTAGGAAATTTGAGAAATCAGGAGTCTAGGTGAATGGGCTTTTCTTCTTGGAACAGAGGGTAAAGTTTAAGAAAATATAGTGAGAATATTCTTCAAATATTATTCAGTGACTTTTCTGGAAAATGATACCATAGTAAAACATCCACAATTTTTTTTTTAAATATTTTATTTATTTATTTGACAGAGAGAGAGATCACAGTAGACAGAGAGGCAGGCAGAGAGAGAGAGAGAGGGAAGCAGGCTCCCCGCCGAGCAGAGAGCCTGATGCGGGACTCGATCCCAGGACCCTGAGATCATGACCTGAGCCGAAGGCAGCGGCTTAACCCACTGAGCCACCCAGGCGCCCAAACCTCCACAATTTTAACATATAACTTCTTTTTCCTTGTTGCTCACCTGTAATAAAATGGCATGTAATGCAAGTTATTCAAATAATACATAATTGATGGGAAAAGCAGGCAGTCATTTGGTTCTCTTAAGTCCTTCAGACCTTACATTTCTAAAAAGTCTTATTTGACACCCCAGGTCTGTTTGAGGGACTCTGTTTCCCTGGTGCGCTCTTGACATTCAAGGGTTCTATATCTGTCCTCTGTGCTGGAGTGTAAATGTCAGGAGGCAGAGACTGTGCTTTTCCTATTTGCACTGTGTTTCCAGCATCTAGTGCTGGGCGGAACCTCTTAGGAACTCTGTAAGCATTTGTGTTTGTTGAGTGCTTACGTGCGTGAATGAATGGTTCTGGGCACCGCCACATACTTAATCTGTGCAAAAACCTTTTGAGACGGGTAGATTGTGACAGAGAGGATGGCCCACGAGGATTAAAATAAAACTTTCAGGACAAGTTGAGGAAAGGATAAATTTTAGAAGTTAAGAGAAGCGGTATAGGCTGTAGAGATGCCCTTCACACACCATGAGGAATATAAAGATAGTGAGCCAGAAAAGGATACTGAAATATCTTTCTGGTCAAGTATCAGAATACCACGAAGGCTGGAGTCCAATGAGTGCCACAGAAGAAAACTTCTCAGAATATCTTTTCTTATGTTTTTCTCTTAATTTTATCTATTTTCAAATTTTAATTTGATTTAAAATTTTAATCCACATGTACATGAATTAACAGATATTTGTAATTTTATATACATGAAGGCATTTAAAAAATAAAACTGACTTTTACTTTAGCTAAGGGCAATAAATCTGATTTAAAAGCCAAATACATAATGTGTCAGATGAGATCAGAAGTGGTGGTAAGAGTCTACTGATGGTCTGTCTCCATTTTTCTAAAGTTGCTCCTTTACTAAGTGGTCATACTGTGCTAATGAAAAAGTTAGTATCTGCTAGTGTCGGCCTAATACAGCTAATCAGTTCTGTAAGAAATTGTTTTAAAAAGTTTAAGAGGCTTATAATATTTGACACATGTATGTTTTTATAGTGAATAATTTATTGTTACTTAGAACTGAAGTTTAATGCTGCCTCATAAATTTTACAACCACTTCAACTTGTCCTTTGAAAAACCTCTTTAATCTTAAAAGATTTTCCCCCTTAGTGTTTCTTTTTTGATCACTTTATAAAATCCTGCTTTACTTAGACCTTTTTGTCTGTGAAGTATTTCTAATGGCATTTTAGATTATACTGTTTGTGTCCTAGCCTTTTCATATTATTAAAGATGCAGAGCCCTTCTGAAGCCTCTTTGTTAGGCCTCCCCATTCAGCGGAGGTGACACCTTTCCTTTACCTTTATTCTTCCTGTAGGATGTAGGCAGTAGCTGCGTTCTAAACATGTTAGAAGTAGTAGGAGGTTATATTCTGCCATGCTTATTCTCATGCCTCCACCCCCCCCCCCCCCGATACACATCATACCACGAGTAAACTTAGCATTTCACATCAGACAGCTTTGACATGTACCTAGTTCCATCCTGGTTTTGTTCTTTGCTTTCCTTTTTCATTATTCTTAGTTTAGGCTTAGGTTATTATCTGTTTTCTTTTACAAAAACCACTTTTCACATCATTTTGCTATTTTATTAGGATCTCTTGCTGCATTTAAATGGCAGACATCTGCTTATTTTCTTGGCAATGAAATATTTTACTTACATTTGAGTTTGGAGCGTGACTACAAAATGTTACTGATGAGACCATAGACTTAGATCTCATCCCTGCACAGTCTGGCTGATTTCATTTAGTTCTGCCACCATGAGCTGTATCCATATATATTGTTTCCTGATCATCCTTCAGATACTTACCACTGTGATCTGGTAAAGACGTTAATTATCTTTGTGGTAGACAGACTTTCAGGTGGCTCCATGGTCCTCCTCTGGGTTTTCACAGTCTTGTGTAATCCCTACTCCTTGGGTATGGGTAGGACCTGCAACTTGCTTCTAACTAATAGAATATGGCAGTGGTGTTGGATGTCACTTCCATGATTATGCTGTGATATGTAAGACTCTGTCCTGCCAGCAGACTGGGTCTGGAGTCTGGCTGCCTTTGAAGAAGCAGGCTGTTGTGAGTTCTCTAGCTATTGGACACTGAATGCTGCTGGCAACCCTACGAGCGGGGAAAGTGGATCCCTTCCCAGGAGAGCCTCCAGATGAGAACCCAGCTCTGGGCAAACCATGATGGCGGCCTCATAGGGTCCTAAGCAGAGGGCCCCGCTCAGCTGTACCTACACTTTGGACCCACAGAAACTATGAGAACATATGTAAAACATATGTGTGTTGTTTAAAGCTCTTCAGTTTGTGGTACTTTGTTATGCAGCACTAGATGCCTAATACAGTTTTTGTCCTCCTTTTAGGAAGTTATACAAACTGTATACAATACCTGCTTCTTGTAAAAACGTCAGTGTAGAAACACGTGGAGTAAAAAGTCAAAGCCCTGCTCTCCAGATCCTCCTATTCCACTTGCCTCACGGGATGAAATAGTCATCAGCAGTTTGGTGTGTACCATTCTCTGGTAGACACATAGCCCCACAGAGGTAATTACAAAGTTAGGGGCTAGCGTACACTCTCTGCACTGTTCTGAGACTTGCTCTTTTGCCACTTGCCCTTGTCTGATTCTGTCATGTAGTCCGTGTGTCTTTTTAATTGCAGATCATAATCCATAATGTAGATAGACTGTAATTTAACCTAATTTAACCTGTCTCTGTTGCTTTTAATTCTCTATTGTTATAGAGAATGCTTTGGTTAACATTTTGGTACATATATGGCTCTGCAGCTGCCTGCATTTTGGACTGTTACTGATGCCGAGAAAAGAAATCACTGTTTCAGTAGCTAGGTGCATTAACAAGTTTAATGGATAAACTTGGTGGGATAATTAGCAGGTGCAACATTTTGTGAGTTGGTAACAAAAATCTGTATGGGCTCGTATGGGGAAATATCTAAGATATATAAAGTTTAAAAGAAGTATATGAAAGTATAGCGAGCTTCCATTTGTGTGTGTGTGTGTGTGTGTGTGTGTGTGTGTGTGTGTGTGTATGTGTGTATTTTAAAGAGAATATGTGGATACATATGTGCACACGTGTAAGGGATATTTCTGGGTGTCATGTTTGAAACAGTTTTACTTTTAGAGTATGGGACTAGTCTGGTGTGGAAAGTTGAAAACTTTTATTTTGTACATGTGTCTGTGTTATAGTCTACACACTTATTTTTTTGATAGATTCTGTTTAGTTGCCCTCCAGAATATCATCTTATTAAGATGTTTAGGCATGGACATCATTAACATTAATGATGTACACTTAACTATAAGAAACAAATATACAAGTTTAAACATCAGAATGAAATTTTCCCCCAAAATGAATACTTGTAGATTTCACTTATATTTCTAATTTGTGAAAACAGAAATCAAGTGGGACAAGTTGTACCATTTATGGAGCATCTACTGCATGCTGATACTATTCCAGACATCTTTTATGAGTTATCTGATTTCATCCTCCTTCAGTTCTTTGAGGTTGCCATGATGGCCCTTTGTATTTATAGATGAGGTAACAGCTTCAGTAAGGTCGTGACACTTCTAGTCCTGGATCCAGTTTCAGAGACTAGGTCTTGATGATTCCAGACCTCAAGTTCTTTCTAGTCGACCATGTAGACACGCGTACTTTCCGCAGCAAATAAGGAAATTCCACTTTCATCTGTCTTTTCCCCACTTGAGCTGCATCAGCAGTCCTGGGCAACTGTGCCTTTGTTCTCGGTCATTTCTAGGGTGAGCTGAAAGGAGGCAGTTTGCCTTTGTTCAAAGCTCACTTCTGACACTTGGCAACCATGTGTCCTCAGGCAAGTTAATTAATTTCCCTAAACCCTGGTTTCATCATTTGTAAAATGGAGATCTAGAGCCTCTGACATGAGACCTGGGAAGGTGTTAGCTATTCTGGCCACCAGCATTGCCGACATGATGATTGTTATTTTAATAGTTCCTGCAGGGCCTTGCTTCTTAGTTTATTTGACCATTCTTTGCTTTCTCTAATTATCCAGTCTTCCTAAAGGATATTATCTTAAAATCAATTGGTCAGTTATTTTGAGTTACAAAAAATCCTGAGTGGCTCAGTGGGCTAAGCCTCTGCCTTCGGCTCAGGTCCTGATCCCAGGGTCCTGGGATCGAGCGCCGCATCGGGCTCTCTGCTCAGGGGGGAGCCTGCTTCCTCCTCTCTCTCTGCCTGCCTCTCTGCCTACTTGTGATCTCTGTCTGTCAAATAAATAAACAAAATCTTAAAAAAAAAAAATCATTGTGTTCTTGAGAAAAATAAATTAATGGGTATGCAGAAAGCTTCTCATTGTAAATATGAACCTGCACACTTTCAGAATAAGGAGTTGTAGGAGTAGTTGAAAAGAGGCTTCGAAGGAATCTTTATTTAGGTAAGTCAGCAAATCCCTTTCCCCTTCAGACAGAAGGAATACAGTGTCTCTGGCCCCACACCCTACTTTTTTTTTTCTTTTTCTTTTCTTTTTTTTTTTTTTTGCATTTGGCCATACCCTAAATTAGAGGCTGCCTAAGTAATAGTTAGACATAAGTTCATGTTGTCTCTGTATATTCTTTTTGTGCATTATCCCAAATACAGAATACAAAGATAATAGGCTGTATTCTTGTCTTATGATTCTGTGGAAAATGTTTTGAAGCTTCTTTTTAATGGCTTGTAATTATTTTTATGACTTTTCAGTGAAGTATGATGTGGTTTGGTAGCTTATCACTGAAGTGAAGTTAGGGTCTAGGATAGAAAAGATGAAAAAGAATGCTTTAATGCAACTTATTATTTTTACTTGAAAGTTTGCTTCAAAGTTATGTGTGAAGGGGGCGTTAAGAAGAATCAGCCTGCTTCCCCATGGAAGAAACACATGGATTCTGCTTATTTTAGAGGACTTTGTTCATGAAAAAGAAAGCATTGGTTTAGATTTCTTTAGATGCCATCTTATCGAGAGCTACCATCTAGATTACATAAAAATTCTAGGAATGTGCAAACAGAATTATTATTTATTGTATATTACTTTTACCATATTAGGTTTAGGTTATCTTTATATGAATTAAAGTTTTATCTCTTAATTTATGTTGTATCCTTTAAATTATAAATTTGTTCGTATCTATAGAAAGGACTTGGAGAATAATTATCCTATTTTAAGTGATTATAGAGGACTATATTTTTTTTGCATCTAGCTTTAATGAGATCCTTCCTTGGATTATTCAATGCCAGATTTTAGTTTGGAGTGAGGAATCTAATTATAGCCCTGCCTTTATGGAAAATATGATTTGCTTTACAATGATCCTCTTTATGATGTGGTTTTCCAGGAATGCATTGCAGGAAAAAGCTGGGACTGTGTATGTCCTTTAAAAATGTCTCCCAGCAGAGCAACCATTTCATTTGCTTGTGTAGTTTATGAACATGGCCAGCAGATGGCGATCAAGTATAACAAAAATGTAGTAGTGATTGCGCATGTTGATCTATGTGAAAAAAACATTTTTCACTTTAAAAAATAATGATGTAATTTTTTAGTCTGGATACTTAAAAAACTGTAAAAAATATTTTTACTTTGTTAAGCTCTATTTTTATATGTAAACGACCTTAACACTATAAATAGCCCCTATTCCTAGATGGTTGGATGATCAAAACCTTTCCTTCCTAAGGATGCTTTATATCCACTGGCATAAATAAATACGGTTGGGATTACACGTAGTAAAACATCCTTAAATGTTCACTAAGTACATTCATTATATTTACAAATAGCCCCGCTGTTTGGGCAAAGATACATTCTGCAGCAGCACCTTCCAGTAGAACTTACTGCGTAGAAATGGCCTATGGCTATGCTGTCCAACACAGGAGCCACTATTCACATATGACTGCTAAGCACTTGAAATGTGACTAGTGTGACTGAGGAGATGAATTTTACATGGTAATTAATTTAAATAGCCATCTGTGATTTAGTGGTTGCTCTATTGGGCTTGGAATGGTAGACCTGGGTCTTCGGCAGGGCCGTTGTGTTGTAAAACCTGAGCTACCAGTCGAGAGCTGCCATCTTGGTGGGGCTGTGGGATGCAGACAGGGACTAAGAGTTGGGTCTTGGTGCATATAAACCGCCTCTGCCCCAGAAGAGACCTTTTGTCTGTGCTTCCTTGTAATTTCACAGGTATCTCTTCTTTGATGATAATCATCCATGATCAATACCTGGTTGCATTTCTTTCGGTCAGTCTTGGGTTTCAGAGGAGCTCTTACAAATAAATATTTTTGAAAGAAAGAAAAATTATCATTTTTCTTAAATTAATTTTTTTCACCATTTTGTTTGGGTAGAACACTTAAGATGGATTATATCTGATTAATTTGATATTTTTGATAGAGTGGCCACTTAACCTTGAGCTTTAGAAATAAGTCTGCTACATAAATGAAGAATGAAAACTGTTTCTTAGGGTACTCCATGAAACCTAACATAATATTTCACTCTCATAAAACCATTTAACTACTCATTAATTTTCAACATTCATGTACTAATTAAATATCATTCTTCGGTGTTCACCAAGGCAAGGAAGTGGCAACAGAATTGTAACTGAGATGGAATTGCATTGAAAATAATGGCCTTGCTTCTCTCTTAGACTTTTTTTTTTTAAAGTGAGTCAGATTTTTTACAAACATAGTCACTTTCTAAAAAAATTTTTAAGGAGTGGGGCTTTGTAACAGCATCTTTTTATTTCACAGGCAAGTTTCTTTTTGTGAGATTATAATACTGAACAGTTTTGATTGTCCTTTTAATAAACAAAAAAAGATGACAGTAAGCTTATAAGTATATTTCTATAAATCTTAATTTTAAGGGAATAAAAATACTAAGTGTTGTGCTATTAAACCAGAGATCTATTATTAAATGTTTACTTAATTGTATGATTTTTAAGGACAGTTTTTATTTTTAATTTTTAAAATTACATGTGTTATTTTAAGGTAGGAAGTGGGGAAAACATGAAGTCTTTAGTCTATGACTCTGGTCATTTTTTAGTTTTGTTAAGCATCTAATTTTTTTTTTTCATTTAGTTTTTCTTTTTATTCCTAATAGAGTTCCCTTTGAAAAATTAAAATAAGTATGTTATAGGTCATTGAAAGTTATTTGTATTTTCTTATTTTCAATGTTATTTGATAGTTTACTGCATTATTAATTGTTGTTATTTATTTTTATGTTTCGTTCATATTTAGCAATACCCTTAGAAGACAGTTCTTCAGATGGTTGTGTAACATTATGACCCACTGCTCAGATTAATGCAAAGACATGAAATCTAGTTAGTTCTTGCTTTAATTTTCTGATCATTTATAATGCAGTAGTTGTGCCGAAGTTGTACAACTCTGTGATATTTTACAACTTTGAAACAGCATACATGTAAAAAGTGTACAAGAATATGCAGGTACACTTTAAAGAACAATTACAAAATAAACATCTCTATCCTTTTGGCGCACCCAAGAAACATCATGTTATAGTACTCCAGGAGACCTTCGGGTGTCCTTCACTGTTGGCTCCTCTTCCCGTCTCCTGAGAGGAGCATTGTCCTGTCTTTTATGTTAATCATTTCTTTGCATTTTATTTTTTTGAACATTATATAAGTGGGACCATACTTTTTATATTATTTTGAAGCTTCTTTTTCTCACCATATTTCTCAGATTCATCCATGTTAATAATGTAGCTGTAGTTCAGTCTTTGTGGCAAACTTCTAAAATCAACATGTAACATACAGCAAGACACAAAATCTCATGTCTAAAGCTTGATGAAGTTTTACAAAATGAATACCTTTATAAACCACCTTTTAAATCAAGATAGAGAACATCATCAGCTCTCCAGAAACCTTTGTCTTTGTCTTGCTCCTTTTCAGTCATTTATCATCTCCACTCTGCCAAGTAACCACTATTCTGCATTATATCACAACTGTTACTGATTCATAAAGTATGTTCACTTTTTTCTAGCTTCATTGGCTCAACATTATTTTGGGAAATCGATTCATATTGTTGCATTTAGCAATGGATTTTTTTTTTTTAAATTTTACTACTGTGTGAATATATCACATTTATATATCCATTCTACTGTTAACTGGGCATTTGGGTTTTTCCAGGTTTTGGCTATTAGAAATAATTCTGCCGTGAACATTCTTTTACATGTCTTTTAGTGCACATATGTACGCTATGTTGACTTGGAAGTCTAATTACAGCAGATACTGCCAAAGAATTTTCCCATATGGTTATAGCAATTTATATTTCCATAGTAGGACTTCGGAGTCTGTGGCTCTCCATCTTTCCCAGCACTTGGTTTGTCAGTTTCTTTTAGTTTTAGCAATTCTAGGATGGCGTTTTAACTTGCATTTTCTCTCATGACTAATGACATTGAGCACTTTTCCCCATGCTTTTTGGCCATTTGGAAGTCCTCTCTTATGAAGTTCCTATTTCTTTTTAATAAAAAATGGTTTGTCAGTCTTTTCTGTATTGGTTTGTCATAATTCTTTATATATTCTGCATACAAATTGTTTATTGATACATGTATGGCACATATCTTCTCCTTTCACTGTGTATTCTGTTGAATGTTACTAAGTTATAATGTAGTTTTATTTGTTATTTGTCTCTGATATCATTTGTGTTTGTTTTAGTGTGTCCTGTTAAAGATTACTTGCCTTTTCTGTCCCAGGATTATGGAGATACTTGTCTGTGTTAGCTTCTTAAAGCTTTCTAATTTTATCTTTCTCATTTAGGCATGTGCCACATCTGTAATTGATTTTTACATATGAAGTGAGGTAGGGCTCCCACCACACCCCTGCCCGCCACTGGCCCAGGATAGCAGATAGCCATTTGATCTAGCACCTTAAAAAACAAAAAACAACACCCCCCCCAAAAAAACCCCTATTCTTTTCCCTCTGCTGTAGTTGGCGTCATTATTGTAAACTAGGAAATCTGGCTTGTGTGGGTTTGTTTTTGGACTCATCTCCTACATTTGTCTGTTTGTCTATTCATGTGTTTGTCTATCCATGTGCTAGCACATGCTGCCTTAATTACTGTAGCTTTGAAATAAATCCTGATTTTTAGTAGTATAGTATGTGCTTACCTTGGTTTTTTGCATTTTCATTTAAATTTTATAAATAGCTTGCCAGTTTATACACACACACACACCCCTCTGTTGAGATTGTGATTGCATATGTATTGAGTTTGTAAATCAATTTGGGAAGAATTAATATCTTTATAATATGGAATTAAGCTCCAAGACTCAGGCAAGCGGTGATCTGCTTTTTGTCTCTATAGTTTTGTCTTTTCTAGAAATTTCATGAGTGGAATCATAAAGTATGTCGTCTTATGCATCTGGTTCTTTTACTTTGTGCATTATTATTGAAATTCATTTGCATGTATCCATAGTTTATCATGAATAATGCAGCTGTGGGCATTCATATTGTGAATTTTTCTTTGAACAGGTGTTTTTCATTTCTTATGGGTGGATATCTAGCAGTGGGTTGTATGATAAGTGTATAGTTAACTTTTTAAGGGAAATATCAAACCATGTTCCAAAGTGGCAGTACCATTTTACATCCCCATTAACAATGTATGAATGTTTCAGTTTTTCACATCCTCAACTCTTGGTATTATATAAGTGTTTTTGATTTTGATCATTTTAATGGGCATGGGTAGTATTGCATTGTGGTTTTAATTTGCATTCCCCTAATAACTGTGTTGAGCATTTTTTCATGAGCTTAATGGTCATTGGTATTTCTTTGGAGAAATGTCTGTTCTAATAGTTACTTTCTCCCCACACACCCAACTAACAATAATCATTATAGACATTTCTAAAAAGGAGAATAATGGGAGACACAAAGTAGTCATTGGTCCATAGCAATTTTGAAATCTAGTTAGGCAAATATTAAAAATTCCTTAGTTAAGGGTCCAGACCTTAGAATAATATTCCATGTCTCTTGGCTCTTCCCATTGGGTTCTTGATTCCATCTTGTGAGTTCTTCCTTTTTCATGGAAGAGAGCATGTATTTGCAGCTGAGTAGTTTTCTCAACCTGCTTCCTTCCAGAAGAATTTTGGGAGTCCACTGACCCCTTCTAATTTTGTATTCTATCTTTTCAGTCCAGGGGAGCAGTGATTTTGCTGATACGATTATCTCAAAAACTTTGTAGACCTCCTAAACATCTCATTCATGTTCATTCCATTAGACAAAATCTACCTATATTAATCTCATTGAGAGTCCCTTTCTATGTTGGGTTCCTTGGGAGAAGATTGAATGGCAATGACCTTAACCTTTCTGGAGACTTCATTGTTTGATTGAGAGAATCTGTATGGAATAGGCTTAATCTTTTTAAAGGTCTCTATGTGTCTGTATAGTACTCTGATGTACCACCTTTAATCTTTTTGATCTTATAAAAAGGTTTTTCATTTCTACTGTATTTCAAGGCAGTGCCCAAACTTCACTTGGATGGCATTTCTTACTTTAGCATCTTTTGCCAGCTGGAGACTGAAAATTTTTAAAACCACGAAGCCCTTGTTCTTTTTTCTTTTAATTTGTTACTCTCCTCTTGCATTTTATTGTAGGCACCAAGAAATACTTTGTTTGGAAATCTCCTTCACTGTATCACTTATCTAATTTATTAACAACATTTTCTATTTTACATGTTACTGAAGGTGATAGTGGGCTTTTTGCTGCTGTATAAAAAGGATCCCTCTTCCTCTAGTTTTTAATAACATCTCTCTCATTTAATCTTGAGCTCTCACTGGCAGTGTCCTCAAATTCCAGATTTCTGCCTACAGCTTCTTCAAGTCAATTTTATCTTTCTCTAGCATACTATTCAGAGTCCTTCCAGATGCCCACCACTATCTGGTTCACTTGACACTTCCAAGTTTTTAGGCACTATCTCACTTACAAGTACCAAAATCCATATTAGTTGTTGTCTATTGCTTCATAACAAATTACTCCAAGTCTTAGCAGCTTAAAAACAATAAACATTTATTATCTTGTGGACATGACTTAGCTGAGATTTGTGGCTCAGGTTCTCTTATAAAGCTGTAGTCCAAGTATTTGTAGGGTATTTGTCTGAGGGTCTCAGTCTTATGGTTTTCATTCAGAGGCTTCCTTGTGTTTCTTGTTGTTTAGACTTCTCCAGCGGACAGCATGCAGCATGGTCGCTGGCTCGCATTAGAGATGATAAGCAAGAGTCTTTTTGTAAACTAATCTTGGAAGCGATATCCTACCACTTGTGTTAGATTCAGGTTATTAGAAGTAAATTACTAGATTCATTGTACAGTCTAGGAAAAGGGCTTATACAAGGGCACGAATACCAGAAGATGGGGATCATAGGGAGCCATTTTAGATGTTGCATAACATATACCTAGAACAAGTATTAAAAATAGAATAGAAAGACCTATAACCAGGAAGAGATATAACTAGAGGGATTAAAATGGAATACATTAAAGTAGTCAACACAAAAGAAGATAGGAAGGAAGAACAGGGGAACAAAGAGCAGATGGGACAAGTAGAAAACAAATAGCAAAATGGCAGACTAAATAGAACCATACCAATAGTTAAATTAAATGTAAATAGATTCAATAGTCCAAGCCAAAGGCAGTGATTGATATATTGGATTAAAAAAGCAAGAACAAACTGTGTATTATCTATAAGAGACATACTTTAAAATACAAAGACAAGTAAATTGAAAGAGATGTAGAATGTAAAGAGATGTAAAATGAAAACAAGCATAAGGAAGTTGGAATGGCTATATTAAATGTCAGTTAACTAGACAGTGAGCTAAGGAGAACTATTAGAGACAAACATAATTTTCTAATGACAGAAGGGTCAGTTCATAAGCATGACATAACAATTATAAATGTGCGTGTAGCAAATAGTAAAGCTTCGAAAACATGAAGCAAAACATAACCGCTAAAGGGAGAAATAAGTCCACAAATGTTGCAGATTTTAAAATCTTTTCTTAGGAACTGATGTAGCAGAAAAACCAATAATGATAGAGGACTTGAAAAATGCACTGACCCACCTCAGTGTTCTTGACATCTATAAAATACCCCACCCAATAAGTGCGGATTATACATCTGTTAAGTGCACACGGAATGTTCATCCAGATAGGTCATCTCTGGGTCATAAGAAAAATCTCAGTTGGTCTCAGAAGATGAAGGACATGGAGTATATATTCTGTCCTTATTTGAACTTAATGAGAAATGAGTAATAAAAGTATTGCACATCCAGAAAAGCCCTCAAACATTTATAAATTTAAAAAACCTACTTTTTAAAAAAGATTTAATTTTAAATGATTTCCACACCCAGTGTGGGGCTCGAACTCATAACCCTGAGATCAAGAGTTGCTTGCCCCACTGACTGAGTCAGCCAGGTGTCCTCAAAAAAAATCACCTCTATACAACCCATTGTTTTAAGAAAGAAATCACAAGAGGGGCACCTGGGTTGCTCAGTGGGTTAAAGCCTCTGCCTTCGGCTCAGGTCATGATCCCAGGGTCCTGGGATAGAGCCCCGCATCAGGCTCTCTGCTCAGCAGGGAGCCTGCTTCCTCCTCTCTCTGCCTGCCTCTCCCCCTACTTGTAATCTCTGTCTGTCAAATAAATAAATAAAATCTTTAAAAAAGAACAAAAAGAAAGAAGAGATTCTCACAAGAGAATTTAGAAAATATTTTCAAACAAAAAGTAAGGAAAATGGAAAATTTATGAGGTATAGCTGAGGCAATGCTTAGAGGGAAATTTAGAGTTTTTAATGCTTGTAACAGTAAAGAGATATCAGGGTTCCTGGGTGGCTCAGTCGTTAATTGTCCGACTCTTGATTTTAGCTCAGGTCATGATTTCAGGGTCCTGGGATTGAGCCCGGTGTCAAGCTCGATGCTCAGCATGGAGTTTGCTTAAGATTCTTTCTCTCCCTCTGCCGCACCTCCCAGTTTGTGCACACACTCTCGCTTTCTCTTTCTAAAATTAAAAAAAAAAAAAATCTTTAAAAAGAAAAGAAGAGATATGTAAAATCAGTGATCACAGCTACCCCCTTTGGAAGCTAGAAAAATAAGGTGAGTGGACCCAGTGTAAACACAGTGAAGGCAAAAAATAGATGAGTGGAAATCAATGCAACAGAAAGCAGTAGAGAAACATTAATGAAACAAGCATTGATTTTTTTTTTTTTTTAAGATTTTATTTGTCAGAGAGAGAGAGAGCGCGTGCGCACACAAGCAGGGGCAGCATCAGGCAGGAGGAGAAGCAGGCTCCCTGCTGAGCAAGGAGCCTAAGGTGGGTCTTGATCCCAGGACTCTGGGATAGTCTCACGACAAAGAAAAGCCTAGGACCAGATGGCTTCATGGGTGAATTCTCTTGAGCATCTAAAGAATATTTAACACCAATCCTTATACTCTTCCAAAAAAATTGAAGAGGTGGAAACACTTTCAATTCATGACATGAGGTAAGCATTACCCTGATACCAAAGCCAGACAAAGACAGTACTGAAAAACTACAGACCAATTTCCCTGATGAATATTGATGTAAAATTCTTAAAAGAAAGAAAAGAAGAAGGAAGGAAAGAAGAAAAGAAAGAAACACAACTAGCAAATAAAATTTTGCAGCACATTAAAAGGATTATATACTGTGACCAAGTGGGATATTCCTGGAATGCAAGTTTCAACATAAGAAACTCAATCAATATAATACTTGCATTAATAGAATGACAGGAAAAAGCCCACATGATCATCTCAATTGATGCAGAAAAGGTATCTGACAAAATTTAATACCCTTTCATGATTAAAAAAACACTTAACAAACTAGAAATAGAAGGAAATTTTCTCAAAATATTAGTCCACATATGAAAAGTGCATAGCCAACATTATACTTAACATTGAAATACAGACTTTCCTCCTCAGGAACAGGACAATGATTCCCACTCTTGTCACTTCTATTCAACACAATTCTAGAAGTTCTAGCCAGAGCAAGTAGGCAAGAAAAAGAAATAAAAGGGAACCAAATTGGAAAGAAAGAAGTCATCTCTATTCACAGATGACATGATTTTATACATAAAAAACCATACACATCCCATAAAAAACTATTAGAACTAATAAATTCAACAAAGCAGTGGGATACAAAACCAACACAACAAAAAAATCAGTTGTATTTTTAATATACTAATAGTAAGCAATCTGAAATAGAGTTAAGAAAACAATTCCATTTACAATAGCCTCAAAAAAGAATAAAATACTTAGGAATAAGCTTAATTAAGGAGGTGAAAAGCTATAAAATGTTGCAGAAAGAAATTAAAGAAGACACTAGAAATGGAAATACATCCTGTGCTCATGGAAGACTTAATATGTGAAGATGCCAATACTCCTCAAAGTGATCTATGAATCCAATGAAATGCTATCAAGATTCCAGGGTTTTTTCCCCATGTCTTTTTCACCCTGTTTTTTTCCCCTCCAGAAATACAAAAATCCATTCGAAAATTCATATGGAATCTCAAGTGACAATGAATTGCCAAAACAATCCTGGAAAAGAGGTGTTCTCACTCTTCCTGATTTTAAAATTTATTGCAAAGCCACGGTAATCAAAACAGTGGTATTAGCCTAAAGACAGATCTATATATATAGAATAACATACTGGAATAGAGACCCCAGAAATAAACCCTTGCATATATGGCCAAATTGTTTTTGTCAAGGGTGCCAAGAGCACTCAATAGGAAAGGGACAGCTTTTTCAACAAACCATGTGGGGAAAACTGGATGCAAAACACATTCAAAAGAATCAAGGTGAACTTTTACCTTACACTGTATACAAAAATTAACTCAAAATGGATCAAAGACCTAAACATAAGAGCTACAACTATAAGACTTTTAGTTGAAAATATAGGGGAGAAGCTTCACAAAAGTGGATTTGACAATGATTTATTGGATATGACACCAAAAGCAAAGAAAAATAGATGAATTGAGTTATATCAAAATTAAAAACTTTTGCATATCAAAGGATGTAATCAACAGAATGAAAAAACAACCCATGCAATGGGAGAAAATATTTGCAAATTGAAACACGGTTAATTTTCATAATAAATTAAAAAATTCTACAACTTGGGATGCCTGGGTAGCTCAGTCAGTTAGGCATCCAGCTTTTGATTTTGGCTCAGGTCATGATCTTGGCGTGATGGTACTGAGCCCTGAGTTGGGCCCCGAGCTCATCTTGGAGTCTGTTTAGGATTCTCTCCTTCTTTCTCTGCCCTTCTGCCCCCTGGCGCACACACGTATGCCCTCACTCTTAAAAGAACAAAACAAACAAAAAACTTTTACAACTCCATGACAACAAAAAACTACCTTGTCAAAAAATGGGCGAAATAACTCGAATAGACATTTCTCCAAAGAAGATAGGCAAATAGCCAATAAAACACATGAAAAGATGCTTAGCATCAGTAATCATTCTGGAAATGCAAATCAAAAACACATCAAGATATCACCTCACACCTATTAGGATGACTACTATTTAAAAAAAGAGCCCCAGAAATTGTTAGCAAGGATGTGGAGATATTGAGACCCTTGTGCGTTCTTGGTGGAAATGTAAAATGGTATAGGCTACTATGAAAAATAATGTGGTAATTCCTCAAATAAATTAAAAATAATTACCATATGATTGAACAAATCCAAAAGAATTGAAAATAGGAACTTGAACAGTGATTTGTACACCCACGTTCATGATGTTATTTGCACAGCCAAAATGTGGAAGAATTCCAAGTGTTCATTAGTTGATGAATGGGAAGAAAATGTGGTATATACATACAATGGAAGATAAGTGAGCCTTAAAAAGGAAGGAAATTTGGACATGTTACAGCATGGATGAAACTTGAAGATGTTATGCTAGGGAGAATAAGCCAATCACAAAAAGATAAATAATGTATGTTTCCACTTCTGTGAGTTATATAAAGTAGTCAGATTCGTGAAGGCAAAAAGTAGAATGGTGTTTGCCAAAGGCTGTAGGCAGAGAGGAATGGGGAGTTATTTAATGGGTAAGAGTTTCAGTATGGGAAGAAGAAAACATTCTAGAGATGGATGGTAGTGATGGGTGCACAGCAATAGGCATGTACTGTTTTTTTTAAAAAGATTTTATTGAGCGAGGGTGTGAAAGCATGAACTGGGGGAGGAGCAGAAGGAGAGGGACAAGCAGACTCCATGCTCAGCATGGAGCTGGATGCAGGGCTTGATTCCAGGACCCTATGATCATGCCCTGAGCCAAAACCAAGAGTCCAGTGCCTAACCAACTGAGTCACCCAGGTACCCCTAGGAATGTACTTAATGCCACTGAACTGTATACTTAAAAATTGTTAAGACAGTAAATTTTATGTTATGTATATTTTGCCACGATTGAAAATAAAAAAAAAAAACCACAAATAAACCGTATCAGGAATGAAAAGGAGACACCATATGGATCCTGCACACATTAAGAATATAATAAGAGAATAATATAAATAATTTTGTATCACTGAAAACTTTAAGTAGACACCTTCCCTGAAAGACAAAGAACCAATAGTGACTCAAGAAGAAATGGGAAATTTGAATGGCCCTGTTATCTACCAAGGAAACTTAATTCATAATTAACCACCTTTCCACTAAGAAATCTCCAAACCCAGGTGGCTTCCTTGGTGAATTTTATCAGGCTTTTATGGAAGAAATATCCTACATGAAATTTTTCCAGGAAATAGAGGAAGAAGGAATGCTTCCCAAATTTTGGGAATTGTTAATTCAGTGTTATGTTGTTTCCAAAAGAAGACAAAGACATTATAAGAACATAAAACTGCAAACTGGTATGCAGTATGTTTAAATCAAGAACACTTAAACATTCTTAATTAGCAAATTGTATGCAGAAGGAGGATAAGAAGGATAATATATCGTGAATGTATGGGGTTTTTCTCAGGAATATGAAGGTTTTTGGCACTTGAAAATCTATATATTTCATCACATAAACAAGAAAGAAAAATCATGTCACCATCTCAGTGGATGCAGAAAAAGTGTTTAACAAAATGTAATAACCATCCATGATAAAAAATCTCAGCGAATTAGGAATAGAGGGGAACTTTCCCTGCTTGATTTAAGTTATCCATTAAAAACAAAAGCAATTAAGAATGAAAAGAAATTAAGGAAAGAAAAGAAAGAGGACTTAACATTCCTGATTTTTAGAATTAAGGCTACAGTAATAGAGATATCAGTGCTGGTGAGGAGACAGATAAAGCCATAGATTAGAACAGAAATTCTAGAAATACATCTGCACATATATGTTTGGTTGATTTCCCACAAAGACGGAATGGAATAAAAGGAATTAAATCAAATTATGGGGGAACAACTGGATATCCATATGGGAAAAAATGAAATGGGTCATAGACTTAAATGAAAGTGCTTAACACCAGAGAACTTTTTTTTTTTCCCCCAAGATTTATTTATTTATTTGAGAGAGGGAGAGAGAGAGAACAAGCCACCGGGAGAGGCAGAGGGAGAAGCAGACTCCCTACTGAGGAGGGAACCTGATGTGGGGCTGATCCCAGGACCCTGGGATCATGACCTGAACTGAAGGAAGACAATTGACTGACTGAGCCACCCAGTTGCCCCAAAACTAGAGAACATTTAAAAGAAAACAAAGATCTTGATGACCTGTGAGTAGGCAAGATTTCTAAAATAGAATATTTAAAAAAAAAACCCACAGTGAAGGAATAAGTTATAAACTGGACTATCAAAATTGAAACTTTTTTTTTTGAAAGACATCATTTGGAAAATAACCTGACAAGGCACATAATGGGAGAAAATATTCTAAATACAAATATCTGACAAAGGGCTTGTGTCTAGAATATGTGAGGAACTCTTTACAATTCAAGAAATAGTAGATAACCCAATGTGCAAAAGATTTTACAGGTACCTCACAAAAGAAAATATATCAATAACTAATAGACATGTGTGAAAAGAGGGTGAGCATCATATTTGATTAGAGGATATGATCCCATAATTCTGTTATTTAGTCAAGAGAAATGAAAACGTATATCCAACTAAATAGTTGAATGTTCATAGCAGCTTTTTTCATAGTATCCGAAATGTGGAGAAAATCTACATGTCCATCAGCACATGAATAAATATGCAAATTATGGTTCATTCATAAAAGGGAATACTGATCAATAAAGATAAGTGAACTTTAAAAACAAAGATTTATTTATTTGAGAGAGAGAGAGAGAGAGACAGCATGTGAGCACGTGGAAGGAAGGGCAGAGGGAGAGTATCTTTCAGGAAGACACCCCCTGAGTGCTGCATCTCACAACCCATGAGGTCATGACCTGAGCTAAAACCAAGAGTTGGATGCTTAACCAACTGAGCCACCCAGTTGGCCGAGGAAATGAATTTTTGATACATGTAACAATATGGCAGAATCTAAAAAACATTTTCGTCAATGAGAGAAGCCAGGTATACCAATGTATATGCTGTTTGATTCCATATACATGAGATTCTACTAAATGGAGGTTGTCTGGGTACAGAAGATTGATAACAAAGGAGCTCAAGGGAACTTTTAGGTGCAGTGGAAAGAATCTGTATCTTTATTGTGGTGGTTATACAGATATTTGCCCAAACTCATCAAACTCTACATTTTAAATGAATACAGTTTATTTGTACATCAATTATACCTCAATAAACTTAATAAAAATCAGGGATGCCTGGGTGGCTCCATTGGTTAAGCATCTGCCTTTGGCTCAGGTCATGATTCCAGGGTCCTGGATTGAGTCCCATATTGGGCTCCCTGCTCAGTGGGGAGTCTGCTGCTCCCTCTGCCTGCGGCTCCTCTTCTTTTGCTCTCTCTCTGAAAAATAAATAAATAAAATCTTTCAAAAAACTTAATAAAAATCATATCCAGGTGTAGTTGAGGCTTCCTTGGAGTGCCTTCCAGTCTAAACACCTGTGTACTAAAGGATCAAGTTATATCCCCCACCCCCAGCCATCTAGCCAGCACATGGTAGAAGGCTGGAGAACTCCCATTCACAAACCAGGGAGAACAAGAAATACATAGTGATGACAATTCTATAGGAGTTCTGAAGTCTAGCCAGGCATTTGTTGCCTGTTTCTTGATTAGGGTTTAGTGCTCCTTCGTGGGCTCTTGGCTTTTCCCTCTGAACGGGTGTGTGTGTGTGTGTGTGTATGTGTGTGTGTGTTTTAAGTTATAAGGAATGATCTGCTTTAAGCTGAGTAGTTTCCCAGCTTGCCTCCTATTTGTAGGAATTTGGAAAATCAAGTATCTCTTTTCATTTTGAATTCTGTCCCTTTCACATGAAGCTAGTCTGATTCCTTCATTTTGAGGCTGTCTGTGACCTTTCCCTTTCCTAGGCATATGGTTTCTTATAAGCCATAGCTGTCAGAAGTGATCACCCGCATTGATTTTTAGCTTCCTATCAAGAGCAAGGAAATCCATCCCTGCCTCTGGATTTTTGGAGTTTGACTTTGTTCCTCTACGTTGGGGAACTTTGGTTCCCTACTAATTCTCCAGAGTCATACTTCCTGCTGTCTCTAGTTGTTTCTGGAACCAGAACCTGGCAGACCTTTAGTTTCCATCGTTTTCATGGCATTGCATTTTTGTTCTAGCTAAAAGTGGCATGCAATCTTGACTGGTACTGTCATTACTATTTCTTTAATTATTATTTCCCCAGTTTCTGTTTTATTTATTCCTTCCAGAATTCATGTTTTTTTTAAATTTATTTTTTATTTTTTATTTATTTGACAGAGAGAGATCACAAGTAGGCAGAGAGGCAGGCAGAGAGAGAGAGAGAGGAGGAAGCAGGCTCCCTGCTGAGCAGAGAGCCCGATGCGGGACTTGATCCCAGGACCCTGAGATCATGACCTGAGCCGAAGGCAGCGGCTTAACCCACTGAGCCACCCAGGCGCCCCAGGAATTCATGTTTTTTTTGATGTTAGAGATTGTGAATCTTTCTACCTTATCTGTTATGTATTTTCATTTATTATAATTATCCCTTTATTTTTTCCTTTGTGTTATCTGAATATTTCTTGAACCAGTTTAATTCAGTGATTTGATTTTATACTATATTTAATCTGCTATTCTCTTCTTCCATTATGATTTTAACATTACCAAATTTTACCAAAATTTTAAATTACCAAATCATGTTTTTCATTTGTAAGCACGTTTTTATGATCATGGATTATTCATTTTCTTTTTACATCTGAAATATCCACTTGAATGACACTGGAAACACAAAGATACATTTAGAAGCTTCCCTTTATATATATAAATATATATGGTAAGTTTCTTTGTAGGAGGACATTTGATTGATCTTCCTTTAGGCTTTTAAATCTTACATGTCCTGTGTCTTATCTCTCTATTTTATGGGGACACGTTTTTGTTTCTCTAGTATTTGGAATCAGGAATAATGCTGAGAGAATGGCTCTGGATTCCTGTTGAAATATTTTAGCATTAGGAAAAAGTGAAAAGGAAAGTTTAGGAAATTATATTTCCTACAGTTCTATTCCTTCCGAGGAGGAGAGAGGCATTTACATGTCAGGAAACTTACTAACATGCTTGCTGTGTTAGTTTCAGTACCCTGAAATTGATCAAGCCACAGCCCCTCTCCTCTCATTGATGCAAGTACCATAACCATGAACTCATGTAAATATGTCCCTGTACCAGGTACTCTATGAGCACCACGCCTTGCTCTTCTGTGTGGTAGACAGTACCTGTTATTCCTGAAGAGGCTTACAGGGTTGAGACTTTTCTCCTATCTTCTCTCTCACTGTCACCCTAACCTCCAGCCCCGTCACTGTGAGTCTGAACTATCTACTTTGAGTTCCAGTTAATGTTGTTTCCAGCTGGAGACAGTCCCAGTGGCAAGAAACTAAACTTCTGTGCCTAATGTCCTGTTATCCAGAGTTTAGCAGTGGTAAGCCCTCCTTCATTAGTTGTCTCAACTGCTTGCACAAGAGACTGGCTTCCGCAATGCCTCTGCTTTATTTGGCCTGAATTGGAGCATGTTTTAGGGACAATAAAATGTATTTAGTTTTAGACACATTGAATTGAAAGTCAGTAGGGCTTTTCAGTTTGTATTTGTAATGGGGTTGGAGGCAGAGAGAGAGCAATTTGGGTTGGAAATGTAGATCTGGTAACCAGAGCTCCTTGTTATTTGAAAAACAGATAGTCGTTTTATTAGCATTTCAGATTGTCCAGAGGGAATGCACGTAAAAGGGAATAAACAAGGTTAGACCCAGAACCTCAAGATTATAGCATGGTTGGGGTGTGCAGGGAAGGAAAAGCTGCTGAAAGTTATTGTAAAGGAGATTTCTGAAGGATTGAATGAGAACCGGGGAAGAATGTTTCTATGGAGCCAGTGAATGTGGCATCTTTAAAACACTGTACCTAATGTTTTAGTGAGATCCACTAGGGTAAGGACAGATAGCATCTCATTTGCTTGAGCAGTTAGGAGATCGTTGATGACTTATTATAGCACTTTCAGGATGAGTAGAAGTCAGATTGCAGTTGATTGAAAAGTGTATGGCAGGTTAGGACATGGGTCTAATAACTTATTTTGAAAATTTATTGTGAAGGGAAAGAAGTAGATTGGTACAGAGGACAGCTACAAGTGAATTAAAGGATACGTTGTTTTATGTATGCACCCTGTGTAATAAATAGATAAATGTTTCAGTCCTCTTTTTTATTAATATTTTCTATGAGAATTTCTTTTAATATTTAAGCATTTTTCAATTTTTAAGTTAGCTCTTTTTATGATTGTTTAATCTATTCTTAAAGAAGGACAGGCCACTGCTTAGTATGGTGTATCAGGTTGCCTCTTCCCACATCCTTAGTTTTAACTGTTTATATCAGCTTAAGCACATGGGCTAATGAAATTATTCTCAAAATATTACTTTTTCTATTTTTCTGATTTGTTTTTAAGTATTTGGATAACCCGGGGCATTGGTATAACAAATTAATAGCTCTCTTTAAAACAGCTTTTTCAGACATTTTACAGTACTTAGTAACTAGTCTAAGGAAAGTTAATCTTTTGGTGTTACTAACAAAAACACATTCGTTGTCATCTTGTCTTTTTCAACTACTATTCTGTCTTTGGGAATACTTCGTATGGACTAGTATTTGTGAAGGGAATCCTGATAGGGCTTGTGGTTAAAAGTTAGTGACTTTACCTCATTCTTTAATGGTTAATTTCCATTTTATGTATCTTGAAGGAGCTGTTCAGAGCATAGATAATCATAATAATGAAACATTCATTGAAGTAGCTTGAGTAAAAATATATGAGAGACTCCAGGCTAAAGCAGAATATTGAGAATGATATTTTTAAATTATGTTTTATATTGGAGAAAAGCCTTTTTGTTCAAATTCATTTGGAAGCTTAAATCATTTTCCTATTTATACTGCACTTATAACATTTTACCTGAATTAACGTGGTGTATTTTAAATTTAAGACTGATTTATCTGTACTTTCTGACTTGGTTTCAAATTAATCCAAATTTTCAGTACATGAGGGTTTTTAAATTTTATGTATCTAACGGCTTCATCTTGAAGTACAACAGGAATCAATAAAACTTACTAACCTTTAAAAACAATTATCATCTTCAAGAATATATGTTTCATTTTTCTCTTGTTCTCTACTTAGGAAAAGAGGGAGGAAGAAGAAAAGATTTAAATACATGTAGTTTATAACAGTTCCACTTAAAAATAGCATTTGTTTATAAGCAAGTCTGTGGCATTTAGGTGACATTTTATTTGTGAGAAATACAAATGGTCGTTGTATGCCTTTTTTCTTTGCTATGGAAACATCATTGTTAAATATAAAAAATCATGTCATTTCTAAAATAAAAAAATTAGTAATCCTAGATTTGAATGCCCTGTGTGTTCTGAATTTCCCCCATTCTGACTGTTACTGTTTTGGTCTGTTAGTAGGGAACCATACACTGCGAAGCTCCAAATGCGATCCCATTCTATGAGTCCAACCTCCAGAGAAGATGGACAAAATATTACCCCAAAGAGTTGTGTAAGATCAGATTCTACTTTCGTTTGTTTGTTATTTTAAAATAACTCCACAAATTTTTAGTTTCAGGTTTGTGAAAGTTCCAACAATTACTTAAAAACATTGTATACAATGTAAAGGTTTTGGTGAATGCTCCGATATCAAAGAACATTGTAAAGGTTTTGGTGAACGCTCCGATATCGAAGAACATGGTATACTCCAGAGTGTTCCTTCTGCTTTCTTAATGGTTCTGAGGCATCACTTGAAGCAGTGGATTGTTTCTTTTGTGTGTCGAAGAATAACTTTGGAAAGCTTCATTTTTTAGCTGTTTTTTTCCCCCTTTTCCCTTTTACTTTATATTTGTGTGGGTACACACACACACATATGATCTGACACCCAGTGGTTATACATTTTAAAAAACTGAGATTAACTTGTAGCGAAGTAGGGTACACTGCATTTTTGCTGAAGTTGAGCTGTTTATGTCCTAAAATGTGAATGCCTCTTTTGCAGCTCATTGCTTATCACAGTTTTGGTTTGAACAAGGTGCTAGTGAGCATTCCAGTTAGCTTTCTAAAGAGAAGAATTTTGCCTGCTTACTCTGGCCTTCCTTGCGTAACTCTGGCTGGTCTTGGGTTACATGACTTGTAGTTACAAGGAGATCATGTGTGATGCGTGACTGTTCAGCACATATTGCTCTAAACATAACTCACTACATTTTCTCCAGTGATAATTTGGAACTTTGGAAAATATTTTAAGGGCAGCGTATTTTAAATATTTGTGGGCTTATTATCAACCATTACATTTACTCAAAATAAACAAGGCAGGTGCCTTTTCTTAAGATATTCTTCTTCACAAAGAAAAACATGCAAGAAGCAGGCCCTATAGTAGAAACAATAATGAATTTTAATAGAGTATATGTAATAAATTCAACATTTTGTTCAATAGAACAATAATAGATAATTGGAGATAATAAGATTTTAGTATATTTTTTCATCATCTCAGGGTAAGTGATGGTAGGTAAATAGATTTGTTTAGTTGTGAGGTTTTCTAAAAGTGTGGAAATGATGTGCCAACAAATTTAATTTCAAAATACATTTTTTGATTGTACTGTATTATATACATTATTATTTTACACAGATATACCTTTCTAAGTTTTTAGAGCTTTTAGATCATTGTCCATTTCTGGGCACAGATTTTAGGCTGTGCTCAGTTACAGTTTTAATCTGCTTTGATAAATGTGTAATATAATAAGTTATATGGGAGGGAAAAAGCGTGCAATTTTAATTTTTTAAAAAAGTAAAATTTCACCATAATTGTATTCTCATGATGTGAATCCAGAGCTTATTTCTCTTTATATTCAGTGTATGAATGAGAATTAATTTAAGAACAAAGAGCTTCTTGGACATCAACACAAACTTCCCTGTTAACTAATTTTAAGGATTATAAATAATTCATCTTTTCAAGTGTTTCCCCACCCCCCTTTAAAGCTACTGTGGTATACCACAATTAAAACTTTTTGTAAAAGAACTTAAAGAGAAGAATCTGGATTAATTTTTAAAATATTCTTTTGATGTGTGGGTTTTTTTTTTTTTTGAAATCTAGTTACTGTGTGAATATATTGTGAAGGCACCTCGTAGCCCTAAGCAGCTATAATAAACAGTCATTACTTAGAATTGAGAACTCTAGCTCAGCTGTAACTTAAACCTTTCCTTTGAGGGCAATGCAGCACTACCAGAAAAGCACACAAAACTCTCATTACTCTGAATGACATATATTTTGTCCTGTTTTCTGTCTTTTCTTTCCTTCTTTCTTCTCACTATCCCTCTCTTCTTCCTTCCTTTTCTCTGCTGTTCCTTCCTTCCCTCTTTCCTTCCCCCGCTTCTTCTCTTTTGTCTTTTGTCTTTCAGGAAGCTCATTCCAAAAAATCTGCTGTGTCTCTGGATGACAGCGACATCGAAGCTCGCCTTAATAGTTGGAATCTTGGGGTAAAAAAAAAAAGTACTTTATATATGTATATCAATGTAAGAGAATTGTATTATATTTGGAAAACATCTGAACTGATTCTGTTTAGTGACTATTATTGGATGTCAGCCTCAGTACTGCAGTAATACTGTGGGAGAAGGACTTTGAGTACGGGAACGAGAAAGAACGTTCCAAAGAAGCATAAAGCAGTCCCTGCCCTCAACAAGCTGATTTTCTTATTGGTTAAATAGGAGATACACACATACCTAGTAAATAATAATTGAAGATAGTGTGTGGTAAAATATCAAAATGAGTTAGAAAGTAGAATACTAAAGTGGAGGGAAGGGGAGGGAAGACTTGGAGAAGCAAGGTTATTACGGTTAAAAAAAATTAGGAGACATCCTGGATGAGCTGCCATCGTGGGCAGCTATTTTTGGTGCAAAGACTGAGAGGGACCTGGATGTTTCTAGACAGGCGTGGAGGTGCAGAGCTAGGAAGAGAGAGGTCTGAAGAAATGTGGGTGGTGTAAGTCAGCTGTCATGACTGGATCTTTGGGACTTAATGTAGTGGGTGAAGGGCAACATTGATCAGGTGGATTGTATTGGAGCTTTGAATGCTAAATTGAGTGGTTTAGCTTTTACATTTTAGGCAATAGTGAGCCCTGGAGGTTTATTTTTTCCTTCCATGGTCCACTTTGCCTGATGCCATTTAAAAGCTTTGAGGAAATGAAAAGGGGGTTAGAACAATTTTTATCGCATTTTTTTCCAAAGATTTTCTTTATTTATTTGACAGAGACAGAGATCACAAGGCAGGCAGAGAGAGAGGGGGAAGCAGGCTCCCCGTTGAGCAGAGAGCCCGATGCGGGGCTCGATCCCAGGACTCCGAGATCATGACCTGAGCTGAAGGCAGAGGCTTAACCCACTGAGCCACCTAGTCGTCCCACACTTTGTTATTAATAAAATAAGTTGTAATTTGAAAATTTGAAAAATATAGAAAATTAGAGAAATAAAGTATGTTTGAAAATCTTAACACTGAGAGATGGTTTAGCCTTTTGCTATATATTTTCTCCCCTCCTTTTTTTCCTGTGTATATTTATAAAATTAAAATTAAAACAAAATTGGGGTCACATTACAAATACCATTTTGCACTGTTTAAATTTGCTCTAAGTTTATAATAGTTCTATAAATATGATTAACCATAGCACTAATTTTTCTTTTGGATGGGTATTCTATAACTTATTTAAGCATTCTGCTATTTTTGGACATTTCGGTTGCTCCCAGTTTATGGCTAATGCAAGTAACACTCATTAAGAATCTTTGTGTACAGGGGCGCCTGGGTGGCTCTGTGGGTTAAAGCCTCTGCCTTCGGCTCAGGTCATGATCCCAGGGTCCTGGGATCAAGCCCTGCATTGGGCTCTCTGCTCGGCAGGGAGCCTGCTTCCTCCTCTCTCTGCCTACCTCTCTGCCTACTTGTGATCTCTCTCTGTCAAATAAATAAATAAAATCTTAAAAAAAAAAAAAAAGAATCTTTGTGTACATATTTGGTTGCTTTCTCAGGTTATATCCCTTCCTGGTACATTGCCCCCAGAAGGCGTATACCAATTTATTCTCCAACCAGCAGTATGTGGGATTGTCTTTTTTTTTTTTCTTTTCTTTTCTTTTCTTTTCTTTTTTTTAACCTCTTCACTGACAGTAGGGATTGTTATTTTAAAAAACCTAAAACCCTTCGTTCTAATAATGGTTTTTAATGAAAGCGGTGCTTTGGGAAAATTGACTTGGTGGCATTTTGAAGGTTATGGTGGATGCGAGTAGGAATTGGAGAAAGGGACCCAGTCGTCTTTTCAGTGTTCGTGGTAAGCTGCACGTTAGTGTGATTTCTGTGAAGATGGAAAGTGTTGAAAGAAAAGACATTTCAAAGAGAGTAAAGGATGCTAGTGACTGATTGGTGAGCTGACCGGAAGGGCACCTAAAGGTTTGCTTCTAGGAAATGGGAACATTGGCTTAGATAACTGTCAGGTGGGGGAAATCATCTGAAGAGTTACAAGTTTCCTTTTAGACGGGTGGAGTTTGAAGAGATGGTCGGACCCATTGGGGAGGTCCAGGTTTGGAGGTTCATGAGACTCGAGGGCTGGAATCCTACTTCGTAGTCTCACTGCTCGAGGTGGTGGCTACACCCAGAGGCTGGACAGCTGGTCTTCAGGGGGCAGAAAAGAGACAGCTGACTCGGTAAGGGGCATGATTAGAAGGTAGGGAATGGATCAGAAATTAAAGCAATATGAATCTCCTAGCCATTTTGGGAGCATGTTAGTGAAAGGGAAGAGAGAGAATTAATAACAAGAGGGGTATAGTAAGTTAAAAGAAACACACTGTTGTGTTTGAAGGTGGAGGGGAAGCGGCCACTGGAGGGAAGGCCCAAGTTACCATTGTGCAAGAGCACAGGAAAACCCCCAGAAAGACAATTGTTTTGATATTTGCCAGAAAGCAGTATCAAAGTGGAAAGTGAAATTCTGGGCTATCCTTTTAAACTTGCCTTTGCCCTTAGCTATTCGAAACTCCTGATGCCCATTTCTTAGCACACACAGTACTTTGTCCAATTATTTAACTGTTCAGAGGATTAAATTTTTCATTTATATAATAAAATTAAAACAAAAGATGTAAAATATTTTGAGGTAATACCTTAAAACTAGGTCTGCCTGGGTTTGGTTTCACACTTTTTTTTTTAATTTATTTTTTATTGAATTTGGCATAACAGTATTCATTATTTTTTCACCACACCCAGTGCTCCATGCAATCCGTGCCCTCTGTAATACCCACCACCTGGTACCCCGACCTCCCACCCCACCGCCACTTCAAACCCCTCAGATTGTATTGTTCAAAGAGTTCACTAACAGTGTAAAATATGGAAGTCTTGCATTTTTGTATATTTATAATATCTTTACATTAATCAGGCTGAACTATATCTTTTGATCACAGTAGAATAATTTAAGAATCCAGTGTATTAAAAAGGTTAGATTTTGCTTTGATTTTAGTTTTGTGTGAAGGTGTGATGGACTTTTTTTCTTCCTGTGAATGATCGGTTAATAGTAGTTAATTTTAGTGCTCTGCATTAAGGGTGCATTTTTTATATTGCTGGCATGACTTTCATACACCTTCGTTCTGATGCAGTAGATGTTCCAGAATAATTTTCTAGATTTTGTTAAACATACATTTTTTCCATCAAATATATTCTTTCTTTCTCCAGGAGTGTGTCAGTATTTTTTTTTTTTTTAGGAATTCATAATTCTAAATAGAAATTAACTTATTAAACCTAGCAATTTAATTTTCTTCCTTTTTTTTTTCCATTCCTCTCTGAGCATTTTTAACCTTTAGTTTTGGGGAGGCTTTCTTACTCTGCCAATATAATTTATGTGTATTTCATGCTTTACTATCTTTACGTACATTTTTTTTCCTTTTTCTTTTTTCTTTTTCTGAAGCCCTGGCCGGGAGCTGAGAGGAGAACTTTCCAGGGCCTTCCATCCTGGTTCCTAGTCACCTGCCCACTCCCACTGTGGGTTCACATGCTGATCGCAAAGCCTCACTCCCACCAGAAGCAAAGGAAGAGTGAGGATTCTGTGCCGTAGCCCCAGAGCAGGGTCTGGGAGGAGTGTGGGATTAGTGCAGGGCGAGCTCTCAAGATAGGCAGTGGGAGCTGGGCAAGGTCAGCAGGAGTCAGTGTCCCCAGATCCCACAGGTAGTTCCAGAGGGTGGACAGCACCCTAGAGGCAGGCAGACCCACCTGGAGGCTAGGGGCCATCTGGGAGGAGTGAACCTGCCCATCAAGGGCTAGGGGTGCCTATAAACAGTTAGCAGGTGGCAATATGCCTTTACTCTCCTGTCGGAAGCCTGGCTGGTCTGCTCACTGGAGCCTTCCTCCTTGGGGCCTGTTGGGAACTGTCCTAACTAGGCACCTGGGCAGCTGTCCTGCTGGTCTAGTAAACAAAAGAGGAAGAGGAAGACAAAAGAGTAAGTGGAGATGAGTGGTTCCAACAGATGAGTTGCCCAACTTGCTGACCCACAGAACTGTGAGCTCAATAAAATGGGTGTAGTTTGAAGCTGTGAAGCTTTGGGATAATTTGTAGCGTAGCAGAGAGCTGTTTGTTGGGTACAGAATACTGCCCGACTGTTTCTGAGGTGACTGCTGGGTTTCTTCCTCCTCAGCCAAGGGCCAGCTCTCATTTCTCTACTTTCTCTTCAATCCTTGGGATTGTCAGTGAATTTTTTTTTTTTTTTTTTTTTTTTACTTAAAAATATTTGGCCATTCTTGAGAGTGGTTGGTGACATTGCTTCGTGTGGTTTTTGTATGTATTTTCCTGGTGACTAAGACAGTTAGGTGACCTTTCAGAAGTTGTTGACAGTTTAGATGGCCTCTCGCAGGGTGAAGTGCCTACTTGTGCCTTGGCCAGGTTTCCTGTTGGGTTGTTTGCTTTTTTCGTACTGATATGTCACAGTTTTGTCTCTATTTTGGGTAAGAGTCCTTTTGGAGTATTATAAATATTTTCTCTTACTTTGTTGCTTTCCTTCAATGTCTTACTGGTATCTTTGATGAACAGAAAATGGATATTTAAATGCAGTTCATTTTCTTATCTTTTCACTATGTCATTAGTATTGTTTTGTGTTCTATTTAAGATCTTTGACCATCTTAAGGTCCTGAAGATATTCTTCTATGTTGTCTTCTAGCAGCCCTGTTGTTTTACTTTATTGTGTTGTATTTGTTTATTTTTTAAAGTTTTTATTTATTTGAGAGAGATAGAGAGAGAGAGAGAACAAGCAGGGAGGAGAGGGAAAAGCAGTTTCCCTTTCTGCAGGGAACCCAATGTGGGGCTTAGCCCAGGACCCTGAGATCATGACCTGAACTGAAGATAGACGCTTAACCAACTGAGCCACTCAGGTGCCTCACTTTTTCTGTTTAGATTACAGCATCTGGAGGTGATTTCTGTATATGAGATAGAGTGTTAAGATTTATTTTTGTCTATATATATAATCTATCTCTAGGTGACACTCACATTTATTGAGAAGACTATTCCTGATGTACCACAGTTTTATTTGTCTCATAAATCATGTAATAGTACGTGTCTGTTTCCATTCTGTTCCTTTGGCTTATTTGCTTTTCCGTGTGCCAAGGGACTCTGCTGTTATATATCTGTATTTAATTTGTGCTCAATATGTGTGTTGAAATGTGAGTAGACCAATGAATGAACTTCCATTTGTAGTATTATTTCTGAGGAAAAGGGTTTTTTCTAAAATGTTCTAAAATGTTGACTTAAGAAACATTATTTTGGGGGCATCTGGGAGGCTCAGTGGGTTAAGCCTCTGCCTTCGGCTTGGGTCATGATCTCAGGGTCCTGGGATCAAGCCCTGCGTCAGGCTCTCTGCTCAGTGGGAGGACTGCTTGCCCCCCTCTCTCTGTCTGCCTCTCTGCCTACTTGTGATCTCTCTCTGATTTATTTATCTAATAAATAAATAAAGTCTTTAAAAAAAAAGAAATATTATTTTGGAGCATAATTAGTTTGACATTGAGAACTGAATTTATCTTATGCTATCGGGAGAATTTTGGCAGTTCTGACTGATGCCGTGACTTAAAAACATTTATTTTAGTTGTGGTGCTAGTAATATATTGCTTGATAATGCCCTTTCCTATAAGGCAGCTAAAATATTAGATAAAATGTCTTTCTGTTTTTCTGGAATCATAGACCCTCTCTAATTGGTCAACATTAGTCTATAAGGGATATTTGATCAGTTTGACCAAAATCCTGAATAATCCAAAGAAATAATCTGACAGAACCCCTTGTAACCAGTTTGGCTAAAATACTAACCAAAATAAAATGTTAAAAGCCAATTTTCATTAGAAAGCATTCAGGTATCTGTGTTTGTGTCTAGTTTAAACTATTATGTATTTTATTACTGTGATTTTGTTTGCTCTTTAAACAAGAAGTGTTTGGTCATGTGAATCTTTCTTGCTATTGGAACTTAATTTTTTTGGCTTTGTTTTCTGTATAATATTTTGTTAGACTTTAATGTTTTCCATAAATCCTTTTTATCTTCCGTTTTGGACATTCTTTATTGTGGTCTTCTTTCTTGAGGTATTATGAGAGAACAAGAAATTTTCCAAAAGAGCATGAAAAAAGTAAATGCTAAGACTGTTTATAGATTGCTTCAAGTCCATTTGCTGGTGGATTACAAAGTGGGAACATTTAACTTCAAAGCACATCTGGCTGCTGTTATAAAAATCAGAAAATAGATTGCTTATTTCCCCCAAGTAGACACAAGAACATGCTTTACTATAGATAATTCTCATTACATATTGAAAGTGGTTATGAGACAAACTCAGTGTACTGTAAATGAACAACAGAAAGAAGATTTATACTTGTTTACAGTGTTCATTGTTGCTCTTAAATATTATAATAGACTTTTTCATTTTATTTCTTTTTTTTTGGTCAACTTGAGAAAGAAAATTTATGATAACAGAATGAGTCTTTAACTTCTGTATTTAATGACTTTTAAAGATGCAGAGGATGAAACAGGAGTCACTTCTGCATAGTTGAAAGGCTACATTGTAATTAGCTAAACCAATATTTTGTGCTCTGCTTGTAAATGTGGAGCTGTGTCAAAATAAGTCACAGATGGTTTTCTTGGCTTTTGGTTTTAAATTTTAAGCTTAATTAGAGCCTGAGCATCTTTGAGAATTCCGTTTCCCCCTTCCTTTATTTTTCCCCTTCTATTTAATTCTGCTTCATGAATTAGGGTTTTATGTATTTGCAGGTTTGGGTGTGTTTTTGAAGAACTTACTTTCTTGGCTGGTTTTCTCCATTCCAAAAATAGAGAATGGTTACTTACTTTTCATATATATACCTTCAGACAATAAATATTTATTGAGTGTACTTTGCTGCCTGCTAGAAATTTGCTGCCTCTATTTTTCAAAAAGCTGTGTGTATATATAGTACAGTGTTATTTACTAAAGAATGTGCCTCTTTCTCTGGTGCGCTATTTAAGTGGGTTTTATTATTATCTCTACTTAATAAATGCTTCCCAAAATGAATGTATTAATTCATATACCCACCAGTGGTGCACCATCTGGAACACTTTTATTGTCAAATTTTTAATGTGTCCCAATCTGGGGGCTATAAAATGCCATCTCGCTCTGGAATTACTTTACATTTACATATTTCTGAAAACATTGCACATATATTCCTACGTGTATTAGTCATTCAGATTTCTTTGTCAGTAAAATGTATCTCATGTTTTTCACATTTAAAAAAACTGTATTGTTATTTCTTTTATTAAATTTTAAAGACCTTCTTTACACATTTTGGAGACTGATCATTTGTGCAAACATCTCCCAGTTTATGGCTTATCTTTTCATTTTACTCATGATATCGTTTTTGGAGAGAAGTTCTTACTTAGTCAAATATTTTAATTTCCTTTTTATTTATGCATTTTGTTTTGTTTTGGTTCTTGCTTAAGAAATCTTTTCTACTTTGAGGCTATAAATTCAGGGAGAGGGAGAGAGAATCTTAAGCAGGCTCTGTCCAGCATGGAGCTCCACAAGGGGCTTGATCTCATAAGCCTGAGACCATGATCTCAGTTGAAATCAGGAGTTGGACTCTTAACCGAATGAGCCACTCAGGCACCTCAAGTCATTCTTTGAAGTTGTCTTCTGAAAGGTTTTATGGTTCTGCTTTTAATTGTAAAGTATTTTTTCTTAAGATTTTATTTGTTTTTCAGAGAGAGAGAGGGCACAAGCAGAGGAAACAGCAGGCAGAGGGAGAGAGAGGCAGGCTCCCCACTGAGCAAGGAGCCCGATGTGGGACTCGATCCCAGGACCCTGGGATCATGACCTGAGCTGAAGGCAGACACTTAATTGACTGAGTCACCCAGGTGTCCCTAATTATAAGTATTTAATCCATTGGAAATTTATCATATGTGGTACAAGAAGGAATCAGATCTCACTCTTTTCCACTTATTGAACACAGCTTTATTTTCTCAACAATTCACAAAGCTAGATTTTTCCTGAGTCATGTTCTCATATTTATTTGAATTTCCAGTACTCTCTAGTTGATTCCATTGACTTATCTTCATTACTGTAGTTTTATTATATCTTAGTAAGTCACTTCACCTTGCTTGTTTTCTTCAGGCATGTCTTGGCTATTATTGTCTATTTATTTATATACATCTTATAATGAGCTTATTAAGTTTTACCAAAGCCCTATTGTGATTTTGGTTTGGATAAATTTAGTCACTAGATCAAGCTAAGGAGAATGTCATTTTTATAATATTGAGACTGTCCAAACACATGGTTTCACTATTTATTTCATTATTAGTATTTTTCAAAAAATCTGAATTATTTTCTGCACAAAGAGCTTATGTATATTTTCTTAGATTTGCTTTTAGGAATTATATGCTGTTTTGTGATAACAAATGATGTCTCTATAAAATTATTTTCTTTTCCTTAGTGACTTTTGCTAATTTACAGAAATGCAGCTGACTTTTATGTATCAGTTTGGCATCTCACAACTTCACCAAGCTCTTACTTGGTCAGCTCCTGTTTAATGTCTTTCTGTTTTCTGTCTTTATTTGTAGTGTTCTTTACGAACTTCCTGAGATTATTTAGAAGTTATACTTGAATACATATTGTCCTGGTGGTGGAACAGAAACATCGTCAAACATTGACCTGCAGGAAAGTGGTCTACGTCAAGTGGGTTGCATAAAAAACCCTAATGAATGAAAGTCCTGACACAGGGGAGGCCAAAGGAGGCCCATATTACTGTTTTCTTCTATTTCATGGCTTTGAAAAAAAGTAATTCCTACTACTGACAGGTTTTGATTTTGATTTTCTGCTTTTTATAGGAAGTTTTTATGGATGTTGAATTCTTTTTGTTGTTGTTGTTCACGATTACTGATGTTAGATGTTTTTGAACAAGAGGTAGCCATTGGCTGTATAGGATGGATGGCTTGGGTAACTTACTTTATGTCTTGGTTCAGGAAAGCCTTCTCTGGCTCCACTGAAATTCACTTTCTTTAATAAGTTCTGCCTCTTGTGGTTGTCATTTTGACCCGTCATCCTCTGCTTCTTTGCTTCTGAGTTGTTTCTCCAGGGTTCTTTTTCCCTCCATCATGGACAAACTTCTTTCCAAGGGGCCTCTCTCTATTGCATAAGTGGTTCCTTCCTAAGAACCTTCTCTGGTTCTTTACACTTTTTCACACCCTTCTTTTGATTCTTCTGGCTCCAGCACTCTGATCCATCAGGTTTTTTGGTGCGACCCACAAAAGGTAGACCACTCTCCTTTTACAGGTCAATGTTTGATGACATTTATATTCCAACACCACTAGGACCCTGAGGCACTTCCCTTTTTATTCCATGCTGTCACTCTGGTTTGGCTCAGGATCTAATTCTGCTGATCTGTGATCTTTCTTTGATCACTTACATGTAAATCGAGGGTTTTAGTAATGTCTTCTTGTTATGTTGTAGACATCGGTGATGGGTTTTTTAATGTGCTTTCTTTGTTGATCTCTATGGGTTTCTGGAAGATGGGGAGAGAAATTTAAATTCAGACAGTTGCCATTACTTTGTAGGAATCGGTCTTCAGGCAAAAGAAAATTGTTTTGTAAATTAATCCTTATCTAGATGCTAAAATACAGTTACTCTTCAGATCTTATCTGTTGCTATAGAGGCTTTTCTGTTTTTTAAACATGAATAATCAGTTCTATTTTTAATTTCATTGCTGCTGTATTCTTTGATTAATTGGTCCATGCATCCTTATCTTTATTATGAACTTGGGTATGGGTTGTTTATTTCTATGATTATAAACCTATAATAAGTCATTTGAGGAGCTTTTTGAAAACATAGATTTTGGAAGAGTAGATTCTGATAATATATGTTTGACAAAATTTGTCATTTGATGCCAGTGGTGTACTTCAGGGTAAAAACCGTTCTAGCTTGAAGTCATGGTTACTGTTGTATTTATATTCTTGTACATTTTGAGGTTATCTCTGTTGTAAATTGTAACTTTAAGATGTCAGGAGATTAGAATTCCATGATAATGATTTTTTTTTAAAGATCTTATTTATTTATTTGTCGCAGAGAGAGAGAGAGAGAGAGAGAGAGAGAGAGAGAGAGAGAAAGCACAAGCAGGGGAGGCAGCCAGCAGAGGGAGAAGCAGGCTCCCCGCTGAGCAGGGAGACTGATGTGGGACTTGATCCTAGGACCCTGGGATCATGACCTGAGCTGAATGCAGATGCTTAACTGACTGAGCCATCCAGGCATCCCTTTGATAATGACTTTTAATTATCACTTCACTTGTGAACAAAATAGTTGGGGTAATAATCGGTGTTTCTAGTTTATCATACAGTATATATTCATTCAATAAATACTTCCTTGAAAGGCTACTACAGATTAGGTATTGTGCTAGTTACCAGGAATACAAAACTGAGACATGATTATCTTTGCACTTGTTGTGCATAAAGACTGATAAACACTTAGAATGTGCTGTGAGAGACACATGGGATACTTGAGGAGCTCGGTTAGAGGGAGGGATCAGGTCCATTGTGCCCCTTCCTCCCTCTTACCCTCCTTCCATCCTTTCTTCTTAATGCATATTTATTGGCACCCATCACCTGCCTGGCCCTTTGGTGGATGCTAGGGATAGATGGGTTGTGACAGTCATAGTCTGTTTTCAGAGTTTGCACTCTTTTACAGAAGACAGATGTTCGATTGTAGAAGGGTACTCTCTGAGTAGGAGGAACTTAATTAAATTTCTTGGGGAAGAGTCTTGAGTAAGTGAACCCTAGGATGAAGTTGGGAGAATGAGTTCATAGGTTGCAAAGACTCAGATTTGAGAGAGAAGGTAGTGCTTTTCAAGGTAAGGCAAGTCGTTTAGTGTCCGTGGAATACAGGGTATACTGAGGGGGTACATGAGCCTGAAAGGCAGATACAGGAGGAGTCCCAAAGGAATTCTCTATTCTGGTAAATATTCTGGAGGTGAATGTCAGGATTCATGCTCTGAACCTGCCTGGCTGTATAGTAATGAAATGGAGACCTGAAAGCTGATTAGGTAGGGGTTAGAGGGGCACAGAGTGGTGCCTAGAGGTGGAGAGGCACAGGAAGACTACCATACTTCAGTAATGTAAGTCAGCCAGGGTCCTGGGGGTATAAAACATGTTGGGAGGAGTAGTGTAAACGAAGCTGGGTGGTTAGGCTGTAAGAGGGTCATGAAGGTGCATTTCTGTCTGTAAAGGAGTCTAGGTTTTATTTTTATTTGTTAGTGGGCTACCAAAAGCATATCATACGATACCCATTCTAAAACACAAACTAAATATTAAGATACATAGAAAACATTTTGTATAGCAGCTTAATTCTATATTTTATCAAATAATAATTAAAATGCAAAAATTAAAACTCAAAAATATAATTAATAATTAACACAATTATTAATTTCTATCTCAAATTTTCAGATAGAAAATCCTCGATACCTGAGACAGAAGCCAATCCCAGTTTCTCTGGTAGGTGGGAATGTCATTGGCCTTTTCTATGGACAGATTTTTTTTTTTAAGACCTTATTTATTCATTGAAGGAGAGTGAGTGAGAAAGAGAGTGCATGCACAAGTGCGGGGAGGGGCAGAGGGAGAGAGAATCCCAAGCGGACTCCACAATGAGCATGGAGCCCCAGGACCCTGAGATCATGAACCTGGGCTGAAATCAAGAGTCAGGTGCTCAACCCACTGAGCCACCTAGGCGCCCCCTTATGGACAGGTACTTTTAAATAAAGTAATTGTTAGGTCATTCACGGAAAAGAACAAAAGTCTACATTATGAAGCATAATAGTCTTATGAATCCTATCACTTGCAAGTTAATAAATCGCCTTTTTCTCCTATGTCAGTATTATTTTGGTGTGAACTTCAGGCAATTTAGTTTCCTTTTTGGTTAATGATAAGGCAGGCCAAAAAGGTATTGAATAACTCTTATTCATTCAACAGATGACTCCCAAATTCAGTCTGAGAAAATCCAGCAGTTTCCATGATGATCATCTCTTCTCTCGAATGCATGAGAAGGAGGTAGGATTGAAGTATTTCTGAGTATCAAATAATGAACACAGTTTTTGTATTTTTTATCATATGAGTTTTCAGGTCTGAATAATTATGCATGGGAGGGAGAGGTTGTCTTTGGTACAAATGTAAAATAATGATGCAGGGTAGGCAAGTCTTGTTTTTCTGGGTTTTGTGTGTGTGTGTGTGTGTGTGTGTGTGTGTGTGTGTACATCTCCCACTTTCTGCAAGTGCTGAGGGGACTGTCTCCTGACCATCCATTCCTGCGTGTCAGGGCCTGGGGAGAAGACAGGTTTCAGAAGCAGTGTCTTTGACCTCAGGGAATCCCTCCAGCCTGCCTTTATCTCAACCTGATTTTAATGTAACTTTCTAGTTTTGCTATTCTTACTGTTTCTACTATTTAAATTGATCTGCAGAATTAAGCTATGCTATGGTTGATATATAACATAATATACTGTCTTTTTTGGTCATTGGAAAATAGAATTATCCAAGAAGCAGTATTGTTTATTGGTTGAAAGTATAAACTATGGAGTCAAGAATACTTGGATTTAAGTCCTACTTATTTGCTGTGTGAAAACAGGCAGATACTTGCCCTCTCTGAGACCCAGTTTCCTTGTCTAATTTGGGAGACACCTGCTTTACAGGATTAGTATGAAGATTTTATGGTCTGTGAGTACCTGTACGCTTCACACATAGTAGACATGAAATGAAGGTTAATTTGCTTTATGATTTTCTTTTTAAAATTTCTGTTCTAGGAAATCTGAAAATCATCATTATTTTTATTTTTGCTTTTGACACTAGTAAAACACTTTGGTCATCTGTGTGGTGTGATAGAAGACTGTCAGATTAGGAATCTGAAAAACTATGTCCTTAATTTGTTTTACCATTCTGTAGTCATATTAGCCAGGGAAGTCAAGAATATTAGTTTAGTTTTTGCTTAAATAGAGGGTAATTATTGATTTCACAGGGTCATTACCAAAATTAATGAGAATAAGGAGTATGTATGGAACTTGTAAATTATAGTTTAAATGTGCAAATGTGAAAGATGTTATTGGACTTAATGTTTCTAATAAATTTAATTAAATAATTTTATTTTTCATTATTTTTTTCTTTCATTTTAATGAGGATGCTTCTAAGAATTTCTAAACTTTAATTTCAGTTTGGTGATTTTCAACATGAAAGGGTTTTCTCATCACCCTATTTATAAAATATCACAAAGGACATTGATTTTTTTTTTTTTTTTGCTTAGATATTCCAAACAATAGCGTGAGCATATAATTTGTTTTTTGTTGATAATGGAAGAGGAAAGGCAGTTTTTTCTTTTAACTTTAAATCTGGTGGAATTATTGCTGCTGATCTCAGTACTATTTGTCATGAATTTCGTGGTTCCAGTTTAAGGCATGTGGGGTTTTGTTTCTTGGTGCAATCTTAGTGTTTAAAAAAACTGTTGAAATAAAAAACAACTACATTTTAAAAAGCCTTTGAGGAAAATACTTCTCTATATAGACACATCTTTTGAGCTCTTATTTTGAATTTCTTTCTTTTCTGAATTGTCACTAATTGTTTTTACGAGTCATTCCAAGTCATTCCCAACCACTTTTCTTTTTACTTTTGTTTTGTACTAATTCTTAGTGTTGAGGCTGCTTACCATAGAATAATTAAAATAATTGAAAGGAAGTACTGGCTTTTTGAATCTTTTGGGGGTCTTTGATGAGTTAATATCTTTATTCTTTATGATGACACCTTGGGTCAGGCATGAACATACCAGTGCGACCCACATATGTGTTGAGTGAGAGAAAAAAGCGTTTAAAGCTATCATGTATTACATCAGAAATTCATTTTTAAATGTGTGTGGCTTTATTTTTTTCCACACCCTTATGTTTTTGTTTTTCTTTTTGGCCTACTACAGGAATATTTTTGGCATCATTGAGAGGTTTGCATGTAAACATCAACTTACTTCATATCCTAAAATATATCCAGTGCATATATTTTGGCTAAAATAGTCCTTTGTGCAATTACATAGTTGTTTTGGACTTTCTTATGAAATTTTCGTTTATCGTATTTTTTTCCATACTAAAATATTTAAAGTATATGCTGAGCTACCCCCGTATGAGAATTATCTTAGTTTCATCTTTCTTTTAAAGTGCCATTTATGAATATAAAATAATTTGTGGATTTTTATTGAAGAAATTTTGGAAAATATAGTCATATGTAAAGAAGGAAGTAAAAATCACCAATAAAACCAACTCCTAGAAATAAAAACACTGGCAAAATATTGTATTGCCTTTTAGTTTTTTCTTTATGTATCCCATAAATCTAAATTCTTCCTTAGAAATTTGAGATGATACAGTATTTTTTTGTATAATTTGAGTAATTTTCATTCTGTTAAATTTTGTTCCTAAGCATCTATTTTTAATGGCTGAAACATATTTCAAATTATGGAAGTATCCCCAGTTAATTTAACTTATCCTTATTGTTGGGAATAGAGATTTTTATGTACTTTCACTAATATAAATAATCCTGGGAAGACGAGCCTTAATCTCTCTATCTTTAGGTGCATCTCTAAATATTTCCTTGGGGTATTGAATTATATCTTAAAACATGATAAAATTGAAATGATGGATTTCTGTAAGTTTAGTATCATTAGCAATTTTACTTCTAGAATAAAAATTAACACAAGCCCATTGAAAATTGTATGTTACTATAAGATACAAGTAAGGAATATACTATGTGCAAAAATGAGAATGAAAATAAAAAGACAAAGATAGGGGCACCTGTCGGTTAAGCATCTGCCTTCAGCTCAGATCATGATCTCAGGGTCCTAGAATTGAGGCCTGCATTGGACTTTCTGGTCATTAGGGAGTCTGCTTCTCCCTTTTACTCTCCCTCTGTGCTCTCTCTCTCTCAAATAATAAATAAAATCTTAAAAAAAAGACAAAGATAAACAGGAGCCATTTGAAGGCGGAGGAAGTAGCAATTTATATTGCCTTTGTAAATACATAAATACTAATTATATTTTGTAATACAAACATGTATTTGCTTTTTTAATATTCTCATATTTGAAATAGAAAATACCAGTCATATTGTCTTATTATTTTTGTCTGTTTTCCAGAGATATTTTTCTAACTTGGATTTTTTCCTAAGTTTAAATACATAGTTATATTGTGATATGCATAGTTATCCTTTAGGATAATCTTATGTCCACTTGCTTAAGTCACTTTTATTAAATATTTACTTGTGGATATGATGATATATGGTTTTCTGTTTTGAAGTTCGGTAGAACCTTGCATGTCTGTGTAAGAAAACCCTGGTGTGTCTTTTGCATCTTCTCATCTAAAAATGCTTTTGTTGGGGCACCTGGTTGGCTCAGTGGGTTGAGCCTCTGCCTTTGGCTCAGGTCATGATCCCAGAGTCCTGGGATGGAGCCCTGTGTTGGGCCCTCTGCTCAGCGGGGAGCCTGCTTCCCTGTCTCTGCCTGCCTCTCTGTCTACTTGTGATCTCTGTCTGTCAGGTAAATAAATAAAATCTTAAAAAAAAAAAATTAAAAAAAATGTTTTTGTTGGGGCACCTGGGTGGCTCAGTGGGTTAAGCCTCTGCCTTCAGCTCGGGTCATGATCTCAGGGTCCTGGGATCAAGTCCCATGTCGGGCTCTCTGCTCGGCAGGGAGCCTGCTTCCCCACCTTTCTCTGCCTGCCTCTCGTCCTACTTGTGATCTCTCTCTGTGTGTCAAATAAATAAATAAAATCTCAAAAAAAAATCTTTAAAAATGCTTTGTTGTTGCTGGGTGGTGTTTTAAAAATAATGAAGAGCATTGTTTAAAATGAGTTTATTTTATTTTAAATTGAAATATGAAATTAAAGATGTAATCTTCATTTTCTCAACATCTAACCCTCTTCCTTCAGAGGTAATCATAACTAAAAATTTAGTGTATATTCTCTTTAAAATTTTGTAGGAATAGCTTATTTTTCAATACAAATAATATCATAAGCATTGCTTTAGTTTGTTTTTTTAACTTAAATATATAGTTTGATAATATTTCTATGTAGAAATTGTCTTTATTTCTTTTAAATAGTTACACTGTATTTTACTTTACTGCTATACCAGTATTATAGTAATATAGTTTCTGATTGAGCTATATAAGTTATGTATTATGCTGTAATAGTGTTTGAGGAACATCCCTATGTATATCTTTGTGTATGATTTGCTTCTTTTTTTTGGGGTGGTGGAAGGGACAGAGGGAGGGAGAGAATCCTCAAGTGGATTTCACAGCAAGCACGAGGCCCCACGCAGGGCTCGATTCCACCACCCTGAGATCATGAGCTGAGCTGAAATAAAAAGTTGGAGGTTTAACTACCCAGGTGCCCCTCGCATACTTATTCTTATATGATCCATTCTGTGAAATGGAATTGCTCGTTCACAGGGTTGCACACTTAAATTTTTTATTGTCATCATCAGATTGCCCTTCAAATAAGATTCTGTGTGTATGGCTGCCGGTGTAGGAAGAATGGGAGAGTGATGATTAAGGGATATGAGAATTCTTTTGTGGAGTGCTAAAAATGTGCTGAAATTAGATTGTGAGTGAGGATGGTTGCCTAATTCTCTGATACAGTAAAAGCTGTTGAATTGTTACTTTATTTTTTTTTTTAAAGATTTTATTTATTTATTTGACAGACAGAAATCACAAGTAGACAGAGAGGCAGGCAGAGAGAGAGAGAGGGAAGCAGGCTCCCTGCTGAGCAGAGAGCCCGATGCGGGCCTCGATCCCAGGACCCTGAGATCATGACCTGAGCCGAAGGCAGCGGCTTAACCCACTGAGCCACCCAGGCGCACGAATTGTTACTTTAAATAGGTGAATATTATGGTGTGGGAATTATGTGTATTTCAACAAAGCTATTATTTTTTTTTTTAAAGATTTTATTTATTTATTTGACAGAGAGAGAGAGACAGTGAGAGAGGGAACACAAGCAAGGGGAGTGGGAGAGGGAGAAACAGGCTTCCCACTGAGCAGGAAGCCCTATGTGGGGCTCTATCCTAGGACCCTGGGATCATGAGCTGAGCTGAAGGCAGAGGCTCAACCCACTGAGCCACCCAGCTACGCCCTTCATTAAAGCTATTAAAAAAGATTATGTCTGCTTATATTTGCACCAATAGTGTATGAGAAATGTCTGTTTTTCTCATTTCATCAACATTCAATTCTAAACATTTTTCATTGTTGTTGACATGAAAAATAGTATCTTGTTTTGATATTTACATTTATCAAAATGAGAATGAACATATTTTTTGTCTGTTTTAATTTTACTTTTAGGAGCTGTCCTTTCTTATAGTTTCCCATGTTTTCGTTGAATTGTTTGTCTTCATTGTGATTCCTGAGCAATTTTTTTTCCTTTTCTTTTCTTTTTTTTTTTTTTTTTAAGGGAGTCTCAGATCTCTTCTGATTACACCTCTTGGTATTTCCTGCTCTCTCTTTTTTTTAAAGATTTTATTTCCTCATTTGAGATAGAGCATGATGAACATGAGCACAAGTTGGGGAAGGAGCAGAGGGAGAAGGAGGCTCAATCCCAGGACTAAGCCACCCTTCCTGAGCAATTTCTATGTTAAAGAATTCCGGTCCTGGGGCGCCTGGGTGGCTGAGTCAGTTAAATGACTGCCTTTGGTTCAGGTCATGATCTCAGGGTCCTGGGATTGAATCCTGCATTGGACTCCCTGCTCAGTGGGGAGCCTACTTCTCCCTCTACCCCGCCGCCCCGTTCATGCTGTCTCTCTCTCTCTTTCTCTCTCTCAAATAAATAAATAAATAAAATCTTAAAAAAAAAAAAAAAAAGAATTCCAGTCTGTGTCATATATCTTGCAAGCATTTTTCTCTATGTCTTTGGTTTATTTGTATTGTTTTGTTTAAAGGTTTTATTTATTTGACAGAGAGTGAGAGATCACAAGTAGGCAGAGAGGCAGGCAGAGAGAGAGGGGGACAGCTCTCTGCTGAGCAGAGAGCCCGATGCGGGGCTTGATGGGGGGCTCGATGTGGGGCTCCATCCCAGGACCCTGGGATCATAACCTGAGCTGAAGGCAGCGGCTTTAACCCACTGAGCCATCTAGGCACTCCTGGTTTTTGTTTTTGTTTTTTTTTTAAATGCAAGTTTTCTCTTAAAAGCTGGATCTATCAGTCTTTTCTCTATGGCTTCTGGTTTTTGTATCATACCTAGAAAAACACTTTTTGTTCTAAGATTATGAAAAAAATTAACTCATGTTTTTGCCTCTCCTTAAATCTTATTTTTGTATTTAAATTTCAGATCTATTTCAGAGGCTTTTTTCCTGAGTAGTGATGGTAATGTAGGGCTGTCAATTTTAAGGTCTACAATAAAAAATTAGGAGGTTTTAATGTTTAAGTTAAAGAAGGCAGGTAGTATATAGAGAATTGATTGATATGAAATTTTATGCATATTACAGAGTTCATCTGTGTCATGAAGCATTCAATGAAGGACTTGATTCTGTTTAAACTTTAGAGAGTCCTGAAATAATTAATTAGTCTTAAGAAATAAAACTTTAAAAAAATACAACTTTCATTTTAAATTTATAATTGTGTGGTAAATACCATGGATGTTGCATGAGTAATATTTGCAGTATTATTTTATTACAGTTAAAAACTGATAGGTTTTTTTTGTGCTTAAAAATATGTATACCCATAAGCTATTTAAAAATGTTCTTTTACAAAAATGTTCTTTTAAATTTCCAATTAATTTTGGGCATTACGGGAAAACATGTTCAGAGACAGTGATCCTTATTTTAACTTTAGCCTGTCATTCACAAACTCACTTGAACTTGTTTGCCTTTGTAATTGCTAACACATTTCCTGTGATATCTACATCACAGAGTTCTGTGACAGTGAGCATCATTAAGCAGTGGGTTTTTTCTTTAGTATTCTTAAAAAAGATTTCTCACATAGATTAAGTCATTTGGAAAACCGTTGTCACTGAAAATGAAGTAAGAAACAACACAACAAGGGAGATCTGTTTTCAGAGCAACCATCAGTTTTCAGAGAGCAGATGGTAGAAATTGCTCTTTTTGTGAAGTAAAATAGAAAATTTCCTTTGAACATCACCTTCACTTATATTGAACATTGTTACTTATTGTGTAAAAAGGGATGTTGCTTCCTTCTCATATGTGATGCCGATTAGGCATTTTTACCTTTGTGAATCTGCTAATTAAATATAGAATTTAAATAAATACAAGATAGCAAAATTTACACTATTGACCTAATAAATGAAAAAATTGATATTTTCAAACATTTCATATGAATATAAATTCAGATTCACACAGTCTCACAAAATATAATAGTCATACAAAGGAATACCATTGTAAAAAACACCCAGGCAAGGAATTAGATCGTTGCTAATATTCCAGAAGCCTGCTGTCTGACCCTTCCCAAACATATTGTTTCCATCTTCTTTCGCAGTAACTACTGGGGCACCTGGGTGGCTCAGGTGGGTAAGTGGCCAACTCTTGATTTCAGCTCAGGACATGCTCTTGGAGTCCTAGGATCGAGTCCTGCATCCAGCTTGGTGCTCAATGAGGAGTCTGCTTAAGGATTCTCTCTCTCCTCCCTATGGCCTTCCCCCTACTCATGTGTGGGCTCTTTCTCTCCAATAAATAAAGAAGTCTTTAAAAAGAGCAGCTACTATCCTGATTTTGATTTTTCTGATGATAATTTACCTCCTTTGTTTTTAAAGTTGATCTTACCACCAATGCCAGCCTCCTTAAAAGTGAAAATATTTTTATTTTAGTAGGTTTTAAATTTCATGTAAATAGTACGAGACTTTATATATTCTCTTTTTTTTTTTTTTTAAGATTTTACTTATTTATTTGACAGAGATCACAAGTAGGCAGAGAGGTAGGCAGAGAGAGAGGCAGAGAGCCTGATGCGGGGCTTGATCCCAGGACCCTAGGATCATGACCTGAGCTGAAGGCAGAGGCTTTAACCCTCTGAGCCACCCAGGCGCCCCTAGACTTTATATATTCTATCACTTCTTTTGTTCAGTAGTAGATTGGTGAATCTGCCATTATCATCGCTGTTATGCCATCTAGATTTCTATTAAATGACTCGGCCACTTTTCCTCTCCATTTTATGGATGAGTCTATTCTAATTTTTGGCTTTTACAAACAGTAATTGTATGGACAGTCTTGTACATGTGTCCTGACAAATGTGTGAGAGTTTCTCTGGGTAGCGGAGCACTTCTCAAAGTGCTGTCCATGAGCCCGCAAGACTCTTTTATGAGGTCTGTGAGGTCAAAACTTGTAATGATATTTAAATGTTATGTAATGGTATTTAATGTTTTTGTAACAATATTTTGTAATGATACTTAAATGTTATTTATCTTTTTACCATGTTGACGATGGTGCAGATGCAATGCTGGGTGAACCTGTATCTTGGCCCAAATCAAGGCAGTGGCACCACATCGTTCTTTTGGTGGTTCTATTCTGCAGGGCCACACGGTCACAGGGGAAAAGAAATGAACAATTTTACTTAGGAATGTTTCTGATGAAACAAGCCATGAAACTCTTTATTTTATTAAATCAGATATGCATTCTTTTTGATCCCGAGCGAAGGAATGGAGCTTTGCAAAGAGAACTTAACGTTGCATACTGAAGGATGAAGGCTGCCCAGAAGAAACATGCTTGTGTGATTCTGTGAGTTAGGAGCTGTTGCTGTTTTTGCAGAAGATTGTTTTTATTTGAAAGAATGACTGACGAACAGTGGTCATTCAGACTTGGATATCTGGCAGACATTCTCTGAAAAACAAACAAAATGAACCTGTCTCATTGTGAGCTTGAGAGCTTTCTAAGACTAAGACTTTTACTAAGACTTTTCTGATGAGAATGAGCATTGATATTAACCAATGTGAAGTTTCAGTATTGTACTACGAAATTTTCCATATTTGGAAATCTACATAACTCATTGAACTGATGTTTTCCAAATGAGTAATCCATGCTGTCCTGACATCACACAGGTTAAAAAGTCCATTCCACATTCAGGGTAGACCAGCAGAACTTACTGTGACAGAGCATGACAAGTTTCAGATTCCACAGCGCAAGTAACTTTAAAAATCTAATACTTGTGAGAGGCAATCCACAATTATCTGAAAAGGTTGCTGAAATGCTTTTTCCCTTTCAAACTACATATTTATGTAAGGAAGTATTTAAGGAAGAACGAATTCCAGTATTATACATATTCTTTGAGCTAGTAGAGGAGGAGGGACTACTTCTCAATTCATTTTATGGGATAGACCTGACACCAAAACCGGAAGAGAAAAAAATTAAATATCAGTAAAAATAAAAACTTAATAACAAAATTTATTATCAATACACTGAGAAAAGATTTTTAGTTAATAAATGACGCTGGTACAATCTTTCATTTACCTGGAAGAAAATAAAATTAGATCATCGTCCTTTAAAAACAAAAAGAAACAAAAACAAATTCTGGATGTACTGAACAATCTGTAAAGGCCCAAACAAAAAGCCTCAAGACAACAGAAATCTTGCAAATAAAATAAAACTCTAGGAACCAGAAGATCTTTCTGACCTAAAACTTTTCCAAACCCAGGACATATGAAATAAATGATAGCAGTATTCGATTCAAGTGAAATAAAAGGCTTTGTGTAGTAAAAAAAAAAAATAACAACAAACAAGATCAGTAGAAATATAATAGATTTGGGGATAATATTTAGGACAGGCTATGTGTTAACGCATATAGCACACCAGGAGGTCCTACTGACCGACAGACAGAAATTTGGATCATTTTTGCCCTTGCTTCCCTTGCCAAAATTGTGACAGGACATTTTCCAGAACAGATTCTTATAGACTCAGAATGTGTGAAAAGGGGCTAAGAGTAGTTTTCAGGGGAATCCAAGTCAGAGTAGTAAAGAGGTAATCACTCTTTTGGGAGAAAGAGAAATTTACTTTACTTTTATTTTATTTTATATTTCTTATATTTTATTTTATTCTATTTATTTTATTTTATTTTATTTTATTTTTTGCCATAGGGGAAGAGACATTTATTCTGCCCTGTAAGCACCTGAATTTACCTTTACCAGAGGGCAAAATCCAGTAACATGTATCCATCATGGACTCATCCACCTGTCTTCCGAGAATCTATAGCCACCCAAGCCCTGATGTGTAGGACGCATGTATGAGAATTATTTTGTGGTGGTGTTTGGATTAGAAAAATACTGAAAGTATGGTGAATTTGCATTAAGGGAACAAATTTTGTTTCCATTAGGGAATAGGTAGTAATAATGTAAAGGAATGAATAGAATCTACAGCAGGTTTTTTTTTTTTTTTTTTTTTTTTGCTTTTTGTTGTTGTTGTTTTTAAGATTTTATTTATTTGTTTGACAGACAGAGATCACAAGTGGGCAGAGAGGCAGGCAGAGGGGGCGGGGGGAAACAGGCTCCCCACCGAGCAGAGAGCCTGACTCGGGGCTGGATCCCAGGATGCCAGGACCATGACCTGAGCCGAAGGCAGAGGCTTCAACCCACTGAGCCACCCAGGCACCCCTACAGGAGGTGTTTTAAGAGGGATTTCCATGAGATGTGCAGAGAGAAAAGTGAGATGCAGAAAAAATATATTTGTGTAAAACATTCATAATAAAACAATATATACTGCTGAAGGTATAGTGGTTTAAAGAAGGGAATTTGGTTTAACTCACACTTAACAGCCCAGGGTATGTAGGGAGTGCTTTGCTCTGTGACATCATCGGGGACCCAGGCTCCTGGGGTAGCTCTGCCATCTTCAGTGTGTGACTGCGGTCTCTGGGTCTGAGGGGGTGGTTGCTTGCTGGTACCTTCTCTTTTAAGAGTCATCCTTCAGAAAGAAAGAGAGCGCGAAAAGAAAGCCACCTTATTTTAGATATCCAGTCAAAGTTGCCTGCAGCATTTCTGTCCCAGTACCGCCCTCAACCATGGCTAGTCACGTGGTCACTTGCAGCCTCTGGTGGTACAGCCCAGCCCAAATTTGGTGGTGGAGGGGACTCAAAGAAAGGAAAGGAAGACAGATATCTGAGGACACTGGCAGTCTGTGCTATAAAACCCCTTCCTGGTGTATGCCTGTGTATGTTTGTATGTGAGCTGTGAACATGGCAGGAGCTATGCAGATGTACTAGGTTGTTATTAAGGGATACATCATGGGGGTATTAACACTTCAGAAGGACATGGGGAGGAGAGGGAGAGAGTCAAATAAAAAGTGAACACCAAAGAGTGCAGAGAAGCTAAACAAAAATAAAAAAAAAAAACCTCAGTATAGAATAGGATTGGGATTATGTTTGTGTTGCATGTAAATTATGTTTGTGTATGATACATAGCAAAATATAAAAATTAGAAGAAAAGTACCAGTATGCACTGTGTATGTTTAAATACCACTTCTTCTCTGACTGTAAAGAGTTCTGAGGAGCCTAGAAATGACTTCGGATAATGCCGTCCATCTCTAAGCCCCATGGATCAGGTAGCAAGAGAGATAGATGCATTGTTCTTTGTGCTGTGTTTAGAAATAAGCACAGTGTGTAACAGTTGGCATTATGAAATACTACAAGTGAACATTTTGAGAGTAGGGTGGTACACTGGAGGTGTTAATCAGGAAAAATCTTAATTATCAACACATGATGATATCTATCCCCTGACTAGTATAACAATTCTCTAAAAAATGGTTGTAACAATTAAGCATCTGAGTTAGTACAGTGATGATTACTTTAGAAACAACCTCTTCTGCAGTTTGCTGCGGTGATTGTCGAGATGTAGAAAGTGGGAGGAAGCAAAGCCATCATGCGGTTGTGCGGCTTTGGAAATCGCTGGGCCGTGCACATGGTTGACATCAGCAGTGTGTTTGAGCTTTTCTGCCTTACAGTTGACTTACTGTGTACTTGCCGTAAATAAAGGCAGCCAATATTTCCAAGTATGACATTTTCTGCTTCCTGGAAAACTCGTAGTTTGTCGAGTTTTTCTCTGTATCAGAATAAATCTTTCTCTTTTTGCATATTTTATTTTTGATATGATTGTGGTAGTTGATCAACATTAAAGCTTTGAAATGACATTAAAAGGAGTTCGTTGGTATTTTAAAATACGTAGCTGATACCTGTTTAAATAACTTCAATACATTTTTTCCTTACAAATTCATTAATAGTTATTATGCCATTTTATTTTGGTATTGTATGGATTTCAGTATCAAATGTTAAAGTTTGCACCTGCAAAACTGCTAATCATAAAAATACCGTTCTGAATAAGAAATTTGCTCTTCTGTAAGAGTCAGTGTTGAATGCCTGAGTGAATAGACTGGTAAGTAGTCCTTGTTTTCTTTAGAAAAAAAAAAAAAAACAACCAACATTGGGGGTAGGAAAAGAATCAATGAAACAAGATGGGATCAGGAGAAAGACAAACCATAAGAGACTCTTAATCTTACAAAACAAACTGAGGGTTGCTGGGGGGAGAGGGTAGGGAGAAGGGGGTGGGGTTATGGACATTGGGGAAGGTATGTGCTATGGGGAATGCTGTGAAGTGTGTAAAACTGGCAATTCACAGATCTGTACCCCTGGGGCTAATAATACATTATATATTAATTTAAAAAATTAAAAAATAAAATAAAATACAAACAGCATCAACAAACTAACCCTTAATTCAAGGCTCATGAGTATTTAGTTAAATAAAATGACAATGGTAATTGTCCTAAAACTTAACTAGTTATACTGTAAGTGGGATATTTTTAAACCCAAGGAAATTCTCTAATCCCAAGTGAGTACCTTCATCAGTTTTATTCACTTGGAAAGAATGTCCAACGTCAGAGCTATTCTTTGAAGCACATACTACAGAGAAAATTAAGCCAAATGGACTTTCTAAATAAAATTTCGTAAGGTCTAAGTACAAATTTTAAGAAATTCTCTTAAAAATAGCCTGGAGGCATGTCCTGTAGAGAGGGAGGCGATCCATTTTCAGATCCTTTGCTTTGGCAGTAGGTTGTCCGTGGAATGTCTTGTCACACATGCCTCGTGTTCCCGTGGCATCGTCTCATTCTCTTGCTGGCTGTATGCTTCTTTTTCTAGAAGCGGGTGGTTTAGCCCTGAGGTGGTGGTTCAAGTAATTGATTGGAACTTCCGGTCCTTTTGCGCAGGGACTTGGTCAGAGGAGGTAAAGCTCTTCTCTTTCCACTTACCCCAACTGATTCTTTGAAGATATTTTTGAAGGGGCAAATGTCTTAGACAGGTATGTTGGTTTCAAACCTAACTCCTTTTACATCAGAGAATCGATAGATGAAAACACGTTGAACAATAGCTGATCTTAGAAATAGCATAAAAGTCCTCGAGTTTCTTATGCATTGCTTTCAGCAGGGCTTCTTTGCCAAGTCTCCTTAATGGCTCCGTCTTCTTACTTGACATCAAAACTTCTATAATTTAGGCTCAGTTTTTCATTTGTCTAAATTTTAAAACTTAACTTTAACATATTCATACTTGTGTACTTATATGTCTGCATAAGTATTGTGCACAAAGAATACAAATGGGACTACAAAGTTTAATTATTTTATTCAGCAAATGTGATGAGAAAAGCCCCTAAAACTTATTTTTCAGGTCCAGGAAAGAAGGAAAGAAAGTACAGTGCAAACCAACTGTGGGCCATGTTGAATACAAAGTGTTACAAGGGATACTGAGGAAGGAAAAGTTGCTGTTTTCTGGGAAGCCTGAGGAAGCTTTCATGGAGGGAATGACATTTGAGCCATGAGATGTGAAAAGGCAAAGAAGACATGAAGCAGGAAGCCAGAGTGTGTGTTTAGCTGCAGCTTGTAGACCTCCTGGCTGATGGTACAGGGAAAAGAAAAGAAGAGGGGGTGTGGTGAAGTGACACATGTATGTTGTTGCCAAGTCAATGCCCAGGGAGCTACTGAAGTTTCCACCTGGCCTTGAATATCGTGACTTGGGGATGTTAAGGGTCAGGGACAAGGAGGAGTAAAGATAAGGGAGTTATTTATATGGAGTGACTATTATTTTGTATCAAATGTTGAATTGTACTAGAACAACCAACAGGAGTTAGCTAGGAGGTAGTAGAAAATAGGAAAGACCTGAGTCCTGGAGATGGAAGGTTGTGACTCACCTGCATGGGAGATTAGAGCTCAATCCGCATAAAATCCCCAAAGGCAGAACGTGTACAGGAATATACTTGTCAGGATATAAAATCAATGCACAGAAATCAGTTGCATTTCTATATACCAACAACAAGACAGAAGAAAGAGAAATTAAGGAGTCAATCCCATTTATAATTGCACCCCAAACCATGAGAAACTAGGAATAAACCTAACCAAAGAGACAAAGAAGCTATACTCAGAAAACTATAAAGTGCTCATGAAAGAAATTGAGGAAGACACAAAGAAATGGAAAAACGTTCCATGCTCATGGATTGGAAGAACAAATATTGTGAAAATTTCTATGCTACCTGAAGCAATGTATATGTTTAATGCAACCCCTATCAAAATACAATCAATTTTTTTAAAGAAATGGAACAAATAATCCCAAGATTTATATGGAACCAGAAAAGACCTCGAATAGCCAGAGGAATGTTGAACAAGACAGCCAAAGTTGGTGGCATCACAATTCCACACTTCAAGCTCTACTACAAAGCTGTCATCATCGAGACAGTATGGTACTGGGGCACCTGGGTGGCTCAGTGGGTTAAGCCTCTGCCTTTAGCTCAGGTCATGACCTCATGGAATAGAGCCCCACATCAGGCTGTTCTCAACAGGGAGCCTGCTTCCCGCCGCCCCCCCCCCCACGCCTGCCTCTCTGCCTACTTGTGATCTCTGTCCAAAAAAAAAAAAAAAGACAGTATGGTACTGGCATGAAAACAGACACATAGATCAATGGAACAGAATAGAGAGCCCAGAAATAGACCCTCAACTGTATGGTCAACTAATCTTTGACAAAGCAGGAAAGAATGTCCAATGGAGAAAAGACAGTCTCTTCAACAAATGGTGTTGGGAAAATTGGACAGCCACATGCAGAAAAATGAAACTGGACCATTTCCTTATACCACACACAAAAATAGACTCAAAATGCATGAAAGACCTCCATGTGAGAAAGTAATCCATCAAAATCCTTGAGGAGAACACAGGCAGCAACCTCTTTGACTTCAGCTACAGCAACTTCTTCCTAGAAACATCGCCAAAGGCAAGGAAGCAAGGCCAAAAATGAACTATTGGGACTTCATCAAGATCAAAAGCTTTTACACAGCAAAGGAAACAGTTAACAAAACCAAAAGACAACTGACAGAATGGAAGAAGATATTTGCAAGCAACATATCAGATAAAGGGCTAATATCCAAAATCTATAAAGAACTTACCAAACTCATCACCCAAAGAACAAATACTCCAATCAAGAAATGGGTAGAGGACACAAACAGACATTTCTGCAGAGAAGACATCCAGATGGCCAACAGACACATGAAAAAGTGCTCCACATCACTCGGCATCAGGGAAATACAAATCCAACCACAGTGAGATACCACCTCACACCAGTCAGAATGACTAAAATTAACAAGTCAGGAAATAACAGATGCTGGTGAGGATGTGGAGAAAGGGGAACCCTCTACACTGTTGGTGGGAATGCAAGCTGGTGCAGCCACTTTGGAAAACAACATGGAGGTTCCTCAGAAAGTTGAAAATAGAGCTACCGTTCAACCCAGCCATCACAATACTGGGTACTTACCCTAAAGATACAAATATAGTCATCTGAAGGGGCACGTGCACCTGAATGTTGATAGCAGCAATGTCCACAATAGCCAAACTATGGAAGGAACCTAAGTGTCCATCAACAGATGAAGGGATAAAGAAGATGGAATACTATGCAGCCATCAAAAGAAATGAAATCTTGCCATTTGTGATGACGTGGATGGAACTAGAGGGTATTATGCTGAACAAAATAAGTCAACCAGAGAAAGACAATAATCATATGATTTCCCTGATATGAGGAAGTTGAGAAGCAAAGTGGGAAGTTTTGGGGGTAGGGAAGGAAAAAATGAAACAAGATGGGACCAGGAGGGAGACAAACCATAAGAGACTCTTAATCTCACAAAACAAACTGAGGGTTGAGGGGGGGAGGGAGGTAGGGAGAGGGTGGTTGGGTTGTGGTCGTTGGGGAGGGTATGTGCTGTGGTGAGTGCTGTAAAGTGTGTAAACCTGGTGATTCATAGTCCTGTACCCCTTGGGCTTATAATACATTATATGTTAATAAAAATTAAAAATTAAAAAAAAAATCACCAAAGGCAAGTGTTTCCCTATAGTGAAGGCAGCCACCGGGCTGGACAGAAGAATGGCGGAGACAGAGAAACGGTCTCTGAGGAGTGCGAGGAGAACCACAACAGCAGAGACAGAAGCTGAGGAAAAACCTGATCCTCCTGCAAATCACTGAAGACAAAAGCATGGACTTTGCCCTTAGAATTGGTGATCAAAGGGCTTTTGGAGTAAGAATTGCAATTATGTCACATTGTGACCTTTGAGATTGCAGTTTTAATGAAGGGTGGAAGACATTCTTAAAGGAAGGGAAGAAGTGGAAGTACAGAATGGAGAATATATGCACGATGGAAAGGTCATTAGTTAAAAAGGGGGAAAAAAGAAAAAATGAGTAATAGTTTGTGGGGGAAAGCTCAGATATTGAAAGAACAGTTTCTGCCAGTATCCTTCAAATGGGATTTTAAAAAATTAAATATTAATTTAATTAATCTATTCAATATCATGAGGAAGATGTGTGTAAAGTACTAAATGATCTAAAAAAGGTAGGAGCTCTTAATCTTAAAACATTAAAAGAAGTTTTTAGGGAACAGAAAATCATAGCATGTTTTAGAGTGTCAGTGACTTATGGGTTATGTGCCTGTCCCTCCTCTCTTCCCTAGTTATGCCAGTTTTTCTGTCCCAAGCAAACATTTCTCATTAAAACCATAAGACTATTTAGAAAGCATCTTGGTTTTTCTATTAGTAGAGGGAGAGAATCTCAAGCAGGCGCCACTCTCAGGGCAGAGCCAGATCAGGGCTTGATCTCAGGACCTTGAGAACGTGAGCTGAGACAAAATCAAGAGTTGGGCACTTAACTAACTGAGCCACCCAGGTGCCTCAAACTCTCATAGTTAACCCTTAGCTTTATTTAGCTTGCGTTCATTAGCTGGACCCAGACTGCTGAGTATGAATCAGGCTTCATACTTCTATGACTGGGTGACTTTGAGCAGCTACCTCTTTGTGCTTTAGTTTTGCTATTTGTAAAAAGGAGATGGTAAAAGTACCCACTTGCAGATGCCATTGTGAGAATGACATGAAATAATGAAGCAATCCATATAAATTTTTAGGATCAAAGCCTTGCAAGTTGTTTTACTTTTAATTTTTATTTTATGAACATAGAATGGATTATTTGCTTCAGGGGTACAGGTCTGTGAATCATCATCTTACACAGTTCACAGCCCTCACCATAGCACATACCCTCCCCAGTGTCCATCACCCCCCACCCCATCCCTCCCACCCACACCCCCCAGCAGCCCTCAGTTTGTTTCCTGAGATTAAGAGGCACTTATAGTTTGTCTCCCAACCCCAGACATTTCTTTTTTTTTTTAAATATTTTATTTATTTATTTGACAGAGAGAGAGAGAGAGAGAGAGAGATAGCAAGCAGGTATAGAGACAGAGAGGGGGGAAGCAGGCTCCCCGCTGAGCAGAGAGCCCGATGTGGGGCTCGATCCTAGGACACTGGGATCATGACCTGAGCCGAAGGCAGAAGCTTTAACCCACTGGGCCATCCAGGTGCCCCTCCCCCAGACATTTCTGCAGAACTTTGCAAGTTTTGTGTAATCAGTCATGTATTTGTTGTTTTTCTGCTTCTGTAATTTTTTCTTTTCACTCCTTTCTGCTGCTGCTACTGAAATTGGTAACTACAGATGGTCCTGGACTTAAGTCAAGGTTTGACTCAATGGTTTTACTTATGCTTTTTCGACTTTATGGTGGTGCTTAAGCGATACACATTCAGCAGAAACCATACTTCAGATTTTTAATTTAGCTCTTTTCTTGGGCTAGTGGTATGCGGTGCGATCATCCCTTATGATGCTGGGCAGTAGTGTTCTCTTGCATGAATACGCCATAATTTGTTTATCCATTGATCTTTTAATCACCCTTTGATTTGTTTTCAGTTTTGGTTGTTATGAATAAGGCTACCATGAAAATTAATGTACAGGTTTTTGGTTGACTTACGTTTTTAGTTCTCTTGGATAAAACTGCTAAACTGATTTCCAAGTAGTTGTACACTTTTGTACTCCTATCAGCAATGCCTGAGAGTTCAAGTTGTTCCATATCCTCACCAATACTTGATACTGTCAGTTAAAAAGTTATTTTAATTTGAACAGAGCTATAAACAGCAAAGAAATTGAATCAGTAATCAAAAGTCTCCCAACAAACAAAAGTCCAGGGCAGATGGCTTCCCAGGGGAATTCTACCAAACATTCTTTTTTTTTAATTTTTAAAAAATTTATTTGAGAGCAAGCGAGCATTGGAGCACAAGTGAGGAGGAGGAGTAGAGGGAGAGGCAGAAGCAGGCAGCCTGCTGAGCAGGGAGCCCAACACAAGGCTCAGTCCCAGGACCCTGAGATCATGACCCGAGCGGAAGGAAGACACTTAACTGGCTGAGCCACCCAGGTGCCACTTTACCAAACATTTAAAGAAGAGTTAGGCTTATAACAAATCCAAAGAGGTAGAAGTTCTGTACTCTGAAAACTATAGAGCACTTATGAAAGAAATTGAAAATAATACAAAGAAATGGAAAAACATCCCATGGTCATGGATTGGAAGAAGAAATATTTTTAAAATGTCTGTGCTACTCAAAGGAGTCTTCACATTTAAAGCAACCCCTTTCAAAACACCAGCAGCATTTTTCACAGAGCTAGAACAAACAATCCTAAAATTCGTATGGAACCACAAAAGACCCTGAATAGCCAAAGCAATCTTGAAAAAGAAGAGCAAAGCTGGAGGCATCACAATTTCAGACTTCAAACTGTATTAGTATTGCAAAGCTGTAGTTATCAAGACAGTATGGTGCAGAAAAACAGACATATAGATCAATGGAACAGAATAGAAAACCCAGAAATGGACCCAGAATTATGGGGCCAACTAATCTTTGACAAAGCAGGAAAGAATACCAAATGGGAAAAAATCTCTTCAACAAATGGTGTTGGGAAATCTGGACAGCCACATGCAGAAGAATGAAACTGGACTGATTTCCTACACCAGACACAAAAATAAATTCAAAATGTGTGAAAGACCTAAATGTGAGATAGGAAACCATCAAAATCCTAGAGGAGAACATAGGCATCAACTTTTTTTTTTTTTTTTTTTTTAAGTAGGCTCTACACCTAGTGTGGAGCCTACCATGCATGGGGCTTGAACTCACGACCCCGAGATCAAAGCATGAGCTGAGATCAAGAGTTTGACACTTAACTGACTCAGCCACTCAGGCACCCCAGACTGCAACCTCTTTGACCTTGGCCATAGCAACTTCTTACTAGACATGTCTCTGGAGGTAAGAAAAACAAAAATGAACTATTGGGATTTTATTAAGATAAAAACCTTGTGCACAGTGAAGGAAACAATCAACAAAATTAAGAGGCAGCCTATGGAATGGGAGAAGGTATTTGCCAATGATATATCTGATAAAGCGTTAGTGTCCAAAATGTAAAGAATTTATCAAACCTAAATATTCCCAAAGTCCCCCAAAATGACAAATAATCAAAAAACAAATAATCCAGTTGCAGAATATAGGAATGGGCATTTTCCCAAAGACACACAGATGGCTAACAGACATATGAAAATATGCTCAACATTACTCGTCATCAGGGGAATGCAAATCAAAACCATGATGAGATACTGCTTCACACTTCTCAGAATGGCTAAAATTAACAATGCAGGAAAAACAGATGTTGGTGAGAATTGGAAGAAAAGGGAACCCTTTTACACTATTGGTGGGAATGCAAACTGGTACAGCCAATCCAGGAAACAGTATGGAGGTTCCTCATAATGATAAAAATAGAACTATCGTACAACCCAGCAATTGCACTACTAGGTATTTACCCAAAGGATACAAAAGTACTGAATTGAAGGGACGCATGTACCCTGATGTTTATAGCAGCATTATCAACAATATTCAAATTATGCAAAGAGCCCAAAGTCCATCCACTGATGAATGACTATGTCACACACACACAGACACACACACACAAATACACAGACACATATGAATATTACTCAGCCATCAAAAAGAGTGAAATCTTGCCATTTTCACCAACATGGATAGAGCTAGAATGTATTATGCTAAGGGAAATAAGTCAGTCAAAGAAAGACAAATACCCTATGATTTCATTCCTATGTAGAACTTAAGAATCAAAAAAGATGAACGTAGGGAAAGTTGTAAAAAAAAGAGAGGGAGGAAAACCTTAGGAGACTCTTAATGACAGAGAACAAACAGGATTGCTAAAGGGGAGGTTGATGGGCTACGGGCTGGATGGGTGATAGGAATTAGGAGAGCACTTGTTGTGATGAGCACTGGGTGTTGTATGTAAGTGATGAATCACTAAATTTTACTCCTGAAACCAATATTACACTGTATGCTAACTAGGATTTAAATAAAAACTTAAAAAAAAAGATCTATTGATATACAATGCCAACTTAATTAAACTTTCTAAATAAAATTTCCAACACCCTTTTACAGGTTAAGAGTCCTGTAGGAAATAACTAACAATAAATAATCTAATAACATAAAGATATAGATTTGTTTTATAAGCTTGGGTAAATATGAAAAAGTCATACTTTTAAAGACTTCTGTGTATGGTATGTGGAAGCAACAAAAACTAGATTAACTAAAATTCCAGAATGAGAACTATCTTGAAATAAACTGATACCAGTTGCCATTAAGCCTGGGTGGCTCAGTTGGTTGGACGACTGCCTTCGGCTCAGGTCATGATCCCGGAATCCCGGGATCGAGTCCCGCATCAGGCGCCCAGCTCCATGGGGAGTCTGTTTCTCCCTCTGACTTTCTCCTCACTCATGCTCTTTCTCACTGTCTCTCTCTCAAATAAATAAGTTAAAAAAAAAAAAAAGATTTAAAAAAAAAAGAAAAATTATTTTAGCCCATTGAAGTTGTATCTCATTGTAGTTTTAAAAAATAATATTAGACTTTATTTTTTTAGAACACTTTCAGGTTTAGAAAAATTAAGTCCCTATTATTACCATATTGTATCAGTATGATACAGTAGTTAGAACTGATGAACCAGTTTTGATAGGTTAGTATTAACTAAAGTCCATGAATCACTTGGATATCTCTTCTTTGGGAGATATATATATATATATATATATATATATATATATATATATTTTTTTTTTTTTTTTTTCTCTAGGTTTTGACAAATGTATAAGGTCACATATCCACCATTATAGTATTGTATAGAATAGTATACCCTAAAAATCTTCCCTTCTCCATTTCTTCTTCTCTCCCTTCCTCCCCTGGTACCATTGATCTTTTTACTATCTCTCTAATTTTGCCTTTCCCAGAATGTCAGGAAGTTGTCCTTTCACATGAGATTGAAGACCAACCAGCTATATCAGGGTGGTACGGCCATAGACCAGATGGGTGGTATGGTCGTAGGCCAGATGGGTGGCCTTTCAGAAGGACTTCTAATTAGCAATGTGCATTAACGTTTCCTCCATGTCTTTTTCTGGCTTGATGTCGTGGTTGTTCTAATTAGTGTTTTCTGATGGCTAAGATAATATCTTTTCATATGCTTCAGGCCCATTTATATGTCTTTTTATGTGAAGTATTTGTTTAATGCTATCACATTTTTTAAGGATTTATTTATTTTAGAGAGAGAGAGAAAGCCCAGGGGTAGGGGCAGAGGGAGAGAGAGTCCCAAGCAGACTCTGCATTGCCGATAGAACTTGACAATGGGCTTTATCTCACAACCCTGAGATCATGACCTGAGCCGAAACTGAGTTGGGTGCCCAACTGACTAAGCCACCCAGCCACTCCTCATGCTATTACATTTTAAAATAAATTTAAAGTAAAATAAAATTATTTTATTCAAAATAAATAAATTTAAAATAAAAGGTTGTTTGCCATTTTATTATTAAGTTGTAATAGCCCTTTTTATATTCTGGACACAATTATATTTTATATTCTAGATACTCTTTATATTCTGGATACAAATTATATTTTTCAATTCTGCATACAAATGAGAATTTTTTTATTTGACAGATACATAAGTAGGAAGTCTTAATATTGCTAGGATGAATTCCTGTATCACTATAAAATATACCTCTTATCTTTTCTTGTAATTTCTTGGTTTGTGTGGCATATCTTTTCATGCTCTTCAATTTTTGTGTCTTTATGTTTAAAACAGATCAATTGTAGACAGCATATAATGGGGTCATTCTTTAACTATGTAGTCTGTCTCTGTCATTTATTAGAGTGGTTAGTTCATTTAAATTTAATGTAATTATTGATATAGCCGGTTGGTTTTCAATGTACTTTCTTGATATTTGTTTCCACTGGTACCTTATTTTTTCCACTCCTTTGTTGTCCTATTTTCATTTATTCATTTAAAAACTATTGGGGTGGAGAGGGATGGGGTGGCTGGTTTAGGGACACTGGGGAGGGTATGTGCTATGGGGAACGCTGTGAATTGGGTAAGACTGATGGATCGCAGACCTGTGCCCCTGAAACAAATAATACATTCTATGTTAATAAAAAAAGTTATTTCATTTAAATTTTTCTATTGAATTCTTCATTATATATGCTTTGATATTTTTTTTATTGGTCGTTCTAGGGCTAAACACGTGCTTCCTGCCCCTGTCAGAGTCTGTGTACGGTCAATACAGAACCACCTCCTGCTAGACCGTCCCGCTCTGTTCTTCCTATGTGGCAAATCTAATAATTCAGAAACAGTATAATGCAGTTTAATCCTGATTCTCTGTGCTATTGTTGACGTAGTTCTACATACATTAAACCCCACCTTCCAGTGTTGTCAATTTTGCACTAAATAGTTGTCTTTTGAGGAAATCAGGAGAAGAGAAAACCGCTTTTCTGTATGTATCCACTTACCTACTCCTCCAGGTCCTCCTCTTTCTTTCAAATCTGGGTTTGTATCTGGTATAATTTCCTTTCATCCTTAGGAATATCTTTTATGATTTCTTGTAGTGCAGTTCTACTGGTGACAACTCCTGTCAGCTTTCCTTTTATCTGGAGTGACTTTTTTTCTTTCCCTTTCAGCACGTCTGAGATATTATTCCTTTGTCCTCTGGCCTCTATTGTTCCTCACGAGGAGTGAGCAGTCATTCTTATTATTGTTCCCCTGTAGATCATGTCTCTTTTCTTCTGGCTGTTGTAAAAGTTTTCTCTTTATCTTTGGTTTTCAGCAGTGTGATTGTAATGCACCTAAATGTTTTCTCAGAGTTCACAGAGCATCTTGGATCTCTAAGTTAGTATTTATTTTTCCTCAAACTTGGGAAGTTCTTGGCCATTATTTCTTTAACTCACTTCCCTCTTCAGATATATTAGACTCTGATTTTGTTCCACAGCTGCCTGAAGTTTTGTTCATTTTCAATTAATTCTTTAATTTTTTTTTCCTTCTCAGTCATTGGCTTAGATCATTTCTACTGGTGTGTCATCAAATTTATAGACACTTTCTTCTGCCATCCCAAAGGTATTGCTAAGCTTATCTAGGGATTTTTTTTTTCCTTCTCAGTTGTTATAATTTTCTGGAATTTCTACTTGTTTCTTTTTATAATTCCATTACGCCGCTGAGATTTCTTATCTGTTCTCTCATTAAAATGAATACTTAAGTTTTTAAATATATTTTCCTTTAGTTCTTTGCAGTATTTATATTAACTGCTTTAAAGTCTTATGTGCCCAGTAGGTTCCTCTTGGGCCTTATTAGCTCCTTTTACTTATTTGTTCTTGCCGATAGACACCATTTTTCTTTTTTTTTCATGTTTATTAGTTTCTGTGTATAAGACATTGTCATTGTGGAGGATACATTTTGGAGACCTCTAGATTCTGTGGTCTTCTGTCATACGATGCTGATTTTCATTGTTGTTGTTCTTATGGGTTGTTCAGGTACTGGTCAGTTACCTCTAACTTGTGTAAACTTGACTTTACATTAAGGCAAAAATGTGGAAAGCCAAAGATATTTCCCAAACTCCTCCAGCATGGTGGGATCTAATCTACAAGCTCTGTCTCTTCTGAAGATCTTGTAAAGGCTTGCTTTTAGACTTTACTGGGTAGGTTTAGGATAAGCCTGAAGTGTGGCTTTAGGTGGATGGGGAGGTCTTCCCAAGTTGTTAGGAAGCTGTCTTCAGTTTGCTTGGGCTGGGCCTTCAGTGTCTCACAGCACCGTGTCATCTGGCGTCTGTTGTATTTCCTACTTTAGAGCAGCCCAGCTGTGTTGTTTACCCAGTGCGTGCACCCAGTGCCCAGATGCACACACATTCCCTCCCCGTGCTCAAGGGCTGGCAGGGCTCCTGCTGGCAGTTCCCACGTTCCTGGTGCCCTCTACTTAAGATTCCAGCTTCTTCAGCTGTCCTGAACTCTGACCTTTGCCTTCCCAGTTCAGTAGAACTTTGGGGCTCCACTTGGATGGTGCTTTTGCCCATGCAGGGAGCCAGAACGATAGTGGGACTCAGCTTAGGAGGATGGCAGTGTCACACTGCCTGTTTCCTAATACCTGGGAATGGTCACCTCCTGTATTTCATCCCGTTTTGTGCTTGTTAACACTGGGAGGTAAGTTTGGTACTAATCACTCCATTATAACCTGAAGTAGACCTCCATGGTTCTTCAGTTTGAAATTGATAGTGTATATACTGAGCCCAGTTAAAGAAAACTTAAATGTTGTTTGGAATAGACTTACGGGAACAGGGGGTCAAACAAATTAGGAGTGCTGTATTCAGTCTTTTAATTTCAGTCTTTGTGTTAAATTAAGCAAGGCTCTTTACTCTCTTTCCATATGCATATGGTATATGTATATAGATGCGCATAGATGTATGCATATCTATATATCCGTATCTTGTGTCCTGTATTGTCTTTATATACTATACTAGTAAAATTGCTTCTGTATTCTAATCCTGATAATTTGTCATGAATCATGCCCCTGAGTACAGGCAGAAATATAGAACTATTTTTTTGGTGTAAAGGTAAGAGTTTCCAGAAAGAGATACTCCTTTATTATTATTATTTTAGGATGGCAGTAGAAAAACTATCTATTTAATAGTAACCTGATGATAACTTGTTGTTCTATTAACCAAGTTATCAAATGCTACATTGGCTATATGAGGACAGACCATCCTCTTCCTAATAAAATGGAATGAAAAAGGACATATCACATTAAGTTAATGTTGCCAAAATCTAGTAAATCTAATGATCAGGAAACATCCGACAAATCCAAACTGAGGGACATTCAGTGATTCCCTATACTCTTCTAAAATGTCAAGGTCAAGAAACAAAAAGAAAGGCTGCCCTAGATTAAAGGAGATGCAGTTGATATGTTACTTAAGGGCAATGTGTGATCCTGAATTGGATCTTGGAATGGGAAAAAAAAAAACAAAACAAAAAACACCTACAAATGGCATTATTGTGATAACTGATAAAGCTTGATATAGACTGTACATTAAGTAATATTATTGTATTGTTACATTCTCTGATTTCGATAAGGGCTGTGGTTACGGAAAATGGCACCTTTGTTTTTTAAGGAGCTATACACTGAAGTTTTTAGGGACAAAGGAGCAGGATATCTCTAGCTTTCTCACAAAGGGTTCAGAAAGTAGTTTTATGTATGTCTCTAAGTAGATAGAGATATTAAAAATGATAAAGCACATCAGGCAAAATATAAACCATATGTGAATCTGGGTAAAGGGATATGGGAGCTCCTTGTACTATATTGTAACTTTTCTTTAAGTTTAATATTATACCAAGTAAAAATTATAGCAGAAAATTCAAATTTAGATATATCTCTGTGGATGCAAGAACAGAGATCCATCGAGCTTCCCTGAAGTAAAAAGGAATACAAAAAACCTTCAAATTCAAGCACACTTACTGTCATGGATACTATTAGGGCCTGAGTTTGCTTACTTGACATCGAAGATACTGTATGGTTTCTAGTCTTTGCTATGTTGGTGTATGTGGTTTGCTCTCTTCTCTGTAATGGATTCCTTTACTTTCTCTCAGTTGCTGCCCCTCTAGAACTTGTTTGTTCCTCAAAGTTGCTAACTTGCTGCCCGAGGTCACATAATCTTGAGAGAGAGCATCAGAACGATTATTCTCCGACTAATGGATTGGTTAAGCATGTGTCAGGTGTTTATTCCTAATCTGGTCAACCAAGATTGAAGTGGAACAGATGGGAGGAGATGGTTTGGATTATGGCAACATAGTTCCATGGCATTTAGGGCTCCCCTCAGAAGCAAAGGGTATGACAGATTCTCTCAAAGGTGTTGGGGAAAGATACTGCAATGAACTGTGTCTCCCATATCTGCCCAGCTTGCTTATACTGCTTTTTGAGTTTAATTACTTTTTGAAAGACTCCTATAATGCTTCTGTTAAGGATCTTCACACAGACTTGGATCACCCAGTCCCCTTTCTGCTAAAATGAATAAGTAACAAAGGGAGTTAGAGGCAAAAGAATGGAAACATTCACAGTTTCTTCCTTGTGTGTAGTAAATGAATGACTGCTTTCCTCTCAACCACTCATTGTTTAAAAAATCATGAGACTGTTCACTTTTGTTTGTGAAAGTTTTAAATTTCATTTTCCTGTGTTGACTTGATCGTGCATGTTTCTCTTAAGTTCAGGTTCATTACTTTTTTTGAAATAGCAATTGAAAAATATAAAGTGTATTTCAGAAATTTTCAAGAGAGTATTTTGACAGGAGATTTGTAATATTTTAAGAGAAAAATTTCCTGAAGGTTGTAAACTAATTTTTTTGTCCTGAGTATAGTTACTTAAACAATATCATTGAAAATAAGCTTCACAGCTCATTGATGTAAGGGTAATTAATCTTAACTCTTAACTAGGACAAGATGAAATAGAATCTCAAAGTGGTGACTTGCCCAAAGTCACAGCAGGTAATGTAATGGGATTAGAATTCGAAATAGAAATGAGCTCTGTCAGACACCAATGTATATACTCTTTCAGAGGGTAAGGAATCAGGTGGTCAAACACGTTTACATTTGAGATAATTTCCTATTTTTCATCTTAAAACCCGTCACTATTATTCTTTTAATTCTGAGAGGTGCCCATTATTAACAAGGATTCGTTGCATTTAGGCTGGCTTCACTCAGAACACTGGTACAGTAGGTGTTGGTTTGATAAGAATAGGAGTTATTAATGAATTCTAGAAAGGACATCAAGTTCCTTCCTTGAAGTAGTCAGGGTCTGCGATTCCAGGAGACAGAAAATCTGTTAAGAGAAATGCGTGATGATCAGTCATATGCCATGATTGTGGACGTCCACGGTCATATTTAGGGGCGCCTGGGTGGCTCAGTGGGTTAAAGCCTCTGCCTTCAACTCAGGTCATGATCCCGGGGTCCTGGGATCGAGCCTCACATCGGGCTCTCTGCTCAGCAGGAAGCCTGCTTCCCCCCTCTCTCTCCGCCTGCCTCTCTGCCTACTTGTGATCTCTCTCTCTGTCAAATAAATAAATAAAATCTTTTAAAAAAATGGTCATATTTAAGTATGTAGGTAAATAAGAATACTTTTAATGAGCACATAAATGTGAGAAAAGAAAAAAGTAAAAAGGTTGAGTAGAGGCTCAAAAATAGCAAACAAAGTCTAAACTACTAGTGAATTTAGCAAAATATCAATTTAAGATGACTTCTTTTGGGTGTGGAATGGGGTGGGGCTAAGTGCTGAATCTGTATTTAGTAGTCTCCGTTTTGCCTGTGCAGTGAAATTCATTTGAGAATGAGCTTGGAAGTAATCAAAGAATGTAACCAACATGTTGGTAAGACGATGTGATTGCTAGACCAGTGGCCGTAAGAAAAAAGTGGAAAATGATACTTTCACATCAGGAATTCTTTTAATTTAATTGTGAGCTTTTGCCAAAGGGAAAAGTATGTTAATAACACCTTCAAAATGTTTTTCTTGAAGTTGGACATAAAAACAAAAATGCTGGAAGCTAAATGTCATGAGGAGAAGCTTAAACTGCAGCAGAAACATGATGCCGACGTTCAGAAGGTAGGGTATCTGCCGGAATGTTCTAGGTCTTGTAACCATCAACTCTGCATCTACTTATTTATGTACTTAGAACAGTCTGGGCTATAAATGGGATTTGCTAAATTAATAATTTGGCAAAAGTTGATCTTTAAACTTCATCTTCTGAACAAATATGTCCATGTAAGTATCCTGATGGTTTGCCTTGCCCTTTAGTTCTTCCTCTGTTTGAAGGCTGGCCTTCTCGTAGTCCAGAATCCACATGCTGTCATTACCTTTGTAAAAGCTGAAGTAAGACATCAGCTGTAGACACGAGTTTTCTTTTAGTCTGATATTCTGTTGGGTTTCTGGAAATTAAAATTTTCTTTTTCATTGGCAAAGGAACTTTTGGGCTTAGTTCTGTTTGGTGTAGACCGCATGCATCGTTCACTAGCTCATTGGATTTATGCCTTTTAATGTTGCAGTTTCTTTTTTTTTAAGAAAACTTATTTTTCTTCTTAATGGGCACAACACCAATAATAATTAATTTATAGTTATCCCACATGGAACTTGAATGATTAGTATATTTTAGTATTGATTTAAAAAGTTGAGTGATATTTTTATATATTTTAATACATGAAGGTTAATCTAAGTAGAAATTTGGCATTTCCCGTTTCACAGCAAAGCCTGATCCTGCTTCCCAAAACTGAGTGACAGAGGTGGTAGCAGGGACTTGAAGCCACGCATCACATACCCAAGCTTTCTTAAAAGCTGAAAATATATTAATATTTAGTCAGGTGTCTGTTTGGCTCATTTTCTTTCAAAGCAACAAGAAGGAAACCACTGATTGAAAATTAAAAGGAGAAAAATATATTGAATCCTTTCCCTTCTTCTTTCTTCTTTCCCATTCACATTTTAAAGGCCTGTATTACCTTCTGCTCTTACTAGAATTTTACCTTAGCTTAAATTGGTTAGATAAAAACAGTTCTCTATCACAAATATGTTAGAGATTTAGCAATGTAATTTTAATATAACATAATTATGTATCCAAATGAAATAGAATATATTGATGTATAAGATAAATAAGTATAAAAATATATTTGGAAAATCATGGTAATAGAGTTTGAAATAGGCTTCTTGGTATGTCCGTTACAAAAATCTATTCTAAGAAAAACATTTAATAATAAAATTCTTTCCAGGAATTTCTCTTTTAAAATAAATTCTGCATGAAAAAAGAAAGCAATGCAACTAGTTTGAAATGCCAGGTAAAATATAAATAAAATCCTTGACCTTATGCCAGATTTGGAAAGTATATTCATCAGCTTGTTGCTTAGATGGCATTTTCTAAGTGTCAGGCATTGGGGAGGAACAAGATTAGAGTGTTTTATTTTTTTGCATACTTTCTTTTCCTTTTGTGCTTCTTTATGAACATTAGGATCAAATTAGCTCCTTTTCTTATTTACCAATCATTCTTTAGAGGTGGGACTAAAACCGTGAAAGGTAAAGTAAAATGCTGGTAATAAAAGCACTAAGAAAAAGTTGGTTTGACTTCCAAAAGTTGGAAAGACTGGTGAATAATCCCCCCTGCCATTTTTTTTTTTTTAAAGCTGAATTTGGTTGTATAGGAAATGTACTCCAACCATAAGAAAAGTGGATATTCCTACTCCTGCCTCAGTTTCAATTTGGTTTTCTTTTTCCCCTTTGTTAGCACATTTTTTGTCCTACTTGGTAGCTATTACATTTATGGTTATTTCTCCAGGTTTTCTTTTCATTTTCTTTCTTTTTTTTTCTTTTATGCCTGTATGTGTAGATGTATGTGGGAGTATAAAATAATATTTAAATCTTATAAAATGATTCATTTAAAACATTTAAAACTTGTGGCAAAAATAAAAAAATAAAAAAAGTAAAACTTGTGGCACAATACAATTAATGATGGTTTGTAAAAAGTTGGTTTGACTTCCAAAAGTTGGAAAGAAAAATGTTGGAAAAAATGGTTTATAATTAACATTTTACATCATTCATTGTCCAAAAAATATAAAATATTTTTACATGTACATCATTAAAATTTTTGACTTATTTTGAACTGATTTTTTGGGTTCATAATAGCTAGGTATAAAAGAAGCATAATACAGCTCAACCTCCCATGTTTCTAGGGATTCTTATTATTGTGCATGAAAAAGAAGGGGCATCAGAGAGAGGGAGGATCCAGGGACCGCTCCTCTGAAGGTGTTCTGTCTCAGTGCTGGGGAGGGTGGAGGGTAGATTGTGCTGTGCCATCAGGCCGATTTTCTGATGGCTTCTCTCTGCTACTTTATGACCCTTTAATCTCTGAATTACATTTTAGAGTATCACCTAATTTATTATTTATATTATCAAAAAATTGATCATGAAAATTGGAAGCTGGTAACATTTCTTTCAATAATCAGTTATTCTAGTATATTTGATATTTTCTTAGTGCACTAAAATATAATTTTTACATTTTTTTTGGAAACCATTTATGGGATTCGCTGAGATAGATTTGCAAAAACTATTGTGCTTATTCAAAAAAGTTCTGTGTTCTGTGTATAAAAAATAGTTAACTAAAACATTTTAAATTCATTTGCAGATTTTAGAAAGAAAGAATAATGAAATAGAAGAATTGAAAACTTTATATAAAAAGAAACAAAATGAAATGGAGGAGACTATTCGAAAACTTGAAAAAAAAGGTGATGTTGTATGGTTACATTAATTTTTTAAAAGCGTTTCCATTTTATTTTGGTGGCTGTATAAAGTAAAATTTCACTTCTGACCTTTTAGCGTGACATAGGGAGGTTTATATGGGCTTTCATATGACTGAGAAAAAACTGTGTGTGTGTGTGTGTGTGTATGAGGTGTGTGGTGTGATATATATATATATATATATATGTACGGTGTGGGGGGTATGGGGTATGTGGTATGTATGTGGTGGGGTATGGGGTGTGTATATGTGTGTGTGGGGGATATGGGGTATGTGTGCTAGTGGTATGTGGTGGGGTATGTGGTATGTGTATATGTATGTGTACATATGGGGGGTGTGTGTGTATATTTGGGTGTGTATGGTATGTGTGTGTATGTGTGTGTATGGGGTACATGGGTCATGGGGGGGGAATGCGGTGTGTATGGTGTGTGTGTGTGTGTGTATGTGTGTATGGTGTGTGTATGTATATGTGCATGTGGGGTATGCGGGGCGTGTGTGGTTATGTCTGGGGTGGGGAGTTGTGGTGTGTGTGTATGTGTGTGTGTGCAGGTTTGTGTGTGTATGGGTGGTGGTGACGGCAGGGCGGTGGTTGGTTTGGTTAAGGAGTTGAAAGCGTCTGTCATTGTTCCTCCCTCTTCCTAACTCTCTCATTATTGGACTGGAGCTGCCCTGGGTAGTTTTCAGATTAGAGCTTACTGGCCCTCACGGGAAGTCTAGGGAAATTACTCCTCCTGGTCTAATAAAATTCATTGCATTAAGTACCTCCTCTAAGCTTTGTGGTATATGCTGGTGTCATGATTGACAGAATAAGCATTTAAGAAGTATTCCCCATTTGTACTTACATGACAAAGGAAAAGAAAGCATGTAATCAAGTGTAAAATTGACTGTGACTGTAGGTGAAAACATTGAAATGCAGCAGGTAGGCAGAGAGAGTGAGTGTTGAAAGTATGTTTTGGAGAAAGGAACTTTAAAAGTTTTGTAAGATTTGATTGGTTCAAGAGAAGAGCTTTACAAACAGGGGCAGGAATGCTGTGTTGTCCTCTGGGGCGGGGGGGATGCTGCCAAGCCACCGGGCTGGAGTGGATGTCCTGCGCATTAGAAGAAGGGTTGCAAAGGACTAGACTTGGGACTGGTCCTGACTTAAGCATGACCTTGAATTTCAGACTTAGAAGTTTCAAGTTTGTCCTGTAGATGGTGGGGAGTCAGAGAAGATTTTTGAGAGGTGACCTTTAGGACCTCATGTTTCAGAAGAAGTAGCCTGGTCATGGTGGGTGCGCCAAACAAGGTGAGGCTGGCTTCTAGTCTGTTCTAAGAGAGGCAGCATGAGGAGAGAGAGAGCGAGTGAGAGAGAGCGAGAACGAAGGAGGGCACATGCCACTTATTAGAAACATGGGCTCTAATCCCAGCCCTGCTGTTCAGGGTCTGCTATATGACATCGGGCAGTTTCTGGGCAATGGCGTACTCATTATAAAATGGTGAGGTTGGAATAAGTAATACATAAAGTCCCTTCCGACTCAAGGATGTTCTGCGTCCGTGCTTCTGTAACTTTGCACGTGGGCTCATAAGGACCAGGAATACCTGAATGGTGGCAGGGGTGAAGAGGCTAGTGACAGTGAAAGGGAAGAAGACATTCCGGAGGGTTTGGTGAGCGGTAAGATAGAAGCGATGGGAGAGTTTTCTATTTAGGGTTTCCATATGGAACTTTCTGGCTTTCTCCCAAACCACCAACCCTGAATGTATCTGAGAGAATGGTAATGCCCTTGAAATTTAGGGTGGCAATTACATATATAAGTTGACTAATGAAATGGATATTTTTAGGTTTATTTCCAGCCTTAAATGTTAGTGAAAGTAATTAGAAATTTGTTCAGGTTCTTTTGCCAAATATCAGTGGCTACAAAAATATTTAAAATTTTTTTCTAGGTTTTCGTTTCTTACCCTGATTCAAACCAGGCAATTTAAACATGTCTAAGATTTAAAAATAATATTTCCTAAGGCTTTTTGAATTGCAAACAGATCTTAGTTTTAATTTTAGAATTGTGAAGTAAAATGTTGTAGATGCTAAAAACTAATATTAGGTTAACTTGGATTCTGCACCTTTTTCCCTCCTGTGTTGCATAGTTGGGAAACACGAGTGAAAGAAGTTTCTATGTAAATGTTTATGAAAATTTTGCAATCTTAAACTAGGTGAAGGAGAACATATTCAGTAAGCTAGGAAAATAGTACTTTCAAGTAAATGTACAACTAAATTTATTTTACCCTACAGAATTTATTTTACATGAACATATTAAACAAATTTTCACTTAAATCAGCGACAAGTTCAAATCATTTAAAAAAAGAAGATAGAAATTTAAATGACTTATAAGGGAAATGTTTTATATAATTTAAAGCCTGTTTCATTTCAGTAACATAAACCTTGCAATGTTAACATATCTAGGAGTGACAATACATTGAAATGTTGAGTTCCTCTATCTATGTATTCAGGACACATCTTTTTGAGTACTTGCCTGTGTGGCAGTGTTTGTTATGCCCTGTAGATAAAAAGTTGAAAGAAATGTCTTTCTCCTCAGGAGATAGGCAAGCAAGCCATTATAACGTATAAAGTAATGAGTGATTTATTGGAGAAATAGATGAGGTTTCCTGGAAATGAAAGGATTTGCTTTCTGGCCCTGCAAGGGGAGAAATCTGGTTGGTGAATGGTTCATAAAGAAGGTGATACTTGAATCGAGACCAAGGTTAAGTAGCGGCTTTTCAACAAGGGAGGGACAGTCATTCCACCTGATAAACAGTCAGTCTGGCGTGAATAGATGAAAGATTATGGCCTCGGGAAGCCGCAGACAGGTTGGTGTGTTTACAGTACAAGGTTAAAAAGATGGAAGTGGTGAGATATGGCCAGGAAGCAGACCATGAGGAGTTGTTTTCCATATTAGAGATTTTTGACTTTTACCTTTCAGGTGAGGGAAGCTGTAGAAAGATTTCAAGTCTGGGGGTAACAGGGCTGGATTTGCACTATAGAAAGGCTTCTTCACAGCAATGAAGGACCCACTGGAAGGGAACGATGTGGAGGCCAGCGCACTGTTTAAACTGTCTAGAGAACGGGTAATAATGGATTCAACGAGGGCTGTGGTGGCGAAAATGGAGAAAGGAAAGAATAAGAGATACCTTAGACAATTGAGAAGACTTGCAGAAAAATGGAGCTGTTAACTGGTAAACCATATTTTTGTCATCAGACTCTTATGAGGTAACTAGGATTGGCTTAACTGTGTTTTCATCATTTTTGACAGTTCAGACCCTTATACGTGACTGTCAAGTTATCAGAGAGACCAAAGAAAACCAGATTACAGAGCTAAAAAAGATATGTGAACAGAGTACAGAATCTCTGAATAATGACTGGGAAAAAAAGGTAAGCGTCATAAAATTGTGACGGAAAATACAAAGCTTTATGCTTCAGAGTAATATATTTTATTATAAAAATAATGGATGCTCACAGAATATACAGAAAAGTATGAAAAAGGAAAATAAAGTAACATAAAATTCAAGACCAACTGTTTAGAAATAACTACTGTTCATGTTTTGATGTATTTTCTTCTAGAAGTCTAATGGTTTATAATGTAGTTTTCACTGAGAAAACTTACTTTTGACCAATTCTTGAATTTCATGTTCTGAATTTTTTGTCATAGCTTATAGCTTTTAAGAAAAATTAGTAGGGACAAAGCAATAGGATACTTTTTGGAGATTTTACCTTTCTAATTTTGGATTTAGGCCATTGGATCATTTCTTTTCTGAAGTTTCAGATAACACAGTATTTATAGTATAAGCTTGTTTTTGTTGTAAACAAAATCAGTAGTGGATGGGTTATTCTTGGAGAAGCATTTAATTTAATTAAGAAACATATTTTCATATAAATTAACAGTGCCAAGAGAAGTGTCATAAAAATACTTCTTAAGGACAAATCTCACACACATATAGTACTTTCACTTAAACCCTTAGCCATTAGCTCAAATTATAGTATGTGTTTAAAATAAAGTATGTCACTTCTTTTGAGGTATTCTGTCATAAAGATATTGTTAACTCATATTCTCTCAATTATGGTAGGGGTTCAGAATGTTTTACTGAAAGTTATAAATGTCTTTCCAAGCAGACACTGTTGGTGTGAAATGCGTCTTGGTGATGGCAGCTTTAGGACAAGTCTGGGAAGTACACTGCAGATATAGCAGAATGTGGAGAGTTAGCTCTTTTCTGGTTTTATTTTGTCAATTTATGTGATATTTTTCCTCTTTTTCACGTTTTGGTTTTACCTTTTCTGTAAATTTGGCATATTTTTGTGTTTGTAGCAAGTACATTTCATACTTAGCAGGTCCCCTTCCTCAAGCCTCTTTTCTGTCACAACCCTGCACTTCTTACACTTTTGGACTGGCTTCACAGAACTTTCCCAGTTATATGACTCCACCATGCTGTTTCTAATCTGTGGACCTTTAAAAATATTGAATATGATTCACACACTATAAAATTCATCTTCTTAAAGTGTATATACAGTTCAGTGGTTTTCATTATATTTACAAAATTGCATCACCATCATCACTATCTAATTCCTAGGCATTTCTGTCATCCCAGAGAGAAACTGATTGTCAGTCACTTCCTGTTCCCCTTTTGTCCAGCCTTTTACAGCCACTAATCCATTTTCTGTTTCTAGAGTTTTGCCTGCTGATAGAGTCACATAATGTGTGGCATTTTGTGACTCTCTTCTCTCACTTACCATGGTTTTTTTTTTTTTTTAAAGATTTTATTTTTATTTATTTGAGAGAGAGACAGAGAGAGCATGAGCAAGGAGAAGGTTAAAGGGAGAAGCAGATTCCCCATGGAGCTGGGAGCCCAATGCGGGACTCGATTCCGGGACTCTGGGATCATGACCTGAGCCGAAGGCAGTCGTCCAACCAACTGAGCCACCCAGGCGTCCCACGTACCATGTTTTTAAGTTTCATCATGTTGTGGCATGAATCAAGAGTTCAGTCAGCATTAAGGCTAAATAATGTATTGAATGGACATACCACATTTGTTTATCCATTTTTCAGTTGATAGGCATTCGAACTGATTCCATTTTTTAGATGTCATGAGTAATGCTGCTATGAAAATTTGTGTACGAGTTTTTGTGTGGACATATGTTTTCATTTCTCTTGGCTATCATATGGGGAAAACCACTGCCCGTATTTTCCTTCACTCATACACTCATAATACTTCTGACTCCAGATATGTGAGTTTTTTACACATCAAGCAATTTTCTTGGATGCCAACTGGATGTCCTGTCATTCAACTAAATTTGACACTATTTGCCTAGAGTTAGTAAGTATCAGAGCCTACAACATAAGGGCTAAATCCCACAAGACTGCCTCCACTTCAGATGTCAATCAAAAGTCCCAGGTTATTACCTGTACTTCTTACTAAACAGCTATAAATAGGAGTACCATGAAACCCTTTCAAGGATTCTGTGATTTGCTGGAATAACTCACAGAACTTATGGAAACATTACTTATATTTACTGTTTTATAAGGCATATTATAGTAGATGTTGGTATAAATAGCCAGATCAAAAGATATGCAGGGCTAGGTATATGGATAGGGACACAGGGTTTCCATGCCCTGTCCTGGAACACCACTCCCTGAGTTCTTCCACGTGTTCACCAACCTAGAATCTCTCCAAACCCAAACTTTTGGGATTTTTAGGGAGGCCTTATTATGCAGGCACAAGCAATGGTAAACTTAATCTCAGCCACTTGCCCCTTCCCAGAGGATGGGGAGTGGGGCTAAAAGTTATAAGCTTGTAATCGTGTGGCTTGACCATCTAGGTCACCAGCCTCCATCCCAAAGCTATCCAAGAGCCCATCCAACGTTGCCTCAATAGAACAACACATACTCCTATCACCCAGGAAATTCTAAGGGATTTAGAAGCTCTATGCCAGGAACCAGGGTCAAAGTCCAAATATTGGAACAAAAGATGCTCCTGGTGCTCTTGTCACTTAGGACATTACAGGGATTTTAGCTCTGTGCCAGGAACTGGGAGCAGAGACCAGTATGTATATTTTCTCTTATTTCACAGGTAAACCCCTAGGAGTGGAATCTCTGGGTTATATGGTGATTCTGTGTTTAATAATTTCAAGGAACTGCCCACTGTTTTCCAGAGAGGCTGCACCATTAACCTGTGGCCTTTTACAATACTTCTCCATCTATTTAGACAGATTGCTAGGTTCTCTGGGTCCTTTCTAGCATGAAGCAATTACATGGTCAAAAGTCCGGGTGAAGGACCCACATGTGGGTTGCTGGGAAGGCCTTTTGCATCCCCCGTACCCATTGCCAAAACCTGGCTACAAAAATGGGTAGATCTCCTCCTTATCATATGCCTGTTTGATCCTCAGGCATGTCAGCCAAATTAGAGCATACATGTTGCTGGCAGGATCATGTTTGCCCTTGCAGTCTTAACTCTAAGTTCCGTGGATGAGATAACTTGGGCTGACTAACAGGCACTTCTCTGGCGTCAACAGGCACAGTCCCCTTGTAACTCAGTTGTGGGATGCTCCTGAGAAACCATGCTATGCTAATGGAGTGCTAGATGACAGAGATTTGCAGGATTCAGTAGACGTATGTCCTAAGACCTCTGGGAGACCACAAACATAAAGAAACCATTACAACATGTGTAAAACCACAGAATTCGAAGTGACCTTTTGATCGCTTTGTCAGAGTTACTACGTAGGCCAGTTGATGGCAGTGAAATTTAGGTGCTGTGGGCCTGACCACATTCATGTGCCCACTCAGACTGACTTCTGAGAGGCAGACATAACACCAGTTTAAAACATACACTTTGGCAAACATTACAAATCCAACATACCAGGGATTTGTGGGGCCGCTCAGAAATAGCCCAAACTGCATATGTAAAATCTGTGAAACTCAAGTGTGGTTATTAAATCTTTATTATTATTAAATAAATATTATTACATTTTATTATTTATTATTAAATCTTTTGTGTGGCTATTACTGAGCCATCCCCACTTTTCCTGGTCAGCTAGAAGTGAGAAAAGTTATTGGGGCCCTTGCCAGTAATGAGTACAGTTCCTGCCCGCATTCTGCCTCCCCTTCCCACCATGTCTCAGGGTTTCCCTCTCAGTTCAGTATCCTTCCTGTAAGTCAGAATCTCTATGCATGTGTTATATCCTCATCTCTCCTAGTCATGAATGGGAAATCAAGTCTGTCTTGGAATTCCTTCTGGTGTCTTTCCTCTCTGCCTATGGAGTGAGCCTAGGCTTAGTGCGGGGATAGGAGTTAGACTCAGAATTCACTCCCATTAAGATAAGTAAAGGAATATCCCCAGCCTGGGAGCAGATTTTTAACTCCTTTTGGAAGCCATCCACTGAACTGTGTTCTCTTTACCTTAGTTAAATAGATTATTTTGGTGCTTCATCCATTTAAACGGTGGATACATCATCTTTATAAAAACTTGTATTCAGGAGAACATGTAGTATACATTTCTACTTCGTGAATGCTTTCCCTATTTGATTTATAAATGCCATCTTTAAATCTACTTTTGTATAGATTATGAAATGGGTAAAAATAGTTTCTTGTCAGGGGTTAGGGTGAAAGGGAAAGCATTTTTAATACTACTCTTGTGCAAAATTTGGTGCAAAGGAGGTGGAAATCCTGACAGTGAGATGATGTTCCTGGTCAATAACAACATTATAAATATTTCTGTTTTCTTATTTTAGGCAAATACTAGTGTTTTTCAGCGAAGACATTGTGTTATCTGTATGATTTATTTACTATTTCTACCTGAGGTGGATAATTCCCTTTAATATTTGTTTATTCATTAGGATTTTCAGCTCCGGGAAGTCAAGAAAAAACTGTTTCTTTTTTCTATTTTTAAAGATTTACTTGTTTATTTTAGAGAGGGAGCAGGGTTAGGAGCAGTGGGAGAGAATCAGAGAGAGAATCCCAAGCAGACTTCCTGCTGGGCCTGGAGCCCAATGCCTGTCTCTGTCTCATGACCCTAAGGTCATGCCCTGCGCAGAAATCAAGAGTTGGATGCTTCACCGACTGAGCCACCCAGGTGCCCCGAAAAAAATTGTTTCATTATTATGCTCCACATAACCTCTTTATTTGGAACATTTATTTATGAGTTCTATATCTTTTGTTGTTCAGGTCACCAAATAAATAAATAGAGAAATACAGGAAAACTTTTTTTTTTCTGAATTGCAAAGTAGCCTCTTCTATAGTCATAGTGACAGGGTCACTTCTTGAATTCACTGTGTAGCTCCACAATGCCGTCGCAGAAATGGAGAAGGAAAAGTTTGATCTTCAAAAGCGGCACACAGAAAATATTCAAGAATTGCTCGAGGACACAAACGTGCGTCTGAATAAGATGGAGGGGGAATACCTGGCGCAGACGCAGTCCACAGTGAGTCTCTGTTGCCCTTTCTTGCTGCTCCTGCTAACCAGCCTGTTAATCTCCATGACTCCATGCTTCCTTGATGTGTGCAGTGCATGAATAAATGTGTTACAGAATTTAAAAAAGCATTTTACCTTCTGACTCGATACAGGATTATACGTGACAATGGACAGTCTCTTGAAGTCTGCTGTGGGGTTTCATTCTGGAGTGTTCACTGCCACTTTTTTTTTTTCCTTAACCCCCAGAAGCCTTTACAAATCTTGTTTCTTGCTTTGTTGTTGTCTTTGTTGTTTACTGACTTTCAGTCTAGAGGCCCTTCCTTCCTTCCTTCCTCCCTCCCTCCTTCCCTCCCTCTCCCTTTCTCTCCTTCCTTCCTTCCTTCCTTCCTTTCCCTTCCCCTCTCTTCCTTTCCCCTCTTTCCTTCCTTCCTTCCTTCTTTCCTTCTTTCTTTCTGTTTCATTTCAACTTGATCGAGAGACCAGACCCACGTGGGTAAACCCCAAAAGTTCGCTTTCGGGGAGGACGCAGAAGGAAGTCCCTGGAGTATCCAGGAGAGAGACCAGTCACTTCCCCTGAGGAAAGATGAGGGAGTCTCCTCAAGGCCACCTCAGGGAGCACGTGGTGGCGGAGGCTAGGTCTGAGAGAGTGAGCATCTTCAGCCATTGAGCAGGTTAGCTGACTTCCTGAAGTACAGAAGCCTGAAACGGGTAGGCTCACAGGTACGTGGACTGGGCTCCTCAGATCCGAGGCACGTACACCTCATCCGTCTTGTTCCAAATATATGATATGAGCTTATAGAACTGTAGAGCCTTGTGTCCTAGGCAAGAACCTAGTTCTCCTTTTCCACTGACAGTCTACCTAGGCCAGCCTGGCTGGGCCCCATACTTCCTTGAATTTAAAGCTGTGGAATTTGAACAAGAGTCAGTTACTCAGGCTTATCTTGGAGACCCCTAGACCAGTTCTACAGCTTGTCTCACAGAGATTAAGAAATGGGAAGCAGGATCCGTGGTCACTTGGAACTTGGGCTTTAGGGTCTCGGGTTCAAATCCCAGCTTGAGTGCCGTGTGGGTTCTTCACGTGTTAATTTTCCTCATCTGTTAGATAGGCTAACTGTAGTACAGTGTAATAGATGTTGTTGGAAATATTTTTAAAAAGATTTTATTTATTTGAGAGAGAGAGAAAAATAGCAAGAGAGAGAAAGAGAGAGAGAGAGAGAGAGTGTGTGCGTGCATGTGTGTGTGTGTTCCAGGGGGAGAGGAAGAAGAAGAGGGAGAAACACTCCCCACTGAGCAGGGAGCCTGGCACAGAGCTCAATCCCAGCATCTCAGGATCATAACCTGAGCTGAAGGGAGACGGTTAACTGACTGAGGCACTCAGGCATCCCCACTGGAAAATTTTAATAAATTAATATACATAAATTAAGTTACATAATAAGTGCTCAATAGATAATTTTTAAATACTGTGTTTGAAAATGTAACATACAAGAGTGATAGTCAAGGGAGACATATAAATGAGAAAATGATCAAGAAGTTAGTCAACATTTGCTCAAAGATGGCAGGTTGAAGATTGTGTTGGCCTCCATCCCCTCCCACAAAAATGATAGCAAAGGGATAAAGAAAAAGGCATAAACCCAGACGGACAAAGAGCATTTGGCAGTAGTAAAATTTGTGGAGTTGGAAAGGCAATGGGTGAATTGAAACTGACCAGTTCAAGAAAGCAGAACCCTAAATCAGCACTGAAGAAATCCACAAACAAGCTGGGTGACACCGGGGGTTCTCATACAGAGGCTCAGGACTTGTCAGCACCGGTCACCTCTGGAGGAGGAGGTGCAAGTGGTGCTTCAACACACTGGATTCCCAGAAAGTTTGTTTAAAAAGCAGCTAAATGAATAAATAAAAAAATTTAAAAAAAAATCTTTAAAAGGGTGCCTGGTAGCTCAGTGGGTTAAGCCTCTGCCTTCGGCTCAGGTCATGATCCTGGGGTCCTGGGATTGAGTCCCACATCAGGCTCTCTGCTCAACGGGGAGCCTGCTTCCCCCTCTCTCTCTGCCTGCCTCTCTGCTTACTTGTGATCTCTGTCTGTCAAATTTAAAAAAAAAAAAAAAAAAAAAGCTAGATATTGCCTTTGGTACTGGACACAAATGGCTTTATCACACTACTCCTTCTACTTTTGTATATGTTTGAAATGTCCCATTAAATCTTAAAAAAAAAACCAAAAACTTTTTTTTTCATTTATTTATTTTCAGCGTAACAGTATCATTATTTTTTCACCACACCCAGTGCTCCATGCAATCCGTGCCCTCTATAATATCCACCACTTTGTACCCCGATCTCCCAGCCCCTGCCACTTCAAACCCCTCAGATTGTTTTTCAGAGTTCATAGTCTCTCATGGTTCACCTCCCCTTCCAACTTACCCCGTCCTCTATCTCCTCTATGAAGCCTGGGATCCTAGCAGAAGACATGAGGGTGTTTTCTGAAGAGATTTCTTACCACAGCAGTTCTCGAAGTATGGTGAGCACATCGTAGGGAGTCCTTGAGGCTCTTTAGAATCCTTTGAGTGGCCAGACTGAAACTCCATGAAATTAAAATTCCACCCCCCTAATAAAGGAAAAACATCAAAAACTCAGGTCATCTATAAGGGGAAACTGTTAAGCTTCCATCAGATTTTTCTGACCTTAATATTTGATACCAGAAGATAATAGAACAACACTGAAAGAAAAACACAAGAAGGGTGGCCTAAAATGGTTTTTACGTATAGAGGATATGAGCAGTTTTGAACATCAACAAATATCTTTGACTTATTTATAAAAGTATTTATATAGCAGAGTTTCAGTCTTCCGGAGGTGACCGGTACTGACAAGTCCTGGGACATTTACATTTACAAAAGGACCCAAGGAAATATCAGAGGAATCCATGTGATAATCTGGGAACAGCATTTCAGGCAGAAGGAACAGCCAGTGCAAAGATCCTGATACTGGGATGCATTGGGCAAGTTCAGGGAACAGCAAGGGGGCAGTGTAGACCTAATACTGGGAGCAGAAGGAGGCATGGTAGGAAAAGCAGGGCTCAAATCAGAGAAATCTGTGTACACCATTGTGATTGATTTTTTTTTTAAACAGATTTACTGAGGTATAATTTATATATTGCAAAATTATTTTATAGTGTATAATTCAGTTAATTTTTAGTATATTTGTATTAAATCTTTAATGAGTTGAACACATGGAAGTGATTGCATCTGATGAATATTTTAAACATGCTTCTCTGGCCCTGTGCAGAGAAGAAAGTGTGAGGGGCAAGCATGTGAGCAGGGAGACTGATTAGGAAGGTATTATTGTAGTCTAGGTAAGAGAGGGAGGAGGTGGCTTGGACATGAGTATCAGTCCACAAATGATGATGCTGTGCAGTGCGGAGGCTAGAGGTAGATCAAGTTTATTGGGGTAAAAAGAAAGTTCAAGAACTTATTTTCTGGATAATGCATATAATGAAGTATCCAAAGTCATGAATGAACACCAAACTTATATCTGAAATACGTTTTTGATCATCTCAACATCCTAAATTTTAGCAAACACGAATTAAACGCTATAATTTTAAAGTTGAAACTTGTGAAACATATTGATTGCCCAAAATGCTGACTACATAGTTAGATTTTATTAAATAATATACAAGCAAGATCTTTCACACTGGGATTTTTAATTTTTCTACATTTGGGATGTAAAGAAAAGTGATGCTTTGGAGCCAAGTGATCATTATCAAAGAAATCTCATTCTATTTTTAATGAAAGTTGAAGTTAAAAATTAGCATTCAGACCTTGTCATTAGGTAACAGTAAATATAGAGAAAAATGGACAGAGTCTGTCAGCAGGATTGAATTTAAGAATCATCAGAACTAGACAGATCTTGCTGGGCAGCTCCTGATTTAATAATTAAATAAGGTGGAGTTCAAGGCATGGCTTAAGATGAAAGACGGGACTGTCACTGAGAATTAGTTTCTCAGTTTTGTTGTTCTTACAGGCTTTTTATTTCTTTCTTTTTTTGTTGAGTCTTGTTTTGTTTCATTGACATTTATTGTAAGCAGATACTTCTATAGATAATATTAGACGTCTTTTGGTATAGGCAGGGGTTTTCTAGTGTGAAATTCATAATTAAAATATGTAAACATTGAACTTTTAAAACAATATATTAGAATTTATAAATATGAAAATTAAAGCTGAATTATTAGGTGCTTGGGGAGGTGACAACTGTAAAATATAGGGCTCTATTCATATCAATGCTTAGATACACTGAAAGTCTGTGGATGACACTTTGTTGCAATTTTAGGCTCTGTTAGTGGGATTCTTTACCTTTTTTTGTATCATGAATCCTGCTGGCTATCTTGTAAAGTCTATGTAGTCCTTCTCAGGAAAATATTTTTAGGTTTAATAAAATATTAAAATTACAAAGAGAAGAAATTTTATTGAGTTATAGTTATCAAAATATTAACAAATCAAAGTCATGATAAAGTAATATATGTTTCTAAACTAATGCAATAAATATCAAGATTTAGCAGGGGGCCTGATAACTATTCTAATTTATGAATAAGGATGAAGATAAGCAATATTTAGTGATTATCCCAAACTATGATGGACTATAAAAATATCTGTGATATATGATAACTACTTTGGTTTGCTGACCATATTCTTAGTTGAAGGGAAATGCTGAAGGCCAGTTAGGATAGTGAAAATTAAGATGAGATTTCCAGTTAGGATAGTGAAAATTAAGATGAGATTTCCTTCTCCATTCTAATTTCCTGACACTCTGAATTGTGTTCATGGACCTGTATCAAGTTTAAGAACCCCAACCTTAAAGAGTCTCAAAGGGCCTTTGACACCTGAGAATTTCGTTAGCCGTTACTAGCTGCTGTTAGTAGAGACCCGTGATAACTCGTGGAGCGGCTCACCTCCCCTCTGAGCGGCCTGGAATTTGTCATTTGTAGTCGCCGCCAGCAGTTCTTCTCCCAGCCTCAAAATGATAAAGAAACCCCAAATAGCAGTAGTTCATCATTTTGAATTCAATAATCATTTTTTTTTAAAAAGTAGATTATATCTTTTTTAAAAAACAGTATTAGATTTATAGAAAATCTGAGAAGATAGTACACAGTTTCCATATACACCCCCCCATTTCCTATATTATCATCTTGCATTATTTTGGCCCACTTGTTACAACAAATGAATCAGCAGTGATACATTATTATTAACTAAACTCCACAGTTTATTCAGTTTTCCTTAATTATTATGTAATGCTCTGCTGACTAGGATCTCGTGCAGGACGTCACATTACATTTAGTTGTTAGGTCTCTCTAGTTTACTATTGGTTGTGACAGTTTCTCAGGCTTTCCTTGTTTTTCATGACCTTGACAGTCTTGAGTAATGTGGGTCAGGCATGCTGTAGGATGCTCCTCTGTTGGATTTTGTCTCGTGTTTTCCTTATGATTAGTCTGGGGCTCTGGGTTGAGGCCGTAGGATCCCACAGGTGCAGTGCTGTTCTCATCACATTATATCCGTGGTATGTGAAACTAACGACATCACTTAAAAAAAAAAAGATTTTATTTATTTATTTGAGAGAGAGCGAAAGTGCATGCAAGGGAGAGGAGGGAAGGGGACAAGCAGACTCCGTGCTGAGCGCAGAGCCTAACGCTGGCTTCCATCTCGTGACTCTGGGGTCACCACCTGAGCTGAAATCAAGAGTCGGATCTTAACCAGCTGAGCCACACAGGCACCCCAGTGACATCACTTTTGATACTAACCTTGATCACCGGGCTGATCAAGGGTAGGGTTTGTTAGGGTTTTCACCCTAAAGTTACTCCCCACATTTCCATACTGTCCTCTTTGGTAGAAAATGACTCTGTGTAGCCCATGCTTAAGATGTAGGGCCTTCCGCTCACCATACTTGATGATGGAGTAGCTATATAAATTGTTTGAAGTTTTTCTGTGTGGGAGATTCGTCTTTTCTTTCTCATATGTTCATTTATTGAATCATTTGTTTATATCAGTGTGGACTTGGGATATTTATTTAATACTCTGGGTTATAATCCAATATTTCTTCATTTTGTTGTTTACATTGTTCCAGCTTTGGCCATTGGGAGATCTTTCAGTGGGTTCCTGTGCCCCTCTGACATCTCCCCATCAGTGTGGATACCATGGAGAAGGTATCAGAAAGCAAGATCTGTGTGTTAGGTGCACTCATTACTGTTGGGGTGTCTTTTCTTTTATGCCCTTTTACCTGATGGAGCAAGGGAGTGTGTGTGCATATACTAACCTGTGTATATATGCATTTCTCTAAATATTTCTATACGTAATCATCTCTATTTAAACACAATTTTTTACTTATATCAGTAACTCAAATAAATTACCACATGGATTGTTCTAGCCTCCTCCCATTGTGAGTCTGTAAATTCTTAATCCAAGTGGAAACTTGACTTCCACCACCCTCCTTCATTGTTACTTAATTGTTGCATTCCCGTATACTGTATACCGGTATCAGAGTTATTAATCCATAACCCACGAGAATCAACTTTGAGTGCAGTGCTTGTGAGAGTTCTTTTTTGCTTTTGGTCTTACAGGCTCTACTCATTTTAAAATTGCTTAGGCTATCACTTCTACACCATCCCTTCAATGAGTTTTTTCATATAATATAACTAGATTCCCTTGTCAGTCTGCATTTCTTCCCAGTTCTTAAGTGATTTTTAAAATTTGCATAACATAGAGTTCATTTTTTGTGTCTTAAAATTCCATGTGGTTTGACAAGTGGATCTTCTCATGTATCCGTCATTATAGTGTCCTACATATTTTTACTGTTCTAAAAAATCACCTGTGCTTTACTCTGTTCATTCCTTGCCCCTCTCCCTAGAATCCATGGGAACCACTGATCTTTTTTACTGTTTGCCTAGTTTTGTCTATTTCAAAATGTCATGTAATTGGAATCATACAGGATGTATCCCTTTCAGACTGGTTTCTTTCACTAAACAATTATACAAATAAGGATTCTTCATGTGTTTTTGTGGCTTGAAAACTCATTTCTTTGTATTGCTGAATAACATTGAGTTATCTGGATGTACCATACTTTTACTCATGTATCTATTGAATGATATCTTGTTTATGTCGCTTTTTGGCAATGATGACTAGAGCTGTTATCAGTACCCACTTAACAGAGTTTTGCATGGGCATAGGTTTCAAATCAATTGTGACTCAAATCATTTGCAAATTCACTGCAGGAAGTGTAACCAAAATAAATCAGTGCATATATATGTACCATAAAATATTTATGGAAGTGTTAATAAGCATTATATAATATATATATACTTTATTTTATATATATAAATAATATCATTATATAATATATATATACTTTATTTTAATATATTTAATATATTATTTATATATAATATATATTATGTGTATATGTATATATTATTTTTATATAGCCAGACACTGAAAACAGCCATCAATAAGTGGGTAAATTATTTTATGTACATTCACACAAGGGAGAACTATATATAGCAATGAAAAAGTTTTAATTACGGATATACCCCATGACATGGATGAATCTCTCAGACATACAATATGCATGATGAAACCTGACCCAAAACAGTACTCTATGATTCCATTTATAGGAAACTCAACAAAGCCAAAGTTAGTTTTTTTGTGATGAAAGTCAGAATAGTGGTTGCTTGTGCAGAGAGGATGACAAACAAGGCTTCAGAATGGCTGGTAAAATTTACATCTTATAGTGGCTCATGGGTGTTTTCAGTTTGTAAATAGATATTAAAGTGTGTACCTAAGATTTGTATGCCTTTTTGTCATATTTCAATAAATTTATGAAATAAGATAAAATATGTCACTCTTTTTGCCACTGTAAATAGTTGCTGAGTTACTAACCCTTTCTAATTTTTATCTCCTATAGGATTTCAAATGTTTGTGTGTAAAATTCCAACATTTGTATCTCCAGTCCTTATATCTTATTCTAGCATAACCGAAGGCCCATTGGTTATTTTATAATTTCTTAATAACTTGGAAAATCTTGTTTTATATTTCCTACCAAAATAATACTTCTTGCTGAGCTTTCTCTAATTCCCAATGTCCTATAATTCTCTTGGCATATTAGATTTTGAGCCTGGAAGATTTAGAATTCTTGCTGTTTGTCATCTTCTTTACTTGGTATTTTACCTAATCAGACTATTTACTACTCCAAAAATGTTCTTGGGTCTTCTCTCTTCCCTTCTGTTTCCACAGCTACCAGTTGAGTTCAGGCCATTGTTGCCTCATTCCAAGACCCTTCTGGTAACCCGCTAGTTGCTCTCCCTGTCTCCTCTTGTTCCATACCCCACAAATGCAGTTTGTCCCATTTACCCATGATCGAGAACTTTAGTTACTAATCTAATGCCTTTTATAACTTCTACTTATAAGCCATGCCCATTCAAGAACAACAACCTCATCTTCCGGGTGCCACCTTTGAGTTCACGATGTGGGAAGGTATTCTTGGCACACAAGGTAATCTGTTTGTCATTAACTATACAGTTACTTGTTCCTTCCTTTATCCTGATCTTCTCTACCCAGAATTCTCCTCTACACTCTCTGTCACAGCCTGCAAGGCAGTGATTCAAGAGCATCTTTTTTCCTGAATAATTTTTTACCCCATTTTGAGGTTTCTGTTATTTTTTTATCCTCTCAGTTCTTTGTATACAGTTTGAAAAAGGTTACTTTGCCTAAATATTGTTGTCCTTAAGGTATTTCAAAATACATCTAAGTGCTTTCACTTAAATTTATTTTACTTACTCTGGGTCTATTTTATGTAAGACAACACGAGAGTTAGGAAAATGCCTTGAAAATGCATCGTAAAAATAAAACAATAATAAATTTTAAAAAATAATAAAATAAATAACTGTCTTACTATGCAGGGTGATGATAAAATGACCAACTCGCCACATGAGTGAGTTCTGTTGCATTTATTATTCTACAGGTGCCGTAAGTCTTCTCATACTGTGTGTTTCTTTCCCTGAATTGACCTCAGTCATAATTCGCTTCCTGTGAAGTTGGCTTTGTGTGATTTTTCACCTAGCCCAGACTTTCCTGCTTATTCTTTGATGCCAGATTGTGTTCAGAGATGCTCTAGTCATAACTTGTGTATATGTTATTGTTGAACCAAGCAACAGATTATTTGCATCCCACTTAGTTTGGATAACTATGTTCTGATGACATTTTCTAAGATCTCCAGCCATGGGTCATGCTTTCTTGGAGTAGTCCTACATTTCTATTTGATTATCATTTCATTTTGCAGATCTTCCTCTGTATTTTGAGTCCTGTAACATTCCTCATAGATTTTTAGATTTCAGTATCTGGGCCGTTCTGCATGTTGATTTCTGTTTTATTTTTTTCCTTCTTGATTCTAATTTTTGATTGGCCTGGTATTTTCTAACTGAATGCTAGACGTTGTGTATGAAAGATAGTAAATGCTCTGGATCACGTTATCTTCCCCAGAGAGGTGCCACTGTGACCCAGGAGAGGTGTCTGGTGTGGAGACAGCTGCCCTCGATCCATTCAGGGACCGAGGTGACTCAAGGCTGGGTTGCATTCCTTGTCTACCTCTGATTCACTCCCACTCCTAGGTGGCCTTCTACACAGTTTGAGGTCAAAGTCTCTGATGTTACCTGGGGCCTTCCTCCTTGAATAATAATCTACAATTTTTTACTCCTAAGTACAGTGACATGCTGAAAACTTGAGTGTGCATTTCAGAGTATTTTCTCTTGGTTTCTTAGCCATCTGCCCTGTAAGTGTTAGGAATTTGGGAAATTCCTTGAGGAGAAAACTGTTTGGGTGAAGCCCCTTCCTACGTGCAGCCATTCTCTGAGGGATTTTGGTTTCTCAAGTCTTGGCTGCCTAGGCCATCCCCTGCTCTAACTGCCTTGCCTCGTCCTCATTCTTCAAGATTGGGGAATGCCTCAAAGGTGAAAGCAGCTTACGGAGTGTTGACTCAGCTCTCTGAGGTTTCTTTCTCTGGCCCCCTTAAGTCCTACCTGCCTTGAAAGTTCTCCAAGGCCTTTGAATTGATTTTTTTCTTGGTGTCTTTTGGGTTTTTCACTTTTTCTCGGTGTAAGTGTGATCTGCTGTAAGCTATTCCTTCATAGGGAGAGATAGAAGTTCCTCTCCTAGGGTTTATTAAGACAGAGTTTCATTTCTGTTTCTAGTATATCTTGTCTCTTTTGTGTAATTTCCAAGAGAAAAGGGAATAGAAATAATTTTTTATTTCTGCCATTTAAAACTGGAAGGCCAAGTATGTATTCTTTTCTTTGTTTCTTCCAGTCAATCGATATTTAGGAAACAAGGAGAATTTAGAATATGTATTGGAAAATTGAACTATCTTCTAAAAGGAACTCCCAAAGCAGAGGGATCATTAATAATGAGGCAGAGTGAATAGGATCCATGGAGAAGAAATCTGAGCCTCTGATATGTGTCAGACTCTGAGCTAGGAATTGTATGTATTTTCTATATACCGTATCTATATACCATGTTTTTACATTTTGTGTAATTATTTTCATTTCTCAAATTCAGAATCTGTTGCTTCCAAAATTTAAATTATATACCTAAATTTGTATTACAATGAAGAAAGGATGGAATGAATAAAGAATGTTGGGGTTGTAATATTATTAAATGCTTAAACTTTATTTTAAATGTTTATCTTAGAATGAATATAAAAAGATACTAATTGGGGGCACCTGGGTGGCTCAGTGGGTTGGGTCTCTGCCTTCGGCTTGGGTCATGGTCCCAGAGTCCTGGGATCGAGCCCCCTGTCAGGCTCTCTGCTTGGTGGGGAGCCTGCTTCCACCCCTCTCTCTCTGCCTGCTTCTCTGCCTACATGTGATCTCTGTCTGTCAAATAAATAAGTAAAATATTTTTTAAAAAAGGATCTTAATTGATTAGAGCATCATCCTAACCTTTTCTAATTACTTATACTTACTGGAAGTATAATTGTTAAAATGAAAATCAATTGTCCCTTCAGCTAATGCCTGCATACCCTAATTTTAAAGTATGTAGTCATAAACATGTTGATCTAGTTTTATAAAGATGAAAAATTCAAAATAAGTTAAACATATAATAGGGAAATGATTTAATTATGTGATAATTTTTGAAAACTTTGGAAAATGCAGTGCTTGATAAAATGGTAAGTAAATAAAAATATGAAACAAATGAAATTTCATTTACTAATACTGCAACTATGAAATAAAATATTTTATACCCTAATGTGATAGGTATATTATTTTTTTAATAAAAATTATTAATTAAAAATATTATTACATTATTTTTACGATTTTAAGTTTCTAGAGCTTCAAGTGAAGAGTAAAAATCATTGCCAAATATATATTTATTAGCAGTTGCATAAAGAGAATGTAACTTTTGTGATGATAAGAACTTTGTCTCTCTTATTTACTGGTTTGTAATTTGTAATTACTTATTTGTCTCCAGATCCTGAAATAATACCAGATTCAGTAATTACTCATTGAATGAATGCATGATTGAATGAATAGCTAAAAGCATATAATCATGATGTTCTTACTCTTATGGGAGAAAGCTTTTTTTTTTTTTTAAGATCTTGTTGAGTTAAGGGTTTATTTAATTTTTACGAGTATGATTTATGATACATTTATTTTCTATATTCTTATCTGTAATAGGGTATATATTTTCTAAAGGCTACTTAATGATACAGAAGTGTTATAAGGTCAGAGGCTTTCCTAACAATGTCCTATTCTTTCAGAACCAGGTGGTCAAGGAACTGGAGTCCCGTGTCCAGCAGCTGACTGGAGAAGCAGAGAACAGTAACTTACAGAAGCAAAAATTAATTCAAGAAAAATTAGAAATTGAAAGATGTTACCAGATAACATGTAATGAATTACAAGAAGTAAAGGCAAGGTATTGTCTGAAGTCAGATATCTATCAGATGTGGCTGTAAAGTACTGATCTTAACTAAAATTATTTACCAAAATTAATCACACCTGTGCATTTAACCTTGAGAAGTTTCTGGTTTAAATATTGCCATTTGTTAATTTTAGAAGTCCTATTTAATAGAAGAAGCATAACGTTTAAGTTAAACTGTTAGTGTGTGGTTAAAATGTGGATACTTGGGGCATCTTGGTGGTTCAGCGGGTTAAAGCCTCTGCCTTAGGCTCAGGTCATGGTCCCAGGGTCCTGGGATCAAATCCTGCATTGGGCTCCCTGCTCTGTGGGGAGCCTGCTTTCACCCCTCTCTCTCTCTGCCTGCCTCTCTGCCTATTTGTGATCTCTGCCTGTCAAATAAATAAAATCTTAAAAAAATATAAAATAAAATGTGGATACTTGCTTATCTATTGAAAGATAATGCATTTGAATTTTGTTCACTAAAAAATTTCATTTTTGGTATTGATTCTAAATGTTAGAAGTATATTTTATTATCTTATGCTTTTAGGCGCAACATACTGCATAAAGAAAAAGATCATCTTATAAACGATTATGAACAAAACATGAAACTATTACAAACCAAACATGATGCTGATATAAGCCTTCTGAAAAAGGAACATGCTCTTTCAGCTTCTAAGGTATTCTGTGCGGGTAGATAGAGCCATGCAGAGTAGTTACTTAATCTTACTCGGCAAAGAGCCGTATGTAGCCATGTGGAAGCAAACTATTTGGCATTTGAAATTCATCTCTTTTTTGCTTAATTCTTGATAAAATTGAAAATTTAAGAATTTTTATTGGTATTTAAAATACTGAAAACGCGGAATCTCTAATACAGAGCATAATATAAATATTTAATAAACTAAATTCTGCTATAAGTTAACCCTTTTAAGTACCAACTTTTTTTAAAGGAGTAAACATAAAAATTCAAGTAGAAATGCTCAGTTGTGTCAATAATGCATCTTATAGAGTAAATATATACCCTGTTACTATTTGAAATCTGGGTCATTCTTAACTTTCCTAGTATCACATACACATTCATAAAGGAGTCCATAGGCACATTTACTGGTACCCACACACTTTTGTGTCTGATACTGAAACTTTCCACAAAGAGAATCCTGTAGCTCTAATTCTAAGGTAGTCAATTACTTGCTATTTCATCACTTAAGTATTCCAGTAGATTTACTTTGAAAATTAAGATTTAAAAGGTTTTCTATAAGCCCATTGTCTTTACGTCAGCATTACATTTTTGTAACTCTAAGTACTGTGTAGAATTTAGTTTATATTTTGACTTTAAAAGATTAGTTTTTAAACTTTTAAAAAAATATTTTTCATTCAGATTTACAGATGATTTCAGTTCTGATTAAACCTTCAGTCAGGGGGAAAAGTAAATATTTTCACCCAGAAGTTCTAGGATGGTACTGTTTTTCATTATTCTTAAAATTCTTGTAGGCATCTGGTATGATTAAAGAACTAGAAGAGAACATCTGTCAATTAAAACAGCAGCTCCAGGAATCAGAACTTCAAAGAAAGCAGCAACTAAGGGTGAGTCCTGTATTTTTATGAAGAGCAGTGGCTAAAACTCACCTTTCCTTTTCTTGATTATATGTATAAATAAGAGTCAATTAAGTAAAATCCTCAGACATACAGGGAGCCATTTTTTTCTTTTGTTGCATTGTATCATTTTTCATCTTATTTATTTTAACAAAAGTAGATGCTAATGGGATGTAGAGACTAAAGAATAATTTTATTGAATATTTTTTGATTCATTAAAAAAACCAACTTTGTTTAAATACATTATTATTTTAGAATAATTTCCTCCCTTTAAATTACTCTCTACTAGTCTTCAAACTTCCTCTTTCTCCTTCACATTTTCTAGATCCTTCCTTTTGCCTCATGGTCAAGAATTGCCGAAGATTAATATACGATATAATTTCAAATGTATTATTTCTGTATTGAGTCAATTGATTACCTTTAAGTAATCTCCTAATCCTAAGGGCCAGAAAGGTTCTCTTCCATTGTAAAGAAGTCTCTTTTGAGATAGGAGCATCCTCAGATAACTAAAGTTTTCTATTCTGCCCTCACACGTAGCTACTCACATTTCTGTTTGTAGTTTAGAAGATTGGACAGGTAGGGCTCTTGTAATAATATGCAAAACTTAAATAAAATTTGTCATCGAGTAGATTGATTTATTTCCTTAGATTGCAAATTGTGTTGACTCTAGTAGCAACTTTAAGTATAATAAAAATATTTATTATTCACAGGATCAAGAAAATAAATTTCAAATGGAGAAAAGTCATTTAAAACACACCTATGAAAAAAAGGTAATATGTTTTGTGCGACACTGTAAGACATTTAAGATGGCCCATGAGGCTTAAGAATGAGGGCTAGTTTCTATGAAGCCATGCATTCTAGCCCTTAAAGGATCAATTGGTTTCTTAAGTTTATTTCAGCTAGCCAGTATCAAATTTTGCTTCATTTTTCATGTTTATATATATTTTCATGTTTATAAACAGCTTCTTTAGTTATGAATTGTATCAATGTAAAAATACCCCTTGTGTATTTCATGTGTGTAGAGTATTATGGTGTTAACCTCTTATAATAAGACTTTGAAATTATATATTTTTTCTACCAGTTTAGAATTATGGTACAATTGATGGGAGCTATTTGTATTCTGTTGTATCATATGTATAGTAATGCTAAATATTTAACCAAAGAATATAAAACAGTTAAAGAATTGTCTACTACTTGGAAATGTATTTAATAGTTGTTTCTTGTCATTTACAACAGTGAATAATTCTGCATGTGCTCATCCATGTTATCGGTAATAACTGGGGGTTTATTGACAGAATTTAACACCTGGTGATAAAACCTAGAGTTCTATAGTTTTGTGACTTTTATCCTTCAATTTTGAATTTGTTTCCTGTATGACATGGAAAGTAAAAGAATAGTTGAAATGGCAAAGATTTTATTGTTGTTTTTGTAATTATTTACTGTTGTAATATTAACTAAATTAATACATTTGTAAAATACCTATTGAAAAGTGAGTAAAACATTAACCCTTCAATAATTAAATACATACAAATTAAAATAGGTTATATAGCACAATATATTTTTTTAAAGATTTTTTTTATTTATTTGTTTTAGAGAGAAAGAGGGAGGGGCAGAGGGAGAAGGGGAGAGAGTCCTAAGCCGACTCTGCTAAGTGTGGAGCCCATCTCGGGGCTGGCTCACGACCTGGTCTGATACCAAGACTCAGTTGCTTAACCGGCTGAGCCACCCATGCGCCATGTAGCTTAGAACGCTTTGTATATCTCATCTTACTTATCCATATGGTCACTCAGCAGATATTCATTAAATGCTTTTCCTTGTTAGAGGGAGGGGTGGGTTAAGGATGAATTAACATAGATTCTGCCTTACAGGAGTTTAATGTCTAGGAAGAATGTTTCTGTCATTTGGAAAAGTGAGTATTTCAACCGACATGTATTGACCTGAATACATGCCCTTTCAAATTATAATTTTCTAATTGTTTAAGTTTTTTTGGTTTTATTTTGCTGATGTCTTATACAGTCTCAGTGCAAGGTCTTAAATACATTTCATGTCTACAAAATGACATCTGAACAAGGGAGATAAATACTGCTTTCATTGGAATAAAGATTTTTTTTTTTTTTTTTTTTTTTTTTTTTAGTTTTTACTCTTGAGCCATGCAGCTTCATAAATACTTGTCTTAGTAAAAGAAGACCATACGTTATCATAAGCCTTACCTCCGCTATATAAGGCGTCCTCTGGGTGCCCTTGTTAGTCCGTTGTTCATTCTTTGGGCAGATGTCTGGCTTCCTGTTCATTAAGGAACACCTTCTTGGCCCCCTGCTCCACTAAACTCTGTGGTCACCCCTCTTCCTCAGATGGTATGTGGGTACCTGTGAGATAGGGAGAGGGGTTGGTAGCAAAGAGAAAGACACGCACTGACTAATTGTAAAAGAATGTGTTTCCCAAACTTCTGTCAGTCCTACTGAGGACTGTTTGATACAGAGATGGAGCTGGAGAGACAATCTTTCTCTCTGTCTTTGCTTGGCTGGTTAGCCACAAAGGACACTAAGTTTTCTGGATCAGCCCCTCTGCCTGGCAGACACACCCAAGAAACAGAAGGTTAGAGCTCAGCTGGTCCTGATGCAGTAGCCTTCCACCCATGCCCGTTCTGTTTAGCTTAGGGAGCAGACTGAAATTCTTTTTGTTAGGCATCCTAAGGGCAGCTTTTCCCTTTCCACAAAGTGTCAGTTGGCCTCAGCTTTTTAATAATGTAACTAGTTAAAGCGTGTTACTTGTTTTCAATGTAAATAAGAAGTGTTTAAAATAATAGCCATCCTAAAAAGAAAAATAAGCTCAGTTGTTGCCGTTGCATATGTTCTAACATTGTTTATACTGGAAGAATGCTGCTCAGCAGGTCACTTTTTGTTTTACAATTAATTCCACAGTCTCCCCCTTTTACATTGACATCTGTTCTTCTTTCTTTATTAAACCCGCTGTGATCTCAGTCCTTGAAGATTGGATGTCTCGTACCCCCCTCAGGGAATATCCTTTCTGATTGCGCAAAGAGCCGGCATAAATCTGACATGGTCCTGGACTGTGGAAGTCAGTAGCTAAATGGGTTGTATAGGTTTTTTGTTTGTTGGCCAGTGTTACAGGTGTGTACACTCAGTAACTCTTGGTAGACAACTTAGTTCTGAATATCTTTTCGGGAGGAGGAAATGCCATCTGAGTGACATTATTTCCTCACGCCAATAAGAAAGCAGCATGAGAGATCCTAACTTGTCTTTGAGGTAAGAGAAACAGCTAGCATCAAATGCTGTCCCTAATTTAGGCACACACACATTATCTAATGGTTCTTATTGATCTCTAGTGGCTATTGCCTGCTCTTAAGATCTTTGAACATCAAACAAATAATAGGTAGTAAAACTAAATGTCATTGTTTGATGAAGTGTCCTAATCTGTTAAATCAGGAAATGGTTAGGCTAAATGATTTTACTAGCAAGGAAACACCTGCCTCCTACAAATAACCTATTGGTTGTTTTCCAAACAGTCACCAAAGAGTGAAAGGTGGTGATGTTTACCCAAAAGAAGTTCGGGAGACAGATGTTAAGCATGTATATTCTAAAACGTGCTAGAATTCGAATACCTGCTTAAAATTTTTCTGTTGTAACCATGTAACAGATGAGATAGAAAATCTGCTGGAGTTCAAAACCATCAAAAGTAGTATTCCAGTATTTTGCATTCACTTACAATTCTTTTAATTATAAATTTAAATAATTTAAAGTGTTCACAGCTTTACACATAATATATTATGTAGTATTTTCCAACTACCACAGGCATGATTTTCTTTAAGAGGGCAATGTGCCTTGAGTCAAGTTTTAAACAATGAAATTGCACAATGCAGCGACTTATACAAAGAAGTCATGCAGCCCGGGCCCACGTGCCTCCCATGGGGAGACTTGGAGCTAGGGCAGAGTTAGCCGGACAGTGGATGTGTGGGTGTGCAGCAGTTCACCGCCCCTTCCCACACCAGTGCGGCTGGCACCCTGTGTCCGTGTCCTTGTGCAGAGCAGAATCTCGTTCTTGTTTATACAAGTACTCCTCTCTTGATTACTTCAGTTCTTGGGTTGCCAGGGAAAATATTCATAATATTTTACATATGTTTACATACATTTTACATACATATCCCTACATTTAGTAAATGTTCAGTAATTGTGTTTATGTCTAGTGCAATCAATTATTTACAACAAACTCTCAATGTTGGGGAATATATGCTGTGTCTTTGACTCTCCGGTTTGTGTTTTCATTATTTAAGTTATTAAGATTCATTTTTGGTATTAACCATACAGAGTAGGGAAAGGATTACAAGATTGGTTTGGATTCTTCTCCACTGCCTTGCATACATTAAAAAGCAAGGGTTGACGGAGCATTATCTTCATCACCACAACTATCTGGAATATAGGTAAAAACTAAAAATAAAATCCAAAAAGGCCCTTAACCACACAATACATATAGGTTCAATTAAGGACAAAAAAATTTTTGTGTGTGGGCCTGGTATTGTGCTGGGTGCTGGGGATGTAGAAATAAATGAGAAAGAAGCAGTGTCTCACTTTAAGGACCTCTTGGCTCAAAAGTCTTTGCATCGACACAGGTATGTTTACCTCAGAGGGAAGCCTCTCCTTGTCCCCCTCAGAGAGTCCCATTCCTGCTTCAGAAATGGTTCCAGTGCTTTTAGAGGCAATAAATCAGATCAAGGTGCTTGTGTTAGCTCATTGACCAGCATCAAGAAGTCACAGCTGCAAACCTGACAGAGGTTAAGATTGAAGAGAGTGATAAAAAGCACTTTTACAAGAGCGCCAATTCATAGTGATGCAGGGGCCTCCTCGGAAAGGGTGGCCTGGGGGATGTACTGTATTGTGCCACCCCTGGGACTTCGGTCTTCACAACGACCTTGAGTTTTCAAGAAAATGTTTATGTCTAGAATATTCAATCTGAGAAGGTAATGATAATAATTTTTAACATTTGTGGGGCATTTATTATGTTCCTAATATTGTTCTAAGAGCTTTACATGGAGTAATTTATTAACTCATCACAATTACTTATTTCCCATGGAGGAACTTATTAACCCGTCACAATTTTTAAGATCTAGTTACTGTTACCCCTGTTTTTTCAGGGGCCGCAGCTGAGGCACAATGTTAAGTAAGTGGCAGAGAAGAAGGGTCAAAACCCATGCAGTTTGACTGCAGAGCTCACGCCCATAATCACCATGTAATTTCAGATAGATTTTTCTCAAAGATGGATAATTTTTTGAAGTTTTAATGGGAAGAGCTAAACCTCAGTTATCCTTTCACGCAGAGAGTTCTGAGTCCCAGAGAAAAACAGAGGGGAAATCCCTGGTCGTGCCATGCATGGGAGGTTCAGTGCCAGTATGGAAAATATTGGTGATGGATCTAACTCCGCCAGCGGCTCCTTGTGAGTTCTCCAGGCGGCCTGTGGCTTCGGAGTCCTGCAGAAGTGAGCTGTGAGGTGTGCAAAGAAACCCCTCCTCGTGATCCCCGGTCCACCATCCTGGGAGCTTCCTGGGACCCGGACTGGCACTGCAGCCCTGAGGAGGAGGCCACACTAGCTGCCATGTAATGGAAGCACGGTTCTGCCCCCTGCCTTTTTGCTCAAGCACCAAATCCAAATGGATAATATGCCATTTACAGATGAGTTGGAGAACAGAGGCATAATGGGGTCTATGGCAAAACAGTGCAGAGCAAAGGAAGGAAAGTATTTTACAGAAGACTCCGAGAAAGGAGCGTCTTATGAAAGGTTTTACTCCAGAAGAGAGCATCAAAAGTACTGGAAGACATGATATCTACGAAAGGGGAGCAAACATCATAAAGAAAGAAAAGGATGGGGTGAAGGTAGAGGTAATTGTCGTGGGAAGGATGTGGAGAATGTGAAAACACGGCAGCAGAGGGGACATCCCCGTGGGAGCTGGGGAAGGTGGAGACGGTGCTGTGGAGCGCCCCGTCAGGGATCTGAAGGACAGGCCTTTATCCCGCAGCCTGCAAAGGACGGGCAGAGAATAGATAACGTAAGCAGAAAACAGAAAACCAGTAGACAATAATCAATATTCCTGAAGGGGGTTCAGAATCAATTAGCATGAAGGAAAGGTAGGAGAGAACTTTCTTGAAGGTCTGTTTATACAGATTGAGAAGTTACCCTTTATCAGGTAAAATCCACTGAAGAGATTCGATAACATTTGGTCCTCTGTACAGGGAGTGGTTTTGTAAGCATCTGGGCTGGGGTAAGAAGAGGCAAAAGTCAGGTCCGTTGAGCCTCCTTGGTGGCAAGTCTCAACGTCTGAAGACAGTAGAGTGACATATGCTCCGTGGTTAGGCCAAAATGTTATGACTCAGTAACAACTTTTCCTTCATGTGCAAAGGCAACAGCTGGCCTTCTTAGATGTGTAAAGCCTCAGAGTTAGATCACCAAGATACTCTTTGAAAATAAGATTACTAGGTGGTGAACTTTCATCCACCTAAGGATAAGCAAAAGATCATATCAAAACAAAACAAAATACTCAAGAATAAAAGAGAAGTAGTGTTGGATGCTACAGTGAACTAAAATAAAGTTAAATTTAAATGTATTGTGTACATGATATAAAGTAGTGCAGCTGTTGTAAAAATTTCTTTAGAGAAGGGATGCATAGTTTAAAAATGTGAAAACGGCCATCTGGATCAAATCAATGAGATTATTGAAAAGAAAAAAATGGATAGGAGAAGAGGTCAATGTGCTAAGCAGTTATTTAAAAAAATCAGATACAGGTTACATTTTTGCTCATTGACAGTTAGAGAGGTATGGGTTAAAAATAATTGCAAGCTGGCGCCTCGGTGGCTTGGCTGGTTGGGTGTTTGCCTTTGGTTCAAGTCATGCTCTCAGAGTCCCAGGATCAAGCCCCTCATCAGGCTCCCTGCTCAGTGGGGAGTCCGCTTCTCCCTCTCCCCCTGCATTTCCCACCCCTCAGATAAATAAAACTTTAAAAAGAAACCAAACTGAAAACTAACAAACATGTTTCCAAAATACCCATATTGGGTCATCTCTGAGTTTAATTTTGGGCTTTAATTTCTTTGATTCTGTACATGAAAGAGACCAGATCAACATTGGGGTGGTGCTTCTGATGCTTTATTAATGCATCTACTCCAATTTAGCTTGCCTACTGTGTGCCAAGCCTATAATACATACCAGGGATCCAATATAAGTAAGACAATAATTTCAGTCTAGGACCTGGTAAAATTCTGGACAATTTACTTTTTTTTTTTTTTCTCATGTGAAGTAAAATAAATATCGTGGCAGAAATTGGTAAAGCAGGGTAGTTGCTCTTTCTTTTTTTAATAAGGTGGATATTTATGAGGTATTTTACTTTTACCATTTAAGATATGGGGGAAAGGAGTCCCCTGTCTTTATATTCCTGAGGTCCTACCCTTGCCACCACCCTATATGTTCCTCTCTCCAGTTTTTTTCTCACCTCTTGGTCTCATAGCAGCCAGTAGAAGCTTTTTGATATTCTCACGGAATATGAGAACATGAACAAACTCATGGAAGATTTCTTTCTCCTCTCTCTCCCCTTTCAGTCTACAAACAGTTGATTTTATTTATGTATTTATTTTACTAAGCCAGCAATGGAGAAAAACACAAGAAAATCATCAATGGAAAAGGTCATAAGATTTTTGAATTGGAGATGTCTCCATCCAGACTAATATAAATAGCCAAGTGCAGGCATTTTGGGCTAGCGCTGGGTCAGTGTTTGGAAAGGTTTGTGAATGCATGTGTGTGCGGGGGTGTGTGTGTGTGTGTGTGTGTGTGTGTGTGTGCATTGTTGGTTGTATGCTTGTCATCCTCTCCCATCCCCTTGACCCTGATGCTGTCACTCTCAGCTGGGTTGCCAGCGGGTGGCCCGCTGGTGTCCTCCCCCGACTAAGTGACTTGCATTTTCTCACCCACCAGCATAGCTCCGTCCCCCTCCGTTGTCTTGTTTGTGGAAGCACAGCTGCCCTTTCACTGCTCCCTTTCCGTCTCCTTTCCCTGCAGATCCATATGTTATCCAGGTTAGATATGCTTCTCTGTATTTGCAGTGAAGAGCTTTCTGTGAGGAGGAAGCTTCCTTTAGCCCTCATTATTCATGCTGCCATCCCACCGACTCCAAGGATGCTACATTTAGGGAAGAGATATAGCTGGTGGGGGGACTGCCTCCCCAACTCAGTGAATGGTTTTCCAAATCATTGCCAGCAGGGGAAGAGAAGGCTGTCTCATCAAAACCTGTGTATGTTTGTGGAATACAGACACGTGATTTACTGTATTCTCCTGAATCTCGTGAGATTCCTTTCCTTTGGCTACTGTGTAAGTTCAAGAAAATTCACAAGTGACTGCTCCTTTTGAATTTCTTACACATCAGCTTATTTTACAGGAAATCCACGTACAGGTAGCCTCAAACAATTACTAACTTCGGCCCGACAACTGGTACTGAAGTATAGTATTGACATCGTTGGGTGGTAAATGGTTATGGTTAACCAAGTCTCTGTCTTGAAATATCTAAATCTAATTTTACATTAAAAATAGATTGAATGAGTTCTGTGAAGTGTGTAAACCTGGCGATTCATAGACCTGTACCCGTGGGGCTAATAATACATTATATGTTAATTTTAAAAAAAAGTTCACAGTGTTCAAAAAAAAAATAGATTGAAGATGACTATTCGATTGTTTGCATTTCTCCTCTGAGTGCTTGTCTTCTGGTAACTTTTGCATGTTGTTGTCGTGGCAGATTCATGACCTGCAGAGTGAACGTGATAAAGAGAAAGAAGATGCTCAAAAGAAAATCCATAAATATGAGGAGGCACTGAAGTGAGTAAAACTGTAGTGTATTTAATTACAAAATACTCTTATTCTAGACAGTGAGCCACATTAAGTAACTAGAATTAAACATCATATTTTTCTAAGAGCCTTGCTGTGGTTTAGTTTGGTTTTCCACCATGAATCTCCATTTTCTGAATTTTATTGCTAGCCAGCACATATTTTTTTTTTCAAAGGAAAAAATCAGTTCATCTGTTTTTAAGTGATAGGAATGTAAGAAAAAAGAACTTAGTGGTTTTAGATGCTTTCTTCCTCTTAAATGAAAGCAGATTAAAAAAAAAACAAACCAAGATTTAGGTCCTAGGACATTTAGAAATTCTTCTGTGTATTTTTTTTTTGAGAAATTTTGGTAATGAAATATTCCAGTTATATTTGAAAGTGGACTATTACATAGGCATTGTTTGGAAAGGATTTTGTCTCATGATATAACACTTAAATATACACATTAAAGTGTCAGATTTTATTTATCTTCTCCATTCATTTACTAGGTTGATTAGGCCCTACTTATCAGTAGGTTTTATCATTCAGTTTTTAGCTGAAAAACATCGATTTAGTCAGTAAATACTGAGTTTCCACCACGTGTCAGGCAATGCATAGTCTCTTCCCAGAGGACCTTAGAATCGGTTGGAAAGATGTTCAGAAACTTTGGCAATTATATTACAGAGTGATAAGAATAGGGTACCTGACCCAAAAAAGTGATTTAAGAAGGGAAGCTAACTTGAGTGCGGAATATCTAGCTACCCCCATCCCAGAGAGTTAGCTAATTCGATTTTTCTTTCTCCCTCAAACCTTCAAACAAGAATAACTTGCAGAAAGGCCAAAAAGAACACCCAGAATCAAGCAAACTTAGTATCAGATTCTGCCTGGCAGATGACGTAATCATTTCTTCTCCCTTGTTTTGCTTGTTAAGAAAATGTGTTAATTAGCTGAGTTATCATATAGAACATCTTAACAATAATTTATGTACTAAGACATTATGAATATCAATTTTTATCTGCACAAGGACTTAGTGCTTATTTGTTCACATCACATGTATGAATTAAAGTCAGATGAGAACCATAATATTCATTAAAGATTAATAAGTGTATTTTATACTCTAATTTGGTGAGTGATCAGATGAGGGTGTTCTTGCTTCCTTCATGAAGGGATGCCCTCCCTTTGTTCTTCATTCATTTTTCCTCCTTACAATGTTGATTAATAACTTTCTTCATCTATCCAATTTGTAGTACTTCTCATTTCTCTTTTGTACTACTTTGTCTTTGTTCTTTTTTAATTTCTTTATACTTTTTCCATTGGTTTATTGATTCGCATTTTATACTCCTAATGGAAGCGGTAACCCCTTTAAATAACAGTACACCAACAAATAGTGTTTGGTACTTAAGGTGTTTATAGGTTGTGGTATGATGCTAAAATAAGTAGAAGGTTTAGAGATACAGCTCAAGACAGAATGCTATTCTTAATGATTTGGTATAGACCATGTTAAGCATTTGCGATACCAAATACTCAAGTTGTTGACAGTAAGTGCAATTGGAATTCAGAAAGATTTTTTTCAGTGGGATATTGGGAGTTTATGTGTAAAACAGCATAGTATCTTTTATTGTTCACTGATACATTTTGAAAGAAACCTAGGCCTCTTGGTTTTCTGTATACAACATTAGCATTCCCTGGGCCACATAACACTCATTAAAGCTTTAAGGATCTTTACCAAAATACCAAATTTTACTTGGGATTGAAAGGCTATTTACTAAAATTCCCCCGTAGGCCTGTTTCTCCCATTCCCCATGTAGGTAATGTTTTCATTTCAACTAAAAGTCTGTATGATCCTCACAGGATAGCCCCTGGGGTAGCAGGAGCAGCTGGGCCTGAGAGGAGCAGAGGAAGTTCTTGTGTGCCTTGAACTTTAGAGTGAACAGCACGAGCTGGCTGCGGCTCCAGAGGAAAACAGTCTGGAGGGTAGAGGGTGACTGCTACTGCTTTTGAATCTAAGAAGCATGTTAGACCCAGTGGGTCCAAAGCCAAGTCCATGTTTTCTAAGAAACAGCTATATGGTATAGAAATTTGCCTTAATTATTAGCAAAACCTTTTCTGTATTTAATACGTACAAAATGGAAAGTCTCACTTTAGAATGTGGTGGCATTCATTCATGTAACCCTCCTTTCGTCCGCTTATTAAGGGTTTATCCTTAATAAGGATAAACGTGTTGAGTGTATGGTAGAGGATAGCAGAGAACAGCAATACAGGAGTTCATACGTAGGAATTCATACACGTGTGAACACATGATAAATATATTCAACTCAATCTTCAGTTAAGGGGTCAAGCTGATACCTGAGAGCCTCTCGTTTCTTAACAGGAGCCCTGATTTGAGGTCGGCATTCGCTGTAAACGCTAACTCCTTAAAGCTCATTTGTCTATTGTCACTGTTTTTCAGAAATAAAACTAGTTTGATATCATTGTACTACTTAGAGTTTTTATTCTACACATATCTCAAGTGTTTTTGCTTCCTACTTTATTTTTATCCTAGCAAATAATTTTAATAACCTCCAATAACTGAAAGCTGTCTGAAACTATCAATGGTATGATTTGTATGTGTTCATTTTTTGTTCTTCAAAGATAAGTAATTGAAATATGTGGGCAGTTTGGTAGACTAATGAATGGAAAATAACCACATATAATAAGGTAATTCAGTATAACTCTTTGAAAAACTAACACTGAAAAAGTTTTTGTTTTTGTTTTTCGAGAAGTTAAAATTTATGGACAATAGGGGTAGACAGTATAGATTTGGTTTATTTCTTTTTCAATATTCACGTATTTAACAAATTTGATATTTAAGTTTTCGGTGCTATAAAAATAATGAAGTATGGTTCTGAGATTATTATGTACATTGTCTTTTAAAATTTTATTTTTTATTTTAGAGAGAGGGCATGTGTGCATGCACACACACATACATATATATGCTTAAGTGGGGGATGGGCAGAGGGAGAGGGAGAGCGAGAATCTCAAGCAGAGTCTGTACTAAGCATGGAGCCTGACACAGGGATTGATCTCATGAGCTTGAGATCACGACCTGAGCCAAAGCCAAGAGCTGGGCATGTCACCAGCTGAACCAGGTGCCCCTGTACATTGTCTATTTTAAAGTATTTAATGAAACATTCCAAAGTCATCTTTTTAATTGATACCTTTCAAATTCTTCTTTTGCAGTAAAATATAAAACTGCCTTGAAACAGATTTATTCTGATCCATTTTAACTATTTTTTGCATTGTCAAATTATAAATGTTACAACTATTTCTACCCTCATGCTACACACACACACACACACGTATATATACATATATATGTATGTATATATGTGTGTATATGTATGTATATATGCGTGTATAGCATGTATATATACATGTGTATAACATATATACGCGTGTGTATAACATATATGCATATATGTGTATTTGTGTGTGTAGCATGTATATATGTGTACATATATATATACACATACATGGGCTTTCTGGTTTTTACAATTATCTATCTAGTTAAAAAAATTGGGCTTTTTGTTAATACTACTGAACATGTATAGTTCAACAAAGGAAGAATTGATACCTTTTAGTGTTGTCTTTTTATGTAAGAAGATGAGAGGCCTTCCCATTTGTTAAGGTCTTTTTTTCTGCCATTCTACAGCTCTTTTTTTGAGAGACATTAGTCATAATAAATTTGTGTTACTTAAATAGCACAAGTTGGTTCTTCCGTATTAAACATGTGTGCTTAGTATTTTGACTATTAAGGTATGTAATGTGAAAATTGAAATATGTAGGAAGTTGTATGTTCTAGGTTTGACGTTTCACACAGAATGAGGTATGGATTTTATATCCCTGCACTTTTGTACAAACCATGTGATTCTGTATGAAGAATGCAAAACTCTTTGGGGCATCACTTGCTTTATGTATACTTCTCCTGTAGCCATCCAATGCCTTATATCTGATTTTAATCAAATATGTTTATGAATTCCTCCCAACACCTATTTTCTTCTAGGATCTTTGTTGGTATTGAGTACACAGTATGGGACAGAGCAAGCAAGGGCTCGGCTGTGGCCACTGTGTATAGCTGTGCAGGCTTTGTGTTGCATAATACACTATTTGTTAGTACAGTAGTATGGCTCACTAGGTATTAGTGCCCCCAAGATGGAGGGCACTGTCCACACAGACCACTGGGTGGTGTTCTGGAAGTTAGATGTGTTTTTCCTGCTTTAGTTGATAACATCAGATATTGTTGATTTCATTTTACTAACAGTATAAAATAGTTCTTTTGCCTTCTATTAAACTATTGTTGGGATTGCTGCACTGTTTGTAGAAGTAGAAATTTTGTATTGAAAGGAAAAATAAGTGTTTCAGGCATGATTTCAAGAGTTCAGGTTGGTAATTTATAGGAAGCCCAGCATCAGTCTGCTTAACCACCTCTGCCCATGATATCCTTTGGAAGTGCAGTTGCCTGAGCACCTCCTAAGTGTCTTTGCTGCTCATTCGGCTTTGCTTGACCAGTTTCTGTCAACTCAGATGTTCAGACTGTGTCACGTTCATCCTTTGTGTGATGTTTTTCTCTGCGTGTATGCAGAATCTAAGTCAGTATTGTTTTCTTCTGGAGAAATAGTAGTAACTTCTAGTAGAGTTTCTTTCAGCAAGTAAATAGTTCATATATTTATAATAATGGTATATGATGAATTTATAATACCTAGAGTGAACGAATTATAAGAAAAGTAAAAATCTATTTTTAAAACAGACTGAAATGACTTTTATAATATAAACAAATATTAACATAAAATTAATATATAACATAGTTATGTAGAGAGAGGGACATATTATTGTACCAGAAATAAAATTATTTCTGTATTTAAATTCTAAATTTGCCCTGGCCTGAACTCTTTGATATGGTTTTGGGAGGCATTAGCATAGGTTAAGAGCATGGACTCTGGACCCAGGTGTCACAGATCCGAATTCCTGCTCAGCTTACTAGATGTGTGACCTTGTATGTGGTGCTTAACTTCTGTGCGATGCAGTCTTTACATCTGTAAAATGAGGACAGTAATAAGATCTTCCTCCTAAAATTGTTGAGAGGCTTGGACACGTTAGTATAAGCATTTAGAACAATGTCTGTTCCATAGGTATATAAGCTCTTAATATTTTGTTTCTCATTGCCTTATCAAAGGATGCAAACAAGTTCTTCCGAAGAAGTAATCTTTCCCTGGCATCATTTTTTTTTTTTAAACAAGCAGCTTTATTGAGGTATAATTATCACACCCTAATATTTACTCATTTTAAGCATACAGTTCAGTGCTTTTTAGTAAATTTACAGTATCACCATGGTTCAATTTTAGAACATTTCCATCACCCCAAAAGATCCCTTACAGCACCAGATTTTAGAAGGAAATTATCATAATTGATTTTTTTCGGACCAAAAGGAATAAGTAATAAGGGACAAGATCTTTGACAATTATTTTGGGGTCAATGTTAACAGACCACTTCTTATTTTGACCTTTAGTAAAAGTTGAACTCCTCATACTGAGATTTATTTCAGCATTTTGTGGAGATCTAAGCTATTGTAGCCATAATATGTTGCTTCTGGGTTATTTAACTCTCTGATGTTTCAACTTTGTTGGAAGGATACATTGAGAAAGCAGATTGTGTGTGTGGTGTGTGCACATGCACGTGCGCGGGGATGCTCCTGCCGATGTGCTGAAAACGGCCTGGAAATAGATGTAAGTGACCGTGTTTGGTGCTAGAGTAGGAGTGACGTTCCCTTTTTCCTCTCTGTTCCTCTCTATTCCAATACGAAGAATATATGTTATGTTTGTAGCCTAGGAGTAAAAGATAAAAGAAACCAATACAGATTTTAGAAGGAAGAATTGTGCGGTATTAATAATGGTGGGCTCTGCTTGGCAAGAATAAGGTACTTAAAAAGAATTCATGTATATTTTACATGTCCTAAAATACATGTGTCCCCCAGTTCCTCAGAGTCCCGACACCCTTTCAACGTGACCTAAATCTCTTTGTCAGCATGGGCTAGACCAGGCGATAAATCCGGATAGCCTCTGGAAATCCGAAGTCTAATTATTTGGGGTTTTGATTGGGGAAAAAAGAAAACTTTCTTGTATTTCATATAATAAAAGGCTAAGTGAGAATACTTTTTTTTATAGGTGAGAATTTTTGTCACCTAGAATGAAGGGATTCTGTGCTACAAGATTTTAAGATAGGCCATTAGGAAGCCTATGGAATATAGAATAAGAAATACAGCTTTCTAATAAATGTACAATTAGGATATATTTTTTTAAGATTTTATTTATTTATTTGACAGAGAGAGATCACAAGTAGGCAGAGAGGCAGGCAGAGAGAGAGGGGGAGGCAGGCTTCCTGCTGAGCAGAGAACCTGATGCGGGACTTGATCCCAGGACCCTGAGTTCATGACCTGAGCTGAAGGCAGAGGCTTTATAACCCACTGAGCCACCCAGGCACCCCCAATTAGGATATTCTTAATGAAAGTAAAAGGTATTCACCATGAGAAATTATTTTGACATTTTTGACATGCTTTAAGTTTTCTTATGGGAATTCACATTTAATACATAGATTCATTTTCCACTTTTAATTTATGAATCTTATTTTATAAACTTGAATCTGATTGTAATACACATATTTTTATTCCTAATGTCAAAGCAAATTACATGCACTGGTTATTAATCCTAAGAGTATAAAGCACCATGCACTGGTTCCCAGTCCCTGGGGAGGGCTCCAACTGCATGGAGTATAGCGGAGATCATCACAGTGCCAACCACCAGGAACAGGAGTCCAGACATTTCTGCCTACTGTGTCTTAGTATTGGAGTCATCAGGAGCACAACACAATCAAGCATTGAATGGAACAACGTTTTACTTACATAGAGAAGAGACAGAGCAAGATTAGCTTCAGGAGTGGGCCCAGTCCACCATGGACCATGGCTCTCTCCTGATGGCTGTCCCAAGGCAATTTGCCTAGTTCTCCTATGCTGCAGTAGAAAGACTCTGTCCTCTCCTGTAGAGGACAGATCTAACAGTGGGTTTGGCCAGGTGCCAGATGATGCACACACTTCAAGCAAAGACAAAAGAGCATCCTTTAACCTGAAACAGGGAGAAATACTCCCCAACAAGGTGATAAGCCCAGCACAGGCTCTGGGGGGTTTTTCTCTGTTGAGAAGTGTTCCAAGCCCCAGGCCCGTTCTTACGTGGCTGAGTTGGGGGAGGGGGGCTCAAAAGACTGCATGTATGAGGCTGCCTTTCCTAACACCTAAATATCCTAATATTTCAAGGTAGGTGAATCTCGTGCCTGACCTGTACTTTAGGGAGATTATCCCGGCAGGAGTGAGAATATCAAACATATGAGTAACAAGAAATTGGAAGCAGGAACGTAAGGGAGACGAGGACCCAGTAACAGTCCATGTGAAAGGCAGCAGACTGAAGGCGGTGAGGCTGTGGCAGGATATAAAGGCAGCTTCTCTGGAACTCTTCAGCTTCCTCTCAGTGCCTTTTTAAAAATTCAAAGTCAGAATGAACTTTCACAGATAAATTCCGAGAGATAACGCTGACGGAAAAGCTCCCCTGCTTTATATTTTTATTCTGTGTAGGAGGAGCATAGATGGCTGAGGAAATGGAAACATGAAGTAAAAGGACTTTATTTGAAAATTTTATCTCATGATCTCAGGAGAAACACATTTAAAGATGTTTACTTTTTATTATTAAAATTTGTTGCCAGCTTTATTAAGGTATAATTGACATAGAACATTAAGCTTAAGGCATACAGTGTGTTGATTGGATATACTTTTATATTATGAAATGATGATCACTGTAGCCTTAGCTAACACCTTTGTCAGCTTGCAAAATTACCATTTCTTTTTTGTGGTGAGAAAAATTAAGATCTACTTTCTTAGCCACTTTCAAGGGTATAATACTGTATTATACAGTATGGTTAACTCTAATCACCATGCTGTGTATATTCGATCCCAAGAACTTAATCAACTAGTAACTGGAAGTTTTGTACTCTTTAACAAACATCTCCCCCTTGTCCCTTCCCTTCTAGTCCTGGTTTTCACCATTTTACTAGTTTTCTGTGAATTGGGCTTTTTAAAAGATTCGTTATATAAAGGATATCACGCAGTATTTGTCTTTCTCAGTCTGACTTATTTTACTTAGCATGATGCCCTCAAGGCCACTTCATGTTGTTGCAGATGACAGGATTTCCTTCTTTTTATGGCTGAGTAATATTCACTGTGTGTGTGTGTGTGTTATATACATATCACAGCTTCTCTATCTATCCGTCTGTCGATGGACACTTAGGTTGTTTCCATGCCCTGGCTATTGTAAATAAGGCTACTATGAACATGGGGGTAGAGATACATTTTTGAGTTGGTGTTTTCATTTCCTTTGTGTATATTCCCACATGTAGTATTGCTGAAGCATATGGTGGTTCTGTTTTTAATTTTTTGAGGGTTCTCCGTACTGTTTTCCATTAAAAGATTTTAGTTATTTATTTGGCACAGAGGGAGAGAGAGAGAGACAGTGAGAGAGGGAACACAAGCAGGGAACACAAGCAGGGGGAGTGGGAGAGGGAGAAGCAGGCTCCCCGCTGAGCAGAGAGCCTGATGCAGGGCTCGATCCCAGGACCCGGTGTTCATAACCTGAGCTGAAGACAGCCGCGTAACGACTGAGCCACCCAGGTGCCCCTCAGCCATCATTTCTTTAAATAAACTTCCTACTCTCTTCTCCCTTTGTCTGAAGCTTCAGTAGTTCGCCAGTTGGTTCTTTTGATAGTTCATGTAGGCTTTATTTATCCTTTTTCATTTTTTTTTTTTTTTCCTCCAACTGGGTAATGTCAAAGTTCCTCTCTTCCGGTCTTCTGTCTCATAGATTTTTTCAGCCTGATCCATATTGCTCTGGATGATGTTGGTTCTTTCTCTTTCTCTCTGTTGCATTCATCGTCTCACTCCTTGTATTCTTCAACTCCAGAATTTCTATTTGGTTCTTTTTTTAATAATTTCTGTCTCTTTGTTAAACTTCTTATTTTGTTTATATGCTATTTTCTTGATTGCACTGAATTGTCTTTTGGTGTTTCAGAGTTTCCTTTAAAAATATATTTTGTATTTATCATGTACATTGCAGATCTCCATGTCTTTCAGGCCAGGTGCTAGATGATTGTGATCCCCTGGTGGCGTCATGTTTCCTTGATTTTTCACATTCCTTGAAGTTCCGCGTTGCCATCTTCACATTTGACATAGCAGTCTCCTACCAAGGGTCTTTACTAATTGCCTTCAGGAGAGAAATACCTTCCTTCAGCCCTGCTAGTTATTTGGAGGCTTTCTCAGCCTTTGTAGAGTATACCTGCTTCGTGCTTCTTCTTCCCTCTTGTGGTGGGATTCTTAAGCTTGTGTGCCTTTTTTTTTAATTTTTTGATCCTGCAAGATATCTGGCCAAGAGCCCACAGACTCTGCTGTTTTTACAGAAATGGCACTAATACCCACGTCTGTGGGCTCATCCTGGCCCTCAGATTTAGACTGGCTTTTTATGCTTTCTCACTAGCCATTTGCTCAAGCTTGCTCTGGTTGCTGCCACCGGGCGCTCACGCAGGAGCTGGCCTGTGCATAGGGTCTTCCCAGTGGCTCATGGGAAGGCTTCTTGGTGGAGTCCATGATGCAGTGACTAGGACCTGAATCCTGTGAATGCCCCACGAGAGTCCCGTCTACCATTCTCCCAGCCTCTTCCTACCCTGTAGTCACACAGCTCATCCTCCAGTACTCTGGATGGAGTTGGACAGGAATGAGCTTCTCTTGCTCAAACTTTAGTTTTGTGAGACCGTATTGTTACATAGCATTGTAGTTTATTCTCATTTGTTGAATAATATTTCAAAGTGAACATACCACAAAGTATTTATCCATTCTATTGTCAGTTCCTACCTTAGGGATGTTAGGAATAGTGCTGCAATGAACATTCCTGTTAGGTTTCTTTTGGTAGGCGCATATACACATTTATGTCAGATATATGACTTCATCTAGATTTTTATATTGTGCCAAGCTAGATGCATATATGGAGAAGACAGTCTTTTCGACTATTCAATGGCATTATCAAAGAACCAAGTGAAGTTAGCGGGGGATTCAGGTGGGTTGGGAATGAAAGGGAAGAAATTATTGGAGGCCTTCCCTCACTTTTACTTCACCCTTGTGTAGTTTTGAACCTCTTTTGCTGAGAACACAGTCGTTGTATGAATCAACTTTGTTTGGGAGGATCAAAGACACGAGTGATCTGATTTATGGGCATGCAAGTTGGTGAATGGGTGATGATAAGCTAATTGAGCAAGTATTACAAGTAAGGAAAAAATATGACAGTTTCTTGAAGACTTATTTTATTATTGATTTTTAAAATGTTCCTGCCTCCATTAAAGATTCCTGCTATCAATAGCTGGTTTTTTAAAAAATATATGATCATATTTTCAGGTACCACTGCTTTGTCAAGTACAATTTAATTTGCACATAAAATTACTAGAAAAAAGTTCTTGCTATTTTCTATAGTAATTTAGAATGTTCTTGAATTATGTATATATTATGTTCTTAAGTTTTATATATATATATATATATTTTTAAATTTTTTATTTTTTTAGTTTTTTGCTTTGAAGCCAACTCTTAATGTTAGTGATAGTCATTAAATGTTTACCATTTCGTTTATTGGAAGTCATTCTATAAAATTATTTATTTATATAAAGATGAGTAGCATCTCTTCTTTTGCTTGACTTCATAGTTTTGTTTAAAATGAGGAAATTTATGAAATACTTTTGGGGTGTTATTTTTCCAACACATTTTAGAAAACACAGTCTTTTCTTGCTGAATATACACAGTATTTATAATGTCCCTTCAGTGGAAAACAGATTATTTACCCCTAACGTTATATTTTTAAATAAGTTTTATTTTTAAACGTGAGTGGAAAAGCTTTCCTATAAGGTTCTTGAAAATCTCCTTCATTTATCTTTCGGTTGTTTGTTGTTATAAATCAACATTTAAAATATTAGTAGGAATGGGGATTAATCTTCAAATAGGAATGCCTTAGAGTGTAGATAATAAAACTGCAATGTTATAATGACAGTATTTTTGTACTTTTATTTGCTGGAAACTAATCTTAAAAGAAGACAAATGGAATGCTAAATAATCTTGTGATTATTCCAAGAGGGAATGAGCTACATGTTGATTACGTTTGTTTTTTTAATGGAACATTGCTTATTTTAAAAATTTGGATGAAGTTCCATTAAAAGAAGATAACCTTCCAGTTTACCCAGGAGCTTGAATTTTGAATTTTGGTAGAAAGGGAGAGCTAGGTTCAATCAGTCTTGTGCAGGAGGAATTTTAAAGTATAGCTGAATCGTATAATTCTAAATTCAGTTTTACATATTGCCAAAGTGAGGGATTGCAGCTTGGTCATTTTGTTTGTAAGGTTGGTAAAAAATAACTTAAGGTATTACTAGTGATATATACTTTAAAATGGAATAAAAAAGTGAATTAAGGAGCTATATAGAAAGAAGCTAAAATTTCTGTGTATAGCAAGTGAATGAAAACATCTTTTCCTTGATAAGAAAAATTATTCTGTTTAGAAAACAAATTTGTTTTCTTTTAAAAGAAATTTGTTTTCTTTAAAAAGTTTTTTTGGAAGATTAATTATAAAAACTGTTCCACTACAATCTAAAGTAACCATAACTTATGATACTTAATAAGGAAGATGGGTATTAGTTTTAACGAAGACTATTTAAGTTGAAAGATGAATTCAGTTTGCAAATTGTCAGATACAATTCATGATGTATTGTTCAATGAAAATATGTCAGATTTTTATATCTGCCTATAATGTTACCTCCAACAACCTAGATATTTTGTAGAGCAAGGAACAAGAAGATTGCTGTGAATGATAGCATTGCAGATTCTACATAAACGGAATTAGATTAATATGTTAGGGTAGGGTTAAATGTAACCAGAAACTGTTAAGTTATATTATAGTTGAATTATTTAAACAGTTTGTTATTGGTCACTGCCACTTTTGTTCTAGGCCAATCCAGGAGAGAAATGCTTTTTTTCTACCACTGGAATAGAGAGCTTATGTTAAAATGAACCTATGCAGGGTCCTTGGAGGGTGAACTCTGGATACTGACATTATCTAATGAGAAAACTTTTCGAAGTATCTATTGTTTAGCTTCGTTTTTATTATAAAACTAGTATATACTTACTGTAGAAAAATTGGAAAATTACAGAAGAGCACAAATAAAATCCAAATAGCTTATGATCACATTAAATAGAGCTATTGACTGTTACTCCATTTTAATTACTCTGAAAACATAAACCTTGAACTCTTATACAGTGATAACATTCCCTCCCATACTCTATTCTTTTTTTCTTTTTCCCACGCTCTTTAAAATTGTCTTAGCCATTCTTATTTGCTCTTCTATTTCAATTTCAGAATCAGGTTTTACTAAAATTCTGTTGTTATTTTATCATATTTGCATTGTTTTTGTAGATTAAGTAGAATTAGAAATTTTACTAGATTGGTTTATTTCTTCCATAAATTGTATATTTCTTTATTAGTCTATTTTAATAGATTTTAAGCTTTATTTATTTGAGGGAGAGAGAGAGCACACATGAGCTGGGGAAGGGAGGAAAGGGGGAGCGAGAGAGAGAGAGAGAGAGAGAGAGAGAGAGAGAGAATCCTCAAGGGGACGCCCCCTGGGCATGGAGCCCGATACAGGGCTCGATTGCAGGATCCTGAAATCATGACCTCAGCCAAAACCAAGAGTCAGAGCCCTAACTGACTGAGTCACCCATAGACCCCTATTTTAATGGCTTTAAATGTTTACAATTTTCTACACATATATTTTACATATTTTGTTAATTTATTCTTACATATAGTTTATGATCCCATTTTGAATTTTTATCTTTTTTTTTATATATATATTTTTAATATATTTTCTAATTGAAAGGTCCAGCAGACAGAAGTACTTTTTTATTTTTTATTTTTTAGTGAGAGAGAACATGTGTGTGTTTGGAGGGATGGGAATGAGGCAGAGAGAGAGGGAGAGAGAGAATCTCCAGCAGGCTCCACGCTCAGCATGTAGCCTGCCACAAGACACTGAGATCATGACGACCTGAGTCGAAGGCAGGTACCCAATCGACCGAGCCAACAGGTGTCCCTGGCTGAAGGTTTTTGAGTCCACTTTATCAGGTTAAGGAAATTCCCTGTTCATTTCTAATTTTCTAAGAGTTATGTCTTAAAAAATCACAGATGGATGTTATAATGTACCCCCAAATTTTGTTTTATTACTATTATCATGTGCCTTCTTTAAATGATTCTTATTTATTTATTTGTTTGTTTGTTTTAAAGATTTGTTTCTTTATTTGAGAGAGAGAGAGAGAGTGAGAAAGTGAGAGTGCGCTTGTGGGCACAGTCGGGGGTGCAGAGAGAGAGGGAGAGAGAATCCCAAGTGGACTCCATGCTGAGCGCGGAGCCTGCCGCGGGGCTTCATTGCAGGACCCTGAGATTACGACCTGAGCTGAAACCGAGAGTCAGGCACTTAACCAACTGCACCATCCAGGAGTCTCTTGAAATGATTTTTAAAAATTTACGTTCCACTTTAAGCAAATTTCAGTTATACAATACAGTGTTACCAACTATAGTTACCATATTATACTTTGGATCCTAACTCCATATTCATCTTACAGCTGAATGTTTGTATCCCTTTCCAACCTTTATTCTCCCCATGTCTAGCTCCCAGCAATCACTTTTCTACCTTCTGTTTCTGAGTTACCTTTTTTTTTTTTTTTTTAAAGATTCCATGTGTAAGTGGTATCATGCAGTATTTTGTCCTTTTCTGCCTGGCCTATTTCACATAGCATAATGTCCTCCAGGTTCATTCATGTTGTTATAAATGACAGAATTTCCTTCGTTTTTAATAGAGAGTGATACTACATTGTATATGTACACCACATTTTCTTGATCCATTCATCCACAGATAGACACTTCAGTTGTTTCCATACTTTGGCTATTGTGAATAATGCTGCAAGGAATATGAAAATATAGATACCTCTTGAAGGCCATGGTTCTGTCTCTGCTGGTTATAGTTCCAGAAGTGAACTATATCCAGATTGCTGGATCCTATGGTATCTGTTTTTAATTTCTTGAGGAGCCTCAATACTGGTTTCCATAGTGGCTGCTCCAGTTTACGTTCCCACCGACAGTGCAGGAGGATTCCCTTTTTCTGCATGCTCATCAGCACTTGCTCTCTCTTGTCTTTGTAACAGGTTTGTGGTGATATTTCATTGTGGTTTTGATTCACATTTCCCTAATGTTTACTGATGTTGAATACATTTTCATGTAAATTTAGGGATTTGGGGGGGAGATCTTTCTTTCTTTTTTTTTTTTAAATGTAGGTGTTATCACTATCAACTATCCTCTTAGACCTGCTGTGGCTGTATCCCATAATTTTGGTTGATGTGTTTCCATTTTCATTGGTCTCAAGATAGTTTTGTAATTTCTCTTTTGATTTCTTCTTTGATCCATTGATTATTCAGTAGCATGTTATTTAATCTTCACATATGCATGCATTTTCCAGCTTTCTTCTTGTAATTGATTTCTAGTTTCATACTGTTGTATGAAAGATGCTTTGTGTGATTTTAACCTTAAATTTATTAAGACTTGTTTTGTGGCTTAACATCTGTCCTGGAGAATATTTCATCTGTACTTGAGAAGAATGTGTACTCCACTGCTACTGGATGAAATAGTCTGTAAATATCTGTGGGTCCATTTGTTGTAAAGTGTAGCTGAATTCCAGCGTTCCCTTATTGTTTTTCTCTGTGCAGGATCTATCTGTTGTTGAAAATGGGTTGTTGGTATCCTTACTATTACTGTACCACTGTCTTTTTTCCCCTTCCAGTTTGTTAATATTCGCTTCATATATTTCTTTCTTCCTTTTATTCGGTGCACAAATATTTACTAATGTTATATCCTCTTGATGAATTGACACTTTTATCATTATATAATGACCTTCTTTGTCTCTTGTTACAGTCTTTGGTTTGCAGTCTGTTTTGCATGATAGATGTATACATCTACCCCTGCTCAATAACTTTTTCCCTCCCTTCACTTTTAGTCTATATGTGTCCTAAAGCTGAAGTGAATGTTTTGTAGGCATCAGGTAGCTGGGTCTTGTTTTACCCACTTAGCCATTCCATGTCTTTACATTGGAGTATTTAATCCATTTACGTTTAAAATAATCATTGATAGTTTGTGGATTTACTGTTGCCATTTTGTTAATTGTTTTCTGGTTGTTTCATAATTCCTTTGTTCCTTTCTTGCTCTCTTTTTTTGTGATTTGATGATTTTTTATAGCAGTATGCCTTTTTTCCTTTTTCCTTATTTTTTGTGTATTGATAGGGTCCCAACTCTGCTCTTCAGGGATAAGCTGAGAGTTGGGAGCTTCTTCCCTATTACACAGCATTGTGCCGGGGGTGCTTGTGGCAGGTGTGTGTGTGTGTGCATTTCAGCCTTTCTTACCCAATGTGATGCATCTCTATTGTATATTCATGAGTTATTCCTGCAGACATTAAGAACTACTTCTTTGTTTGCATAGCCCTGTGGGACTTGTAAATGCAGGCCCCATTCTCTATCAGAGCCAGGCAAACATAGGAGTTACTCAGCTAGTTTCTGGATTTCTTTCAGAGTTAATTACTCCACTTGCAGCTGTACATTTTGTGTCTTTGGGAGGAGGGGCATCCTGTGACTTCATCTGGGTTGACCCCCTCTAATTTGGACTTGTTTTTCCTCTTCTTTCTGAAGAAAGAAAAATATATATAACACAGATATTGTAATATACGTGTATGTAATCACATGCAATATACATACACCTACATGTATGTGATGTATATATATGTAATATGCATGTATGCTTATACATATGTAATATACATAATATCTAATAAATATAAATATATATTTAGCATATATAAACATTTATAAATATGTATTTAGTATCCTCCTTATATATAATATACATTATATATGCTAAATCTATTAGCATAAATGTCTATATATTTATATGCGATATATGCTAAATATGTGTTTTATGCTAAATATATTAGTATAAATATATTAGCATATATGAAACATATGTAAATATATATTTATCATCCTCCTTCTATGTCCATTTCCATGTCTTTTATTCTTTCATATTTCAAATTTTCTTAAGTTTTTATTTGTGTTTTTGTCCTCTGAATGTAAGTTTAAGATGGTTTCTAAATCACTGCTTTGACATTTCGCACTTGCGTTTCTCCTCTTTTCCACTTCCATGATGAGTTTTTCTTCTGCTCTAAGTTTTTCTTTTTTTATCTCTTCTTTATTCTAATCACTTCCCAGCCTTAAATCTTAATTGTATCCTTTTTATCTTAAATCATTCTTAAGATGTAACCCCCTATTTCATAGACACCATCTTCTATATTCAGACTCCTCACAGTGTTCCTGTTACTTTCTTCTGGATATTAAAGGGGACCGTTTTGACAAGTGACTCTTCCGTGTATTTGAAGTGTTTCTATTCCCAGGTTGTGCAGTAGCTTTCAGACTCTAGTTGGTGTTTTCATACCTTATTACTTAATCTTGAACAAGGTAAATTTTGTGCAGTCTTGTTTTTTTTTATTTCACAAACACTGAACTTCTACTGTGTGTGCATTTTTGCAGATACCATCTGGCATTAGTATACCATGTAATCTGGGGATGCATTGTCCTGTCTCTGCTCCATGTCTATTTGTATAATGTTCCTGTTCTGTTGGAGAGCTGCAGCTAGCTAGGAACAGTCTTTGTCAGCTGCCAGTGAAGTTCGAAGTTTCTAGGAAATATTACCCATAGAAATTTTGCTTTACTGATGGCATACTTTCTCATAGGCTGTGTGATGAGTCTCTGTTCTTCTGAACGAATGCAAGTTCTATAGTTCTGAGTGCATATCGAGCTCCAATTTCTTCCTATTTTTGTTTCCATCTATGTTACTTTAGTTGTGGAAATTACAGCTCCTGGCATATGGTATACCATCATTCATTCTTTACGCTCAATCCAGATGTTTTCTAGGACTTCCTGGCTCTGAATGGATGTAAATAAAACATCTGTGGACATTCCTCTGATGTTTTCTGTTATGTGGAAGAATCCCAGCTACCTTTTTTTTTTTTTTTTTCTTTTCTTTTTTTTTTTTTTTTTTGTTTAGACACAGAATCTTTTACCTGAGGGAGGAAGATGGTGTCTTTCTACCTCATTTTTCTCTGATTCTATTTCCTAAGACCCATTTAGATGTGCTGTCAGATGGACCTGTTTAGGTATTTTTTATCAATCCATTTCCATTTGCTTTGTATTTATGGGCAGTTCCTCCCAGCTTCTTTCATTGGGTTGTTTGTTTATGTCAGTTCTTATTGTTATTGGGATCCCCTGCCCCCCACCCCTTTTCCCCCTCTTCTCTTCCTAGGTATTTTAGTAAGTGCTTACAGGATTCAGGAGATGTTAGTTAGCCAGATGCCATTCCTGTATATCGAGACTAAAACTATTCTTGACTTATTTTTTATTAGAATTCTCTTTGAAATGTAATATATACTCTCCCATCCTTTTTGTCATTGCATAATGAAAACATTTTATGGTAAGTCAGAATCGTCATCTTTAGAATCAGTTATTGTGATTTACTATAGATTCAATTACAGATTAGTTTGTGTGACTAAAATCTAAATACACAGTGACCTTCCCATGACCTTGAATCTTGATTTTCAAAAAATTCCTTGATCTCCAGCTTGCTTTGTGGTCTTTTGCTTCTTTTTCAGGACAGTGAGCCATGTGGAGCTGTATGACCTCCTGAGCAGTGGAACACTGTTAGCTTTCTGCAAAATTAATAAGCGAATCAAAGGCTGACTCAGATCTCCCAAATGTTTTTTTTCTAACTCCAGAAAACCATCATATTCTGTGTTGCCATGAGTATTCTTTAATTTTTCACCCCATCGATATATGTTTTATGAATACAATAGACCACAGTCATGTCCTTTGGAGCTTTTATCTATATTGGGCTTTTTTTTTTTTTATTCCTGATACTCTTTGTTCATGGAGCATATAGGGAAGCCTTTGTCATCACTTTGTCATCTCCTCCTCACCTGCCTCCTGTCACTAATTACATGTAAAATGGGTGCTATTTCTATCCTTGCCCCTCCAAACTCAGCTAGTTTCTACTTAATGTCCTCGCTTTAGACCCTTACTTTCCTGTGTTCTGTGAACTGACAAGGTCATCCCTCACACCTCGCTTCCCACTTATTCTCTGGTTCCTTTCCCAATTATTGCCCGTTTCTCCATTGTGCGGACTAATTTAAGACCCCTTTATTATCTCTCAACTACGTTGGTCCTTTTAACATGTAGAGAAGAGTAGGTATCCACCTTAAAACACCCTTTCTCACCCTAAGCGCCCCATCTGCGATCTTTTCCCCTTCCTGCTCTCATAGACAGGTTTCTGCAGTTATTTTGCGAATTTAGTCTGCGTTCTCATATTCCACGTCCTTTCTTCAGCCCAGTCCCATCTGTCTTCTTTCCTCCTGTTACCAAAACTTCTCCTAAGGTCACAGTGACCTTTGATCTGGATTTTGCTCAGTTTCCCTTCCCTACAACGTTCTCTTCTTCAGTTTTTGGGACACATCCTCCTGATTTTCTTCCTTCCACCCAGTCTTAATTACATGGTCATTCCATGTTCTGTTGTCTCTGGATCCTCTCCATAGACAATCCAATCCAAGACCATAGCTTTAGAAACCATTCTTCGATACCGATCTTACAGCAGTGACTTACACATGTGTATCTTAGTCTCAGAACACTTATCTCCTTAATTTTTTATAGCACTTATTACTATATATTTGGATATTTGTGTTTATTTTCCACTTTTTAAACTCCACTTTTAAATTCACTTCCTACAGAAATTCAGAATGTCACAAAAGCCTTCATTGTCTCTCCTTCATGGTGCTCTAATCTTTGCCATCTCTGCTTGCTTCTTGTCTGTTTTGATGTTCTCCTCCCAAGTTCCTGCTTTCTTGGGCTGCTGATTGAGTCATTCTGCACATGTGTTCAGTTTGGACTGAAAAATAGTTTGGAAAATTTGAATGAGTTGCCAACATTATAAAATTAGGAGATTTCACATGAATTTGAATTTCTTGTTTCTCTGGAAACATGCAAGATCTGGCAGCACTAAGTCATCTTCTCTCATGGTGACAGGTGGCTGGAGCTGATTGTGTAATTCTTGGATTAAGTCATAATGGAAGTCACAACAGTTTTCAAAGAATCATTGTCATTTTCTTCTGTTTATGGGGCGATTAAGTTAGTAATCAATAACAAGCAGCCAGTTTTCTTTTTAAACCCTCAGGTTTATCAACTTAAAATTGTACTTTTAAATAACCTTAAGTTTAAAAAGGAAATTATAATAAAAATTTCCAAATGTTTAATAAGAGTATTCCTCATCAAATACTAAGAATTTCTCTAATCCAGTGTCCAGACTGAAATGACCTCAAGAAGTTAGATGAAGACAACATGGTCATATGAAGACAATAAAAGAAGTAAAGCTAAGGACAGAAATCCGTGAAATTGGAAACACGATGTAGAATATCACCCAAACCACTTTGAAAAGAAGTTAGTAAATGAGACTTGTCTCTATTGTACAGATTAAAAAAGGAGAGAGAAAACTAAAGGAAAAAATTAACAGCATTAACCAAAAAGCCCCAAAGTGGCAACAGAACTCTATGCAGACAATGAGGTTTTGGGGTCATTCTTCTCATTTCTGTTACCTGGTCCTTGTACACATTTTCATCTGGGCTCCTCTCCACCGTTTTAGTTGTTTTGTTTTTTTTTTTGTTTAGTTGTTTTGCTTAAATTTGAGGTGAAATTTACATAATATGAAATTAACCATTTTAAAGTGAACAGTTGAGTGGCTTTTAGTACATTTACAATATTGTGCGACCAACATCCATATCTAGTTACAGAACATTTGCATCACCCCGCAGTAAAGCTCTGTACGCATTTAACAGCTTAATCCCTAATCTCTACCTGTTCCCAGATCCTCGCAACCACCAATCTGCTTGCCCTTTCTGGGTTTTACCTATTCTGAGTATTTCATATGAATAGAATCCTGCAACGTGTGACCTTTGTGTCTGGCTTTGTTTCCACTTACATAATATTTTCCAGATTGTTCCATGTTTTAGCATGTATTATTCCTTAATTCCTTTTCATGGCTGGATAATATTTTATTGTGTATATACCACCCTGTTTTTTGTTTTTTTGTTTTTTTATCCATTCACTGTTGATGGACATTTGGGTTTCTGTCTTTAGGCTGTTGTGAATAGTGGTACTGTGAGCATTCATTTCACAGGTAGTCCGTTCTTTTGGTTTATACCAGGAGTGGAGTTGCTGGGAAAGCTATTTGTTTTCGTACTTGGCTTTTGTTACTGGGTCTTCAAAATGATACTCTGGCAGGTGGCACACATATTTCCTTGTCAGTCTAGTTTCTGCTGCTGCGATAGCCCACAAAAAGAGAATCCCTACTGAGAATTATGTAAAGGGCTTCTAGGCATTTGCTAAGAATATTCTTTTCTTTTCTTTTTTTTTTTTTAAAGATTTTTTAAAAATTTTATTTATTTGACAGACAGAGGTCACAAGTAGGCAGAGAGGCAGTCAGAAAGGGGGAAGCAGGCTCCCTGCTGAGCAGAGAGCCCCATGCGGGGCTTGATCCCAGGACCCTGGGATCATGACCGGAGCCTAAGGCAGAGGCTTTAACCCACTGAGCCACCTAATATATACCCCAAAATATTCTTTTCTAGTGGACTAGCCTATTCCAGAAGGCAAACCACTGATTAAATTATTTTCTGATAGAATTATAACAAGGAGAGCTTGATGTTCTTAAGTCATATTTGTATCAAATTAGAGTGAGCAGTTAAGTTGGGTGGGTTGCCTTCCCTACTTTTGGATCTTTTCACCAGTATCTCCTTTGTTAGGCTTTGCAAACAAAATTTTCTTCTGCTAATTGGTGCTAAAAGTACTCTGACAGATTTTTACTCTCCATATCCATCCATGTATAATCATTGTCATTAAAAAATTGTAAATTAAGATGATCACGTTTATGCCAAGAGAGTCACAGTAGAATTGTTAGGTTTTTACACTTTTTGGCCACTGGGCATTATGGGAATGTTGTCTCCCTTTGCTATAGCAGCTCATTTATATGGTCATTTTAATATTTTATTGAATTTTTGCAATCAGAAAAATAGTGCCAAGGCTAGTGATAAGAAATCAACTCTTACAAACAAAGCATAATTGACACAAGATAGAGATCATCACCCATGTTGAAAGTGATGTTTCTTTAAGCTCAATTAATTTCATATTGGACTTAAGCCTGTTTGCTAAAAATATAAAGGAAGAAAGCAAAATTAAAAACACATCTGAACTATTGGAAAACATCACTAATGATCATTATTTCTCACAGTTACTTCTTCATGGAGACTCAGAAAATAATATCAGTAAAAAATTCGTATAAGCTAACTCTTAATAATAGATCTCTTTCTGATGGTATCCCCAACGTATACTCTGAACACAGTGTCTTATGTACCTGATACATTTATTCTTATATATGGTAAAAGTCATCCAAGAAGTTGGAAGAGTGTGAACCTAAGATGGAGGGATGGAGAGTACAAGAGGGCATGTGAGGGAACTGGAGAAAAGGAGTCCACTTGGATCAGGAATACAGGAGCCTGAGCAAGACCCCAAATCCCCCCAAAGGTGGGGACGGAAGGATGTACTTTGTTCCACAGGGGACGGCAGATGGTTAGAGAATTGGTAGTAGTGTGGTATGTGATGAAACTGACATTGGAGGAAGACTGAACTTTCCTGAATATCTCTCTGCAATAAAACTAGGTTTTGAAGAACAGAAAACGAGCTGGCGGAGAAGAGGAAACTTCCCTGCCAGAAGAAATAAAATGTTTCAAGACATGTATGTGGTAATGTGTGAACGTCCAAGCATGAGGTTAGGAGTGAAGCAAACAGACCTGATTTTCTGGAAGAAACACTTTTGTCAGACAATAATAAACAATAAATAAGCAAATGTCAAACATTTCCATCCTTAAGAAAAACACGCTTTCATTTCCTTAACTCTGTTTCCTTTATTCCTTCCTAACTTACAGTCCCTGAAGTTCGAGGTCATGAAATTTAACAAGGAATTTAAAAATTGGGGACTTTGTTAAAATTTGGATCTTCTAGTTTTTTATTACTTGATAGAACATTTATTCATTTTAGGTGTGGAATACACAAATGTCAAGGAACTTTGAAGAAACTTTTGGTAATTTGAACCATATATCTCTATTCTTAGTGAACAATGAAAACACCCCGAAGGAGGTTTGATGTGGAGTAAAGTAGGTCTGGAAATGGTCTCTATTGAAAGACCTAATGGTCTTTTGATGTCTGATTCTTTGATTTTGCTTTTGCTTTTTAAAGGGGTGCTATGTGATTATAATGAGAAACATTTCAAGTTCTTTACTGGGGAAGTTAATTGTTCCTTAGCTTGCTCTGTTACGACTAATCAGTGGTTTTGAACAGTAGCAGTGTTTGAAATTATTACTGAGGAGAGTCACCCTGTTTGGTAGAGAAAGTTCCAATTCATCATGAAAGTTTATCACACCCATAAATTGTCATCATCCCTTCTCTAGTTTTTGGCTACAATGGGAACAAACATTTATAATATATAGTTAAAGTTTCAGTGTAAAAATTTTCTAAGTAATTAATAGGAGTAGAATAGTTTGTTTTTCTTGCAACGGGTACCATGAAATTTGAAGTTGAAAATTATGGATAAATCACTAGAAGTCACCATCAAAAATTCATACTCATTTTTGTTAGGTGACTTGAAAAGTATTCAGTTTTGCACTGATGCAGACATTTGTGTCATCTTGAGAAAAGTTATCCCTACACTTTGGAAAGTGCCCACAAACTCTGAACATAATTTTCTTCTTGAAAAATAGCACTGTTGAATGTCGATGGTGGTAGGTGGGGGGGGGACCCATCTGTTCTCTTTGCTCTACTTGAGCATCTGAAACCATTTTAGATGGAGAGCAAAGTTTCCTGTTTCTTGTAAGCATTCCTTAGCCCCAGTGAGCATGCTGACGTAACCCTGCCTCGAAGAGGCACGGTGGAAGGCTTAAAGAGAGGACAGAAATATATGGTGACCTCGCTTCAGATCGAAAAGGAAGTTTCTGTTCTGTTAAGTACTTCTTTGTAGATGCGTCTTTACAGAATCCTGCACTGCTTAGAGGACACACTGCTTTACATCAGTGTCACTGTGATATAATGGTCAAGAGGCCTCTTATTGGCTGACATTTGTGACACTTTCACACAGTAAGTGTGGCTTTTAGGTTTATTAGATTCTTTCTTCAGGAATTAAATTTGCTGAACTTACTGTTTTAAGCAGTTTATATATTTAGCTTCTTGAGTTTTACTATAATCAAAATTCACTTTAGCAATGAAATGTGGTGAAATAGACTTAAGCCTGGTGGAGAGTTGATAAACGAATAGAATATAGCAATATTTTATTTAATGCATTATAGTCAAAATGATTTCGGTATATACCCTCTTTCTTTTTCTTTTTTTTTTTTTTTTTTTTTTTTTGACAGAGAGAGACACAGCGAGAGAGGGAACACAAACAGGGGGAGTGGGAGAGGGAGAAACAGGCTTCCCACAGAGCAGGAAGCCTGATGCGGGGCTCGATCCCAGGACGCTGAGATCATGACCTGAGCCGAAGGCAGAGGCTTAACCCACTGAGCCACCCAGGTGCCCCCACAGTATATATCCTCTTAGTTCATCACCAAAAGAATCTTTAGTGGTTGTTTGTGATTATCTGCATTTTAAAGGGAGAAACTGAGGTTCAAAGAGATTAAGTGATTTAACCAGTGTGGTGCTGTTCGTATGTGACTGAGCTGGGACTTAATTCTAGGCCTTCTGATTCCTAATTCAGTCCTCTTTTTCGGATAGCATGCAGTCTTTCACTTTATGTGTCACTCAGTAGATCTCCTTTTGTGCCTTTTAAATGACTTGATCCCAGGGACTCATTGATGGCCGCAAATACCATGTATATGTCATGGCTTATTCTTCCCCGGAGTCTCAAATGGGAGAATGTGCCCCGCCCACAGCTTCTGATGGCAACTCACCATGTTCTCTGCATAAGACCTCTCTCCTCCTCTGCCATGTACATGGGGTCCAGAGTGGACACCTGATCTGAAGGTAGCAAACTTATTTTACTCAGATAACAAAGAGCTTAATGTGACACAGCTAGTAAGTGGAGGTGCAAGGTTTCGAAATTGTATGTGTTTGACTCTAGAGCCCTTAGTCCCAACCATTGTGCTATAGGCACTGCTCCTCCTTCCTGATCTTGGGAATTTGGAACTGGAAAACCTAGAGACTGAATCAGGGCAGAAGCTGGAAACACAGAAGATGAAGATTGGCTGGGCAGCCACAATGGGCTGTAATGCAAACTCAAGTTCTGAGTAGAAATGTTGAGGCCAAGGAAAAAATGGAGCAGATGCACAGAGAGAGGCCGAGAAGCTATAGGAAGTGCAGCCTGTGTGTACAAAAGCTTTGTCTCCTCCAGCTCCATCTCAAGAGGGACTCTTCACCAATAGCTCCCATCTTTACAGTGACAGCCATTTTATTCAGGTAGTGTGAATTAGAGGGTATATTAAAAATTTATTAAATAGTTATATTTATTTTTAAAAATAGATTTAATGTGGCCTATATAATGTTGTTATACACTATATTTATTTATTTATTTAAAGATTTTATTTATTTATTTGACAGACGGAGATCACAAGTAGGCAGAGAGGCAGGCAGAGAGAGAGAGGAAGAAGCAGGCTCCCTGCTGAGCAGAGAGCCCAATGCAGGGCTTGATCCCAGGACCCCGAGATCATGAGGTAGAGGCTTTAACCCACTGAGCTGTCCAGGTGCTCCAAAACTATATTTATTTTTAAAAAGACATTTATTTAGCTAACTGGATAAAAACATTTATTACTTCGATAAGGTTTAATTGAAATTTTTCTTAATTTGTCACTTTATTTTGTAGAAGTCTCACAAAGATTTGAGGGTTGTTTTTTTTTCAGGCTTTATTTCTTGTGTATTTTTCACATATGAATATAGTTTTCCTTGCTACATTAAAAACTTACCTTTGGGGGGCACCTGAGTGGCACGGTTGGTTAAGCATCCGAGTTTTGGTTTCAGCTCTTGTCATGATCTCAGGGTCAGGGTTGTGAGATGGAGCCCTACTTTGGGCTCCAAGCCAAGCATGAAGTTAGCTTGTAATTCCCCTCCCTCTCCCCTCCTGTTCATGCTCTCTCTCTCTCTCTCGCTCGCTCTCTCTCACTGAAATAAATAAGTAAATCTTTTTTTTTAATGCTTAAATTCTGGAGTAATTAAAAAGAGATGACTTATTGTAGAACAAATAAAAGTGAACTTAAATGTCCTCACTGTCAGAACTACCACAAATTCTTACTAACAAAGCCTGAATTAGGAATGCCATGCTTCTATAGATTTCCTTAGGAATTTTAAGGAAGATTATTTATGAGACTAAAATTGTGATTCTGTTTTATTAGGAACAGCTAGGGTCTATTCAGTAGAAATAAATTCTTAATGGAAACTTGTAAAAAACCTGAAAAATTTGTGACATTTTTTATTTGGAAGAGATTGGAAGCCCCTAAGTAACACCTCCTTTTCCTCTCAAATTTATAATTAATTTGAAAAAATAGAAGAATCAGGTAGCTAGGGCTGTGGTTTAGGTGAGTGGCGGCCAACGTGCGGCTTGGGAATCCTCCCTTGTAGAATTAATGTACTCTGGTCTGGTCACAGCCCGAGCAGCCAGCAAGAGTCTGTGTACAGCAGGGGATATTCCCGGAGAGAGGAAGGCGCTGGACGGTGCCTTCATGATTGTTTCTCTCAACGCCCCCTACTCGTTAGTGGGTGTGGGAGAGAGCCAGACCAAGATGGACAGAAGTTCTCTTCTTGTTGAAGGAGCTCATGTCTTTTGAGACTTTTTTTCTGTTGGCATTTCATTTTAGAATCGTACCCCCCCATCCTCATTAGTTTTATTCTTTATTTTTTGAGTAAAGGAATATTAACGTGATTTCAGAAATGAGACCTGCACGACAAGGTGTATTCAGAGGAACGGAGTCCCACCTCTGCTGCTTCTGTCCTTTCTCCTCCCGCCCAGCCCCGGTTGGTGGGTGACCTCATGTCAGTCTTTGACATCTTTTCTGTGTTTGTTTTTGCACAGATGAGCAGTTTATATATATTTCCTTATACTTTGCTTTATCCATTTGTTATAAATTAGAGGGCATTCATACATTGTGTGGACAAACCACAATTTATGCAACAGCTGTCCTACCTGCGGGCATTCAGTTGGTTCAGTTTTTGTAATTACAGTTGATGCTATAACGAATAACCTACTAGGATGTGTATTTTTGTATTATCTGATCAAAAGATTAACATATATGTAGTTGTGTTTTATATTGCTAAATTTATGTATATATATATATATGTATATATATATATATATATATGTATATAAAATTTCTACTGGCTACATATTAGAATGATTTTTAACCTCCCAAACAATATATTTTTTAGCTTTTTTGTCTGATAGATGATAGGTGATAAATAGTATCTGAATATAGTTTTAACTTGCAGTTCTCTTACAATAAGTGAAGATAAATATATTTTAATATATTTCAGGGCTATTTTAATAGCTTTATTGAATTATAGTTGAAATATAATACATTTCACACAAAGTATAGTTTCACATTCTGACATACCCTATACACTTGTGAAACAACCAACACAAAATCTGTCTATGTGAGCATTAGTTATTCCCAAAAGATTCCTTATGCTGCTATGAAATCTCTACTGCCCACTTTTCTCTGACTTCTCCTTATGCAGGCACTAATCTCATTTCTGTCACTATACTTTAATCTCTAGAATTTTAAACAAATGGAAGCATATGCAATATGTACTTTTTGGTCTTTCTTCTTTCCCTTGGCATAATGATTTTGAGGTGTTTTACTGAATATCAATAGTTCATTCCTTTTTATTTTTGAGTATTATTCCATTCTATGGATATACCATATTTTGTTGACCCATATATCTGTTGATGGACATTTAGGCTGTTTTCAGTTTGGGGCTATTATAGATAAGGCTTCTATAAACATTGGTTTTTGTGTGGACATTTTCTTTTTGTTATTTTGAATAAAAACCCGAGAGTCAAATGTCTGGATCAAGTGGGAGGTGTATGTTTAACTCTTTAAGAAGCTGCCAAACTGTTGTCCAGAGTGGTTTGTACTATTTTACATTCCCTCCGGCAGTATGTGAAAGTTCTTCTTCCTCCCCATCCTTGCCAACACTTGATATGGTCAGTGTTGCTATTTTCACAATTCCAACAGGCTTGTCCAAGCACTTCATTGTGGCTTTAATTTGCATTTCCCTAGTGACCAATGTTGAAAAACTCACCGTGTCCTTTTTTTGCCATAAGTATATCTACTTTGGCAACTGTCTGTTCAAATCTTTAGCCTCTTTTTTATTTTTAAACTGTGTTGGTTGTTTTCTTAGTATTGAGTCTTGAAAATCCTTTGTCTTTATTGGATACAAGTCCTTTAATAGATACATGATTTGCCCATGTTTTTCTCCCAGTGTGTGGCTTTCCTTGTCATTCTTTTAATGGTTTATTTCAAGGAAGTGGTGTTTTTAATTTTGTTGAAATCCAGGGTATTTATTTGTTCTTTTACAGATGGTGCTTTTGGGATCACATCTAAGAAGTCTTTTCCTAATCCCAGATCACAAAGGTTTTCTTCTGGAAGCTTATAGTTCCAGGTTTTACATTTGGGATTGTGATCCATTTTTTTAAGTTAATTTTGTATGTGCTGGGAAATATGGATTAAATTTCTCTTTTCTCTTTCTTTCATAATATGCCTTCTTGTCCTTTTAATATGTATAGACTCTGCTGTGCAGAACCTCTCTCATTTGTAATGTTGATTTTTATTGTCTTTCTTTCCCAATCAGTCTGGCTGGAGGATTATCAATTTTATTGGTCATTTTGGGATTAGGTAATCTAATCATCATTGTTTTTTTTTTAAGATTTTACTTATTTATTTGACAGAGAGATAGCACAAGTAGGCAGAGTGGCAGGCAGAGGGAAAGGGAGAAGCAGGCTCCCTGCTGAGCAGAGAGCCTGATGTGGGACTCGATCCCAGGACCCTGGGATCATGACCTGAGCTGAAGGCAGCCTCTTAACCAACTGAGCCACCCAGGTGCCCCAGGTAATCTAATCATTATTAAATGTATTATTAGATCATCTAATACTGAATTGTTCTTGCCTTCATGAAGATGTCACCTCATTGTCTTCTTGCTTGCCTTGTATCTGCCAGGAATCTGCTGCTCTCCTTACTTTTGTTCCTCTGGAACATGTCTTTTTTTCCAGCTGTTTTCAAGATTCTTTTTTTGGGGGGGGGGCAAATCAATTATGTTGTGCCTTCATGTAGTTTTATTTGTCTTATGCTTGGAGTTCTTGGCGTTCTTGGATCTGTAGATTTATAATTTTAATTAAATTTGGAAAGCTTTTGGCCATGATTTCTTCTAATATTTTTCTGTCCCCCATCTCTCTTTTCCTTTAAGGGTAACTCTAAATATATGAATATTAGATTGCTGACAGTTGTCACCAATGCTTTGTTTTTTATTATTCTGTTTTTCGTTCTGTGCTTTGTTTTGGTTAGTTTTCACTGCTAAGTCTTCAAGTTCATGAACCTTTTCTTCAGCAGTGCCTGTAATCCTATCCATTATGCTTTTCATTTCATACAATGTAGTTTTTCTACAAAGCTATGAAAGTTCTGTCTCTAGAATTTCAGTATGACAGGGTACTTCTCAGCCTTATCACAGGTCCATGTTCCCTGCATTGCCATCTTGGCCCCTATTCTCTTCCCTGATTTAGCTGTTTTGCAGCTCCTCTGTTATCCTTTGTGCTGAAATACCCTACCCTGCAGGGTACGGTAAGAGGATCCAGTCCTCTTCACCGTTCAGTTAAGTTTCATTTTTCCATTAAAAAATTATTTTCTGTTGAAGTATAATCAACATACAAATTCAGTTAACTTTAACATCACTTTATTTCATCCTAATTCCTGGTTAAGGTTTTTTACCCTCTTGCATAAACCTTAATACTCTGTATTTCTTTTTTGGTCATTGAATGGAATTTTCATTGTTTTGTATTAATTCAGTGTCTTTTTCTCTTTGCTAGACTGAAAGCTCCCTTAGCACAGGAACTGGGTGTGGTTGGTTCACTGGTGTTATTTTAACATCTAGCAAGTTGCCTGGCACATAATGGGAGCTTACGACATTAATGGTAAATGAATTAATAAATACTACATAGTAGCAGATTAACAGTGACTGAACTTATTGCTAATCACATATAAGATAACCACTGGAGCCTTTGGAAAAGTGTAGTATGAGGTAGGGAGAAATGGTGAGTGAAACATGGGTGATTTTTGTTTATAAATAAAGATTGATTTCTTAAAACTAACATAAATCCAGCTAATACACTTTTTTATACACTTTTTGATAAGAGTGTGTGCTTTTTATAATCAGCAAAAATGGTTGCATATTTTATTATATCTGAAACAAAACCTTTTATTTAGAAATTTCTTACCTCTACCATGTTCATCTTTCCCTTGAAATAAATAAGAATCTTCTGATGGAGATTTGCTCTTCTCATGGAAAGTATGATGGCAAGGAGGAAAATAAAAGGTATTTTACAAATATCAAATAAAAATATGTATTTAACAAATACATACCCATTTTAATACACAGTTAGAAAACATATATATGTATATGTTACACCTCTTCAACATTCTTTGTGACGATCCTACCAAATGACCTGCCCTTTATGAAGCTTTTCTGTTTTACCCTAGGCATAATGAATTTCTCCAGTTCTTATTTGTTCATATTATTATGTTCATATTATTGTGTAGCTTTTATCATACTGAAAGTGGTATAGAGTTTGTCTTCTTTTCTATATTGAATGCAGGGACAGTGTGTTGATCATTTTTGTATTTTCAACACCAAACACAGATTCTGGCATACAATAGGTGTTAAGTAAATACTTGATAAATATTTTAGCTTTCAAATGTACTGAAAGTGGTTTGATATGCAAATATGTTATGTGAGGATAAATTATAATAAGTAAGCACCTACTTGTAAGTTCAACCAATTAACATCAGTGATTTAGTTATGTATATTATATATACGCATGTGTGTGTATATATATATACACACACACACACACATATACAGGTTTAAAGAAGTAGCATGGTGTAGTAGAATGACTTTGGACTTTGGGCTGCTTTAATTTCTCATTCTGCCATTGATTCTGTAAATACTTGGGCAAATCACTTAACTCGTCTAAACTTCCTTATTTTCACTGGTGGAAAAAAGTAAGTGATAACTTTCTTATCGGTTTAAAAATGAAATGAAATAGTTCACGAACTACCGCAAACCAATGAGCATAGTGAACATTCAATAAATGTTCCCTCTGTTTCATCATTTGTGAAGACATTAAAAATTATGCTTGCACCATGAATGTTATCGTTTGTAGCAGCTTCATCCATTGGAAGTACTGAAAAGTATCTATTACGACTTTTTAATTATTTCACATAATTTAGAAATCATTTCTGATAAGCAAAAAAACTCCCAATGATAAGTATTACATTTATGTTTGGTAAATAAAGAGAAAATTTTCCTATTTAAAATTTGATCTACTTGTGCATAGTGATGAATGTAAGTGAGAATATTTTCCACCTACTTTGAAATGTTGAACTGCCCAGGGACAAGGCATGGATGATGTTTTGAAGGAAATAAATATTTCAGCTTCATGTTTCAGCCTTTCTTCTATATTCCTTTGATCTGGCTTTGGTTTACTTATTATTCTGCTTGAATGACTTCACATTGCCTTTTTTCCTCTCCTGAGTAACAGGAAGTGGTCCTGTACCTATTTCAATGTATTTAGGCTTTGTCGTTTTATAGGATGAACGTGCCTCTCATTATTTACTGATAAACGACTGCCTGTAAAGTAAGCTGTATTGGTGGATATGTATGTAGCTTTGCATGTATGATGAATAATTTATATATGGAACTTTTAATCAGTACTTTCTTAAATATAAGGAACATAAAAGAAAACATTAAATTAGGGATTTTTTTGAAGTCTAAGATTTTAAAGGAATTTTTCTTCACTATCCACTGTAGCTATTTATGTTTAAGAATCATTTTCTCAAGGTTTTCTTATTTTACCATGAAGATTTCAATTGCTCTTCTGTTTGCTAGGATAGAGGTCTTTTCATTTTTTTAATAGGCCTATATTATAGGGAGAAGTTAGTTTAGCACAAAATTAATACAGAAAACTTTAAACTGTATAAACATGTCATCACATTTACCTACATTATTTTATACTTCACACACAAATCTTCTGATCACCTGGGCTGTTTTTTAAAATTAATTAATTTATTTTCAGCATAACAGTATTCATTATTTTTTCACCACACCCAGTGCTCCATGCAATCTGTGCCCTCTATAATACCCACCACCTGGTACCCCAACCTCCCACCCCCCGCCACTTCAAACCCCTCAGATTGTTTTTCAGAGTCCATAGTCTCTTATTTACCCCAAAGATACAGATGTTGTGAAAAGAAGGGCCATCTGTACCCCAATGTTTATAGCAGCAATGGCCACGGTCTCCAAACTATGGAAAGAACCAAGATGCCCTTCAACGGACGAATGGATAAGGAAAATGTGGTCCATATACACTATGGAGTATTATGCCTCCATCAGAAAGGATGAATACCCCAACTTTTGTAGCAACATGGATGGGACTCGAAGAGATTATGCTGAATGAAATAAGTCAAGCAGAGAGAGTCAATTATCATATGGTTTCACTTATTTGTGGAGCATAACAAATAGCATGGATGACATGGGGAGTTAGAGAGGAGAAGGGGGTTGGGGTAAATTGGAAGGGGAGGTGAATCATCTGGGCTGGTTTCTTATACAGATTCTCACTGACTCTTTCCATTTGTCATGGTTTCATGGCACTTAGAGTATATATTATATATAATATTACAGTACTACTTGATTTTTTTTCTTGTGTTTTCCCCCATAATCAGACTATAGTTTCTCCAAGATTGGATCCATTTTTATACTTCTTCTAGGTCTTTTGCAGGTATCTGACTGAGTAAGTCTCAAAATTTGCTGCCAGGACCCTTGCCTCAGCTCCTAGAACACAGCCACCTTGCTGAAAATGTAGTGTAGGAGATTGATGCCAGGATTAGTTCTTTTGAGTCATGATCATGAATTTATGTATCTTCTAGCTGAAATCCTTATGTTTTCAGGGGATTTTTGGATAGCTGAAGGAGATTCCTCATTCTTCTTCATAGGTAACATGCTTCAAAACCAATAATGGTTCTTCAAGATTGGAGTCTGGCTCTGGGGGCACAGCCTGCTGGGAAAGCCTAAGTCATTGACAATACAAGGTCCTTGTCAGAAGAGAGTTAATTGCATTTCTTCATATCGTACCATGCCCTTTTGGAGTGTTTCCCTTGGTATCAAGAGAAGAGTCTTTAGCTGGTTTAGCACTGGAACATTATAGTTTCATTGAGTCTTATTGTGTGTTTGCCCATGATTCTATCAATGCTGCCCTATTTGAGCCAGATTGATGGTGGGAACTGCTGGCTTTCTTTCTTCTCCGTTTACTGTTGCTGTACATAAGCCCTTTTGCCCCTGAGGGCCTTTTAAGAAGGTTGTTCTGATTTACTATAATAGGATGGAGATTCCTACAGTAGAGATCTCTTTCCTATAGATCCATCTTCTTCATTGACTGGATGGAATGAAATTTCTCTGAACCCTCACCTTCTGTTTTTCAAGACCCTGTGTTTAAACCTCTGTTACAATATTTGGAACTTATATATTTTTTCCTTTACCTGGTGGCATCTTGGTTTGTCACATAGCTTGTTCCTTAGTGAAAGTTAATGATTAACACGTCATATGTCTTAACCAATTTTTGATGAATGACTTAATAAGAGGTTGGATGACTCTGTTGTAAACTCAAAATATTATGTTCTTTTAGGAGGAAGAAGAATGTAAAACAATCTGCTCAACTTTGCTGTGGACATTTTAAACATCAATTTGTTATCCTTAGAAATATATTTTATTTGTTTTTAGGCTTCAGTGATTATATGATTATCTTCTACACAGCCTACTCTGTGATTCAGGAAAGCACTTTGTCCTTGTGTATTTTGTGTATCATCCTTATGCAGGGGTCATGCTCATCTTCTCTGTATTGTTCCAGTTCTAGTATATCCACTGTCAAAGTGAGCACTATCCTTGTGTTTTTTTGGCTCATATATTTTTTCAGATTTTATTTTATTTTTTTGTGATCTCTACACCCAACATAGGGCTCAAACTCACAACCCTGAAATCAAGAGTCACATCCTCTATCTACTGACTAGGCCATCAAGGTGCCCCTGTCCTTGTGTGTTTTGAATTGGACACCCAAACTGGGTTTCAAAATTGTGATACATGTCTTTAATATGAGGAGTACAGAAATGTTTGGCAGCATCATTTCCTTGTAGGGCCTTAAAACTTCTCCATACAAACTCACTTTAGCTGTGCATTGGCATTCTTCTTGGGTCTTTCATAATCCCTGGGGTGCCCTGGAGTTTTCAACAGCACCTCGTTCCTCATTATCCATTGTACACTTCTTTTCTATGCCAGCTTCTAGTCTTAGGAATTTCCTTTTGAAAAACAAAACTTTCCTTGGTCACTTCTTCCTTTTGCAAGCCTTAGCAGTCATTCACTGATCTCCAGAAATTTTAGTTCCTAAGCATACTGATTCCCTGCACTTAACCACACTGAGAATTTGCATGTTTGGGCAGATGCAACTTGGTTAAGGGGAAAATCAAAACAAACTGGACAGTCTTTGGACAGTTTTACCCTGGGTCCTATCTCATTCAGGTTTGCCACTATTCAATGTAAATATGCTCTTTGCGAAGAAATAATTTGACTTTTTAGTGGTTGTTTTTTTTGTTTTTTTTAAACATGGTGACATTACCCAGAAGGAGTTAAATAACAGAGCAAAGATGAAAACTTTAAATATTCAAAGACTATAGCAAATTTAACCTATGGATTTTTTTTTTTTTTGCCTGATTTAACTTTTAAATTTGTTGAATTCCCTACTTATTTTTTTGTTCACAGCATTATTAAGGTAGTTATAAATATTTTATATATATATACATATAAACATATATATAATATATATATAAATAATATATATAATTATATATATAAATAATACCTCAGAGATCCCTTGGTGTGTTCCAAGGTTTGAATATATACTAGTTTTATTAGGTGTTATTGTTTCCTTTTACTGCTATACCACAAACATAGTCTCTTAAGATAATTCAATGTATTATTTTACAGTTTGGAAGATTAGAAGTCCAGAATAAAACTTAGGGCTGAGATCAACGTTTGTTAGGACTGGTTTTTGCTGGGAGATTTTAGGGAAGAATCTGTTCCTTGCCTTTTCCGTCTTCTGGAGCCTGTCTTCCTTCCTTGGTTTAGGAGCCTGAATCACATTGTCTTTTCTTTGCCGCTGCTTCTCTCATACTGCCTTGTCTCTCCTTTGACCTTGGTCTTATAAGGACCTTGTGATTACATTTCAGGCCTATTGTCTCCTGTTTTTAATCTCTTAAGGAACTTCCATACTCTTCCATGGTGGCTGTACCAATTTACATTCCTATGCACAGGGCACAAGGGTTCTCTTTCCACTACATCTTAGCTAATACTTGTTATCTCTTGTCTTTTTTATTATGGCCATTCTAACAGGTTCAAAACAATATCTCATTGTGGTTTTCATTTTCATTTCCCTGAGGGGGGGTGATGTTGAGCACTTTTTCATTTATCTGTTGGCTATTTGAATATCTTATTTGGAAAATTGTCTATTCTGTTCTTCTGCCCATTTTTGATAGGATTATTTGGGCTTTTTTTTTTTCCTCTTGAGTTATATTGACTTCTTTATATGTATACTTTGGACATTAACCCATAACAGACATGGGTTTTGAAATATTTTCTCTTATTCTTTGGCTGCCTTTTCATTTTCTTGATTTTTTTTTTTCCTGTACAGAAGATGTAGTCTCATTTGTTTATTTTTGTTTTTGTTGCTTATGCTTTTGGTGTCATATTCATGAAGTCATTTCTAAAACCAATGTCAAGGAGCTTTTTTTTTTTTTTTTAAAGATTTTATTTATTTATTTGGCATTCAAAGATCACAAGTAAGCAGAGAGGCAGGCAGAGAGAGGAGGAAAGCAGGCTCCCTGCTGAGCAGAGAGCCTGATGCGGGGCTCCATCCCAGGACCCTGGGACCATGACCCGAGCTGGAAGGCAGAGGCTTTAACCCACTGAGCCACCCAGACATCCCAAGGAGCTTTTATCCTGTTTTCTTATAGGAGTTTTATAGATTCAGGCCTAACAATTAAGTCTTGAATCCTTTTGAGTTAATTTTTGTGAGTGTGAGATAGAGGCCCAGTTTTGTTCTTTTGCATATGAATATCCATTTTCCCCAACACCATATATTGAAGAAACTGTCACTTCCCCATTGAATAGTCTTGGCTTTTTTGTCAAATATTAGCTGACTACTTATGTGCGGATTTGTTTCTGGGCTTTCAATTTGTTCTATTGGTGTTGTTTTTGTTTTTTTTAAATAGGAGTACCATACTGTTTTGTTTACTGTAGTGGAATTTCTGGGAAGTGTCCTGCAGTACTGGGGGAACCGGATGTCTACCTTAGACTCTCCTTTTTCTACTGGAGAAAGCAGGGTGGCTCTGTTGGTACAGTGTAATGCTAGCCTGGGTTGAGTGGATGGTGATGCAGAGTGCAGCCACTCCTCTTACCTCTCTTATGTGACCCATCTCAGTCTCTGTGGCCCATGGGGGTGCTTCATTCTTATCCTTGGGTCTGGGATTTTCATGATGGTGTCATGGCTATGGATAGTTGCTAGTTGGTCTTTTGGTGACGGGCACTGAAGTTGGGACTGATTGATGTCACCATCTTGATGACATTACTTCAAATGGGCTCTTTGATGTAGTGCATTTGAAGTGAAGACTTCTGTGTTCCAGAGATGAGCAGAAGTTTGATCTAGAGCTAAATATCAGAGTCCCAAAACAGAAAGCAGACTATACCTTATCAACCCATGTGTAGCAGGCTGATCGGTAGCCCCCTACCCACCGTAGATATGTTCATGTCCGAATCCTCAGAACTAGTGAATGTTTTTATTTAACAAAAGGATCTCTGCAGAAGTAACTGAGTTAAAGATCTTGAGATGAGGAGATTGTCCAGGTGGGTCCTAAAGCCAACCATGAGCATCTTTATAAGAGAGACACTGGAGAAGGGACGTAGAGGAGAAGGTGATGTGAAGATGGATCAGAGAGAAGTACAGTGTTTGTAAGCCAAGGATGCCAACAATCGCCAGAAGTTGCAAGTGCCAGGAAATGGATTCTCCCCTAGAGCCTCCAGAGGAAGTACAGTGCTGCTGACTCCATGATTATACACTTTTGGCCTCCAGAATGAAGAAGGAATAAATTCCTATTGTTTTAGACTACTTAGTGTGCAGTGATTTGTTATAGCCAAGGGAAACTGCTACACCAGGCTACTTTCATGTATTGTTCTGTGGACTTCAATACTGAATTAGCTCTCTCTGTCCTACATTGTGTCCATAATGCTGATAATCTCAATAATCACTCTTTCATTCTGTGCAACAATTTTTTAGCTACCCCCATTCTCTTATTCATATATGATCTCTTCCTACACTTGATATTTTTGGATGTCATTCATTTTGCCTTTCAGAGTTTGCCTTTTTAAGACTTAACTACTTCTCTTCCTTTCATATCTGAATTCACTCTCTTCTGTCACTTTCCAAAGGTCATTTGATAAACTAAAGGAATGAATCATGGCATTAGTCCAACTAGATAATTACAGAACATGCCTTCTTCGACACTGAATAATCTATGTATGTTAAGTACAATTACCATGCAGAGTATACTCTCAACTAATTATAGTTTACAGTTTTGTCCCTTACTCGTTTTTACTTCCTCTTTAAAATTTTCCATCAGGAGAGTGTCTGGGTAGCTCAGTCAGTTGAACAATCCACCTTTGGCTCAGGTCATGATCCCAGGGTCCTGGGATGGAGTCCTGCATCAGGCTCCTTGCTCAATGGTGAGCCTGCTTCTCCCTCTGCCTGCTGCTCCCCCTGCTTGTGCTCTCTCTCTCTCTGACAAACAAATAAACAAAAAAAAAATCTTTTAAAAATTAAAATGAAGTAAAATGTTCCATTAGACATATATACCTAGGGGCACTTGGGTGGTTCAGTAGGTTAAGGGTCTGACTTTAGCTCAGGTCATGATCCCAGGTCCTGGGATTGAGGCCCATATCAGGCTCCACACTCGGTGGTGAGTCTGCTTATCTCTCTCCCTCTGCCCTTCCCCCAACTCTTTCTCTCTTTCAAATAAATAAATAAAATCTTTAAAAAAAGGAGAGAGAAATGTATACCTAGTTGGGAAAATACATAGAGAAGCTCAGAACTGTGAAGAGGTGTGCAAGCATGAATGGCATCATCATCATCATTATCACCAGTGTCATCGTCGTCGTCATCGTCATAGTTGTCGTCGTCAGTTTAGGATTATCTGCGTCTTCTCTCTCCAGGTCAAAAACACCTACAAGGCACATACTGTAGGAACAAACAATTCCTGGTGGTGGAGCCGTTATAATAATTTATAAGCATTTATGGCTTTGAATTCTCTTAAGAAGTTGGATGGTAATTGCTCTTTTAGGTTATTCCCCATTACCAGTATCCTAACCCTTGAAAATCAAACACCCAGAAACTAAATACCTAAGTCTTCTTTCACTCTGTGGAATTTGATAAAGAATCATACTTTCTGGCCTACTTGTTCTCAATCAGGCATGATTTTACCCCCTCCAGGGCGTATTTAGCATGTCTGGAGACATTTGGGGATTGTCAGAGTTGGGGATAGGACATTGTCACTGGGATCTAGTGAGAAGAGGCCAGGGATGCTGCTAACCATATCGCAATGCGTAGAACAGGTCCCCATGATAAAGAAATAATCTGATCAGAAATGTCAATAGTGCTGAGGTTGAGAAATTTGCAACATTCCATGGTTTAGCTCTGGGTCTATCTAGATGATATAATATGAATTTATGAAACAAATATTGAATTACTCTATACATGTAGTATGTTCAACATATGGTTTATAAATATGAGGAAGACATGGTTGTGTCCCCACATCCTGCATTCCCCTAGCCTCAAAGAGATTTCATTATCCTAGAACAGATAAATACATAAATTAACAACTGTAATGGTACATATAAATGCTGTGACTGTAACCAGACTGGGTAGAAGACAGCTGGATTTCTAGACTGGCCACAGGGTCCATTCACCTCCCAGGTGACACTGGAAGAGACCAAGTGGAAGTGGAGTGGGAGATTGTTGGGGGCCTGGAGACCCTGTGCCTGAAGCTGCCTGCCACGGTGACTGCTACCCTGCAGCGCAACGAAACCCACTATGCCACTATGCCCAATCTCATGAAAGCCAAGAAGATTGAGGGCATCAAACCAGGAGACCTGAGTGTGGACCTGACCTCCAAGCTCTCCATGATTAGTGTGGAGGGCCCACCCCTGCATACAGCTGGCATCAAGGTGGAGACTACAGATGCCCTGGTGGTCAAGCTGAAGGAGACTGGGGACTGGGTGGACTTGACCCCCTTGCCTGAAACCCAGCAATAAAACCATGACCCTCCCAGAAAAAAAATGCTATAGTAGCAGTATATAGAAAGTGTGGACAGGACAAAAGAAGTAGCTAACAAGTCTATCCAAAGAGTTGGCATTTGAACCCCCTAAAGAATGAATAGTAATCTGCCAGTCAAAACAACAAAGAAGTGGGGAGGGTTCCAGTTTATACTATGGCCAAGTAAGCTCCTATCAGACTAATCCTCCCACAAGTGGAAGCTCCGTGCAAAATGTAAAATAGAGCTACCTGATGGCCCAGGAGAATGAATAAACACAAAGAAAGAGTGTTTGGGAATACATACTTGTAAGAAGGAAAAGTGAATTTCCCACTTTTATATTATTTATTCATCCGCATTTGGTGCCATATGGTACAGTTAGAATTTAGGTATATACCTGTGAATTTAGTGCTTAAAGAACCAGATGAACGAATGAAGCAACCACTGGTAAACTAAGATGGTGAAATACCCAGGAAATAAGTGAACATGTGAGACGGGAAGCCCAAATTCTTTGTATAATCTCGGTCCATGTTTCTTACTGATTCTGAAACATGCATAGTTGGACAGGATTCTAAGCAGCCCAGGTAAGATTAAAAGAGCAGAATTTATATATGAACTTTTGTCACCTACAGAGGAGACAGAATTTATAGGTTTTGTTTTTGTTTCTGTTTTCGGGTTTTTTTTTTTTTTTTTTTTTTTTTTGTAGGTAAGCTACATTTATTGGTTCATAAATATGTCCAAAATATATTTAAAAATATAGTTACAAAACTATAATGATGTCAAGAATTTATTGTTTGAGTTCAGCCAAGTTACCTGCATGCTGAAAACAAACAATTGAAATTAATTATATTAATACTATGAATACTCTTAATATTATTTGGAGGAAAATAACAGAATCCACACTCTCTAATGTCTCATTCATAAAGATACAAGCCAAAATTACTCGACATAAGAAATAGGTAACCTATTTATTCTTAAGAAAATAATCAGCAGAGACCACTTCAGGATGAATTAGATGCTAGGTTTAGTAGATAAAAAATTTAAAGTAGCTATTAGAGTTGGCTCAAAGATATTAAGAAAAATTGGTAACAAGTGAGAAATCAGGAAATCTCAACAGAAAAACTGAAAAAATACAACATTTGAGATTTAAAGTGTGAGCTGATTATAACAACAGGGTGAAGAATAAGAAGACTCAATGAACATGAAGATAAATCAATAGAAATCAGCCAATTTGAAGACAAAGAGAAAAATATACTAAAAAATGAGCTGCAGGAACTCGTAGGACAATCACAATGTATAAATCATAGTTGAGTCACGGAAGCAGAGGGAAGAGAATAATAGAGGCAAAATATTTTAATAAATAATAGCCAGAATCTTCCAGTTTTGTGAAAGGGATAATTATTTGGATTCAAGAAGCTTAAAAAAAGTACACACAAGGTAAATGCAAAACAGAACAAAACAAAACAAACACTTGTTCCTGTCTGTCTTTTGAGTACAGCCATATGAGAGGTTGTATAATGATATCTCATTGTGGTTTTAAATTGCAATTTTTGAATCACTACTGTTATTGAGTGACCTTTCATTTGCGTATGGCCAACTGTGTATCTTCTTTGGAGAAACATCTATCCAGATTCTTCACCTTTTTTTAAATTGTGTTCTGTATTTTTTTTTTCACTATTGATTGGTAAGTGTTGTTTATGTATTCTTGATATAGGTCTCTTTTCACATATATGACTGGCAAGTACTTTCTCCTCTTCTGTGGATTTTCTTTTTCATTTTTGATGATATCCCTAGGAGCACAAGAGTTTTAAATTTGCTGAAGCTGTTTATCTATATTTTACTTTTTTGTTTATACTTCTGGTGTTATATCTAAGAAGGCTTGGCTTAGCTCAATGTCACCCAAATTTACTCCTGTTTTCTTCTAAGAGCTTTGCATTTTTAGCTCTTAAATTTAAGTCTGTGGTTTATATTGAGTTACTTTGTGTGAATTGTGTAAAGAAGGAATCCAGCTTTATTGTTTTTGATAAATGGACATCCGGTTGTCCCAGCACCATTTGTTGTACAGACTGTTCTTTCTCCATCAAATTGTCTTGGCTCCCTTGCCGAAAATTCACTGATCATCAATGTAAGGGTTTATTTCTGGAATCTTAATTCTATTCCATTGATTTATATGTCTTTTCTTATGCCAGTAGCATGCTGTTTTGATTAATCTAGCTTTGTAATAAGTTTTGAAATCAGGAAATGAGAGTTCTCCAACTTTGTTCATCTGAGATTGTTTTGCCAATTCTGTGTACCTTGCATTTCCTTCTGAATTTCAGGGCTCACTTGTCAATTTCTGCAAAATCCCACCTGGGATTTTGACTGGGATTGTGTTGAGTCTGTAGATCAATTGAGGAGTATTGTCATCTTTCCAATATGGAGAGGAATACTACTTTCCTTTTTACTCAGCATTTCTTTCTGACCCTTGAAGTATCAAAAGTTTCATTGTTCACAGTGTTTATCATTTTTTAATAAGAATTTAGCAGTGACAATGAATTCTGGAACATTGAAAAAAAATTTTTTAAAAATTAAATTAAAAAAAAAGAGTGAATTTAGCAGAGACCCCTAGTCTTAGCAGTCATGTGAAGAAGAGGCCAAAAAAGTTCCTTCATTTATCATGCATAGTAAAAGGTATTATTATTAGTGCCTTTTTTCTTATTTTTTTTTATTATTAGTGCCTTTTAAGTCAATTTTATGTTTTTGACTAACTCAGTCTTATCTCCTTGAGTACCAATGAGCAGCCATGAACATAGATGATAGAGCTGCTCCCAAGTCTTGTTTTCCAGCCCAGCTGGAAAGAGAATGGAGACCTCTCTAGCTGTTTTTTAGACACGTTTGAAGTTTTTTTGTTTTGTTTTGTTTTTCTTGGAGTTTCCAGTGGAGATGCCACGCTGGCAGCAAATGAAGTATCTTGTAATATGAAACCTTATAAATAGATGTTGGATCACTGCCATCATTATCAAAAGTTCTGGTACAGAAATGTGCAAAGGGAAGATTTTCAAATTAAGGTTGGCCTGTACATACAAATGTTAGCTTGTAAAGCTCAAGAAATACTAAATTGTAGTCTATTAGTCTCCTACATTTTATTGCCTTTTTGGAATAATCATGTACTTCAGAACATCCTTTAATCTGAGCTGGCTTGTGGTTGTATAAGAATGCAGCTTCTTTCTTCTTTATGCTTTATGTTCTCAGACGAGGAAAATTTACTGCATTTTATAAATAAATCAGAACTGAAAAGCAAATTTTCTTCCCACCTTTTTATCTTCATGGAGGCCCTGCTTTAAGGCATTTGAATGATGCAGTTATACTTGGCCCCACAACTAGTTCCACTGGAAGAAACAATCTTCAAAGTCTTTTTTTTTGCTTCTTAGAGGGTGTACTCTGGAATCATGGTACAAGGAATTCTGTTCTTAGCAGCAGACCTTTCTCTTTTTCAGATGCTGAACGTTTGCACTTCTACTTCATTACTTTGATAGAAATTAAGATGGATCCCTCATTAAGATGAATATCATCCCTTTATTTAAATTAACACATATTTTATTTATATTAAGAGAGAAGCTTCCTAAATATCAGTGGAGCTCAATGTGTTTGTCATGTTGAACTGGACCGAACAGTGATTAACATTGAGTGAGACCTTTTTTGAAATTTAGCTTTACTACTAGCAGGTGTGGTAGGACTGGAACCACCTGGGAGATTTCCTCAACTCCCCATGCTTGCTGTTTAATATGCAACAATGTTTTCTATTTGTAAGTCATGATAGAGGTTATCAACTAAATGCAATGTGCATTACCTACGCAAGGTTTTAACAATATCTTAAATATGGTCATAATGTATACCTGATTTTAGGTAAAGTTTATGACTCTGATTTATGTGGCTATAAGTTAGTTAAAAAGTCAATGACTAAATTTGGTAGGTAGGAATGAAATGACACAGAGAAAATATTTTCCCTATTAAATTGAAAGTGTTTATATTAACTATATAGCTCAGGTGACTACTAGGGCAAAAAAAAAAAAATGAAAAACAACTGACTTTTAGCATTCATAAAACAGAGTGGATATCTCAGCCACTGGGTCATATGTCTTATAAAATGTGTTGGCAAAATTTTCTTTTGCCTAAGCAATGGTACATAATTTTTAAATTATATGATAACTACATTTTTAAAGTTTTCAGATAGTGTCGAATGTACTTTTCTTTTCTGTTTATAGACAGACTGACCAAGCAAAGTAAACCTTCGAAAAATTGTATTCCTGATAGGAAATAGTCCTTTCAAGTGCTTTCAGGAGGCCTGCAAAAATGAAGGAGTAACAGAGGAAGAAGTGGTCACTGTGGTCCCTGGGTAGCATGGCAGGAGCCCTCATGGCGCCTAACCCTAATCCCCTACAAGGGGACATTATTCACCAACCACAGTAGCCCTTTCCTCCAAGCCTGGTCTCAGAATCCTTTTCACAGAGAGTTCTCGGCAGCACCATACCGTCATCTGGGTCTTTCGCACCAGAGAAAATGTCCGTTAAACATTTGTAAGAAAATGTTTACAGCAAATACCCATCGAATTTGTCAACCTAGGTCTAGGACATGGTACCCAGTATCCCACACATGACTCTATGCTGTTCTCATTTGTTTTAGTATTCAAATATTTATTTTTAATAAGTATTTGAATATTTAAACAAAACATTCAGTGTTTGTATCTGGGAAACCCTAGTCAAGCCTTCCTCCTCCTTGGGCAGAGTGATAGAAGAATGAAAATGGTCTGGGCCAAATTCGAATTCCCTGTTGCCATCAAAGCGCTCAGTCGTTTGTGTGGTGATGTCTCTTGAATCGGTCTTCAGCGTAACATCCAGTTACTAATCACTGTTGTCTACTAGCTAATATTAACATCATATGACAAAGAAACGAAACATTAAGGCCTTAGAATTCGGCAACCGCTTAACATTAAAGACATCTTATTTTAGCAACGTGGAAGAAAAATGAGCAGCAAGGTATTCAGGTTCCTGTTGAATAGGCAACTGAAGTAAACCACTTAAAGAAAAGGTGTTTTTTTTTTTTTTTAACATTTTATTTATTTGACAGACAGAGATCACAAAGTAGGCAGAGAGGCAGGCAGAGAGAGAGGAGGAATACTCTCTGCTGAGAAGAGAGTCTGATGCAGGGCTCGATGCCAGCATCCTGGGATCACGACCTGAACCACCCAGGCGCCCCTTAAAGAAAAGCTTTTAAAAAAAGTTCCAGAAGCCTGCACCACATTGCTGTAAAAGGCAGTAACAGGAGCTGAATCTGGCGTTGCAGCACCATCTAGAATGGCTTCCCTTTCCTGGAGGGCCCCCCCCCCAACTTTGGGGTGGAGTGTAGAACCCTTAGCTCATTAAAATGGTGGCTCCGCCCATGAAACAGACGTGTAGAACGGGGTTTCCACAGAAGAGCTGCTTTGTTTAGCGCAGGGATGTATTGATTGGGTCATCTTCAAATAGAAGGATCTGTGGTGGGTACAAAGATGTTGACACAAATGGTTTGTCATGAAAAATAAAGGGAAGGTGGATTTGGAGTAAGTTCATACTGTGGAGTACGCTGAGAGCTCCTTGCTTCCAGATCCAACCCAAAGGGGGGAAACTCTAAGTGCTCATTGCCCCATTTCTTTACCAAGAGCCAGGAGAAACCTGCTGAAGAGGAAACTAGGGGACACGCTTTCTTATTTTTGCATTCAATCTTTGAGAAAGTTCTCAGTGTTTTGGAGAAAGTTTGGTATTATGGTATTTCATATCACATATGTATTCTTATTAGAAAGCTTAGAAATTGTTAAGTGTCTTAGAGGGGTTTTTAAACTCAAATATGAGTAATTCCAAAAAACTCAAATTACTTTTTGCCTACCTCTTAAGATAGTAGCATCATTATTTGGGAAATATCCACCACCACCACCACCCCTGCCCCCACCAACTCCCCGTCATGATGTTTCTCTAAAATTTTATTTGTGTGCATTAAATCACCCCATCTTCCAGCATTCTTTGGTATGATATTCATCAGATAATGTTTTCTATGTGTGTAAACTTTTGCCTTTAGGGAAGGCAAGCCAAGTTACTCTTACCTATGATGTGTCAGTCTGTTCTCAATGCTGTAAAAAAATACCACTGACTGGGTAGTTCATAAGCAACAGAACTTCATTTCTCATAGTTCTGGAGGGTACGAAGTCCAGGATCAAGGCATCAGCGTGGTTGTGTTCTGATGAAGACCTTCTTCTTGGTTCATAGCCGGTGACTTCTCACTGTGTCCTCACATGGTGGGTGGGGCATGGAAACTCTCTGGAACCCCTTTTATTTTATTTTAAAATTTTTAAAGATTTTTTTTTTTTTATTTGACAGAGATCACAAGTAGGCAGAGAGGCAGGCAGAGAGAGAGAGGGAGAAGCAGGCTCCCTGCTGAGCAGAGAGCCTGATGTGGAGCTCGATCCCAGGATATTGGGATCATGACCTGAGCCAAAGGCAGAGGCTTTAACCCACTGAGCCAACCAGGCACCCTGGAACCTCTTTTAGAAGAGCACTAATCTCACTTCAGGGGGTCACATTCAGACCATAGAGTATGGCATCTGGAAAATCAGGAAAGCAGCAGAGCCTAGTAGCCAACAGCATGAGCTCTAGGATCAGACTGCTAGGACTAGGCCTGATTAAATTTATTACTAAATATATTGCCTTGGAACCATTCTCTAAGCTCCAGTTCCCTGCTCTGTAAAACTGGGGCATAATAATACCCTATGTAAGTTTGCTGTGAGAGTAAAGGAGAGAAGATGTATAAAATTATTTTGCACACTGCCCAGCATGTAGGCAGAACTCAGTATTAGCCATGGTTGACTTCCATGCATTTGTAACATCAAGCCTGTATTTTTTCCTTCTATCAGTACATAAAGATTTCTCTTCTGTTGAACCCTTTTGACCATATAACTTGAGTTCAAGATGTAAAGAAATGAGACGGGTATCAGTAGGCAAGTTTACTAGAAGGCAGTGGAACAGTCTCAGGCCGTCAGTCTGCTCTGTTGCCTCTGTCACCCTGCAGGTCAACTGCTGCTAGACATGTCTATTAGACATATTTCTAATGGTATGTTGTTTTGTTTTGTTTTACTTGAGATATAATTTACATGCTATAAAATTTATCCTTTTTTAAAAATACACATTTCAGCAGATTTTAGTATATTCACAAAGATGTGCAGCCATCCCCACTATGTAATTCCAGAACATTTTCATCACTGGAAAGGTCACTCTATACGCATTAGCAATCACTTCCCATCCCCCCTGATGCCCCCCCACCTCAGCCCCTTGCTACCCCTGATCTACTTCCCATCTCTAAGCAATTATCTATTCTCGGCATTTCACATAAATGGAATCATAGAGTATGTTGCCTCTTGTATCTGGCTTCTTTCGCTTAGCATGGTGTGTTTGAGGCTCCCCATGCTGGAGCATGTGTCACAACTTCAGTGTTTTTGAAGGCTGAATAATACTCCATTGTACAACTGTACTATATTGTCTTATTTATCCA